>NC_064921.1:541097030-543497030 GCF_023897955.1 Schistocerca gregaria
TTCTGGGAGAGCGTCGATGGCCAGGACAATGCTCTTGAAGTCATCAGAGAGTATGTACTGAACAGCAGCCTGCACCTCAGGGTCGTTGGCCAAGTGGTCGAGCACGATAGCGACAATTTCGTCGACGGGGATGAGGGCGAGGAAGTCATTGAGGTCATCCTGGAGGTCGCGGTTGGCCTTCTTGGCACGTACATGGAGTCGAACCTTGTTGCTGGAGCCTAAGAGAGAATAAAGAGAGACTTTAAGTACTCTAGAAGCGAAATTGTGCACTTGTCTCTGAAATGCAACAATCTTCGAAAGACTGCCTGTTAGATACTAATGCTTTCATTACTTACGCTACATAGTGTGTTACTTACTTGTTGGCAGGCCGAAAAGACCGCGAATCAGGTCAATGAATGCGTCGACGTCGATGCCAGCGTCCCTCAGTTTCTGGAGCAGCTCCTGGTACTCTGGCAGCGAGTTCAGAGTTTCCACGATCGACTACAACAGATAAAAAGCCCAAATAACCTTCAAGTACTAAGTATCCTCCAAATAGGTCACATAACTACTGATCAAGACATGACGAATCACCTGGAATTCGGGAGACCTGATCCTGTCGTACAGTTCCTTGAAGTCGGGGCTGGTTTCCAGCTTCTCGTCGAACAGAGCCCGGAGTTCGTCCAATGGCAAGATGGCGAGAATCTCGTCGACCATGGAACGGATGCTCCTGGCGCGTCTCAGCTTGGATGGAGGGGTAAGCTGGGGCAGTCCCAGGAAGTCGTGTAGAGCGTTCACGTATTTGTAGACATCGAGGCCGGACTCTTGCAGGTAGTTGAGGAACTGTGGAGAAGAAGGTAACAATTTAACGTATCCACAATAAAAGTATATTGCGTCGGTCTGCAACTAGTATAGGTGGAGATCCTTACATCAATGTATTCTGGGAGAGCGTCGATGGCCAGGACAATGCTCTTGAAGTCATCAGAGAGTATGTACTGAACAGCAGCCTGCACCTCAGGGTCGTTGGCCAAGTGGTCGAGCACGATAGCGACAATTTCGTCGACGGGGATGAGGGCGAGGAAGTCATTGAGGTCATCCTGGAGGTCGCGGTTGGCCTTCTTGGCACGTACATGGAGTCGAACCTTGTTGCTGGAGCCTAAGAGAGAATAAAGAGAGACTTTAAGTACTCTAGAAGCGAAATTGTGCACTTGTCTCTGAAATGCAACAATCTTCGAAAGACTGCCTGTTAGATACTAATGCTTTCATTACTTACGCTACATAGTGTGTTACTTACTTGTTGGCAGGCCGAAAAGACCGCGAATCAGGTCAATGAATGCGTCGACGTCGATGCCAGCGTCCCTCAGTTTCTGGAGCAGCTCCTGGTACTCTGGCAGCGAGTTCAGAGTTTCCACGATCGACTACAACAGATAAAAAGCCCAAATAACCTTCAAGTACTAAGTATCCTCCAAATAGGTCACATAACTACTGATCAAGACGTGACGAATCACCTGGAATTCGGGAGACCTGATCCTGTCGTACAGTTCCTTGAAGTCGGGGCTGGTTTCCAGCTTCTCGTCGAACAGAGCCCGGAGTTCTTCCAATGGCAAGATGGCGAGAATCTCGTCGACCATGGAACGGATGCTCCTGGCGCGTCTCAGCTTGGATGGAGGGGTAAGCTGGGGCAGTCCCAGGAAGTCGTGTAGAGCGTTCACGTATTTGTAGACATCGAGGCCGGACTCTTGCAGGTAGTTGAGGAACTGTGGAGAAGAAGGTAACAATTTAACGTATCCACAATAAAAGTATATTGCGTCGGTCTGGAACTGGTATAGGTGGAGATCCTTACATCAATGTATTCTGGGAGAGCGTCGATGGCCAGGACAATGCTCTTGAAGTCATCAGAGAGTATGTACTGAACAGCAGCCTGCACCTCAGGGTCGTTGGCCAAGTGGTCGAGCACGATAGCGACAATTTCGTCGACGGGGATGAGGGCGAGGAAGTCATTGAGGTCATCCTGGAGGTCGCGGTTGGCCTTCTTGGCACGTACATGGAGTCGAACCTTGTTGCTGGAGCCTAAGAGAGAATAAAGAGAGACTTTAAGTACTCTAGAAGCGAAATTGTGCACTTGTCTCTGAAATGCAACAATCTTCGAAAGACTGCCTGTTAGATACTAATGCTTTCATTACTTACGCTACATAGTGTGTTACTTACTTGTTGGCAGGCCGAAAAGACCGCGAATCAGGTCAATGAATGCGTCGACGTCGATGCCAGCGTCCCTCAGTTTCTGGAGCAGCTCCTGGTACTCTGGCAGCGAGTTCAGAGTTTCCACGATCGACTACAACAGATAAAAAGCCCAAATAACCTTCAAGTACTAAGTATCCTCCAAATAGGTCACATAACTACTGATCAAGACATGACGAATCACCTGGAATTCGGGAGACCTGATCCTGTCGTACAGTTCCTTGAAGTCGGGGCTGGTTTCCAGCTTCTCGTCGAACAGAGCCCGGAGTTCTTCCAATGGCAAGATGGCGAGAATCTCGTCGACCATGGAACGGATGCTCCTGGCGCGTCTCAGCTTGGATGGAGGGGTAAGCTGGGGCAGTCCCAGGAAGTCGTGTAGAGCGTTCACGTATTTGTAGACATCGAGGCCGGACTCTTGCAGGTAGTTGAGGAACTGTGGAGAAGAAGGTAACAATTTAACGTATCCACAATAAAAGTATATTGCGTCGGTCTGGAACTGGTATAGGTGGAGATCCTTACATCAATGTATTCTGGGAGAGCGTCGATGGCCAGGACAATGCTCTTGAAGTCATCAGAGAGTATGTACTGAACAGCAGCCTGCACCTCAGGGTCGTTGGCCAAGTGGTCGAGCACGATAGCGACAATTTCGTCGACGGGGATGAGGGCGAGGAAGTCATTGAGGTCATCCTGGAGGTCGCGTGTGTGTACGCTAATACGGGGGGCAGGAACAGCCTTTGCTGAAATTAATGAGCAGTGCAATGTATTTAGTTCGCTTCATCAGCGTGTAGGTATGTGGTTTCACTGTGTAAAAACAGGTATTGTAAAATTTATATTATCATAGTATGGTTATGCTACCTGCTGTTATCCCGAGGACAGCGAATAGGATGAAGATCGTCTTCATCTGTAAATTAGAACGTACACTAAATTTAGTCTAAAGATTCTTCAACAGATTCACCTCTTTTTGATACCAACTAATGACTGGCCATATCCATAAAGAGTTGGCACTTCTTAGCGTCTGTAAAGCGTGCATGTCGCTTACCTCGAGCACGTCTCGCTGCTTTGCTTCCAGCTATGTGATCTGTCCTAATGCTGCTCACTATTTATATTGTCTCTTATCTCCGTAGCGAGACACCTGTGTTGTGGTGATTTGCTTTATCTGTGCTAATGATCAACTGCAAAAGATCCGATTATCCGGAGGACACGTGTGGTAATACTGACGATAACATTCTCACGAATTTCACATTTTAACGCATGTGAAGCTTAGATTTTACTTGCCCACCACTGTTGCTGCCCTCTAATGGCGTCGTGTGTTGGTAAGTGAGGTATTTCGCTGGTTCATTATCTTAGGAAAATCAAATAGAATTTTTCGATGAGCCTTAGCTAATGATACGCTGGTTTCGGATCTTTGTTCAGGAATCTTCAGTTAGGTTCTACTTGGCTCTTGTTAGCCATTTAAGTGAAGTATTGAATGTTCCTTTAAACAATCCACGGTCGAATCCGTCCTCCAATTTTTCCGAAACTTTATTGGCGTTATTGTTGCTTGGATGTTAAATTCTACTTTCCTTATAAATAGGGTTGGTGTATAAGGTCGTAGCGTTTTTCGTAAGTTCAATAAACACAAAAGGTATACATACCAGAAATTTTTATCATGAATAATGTATTCTCCTTCATCATTTACAATTGTCAACCAACGCTGGGGTAAATTTTTGATTCCGCAACTATAAAAATCACGTGCTTTTGAGGCGAAGAACTTGTCGAGCTAGGTTCGGAGCGCCTTTTCATTCAGAACGTAAGTTTCTTGAAGACTGTTCGATAGAGAGCGAAAAAGATGAAAATCTGAGGATGCAAGATCATTTGAAAAAGAAGCCTGGAATGACTTTCCAACCCAATTCGTGTGTAGTGGAGGTGCACCCGCTGATTTGTGTGAATTTGGCGTGCAGCATGCTGTACCCACACACTCGATTTTTGTACCTTTTCCATTGCAAGCAAATATCGTACGATGCTGGAAGGATCACAGTTCATAACATTTGCCAATTCCCGAGTACACTGGCGGGATCATGTGAATTAATCCGTTTAAACGATCCTCATCTAGCACTGAAGACGTTTCTTAACCTTAAACGTGGAGAGTCAACCTCCTTGAAACGAGAAAACCATTTTCCTGCCGTGCCCTGCCCAATGGTATTATCCCCATACACGGCGCAAATGTTTCTGGCTGCCTCCATTGCTGCCATCCCTCTATTTGAACTGAAACAGAAGAATATGTCGAAAATGTTCTGATTTCTCCACTTGGCACTCCGTTTCCTAGCGTTCACAGCTCCACCCTCACTGTTCCCAACCGACAACATGACAATATGTGATCTCAGATAGCAACAGTGAACTACATATGGAAAATGGAAATCGATAAAATAGACCCATAGCAGTCGGAATACCAACATGCAAAACAAAAACGCTACGAACTTATGCACTGACCTAACAGGCCCCTCTTTCAGAGACAGCAATAGTACGTCTCTTCATAGCGTTAGAGGTTCCTAACATAGTCGTGTACGAAAACACAGACTCCATTTGCAACTTGTGACTGGTTTTGTTGTTTTGCATGAGTTTCATACTCTGCCATCATGAGTAACTTAGAAGTAGATATCCTCTGAGTAGTGAAGCAATTTAAATCACTTATTAAAAGCAAGTAGGTTTCTTTTAGAGTATGCTGATGCAATAGCTCCATACTTATCATATACAGCAGCTCGCTAGACGAAAGATCCGTACCCAAAGGCTGGAAAGTTGAACAGGTCACACCAATATTCAATAAAGATAGTACGAGCAATCCTCTAAAGTACAGGCCCAAGTCATTAACCTCGATATGAAGAAGGATTTTGGATCATATATTGTGTTCTAACATTATGAATTACCTCGAAGAGAACGTCTATCGACACATAGTCAACACAGATCTAGAAAACATCGTTCTTGTGAACACACAACGAGCTCTTTACACACGCCAAGTGTTGAATGCTATTGACAATGGATTTCAGATTGAGTCTGTATTTCTAGATTTCCAGAAGACTTTTGACACTGTACCGCACAAGCGGTTTGTAGTTAAATTGCGTTCTTATGAAATATCATCTCAGTTTTGTGACTGGATTCGTGATTTCCTGTCAGGTCACCCACATGAGTGCTAAAAGGAATCAGTTAAACTCCAGTTAACTCGATAAATCAGTCAAATCTAAAGGCCGTAAATTCAACTAAATATCTAGGTATTACAACTACGAACAACTTAAACTGGAAGGAACACACAGAAATTATTGTGTGGAAGGCAAACCGAAGACTGCGTTTTATTGGCAGGGCACTTAGCTTTGTTCGTTCCGATATGTTTTTATCTTGAGAAACATTCTTTGGCACTGTAGCCAATTACTTGTGAGTTTTTTTCCTTCCAAGTATGTGCCTAATAAATTAGTGAACATCGATACATCTGTGAATTATTCTTTCAATACTGGACTGATAGGAAACAGCCATTGTTCTAAGATTACATAAAATATTTCTCTGCGAAATTCGTAAAGTTGTTAGCTACGCGTAAAACGTGCCTCGACGCTTACGCCCACACCTTCAGGTTGTCGCAAAACTGCTGATGTGTTCATAATTTTGTATTTCGGATGGATGCAGCCAACTGTCCGCAGTTCATTTAATTTTACTGTAAAATGGCAAGCATACTCTCATAGCGTCCAGAATATGGAACAGTAGCAATATAGGGAGAATACTTGGTAATGTTCTCCATCTTTACAGAGAGTACATAGTGTAAATACTTGGAAATATTTTCCAGTTCCTCAAAGAGAATTTTTCTGCAGGACCGTTGCTTGACTAACTCTACCACAGCTGTACTATTTTCCTTCATTTATTCAGTCATTACTAGTTTCAAAGCCAAAGACATATTGTCAAGCACTCCTGTATATTTACCATTAAGATTCCAATCCAAGATGATCCTAAACACCCGACGTTAATCTGGTACATGTGGTTTATGGGATTTCCTGAAGCATGACCTTTGCATAAAGCGAATTTACATAATGAACTTTTGCTTGCTGTCGCAGGGGAGGACTGATACGACACTTGCCTCCGCCAGCTGAAAATTCACTATTTTAATTAATTTCAATTAATCTTTTAATTGTTGTTAAGCCTCCTTTTTAATGTGAATAGGAAATAAATATTAACAGTCGTACTGTTAGGTCTTGGGAGTCATTCGTCTATAAATTACATGCGGCTGTTAACCAGTGATCAGTCTGTGCAACAGAAGTCCTAAAGAAGGGAAAGAAAACGTCTCGCCCGACCATAATGTACCATACTGCTCCACGAGCGCCGTTGTACTCTTTTTTCGTTTTGTGAAGTGCAGAGTTTTATTTATGAAAATTTACAGCAAGTTTTCAAGTTTTTAAATCTTACCAACATCTGAATGGATACTTATTAATATTGTCTGCAAGGTCATCAAAATACAGTATAAACGGACACACAGTTTCCTGGGGAATACTTGAAGTTACTTCTACGTATTATGTTGACCAAACTTCATCCAAGATAAGGCGTTGCGTCCTCCCTACAAAGAAATCCTCAGTCCCGTCACTAATTTCGTTTGATTCCTCATACATTCGCACTTCCGTTAATAAGGGATGCTGTAGCACCTAGTCGGTTGCTTTTCTGAAGTCAAGAAATAAGGTATGTACTTGACTGCCGTGATCTATGACTTTCAGGATGTCATACTTATAAAAGATCAAGTTGACTTTCAAGTGACAGATGTTTGCGGAATTCATGTTAATTGGCTTGTAGGTGGTCTTTCTCTTCGAGGTGCCTATGTCTGAGCTCAGGATCTGTCCAATTGGATGCCAAAGATACTAGAGGGTCGTTTTGTGGATCACTTCTGCTGCCCTTCACGTAGACGGGTGTCACTTTTACTTTCTTTTAGTCAAAGGATAGATTTTTGGTCAAGGGACCTATGGAATATTATGATTAAAGGATGGGCTAAGTCGGCGCAAATTCCTTATAAAATCTCAGTGGAAAGCGTAGTGACCTGGGGATTTTTTTAATTTTGTCAGTTTCAGCTGTTTCACTGACTCTTATACCTATTTCATTCATCTTAGTAGTTCTGCGAGAATTAAACTGGACCATCCATTATAAAGAAAGGAATTTTGTAATTGCGTTTAAGAATTTCTGCTTTTGACTTCTTACTGCTCCTAATATTAGTCCCTGTGTCATGTATGAGTGTCTGGACACTAACGTAGGTGTCACTAACACCCTTGCGTGTCTGGACACTAACGTAGGTGTCACTAACACCCTTTACATGTTACCATAATTTCTTTGGGATGTCTGAGACACTGAGGCACTGAAGGCACTAACTACTGATAGGCATAGTTACAAATGAAAGATTTTGATAGAGTACAAACAATGTATTTACCTTAATAGCGTTCAAAAGTCATAATATATGTATAATTCTGTGACATCCAATTAAACAAATTTCATTTATCTAACGGACACACGACCAGATCGTCCGCTCAAAACTCCGGCATCTCTCTCTCCACATCCACCATTGCTGGCGGCTCACCTCCAACTGCACAACGCCATGCGCTGTTCACATACAACTGTCCAACACTATACACGTGAATATTGCAACAATGAGTCCAACCAGCTACAGACTGCACAGATCACAGTCAGTGATTTTCATACAGAGCGCTACGTGGCGGTACCAACATCAAAACTTACACAGCCTACTTACAAAGCCCCCATGCTCCCCACAAAAAAATTTTACAAATTGTTTTGGGCAATGACCAATACATATTTGTTAAATTTTTTTAATATTAACGATAATAAATATATCAAATGCACACACTTATCGATACACTGTTGGTCAAAAGCAAAAGTTGTCCACTGTCCATAAAGACAGTCCTGATCATTCGTCACAGTAGTAATTACATTGCACGAAGTCTGATCAGTAAAAGAAAATGCACACGGAAGTAGTGGATTTCGATGCAGTCTTGAGGAAGTGGTGTTGTCCTTCCAATGGAAAGACAGTGCTAACTCTTGACATGCAGACAGGTAATGGGCCACAACAGAGCAAACCCACAGCAGAGTCAGTCGAAGTTTTGAGGAATATTGGTAGGTAGGACATCACAGAGCAGACCCACTGTAGTCCTGTTAGAGATTATGGTATTGGTGGGCAACCAGAGGTGCAGACCACTCTGCAGTCCTTGTAGAAATAATGGTATTGGTGGACCATGAAAGGTGCAGACCCACTGTAGTCCTTGTAGAGATGACCAGCAGCCATCTGTTACGACTGTGCTGCTGAACAGTCACCATCGAAGAGTCTTGCGGACAATATAGCAATCAGCTGTCTTTATATCAAATAACATAGAAGTTTACAGCACATTAATTCATAATTTTTCTAACGGGACATTTCAACACTAACTGATAAATAATAAGGTATTTCCGTATTTTCACTCTAATTTTAAATTCGTTTACTATCGTATGCGCATTCATATTATTCCGTGTTTATTTGCTTTACATTTCACTTTCTTCGCAACATGTCAAGGATGGAAATTGGTTCGAATTTCCTATTTAAAAATTTTTGTTCTACCCAGTTTTTAGCACTATGCAAAGTTCCAACACCTTGGGAGAATTTATGTCTGATGCAAAATGCGTAACATCGTGTATACATGCTATAGTTTATTCCTAGAGACAATATTTTGTTCCTCTTCTCCTTCCTTTGTTTCTTCCTGACCTTTTTTCTGTGTTGCGTATTTTCATTACTGAAGTAAATACCTGAAGTAAAAGTGGATCGGGTTAATAAAAAGTCATCATTTCAAATGTTGTCATCTGCACTACATGAAACGTGTTTCGCATTTTACTTTGTTCAGCAATTGCTGCTACATTTTCTTGAACTTATGGCCACAGAAGTGTCTTCCTCTTAATAGACCTCCAAATCCTGTTTGTTGAAGCACTTGGTAACAGTTTCGGGCTTTATTTCCCTTACTGCCAAGACAATGCAATTTACTGTAGGCCAGGAAATGACCGGGAAAGAGCAAATGCATTTCGGCTTCTTCAGTACCAAGTACTCTTAATCTCCTAAAATGGGACTTGAATGCGCAAATAACCCCCTGATCCATGGATTGTGTGAGGCTGGTAGAACCTGGCGGCAACCAAGCCAATTTCACGTGTGATAACTTGACTTTTAAGTGGCAGATTGCATTTGCTAGGAAAAGGAGAATTTGGCGATTTCCATTTTTACTTTTGGCACTGAAAGAGCCCAGCTATTTTTCCATAAGACCACTGACCATCCAGACGTTTTTATTGCTTCGCTATCTGAATGGAAGCTTACTGCTGTCTGTATTTTTGAAACGACGCAGTTTTGCCGCCGTTCCAGTCACCAGCGGCGTCTCTTTTTCACCCAAAACATTTCCATACTGCAGTACAGTGAATCTTCCTTTGGTCGTCTTCCGCCGGTACACTTTCCACCTCGAATTGTTTGAGATTTTGAAGGCAGTGCGCAATAAAACAGTCCCGTTTCATCGACAATGGGCACGTCTTAGAGTCATAATTCGTATTTAGGTGGTGTAGTATTGTCTTCCATTTTGTTGTTACACATTTCTGCGCATTATTAGCCTCCCCACATACTTCGTTCCACACGATGTTGTGCCTAGTTTTGAAACGGTGCGCGCATGCTATGTATGCCTCAGACTCCGTCCGTCTCTTACCCTTTTTTCGTAAAGTACCAAGCATTTGTGTTTTACCGCATATGAAACGCGCAACGTTATTCCGCACAGGAAGAGTTTGTCTTTCTTACTCGTCTCGATTACCTTACACTTTTCGTTAAGCGTTAGCGTCACATACTTTTTGTTTGACATCAAGTTATCACTTAAAGAGCTACTAGTCAACTGAAACTGGCAGAAAATAATACACGCAGTGCATTTCTTTGAAACACGAGGAACTCCGACAAACAGGGCGCTCATCAACGAACCATTTCCTTTTACGTACCGAAACTGCGCGGAACTTGTTCGTTGTTGCACTGAGCGACACGGTCTGATATCAACAACTCCAGCGCCGAACCTCTTTTCTCGATTTTGCATCGCTTACTAGTATTCTCAGGGCTGCACAGTCGTTGTGGTAAAAGTAATGCTCTGGTAGAGCCGTGAATAACAATGTGTACTATAATACAGTAGTACTGTGTAAGCTCTTTCCACATTGTACAATGAATTGTTAATTAAAATTTGCATTTGCAAAATCCTCCCCAATTCTGTTCAATACTTCATCATTAGTTATGTGATCTACCCATCTAATCTTCAGCATTCTTCTGTAACACCACATTTCGAAAGCTTCTATTCTCTTCTTGTCCAAACTATTTATCGTCCATGTTTCACTTCCATACATGGCTACACTCCATACAAATACTTTCAGAAACGACTTCCTGACACTTAAATCTATACTCGATGTTAACAAATTTCTCTTTTTCAGAAACGCTTTCCTTGCCATTGCCAGTCTACATTTTATATCCTCTCTACTTCGAACATCATCAGTTATTTTGCTCCCCAAACAGCAAAACTCCTTTACTACTTTAACCATCTCATTTCCTAATCTAATTCCCTCAGCATCACCCGATTTAATTCGACTACATTCCATTATCCTCGTTTTGCTTTTGTTGATGTTCATCTTATACCCTCCTTTCAAGACACTGTCCATTCCGATCAACTGCTCTTCCAAGTCCTTTGTTGTCTCTGACAGCATTACAATGTCATCGGCAAACCTTAAAGTTTTTATTTCTTCTCCATGGATTTTAATACCAATTCCGAATTTTTCTTTTTTTTTCCTTTACTTCTTGCTCAATATACAGATTGAACAACATTTCGGAGAGACTACAACCCTGTCTCACTCCCTTCCCCACCACTGCTTCCCTTTCATGCCCCTCGACTCTTATAACTGCCAACTGGTTCCTGTACAAATTGTAAATAGCCTTTCGATCCCAGTATTTTACCCCTGTCACCTTCAGAATTTGAAAGAGAGTATTCCAGTCAACATTGACAAAAGCTTTCTCTAAATCTACAAATGCGAGAAACGTAGGTTTGCCTTTTCTTAATCTAGCTTCTAGAATAAGTCGTAGGATCAGTATTGCCTCACGTGTTCCCATATTTCTACGGAATCCAAACTGATCTTCCCCGAGATCGGCTTCTACCAGTTTTTCCATTCGTCTGTAAGGAATTCGCGTTAGTATTTTGCAGCTGATAGTTCGGTAATTTTCACATCTGTCAACGTCTGCTTTCTTTGGCATTGGAATTATCATATTCTTCTTGAAGTCTGAGGGTACTTCGCTTGTCTCATACATTTTGCTCACCAGATGGTAGAGTTTTCTCAAAACTGGCTCTCCCAAGGCTGTCAGTAGTTCTAATGGAATGTTGATACTCCCGGGGTCTTGTTTCGACTTAGGTCTTTCAGTGCCCTATCAAACTCTTCACGCAATATCGTATCTCCCATTTCATCTTCATCTACATCCTCTTCCATTTCTATAACATTGACCTCAAGTACATCGCCCTTGTATAGACCCTCTATATACTCCTTCCACCCCTCTGTTTTCCCTTCTTTGCTTATAACTGGGTTTCTGTCTGAGCTCTTGATATTCATACAAGTGGTTCTCTTTTCTCCAAAAGGTCTCTTTAATTTTCCTGTAGGCAGTATCTATCTTAACCCTAGTGAGATAAGCCTGTACATCCTTACATTTGTCCTCTAGCCATGACTGCTGAGCCATTTTGCACTTCCTGACGATATAATTTTTGAGACGTTTGTATTCCTTTTTGCCTGCTTCATTTACTGCATTTTTATATTTTCTCCTTTTGTCAATTAAATTCAATATTTCTTCTGTCACCCAAGGATTTCTACCAGCCCTCGTCTTTTTACCTACTCGATCCTCTGCTGCCTTCACTACTTCATCCCTCACAGCTACCCATTCTTCTTCTACTGTATTTCTTTCCCCCATTTGTGACAATTGTTCCCTTATGCTCTCCCTGGAACTCTGTACAACCTCTGGTTTAGTCAGTTTATCCAGGTCCCATCTCCTAAAATACCCATCTTTATGCAGTTTCTTCAGTTTGAATTTACATTTCATAACCAATAGATTGTGGTCAGAGTCCACATCTGCCCCTGGAAATGTCTAACAATTTAAAACCGGGTTCCTAAATGTCTGTCTTACCATTATATAATCTATCTGAAACCTGTCAGTAACTCCAGGCTTCTTCCATGTATACAACGTATTCCGAAGTATATGAATGCATCGGAACTAAGGTACTTTTATGCTTTGGACAAACTTGCGAATATAAAAAAAATTAGCATATAAAATATTTGAATGCATCGGGACTAAGGTACTTATATGCTTTGGGCAGACTTCCGAATATTACACGTTCCGCTTTGATGAAGGTTTACCTTAATAGGCTGTAAATATTATGAATGAAAAAAAATTTTACTTTTCGCATTATTCTCACAACGTTAAATTCGTTTTGCCTTGGTCGTGTTTGATTCACGACATTAGCTCTACTGAGTATGACGAACTGATATTTACCAAGATGTGACTGTTTCCATGCATTTCTAACAACTTGTTGGTGCGAGTGATTAACTGTTAGCTTGAAAGCGAGCATGCTCTTAGCTAGAACTCTCACGATGCCTACAAGCAGTCACAAACACTTGATTGTCTGCAGGTGGCATGAGACAATGCAGCCGTGTCACGGACTTAGCGCCACATTCGGCACGCAAACAGGTGGAGTAATATCTCCAGACGGTGAGTTTTTATCAGCCCGAGACACTCAACTTCCTAGATCGTAAGATTCATTTAGACAAGCACACTTTAAACGTTATCATACACATATTGATAGAGCTAATAGATTATTTGATTCCAAGTAAAGAAAGAAGCAAATGGGAATCTGCAATTAGAAAAAAAAAACTCGTATCTTCCCTGCATGGAAACAAATTGATGAAGAACCTTCACAGTCATCTGGATGCAAAACGTTATTTCTCACAAGTACGTTAAACATGAACATGACGGGACTCAGAAGCCGTACAAATACGAGGTGCATTCAAGTTCTAAAGCCTCCGATTTTTTTTTCTTCAGACTGGAAAGAGATAGAAACATGCGTATTGTTTTAAAACGAGGCCGCTTTTGTTGTCAATACGTCCCAGAGATGGCAGTACCGTACAGTAGGTGGAATTTTACCGCCAGCGGCGAGAATGAGAACTGTTTTAAATACTTAAAATGGCCACGTTTTCCTCACTTGAACAGCGTGCAATCATTCGTTTCTGAATTTGCGTGGTGTGAAACCAATTGAAATTCATCGACAGTTGAAGAAGACATGTGGTGATGGAGTTATGGATGTGTCGAAAGTGCGTTCGTGGGTGCGACAGTTTAATGAAGACAGAACATCGTGTGACAACAAACCGAAACAACCTCGGGCTCACACAAGCTGGTCTGACGACATGATCGAGAAAGTGGAGAGAATTGTTTTGGGGGATCGCCGAATGACTGTTGAACAGATCGCCTCCAGAGTTGGCATTTCTGTGGGTTCTGTGCACACAATCCCGCATGACGACCTGAAAATGCGAAAAGTGTCATCCAGGTGGGTGCCACGAATGCTGATGGACGACCACATGGCTGCCGTGTGGCATGTTGCCAAGCAATGTTGACGGGCAATGACAACATGAATGGGACTTCCTTTTCGTCGGTTGTGACAGTGGATGAGACGTGGATGCCATTTTTCAATCCAGAAACAAAGCGCCAGTCAGCTCAATGGAAGCACACAGATTCACCGCCACCAAAAAAATTTCGGGTAACCGCCAGTGCTGAAAAAATGGTGGTGTCCATGTTCTGGGACAGCGAGGGCGTAATCCTTACCCATTGCGTTCCAAAGGGCACTACAGTAACAGGTGCATCCTACGAAAATGTTTTGAACAACAAATTCCTTCCTGCACTGCAACAAAAACGTCCGGGAAGGGCTGCGCGTGTGCTGTTTCACCAAGACAACGCACCCGCACATCGAGCTAACGTTACGCAACAGTTTCTTCGTGATAACAACTTTGAAGTGATTCCTCATGCTCTCTACTCACCTGACCTGGCTTCTAGTGACTTTTGGCTTTTTCTAACAATGAAAGACACTCTCCGTGACCGCACATTCACCAGCCGTGCTGCTATTGTCTCAGCGATTTTCCAGTGGTCAAAACAGACTCCTAAAGAAGCCTTCGCCGCTGCCATGGAATCATGGCGTCAGCGTTGTGAAAAATGTGTACGTCTGCAGGTTGATTACGTCGAGAAGTAACGCCAGTTCATCGATTTCGGGTGAGTAGTTAATTAGAAAAAAAAATCGGAGGTCTTAGAACTTGAATGCACCTCGTAGATAGTGCCCAGCTTACCACATATGTGTTGTTTCTGTTGCGCTCACAGGGACAACGTTCGAACAGCGAATAAGCCCAAGCGGATATTAAAGTATGAAACATTGGTTAGAACCATAAATCTCTGTAAGTAACTCACATAGATGAAAATAACCAGAATTAGTAATTCAGGATGAAGTAACGAGTGTAGTAATCAATCCTAATACAGACATCAATAAAACAGTGTTCGAGATAGAGCATACAAG
This sequence comes from Schistocerca gregaria, assembly GCF_023897955.1. NCBI lineage: Eukaryota > Metazoa > Arthropoda > Insecta > Orthoptera > Acrididae > Schistocerca > Schistocerca gregaria. Next base: position 541,111,874 of record NC_064921.1, read on the forward strand.
AATATCATGTGCTAAGTTTCAAATTAACTATTCCTCGAAGAGATGTTCTGTGTATCAAAAATACTGATGCCAATGATAAATCGACCAATTTCAGAAAGCAGTAAGTAAGGAAAAATCTTCAACATTTTTGAATGTACTCATCAACATGTTCACAATTAAAGCGTGGAAATGGAAAACATTCTAAGTGTCAAACCGGACATTTGTCGGAAGAATGAAAAAACAATGTGTGTTTGTTTGTACAAACCTGGTGTGTATACAAAAGAAATTGAGAATGTGTTCTGGTACCACTAAATTCTGCTGCTTAACGTCTCAGGGCAAAAGATAATGGGACAAATTAGAAAACAATGACTTTATGAAGAACATTGTAAGTGCCGTAACAGAAAAACAGAAAGTAGCCACTGTTAATAATGCTGTTTCTTACACAAACAGCGCCGTTATCCGTTTCGAACTGTCGTGAGGTTCACGTTCCTCTTACATTTGTTCTTGTTTACATCAGATGTTGGTTGACTTTCTCAACACCTAATGTAAACAACAACAAATGTTGAACTTGTCAGTTCGAAACTGGTAACGGCCTGTTTGAGAAAACAAACGTAATTATAGCACTATTAACTCTGGGTGGCTTCTATTTTCTTCTTTGCAGGAATCAAATTATACATTGGTGGGAAAAACGTAAGGACGGAAGTAACTTTCGCATGACGTGTGACCGCCAAGTACAATAGCTTGATGAAACTTCGGTCATACAACGTAGTACAGAAGGTAACTAAAAAAAAAATACGCAAAGAAATTCCCACGGACATTACAAATGGCGCGACATGGTTCCTCATAGGCAGTGTGATCACCAATAAAAGCAGTACATGCTCGGCAAGAGGCTCCCATGCTGATCACAAGGTTGGTGAGGGCTTCTGAGTTCGAATATAAAAAATTTCCTTGACCCAGAAAAGCCTCTGTCTCACATAAAATCGCACTAACGTTGGATAGAGGGCAACAGGCAGCTTCCAAATTTATAGATTTTCGGAAAGCATTTGATACGGCGCTCCACGACACATTATTAACAAATGTCCGAGCATACGTTGTAGGTTCCCAGATATGTGAGTGGCTCGAAGACTTTTTAAGTAATAGAACCCAGTATGTGGTCCTTGACGGTGAGTTTTCTTCACAGACAAGGGTATGGTCAGGAGCGCCTCAGGGAAGTGTGACAGGACCGATTTTATTCTCTATATACGTGAATTATCTGACAGACCGTGTGAGCAGCCGTTTACGGCTGCCTGCCGATGACACCGTGGTATACGGGAAGGTGCCACTGTTGAGTGGCTGTAGGAATACACAAGGCGACTTGGAAGAAATATGTAGTTGGTGTGATGAATGGTCGCTTGTTCTAAATGTAGAAAAATGCAAGTTAAAGCGAATGAGTAGGAAAACCAGTCCCGTAACGTTCTAATACAGCATTAGTATGCAGCTTGACACAATCACTTCAATTAAGTATCTAGGTTTAACGTTACAAAGCCATGTTAGATAGGATGAGCACATTAGACTGACAGTAGGTAATACGAATTCATTGGGAGAATTTTGGGAAAGTGTAGCCTATTTATAAAGGCCAGGGCGTGCAAAACGCTATTGCGACCCATCTGGAGTACTGTTGGAATGTTTCGGATCCCCACCACGTCAGGTTAAAGGAAGGATTCGAAGTAATTCACACGTAGGCCGCTAGATTTGTTACCGGTAAGATCGATCAGCACGCAAGTGTTAATGGAGACCCCTCGCAAACTTAGATGACAATCCGTGGAGAGAAGACGATGTTCTTTCCGCGAGGCACTATTGCGCAAATTTAGAGAACCAGCATTTGAGGCCTACTGCAACGTACATCTCGCGTAAGAACCATGAAGATAAGATGCGAGAAATTAGGGCTCGTACGGAAGATTTTAGACAGTTATTTTTACCCCGCTCTCTTTGCGAGTAGAATAGGAAAGGTAACGTCACGTAGTGCTCTCTATGAAAATCGATGACTGCGCTGTGTGCAGTCTGTGGCTGGTTGGACTCATTGTTCAAAATGGTTGAAATGGCTCTGAGCACTGTGGGACCAAACGTCTGTGGTCATCAATCCCCTAGGACTTAGAACTACTTAAACCTAACTAACCTAAGGACATCACACACATCCATGCCCGAGGCGGGATTCGAACCTGCGACCGTAGCGGTCACACGGTTCCAGACTGAAGCGCCTAGAACGGCACGGCCACTTCCGGCCGGCGGACTCATCGTTGGAATATTCGCTATTGTAGTGTTGGGCAGCTGGATGTGAACAGCGCGTAGCGTTGTGCAGTTGGAGGTGAGCCGCCAGTAGTGGTGGATGTGGAGAGAGAGATGCCAGAGTTTTGAGAGGTTACTATGAGCGAACGATTTGGACGTGTGTCCGACAGAAAAAGAAAATTTGTTCTCTATCAAAATCTTTCATTTGGTAACTATGCCTGTCAGTAGTTGGTGCCTTCAGTAGTTAGAATCTTTTATTTAGCTGGCAGTATTGGCGCTCGCTGTATCGCAGTAGTTCGAGTAACGAGGGTTTTTTGTGAGGTAAGTAGTTCATGAAAAGTATAGTTTATTGTTAGTCAGGGCCATTCTTTTGTATGGATTTTTGAAAGTCAGATTGCGTTGCGTTAAAGAGAGAACTGTCTGAGTATGTTCAGTTTTGCTTAGCTATTTGAAAATCAAATAACTTAAGATTTTTTCCAGCTCTATCATTCTTAATTTTTCTAAGGGGACATCTCAATAATAGCGGTTCATAGTACCCACTGCTATACGCCGTAATGGTGGTTTGCAGAGCACGTGTGCAGACGTGGAAGGGGTGCTTGTGGTAGGGTGTTCCGTTCCTCCACCAGCGCAGTTGATAACTGCTGGACGGGCTGTCGGTGGATGTGGACGTGCTGCAGTACGTGCGCTCCACACGTGCCCGATAGCATTTAAACAGGGGAAACAGGCAAGCCAGTCCAATCGTCAAATATTCTATCGTTCCAAGAACTCTTCCACGTGCGCTGCCCGATGCAGTCGTGCATGGCCATCCGTAAAAACGAAGTCAGGGACGAATGCACCCCTGAAAACACTGCAAATGGATGAGCATTTGGAACGAGATAATGTTTGACGAATGGACTTAAATCTCATCGAGTTCATGTGGGATGCGTTGTGGAGACGCATTGCAGCAAGTCAATGTGCACCAACAATAATCCAGCATGAAACTTCCTGACAGATTAAAACTGTGTGCCGGACCGAGACTCGAACTCGGGACCTTTGCTTTTCGCGGGCCAGTGCTCTACCATCTGACCTTTGCGAAAGGAAAAGGTACCGAGTTATAGTCTCGGTCTGGCACACAGTTTTAATCTGACAGGAAGTTTCATATAAGCGCACACCCTGCTGCAGAGTGAAAATTTCATTCTGGGAACATCCCCCAGGCTGTAGCAAAGCCGCAATATCCTTTCTTCCAGGAGTGCTAATGCTGCAAGTTTCGCAGGAGAGTTTCTGTGAAGTTTGGAAGGTAGGAGAGGAGGTACTGGCGGAATTAAAGCTGTGAGGACGGGTCGTGGGTCGTGCTTTGGCAGCTCAGATGGTAGAGCACTTGCCCGCAAAAGGCAAAGGTCCCGAGTTCGAGTCTCAGTGCAGCACACAGTTTTAATCTGCCAGCAAGTTTCATGTCAGCGCACATTCCGCTGCATTGCACTCCGTGGTGATCACACACTCTAGTAAGAACCAAGTCCCGCCTTTTATAATTTTCAGGGGACTGCAGTAGATCACGCAGACTTCAGTGTAATCATTGTCTTTGAATAAAAGTGACATTTCCGTTCATACCATTGTGTATTTCTTTCAACTCCCTTCTGTACTACACTGGGGCAGTTCTTTCTATGTATTGTGCAAGTTTGCACACCAATGAATTTTGTAAGCAGGTCATGGTCTCAAAAATTCACTTTTCAACAAAATAGCGTAAAGGAAGTTTTAGCTCCAAATGGCATTAATACTGAGTCACAACGTCTCATTTGCGATAGTACAAGTACAAAAATAGTACCGTGCGGTTTTTAACCACTAGAACTGTAATCAGCAAAATCTCTTATCATAGGCCTAACTTTTAAATTTTGGACTTCCAGATGGAAACCCACCCTGGTGCAAATTCCGTGTGCCTTTATTGACATATCTGTGAGAGACTTTGTCCCTGGTTTGGCACCTGGTTCAAGCCTAACCTCCTTGGATCATGCCTAGAGAGATGTGTCAAACTACCGAGAACATAGTACCATTGAAAATACGTTCTGTGAAAAGATGGCACTTAGCATGTATTCCACTTCCACTCTTGAATTGTTTTATAGGCTCCTGTATTAATAAAACTAACGTTTTGTCTTTCATTTTTAATGTAGATTAGTTTTTCAAATGAGCAACGGGTCATCATACGATGTATCAATCGTGAACGATATCGCAATTCACCTGTGCTAATTTTAATGTCACTCAACCACTACAAATATAAGTCTATATTCTTTTACTTTTAGCATTGCATGTGACGCTGTGAACATTTTTGAAACGTTAAAATTGTGTGTCAAACTGCGACTCGAATCCGGAACCCTGTGTTTCGCGGGCTGTGCGTGCCATTTATGCTATCCGAGAGGCTCTCCCATGAACCTATGGGGTTATCACCCCTGGAGAAAGGACATACCCTTAACGTATCTGAGACTGTGATCAGGTTGAACTATTTTCAGAATCCTTTCTGTCTGAGGAGCTAGCCCTCCAGCATCAAGGAAGAGAATTTGTGGAAAGCAAGTGGTATGGACCCTCCTCGAAAGGCGGAATTCTTAAGACTGAACACAGATTGTCGCAGACTGCGCAGCTAAAATATTTTGTTTAACGTCTCCTTATGATTATCTGACCATACACATGTAATTTCGCCTATTTGTCTCTTACATCACACTTCATTTCAACTAAATTAATTTTGCACGACAGGGATCGGAGACAAGTCAAGATAAATCATTTACCTGTCCGTCAAGACCCCAGATTGGCCACTTCAGCTTTTTTCTTGAGGGGTGGCGTAAGCTGGGGTTATCCGACAATAACAGCAATTTTATTAAATTTCATCCATTTACTATAGTGACGTCGGAACAAAACTGAAGTTTTAACTGTACAACCGTGGTGATGGCATCTTCACATATTAATTTATTTTTAATTCATAATGGCACTATTTTAATTTAATCATTGATCGGTTTCACGTCCCAAGGTTGGATGAGTCCAATCACTATTTTGTAAGCAAAAATGTAATCTGACTTCCAGAGTAGCGGATCTGATCACTATTTTGAATTGTAGATAGTGTAACATTATGTTGGTGCATTAGTTAATAGCGCTTTTGTCTTTCTTGTTGGTCTTCCGGCTGCTATGGGTTTGATTATCGATTGTCATTTTTTATTTATAGTTCACTGTTAATATTTGAGTTTACATATTGTCATTTTGTCATTTGGAGGTAGTGAATGGAGCTGCGGACGTTAGAAAATGGAGTGCCAAGTGGAGAAATGTTTCTGACATATTCTTCTGTTTGGTTTCAATAAAGGGGTGATAGCAGCGGAGGCAGCAAGAAACATTTGCACCGTGTATAAGAATAATACCACTGGACAGAGGAAGGCAATAAAATGGTTTTCCTCTTTTAAGAAGGATGATGTTGAAATTAGTGAGATTGAGTTGAAAAGTTACCCCAGCGTTGGCAGACTGTTGTAAGTAGTGAAGGAGAATATTGTTGATATAGTGGTGTATTTGAACGTATTACGTTTTCTTGCCTAAACTAGTTTTCAGAGGTACATTAAATTCCTATATCACTGATAAAAATACTTTCATTCAGGGAAGTTGACAAAGAAATTTCAGTTTCAGTAAATCAGTGAGACCATCAATGTGAAAAATATTCTATACTGACACTGTTGTGGCACAATCTCAAATACTTCGCCTTCTGTGTTCTGACACATCTTTTTTAGTAATTTGCATCTTCTGTTTCTGGCAAGACAAAATGAAAATTTCGATCAAGACGTTTCATTCTCAGAAAGTCGTTTCATAAATATCATTAAAGATGTTATCAATTTTACCAATACAAAACACCTTCCTTTTTGTAGGAAATTTCACTACCAAAAATTCTTGTTCATATTCATCCTTCTCTGTGAGAATTCCTTATTTTTAATTTGACTCATGCTGTTCTACATCTGTTAACTGTTCTGGAAATTGAATCACAATATAGGGACTCTCTGCTTTCGGGACTGTTACATTACATTAATACTTGTGCCATAGATCATGAATATCACATTTCATAATGATGTGGAACGTTTTGTTTGTATTTAACATAATGTTTCTTTACATGATGTAATCAAATTTATTTTTTTCCTTATATCTAAATATTCATATACTGAATAGAAAAAGTCTCATTTAGAAATTCTTTTAATTTATTTTTAAAAGCTGACTTTCAATGCTAATTGGTAAGTGGCCAAAGACTTTTGTGGTACCATAATTTACCCTTTTCTGGGCCAAAGTCAGATTTAACCCAGATTAGTGAAGATAATCCTTTCTTCTAGAGTTTTAGTTATGCACTTTGCAATTGTTTTTGAACTGGGATAGGTTACTAATAATAAATTCCATAAGTGAATATATGTATTGTGAAGGTACTGGGAATATCTCTAGTTCCTTAAATAAATATCTGAAAGGTGATCTTGGGCGGGCTCCAGCTATTTGTCTGACTACACCCTTTTGTGCAATTAATATTTTTTCTCTTATTAATGAATTACCCCAAAATATGACACCATACGAAAACAAGTGAAGAAAATGGGCATAGTAGGCTAATTTACTGGCATCTTTATCAGCAAAATTTGTAATAACTGTAATAGCATTGAAGCTAGCTCTTTAATTATTTTTATTAAACATTGACCTACAGAATTTTCCCTGACAAAGGCAACTCAGACTTAACCTATTCATTTACTACCCACAATATACGCCATCTGACTGCTATACTTTGACAACATGACTTCCACTAATTAACACAAAAGAATGACCCTGAACGACAAGAAATCCTAACAAAAATACAAATCCAAAAAATATTAAATTCATGAAACTACCTCCAACTCTTATAATTGCCTAAACTCATATCAATCATGAATCCCAACAGTGCAAACCCCATTCTTTTTCATAAGTCACTTACCTCACAGAAGATCTTCATGACACGAACTACAGCGATTACAGCATTACAGCATGTAGCTAAATAAAACGATTCTAACTATTATCGGCTCTAACTACTAGGAGGCATACGCTTAGTGAAAGAAAGATTTTGTTGACGAGCAAACAATGTATTTAAGAAAATTTTACCTTATTCAAGTTCCAAAAATTATATACTTGTCAATAATTCCACTGCCCCAACATTATCAACCAAACATCCATTATCATTCATTTCGTTGGGTATTTTCTTAAGAACACATCATTTCATCTCACTTTACAATGCATGTCCTACCAACACAGAGTCTCCACTAAGAATATCACATCCATATACTGCTCTGTCCACTCGACAACTGCTAGCCCATCCAACCACAGAATCTCTTTCTGAGGGTGCAGAGCGCTTTCAGCCATATTAACTGTCTAGAGCGCTGCCAAAATACAAACAGGCTACTTACAGCATAAGTAGCTGAACTCAAAATGTTTCAGCGGATTATCAATGTGTTTCTTCCAATTCAATTTCTCATATATGCACACACCCAGAAATTTTTGATATTCTGCCTTAGCAACAGACTTCTGTGCAAAGTCTATATTTCTCAATGGTGCTATGCCATTTACTATAGATGTACTGTATATACTTTGTTTTCTCAAAATTTAATGAGAGTCCATTTGCATAGAAACACTAAATAATTTTCTGAAAGTCATTATTTACAATTTGCTCAGCTAATTCTTGTTTATTGGGTGTGATTACTATACTCGTATTATCAGCAGAAAGAAATAGCTTTACATCTTCATGAATACGTGAATACAGAGTACCAAGCCATTAATATATAAAAAGAACAATGAGGGGGCACAAAACTGAATCCTGTGGGACACCATTCTTGACACCCCCATTGTTAGAGAATTTCGCTTATTTGTGCAGACTACCTGCACTGTTAATTTCAACCTTCTCCACTATCACTGTTAAATATTAATTAAACCATTTGTGCACTGTCCCTGTCATAACATAGTACTTAAGCTTATCTACAAGGACTTCACAATTCACACAGTGAAAAGCCTTCGAGAGATCACAAAAAAACTCAATGGGTAATGTTTGGTTATTCAGAGCATTTAGCATTTCATCATTTAAAGTACATATGGCATTTTCTGTTGAAAAGCCTTTCTGAAAACGTGACTGACACTTTTAAAGTACTTCATTTTTGCAAATATGTGAGGCTACTTTTCAGTACATTACATTTTCAAGAATTTTGGATAAAGCTGTCAGAAGTGAGATTGGGAGGTAATTGTTAGTATCAGACCTATCCTCCTTTTTATGCAATGGTTTAACAGTAGCGTATTACAGTCTATCGAGCATCTAGAAAGATATCCTGTTCCAGTGAGGTGCTACATCCTAGTTATCTGCAGGATACAAACTTTTAATACTCTGCTTGAAATGTCATCAATTCCATGTGAACTTTTACTTCTGAGTGAAAATATTACTTTGTTAATTTCAGTAGGAGAGGTGGGTTGAATTTCAGCCTGATCAAATTGCACAGGTATTACTTCTTCCATACATAGTCATCCATTTTTTAATGAGCAGCTGGATCCTACTTTCTTTACAAAATGTAAAAATGATTGTTAAAATATTTTCTACTTCTGACTTCTTGTTAATAGACTTTTCATTGTGTTCGAGAGGAATACAGTATTTCAATTGCCATGTTTTGGTTTCAACAATATTCCAAATTGCTTTAATTTTATTATTAGAGGTACTAATCTCAGGCATAATGCCCATATATTTGGCCTTTTTAAAAACTTTTCTTATTATAGTGCAGTAGGTTTTATAATGTTTGACTGTTTCTGGATCATAACTCTGTCTCGCTATAAGATGTATTTCCGTTTTCTGATTTACAAGATATTTTTAGTTCTGAACTAAGCCATAGCTTTTGGAATTGTTTCTTACAGCTATGTTTCACTGTTTTCTTAGGTAAACAGTTTTCAAATATACTCACAAAGGTATCATGAATTGGTTAAATTTAAATTGGCATTAGTTTCCCTGTACACCTCACACCTGTCTAAATGTTGCAAACTTTCCCTAAAATTTGCAGTTGTTAAATCGTTAATTGAATGCACAATTGTGGAGGATTATTGCACAGAGCGGTATCACAAGCTGTAACTAGCTGAACAACATGTTCAGAAAGACCATTCTTAACAGAAAAAGCTTTTATTTGACTACATTTATATTGGAGTGTAAAACATTATCTATCAGTGCGCAGCTTTTCTGTACTACCCGAGTAGGAAAATCGATAACAGACGTCATTATCGCGTTTGTTGAAGTCCCTGATAATAACAACTTTCTTCTGGAATTATCGCTAAGCGTTTTGTTCCGAGAGAAATTCCTTTTGTTTCTATCGCATTTCGAAAGTTGCTGTCCAAGAACTTCTTGTGAGTTGGTCTCATGTACATCTTATCCTTATGGAATGTGTGACATGACTTTGGTAGAGAAAGGAAAAATTCCTGGTTTTCGAATACAGGTATAGGTAACACTAGATTCAGAAGTGATAGCTAGCTTTTCAATTGCCCCTTTAAACAGCCTAGAAGATTAAGGTTTTGTTGCCACTTCTATTTTCCTTTTTCAGTCATCTAGCACATTTCTCTAGTCGAGTTTTAGAAGTCTAAAGAAGACCAAATAAGGTAGCTGACGCAAATAAGTAGAGTTTGGTGGTAGACGTAAAAATGGAATGTCATGAATCTGGCTCAGTGTAATCATATTAAGTGACAGATGACTCGAGACATTGTCACCTACAGTTACTTCCAGTCCCTCTAAATTCCGGACATAAGGCACGACAATTTCAGTAAACCACAATTCAAACATTGTTTGGTCAAACCAACCACTTTGATTCCTACTATAACCTGCACCAGTAAGTCTCTTCAGTAGAGATATTTTGCTCTGTAGACTGTGTGCGGTAGGATGAATTCGCCGTCTGCAGCCACTGCTATCACTAAATTCATACTTGACTTAGAGCAAACCACAATGCTTTTGGGAAGACTTGTACCTCGTTTCACTGTAACGTCCGTTTCTCCAGGATATAAACAAAGTCAGTCTCGTTATAATTTATAATGTCGGAGGGATGGACACCATTCAACGACATTTGAAGGTTCTTCAAATAATCATTCACTATTTTCGCCTAATTGGTGACATTGTGCTCTTTACATTTTTATTTACTCTAACCGTTATTACAATATTTCTTTCAGGAAACAGTTTACCCGTTCGTGAGCAGATCGTTTGTCACGAAGTCTTTCTGCAATCCTTCCTGCTGACGAACATGCACGTTGTCCGTAACATCGCTTTTCCTCTAAAGAAACTCCCATTTCACGAAGACAATATTCCTTTAGACAGATTTTTCCTTCACTATAGGTTAAAGTTGTTTCACCATCTATTTCATATTTGCTTCTTTTCATGAGTTTGTCTTTTGTTATTGTATATGGAACTGTGCGTTGTTCTGAAATTATGCAAATGTTTAATTTTCCTGATCTGACTGTCGTTACAGCATGTAGAAGAAATTCCGCGCTGTAATTGGATTTCCACGTTGTTGCTAAAACCTTCCTGTATAATCGCTTGAGCGGATTCGCCCTAAAAAAATTTTTTTTAAAATTATGCATGCATATTGTCTAGCGGTATTAACAAAGAACATAAAAATGGAACAACAGCGCTTCAGATTTTCAGATACAAGTAAAAATTTTACAACTTACCAATTACGCAGAGGAAGTACCTCATGTCAGCAGAAGTTTAAGCACTGACGTATTTATTTTATGAGGACAGAACATGAATTCCTTATTTACTGACAACGATATCTGTTGGTACCGCACGCTCCAGCTCACCGTTGTTATGAACGAATTCACAACCATGATCAACTGTGGTGATCTTGATAAGATGACGTGCTTAGATGTCCAAATTTTGAAAAATAGGTAAATGTTTCGTTTTACACTACCTTACCGGATTCACCTCATTTTATGGTACATGTGTACTCTTGCTGACTGGAATAATGTGACAATTTGAAGGGAGACCTGGTTGCTCGTTAATACTTGCAAAAGATGTATGAGAGGCGTTCCATAAGTCATGCGACACATTTCCTTTCTCGGTGAGTTTAGGCTGAAAAAAAAATGTGGAGTTAGTTGTGGGACATGGTGGAATATTCCTGCTTCAGCCCATATCGTTTCATGAAGTTCCAATAGGAGGCGCCCCTTTATGTAGCCTTCAAAATGGCGCCTGTAACAGAGGTGCATTCCAAGCAGAGAGCAGTCACTGAGGGTCTTTTTTTTTGCGGTAAGTAGAGCATGGTAGGTACTCATAGGCGCTTACAGAATAATGTCTACGGAGTCCTGGCCATGAACAAACACACTTTGAGTCATTGGGCAAGGTTTCTGTCATTATCGCAACAAGGTTGCTCAAATCTGTCCGATCTCCCGAGTGCCGACGGGCCACATGCAGGTGTGACTCCTGCAATGTTGGAACATGTGAACACTCTCATTCTCAGTGGTCGACAGATCACAATCAAACACCTCGCTATACTAATGGACTTCTCTGTTGGTAATTCTGACACCCTTGACCTCCAGTTGCGGTACTCAAAGGTGTGTGCCCTCTACGTTCCGTGTAACCCAACAGAAGATCATAAAGAGCAGTAGTGGTAGTAGTAGTAGTAGTAGCTTTATTCATCCGTAGATCTCTTTTTACAAGGATACAGAATTTACAAATTTAGATGAAGCTAATTCGTATATGAACTGGAAAGATGTTTATAGTGCTCATGACATGAAATAAAAATATAACACATTCACGAACAATGTCAGTACCATGTTTGAAAACTGTTTTTCTCCAAAAGTTACTCAAATTAAACAGAAGTCTATAATAAAACCATAGATTACACAAGGAATAGATTTCCTGTAAGACAAAAAGGGAAATATATCTGTCGACCAAGAATAGCTCCAATGCTGATGATTTAGCTAAATACAAGGAATACTGTGAAATATTAAAACAAGTAATTCAGACATCTAAAGAAATGCACTACGAGAAGAAGATAGGAATGTCAGGGAACAAAATAAAAACAATATGGGATATAGTGAAAGAGGAGACTGCTAGAACCAGAAAGGAACAGGAGCAAATAGCATTAAGGGTAGATGACACATTAGTAACCGATGGGCATAGCGTGGCAATTCTATTTAACAAGTACTTTATGTTCATTACTGATAGAATGGGATTGTCAGGATCAGTTAATAATGCCCTTAAATATCTGAAACTAGCCTTTACAAATAGCTTCAGGTACATGAAAATATCACTCACTTCACCAAAAGAAATAACTCCCATAGTAAAATCTTTAAAAACAAAGCATTCTAGTGGTTACGTTGAAATATCAACAAAGTTAATTAAGGTATGTTCTTGTGAGTTTAGTACAATTCTAAGTTACTTGTGGTACCAATCAGTTATAACTGAAACATTTCCTGACTGGCTAAAATATGCAGATGTTAAGCCTCTATTCAAGAAAGGGGATAAAGAGATGCCATCAAACTACAATCGATTTCGCTTTGGCCAACATTCTCAAAAATTTTGGAAAAAGTAATGTACAGGAAGCTTCTCAACCATCTGACCACAAATAACATATTATCAAGAACACAGTTTGGATTTCTGAATGGTCCTGATATCGAGAAGACTATTTACACCTACAGTGAAAAAGTACTTAAATCATTAAATAACAAATTACATGCAGCAGGTATTTTCTGTGATTTGTCAAAAGCATTTGATTGTGTGAACCACAACATCCTTTTAAATAAATTAGAATTCTATGGTGTCACGGGCAGTGCTGCAAAATGGTTCAAGTCATACCTCGCTAACAGGAAACAAAGAGTGAGAGTGCAAGGGACTAGTGAATTAAGTCATTAGTCATCATCAGAATGGGAATAAATTAGATGTGGTGTCCCACAAGGATCCATTTTAGGGCCATTGCTTTTTCTTATGTACATTAATGATCTCTTATCAGTTACACTGCCAGAAGCAGAGTTGGTTTTGTTTGCAGATGAATTGCAATAAGTAGTATGTCGAGTGTAGTTCTAGAAAGATCTGCTAATGATATTTTCATGGATATTAATAAATGGTTTAAAGAGTACTCACTGACATTAAACTTCGAAAAGACTCACTATATGCAATTCAGAACCTGTAAGAGGTTTCCACCCAGCATATGCATAAAGCATGAAGAAGAGCAGATAGAAGAGGTTGACAGTCTTAAATTCCTGGGATTACAACTTGATAATAAATTCAGTTGGGAGGAGCGCACCACAGAACTGCAGAAACGCCTTAATGAATCTGTATTTGCATTTCGAGTGTTAACAGACAATGAAAAAGCTTGCATACTTTGCCTACTTTCATTCCATAATGTCGTATGGTATAATATTTTGGGGTAACTATTCACATCAAACAAAAGTTTCCAGAGTCCGAAAGCGTGTAACACGTATTATTTGTGGAGTAAATTCACAGATGTCCTGTAGAAACCTCTTCAAAGAACTGGGTATACTAACTACTGTGTCTCAGTATATTTACTCCTTAATGAAATTTATCCTTAATAATATATCTCTTTTTCCAACAAACAGCTCAGTTCATACATACAATACCACGAACAAAAATGATCTGCACAAGGACTTAAAAGCACTTACTTTAGTTCAAAACGGGGTCCACTACTCAGGAACACTCATCTTAAATAATTTGCCAGCAAACATCAGAAATTTAGTTACAAATAAAGATCAGTTTCAAGAATCCTGAAAGACTTACTAGTGGCCAACTCCTTCTACTACATTGACGAATTTTTTAATAGAAACAAATGATGTACTGTTTATACTCATAACATTAGTATTGTTATTTCAGCTTAAAAAAGAAAGTGACATGTTCCACATCTACAAGGATCTCCTCAATACATAACGAAAAACTAATCTAATCTAATCATATTTACAGGCTTCTAGTTAGAGACAATCATTAGATTTACTCCTTGTATACAATACTTATTTACAAAGAACTTATTAAATAATATAATGCCACACTTTTCACTCATATCTCACTATCAGTCACTGCACACACTATACACACATTGTTTCATAACAGTTGACTCACTAACTTCACACACACACACACACACACACACACACACACACACACACACACACACACACACACACACACACACACACACACACACACACACATTTGAGCCACTGTCTGTACCGCAGCTGAGAAAGAGGAAGAGGTGTTAGTACTGTGCTATGCATAGCTTGAGGGTAACTATTTCTAGAAAGGAAAAAAGAAGGAAAAAATAAAGTGAAGGTGTTAATTGGATATTTTATAATCATTATTATTATTTATTTGCAGAACACTTTTTTTTCAAACCCCTACTCTGTTTAAGCTAAGTAATCCTTCAATGTATAAAATGTATTGCATAACAGGTACTTTTGAGTTAACTTTTTAAATAAGTGTATTTTTGAAATTTCTTTAATCTCTTTTGGTAATTTATTGTACAGTTTTATTCCTTGGTAGAAAATGCTGTTTTGAGTTTTATGTTAATTTTTTCTTAGTAAATGTAAGTTGAGTCTATCTCTTGTTGTGTAGTCATGGATAGAGCTGTTTGTGCAGTAATTACCAATGTCATTTTTCATGTGTACAACTGACTGCTAAATGTATTCACATGAAGCAGTTAAAAATCCCCAGTGTTTTGAACAGATCTTTACAGTGAGCTCGACTAGTATTTTTGGTTATTATTCTTATATCGTTTTTTTCTGGAGTTTGAAAATTGTGTTCATATTTTGTGCATTTGTTCCCCAAAAAAGAATGCCATGGCTAAGAATTGAATGTACATATGAATAATATGTAACTAAAAGACACTACATACTGATGATTCGATTCCAAGAGCATAACATGCTGATGACACTGTGTTTGCAAGTACCTTTGTGTGTTCACACCACTTCAACTGACAATCAATATTCATTCCTAGAAATTTTGCATTTGTTATGCAGTCTATAGAGGTGCCGTCCCCATTTAATTTAACATTGTCATTTTTCTTCTTCAAACTGAAATTAATGGCATCAGTTTTCTTTATGTTCAATGTCACATTATTGCCTATTGACCAACCATAAACTTCCTGGAGAGTTTCATTTGCTTTCTCGGCAAGATCAGCGAAGGACCATCTGTGCGGATTTGCTTGCGCGTTACGAGGCTGGTCATGACAATTTTTTGTCGAGAATCGTCACAGGCGGTGAAACATGCGTTCATCAGTTCGAACCGCAAGCAAAACGACAATCCGTCGAGTGGCACCTCACTACTTTTCAGAAGAAGAAAACATTCAAAGTCATACCGTCAGCTGATAGAGCCAAGACAACAGCCTTCTGGGACTCTAAAGGAGTTATTCCGTTTGATATCCTTCGTCATGGTCTAACAATCGACTCGGAAGTATACTTCCAGAAATTCAAAGTGTTTGTGGCCATAAAATTCAAACGAGTTTCTCCTTCTCCATGACAACGCAAGGTCTCTCATAGGTGTGCAAACCCGAGAGGAACTCACAAAAGTTCATTGGACTGTTCTTCCTCATCCATGTTACAGCCCGGATCTCTTTGGCCCAATGAAGGATGCACAAAGCAGGAAGCAGTACATGGATGATGGGGAGGTTATTGAGGCAGCAAGACATTGACTCCGACGTCGATCAGTAGAGTGGTACAATGCGGGTATGTAGGAAGGCCGTGGCATTCAACGGATAGTATGTTGAAAAATAGGGTTTTGTAGCCAGAAGAGTAGTGAATAATATGGTATACTGGAATTCTGAATGAAACTGACCCCGTTTCTCAAAAAAAATGTTGCGTTACTTATTGAACGCCCTTCGTAGTACATTGCACACCAGGTAACTTCTACTTGAACTTACAGTTTGGACAAATTTTGTTTTCAAAATACATCTTTTCTATGTAGGTTTACTAAGCGTTCTCTGCTATGTGTTTGAGTGTGTAATGGAGTTAGAATTTCTGATTTGCTTTCGGTTTACAGCGCAGTGTACGAAATACATTGAAATAGTCGCCTGATGCTGCTTAGCTCTATTGGTTACATTTTGTGTTAGATATTGTAAGGAGTGTGTCACAGCTCTCCATTACATTGATTAAATATTTCATTGAGTATCGAAAACAATACAGCCAACTTAAGGCTATTCTTTGCATTGTGTAAGCACGCAGATGTCGATAGTGACACTCTGAGGGCGAAACATGGGAGCGCTTTTCTAAGCATTGTTGTGAGACTAGTCAGTAGTGTTGGTCTAGAGCTCGGAGACAGAAGACGTGTCACACTGCCCTCACGTCGGTGATGGTAGGTCTTACAATACTCAAGGCCTGATTTCATTTATATAGCCAGGATTTAGGTTGTTAACTACGCTTGAAGATAGATTCAAGGTAAAATTCGCAAGCATAGCGTAGAGCGCAATTGCAGGGTTAAGCTCTTGATTGTTATTCCGAGTTTGCAATAATCGCATGTTTTGCTTGTCTGTTAAAGAAGCCTCCTTGTCCTCCAAATAATAATAATTATTCTCCACATCCCATTCATAAATATGCTATTGTTATTAAATGTAACATAACTTGAAAATAGAAATAAATTGTAAATCTGCCACTTAGACACTGTTAACAATTATAAAGTCATCGTCAGGCATTTCACCATTATTAATACTTGTCAAACTATTATTGGTCATAATAATTTTACAAGTTTTTAAAAAGACTTAATTTATTAAATCCCTTCTCACAAGTCATTTAGTAATCAACAGGACCCAAGCAAATTCCTTTTTATTAAATTCATTCTTAGCAACAATAAGCTTTAGTCGCTGCTGCTGCATGGTGTTTCGAATTGCTGTAAACCACTTGGAAAAAGATAGTAATCTAAAGAGTGGGGTGCAAAACATAGAGCCAAAACAGAAACACTGACACACCACATGTCATGCACTCTAATCCAGCAAATTCCGTTGCACAAGCCAGATTCTGTATCACTTAAAAAATTCTTATTCAAATATGCAGTCAGATAGCTTATCCAAATGTTAGTTCTATGTTTTTCATGTAACGATCTGTTGAGGTCTTAAATGGCAGTGAAACTGACACTCATACAGCATGCACACAGTGTTATGCAGGTTAGGTTCCGATTACTGATTGCTCGGGTTGCTTATCGAGTCCATTTTCACAGACGAACATAGGTCGTATTTGGTGAAGATACATCATTTACTTGTTGTAGGTAAGATACAATATAAGCTTTAATATTCCACATAATTATTGCATTTTCACATATTTATTTATTTGTAACACCAATGTTGCTGAATTGTTGCTGCTACTCAAACAATCCGAAGTTCGTCAAAGAAGTTGATCATAAGAGTGTACCACAAAGGCCTAAAGCACAAAATCGTAGGGCGAATATATGTGACTACATGAACATATAAGAAGACAGAACTAAAGAGATCAAACCTCTGTTTACAGAATGTCTACGTTTAGGAAAAGCGTTTGACAACGTAGGCTGCAATATGTCTTTGAAATCTGATGGAATGTAGTCGAATTAAATCAGGAGATACTGAGGGAATAAGGAAACGAAATGAGAAACTCCAAGTGGACGATGCGTTCTATTATTTTGGAAGCAAAATAACTGATGATGTCAGAGGCACAGAGGATATAAAATGCAGACTGACAATAACAAGAAAAGCGTTTCTCAAGAAGAGAAGCTAGGTAAAATAGAATATAAATGTAAGTCTTAGGAAATCTTTTGAGAAGGTATTTTTTCTGGAGTACTACCTTTTAGAGACGCAAAACTTAAATGATAAGCAGTTCAAATGTGAAGAGATGTAAGGCTTTTTAAATGTAATGCTATGAAACAATTTTGAACATTGCATGGATCGACTGAATAACTAATTAGAAGGTACTGAATCGACTTGGGGAAGTTATGGCACAATTGGATTAAAAGAAGGCAGCAAGGAATCATCAGTTTGCTAATAGAAAGAAGGGTTTAGGGTACAAACTGTAGAGGGGGGCCACGGTTCGATTGTAGTAAGCAGATTCAGATGGATGGATATTGAGCTATTTATGTGACGATGAAGAGGCTTTCACGAGATAGTAATGTGTGGAGAGCTGCATCTATCCGGCCTCTGGACTGAATAGTACAAAGAGATACAGACATCCACTTACAAGACAAGTGCTACATACATTATGTAGTTGTGGGAGAGTGTTACCAGTCAAATTGATGAATGTTTACGAATTGTGAGCAGTCACTCCAAATGTTGAACACAAATTATTGCGATGGTATGAAAAGCATGAACAAAGTACATGACCCTGTCTGTACTAACGATGTAATGACATTCAAAAGTGGCAGGACATCTGTAGGAAAATCCTGTGCTGCATCACACTCATGTGGCTGTCAGTGTTTATATATGATCTGCTGGTGTAAATGCTCCCTCCAGAGATATCCCTGACTTGGTTCACTAGAAACTATATGTGAAGGTTTTAGAGTAATTTTGTTTATTCTTGTGGCTATGTTATAGTTGGCAGCAATGGATATCCAAGCAAACATGTCTATTCAAGTGTTCAGTGTGATGACTTTGGGTCACATTCACCAAACTACACTTCCATCTCCGCATAATAATATCACAGCCCAGAGGAAGTAAAAATCCGTGCCTATGTAGTTCAATCAAACTGAGAGCATATTTGCTAATTTTATGTGTGCAGGTAAAAGTGCCCTTCACAGGAACTAAATTTATTAAGTCACAAAATATATTCTTTAAACATGAGTAGTACACACACACACACACACACACACACACACACACACACACACACACACAATGATAAACCAAAACTTTATAATCACTGCCCACCGCGCCTTCGATGCCGCCTGGTGGCGTTCTGGGCACGTGACGCAGTAACAAAAGAATGAAAGCGGAGCAGACACGGGTGGGGGATCACCCTAGTGAAGGTAAGGGCTGCAAATGGGGGAATCCATCGAGATACGCGACTTTGACAAAGGGCTGGTTATTATTACGCAGAGCCTATGAACGAGTATCTCGAAACAGCGAAGCCGGGCGAATGTGTCACGTGCCAATGTCGTGAGCTTCTATGGAAAGAGGTAGAAGGACAATGAAACTACAATTAAGTGCAAAATAATTGGAGGTTCATGACTCTTCCAAGAACGTGAAGTTTGGAGGCTTGTTTGCTCTGTAAAGTAGGATAGATAGTGATCTGTGGCGTCTATGCCAAAAGAGCACAATGCTGGTGCACACACAAGTGTTTTGGAACACACCGTTCATCATAAACTGTTGAACATGAAGCTCAGCAACAGAACCCCCTCTTCCCCTCCCCCCTCCCAACATATTCACAAACTGACCCAGTAAAATAGTCAATTATGATTGCAGTGGGCACAGGACCATCGGGATTAGGTTTTAGATTAATGGAAACGTGCATGCTCTTCGGGTGAATCACGGTTTTGCTACACTATGTCGATGGTCGTCTCCACAAACGCCGCCAACAAGGTGAACAGCAACTCTAAAAGCACAGTGCTCCAAGGACGCAGGGTGGTGGGAGCAGTATTATGCTATTGGAGACATTCTTCTGCGCTTGCATGGGACCTGTGGCAGTAATCAAAGACACGCTGACAGCTGCAAACCACCTGCATCCCTTCGTGCTTCATGTCTTCCTGATGGCGAAGTCATCTTTCAGCAGTATAAGTGTCCATGTCATGGAGCCAGAACCATGCTACAATGGTTTGAAGAGCATTGTAGTGAACTCAAGTTAATGTGTTGGCGACCAAATCCTGTGGAATCCATTTGGGTCACTATCAGGCGCCACTATCACGTACGCAAATCGGTGGCCAGTTATTTACTCGAGTTATATGACGTGTGCTACATACATCCACAAACCTATGTGTGTTGCACATCTTCTCCCAAACAACTGCATCAATTTCAACCAAATTTGATTTATATAATATTTCTTGCCTGGGAAGAAGGACAGTTGGGCAAATACCACCTAACTCCCATAGGGATGGGTGTAGGGATGACAATGTCTGAAAACTCCACAACTGGCATGTTGTGCAGGTATTACTGGAATGCATTCCAGAGGCTATACTTGAAAAAGGTCTTGGCTGAGCAGAGAGATGGGGAGGTGGTGATGCACATATGAAGGGAGGATGATTGGGAGGGAGTAGGGGATGGACAGATAAAAGGGGGAGGATATGTACAGAGATGAGGAGGAAGAGTATATACAAGGAGGTCATAAACAGTCAGTAAAATTTGTAATGGTGTTGCAGGTGAGGCTGTGCTGAGAAATAACTGTTGCAAAAAAAGGTTCACTACATTTCTCCAGTAGCCAGTTAGTACTTAAGTTAGACAGTCAGGTCGCTGAGCAAGCAAAAACAAGTGGTCTGCAAGAGACAATGGGGCCAAATGTGTCTTCATTTTGTTTCCTAAAATCTAACAAGAGAATGATACAAATTTGGACATCAGATGGTAGTAAGGACCAAACCCGAGTCAAAGGCTGAGCAGTCTAGTGGACTTCATCTGTGCTATGAGAATAACTGACGCTAGTTGTATCTGATGGGCCACTTGAATTTGCATACAAAGTGACCTGTTTGGTTAACTTCAATACTAATTAACTCGGAAAAGGCACAATGTACTGACGTTTTCTCTTAGCGCTTATTTCTCAGTACATCCTACCCTGCAACACCTATGCAAGCATTTCAGACTGTTTCTGACGACCCTGTATTTTAAAATATATGTATATGTGTAGGTTTCACATCTCCATTAAACCAGTCGATCGATTTCAAGCAAAATAGGTATACAAATTAATTATTTCTGGATAGAAGTACTGTGGAGGTAAAATCTACTTGGTCCCATAGGAGTGGCAGCCAGAGGAAAATGGTTATAATGTCTGGCATATGGGCTGTCTTGCACAGCTGCTGTGTTGTGTTTCAAATCGGAATGCAATCATGGGCTAATAGATGCATTGGGGCACAACTGTGCAGAGACAGGTGTGAGTAGGAGATGGATAGTGAGAGAGACTAGAATGAGAGGGACAGAGAGAGGGGGGGAGAGGAAACTGACAGAGACAGGGAGAAGAGCATATAGACAAAGAGAGGGTGAGGAGGAAATGTACAAAGAGTGGGGAGGAACAGATGAACAAAGAGATGGGAAGGAGGAGATGGCGAGAGGGGGGGAAAGTCGAAGATAGAGGAGGGGAGGAGGAGATGGACAGAGGTATGATAGAGATGGAGATGGACAGAGAGAAGGCTGAAGAGGAGATGTGTGCAATATATGTGCTGTACATGTACACAGGTGAAGCTGCTGGTAAAGTGCTATAAGATGGATACATGTGTATGGATATGAGTGTGTATGTGTGTTTCATATCTTAAACCAATGGATCGCTTTCAGCCAAATTTGATATGCATACTATGTATTATCTGAGAATTTCTGAGGGAGTAAAAACCAATTAGCTCCCATAGGGATGGGAGAGGGTTGGTTAACCCTGAATTCTAAGCTGTCATGCACAACAGGAATTTTGTGTAGGCAGTATTGGAAAGTTTTCCAGGGACAATCCATGCAGATGGGCATGGGTAAACAGGGAGAGAGGAGGAAGTAGGAGATGGATACTGAGGAGGATTGAGGATGAGATGAACACAGGAAGGGGAAGGTTGTGATTGGCAGATAGAGAGGAATATGAAGAGATGCAAAGAGAGAGGGGAAGGAGAAGATGGACAAAGAAAAGGGGAATTGCACATGGACAGAGAGAAAGGAAAAGAAGTAGTAAATGGACAGTGAGAGCAAGACAAGGAGATGAACAGAGAGATGAGGGATGAAAATGTGGTTAGATAGAGTGGTAGGAGGAGATGGGCAGAGAATGGGGAAGAGGAAATGGAATGAACAAAGGATTGGGGAAGGAGAGGATGGACCGAGAGAGGAGGAAGGAGCAAGTGGATAGAGGCAGGAGAAGGAGAAAGTGTACAGAGAGGGCGGAGAGGTGGAGATGTCAGAGAGATTGGAAGGAAGCGATCATCATAGAGTTGGGGGGAAGTGTGGGAGGTGGGTGGAGAAGGCAGGTGAAGAGGAATAGTCGGCAGGTGGAAATAGAAGAGGGCCTAGAGTAGATGGAGATAGGGAGGAGGGAAATAATATGGAGAGAGTAGATAGAGAGAGGGGTAAGAGGTGACAGAGAGAGAGAGAGAGAGAGAGAGAGAGAGAGAGAGAGAGAGAGAGAGAGAGAAAGAGAGTGGAGCAGGAGATACTCAAGTGGAGATGGACAGGGCTATGGGGAGGAAATGGACAAAATATGAAGAGGAGATGGATAAAGAGAGGGGGACAATAACATGGACAGAGAGAGGGTGTAGTAGGAGATGAACAGAGGGAGGAGGTAGACGAGATGGACACACAAAGGTGTGGGAAAAAGGCGAGTATTTATGTAAATGGAGGGATGTGTTTAAGTATGTATGTTCCCATTCTCCTACTAAACCAGCGGATAGATTAAAAAAAGCTTGGTACATATACCACTTACTGTCTGGAAGGTAATGCTATTGGGGTAAGGGCTACCACCCTTTTGCTTGGGGGTGGAGCTGAGACTGGGGTGACACAGGAGATAGAGAGAAGGGGGCAGATGAGATGAACAGAGAGAGGGGGCAGGGGAGGTGGACAGAGAAAGGGGGAGTTAGTTATCGACAGAGAGAGAGGGAATAGTTGATGGACAGAGAGAGAGGAAGGAGGAGACAGACAGAAAGATGGATAAAGATGTGAACAGAGAGAGCAGATGAAAAAATAGGTGGGGAGATGGGAGAGGTGATGCACAGACGATTGGGGGAGGAGGAGTTGGGCCAAAAGGGGGAGATTAGGAGATGGCCAGAAACAGGGGGAGTTGGAAATGGACAGAAAAAAGAGGACGGGCACAGATGAATATAGAGAAGGAGAGGAGGAGGTGGACAGGAAGTGGAGAGTGGAGAAGATGTGAGCAATGTAAGTGCCTTAAGCTTGCACTAGTGGAACCTTTGTTAAAAGGCTAGTATGCATGTAAGGAGATGTATGTGCATATGTATGTGGATTCTGATTCAATGGAAACCAATGGATAGATTTCAAATAATCTTGGTACATGTACTTCACATTGATAGGAAAGTATTGTCATGGGGATAAAAGCCGCCTGCCTGTGGGCTGGGGGCGGGATGAAAATGGGCTGAAGAAGGAGATGGACAGGGAGAGAGGGGGGAGGGGAGGAGGTGATGAACAGAGAGATGGATGAGGAGCAGATGGGCAGGGGGAATAGGGAGGTACAAAGAGATGGGCAAGTTGAGTGACGATGATGAGATGAACAGAGACATGGGAGATGGGAAAATGTGCAGACAGATGGTATAGGAGATGAACATATAGATGTGGGAAGAGGAGAGGGACATATTGAGGAGAGAAGGAGACTGAGAGGTAGTAGGAGATGGACAGAGAGAGGGGGACAGAGGAGATGGACAGAGAGAGAGGGAGGAAGAGTCAGACAGTGACAGGTGGAGGAGAAGATGTACAGAGAAAGGGGAGAGAAGAAAATGAACAGGTAGATGGCGGGAAAGAGTAGGGGGAGGAGTAGGATGTGGAGCAGAGAGGTGCAAAGTGGAGAGGGTCAGTGTGCAGTTGGAAACTAAGGAGGGGCATAGAGGGGTTGGAGAAGGAGTGGTCAGAGAGAGAAGGGAGGACGACAGGGTGCAATATAAGGGGAAGAGTATGTGGAGAGACTGAGTGGGAGGTGATGTGTAGAGAGGGAGGACGAGTATATGGAGAAAGTGACAGGAAATGGAGGTGTACAGAGAACAGAGGTGGACCGAGACAGAGAACAGAGTAAGGCACAGGAGGAGATGGTCAGAAGTGGGGAGGAGGAGATGGACAGAGTAAGGGTAAGGAGGAGGAGGAGGAGGAGGAGGAGATGGACACAGATAGTGGCAAGAGGAGATGGACAGAGACAGTAGGACGAGATGGATTGAAAGAGGGAGATGAGCAAATGGACACAGAGAGAGGAAAGAGGAGATAGAGTATGAGGGGAGGAGGAGATGTGAAATATATATATGTACTATGCATATGTGGATGAAACTGCAGATTAATAGCTAGTATACATATTAATGAACTTATGTATGTATCTATGTTTTGATTCTCCTCCTAAAACATTGGATCGATTTCAACTAAATTTGATACACAAACCACTTGTTATCTGGAAAGAAGTACTGTGGTGGAAAGAACCACTTCCCACTAGAGTGGGGATAGAGGTGAAAATGGGTTGACATAGGAGATGGACAGGGAGAGGGGGAAGGAAATGAGCAGAAGCAGAGGAGAAAGACATGGGCAAATATATGAGTGATAAGGTGGTGATCAGACAATTGGGACAAAGAAAGGTACAAAGGAGACCAAGTGATAGACAGTGACAGGTGGGAGGAGATGAATAAACTGAGGAGAGGAGGAAGAAGGATAGAGGTTGTAGGAGGAGATGTACTGAGAGATGTAGTAGGAAGAGATGGACTGCAAGAGAGAGAGAGGGAGGAGGAGGAAGGGACTACATGAGTGGTATAATGAGATGGATGGGTAGCGCTAGATGGGGGGAAGTGGGAGGTGGAAGGAGTATATGGACATAGAGTAGGGAGGAGAATGAATAGATAGGGGGAGGATTTGTATAATATTATGTGACACACTACGGCGCAAGAAAAGTGTTGGCATTCAAAATATTCAAATGGCTCTGAGTTCTATGGGACTTACCATCTGAGATCATCAGTCCCATAGAACTTAGAACTATTTAAACCTAACTAACCTAAGGACATCACACACATTCATGCTCGAGGCAGGATTCGAACCTGCGACCGTAGCGGTCGCGCGGTTCCAGACTGAAGCGCCTAGAACCGCTCGGCCACACCGGCCGGCTGTTGGCATTCAGAACAGCTTCTAGTCGCCTCGGAGTACATACCATAAATATGGATCCTGTATGCTTTTCATGGGAGTCTTATAGAATAATTCCTGAAAAGTAGTGGCATGTTCACATAAAAGTGATGGAAGTGGATAGCGATCACATACTCTTCTTGCCGAAGTAGCCCATGAAGGCTCAATAATATTGTGATCTGGTAACTGTGATTACCAGGGAAAAAGTGGCAATTAATCCTCGTTCTCACAAAATCAGCCCTGGACGATGTAGGCTGTGTAAACAGGGATTCATTTGGAAATTAGCATCACCCTAGGGGATCAATCTTGCTACATGGGAAGATTCTGATAGGCCAAAATGGTCACACAGTCTTTGGCAGTAATGCGACCTTGCAGAGTAACTGCGGAATACCACGATAGGGCTGCCCAAATCATCACCGAACTCCGCCATGTCTCACATAAACTCGTCCCGAAGTTGGAAGCAGAGCGAAAGTAGAATCATCCTACCGAACGACGTTTTTACATTTATCCATAGTCCGGATTAAATAACCGTCTGTCACGACCACTCAGCACACACTGTCGTCTGCATTGTGACTTGACGGATGGTTTGATTTTCCAGTATGTGATATAAATTATCGATACGGTGCGTTGCGAAACACCAAAAATGTCAGCTACTTTGATTACGAAAGCTCCCACTATAGGCGCACCGTATTTGCCCATTTTGAAGTTCACTTAGTTGGGACATACTCTTCTCATAACCACATAAAGGCTGTTTTGACTACGACTGACACTTACAACCTATTGAGGATACTGCACAGGCGCTGTTCGTGGTCAAATACAACGGCGCAACCTGCAAACAAGCCTAGGATCTACATTTATATTCAAGCATGCATTATTTGCGTTGCAAAATTTTCCTCGATGAAATTAGTCTTCGCCAAGAAAACGCATGTAGGTGTACCATAAGGTATGGTAACATCAGAAACCTCGGACAACGTCAACAAACACTTTTGGCAGAAATCCTAGAATTCCTCTGACAAACAAACTACGTCAACGGACGTCGCGCGACTTTATCTCTTTGGTACTAAGACGAAGCAGGCGTATCAGCGCGTTCACGAATATTAGGGATTCACGCCTCGTCCACGAATCGGTCATTGGAGACAGTGTACATGCTCGGTTTGTGGAAGGAATTTCGTCAGCCTTGTCAGAGGGACCATCCCGGTATTCGCCTTAAAAGATCAGAGGGAATGACAGAAAACTTATATCTGGAGTGCCAGATGAGCGTTTGAAGGGTCGTCTTCCCGTATGCGAACGACTCCAGTGCGTTACCAGAGCTTCAGTTCGGTCGTTGCGATGGTACAGTCATTATGACGCTGGAGTGTTTCTCGTGATGTCGCAGAGTTCAAGTACATCTCCTCCTAGACTAATCCTGATTATTACGATTTTCCTAAAGCATTTCAGGCGAATGAGAGCGTGGATCTTCAAACATTATCATTTCCATCCTCGGTTGTAATGAGTCTTAGCCAGAGCGCTTGGTTTGATGCTTTTTAAACATTTACAGAATATTTTTACTGGATAAACGCTGCAGTTACTTTAATTAATGTACGGTATGTGGTGGTAAGCTGGCTCTTTAAGCAAGACTATTAACGGCGCCACTGTGGTTGCACTTGGCCCGGATGTAGCCTGTTCGGTACTTGTAGTAGGAAGAAATCCCATCACTTCTGCATGGCTGAGAGGGAAAAGAGAGATGCTATAGTATGTTACTGATCACTAGAGCGTGCACTAACATCTTCGATTAAACACCTACCCTCTGCAAGTCCCCTTGGGGAGAAGGATTGTGACACTCCTTATGATGGACTGTTATTTGGATGGAAACATTAAGCTCAACGACAACTTGGATGACGTTCAAAACCAGAAGAATGTATAAGGCATGGAGTTCTACATTCTTCCTCTTACTTCGTTATCACATAACCAAAACACTTACTGAGACTCACATGGTGCAATCGAACTCTGAACTCTGAAGAAGCAAGAATTCAATTTTAGTACATCTCACGAAAACATGTGAAAATGCACGCCACAGTTCTGGCTCAAACGAAAGATTAGGAGGAGAGGTTTGCTAGAATGTGAGATTGTTGTTGTTGTGGTCTTCAGTCCAGAGACTGGTTTGATGCAGCTCTCCATGCTACTCTATCCTACGCAAGCTTCTTCATCTCCCTGTACCTAATGCAACCTACATCCTTCTGAATCTGCTTAGTGTATTCATCTCTTGGTCTCCCTCTACGATTTTTGCCCTCCACACTGCCCTCCAGTACTAAATTGGTGATCCCTTGATGCCTCAGAACATGTCCTACCAACCGATCCCTTCTTCTGGTCAAGTTGTGCCACATACTTCTCTTCTCCCCATCCCTGTTCAACACTTCCTCATTAGTTACGTGATCTACCCATCTAATCTTCAGCATTCTTCTGTAGCACCACATGTCTAAAGCTTCTATTCTCTTCTTGTCCAAACTATTTATCGTCCACGTTTCACTTCCATACATGGCTACACTCCATTCAAATGCTTTCAGAAATCACTTCCTGACACTTAAATCTATACTCGATGTTAACAAATTTCTCTTCTTCAGAAACGCTTTCCTTGCCATTGCCAGTCTACATTTTATATCCTCTCTACTTCGACCATCATCAGTTATTTTGCTCCCCAAATAGCAAAAATTCTTTACTACTTTAAGTGTCTCATTTCCTAATGTAATTCCCTCAGCATCACCTGACTTAATTCGACTACATTCCATTTTCCTCGTTTTGCTTTTGTTGATGTTAATGTTATATCCTTCTTTCAAGACACTGTTCATTCCATTCAACTGCTCTTCCAAGTCCTTTGCTGTCTCTGACAGAATTACAATGTCATCGGCGAACCTCAAAGTTTTTATTTCTTCTCCATGGATTTTAATACCTACTCCGAATTTTTCTTTTGTTTCCTTTACTGCTTGCTCAATATACAGATTGAATAACATCGGTGAGAGGCTACAACCCTGTCTCACTCCCTTCCCAACCACTGCTTCCCTTTCATGTCCCTCGACTCTTGTAACTGCCATCTGGTTTCTGTACAAATTGTAAATAGCCTTTCGCTCCCCGTATCTGACCCGCGCCACATTCAGAAATTGAAAGAGAGTATTCCAGTCAACATTATCAAAAGCTTTCTCTAAGTCTACAAATGCGAGAAACGTACGTTTGCCTTTTCTTAATCTAGCTTCTACAATAAGTCGTAGGGTCAGTATTGCCTCACGTGTTCCCATATTTCTACGGAATCCAAACTGATCTTCCCCGAGGTCGGCTTCTACTAGTTTTTCCATTCGTCTGTAAAGAATTCGTGTTAGTATTTTGCAGCTGTGACTTATTAAACTGATATTTCGGTAATTTTCACATCTGTCAACACCTGCTTTCTTTGGGATTGGAATTATTATATTCTTCTTGAAGTCTGAGGGTATTTCGCCTGTCTCATACATCTTGCTCACCAGATGGTAGAGTTTTGTCACGACTGTCTCTCCCAAGGTTCTCAGTAGTTCTAATGGAATGCTGTCTACTCCTGGGGCCTTGTTTCGACTTAGGTCTTTCAGTGCTCTGTCAAACTCTTCACGCAATATCGTATCTCCCATTTGATCTTCATCTACATCCTCTTCCATTTCCATAATATTGTCCTCAAGTACATCACCCTTGTATAGACCCTCTATATACTCCTTCCACCTTTCTGCTTTCCCTTCTTTGCTTAGAACTGGGTTTCCATCTGAGCTCTTGATGTTCATACAAGTGGTTCTCTTATCTCCAAAGGTCTCTTTAATTTTCCTGTAGGCAGTATCTATCTTAACCCTAGTGAGATAAGCCTCTACATCCTTACATTTGTCCTCTAGCCATCCCTGCTTAGCCATTTTGCATTTCCTGTCGATCTCATTTTTGAGACGTTTGTATTCCTTTTTGCCTGCTTCATTTACTGCATTTTTATATTTTCTCCTTTCATCAGTTAAATTCAATATTTCTTCTGTTACCCAAGGATTTCTACCAGCCCTCGTCTTTTTACCTACTTGATCCTCTGCTGCTTTCACTACTTCATCCCTCAGAGCTACCCATTCTTCTTCTACTGTATTTCTTTCCCCCATTCCTGTCAATTATTCCCTTATGCTCTCCCTGAAACTCTGTACAACCACTGGTACTTTCAGTTTGTCCAGGTCCCACCTCCTTAAATTCCCACATTTTTGCAGTTTCTTCAGTTTTAATCTACAGGTCATAACCAATAGATTGTGGTCAGAGTCCACATCTGCCCCTGGAAATGTCTTACAATTTAAAACCTGGTTCCTAAATCTCTGTCTTACCATTATATAATCTATCTGATACTTTTTAGTATCTCCAGGGTTCTTCCATGTATACAACCTTCTTTCATGTTTCTTAAACCAAGTGTTAGTGAGATTAATACCCGCCATGTGTTCGACAAGACAATATCTACCATAAACCCAGCAAACTAACTGTATTGTCTAATTAATCCTATAGAACAGTTATGGAGAACCACGAATAAAAAATTTTCTGATAACAACAAATATAAGGTTAATAAAAATATTGGGAAGCGTATTATCTTTCCTTAACAAAACTGAAAATGTATAATGAAAATGAAAACGTTGTTGCTTTATTGCATTATTAGGGTACTCGTGTTGCGTAGGGTCTCTGACTGTTATTTCATGGAAATATATAAATGTAACAAGGCATTTTTCTACCCATTATTCGACAAAACTGCATTCCCGAAGGGCTCTTTATGATCTGAGTCTAGCGGGTCAAAAACGTTTACCGACGCGGACAGCTATGAAAAACCACTATGTCCGTTTCTGGCCGGAACCAGCTGCGATAATCGTTATTTAAATTTTCCATAAAATGATCGATTGAAGATAAGTGTTAAAAGCGGATTAAAAATAGAAGCCAGTTGTTTCTATCAGCCACGTGCGTCAAGTACCGAAGTGATTATAAACACTTTCCGAGAAAGCTTGGATGGCGTCGCGTGTGAATCTTCTGACTGTGTTGTGGCAGGTGTGAGATATCTCACGCAAACATGCAGTAGTGAAGTAAGGTCAAGGAATTTATGATTACTGTCTTTTCCGAGAATTATGTAGAGCGATAATTAGTCAAGCTGTTCGCACATTTACACACCTGCGAGGAAAGGATTGTGAGATAATTTTGTCCTTGATTCACTTGAGTGCCATGTGTTTCCTAACCTGCCACAAGCTTTACCATCAGACCCAACACCAGCGGGCTGTTGCTGATTTCTTCTACTTCATCTTTCTTCAAGCGTTAGGCATTTGTCAACTATGTTGTCTTGCTCATTTCCTCTCTTGTTTGTGGTCAGTTACTACAGGTTCTCAATATGCCTTTCTTGGTCTACCTATTTGGTCAGTAATTAATTACTCTTTTGGCATTCTATTTTCATTCATTCTTGTGACAAAGTGTCTCCACTAATTTCTGTACTTTTTGATCTATTAGTTTGCTTTTAAATCCTAATTCGTGTCTTATTGTTCCACAACCTCTCGTATTAGATTGTCTAATCCCAGTAGCTCTTCTTAAAACTCTTATTTCCGCATCTTTTGTTCTTTGTTCTTTTGCAGCTGTTATTGTCCTAGACTCCTTGACGTATGGACAGTGCTTTGTAAAGTTTTGTTTGAATTTCTTTCCTCTCCATTTTATACAGTGTTGTGTATATGGTCTCACTTACGTAATTGAGTATTTTAATGATTTCGGTACATATCCTTTATGTTAGAAGGAGATGCTATTTCGCAAGAAATTGAATTCATCGCTAACTCTATTTTCCTGTTGTTCATTACCGTTTTGGGTGGAGCCCCGTATTGACTTTTAAAAGCGATGACTTTTGTTTTTGGGATCCAGCTCTTGGCAGTAATATTTGATTTATAAATGAATTCTTGAAGAGTGTCCGTGCTGTCAACTATAAGAAGTCGATCATCAGGAAAGAATATTGTCATTGGATACTTACCGTCGATTGAAGTTGTTCATCATCATAATCATCATCATCTACATCTACATTGCTAAGTGCCTCACAGGGTATTCATCGAACCACCTTCACAATAATTCGTAATCCACTCTCGATCAACGAGCGGAGAAAACGGACATCTGCATCTTTCCGTGCGAGCTCTAATTTCCCTTATTTTATTATGATTATTGTTTAACCCTGTGTAGGATGGCGTCAGCAAAATATTTTCGCATTCAGCAGAGAAAGCTGATGATTGAAATTTCTTGAGAAGACATCGCTGCTACGAGAAACGCCTTTTCTTTAATGACGTCCACTCCAAATCCTGTACCATGTCACTAATAATCTCTCTCCTATTTATTGAAGATACAGAATGTGCTTCATTTCTTTGTATTTTCTCAATGTACTCCTAACAATCGTGTCTGGTAAGGATGTCACACCGTTCAGCAGAACTCCAATAGAGGACAGACATGGGTAGTGTAGGTAGTCTCTTTACTAGATCTGTTGCATCTTCTAAGTGTGCTGCCAATAAAACACAGTCTGTGGTTCTCTTTCTCCACAGCATTTTCTGCGTGTTCTTTCCAATTTAAGTTGTTTGTAACTGTAATTCCTAAGTATTTAGTTGAATTTACAGCCTTTAGATTTGAGTGATTTATCGTGTAACCGAAGTTTAACGGATTACTTTTAACACTTAAGTGAATGGCCTCAAAGTTTTAATTATTTGGGGTCAATTGCCAATTTTCGTACCGTACAGATGTCTTATCTAAATCGTTTTGCAATTTGTTTTGATCTTCTGATGAGTTTATTAGACGATAAATGAGAGCTTCATCTGCAAACAACCTAAGAAGGCTGCTCAGATTACCTCCCAAATTTTTTATTTACTCGTACATGCGGAACAGAGTGCCAGAAATCACTTCTGTTCTACTCTATGACTTACCGTCAGTTACTACGAACTGTGATCTCTCTGAGAGAAAATCACTGTCCCAATCGCATAAGTGAGACATATTCCATAAGCAAGCAATTTGATTACAAGCCGCTTGTGAGGTACGGTGTCAAAAAGCTTCCGCAAAACTAGAAATACGGAATCAACTTGAAATCCTTTGTCGATAACATTCGACACTTCCTGTGAGCAAAGAGCTAGTTGTGTTTCACAAGAACGATATTTTCTAAATCCGTGTTGAGTATGTGTTAATTGACCATTCTCTTAGATGTAATTCATAATATCCCAACACAATATATGTTCCAAAATCCTGCTACATATCGACGTTAATGATATGGGCCTGTAATTTAGTGGATTACCCCTATTGCCTTTCTTGACTATTGGTGTGACCTGTGCAACCTTCCAGTCTTTGGGTACGGATCTTTCGTTGAGTGACCAGATGTGTATGATTGTTAAGTATGGAGCTATTACGTCAGCATGTTCTGAAAGGAACCTATTTGTATATTAACTGATTTAAGTTGTTTCACAACTCTGAAGATATGCACTTCTAAGTTAGTTATATTGGCAGCTGTTCTGGATTCGAATTCTGGAGTATTTACTGTCTTCTTTTGTGAAGGAATTTGGGAAGGCTGTGTTTAGTCACTCTTGCTTTAGCAGCTCTGTCATGGACAGTGTTTCTATTGCAATCGAGCAGAGAAGGCATTGTCTGTGTCTTGCCGTTAGCATACTTTAATACTATCGGAATCTCTTAGAATTTTGTGCAAGGTTTCGAGAAAAAGTTCCGTTGTGGATACTATTATAAGCATCTCGCATTGAACTCCACGCTAAATTTCGAGATTCTGTAAAAGATCGCCAATCTTAAGGGGTTTGCGTTGATTTAAATTTGGCATGTTATTGCAGTTGTTTCCGCAAAAGTGTTCTGAGTAGTTTTTTGTACCATGGAGGATCATCTATTTCATTAGTTTATTTATTTGGTATAAATCTCTCAATTGCTGTCGATACTATTTTTTTGAGTTCAAGCCACATTTTGTCTACACTAACATGTTTAATTTGGAAGAATTGTAGACTGTCTCTCCGGAAGGCGTCAGGCGCATTTTTATCTACATTTTTGAGTAGAAATATTTCTCGTTTATTTTTGGTGGATTTGGAAGTTATAGTATTCAATCTCGCTACGACAACCCTGTGTTGACTAATCCCTGTATCCGTTTACAAGCTCAGTATTAGCTCATGAGTATTTGTTGCTAAGAGCTCAAATGTGTTTGCACAACAGTTTACTATTTGAGTGACCTCATGAACAATTGTTCAAAATAATTTTAGGATAATGCGTTTGGCACTATTTCTGATGATATTTTATGCTTATATCCAGATTTAAACATCTATTTTCACCAATATGTGGAGGGTAAATTGAAGTCCCTACAACTAGGATTGTAAGAGTCAGGTACATGTTTCAAAGTAGACTCAAGTTTTCTTCGAACCTTTCAGCAATTGTATCATCTAAGCTAGGAAGTCAGTAAAAAGGATCCAATTATTATTTTATTGTTTAGCTTATCTTTTTTGAACACCGTTAGGTCCTTCGCAAAAACTTCGGCTGAACTTATCTCCACTTATGTCCAGATTTCAGTACCTATAACGATTTGAGCATCAGTGCTTTCTATTACCTCTATGACAGTTTACAACTGTTATGCTAATGGCTACTAGATCCACATTCTTCCTGTGTTTGACCTACACATTTTGAGACCAAAGCCCTTTCTGTACTTCCCCGAGGCTCTCTAGCCTGAAAATACCTCCCAGTCCATGCCACACAGGCACGCTACCCGTGTAGCCGCCTCCTGCCTGCAATGGACTCTTGACCTATTTAGCGGAACCCGAAACCCCACCACCCAACGCGCATGTCGAGTAATCTGCAGCCTACACGGTCGCACAACCGTCGGGCCAATTCAGACCCACCACTTGGCTCTCTACCAGAGGTACACAATCGACTTTGTCGACTATGTTTCAAATTGTAAAATCTGCTTTCATCTCGCAACTGAGATTAGTAGCCTTTATCCCTTCTCATAGGCTCTCGAAACTGGAGAGAATCTCTGCTGATCCGAACTGAAACGCACCATTGATACTGACATGAACCACTACTGGGAAATGGCTGCATCTGTGCTCCTCACGGTATCCAGAAAGACCGGTTCCTGGTCTGGAATGATTGTACCCAGTATGCACATTGAGTGCACACCAGCATTCCTCCCCTCCTTGGCAGCCATGTCACTAAGGAGCCCCAAAACATGCCTAACATTGGAACTCATAGCTAGCAACACTTCCATCTTCTGTGACTGCCCAGATCTTGCAGCCTGAGAGGTTTCCTCTGAAACAGGACAAGCGGCTGCATCTGGCTAAGGGAATTGTCAGCCACAGACAGCACCTGGAAACTGTTTATCAGACTAACTGGTGTAGTATCCCCATTGCCACTGTAGAATCTCGTACCATAGGAACCAAGGGAAAGGGTGTTGTTATGGGTGACTGGTATCCTCTTCCTCCAACACAAATGCACACGTGAATTAATATGGTTCTTTATTTACTTGTACCAGATACTTAACTTTAACGGCGTCCATGTGCTGTGGTACAAACTCATCAGTAATTGTACTCTTGCAGACATTATCGGTATGTCATCTTGCTTAGTACTAATTGCAGTTCAGACACATTATGAGGAACAGGCAAGTCACGGATTGCAAGCAAATGAGACTGGAGGGGCGCGCACCTGACTGTTTATCACCTAACGTAAGTACTGTAGTTCAGCTTGAAAATAGGCACACTTTCAGATACGACACTTGAGTCCTGCTTCTGACAATACTCGAAAAAGAGTACCCAAATTGGCAACGTTTTCATCTGGTGTATGACCTGAGTGGACAATATCGTCTAGCCAGTTTGAACAAAATGGCTCTTTTGCAGTCAGCTGTTCCAAGTAACGTTGAAAAATGACGGGTGTGGAAGCACTGCCTAAGGGCAAACGCGAATACTAGAATAGTCGTAAGTGTCTATGTACAACAAACACTTTCTGTGATTATTCATCCACTGGAATTTACAAGTAGACCCCACGCAAATCTATCTTAGAAAAGTAACGCCCTGCTTCAAGCCTCTTCATGAGTTCCTCAGGACGAGGTAGTGGATAAGTGGGTTGACCGTAGACTTGAACTCAACACAAATACGAATATGACCAGAAGGCTTAGGCAACAAAACAAGAGAACCTTCCTGTTGACTAGCTTGAATGGGAGCAATTATACCATTGTCTTGTTATGCCTTCAATTCAGTGGCTACTTTGTCTCTTAAAGGTCCGCCCCGGTAGCTGAGTAGTCAGTGCGGCGGTTGTCACGCCATGGGGCTCGAGTTCGATTCCAGGCTGGGTCGGCGATTTTCTCCGCTCAGGGACTGGGTATTGTGTTGTCCTCATTATCATTTCATCATCACCAGAAGAAGGCAACGGGAAACCACCACTGGAATTACTTCCCTAGACGCTCTTGCGGTGGACCTCTCTGACGAGGCTTCCTCCATGACAAGACCTGACGCAAGAGGGAACACAAAGTTATTATGTCTCTTACAGCAATTGGAACGGGGCGAGCGCGGAAAAACTTACTCTGTGCTTTGTCTTTCAATGTAACATGGCCTACAAAGTTATTAGCTTTTCCTAGTCCTTCTGAAAAATAGTTCAGGAAATTCTATAAGCAAGCTAGTGACACTGTATTTTGGTGCAAAGGCTGATACTGAAAGTAAATTGTCTTCGATGCTAAGTCCAAACAAATCAAAGGTATCTAATCCGAATATTTTCCCACTGTCTCTTGATTTCAGCACAGTAAACTGTATTGTCCTAGTGTGGGATTTGTAGCCGGCCTCGGTGGCCGTGCTGTTCTAGGCGCTGCAGTCCGGAACCGCGAGACTGCTACGGTCGCAGATTCGAATACTGCCTCGGGCATGGATGTGTGTGATGTCCTTAGGTTAGTTAGGTTTAAATAGTTCTACGTTCTAGGGGACTGATGACCTAAGATGTTAAGTCCCATAGTGCTCAAAGCCATTTGAACCTTTTTTTTTTTGTGAGATTTGTAAGTAGCAGGTAAACCACACTGTCCTAACACTGGAATTTCCTGTCCGTTGTAAGCAATGACGTGCTTGGTAGATTTAGGAGGCCTAACTGTTCGTACGTGGCACGATTAAGTTTACACAACAGCCAGCAGTTCGTAATGCGACTAATAGTTTGTTGGAACGTCGTTGCACAGCACTAGGCCGAGAAGGAGGCACAACCTTAAACTTACTTTTGTCAGAAGCTGTTGTAGGTTTTGAAAACACAACGTTCACTGCATGTGCACGAGCCTGTTTTTTCTGGGAGCTGGCAAAATTGGCGTTTTTGGACAGTTGCAAACAAACAGCTTGGACATGGCCTTTTTTTTCCACACATGTAACATATTGAGTTACGTGATGGGCAATCCTGTCTTTTATGGCGAGTAAAACATCTAAGGCAAGACCACTAAGTTTACAGGTCTGTTTACCTGTCTACGTGGCTGTCCGCGTCTCTGTGTACGCGCTCGTTGTTGTGACTGCTTGGGGCGCAGGAGAGCAAGGGAGGAAGGGGGGGGGGGGGGAGACTCGAACTTGACGAGGCCTTCTCAAATCTATCGGGCGCTATGGCACCCGAATCATATTGATTTAAGATGTGCAATACTTGGGGAAGTGATGGATCAGAGTACTTTAAGATCTGTTCCCGTATTCTACTATCTGAGGCACTAAATGTCAACGCATTGCGTATCATGAGATCATTGTAAAAGTTGCCACAACTACACTTAAATTTTTAATTCCTAGTCATACCCATTAATTACGTGTACCACTGACGGTACGTCTGTTCTGGCTTTTTCTGCAAACGAAAGAACTGATATGTAGTTGCAGCTACTTGGACTTGCTGGCCATAGTTCTGAGTTAATGCAGCGATTACTTAGTCACTGCTGAGTTCGCCGGAGACGCGGTTGGGAATAGTTTTTGTATTAACCTGAACACTGGGGACCCAGCAATCGAATGGAAGCATTGTAACTGTACAGTACCTGTAAAACGATTAACCTGACAATGTGCTTGGAACTGAGTTAGGTATTTGATCCAATTCTCTCCTGAATCCTTAAATTGTCGAAATGGTGGTATAGTGGTTGGCGGCACCAGCTGGGCTTGTTGGTTGATCAGATGTGGAATCGACGCAGATTGTGGAGCCAGTAGTTGTTCTACTGTCGTCAGCAAGGTATTCTGAAACTGAAAAGCTTGGGTTAGAACTATCCGTCTGCAGCTGAGGTGCTGTGACAGCGGGTGGAGGGGGGGAGGGGAATTCGAGGTTTACACACATACATTATAGCAAGAAGCAAGCAAAGTCTCTGAAAAGAGAATTTCAATTAGTTCTGCGGCTCCCCTTCTGGAATACATGCAAGAACCACAACAACAAATTTGCAATGGGAAATGCGATCATCTGTGCAAGCAAAATCTTATGGTCGCCCGGCTAGCCGTGCAGTCTAACGCGCTGCTTCCCGAGTGGGAAGGAGTGAGGATCCCCGGCACGTATCCATCTGTCCGGGGGATTAGTGGAGAGGTCCGGTGTGCTGGCCAGCCTGTGGAAGGTTTTTAAGGCGGTTTTCCATCTGCCTCGGTAAATGTGGGCTGGTTCCTCTTATTCCGCCACAGTTACACTATGTCAGCAATTGCTGTGCAAACAGTCTCCGTGTACGCATACACCATAATTACTCTACCACACAAACACTGGATTCATTCATTCATTCATTCATTCATTCTTTTCACAAACTTTGGGGTCACACTCGACGGATATGAGACATTCCTGGGGGGGAAAGGGGTCCACTGAGGGCTGAACCGCAAAATAACCCTGGGTTCGGT
The DNA here is from genome assembly GCF_023897955.1 of Schistocerca gregaria. Taxonomy (NCBI): domain Eukaryota; kingdom Metazoa; phylum Arthropoda; class Insecta; order Orthoptera; family Acrididae; genus Schistocerca; species Schistocerca gregaria. Next base: position 541,149,843 of record NC_064921.1, read on the forward strand.
GTGGGGCGGCGGTGGTGGGTGGACTGCTGTGGCCTGTTGCTGGGTTGTGAACCACTGAGGGCTACGGCGGGACGAAGCCTCTCCATGGTTTCAAGGCCTCGGTTCAATACACAATACACAAGCAAAATCTTCAGCCAAGTTGATTAACTTCGATCGCCACTGTATTATCTTCGTCGGCACTGTAGTATCTTTGTTGCCACTGTAGAGGATATTATTATGGGTGACCAGTATCCTCTCTATAACACAAACGCACAAGTGAATTAATACTGTTCTTTATTTACGTGTACTGAATATTTAACTTTAATAGCGTCCTTGTGCAGTGGTACAATCTCATCAGTAATAGTACTCTTGCAGACAATATCGGTATTCTTGCTCTGTCTCACTATGGGTAAAGTGCAACTCCTACAATCAGCACTAATCTGGTCACAATGTACTGTCGTAGCTTGTGGTGTGAACTGACAGAGGCCAACTCAGCCAGTGACTGATTTAGTGTCTGAGGTCCTCCGGTCAGCTGCAGTGGCCTAAATACCTTTGGGCGAGAGGGCATTGGCGGCGTGTTGCTTGCGACTCTGTCTCTGCCTCTCTCGTGATAGGCGCACTTGACTGAGCGCCTACTACTAATCTTCGCGTTACATCTCTGCCAACCGGTGTGCTGGCGAAAGCAGGAGATCTTACATTGTCCCTTCCTCCCTCCAGGGTAGTCTTTCGCAGCCTGCCGCTCCCAAAAGCGACCCGCCACTCGGCAACACGTAAGGAGTCAACTGCTATGCGAATAGTAACTGGGCTGGCCACTAGTGCAGACCGATTAGCGGCTCAGCACACTTCGGCTCTTCTTGGCCCAGCCCGGTCCTGCCCAGCCTGGCTTGGCTCAGCTCGGCTTTGGAGGATAAGCCTTACTCTGACAAAAGGGGAAATCAGAGGTGAGTTCTGCACCACTTCTTCTAAGTATTAAGGGAAAATAAATTACAGCCTCTCCCAAATGTCTCATGAAGTGACTGCAGTCAGAAAGTTAGAGGCTAATACGAAGGTTATTACTAAGAGACAATCAGCAGCAAAAGTCCCGCCTTTTGTTTTGTCAAAAAATGGGAGACTACATCCTTCTGTGAGTTTTGTGTGCCTCTAAATGGATGGACTGAGAACTTAATAGGTAGATTACATTTACACTCCTGGAAATGGAAAAAAGAACACATTGACACCGGTGTGTCAGACCCACCATACTTGCTCCGGACAGTGCGAGAGGGCTGTACAAGCAATGATCACACGTACGGCACAGCGGACACACCAGGAACCGCAGTGTTGGCCGTCGAATGGCGCTAGCTGCGCAGCATTTGTGCACCACCGCCGTCAGTGTCAGCCAGTTTGCCGTGGCATACGGAGCTCCATCGCAGTATTTAACACTGGTAGCATGCCGCGACAGCGTGGACGTGAACCGTATGTGCAGTTGACGGACTTTGAGCGAGGGCGTATAGTGGGCATGCGGGAGGCCGGCTGGACGTACCGCCGAATTGCTCAACACGTGGGGCGTGAGGTCTCCACAGTACATCGATGTTGTCGCCAGTGGTCGGCGGAAGGTGCACGTACCCGTCGACCTGGGACCGGACCGCAGCGACGCACGGATGCATGCCAAGACCGTAGGATCCTACGCAGTGCCGTAGGGGACCGCACCACCACTTCCCAGCAAATTAGGGACACTGTTGCTCCTGGGGTATCGGCGAGGACCATTCGCAACCGTCTCCATGAAGCTGGGCTACGGTCCCGCACACCGTTAGGCCGTCTTCCGCTCACGCCCCAACATCGTGCAGCCCGCCTCCAGTGGTGTCGCGACAGGCGTGAATGGAGGGACGAATGGAGACGTCTTCAGCGATGAGAGTCGCTTCTGCCTTGGTGCCAATGATGGTCGTATGCGTGTTTGGCGCCGTGCAGGTGAGCGCCACAATCGGGACTGCATTCGACCGAGGCACACAGGGCCAACGCCCGGCATCATGGTGTGGGGAGCGATCTCCTACACTGGCTGCTCCAACAGGACAATGCACGTCCGCATGTATCCCGTGTCACCCAACGTGCTCTAGAAGGTGTAAGTCAACTACCCTGGCCAGCAAGATCTCCGGATCTGTCCCCCATTGAGCATCTTTGGGACTGGATGAAGCGTCGTCTCACGCGGTCTGCACTTCCAGCACGAACGCTGGTCCAACTGAGGCGCCAGGTGGAAATGGCATGGCAAGCCGTTCCACAGGACTACATCCAGCATCTCTACGATCGTCTCCATGGGAGAATAGCAGCCTGCATTGCTGCGAAAGGTGGATATACACTGTACTAGTGCCGACATTGTGCATGCTCTGTTGCTTGTGTCTATGTGCCTGTGGTTCTGTCAGTGTGATCATGTGATGTATCTGACCCCAGGAATGTGTCAATAAAGTTTCCCCTTCCTGGGACAATGAATTCACAGTGTTCTTATTTCAATTTCCAGGAGTGTATATCTACATGCATACTTTGCAAGCCACTGTACGGTGCGAGGCGGAGGGTACCCTGTACTGCTACTAGTCATTTCCTTTCCTATTCTAGTCGTAAACAGATCAAGAGAAAAAAAAGACTACCTGTGAGCCTCTATATGAGCGCTAATTTCATGCATCTTATCTTCGTTGTCCTTACGTGAAATGTATGTTGGTAGCAGTAGAATCCTTCTGCAGTCAGCGCCAAATGTTTGTTCTCTAAATTTTATCAACAACATTCTTCAAAAATACATCACCTTCCCTCCAGGGTTTCTCATTTGAGTTACCTGGTGTGTGTAATCGCCGACCGGAGTGGCCGAGCGGTTCTAGGCGCTTCAGTCTGGAACCGCGCCACCGCTACGGTCGCAGGTTCTAATCCTGTCTCGGGCATGTATGAGTGTGATACCCTTAGGTTAGTTAGGTTTAATTAGTTCTAAGTTCTAGGGGACTGATGACCTCTGCTGTTAGGACCCATAGCGCTCAGAGCCATTTGAACCATTTATATGTAATCCGCCTGCAAAGGGATTCTCATGATACATTTCATTAATTATTTAGTCAATCTTGTATCAATGACCCGTTGCCGAATTTATAAAGTGATACGTATTATTAACCTAATATTTACAACTTTTCTGTGCTGCTATTTGGCTGCCTAAAAAGATTTCGTCGATGATGAGGCACTTTAATACCTTAAGAGAGTTAGGAAACGAGCAGGCATCCTATGACGGAAATGCTCTGTAAAGAGTCAAAAAGGGGTTTAATATTTTAGTCATATGATGCAGCACGTAACCGATATTAAGCTGATAAGAAAATATTATTTTTACCAGATGTGAAAATACTCATGGGAAATATAGCCTATTCCATATTGTCGTGCAAGATTTTTCACACTAAGAATCAACAAGTGGCGATGTGAAAACGTTTGTATGCCCTAATTTCTTCTGTCTTTGAAAATAACGCGTGTAAAGGTGGAGAATCTAAATTTCCTAGAAGAAAGTCGCTGTGTATGAAGACAACATCCCCATCTTAGACAGGGCAAAGTTGATTGTTTAAACTGGGGAGACTATGTTGTGGGTAAAATTGCAGTTAGAACTCTACGTCCAAGCTGTGCCTGCTTGTCTCGCAGTGCGCTAGGAGTTAGAGACGCTCGCCCGCGGCCAGTAACAGACCTGGTCACAGAGGCTCAGTCGATCAGAAGCTGCGGCTTGGCCTGTCGTGACAGGCAAGTACAAAGAAAGAGTCCAGCGCTTCATACACACAATACATTCAGTAGAAAGTGCTGGAGTAGACTGGAGGCGACTGGCCGGTTTTCTCGTCTTGAGATGCCGTGTTCAAATAAGATAATGAATGGGCACTGCACTCGCAAAAAATATCGTACGATGGATTTCCCATATTTCTGCTGGCTCAGATGCGACTTGCACCTCATGAAGAGCTGTAAGTGTGTTTCATCCCCAATGTTTTTGCTGCAGGACTCCTTTACGTAGTGAGCATGGATTTAAAGCAGCACTTGATCTCGTGGTCTGATGTCCTCAACTTCCAAATCGGAAGATTACACTGCCTGGGCTACTCTTAGGGTGTATTCGGCGTTTTTGGAAGAGCCGTCTGCCGCCGCTGCCGTCCGCCTGTCCGCTAGCCACTGCCCGTTGCTCGCCACCGCCGCCGCCCGCCCTCCCATCTCCACTGTCATCCACACCTCCTCCTGCCCCACTTCCACTGTCACTTCCTGCAGTGCCGCCTCTGGCCTCCTCCCTTACACATCACCTCTTGTCACCCCATTCACCATCTCCTTCCCTGCAGTCTACCCCCACCTCAACTCCCTTCCAACCTCCACACCCGCAACAGCTCCCACTTCTGCCCCTGCCATCACACGTGCTTCAGCTGCCACCTCCGCTGCAACCTCTCAGGTGGTTGGCTTCCCCTCCCCCCCTCTCACACCCCCGCCACTTCATCTTCTGCCTTCCACACGCACATCACAACATGCCAGGCCACAAATGGCACCACGGAAAAAACTGCATCTCCCAGCACCTCAACCACACTTCAGAAGGTTCAGCTGCCCACCACCTCCCTCTCCTTCCAGCCCCTCTCCCCTCCTCCCGGGCTGCTCTCACCAAAAAACCCCAGTAACATCTCAATGCCAACTCTGCTCCCGACACTTCCAACCGCCCACTATAGCACCCCCAGTGAAATAATAAGAAAAGACTTAAAAAACAGTATTTATAAACAAGAGACATTTAAAAACTGAATAATATGCATTTTTCTCATGTATCCGTGTCGTAATAAGTTTCGAGGACAAAGAAATATAACAAAACGATCTACAGAGACGACAAGATAAGCTCTTTTGTTAATTTTTTAGTCGTCTTCACTTCTTCTCTTGTCTTGGTTGCGTGTAGACGGACACCTTGCGAGTGCTGGCAAATGTAAGCATATTTGTACTAATTAAGCAGATGATATATTGATTTAATATCATTGTTGACTTTTAATTTGTAAGAGGTGATCGCGATTTCATGTCCGTCTTCCATTGAATTAACCTACATTCGGGTAATTTACAATTCCACAATCTCAGCGGCCGATGCAGCCAACGACGCCATTACGTGGTTATATTAACTTATAAAAAATTAGCAGAAGCGAAAAACTCCCACGCTATTAATACAATATACAATTTTCTCCACAGCCGCCCGACGTTGCAGAAAATACGTAGCTATAAGATTCTTATTTTCAGTACCACAGCCGAGAGCCAGAGCCCGGACTCCGGCTACAAAGTAATGGTTAACGGAGGTAAGAAGAAATACTCTGGCGCGTGTATGGGCCGCAATTGCAATTAATAACTAAAGATTTTTTACTTTAAAGTGAACTGACTACCGAGGAAATTAATATGAAAAGTTTATTCCATTGTTCAACTTATATGCTCATGCTTCAAGATTCAGTGAGTCTAACGTTCAATAACGTAAAAAATAATTTCCACTCAAGTTTAATATTGTTAGAAAAGCGAGAACTTCACAAAAAGCATTTAACTGTAAATCAAAATAAAATGAAATATAATTTTTATTAAGGCACACCACGTAAGCGGCAACCATCAGCATCACCAATAAATTTTTGTGGTAAATAATGTATTAAATTACGACGGACGACGGACGAGAGATTTGCGCCGCAACTTTGAGGCCCGATCAAACAAAATGCAAGATTTATTCAAATGGTTCAAATGGCTCTGAGCACTATGGGACTCAACTGCTGTGGTCATTAGTCCCCTAGAACTTAGAACTACTTAAACCTAACTAACCTAAGGACACCACACACATCCATGCCCGAGGCAGGATTCGAACCTGCGACAGTAGCAGTCGCACGATTCCGGACTGCGCGCCTAGAACCGCGAGACCACCGCGGCCGGCAAGATTTATTAAATATGATTCTATTGTAATGAATGTAATCATGTATGTGTCTAATTGTTGTAAAATATTAATGCCTTATCGCATTCTTTTACATGTACAACAACAAAACCACACCCTGAGGAGATCTGGAGAAGAAAAAGTGTAGAAAAGAAAAAGGATTACGTGAAAGAGAAATAACAAAGTTAAGGCCTATTGTGCAAGCATCCTGCACATGAGATACCTTCGGTGAAAAAATAGTAAGAAAAGTGCTAATTAAATAGTGCGTGTTTGTATATTTATATGTTTATTTTTGGAGGGGATAATTATTCGTGTATGTATCAGTGTTAAAGATTTGCCAGTGGCTTAAAGTGAATTTATTATGGGTAAGACAGGACAACCTGAAGCATCCGTACCAGACGAACAAAATTCTGTTAACATGGAAAGTGAGGATCAATTCCAAAACGTAAACGATTTCCAAGCCACCGCCTCGGATAACATAATTTCCGGAGCGGGGGGCGAGGATCTGTGGACAGTGAATGACGCTTCACAGCAGAATGGGAATAGAATAAGCACATCTCCACTGCCTGGGCAGGGGGTCGAGTCGAGTGCTAGATTAAGCGGGGCACCAGGATGCTCACCGATTGCAGACCCATTTGCAGAATTTCTGCACAGGTTAGAAGAAAGAGATAGGGAGAGAGATCAGAAATTTGCTCAGGTGCTCTCTGAGCAAGGGCAACAAAGAGACGAAAAACTGGTTCAGATGCTACTTGAGCAGGAAAAAAAATTAACGCAAAAGCTTATTGAGCAAGAGCAGCGCAGTGAAGCGAAACTAGACAGTATCCAAAGCGAACTTGCCGAGATGCGGGGCGCTTGCGAAGAAATACCCGACCTTGTGCAAAGCTTAGCCGGCGAGATGCAAAAATTACAGATATCGCAGGCTAGGCTTGAAGACAATGTCCAGACTTTAACCAACCGCGTGGATAATGTGGAGGTAGATGCACGGAAAAGTATTAATACATATTTGAAAGCGCAAGCTCAAAAAGTCGAAAAAGAATTGAATGAATGGCTAGAAGTAAAGGATCGCGAGATATCTGCAAAGATTGAAAGCGATGTAAAAAAAGCTGTAGAACAAGCGACTGCGGACGCGGGTGTAAATATTGACGCTAGCGCTGCTGCACTACAAGCCGAATTATCACAGATCAAAACCCGTGTGACAGCGGAGTTGCCGATATGGCAACAGGAAGTCGCGCGGATACTGTTGGCGTTGGAAAGCAATGTAAGCAGTGGCGGACAGATAATGAATCCGAGTCCGCGTACTGACTGCTGTAATAACGCTGACGGTATGCAGGGTGCGAGTGCGTAACCGCAACCTAATGGGAATTACGGGCACGAACAACATGCGATACCGTGCAGCGCACATCACGAACTAATGAATGCTACAGAAGGTAGCAATCAGATGTGCAAAAAGGAGGACAATGTGATAAAAAATGGTTCAAATGGCTCCGAGCACTATGGGATTTAACATCTGTGGCCATCAGCCCCTTACAACTTAGAACTACTTAAACCTAACTAACCTAAGGACATCACACACAACCATGCCGGAGGCAGGATTCGAACCTACGACCATAGCAGTCGCGCAGTTCCGGACTGAGCGCCTAGAACCGCTAGACCACCGAGGCCGGCTAATGTGATAAAACACGGGACATTTCAACCCTTCAATAGCGAAAAACGAAATGTCCACCTCGTGGTATTCATTAAGAGCTCCAGGAATGTGTTTCCGAGGACACGGGCGGAAAGACAAAGAATACAGTTCGTGGTCTCCTTTATTCAAGGTGATGCGGCACTGTGGGCCACCGATGTGTCCGAAAAATGTCTAACGATGCAACAGTTTGAAGGTGCTTTCTTGCAAAAATTCTGCTCCGATAGCGTCCAAGAAAGACTACGCAACGAGTTGTAAAGTCCAAAAATGCACAATCCTAAGGTGGGAACGTTACGCAAATATTTTGAAAAGTATATAAACAAAACCAGGTACTGGGACGAGTCCATGTCCGATCGTGACATAATCAGATTAATAAAAATGAAGTTGCCCAGTGAAATTAAAAGATATTTCATCAATGTGCCGGAATATGATATAGAACAATTCCTGGAAATAGTGGATTCTGTTGACTTATTGATCGAAGACATGAAAACCGGAAACAAGTGGAACCATGCAAGCTGTAATCAACAAAAAGCCGATTACAATGGCAGCAACAGTAACGCTATTAACTTAGTACCAAATGGTAACGGGAATAGGCAAGAGCACAGGCAACAGAATCGAGGCAGAAACAATGGAAATGGTTATAACGGCAACGGTTATAATCGTCAAAATCGGAAGAGACGTCATGATGGACGGATGACTAATGGATATAATAGTAATGGCAATCCGCAATGACGGAACAACCGAAACCAGTATCGAGGTTGTAATGAACCGACATCACAATGGCAACAAAACACAGCACCACAATGGAACGCCAACCCAGGTCCATCACAGAGCATGTCAGGAAGTTACAACCGACCATCGCAAAACCAGAGCCATACACAGTATCAAAATACACCATCGGGGAGGCAGGGCGGCCGACCCAACAGTAGCAACAACAACAAATGGTTCAAATGGCTCTGAGCACTATGCGACTTATCTTCTGAGGTCATCAGTTGCCTAGAACTTAGAACTAATTAAATCTAACTAACCTAAGGACATCACACACATCCATCCCCGAGGCAGGGTTCGAACCTGCGACCGTAGCGGTCGCTCGGCTCCAGACTGTAGCGCCTAGAATCGCACGACCACTCCGTTCAGCCAACAACAACAACCAGAACCACAATGTGAGGTTAGTGGAAGTGACAGACAACTGTCAACCCACTAATGTTCATCCGTTAAACTACAGACAGCCACAATACGCTCTCCGTTGTTGGCTGCAGGATGGTGTAGTGAGGGCACATTCACGGATGACAGCCATAAACTTTGTATGCTGAGATACAATGAGGGAATAAAAATAGAAAAGGAACTTGTCGACATAACGCAGAAATGTTACAGGCTATATTGCAAGCAGATATGTACGCAGCACCAATACAGATAATAGTAGATACTGGTGCGTCAATCAGTGTCATCAGTGCAAATTTTTACTAGTACTTGAGTCAAAATAATAGAATACCAATATTTGCCAGTGAAGAATTGTCGTGAAATAGGTGCACAATCACATATCGTAAAGCACCAGGTGGAAGTTGAGTTTAAGGTAGGAAATGAAGCAATGAAGAGCTCGTTCCTAGTAGTTAAGGGATTAGGTGTTGCTTGCATCCTGGGGATAAAATTTTTACGCCAGAGGGACGCAAAAATCGACCGCTCGTGCGGAGAAGTAAGCCTTATGAATGAGGGTAGACGTGTAATTTTGCAATTGTTGAGGACACGGGAAGTGCACGGTAAATATTGCCGGAGTCTAGATTCGAGGGAATACAGGTAATGAATTTATATTCTGACTTAAGTACAAGACAAGCATATTATAAAGAGTTTATTACTGAAGACAGAGAGGAAGAAAGGAAACTGATAGCCATGAAAGTCAGGGGGTCAGAACACTTGACTGAAGCACAACAAAACGATTGTACTCAGCTACTTACAAATTATGTGAATATGTTTTCGGAAAAACCCGGTTTATCGTGGGCTACACCTCGAAGTGATACCTCACGATACTTTCTGTCACGCAAACTACACCTTCCTGTGGTCAAATAGGGAGGCAGTTACGAAGGAAATAAGAGAAAATACTTACAAAGACTTAAAGAAGTTAGCGCAGTAGAGCAACTTTTACATATGTGAATAGTAGGTTACGTTTAGAGTGTATTTTTTCTGGTGTAAATGATCAGATTTTAGTGTAACAGGTAAAGACAATGAGGCACACAGGATTAGTGTGATTCGGTATTGTAGATGTTAAGGAATAACAGTAATTTGAAAGCAGTTGTAAAAAAAATGAACGTAGGTTTAAGAATATTTTACAAATTTCATTTAAAAAAAAGGTTTAGAAAGGTTACTTAAAAAATTAAACAGCACGTAATGATGAAAGAAATTTTCATTAGTGTGTCATCAATATTTTTGAACTGTAATAGTACGGAAACTTATGAAATTCAATATTATAGTGTATATGTTATTCCATGTATTTATGTCTATACCGATCCTGAAATATGATCAATCATAATTTACTAAACAACATGAGTGCAGGGTGTTCATCATCCAATGTGCTTCATGTGTTGTGGACAAGGTACGAAGCAAACCAGTAAACGCGCCTAACGCTAAGCACTGTTAAAATATAATGCCATCTGCTAAGGCAGAGATTTGCATGAATTTATCGTGTAAACAAAAGTCCCAAATCTAACACTAATCTAGGAACTTGCACGCTAGGCCTAGACTACAAAATATGTAAAATAATGCTAGAGGCAAAGTTTTGTAAAGTCGAGACTGGTTCTGGATGGCAAGCACGCAATGAATAGGCAGGCATGACATGGGGACTTACCTCAGATGAGACGGAAATACAATTGTATAGTGAAAAGTCTGAAGGCAAGTACGACTCTGTAAGTGGAAAATGGAACGAGGTTCAAAATGGTTCCAATGGCTCTGAGCACTATGGGACTTAACATCTGAGGTCATCAGTCCTCCAGAACTTAGAACTACTTAAACCTAACTAACCTAAGGACATCACACACATCCATATCCGAGGCAGGATTCGAACCTGCGACCGTAGCAGTCGCACGGTTCCGGACTGCAGCGCCTAGAACCGCTCGGCCACCACGGCCGGTCTGGAACGAGCTAATTAGTGCGAGAGACGGGTAAAATCCGGCACGAGCCAAAATCCAGTTCAGACTGAATGAAATACATTAGTGTTTGTGAACTAATCGAAACAGTTACTTTAAGCAGTGTGCAAAACTGTGAAGATGAAACTGTGATAGGGAGAGTGAAGTGCTAGTATTGAACGTTCAACAGCGGTGAAGACGCCAAACGCCAGTATTACGCACGAAAAACTGTGAATTTGCTTATAAATGTGAACTGTTACCATGGAGTGAACCCACAGTCAATATTTTTGGGACGGACTGTAATTTCATGCGAGATTGGGATGCGATGCGTGGACTGTTGCAAAACAGCGACCGCAGAAACGGCGAATATTTGTTCTAAGCTCGTATTGAGACACTCACCAGTGCCTGCGAGTGCGGAGAAAACATAAATAATTTTATCTAGACAAAAACTGCCGTGTAATGGAAACAGTATCGCATCAAAACTGCATTCACGGGAGAAGATCCATGTCATGTATTCTGCAAGACAATGTTGGCTTGACACTCGGAAACTGGCGACAACTTAACAACAACTGCCGCACTAATAAATGCTTCTTTCCCACTAGCATAACCATCTGCAGCGGGAGGGAAATATTACGTTGGCTGTGTGTATGTTTCATGTACTACGTCGGAGATGCGTAGCAGAGCTGACTCCTGCCAGCAAGCGCAGGGAGCAGATATCATCCCACTCCGCCACGCTCGGCCGAGACAGAAGCGCATCGCCAACAGTGCAGCCGATCAGCTGATTATGGCGTTCCACGACGGCGAGAGACACGCTGGCGTCGAGCGGGCGTCGACCTCTCCGCAGCCGCCGCCAACGCCGAGCACTGAACACACGAACCGGCGCCGTCGCGAGCTAAACGTCGCGGCGTAGATCATCGACACCTTATTCAATAACGGCGATATATTAATTGTTATAATGACCTCATTTCTTTGCATAATGCAACGAAAAATTGTTCGTAACGTATGCACTGTACTCCAATGACATCCCAAAAAGAATTAAGTGAACGTAACCAAAGCGGATAGTCTGTCGCTCCACCGAAGTTTTCCACAGTGTTTCCCTACGGCCGCGCCAAATCGGGAACGAACAGTTGACACCCCTGGCACTCTTAAAATTACAGACTAGTTCGTAATTGTATACCTTCGAACACTGCATAAGCTGCAACCACGAAAAGAAGCAGCCAAAATGAATGTACCAATGTAACACGTCATAACATAACTGTCAAACCAATTGTTTTCTATGTCCTTTTCTTTTGTACATGACTATATTCGTAACCAATTGTTTATTGTACTGTTATGTAAATAACTTCATCTGTATTACAAAAAGTGTGCAACAAACATTTTTAAGTACAACGACTTAAACATACAATGTGACATATGTAGACTGCGAAAGAAAAATCTGCGTATGGACACTGTGGAATGAAATAGGAAATATTTACGTCAAAAAACAGGAACATTTTTATGACAAACATTTCGGGGGGCAATATAGAGTCACCACTGAAATAATACGAAAACACTTAAAAACAGTATTTATAAAGATGAGACACTTAAAAATTGAATAATATGCAGCTTTCTCATGTACCCGTATCGTAATAATTTCTCAGTGTAAGTTTCAAGGGCAAAGAAATATAACAAAATGATCTACAAAGACGACAAGATACGCTCTTTTGTTAATTTTTTAGTCGTCTTCACTTCTTCTCTTACCTTGGTTGCGTGTAGACGGACACCTTGCGAGTGCTGGCAAATGTAAGCATATTTGTACTAATTAAGCAGATGATATATTGATTTAATATCATTGTTGACTTTTAATTTGTAAGAGGTGATCGCGATTTCATGTCCGTCTTCCTTTGAATTAACCTACATTCGGGTAATTTACAATTCCACGATCTCAGCGGCCGATGCAGCCAACGACGCCATTACGTGGCGATATTAACTTATAAAAAATTAGCAGAAGCGAAAAACTCCCACGCTATTAATATAATATACACTTTTCTTCACAGCCGCCTGACGTTGCAGAAAATACGTAGCTATAAGATTCTTATTTTCATTACCACAGCCGAGACCCAGAGCCCGGACTCCGGCTACAATGTAATGGTTAACGGAGGTAAGAAGAATTACTCTGGCGCGTGTATGGGCCGCAATTGCAATTAATAACTAAAGATTTTTTGCTTTAAAGTGAACTGACTAGCGAAGGAAATTAAAATGAAAAGTTTATTCCATTGTTCAACTTATGCACTTGTGCCACACCATGTCAGGAAGAGAGGGGGGATGAAAGGAGGAGAAAGGAGATGCTTAAACTAGGTTGTCTATGTGGGTGAAGGTGCAGTGAGCTTGATTGTGGGAATAAGTGGCGAATGTGTTGAGGTAGAAAATGGAGTGGGCAGCGAAGGAGATCTGTTGCAGGGTGTGGGGGCAATGGGAAGTTGCACTTTCCCCATGTGGGTCTTTTCGGGATCTCCCCCCAATATCGATCACCGCCTCACCCAGGGCACCCTGATTTTACACTGCCACCAGCCAATTGAATCCCTCAAATCCCCTCCCAAATCCCCCTGCTGCCAGTGCTGCTCAATGTACAATGATCACCTGACCTGCAACTGTAAAAACTCCCCACCTGTCCCTATTGCAAGACTTCCCATTTTCTCAAAAACTGTCCCAATCTCGCCAACCCTCCTTCCTGTAACACCTGCAATGGGCTGCATCCCACCTACACCCACAAATGTAAGGCTAAGGCTAAATCCCCTCCCGAGCTTACCATCCCCATCTGCCCCATCGTCCCCCATCCATCCCAACAATTCCCTCCATCTGACCCCCCCACCCCTGGCAGAAGACATTATCCATTTCGTAACCACAGTCCTCCAAAACATCCACACTTCCCATTGCCCCCACACCCTCCAACAGATCTCCTTCGCTGCCCACTCCATTTTCCACCTCAACACATTCGCCACTTATTCCCACAATCAAGCTCACTGCACCTTCACAACCTAGTTTAAGTATCTCCTTTCTCCTCCTTTCATCCCCCCTCTCTTCCTGACATCGTGTGGCACAAGTGTTGCATCCTCTTCCAGAACATCCACTACTTCTGCACCAACAAGTACCTCCCCATGAATACCCTCTGCCAACACCAGGTCGACACCTTTCTCCTGAATGAAACCTTTCTCCAGCCCCACCACTCTGTCCACATCTCTCCCTATATCCTCCACCGAACTGATGCTCCTGGTCCCCAAGCACAGAGTGGAGTCGCTACTGGCCACCTGAAGTACATTCCCGACTGGCCACAACCCCTCCTCAATGACCTCACCACACACCTCATCCTCAGCGTCTTTTTCCCCTCCCTCTCCAGCACCTGCACTACCATCTATGTCCACTCCACTGCTCCTATTCCCTGGGACTTCATCTCCCACATTGACTGCACATTCTCCGCCTATGTGATTGACACCAATGTCAACGGCCACAGCCACAGTCGTGACACTCTTTGGCGGTGGCATCAGTTCCTCTCCACAATCAGAGGTGACCTTGTTCCTCTTCCTCAGCATACCCGTCCCAAAAGGAAACCACTTCCTATGTTGTCGTCGCCTCTGCCAACGTCTTTGGGTGTATTGTCATGGACATCCTTGACCCCACAGGTAGCGATCACCTTCCCATCCTTCTCACGATAACATCTGCTCACAATCTGCCCCTGGCCCCCCACCCTGCACCCACTCTCAAGGCAGTCCACGACTATCATCATGTCAACAGGGATGTCTATTGGGAATCCATCGCCACCCTGTTCGAAAGCCACTCTCTTTCCTATTACCATCCCGACAACATTGCCCACCCCTCGTCCTTCCTTGAGAAGACCATTACTGATACCGTGAAGGCCCATGTGCCTGCTAAAACCATACACCTCCACTGTCTTTCTCTCTATGGGCTGTCCTCCACCTCCATCAACCCAGCTGCCCTTATCACTCCTTCCTGTGTACTCGTGACAGGGATACACTCCACCACCACCGGCAGCTCCAGCAACATGTTCAGAACCTTATTACAGCAAAGAAACTCCAGGACTGGCGCCAGACCTGTACATGACTCAACACCACCCTCCCTATAAACTCCTCCAACTACTGATTGGCCTTCCATCACCTTACTGGTTCCTATTCCACACTTCATTAGCGCCTTCTCCATAATGACTGCCCCCTTCCTAACAACCTCAGTAAGGCCAACCGCTTCGTTTCCCAACTTTCAGAGGCCTTCTCCATCCCTGGTGATCCTCACTTTTTATTATTCCCTTTTCCCCACCATCATGGAATGTGCCAATACCTTGGTTGCTCCACTTGCTCCCAGTCTCCAGTACTTCAGGTGGTTACCCTCCTCTGACATCAACACTCCAATCACAGCACAAGACATTGAACTTGCCCTCTGGTCAAATAGCAACATGGCACCTGGTCACAACTGTATCACCCACTGCCATTTCAAAGAGTGCTCCCTCTCCTTTCTGACTGCCCTTGAAACTTTATGCAATGTGATCCTCTCCATGCCAACCGGTGGAAGACTTCCCATGTTCTCTTGTTGCTCAAACTCCCTTCTGCCACCTCTTCCTATCATCGCATCTGCCTCACCTCCATCTTCAGTAAGGTCTTCGAATCCATCCTCTCCCATCATATCCATTACCACCTTAATTAGTTCCACCTCCTCCCTCTTACCCAATGTGGCTTCTGACCCTCCTTCTCTGCTGAAAACCAACTCCTTAACATCATCCACCTTCTCTCCCTCAACCTTAACTACCATCACTCTGCCATTTTTGTTTCCCTTGGCCTCCAAAATGCTTATGACCGCATAAGGCATTCTGGCGTCCTCTTTAAACTCCAAACCTACACCTTGTGATTGCTTCATTCCTCTCATGCCATCCTTCCTGTGTCACCCTCACCACCAGCATCCCCCAAGGCTCCATCCTCTCCCCTTTCCTCTATCTCCTGTACACCTCTGGTATACCAAAGCCAACCCCACCTGTACGCGTCCTGCAATATGCTGCTGACACTGCCTTCCTGGCTCTCTATCCTACCCTTCAATGGTCCAATGTACCCTCCAAATCCATCTTGACCAGTTCACCACTTGGTGCAACCAGTGGTTTCTTTGTATCAACCCCTCCAAGACCAAGGCAAACATCATAGGCCACTCCACCCACTCCTTCCATCTCCAAGATTTCTACCTAACCATTTATGGTCATCTCATCCAGCTCACTCATACCCTGTGGTACCTTGGCTATACCCTCGACCATCACTTTACCTAGACCCCTCATCTCCTGACCATCCAGCAGAAAGCCCATACCCATCTCTGTCTCTTGAAACTCCTGTCTGGCTGGAAACAGGGATTGCATCCTTACACCATCCTCCACACCTACAAATCCATCATCCATCCTATCGCCTGTTATGCCAGCATTGCCTGGATCTCTGTCCCCCTGCTTATATAAGGCCATTTAAATCCTTGAAGGCCACACACTCCACCTTGCTTTCTGTATCTGCCTTCTGTCCCCCACACAGTTCCTATACGACCTCATCCCCTTACCTCATCTCCTCCTTTTCCTCCAACGTAGTCGCATCCTTTACACAGTCCACAGGCTTGATCCCCCCCCCAACCCCCTGGTGTCCTCCTTCCTCTCCCCACCCAGTTCTGCACCTCTATCAATGTATCCCCCCTCTCCATCTCCACACCCTACATTTCCTTCATGAGGGCAACCTGGTCTTGTTCCCCCTCCTTAGGACCCCCCATTCCCCTCCCCTCCTTCTCCCAGAGCAGTTTTTGCTCCCTCCCCCCCCCCCCCCCTGAGTCTCTACATTCCCTCCTTGGTAGTTAACCCCTGCTGCCCTTCCCTCCTCGGCCCCCTTCAGCGTGCCCATACCCTCTTCTCTCCCCTCCCTCTAGCACCACCTCTTGGCCCCTTTCTTTCCTTCTCCCTCGTATTCCTACCCCTGGCAGATCCTTCCAGCTTGTTCTTCGTCATCAGTGTGCTGCGTCAGTGTTGTGTTTGGTGCTGTTCTACATTGACATCAAGTGATGTGGTTTTTATCGTGTGCTCGACTTTTATATAGTTTTGCTGTCTGTGATTGTTCTGTGCTACACCGCCCATCGTGTGCCTGTTTTAATCATTCTGCAACTTTTTATGTTCCGGCCATACTTTGCCTTGTGTCTTTTAATCCTTAAAGTGTGTGGTTTTTTTATGTAAAACACCTTTTACATTTTTATCTCCATTTTTACAGTCACCCCCTTTTGTTTGCTGTCTTTCATTATGTTCCCCCTTTTTATATCAATGTTCCGCCATGTTTTCTCTTTTATGTTGTTTTAAATGTCTTCCTGTTATATACTTGTACTACCTCTCAGCTGCAGAGCAGCGCCTATGATGCTGCCAGCCTACCCTGAATGAGGAATTGAAATATAATAATAAAAAAAGGAGCACTTTGGCAGTAAGTCTCTGTTGTAATATTAAAATCCAACGTTATGTTTCTCTCAGAAGGTATTCACTTGTACACTTCCAGATGAGTGCGAGACTATTCCTCTGGACTTCAGTGATGGTTTCCTTTTCTATTATTATTACCCATCCGGCTCATATAGGGCTATTGGCTAGAATGACTGGAGCAACTATCTAGTGCTAGACTAATGACGAAAATATCCTTTCTACATCCAGCACTTACTGACAAAACTGGTTAGAGCTACTCTAGCGCTCAATAAATGGCACCTATCCTTCCCACCAGTAGGACGAAGGGAGTTGGACTGCACTCGGATTCTGGGTTGCCCATCTGGGATTGTGGTGTCATAGTTACACACTGTCAGTATTTGAAAGATGGTGAAATAAGGAGAGTACTCTATGTCCATCCACATAAGTGACATGCAGATTGAATTTTTGTAAATAATTTATATATTTTAGTAATTATGACAATAATGATAATAAGAATAATAATAGTAATAGTAATAGTAATTATTATAATGTTGAATTAGCATTCGAATTTACTACGAAAATTTTAATTTCCCTTCAATTTTGAATTTCCTACCTATTTTCAATTTCCTGCCATTTTTCCAGACAGGGGAGGGGAGGGCTGGGAAAGAAAGGATGGGAAGAAGATGGGAGGGCCGAGTAGGAGGAGGGGAGGGGATAGAGGAGAGGAGAGGAGAGGAGAAGGGAGGAGAGGAGAAGAGAGGAGAGGAGAAGAGAGGAGAGGAGAAGAGAGGACAGGAGCCCATTCTCTTGTAAATCGATTAAATTAAGATTATGTAAATCGAATTTTACGAATAAAAAATTTATTATGAGCAATGTAATTAACATTGATTTCAATTTTGTCTCGTGAAATCTATCCCCTCCAACAGGTCAGCACTGACTGAACGATTTTTCCCGCCAATTTTTTTCCAGTAGTGGTGAGGGGAGGGAATGGGAGAAGGGGTAGGGGGACTCATGATTTATCAGAGTGGGTAGAGGTAATTAATTGATCATTTAAATTAATGAATCAGTTAATTTGATATCAAAAGTGTGCTCCTAGGCCCCTTTCCCCATTCCTCATATGGTCAGGGCATTATTCAGCAACAGAATGATGCTGTCTGTCGACATTTTGGGCCTTTGGACTATGCTGCAGAAGTTTCGTTGGAAAGCTCTTAAAGATCCTCCACTAATTCTGATCTTACTCCTTGGATTTCCTTATTTTTTGGGCGCTATTGATTTGCGTCAGATGAAGATCTGTAGGCCTGGGTACAATCATGTTTTCGTTGAAAACTGTAAACATTTTGCTATTAAGGCAGTGTCAATCTTGTCCTGCAGTGGGACAAATATATTAACAGTTATGGCGATTACTTGTCAGATAATAAAATGTTTAGTATTTTTATTCCGTCTGTCTCGTTTTCATTTCAGTGCCCCTTATACAGAGTACATAAGTCGTTTAGTAGACTGTACATAACTTCGGAAGTATCATCTCCACATATCGTTAATATCTTATTTAAATATTCTTTTCTGGTAATTCTGACAAGGCCACGAAACTGGACGTTACACTGAGGAATTGGTTGGACAATGATTTTGTCAGCGACCTTGTTCAAAGATGACTTATACTTCAATAAAATACCTTTATCCATAACGATTTGAGAACTCCATGCTTATATACAAGATATAAATGGCATAATATCGCAACCAGGCATCATTTCCTTTAATGAAAAACTTATATACTCAGAAAAAAAATCTCATCTACCTGCAAGCTGATCTTCATTGTGTAATGTTTTGCATGAACAGGATATTCTATTAAATTACATGAAGTAAATCTTCGCTTTCCTTAGCATACTAACTGGTAGATATGCGCCACTAGCATTAGTCTTGTTTTCGAAATTACGTAAAGATAAAAAATAACACATTCAAGACACTGAAATAGTTATAGCGCTTTTCTCATTCTTATACTATGAAACGTCCCCTTGGAACAATTATACAAGACTGTACTTAAACTGACACATATTATTTTTATTTACCGCAACGCAATCTGACTTTCAAAAATCCGTACAAAAGAATGGCCCTGACTAACATTAACCTTTCACATATCACTTACCTCACAAAAATCTTGGTTACTCGAACTACTGCAATACAGCGAGCACCACTACTGCCAGCTAAATAAAAGATTCAAACTATGGAAGGCACTAACTACTGATAGTTATAGTTAGCAAATGAAAGATTTTAATGGAGAACAAACAATGTATTTACCTTAATAGTCATAATATATATCAGTTCATGACATCCATTCTTACAAATTTCAAAACTCCGCCATCTCTCTCCCCACATCCACCACTGCTGGCGGCTCACCTCCAACTGCCACGTTACGCGCTGTTAACATCCAGCTGCCCAGCACTACAATGGCGGACAACAATGCAAACTAGCCACAGACTGCACACAGCACAGTCAATGATTTTCAGAGCGCTACGTGGCGTTACCAATATAAAAAACCTAAACAGCCTACTTACAACTATATCCTTGTTTTATCATCGTTACACTTTCATTGGATATTTCCCATGAACCTTAGTCTCTCATCAGTTTCTTCCCCCCCCCCTCCCCCTTCCCCAATTATTCTTGTGTGATCGTTCAACCTTAAACCACATAAGTAGTTTGACTAGCTTTCGAAATGCACTTCATTTTTCAAGTTGTAGGGAAAACATGCCCAAAAACACTCACCCACTCACTCTCTTGCACACGCCTGTCTCGCTACGTTGTACTCAGTTCATTGCCAGCTATTTACTGGGCCATGTTGAATGTAATGGGGTGAGGGATGGAGAGTGGCTGGAGGCAGGGAAGGGGTTGAGGGGAAGCGTCTAGTGGCTCACTGGAGAGTGGGGAAGCTGTATGTGGACTAGCTAGAGGTGCAGGTAGGGGGGGGGGGGGGCAGGTGGCAGACGGCTGGGCACACGATTTTATAGACTA
Source organism: Schistocerca gregaria (assembly GCF_023897955.1). Taxonomy (NCBI): domain Eukaryota; kingdom Metazoa; phylum Arthropoda; class Insecta; order Orthoptera; family Acrididae; genus Schistocerca; species Schistocerca gregaria. The sequence continues at coordinate 541,169,951 of NC_064921.1, forward strand.
GGGCATGAGGTAATAGTATGCAATTAACTGATGTGGGGATACAAGTTGGTTGGGGGTACTTGGGGCCAGGGATGATACAAACACACACACACACACACAACACACACGCGCAGCGATGGGTTTAAGCCAGGAAGGTTACCGAAGTGAAGGATGTGCTGTAAGGACAGCTACCATTTGCACAGCTCAGAAAAGCTGGTGGTGGTGGCGAGGATCCATATGGCACAGGTTATGAAGCAGCCATTGCCATGTTGCGCTCTGCTGCATATCGTGCCACTGGATGGTCCACCTTGTTTTTGGCAACAGTTTGGCGGTGGCCATTTATTCTAGTTGACAGCTGGTTGTTTGTCATACCAATCTAAAAACGCTGTGCAGCGGTTGCAACAGAGCTGGTATATAATACGACAGGTTTCACAGGTAGCCAAGCCTCTGATGGGGCGGGATTAGCGTCTGATGGGAATGGAGTAGGTGGTGTTATGTGGATGGATTAGGCTACTCTTGCATCTGGGTCTTCCAAAGGGATATGATACCCGTGATAGGAGACTGAGATGTGTGTGACATAGGAATGGACTAGAATGTTGTGGAGGTTGGGAGGGTGGCGAAACACAACTCTGGACTGTTTTGGAAGTATCTTGGGATGTATGTACCTCATTTCAGGACATGATGACAGATAATAAGAACCCTGACAAAGGACATAGTTCAGTTGTTCCATTCTGTGGTGGTATTGGGTGACAAGGGGAGGCAGTTCTTTGTGGTTGGTTACTGGAATGCATGTGAGGATCAGATGTGTGTGAGGATATGGCATGGGAAATCTGTTTGTAAATTAGGTCTGGAGGGTACTGTCTGTCTGCAAAGGGTTTTATGAGCCCTTCGGCATACTGGGCGAGGAAGTTCTCATCAATGCAGATGTGTCTATCATGGGTGGCTAAGCTATATGGGAGGGAATTTTTGGTTGTGGAGTGGGTGGCTGCTGTCAGAGTGCAGGTTCTCTTGGTGATTGGTGTGTCTGATGTGGATAGAGGTGCAGGTGGAGGCGTCTGAAAGTAGGAGATCGACATCTCGGAAGATGACATGATAGCTAGAGGAGGACCAGGTGAAATGGATGGGAGAGAAGGTGTTGAAGTTGTGGAGGAATGAGAATAAGGTGTCTTGGCTATGGGTCTAGATCATAAAGATGTAATCAATAAACCTGACCACAACAGGGGTTTGGGGTTTTGGGAAGCTAGTAATGTTTCCTTCAGGTGGCCCACGCAGAGGGTGGCATAGGAGGGTGCCATATGGGTGTCCATGGCTGCACTTCAAATTTGTTTGTTTACTTTTCCTTCAAAGGTGAAGTAGTTATGGGTTAGGATGTAGTTGGTTAGGCATATGAGGAATGAAGTGATGGGTCTGGAACCTGCAGGGTAGTGGGACAGATAATGTTTAGTTGTCACAAGGTTACGGGCATGAGGGATGTTGGTGTATAGAGAGGTTGCATGATGGGTAGGGATCTGGCAGGTAAGGGTGAGAGGATGGTGGAGAGCCAGTGCAGGAAGTAATTGGTATCTTTGTTGTGGGAGGTTAGGTTTTGGACAGTTGGTTGGAGATGTTGAACAAAAAGTAATGGTTTTACTTGGAGATTTAATCGCAGCTGTAGGAAAACAGCCTATAAATAACGTAATTGCCACCCAAAGGGAAAGTATTTCAAATAAAAATAAACAGGAATTAAGACAAATCACAATTTTAATAACTTGAAAATCACTAATCTGTTTTTTAAGAAAAGGATATTCATAAGTGTACATGGTCAGCTAGAAATCAGAAGTCATTAATTCATTATGTAATAGTTAAGAAATCATCGTTGATAACCGATCAAAAGTGTGTTGAAGAAGTAACATCTGTTGTGACCATTTTTAATAATTTTAAAATGAATATTTTTACGAAAGGATGACTTACAGAAATAAAGAAACAACATTCAAAGTACATTTACTATGAGATAAAAGTGTACAAACTTCGTAGACTAAATGAAATATTGCTAATAACACCCACTGGAGGATATTATTGAAGAATGGTACAATATAAGTAGTAGTGTTCAGAAGGCAGCTTTTGAGGGACAGGGAACAAGACTAAACAGATATAACAAGAAGGTATTAAGAATATGGAACAAACTATTAGAAAAAGTAATAAGAGCGAAAATGGAAGCCTATCTTAAACACTTATAAAGAAAAATGCCAGAACTAATAGCAGAATATAATCGAAAAAGAGCAACTGCTAAATGAGAATGTGAAAAAGCACACAGACCAAGCTGGGACAGATATAAAGGTACCGTAAGCTAGAAAATGACATCCATGAACAAGAAGCATTTGCCCATAAAATAATCAAACACTGAAATAGACAGCAAAAAGATGCATTAAACATTTACACAACCAACGAAAAACAATCGGAAGAATATTATTATAAGTTTTGGTGTCACCAAAATTTAATGGAATCAGCAGAAATGTACGAGGAGGGGAAAGGAATAGATTGGTTGAGATTAGCAGATTGGTAAGAAGTTTTAAAAGCAGTGACAAACAGAAAGACAACTAATACAGCTGGATAAACAGCGTGTTATTAAAAATCTGGCGGAATTGTCTTAAAAAGTAGGACTTTTACAACTCCTAATTTTATGCTGGAAGAAAGCGAGAATACTAGAAATCTAATCAACAGCTACTGTGAACTCGATTTTTAAGCAAGAAGATCGAAAAGATTATAATAATTATAGTGGAAGAAGGGTTTTCACAGCTGGACATAAAATATAAACAAAAATTAGAAATTTAAGGTTAAGACCAATAGGCGAAACAATTTTAATTGAAGACCAGAGAAGATTTGAATTTGGACGAACAACAATGGTTCATATATTTACTTGGAAGATAATGTTAAATGAAATAATGAGGCACACATAGCTTTAATCGACTATGCCAAGGTTCTTGACGGGTTAAACAGGACGAAACTCTGATCATTGTTACAATGAAATGAAATTCCTCGACACTTCATGTGGGTCATGAGAAGCTTGTACAATGAAACTAAATTTCTAAAAACAGGGAAGAAAATAAGTAATAACAGCATTATAGCAAAACACGGAGTTAAATCAGGTTGCGGTCTATCTCCAGTTTTATGCAGTTTACGTATAAATGACATGATCAAAAATGGAACGAGGAGACAAAAATTAACAAAGGAGTAAACTAGAAAAGGACTCTTACATAAAAAAATTAATGTAAGCTGACGACCGGACTACAATAATCATTTGAAAAGAGCGATTGCAAAGATACATTTTCAAATTAAATCAAATTGGGCAGCATTATAATTTCGTAACAGCGATAGAAAAGACAAAAATAAAAGCGTTCCGAGGAAAACAAAATGAGCACTCAAAAATAGAGACAGAAAACAAAATCTTTGAGGAAATAGGTTAAGTTTAAGTACCTGGTCTGCATTTCTTTGATTATAATAAGAGATATGTCCGCCCCTGGCAGCTGAGTGGTCAGCGCGACGGAATGTCATACCTAACGGCCGAGGTTCGATTCCCGGTTGGGCCGTGGATTTTCTTCGCTCAGGGACTGGGTGTTCTGTTGTCCTTATCATCATCATTTCATCTCCATTGACACGCAAGTCGCTGAAGTGGCGCCAACTCGAGACTTGCAACAGGCGATCGGTCTACCCCACGGGAGGCCCTCGCCACACGGCATTTCCATTTTATAAGTTATAAAGCATAAAACAGGTAATCCGTGGAACAAAGTAAAGAACATTAAACAAAACAGCAAATAAAGAAACGCAACTGAAGTTATAGAAAACATTGGCTGTTCTAGTGCCGTTCCATGGATTTGAAGCTTGAATAGCAAGCAAACAAGGAAGACATAATTCGAATGGTGGAGTCTGAAATGAAATTCCTCAGATCATTTAAAGGATGTAAACTACTCGTAGGAGACGAATCAAAAACGAAGATATTAGAAATGGGCATAAAATGTTTGCAATAACAGAAAAAATTGATACATATAAGCAGAAATGGAAGCAATATGTAGACAGAATGTAACAAGGCAGATATCTAAAATAGTAAAAGCCAGGAGTTAGGACCAAACCTGCACCATGGCTTACTGATCAAACCAAACACCTTACGAGTATTAGAATATAATCGGCATCAGACCTCCGAGAATCATCTCACTTACGAGCGACTATGCAACCAAGTTAACCAGTCGGTGAGAAATGCAAAACTCAGGTGTACCCACTCGTTAACCGAGGCCTTCCACAGGCCCTCCGGCTTGTGGAAAATCTGAAAGGGCTAGAAATAGGAAAACCTCAATTTATAGCTGAATCTCTAGTTTCTACTTAGGAAATAAATGAGTATTTCGCCACGCCTACATTTCTACTTGAGCAACGACATCGAATCCCTTAAAGTATCTGTGGTCCGTACAAAGGATAACACTTTTCTGTGACTGGAAAGCCTTAAAACATTCAGGATGTCAATTGCGCGAATTAGTTCTGCAGCTGCAGGACACGACAATATTACAATACAAATGATCAGTTCTCATGTCGTCCATTAATGCCGAAAATGGCGTATATTTTTAACCATTCTCTGACCTCCAGTATCTTCCCCATGGTCCAGAAAAAGGAACTCATAAAACCTCTGCTGAAAAACTAATCTGCCAATGAACCTCCTGACTACAGACGAACCTGCGTGATGTGCCACGTATTATCTACCATTGCAAGTATAATTTATATGCTGATGACTTTCAGTTACACCTAAGTGCAAGCCCTTGTCTACTGAGTTCTCTATTGAAATCCTCTTCCTTCATAGCAGCCATTATCACTTTCATTATCCCTTCCACTTCTTCTAACACCGCCAGCCGGGGTGACCTGTGGTTCTAGGCGCTACAGTCTGGAACCGCGCGACCGCTACAGTCGCAGGTTCTAATCCTGCCTCAGGCATGGATGTGTGTGATGTCCTTAGGTTAAGTTAGGTTTAAGTAGTTTTAAGTTCTAGGGGACTGATGACCTCAGAAGTTAAGTCCCATAGTGCTCAGAGCCATTTGAACCATTTTCTTCTAACACCAAACAAGACTTCAAAAGGGCTAATCTAATCAATGCCATTCTTAATGCCTCTATTATTTTATTTTTGTTATTTATGTTACTATTACTATTATTGCAAATTACTACATTTTGTTAATAATGCAAATTGTTGTTATTGAGTTTGTTATTTAATTAACAATTAATATCATTCTTATTTGTCCATTATTTTATCATCATCATTAGTGTTACTATTATCATTAATAATTATTATTTTCACTAATATTGCACATGATTATTATTTTGACTGCTGTGTAATATTGTCATGTGTTATCCTTGATCATGAGTAAGAGAGAGCCTTAAGGTCCTAATCTGGTCAAGTTAAATAAGCAATAAATAAAAAAATAAAAATATACATGCAGAGGGGTTATGGATGTAAGTTGGCCCAGGAAGCGATGTAGTTAAGAGGCTGAGGATGGAACATGTTCCTCGAAGCTAGTCCATGAATGTATATGATGATGAACAACATTATCCAATGTAATTATTGACAACACTATTTCCTGATTACCAACTTCTTATAGTTGGCAGCCTGAATATCCTTCAAAAATACGTTTGTATATTGATATTGCAGCCATAACAGTCTCGACCCAAAAAACAAAAGTCCTCGCTTTTAAAAGTCAATTACGGGTCCCAACCAAAACTTCAATAAACAACAGGAAAATATAGAGAGTGTGTGAAATCAATTTCTTGGGAAATACCATCTCCTTCAAAAATAAAAGATCGAAAAAATTAAAATATATTAATGGGACCATTTACAGAATATTGCATAAGAAGTTGAGGAGAGAAATAGTAAGACAGCCTTACAAAACAATGGTCATTCCACCTATACTTTATGTCAACGATTCTAAGACTATAACAGCTGTAAAAGAACGAAGAAATGAGATTTTTAAGAACAGCCACTGGGTATTCATTACCTAATATGATAGGATGTAGAACAATAAGACAAGAACTAGGATTTAAAAACAAATAAATAGATCAAAAAGTACAGAAATCAATGGAGACACCATGTCACAAGAACGAATGAAAATAGAATCCCAAAACAGTAATGTACTATCGACCAATAGAGAAACTATCAATAGGTAGACCAAAAAAGAAATGGAGAGAACCAATAATAAGTAACCACAAAAAACAGATGCACCGAACAAGAGGATGTAGTGGACAAATGTCTAACGCTTGAAGAAAGATGAAGTAGAAGAGGAGGAAATCAGTACAATCCGCTGATGTTGTGCCTGATGGTAAGGCTTGCGGCAGGTTAGGAAACACGTGGCAGCAAGGACAAAATTATTTCACAAATATTCCCACGCAGGTGTGTAAATGTGCGAGTGGCTTGACTAATTAACTGCTCTAGATAATTCTCGGAAAAGACAGCAAACATAAATTCCTCGACCTTGCGTCGCTACTACATGTTTGCGTGAGATATCTCACACCTGCTACAACACAGTCGGAGGATTCACACGTGACACCCTCCACGCTTTCTCGGAGAGTGTTTATAATCACTTCGGTACTTGATACACGTGTCCGATAGAAACAACTGGCTTCTATTTTTAATCCGCTTTTGACTCTTATCTTCAATCTATCATTTTACGGAAAATTTAAATAACGATTATTGCACCTGGTTCCGGCGAGAAACGGACATAGTGGTTTCTCATAGGTGTGCGCGTCGGTAGACGTTCATGAGCCTGAAAACTAAGATCATTAAGAGCCCTTCGGGAATGCAGTTTTGTCGAATGACGGACAGAATAAATGGAAAAATGTTTTGTTACAATTATATTGTTCCATGAAATAAGTAAAACTGACACGCTACGCAACACGAGTATGCTAATAGAAGAGTAAAGCAATACCGTTTTGATTTTCATTACACTTTTTCAATTTTTTTAAGGAAAGATAACCCCAGTATTTTTCTTTACCTTGTATTATTTGTTAGTAGAAATTTTTTTATTGGTTTTTATCCGTTCACTATTCTACAGGATAATTAGACAATACGGTAAGTTTGCTAGGTTTATGGTAGCTATTTTCTTGTACAATGAGTCGGACATTAATCTCACATTCTAAGAAACCTCTCCTGCTAATCATTCGTTTAAACAAGGAATGTGGGATACATTTACCATGTTTACGTGAGATGTACTAAAATGGAGTTCTTGCTTTATCAGAGTGCTGTGTTTGAAAGGTCCAACAGAAAGAGTGGTAAAATCCTTCTCTGAGTGGGGTAGGTGTTTGATGGAAGATGTTAGTGCACACTCTAGCGATGAGTAACGTACGATAGCATTTTTGTTTTCCCTGTCACCCGTGCAGAATGAGGGGATTTTCTCCGACCACAAGTACCGAACCGGTTACTTCTGAGCCCAACGACATTACACTGTCGCCCGTTATTAGCCTCGCTTAAGGGGCCAGCTTACATTAAATAAAGTACCTGCAACCTTTATCCTGTAAAAAAAATCTGTTAAATTTTCAAAAAGCACCAAACCTACCGCTCTGGCAAAGATTCATTACAGCCTAGTACGGAGATGATAATGTTCAGAGATCCATTCCGCCATTCGCTTGAACTGCTGCAGGAAAATCGTAATAATCAGAATTAGTCTGGATGGAAATGTGTTTGAACCTTGCAACACCCTGGAAAAGGCATCCCATGTCATAATGACAACCGCAAAGAGCGAACTGGAGCTCTGGCAACGTATTGGAGACGTTTGTATACGACAGTGCTTCCCAACCTTCCTGAAACTGTTACCCCCGAGTGTAATCAGCCATTCCCCAGCCCCCCACCCCCCACCCCCACCCCCCTCCTCCTTCCACCATCATCCATATTAGCGCGTAATTGAACTTTAGAGAGGATGTTTTATGAAACAACGAATTAATGAGTCAATAACTGATAACGCTTGCTTCTAAAACCCTTTTTTACAGAGTGGTGAAGTAATATTGAGTGCATCGCGAGAGCTACCTGTAACGTCTTCTCAGAAGGTTATGTTAACGATCCACATTGAGGGTAGGCAGTTGTTAGAAAGCGTGTTTCCTTTGCACCACTCGTCTCCCTAAGCGGCACTTGCCTCACCCACACCTTGTAACCTCATTTAAAACTGAAAAAAATAAAATGTGTTCACTATACTTAGGCCTACTGTGTGTAAATCACTTAACTGCTGGACCATTACTTCTGAACAGAAAGAAAGCACCACTACCATTGATAATTAAAATAACAGAAATAATGATAATAAAAATAATAATGGGTAGTTGATCTGAAGTTGTAAACTGTATAGAGTAGGAAATCTAGGGTTAGCCTCGAATTGCCAATTTAATACCAGGCTGGTAGCCTGGGATATTCCTGATTAAGGCACCCCTAACATGTGGGACAGACGTTGTCAGCGTACCGCCACTGACATATGGAACAGACGCTGCCGAGGCACCCCCACTAACAAGTGGAATGCCGTATTCTCTTTACACTTAAGCGTCGGACAAGAGGTTAGCTCTTTCGCCAGCTCCGCCTACGGAAGTCCATCTTCTCCGTCTTCGCTACCGGTGAAGTCTTCACCGTAACCCTGGCAAGGGGCCCTTACGTGGCACTATCATCCCGGCCAGCTGAACGGAGTTTTTTTTTAGGGGTGTTACTCCTCTATCGCTCCTCCTTTATCCTGGCTTGTAACAGGCAACCTTGGAACCTTCAGGACACAGGATGGCGGAATTCTAGAAATAAACATCAGAGAACCGGAAATAACAGACAGAAATCTTTTCAAGAAGAAAACTTTAACTTTAAGGCTTTCAATGCAGAAGAAATAATAAATCGGGAACAACGTGGACAGAAGAAAGGAAAAGACAACACGGGGTGAAGATGAAGGACTATCGTAAAAAATAGAAAAAACAAGGAAAGAGGAGGGCTTGAGGTGTTACACGATCCTCGTTGGTCAAAACGAAAATTAAAAAATTCGTAGGCCCTACTCATCACATTGTTGTGCCGTGTTGTACTATCAGTTAGTAGATTTAACAACGCTAAGTAAATAACGAAGCAATTGTTGGATCTACAAATCGGAGAAAGCATTTTCATGAGATATTTAAGAACATGTGACGTATATGTCTCATTTTTACTGTCACACATGCTTCGTGTCAAGCGCAAAGTAAATGTGTAGTGGTTTGAGTACGCGAGCAGGATGTTCATACATTTGCTTCACGAGCTGTAAACTCAACCACTTTCCGTCACGCATTGAAAAAATACACTACTGCCCATTAAAATTGCTACACCAAGAAGAAATGCAGATGATAAACGGGTATTCATTGGACAAATATATTACACTAGAACTGACATGTGATTACATTTTCACGCAATTTGGGTGGATAGATCCTGAGAAATCAGTACCCAGAACAACCACCTCTGGCCGTAAAAACGGTCTTGATACACCTGGGCATTGAGTCACACAGAGTCTGGATGGCGTGTACAGGTTCAGCTGCCCATGCAAGTTCAAAACGATACCGCAGTTCATCAAGAGTAGTGACTGGCGTATTGTGACGAGCCAGTTGCTCTGCCACCACTGGCCAGACGTTTTCAATTCGTGAGAGATCTGGAGAAAGTGCTGGCTAGGGCATCGGTGGAACATTTTCTGTATCCAGAAAGGCCCGTACAGGACCTGCAACATGTGGTCGATCATTATCCGGCTGAAATGTAGGGTTTCGCAGGGATCGAATGAAGTGTAGAGCCACGGGCCGTAACACATCTGAAATGTAACGTCCACTGTTCAAAGTGCCGTCAATGCGGACAAGAGGTGACCGAGACGTGAAACCAATGGCACCCCATACCCTCATGCCGGGCGATACGCCAGTATGGCGATGACGAATACACGCTTCCAATGTGCTCTCACCTCGATGTCGCCAAACACTGATGCGACCACCATGATGCTGTAAACAGAACCTGGATTCATTCGAAAAAATGACGTTTTGCCACTCGTGCACCCGGGTTCGTCGTTGAGTACACCATCGCAGGCACTCTTGTCTTTGATGCAGCGTAAGGGTAACCGCAGCCATGGTCTCCGATCTGAGAGTCCATGCTGCTGCAAACGTCGTCGAACTGTTCGTGCAGATGGTTGTTGTCTTGCAAACGTCCCCATCTGTTAACTCAGGGTTCGAGATGTGGCTGCATGATCCGTTACAGCCATGCGGATAAGATGCCAGTCATCTCGACTGCTAGTGATACGAGGCCGTTGGGATCCAACACGGCGTTCCGTATTACCCTCCTGAACCCACCGATTCCATATTCTGCTAACAGCAATGTCGCGATACGATAAACCTCAAACGCGATAGTCTACAGTCCGACCTTTATCAAAGTCGGAAACGTGATGGTACGCATTTATCCTCCTTACACGAGGCATCACAACAACGTTCCACCAGGCAACGCCGGTCATCTACTGTTTCTGTATGAGAAATCGGTTATAAACTTTCCTCATGTTAGAACGTTGTAGGTGTGGCCACCGCCTCCAACCTTTTGTGAATGCTCTGAGAAGCTAATCATCTGCATATCACAGCATCTTCTTCCTGTCGGTTAAATTTCGCGTCTGTAGCACGTCACCTTCGTGGTGTACCAATTTTAATGGCCAGTAGTGTATGTATAACTATTGCTAAGCCACGTAGTAAGTATTTCAGTCTTACGAAATAGTGATTCTAGTAAAGATCTTTCAAGAATTTAGATTCTTGATGCAAACACAATCAAAACCTCTCGTTTTTACCACTCAGAAAATTCCATTTCACCCCTCAGGGTGTAATTCCCCCCAGGATGGGAATCACTGGTATACGGGAAGTCGACTCTTCAAACTCCCACCTGGCGCCAAGTCACGATGCGGGCGAGAGTGTGTGCTGAGCGATCGTGACAGAAGGTAATTGAAGAGCACTGCGATGATAAAATAAGAGGACGATAGCTGCATGATTCACTGCGGAATTGAACGTCGCTCTCATGAACCGTATCAGCATCAAAACAACAAAAGAGAGCTCCAGAAGCAGTGAAGTGTAGGATGAGCTGGAATTCCAAAACCACTCATCAGTGATGTAAATGCTCGAAATAAGGGAACGTGGCGTCGAAGTACTACAACCTGGGCTATGGATAAATGGAAGAATTTCATTTTTTCTGATGCGTCTTGCTACGTTCTGTTTGCAGATTCTGGAGTCCCAAGAGTGAAACATGGCAGAGTTCGGTGATGATTTGGGTAGCGCTATCGTCGTATTCCATGGTTACTCTACACAGTCGCGTTACTGCCAAGAACTATGTGACCATTTTGGCAGATCAGGTCCATCCCATTGTGCGATGTTGTTCCCCATTGGTGATGCTGTGTTCCAAGACGAATCCCTATTGACACAGCTCATATTGTCCAGGGTTGGTTTTGTGAGCACGAGGATAAACTGTCGCATTTCCCCTGGCTACCAGATCGAATATTATTGAGCCTTTACAGGCCACTTTGGAGAGAAGGGTGTGTGATCGCTAGCGACTTCCACCTTAGTTAACTAAACTTGCCACTACTTTACAAGAAGAATGGTATAAACCCATATAGGATCGTTATTTATACATTCCGAGACGACTGGAAGCTATTCTGAATCCCAACGCTTTTTCTATGCAGTATTAGGCATGATAATTTATTGTGTTTCTGGTGTTTCCACATTTTCTGTCTATCACCAACATATATGCACAGGGTGTACATAAAGTCTGGGAATACGTTCAATTATTATTGCACAAGAACTAAACATTGTACAGATGTCATTCATATTGCATTTTGAAGAGAAACTGTGAAAGTTGTTTTTACAAACATTCCATATGCGAACCATGAGTGACCCGGCAGACGTCAATATGGTAACCGAATTCTTGGCATACCCGTCCCAGCATGGCATCATCGACGTGGCAGTCGCTTCCCGTATTCTCTACCGGAGCTCTGCCACATCACGTGGTAGAGGCGGTACATACACCAGATATTTAATGTGTCTCCACAGAAAAAAGCTCACACGGAGTGAGACCTGGTAATCGGGGAGGCCGTTTCATGAAATAGTTCGGTCCGCAGTTGAACTCGCCATGTTTGCGACTAGCGCTGACTATCGGCAAATTACCAAACTACGCTGTGACGGTATACATGAAAAAAAAACAAAAAACTTTCAGGGTTTTTCTTCAAAATGGCATATGTATGATATCTGTAGAATGCTTAGTTCTTGTGTAATAAATAATTGTAAGTCTTCCCCCACTTTATATAGGTGGACTCAGGAGGTAAGGTACAAGCTTTGATGGGTGATAGTGTCTCTGAACAAAAAACGTCAGTTGCATATATGCCCTATTCCGAACAGTTTCTGCGGTATAACACATTTAATGTACATTGTGTTTTATTTTCTGCATTTTCAAACATAGCCATTTTTACAATGTAACGCAGTACTATAGAGGGAGCTGAGACGTACAATGTGATACGGGACATTTGTGGCCTATCAAATCGGAAAGCTACCTCTAATTGGCCTACAAAAACTACGTAACTTACAGCGCACGCGGACTGCGCGAGATTTTGAATATTCTCGGGCTCTCTACTCAAAAACTGTTAGTGCTAGACGCATAAATGAATAGGCACCGTTTGGAGGAAATTTGACATAATTTAATTTTGTGCTGCGACACATTTTCGCTGGAAGGAGTGGCCTTCGATATACTCAATAGAAAATGTACAGAAGTGATAAGAAATGTGTTCACTCTCGGAAACCATTCAGAATAAGACATATGTCCATGTAAAGTTTTTAAAGTCTTCTGTTCAGAATCAATAATACTGCCTCCCCTGAAAGCATGTACCTTTCCTCCTGACTCAAAATTTTTGGAAATCTGTCGTAAGGACTATGGGACCATACTGCGTAGGTCATCGGTCCCTAGGATTACGCACTACTTAAGCTGCCAGAAACTAACTTATCCTAATCACAACACACACACACTCAGGCCCGAGGGAGGACTCGAACCTCCGACGGGGGCAGCCGCGCGAACCGCTACAAGAAAAAGTTTCCGAACACCTGGCTGAAAATGACTTACAAGTTCCTGGCACCCTCCATCGGTAACGCTGGAACTCAATGTGGTGTTGCGCCACCCTTAGCCTTGATGACAGCTTCCACTCTCACAGGCATACGTTCAGTCGGGTGCTGGAAGGTTTCTTGGGGATTGGCAGGCTATTCTTCACGGAGTGCTGCACTGAGGAGAGGTATCGACGTCGGTCGGTGAGGCCTGGCACAAAGTCGGCGTTCCAAAACATCCCAAAGGTCTTTTATAGGATTCAGGTCGGGACCCTGTGCAGGCCAGTCCATTACAGGGATGTTATTGTCGTGTAACCACTCCACCACAGGCAGTGCACTATGAACAGGTGCTCGATCGTGTTGAAAGATGCAATCGTCACCCCCGAATTGCTCTTCAACAGTGGGAAGGAAGAAGTTGCTTAAAACATCAATGTAGGCCTGTGCTGTGATAGTGCCACGCAAAGCAACAAGGGGTGCAAGCCCCTCCATGAAAAACACGACTACACCATAACATTACCGCCTCCGAATTTTACTGTTAGCACTACACACGCTGGCAGATGACGTTCACCGGGCATTCGCCATACCCCAACCCTGCCATCGCATCGCCACATTGTGTACCAAGATTCGTCACTCCAAACAACGTTTTTCCACTGTTCAATCGTTCAATGTTTACGCTCCTTGCACCAAGTGGGGAATCGTTTGGCATTTACCAGCTTGATGTGTGGCTTATGAGCAGCCGCTCGACCATGAAATCCAAGTTTTCTCACCTCCCGCCTAACAAAAATATTACTTGCAGTGGATCCTGATGCAGTTTGGAATTCCTGTGTGATGGTTTGGATCGATGTCTGCCTATTACACGTTACGACCCCCTTCAACTTCAAATGGCTCCAAACACTATGGGACTTAACAACCGAGGGAATGAGTCTCCTAGACTTAGAACTACTTAAACCTAACTAAACTAAGGACGTCCGCAGCTCGTGGTCCCGCGGTAGCGTTCTCGCTTCCCGAGCACGGCGTCCCGGGTTCGATTCCCGGCGGGTTCACGGATTTTTCCTGCCTCGTGATGACTGGGTGTTGTGACGTCTTCATCATCATTCATCCCCATTACGGTCGGAGGAAGGCAATGGCAAACCACCTCCACTAGGACCTTGCCTAGTAAGGCGGCGCGGTTCAAATGGTTCAAATGGCTCTGAGCACAATGGGACTCAACTGCTGTGGTCATCAGTCCCCTAGAACTTAGAACTACTTAAACCTAACTAACCTAAGGACATCACACACATCCATGCCCGAGGCAGGATTCGAACCTGCGACCGTAGCAGTCGCACGGTTCCGGACTGCGCGCTTAGAACCGCGAGACCACCGCGGCCGGCAGGCGGCGCGGGTCTCCCGCGTCGCTCCCCTACTCTCTGTAAAGAAGTATGGGACTCATCATCATCATCATCAGCCTAAGGACATCACACACAGCCAGGCCAGGGCAGGATTCGAACCTGTGACCATAGCAGCAACGCGGCTCCGGACTGAAGCGCCTAGAACCTCTCGTCCACAACGCCCGGCACCCCTTCAACTGTCGGCAGTCTCTGTCAGTCAACAGATGAGGTCAGCCTGTGCGCTTTTTTGCTGCCCGTGTCCATTCACGTTTCCACTTCACTATCACATCGGAAACAGTGGACCTAGGGATGTTTAGGAGTGTGGAAATTTCGCGTACAGATGTATGACACAACTGACACCCAATCACCTGATTACATTCGAAACCCGTGAGTCGCGCGGAACACCCCATTCTCCTTTCTCAAGATGTCTAATGACTACTGAGGTCGCTGACATGGAGTACAATATACACTCCTGGAAATTGAAATAAGAACACCGTGAATTCATTGTCCCAGGAAGGGGAAACTTTATTGACACATTCCTGGGGTCAGATACATCACATGATCACACTGACAGAACCACAGGCACATAGACACAGGCAACAGAGCATGCACAATGTCGGCACTAGTACAGTGTATATCCACCTTTCGCAGCAATGCAGGCTGCTATTCTCCCATGGAGACGATCGTAGAGATGCTGGATGTAGTCCTGTGCAACGGCTTGCCATGCCATTTCCACCTGGCACCTCAGTTGGACCAGCGTTCGTGCTGGACGTGCAGACCGCATGAGACGACGCTTCATCCAGTCCCAAACATGCTCAATGGGGGACAGATCCGGAGATCTTGCTGGCCAGGGTAGTTGACTTACAACTTCTAGAGCACGTTGGTTGCACGGGATACATGCGGACGTGAATTGTCCTGTTGGAACAGCAAGTTCCCTTGCCGGTCTACGAATGGTAGAACGATGGGTTCGATGACGGTTTGGATGTACCGTGCACTATTCAGTGTCCCCTCGACGATCACCAGAGGTGTACGGCCAGTGTGGGAGATCGCTCCCCACACCATGATGCCGGGTGTTGGCCCTGTGTGCCTCGGTCGTATGTAGTCCTGATTGTGGCGCTCACCTGCACGGCGCCAAACACGCATATGACCATCACTGGCACCAAGGCAGAAGCGACTCTCATCGCTGAAGACGACACGTCTCCATTCGTCCCTCCATTCACGCCTGTCGCGACACCACTGGAGGCGGGCTGCACGATGTTGGGGCGTGAGCGGAAGAAGGCCTAACGGTGTGCGGGACCGTAGCCCAGCTTCATGGAGACGGTTGCGAATGGTCCTCGCCGATACCGCAGGAGCATCAGTGTCCCTAATTTGCTGGTAAGTGGCGGTGCGGTCCCCTACGGCACTGCGTAGGATCCTACGGTCTTGGCGTGCATCCGTGCGTCGCTGCGGTCCGGTCCCAGGTCGACGGGCACGTGCACCTTCCGCCGACCACTGGCGACAACATCGATGTACTGTGGAGCCCTCACGCCCCACGTGTTGAGCAATTCGGCGGTACGTCCACCCGGCCTCCCGCATGCCCACTATACGCCCTCGCTCAAAGTCCGTCAACTGCACATACGGTTCATGTCCACGCTGTCGCGGCATGCTACCAGTGTTAAAGACTGCGATGGAGCTCCGTATGCCACGGCAAACTGGCTGACACTGACGGCGGCGGTGCACAAATGCTGCGCAGCTAGCGCCATTCGACGGCCAACACCGCGGTTCCTGGTGTGTCCGCTGTGCCGTGCGTGTGATCATTGCTTGTACAGCCCTCTCGCAGTGTCCGGAGCAAGTATGGTGGGTCTGACACACCGGTGTCAAAGTGTTCTTTTTTCCATTTCCAGGAGTGTATATGAACCGCAGATGCGGAGCGAAGGGCGTCTATGTAAATGAAGACGGAGTCACAAGGTGAGCTCCTTACACTACGCTCAAAGAAAATAGCCAGCTCTTGCAAGAGACGCTTAAGCACAAAGAGAGAAATATACGGAAAGGGGAGAGTGAATAGTGACAGAAACTCATTAGCTGTCAGAACGCAACAGAGGCAGGTAAAGGGTAATGCTGGTGAGAACAGAAAAGGGTGCAAACATATTGTTTCAGCTTTGACAATAAGACCGAGGGCCAGACCGTCGCCAGTTTTGTAACGGCCTCGTCGCTACTGCTGTGGAAGCTGAGCTGCTACCGTTGTTACGGTAGACCGGGTTTGTGAGTTCGTGAAACGGCTTCTGGCGCAGTACTCCGCGAAGACTGTTTCTCCCTGCCACTGTTACACACGTATGCCCCAGGGTCAGGAAACAGGATAAAAAAACGAAGGTTCTACTATACTCTAACTAATTAGTGACAAAGTCACACAAATGAGTTAAAAAGGTTTACTTACCTTCGTGACTTTTTGAATAAGGAAGTCAGCAACATTGCATGTAATATAACACAAAAAAGGCCCTCAATGGCTAATTGCAAAAGATCGCAGGTAAACTTCATTTATAGCAAATGCAATTTACAACAGCTGTCTGCTGCTTCAAAGAGTTCATTAAACGACGTTCCGTGTCTAAATCAGTCCAGGGCAATAATCTATAGCCAAGTGGGCGAAAGCTGCTCATCTATCTTCCGAGTAGGCTTCCGTCTGTTGTCGTCCGGTTATTGGCGGAATGTACTCGTCCAGTAATTGGCCGAGGCGAAGTCGATATCTTCATCTTCAGCGCCGCCCGTAGCGCTGGTGGAACTCGCGCAAGTGGCGAGTCTCTATAGCACTGCTACCAGCCACCATCTTTGCGCCTGTGGTGCTTTCGCCCTGGCTGTGTCTTGCTCGGACGACACAACAGAACGGGTGTGTCGAATAAAAATAGGGCGAATAGAATGAGAGAGGCTATCATTCCGAAACAGGAAATTATCAAGAGCATGTGTTTACCTGACGCATTAGTAAATGTAGAATCAGGAGGATGCCTAACGATTGTGCTGAACATTACGGATGAGAGTGTCAGACTGCCCACGGGTGGTAGCAGAAGCAGTTACAGAACGGACATTGTTGCGGCAGTCGTTCAATGTGAACCATGTCAGTAAAAATAAGGCACAGCTGTAATCAAGGATAAGTGTGCTTAAGTGGACATCGGCACGGATCATCTGAACACGGAAGAGAAGGTAGCAGTTATAGGGCTATGCACCATGTACAGCGACGTTTTCCATTTTCCAGGAGACAAATTCTCTTACACAAATAATATTCAGCACGAAATTAAACTTCTGCCAGAAGCGGAAGGTAGGGTGATATATCTGCGACCGTACAGAATACTGCATGCACAAAAGGAGATGCTTCAGCAGCAAATTGAAAAGATGTTAGAGGATGACATTATAGTACCAAGTAAAAGTGGTTTGAATTTTCCCTCAATTTTAATTCCAAAAAAGATGAATTCCAGTGGAAAGCAAAGTAGTAGCGGACTATAGGCGACTTAATGAGATCTCCCTAGACTCAGTGTATCCATTGCCAAGAACAGACGAAATTCTTGACGGTCTAGGAAAGACAAAGTACTTAGCGATGGCTATTATTAAGTCTTACTATACGAACAGGATAGAGAAACGACGGCTTTCAGTACGCCATATGGGCATTGCGAGTACAAACGAATGGCCGTGGATCTTAAAACAGCTCCTAATACGTTTTAGGAGTTAATAAAATTCTTTTTACATGGCTACAACACGATAGTTGCTCATCTATTTGGACGATGTAGTAATTGGCCCTTCCTTAGAGGAATGTAATGTGTGGCAGACAGAGGTATTCGAAAGGCTTAGATTCCACTATTTAAAGCTACAAATGGACAAGTGCGAGCTTTTGCGAAAGGAAGTGTGCTATTTGGGTCATAATTAAGAAAATATTTCGGGCTATTACACCGCGGTCGAATGGATTTCACCTTAAAACTCAACATTTCGTCCCCATCTGTGGAGAACATTTTCAAGGGGGATCGTAGCTTCTTTGAAAATGTCCTCTGTAGATAGGGACGAGATGTTGGTTTTAAAATGAAATCCATTCGATCATGGCATAATAGCCCAAAACATTTTATTAACTGTGACATTTATGGCCATGAAAATTTGCATTTTACAACTATTCTGGTCATATTCTATCGACCCAAGGTTTGAGGTCAGATCCACAGAAGGTCAAGGTCATAAAGGAGTACCCATAAGTATTACATCAGATCTACCATCCAACTACGCTGGAGGAGTATGACTGTCAGATCCTGTACAAGAGTGGCAAAAGAAATCAAGTCGCTGACACACTCGCTTGAGTGAGAGAGGTCAGGATGCCTGGTGCGCGACTGGGAGGTGACAATAGCCTAGATCAAGACGCGATGGAAATAGAAGCCGTGGCGTGGGTCAGGGACTAACGGCAAGCGACGACAGCGGGTCTGTTGACGCACACGAGCAGGGGGCAGGTGTGACCGACAAGGACACAGCACACGAAACAGCTGATCTGAGAGCAGTAACAGATATTATTCAGGAATGGGAAAATTGTGTCAAGGATGTACATAGAAAAGTACACTACTGGCGATTAAAATTCCAAATCAAGAAGAAATGCAGATGATAAACGGGTATTCATTGGACAAATATATTATACTAGAACTAACATGTGATTACATTTTCACGCAATTTGGGTGAATAGATCCTGAGAAATCAGTACCCAGAACAACCACCTCTGGCCGTAATAACGACCTTGACACGCCTGGGCATTGAGTCAAACAGAGCTTGGATCGCGTGTACACGTACAACTACCCAAGCAGCTTCAACACGATACCACAGTTCATCAAGGGTAGTAACTTGGGTATTGTGACGAGCAGGTTGCTTGGCCACCATTGACCAGACGTTTTCAATTGGTGACAGATCTGGAGAAATTGCTGGCCAGGGCACCAGTCGAACATTTTCTGTATCCAGAAAGGCCCGTACAGGACCTGCAACATGCGATCGTGCATTATCCTGCTGAAACGTACGGTTTCGCAGGGACCGAATGAAGGATAGAGCCACGGGTCGAAACACATCTGAAATGTAACGTCCACTGTTCAAAGTGCCGTCAATGCGAACAAGAGGTGACGTGTAACCAATGACACCCCATACCATCACGCCGGGTGACACGCCAGTATGGTACGCTTCCAATGTGCGTTCACCGCGATGTCGCCAAACACGGATACGACCACCATGATGCTGTAAACAGAACCTGGATTCATTCGAAAAAACGACGTTTTGCCATTCGTGCACCCAGGATCGCAGGCTCTCCTGTCTGTGATGCTGCGTCAAGGGTAACCGCAGCCATGGTCTCCGAGCTGACAGTCCCTGCTGCTGCAAACGTCGTCGAACTGTTCGTGCAGATGGTTGTTGTCTTGCAAATGTCCCCATCTGCTGACTCAGGGTTCGAGACGTGGCTGCACGATCCGTTACAGCCATGTGGATAAGATGCCTGTCATCTCGACTGCTAGTGATACGAGGCCGTTGGGATCCAGCACGGCGTTCCGTATTACCCTCTTGAACCCATCGATTCCATATTCTGCTAACAGTCATTGGATCTCGACCAACGCGAGCAGCAATGTCGCGATACGATAAACCGCTATCGCGATAGGCTACAATCCGACCTTTATCAAAGTCTGAGACGTGATGGTACGCATTTCTCCTCCTTACACGAGGCATCATAACAACGTTTCACCAGGCAACGCCGGTCAATTGCTGTTTGTGTATGAGAAATCGGTTGGAAACGTTCCTCATGTCAGCATTTTGTAGGTGTCGCCACCGTCGCCAACCTTGTGTGAATGCTCTGAAAAGCTAATCATCTGCATATCACAGCATCTTCTTCCTGTCGGTTAAATTTCGCGTCTGTAGCACGTCATCTTCGTGGTGCAGCAATTTTAATGGCCTGTACTGTACCACTCTAATGGTCCACGTCGGAGTCAACGTTTTGCTGCATCAGTAGCCTCCCCATCATCCATGAATTGTTTCCCTTGGAGTGCATCCTTCATTGGACCAAACAGATGGAAGTCAGTAGGTGCGAAATCCTGGCTGTAGGACTGATGAAGATGGACACTCCCTGACGTTTTGTGACCTCCCCTTGGGCGCGCAGCCTTATGTGAGGCCTTGCGTTGTCATGGAGAAGGAGATGTTCGTTTGCATTTCTTTGGCGACGAACGCGCTGAAGTTCTTCCTCCAATTTACTGAGGACAGCGCAATACGCTTCAGAATTGATCATTGCACAGTGAGGGAGGAAATCAAAGACAATAGCCCCTTCAGAGTCCCAGAAGATCGTCGCCATTACTTTACCAGCTGAGGGTGCGCCTTTGAACCGTTTCTACGGAGGAGAGGTGGTGTGGCGCCACTCCATGGATTGTCGTTTTGTTACCGGCTCAAAGTGATAAATCCGTGTTTCACCGCATGTGACATTGTTCGACATAAAATTGTCACGATCAGCTTCATAAAACGCAGGCAGTTCGGCACAGATGGTCCTTGATTGCTCTATGGTCTTGTGATAGGCGACAAGGGTCCCAGCAGGCAAACCGCCTTTGAATACCCCAATTGGTGGACGAGTGTCAGCAAGAGCCCAGAGACGTCCCGTCCAATTGAGCAGCGAGTTCTTTGATTGTGATCCGTCGATCACCCTGAATGAAAGTGTCTGTGCGTTCCAACATTATAGGAGTTACAGCTGTGTGCAGCTGCCTGGCATTTGGGAAACTGGACAGATTGCGATAATGGCAGAAACCTCGCCAAATGACTCATCGCACAATCTTAGACATTCCGCAAGCACCTATAGATACACTCCTGGAAATGGAAAAAAGAACACAATGAAACCGGTGTGTCAGACCCACCATACTTGCTCCGGACACTGCGAGAGGGCTTTACAAGCAGTGATCACACGCACGACACAGCGGACACACCAGGAACCGCGGTGTTGGCCGTCGAATGGCGCTAGCTGCGCAGCATTCGTGCACCGCCGCCGTCAGCGTCAGTCAGTTCGCCGTGGCATACGGAGCTCCATCGCAGTCTTTAACACTGGTAGCATGCCGCGACAGCGTGGACGTGAACCGTATGTGCAGTTGACGGACTTTGAGCGAGGGGGTATAGTGGGTACGCGGGAGGCCAGTTGGACGTACCGCCGAATTGCTCGACACGTGGGGCGTGAGGGCTCCACAGTACATCGCTGATGTCACCAGTGGTCGGCGGAAGGTGCACGTGCCCGTCGATCTGGGACCGGACCGCAGCGACGCACGGATGCACGCCAAGACCGTAGGATCCTACGCAGTGCCGTAGGGGACCGCACCGCCACTTCCCAGCAAATTAGGGACACTGTTGCTCCTGGGGTATCGGCGAGGACCATTCGCAACCGTCTCCATGAAGCTGGGCTACGGTCCCGCACACCGTTAGGCCGTCTTTTGCTCACGCCCCAACATCGTGCAGCCCGCCTCCAGTGGTGTCGCGACAGGGGTGAATGGAGGGACGAATGGAGACGTGTCGTCTTCAGCGATGAGAGTCGCTTCTGCCTTGGTGCCAATGATGGTCGTATGCGTGTTTGGCGCCGTGCACGTGAGCGCCACAATCAGGACTACATACGACCGAGGCACACAGGGCCAACACCCGGCATCATGGTGTGGGGAGCGATCTCCTACACTGGCCGTACACCTCTGGTGATCGTCGAGGGGACACTGAATAGTGCACGGTACATCCAAACCGTCATCGAACCCATCGTTCTACCATTCCTAGACCGGCAAGTGAACTTGCTGTTCCAACAGGACAATGCACGTCCGCATGTATCCAGTGCCACCCAACGTGCTCTAGAAGGTGTAAGTCAACTACCCTGGCCAGCAAGATCTCCGGACCTGTCCCCCATTGAGCATGTTTGGGACTGGATGAAGCGTCGTCTCATGCGGTCTGCACGTCCAGCACGAACGCTGGTCCAACTGAGGCGCCAGGTGGAAATGGCATGGCAAGCCGTTCCACAGGACTACATCCAGCATCTCTACGATCGTCTCCATGGGAGAATAGCAGCCTGCATTGCTGCGAAAGGTGGATATACACTGTACTAGTGCCGACATTGTGCATGCTCTGTTGCCTGTGTCTATGTGCCTGTGGTTCTGTCAGTGTGATCATGTGATGTATCTGACCCCAGGAATGTGTCAATAAAGTTTCCCCTTCCTGGGACAATGAATTCACGGTGTTCTTATTTCAATTTCCAGGAGTGTATTTGCGATGCTCTAGTTTTCCGCCAAAAGAAACTCAATTACAGCTCTCTGCTTGAAACACACCTCCATTACAGAAGTCATTTTGAACGCTGCGTTTGGGATCGCAACTCATCGGAACTTCATGAAACTATAGGGGCTGAAAAGGGAATATTCTACGTTGTCCCACAACAAATCCCACATTTTTTCAACTGAAATTGTCCGAGAAAGAAAATATGTTGCGTCGCTTATTAAATGCCTTTCGTACATTACCCATAACCCGAGTAAACATGCCTCCCTCCAATTGCCCTGATAGTGGTCCAGTCAACAAGAGTACGTTTGTAGTGTAAAATGAGGTGAATGCGATCAGGTGGTGTAAACAAAAACATTTACCTATTTGTAACATTTTGATCTCTAAATGCTGTGTCTTAACAAGAACACTGCAGTTGATCACAGTGGCGAATTCTTGACTGATTTGTCTATAACAATGGCGTGCTCGCATAGGCTGTCACCAGCTCACAGGTCGGCAAAGATGTAGCGTGAAGACCGATAGCAGGCGCTGGATCAAGCGCGTGTATCATGAGAGAGGCCAGAGACACGTCAACAAGCAACACGCCGCCGACGCCCTCTCGACAGCATGTACTTAGGCCACCTCCCCTGACCAGAGAGCCGCACTAACCAGTTTGACGTCTCTCAGTCCAATCACAGAGTGCGTACCTTTCACCCCAGGCTAAGACAGAGCATAGTGATGAGATTAGTGGGACTAAAGTTTGTAATAGCAGGATTACAGACATTGTCTGCAAGATGACTATTATTGATCATATCATAGTACGAAAACTTCTGCTGGCATGAAGTACTTCCAATGTGTAACTGGTAAACTGTAATATTTTTATTTGCATATGAACATCTCAGATACCTTAGCTCCATTTTAATGTTCTTTGCTATTACCGCTTAGACAGTAGATATGCTTCATTACAAAAATCATTTTTGTAGGGAAAATCCGTTCATAAAGGTTCTAGAACCAACCAGGAAATCCAATTACAGCGCTGAATTTCTTCTAAATGCTGTAACGTCAGTCAAGTCAGGAAAATTAACTGCATAGTTTCAGAACAATACGCAGTTCCTTATACAACAGCAAATAACAAAGTCATCAAAAAGTGTAAACATGAAATAGATGGGCAATCAGTGTTAACCAATACTGAAGGAAATATTTCTCTGAAGGAATATTGTGTTATGTGAAACGGGAGTTTCCGTTGAGGAATAGTTATGTTAGGGACATCGTACAGGTATCTCTTAATCAAGCATGGCGGATAGAAAAAAGATTTTGTGGCAATTGACATGGTCACGAACGGATGAAATGTTTTCTGGAAAGAAATGTAGAACTAACGGTTAGAATAAGTGAAATCTAAAGAGACCAAGGGCAGCAGTTAACCAGAAACAGTGACTGATTATTTGAACAACCATGAAGTGTCTTTGAACGATGTTTCTCCCTCCAACATTAAAAACTATGACGGGATTAACTTTGGTGATATAGTGGAAGCGGACGTTGTAGTGAAACAAGGCTCAAGACATCCTGAAAGGGTTGTGAATAGTTCTAACTCAAGTGCCAGTTTAGTGACTGCAGTGGCTGCAGAAGCGCAATCATTCCATCATACATACCCTGTGGAGCAAAGTATCTTTTCTGTATTTGCACTGAAGGAAATTTAACTGTTGCATGTTATAATAAGCCGGCCGGAGTGGTCGAGTGGTTCTATGCGCTTCAGTCTGGAACCGCGCTATCGCTACGGTCGCAGGTTCGAATCCTGCCTCGGGCATGGGTGTGTGTGATGTCCTTAGGTTAGTTAGGTTTAAGTAGTTCTAAGTTCTAGGGGACTGATGACCTCAGAAGTTAAGTCCCATAGTACTCAGAGCCATTTGAACCATTTTTTCTAATAATAAGAATAAAAATGTTTGGTTTTACCTAAAAGTTGTCATTTATTGAATTTGTCATGCCTTATGTCTGGCATTTAGAGGGACCGAAAGTAACTATAGGTAACAAAGTTTTGCGTCGTTTGTCACTGAACGTGATTCGACTGTGTCTGAAATATGACATTCAATTTCTGCTTCTGCCACCAAACTCTACTCATTCATGGTTGGTTGGTTTATTTCGGGGAACGGGACCAAGCAGCGAGGTCGTCAGTCCCATCTGATTAGCGAAGGATGGGGAAGGAAGTCGGCTGTGGCCTTTCAAAGACACCATCCTGGCATTTCACTGAAGCGATTTAGGGAAATCACACAAAACCTAAATCGGGGTTTGAACTGTCGCCCTCCTGAATGCACTCATTTGTGTTAGCTACTTGATGTCGCTTTTTTTAAACTTCTAAAACTAGCTTGGAGAAAAGTGTTAGATGAATAGAGTGGTGGTAGCAAGATCCTAATTTTCTACGCTGTTTAAAGGAGCCTCCGAAAAGATAGCCATCTCTTCTAAATCTAATGTTACCTATATCTGGGTTCGGAAAAGCAGGAATTTCTCCTTTCTGTCCCAATAACGCTACTTCACAGGTTCCAGAGGAAATAGATACACATGTTCACAACTCACCAGAAGTTTTTTGGACAGCATCCTTCGAAATGTGTTTGAAACAGGTTCGCTTGAATGAAACAAATGGAATTCTGCGCCGATTAAAGCACTTAGTAGTAACTCCAAATAAAGGTTATTTTTGTCACGGACTTCGTCGAATGTGATAGTGAAAGTGCTGAAACAGGGAGTCCCTATCTTGTGATTCCATTAACAGAACATTTAACAGAGATGTGGAGCAGCAAGAGCGAAATGAAAATGAGGGAATCCACATTGAAAATGATGGCCAAGAATTCAATAAAAATAATTTCACCATAGTGAAATTTCCTACGAAAAGAAGGCTCATGATTTTCATTGGTAAACATTGATACATCTTTAATTACACTTACAAAATCACTTTCTGAGAAAGAAATGTCTTGATGATAATGTTTACTTTGTCTTTCTGAATATTGAAGATGTAACCTAGGTAGAACTAGTCCAAATTATTTAAAAAAAGAATGTTGTGTCGGAATACAGAGGGCGAGGTGTTTGAGATTAAGCCTCAACAGTATCGACATGGAATATTATTAAGGGGGCAAGGATAACACAGGTGCGTTTTGCTAGTGTGGTTTGCCTACATTCAGGGGCAAGTATACATTCAGGGGCAAACCTATTGTTCTCTTTTGATTGACAGTTCCTTAACCTATTATTCTACTAAGTGGATTATGACCCCCCCTGGGGATAATCTGTCCCTCAGAGAACTTTCCCTCCATCCCTCTCCCTCACCTTCCTCCTCTAAACTTCTCAGAGAACCTCCAACCCTCCCCCTTACTGATACAGGTACACTTTCAGGCCTGAGTAATTCGAATAGTCCCTTCTCACTCTATCAGTTTGATTGACTACTTTATTAAATTGATCAGTTAATTAACTCCTTCCCCTCTGGCAAACCCCCAACCCTCCCCTTCCCTCTTCCCCACTCCTACCTGTGCTGGAGAGGAAGGACCTCATAACAGGTAATTCAATTACCTAGCAGAAGGTATATCGTTTATTCATAAAAAATTCAGTTTGCAGGGGTTGAATCTCTGTTGCTCAACATTCACTGCTGTGAATGATCCCAATTGTTTAAGTAATAGCATCATGAAACAGTTCTCACATCTAATTATACTGTTAGAACTCTATCGATCGCGAAGCACACACCATCCACTGGCGTGCACTGAACGCCACCCGTACAGGCTGACTGGAGTCTGGATGCACTGGGGCCCCTGTGAAGTGTCTTGTCCATCAGCGGCCGTACCACGCACTGGTGTCCTAGAGGAGTCTGCTCGGACCCCTGCCACTGACAGACTGGGTGTCACGCTAATCCCCAAACAAAAGCATCAGGTGGTGGCAACCCTTTGATACCTGATACCCGAGAAATTCCTGTCAAAACACGCTATGCTCTCTCTCTCTCTCTCTCTCTCTCTCTCTCTCTCTCTCTCTCTTCCTGTAGTGTGCCACTGCAGGGCCCGCACGCGCTTTCGGTCATGGTCAGACCGAACCACAAACAAAGCAGTGTTCACCCTGTAAACCTCTGCGGAATACCGACACACGCAAGAACTCCTTCCAAGGCAAATACCTGATTGAGAATCGATTCCGCCATGGGCTCCAAGCTTCCCCAGCCTTCCTGATGCACTTTCTTGTGTTGCATTTCACGAACGGCTTCAGGAGCTATAAATCTGGTGTTTAAGCTATGTGTAGAACATTGTCACATATGTAACTTGCGGATGTCACAGGAACTAAACGTGCCACTGCACAAAAAGAGACAGGGAGTTTTGGAGTTTTGCAGATGACCCAAGAACATTTAGTCAATTATACGTTTTAATCCAAGGAATACCACCACCGCCACACTTGAACACAGACTCTAAAAAGATTGCGACACTCTCTCAAAAGATCGCTGCAAAGTAGTGTATACAGCCACTCTTGAACACAGATGCTAAAAACCAGATCGCGGCACATTTGTGAAACCGTCCCTCACACAATTCGCGCGCTTCTCTGGGAAATACCCTTGCCTTGGAGCCCGAGCTGCTTCAGGCATTACTAAATCCAATTCAATATGTCTCTAAATACACTTCTAAAAAAAGATCACTACACAGTAGTTTGCGTCAATTTTGCGAAGTATACCACCACACGCGAACATGGACTCTAAAAAAAAGATCTGTGCACACTTGAGAAAGCTCCCTCAGACACTTCGCATGCTTTTGTGGGAAACAGATCCCGGTAGCGATATCAGCTGCACTATCTGATTTTACACGCCAGAACGATAATATCTGGAAGTCGAAATAAATATCTGTGTAACCCTAAATAGAACGCTCACCACTTTTCTAGTTTTAGCTGCTTGTTTTAAGGCACTGCCGGAGAGATAAAAATTTCTGAGTCCTACAGCTACTGTAGTTTTCATCACCTTTCTGAAACGGTGAGTGGACTTAGTTTATATTTGCTGTTGCTGGAGCCAGGGACAATATTTTCCTCATTTCTCGAAGCACACACTGGTGTCTAAGCTCAGACGGGAAAACCATAACAATTACAGAAACATAATTCCAAGCACTGTCGTACAGACGAGAAAAACGGCTTGAATTTTAGGTGAATTTTCGATGTCCTACAGCTACTGGTCTGGAGTTGCTCAAAGCCACAATGGCAGGTGAGGGACATCATCCCGCCTGACCAAATCAGAGGAGGATGGTCTGCTAGGACTTGACTCTGAACACTCAGATAAAGAAGACATCACGTGACTCTCAGACGTCACAGAACTTTCTGTAGATACCTTGCTCCCTTCTTGTTCGAACCAGTCTGTAGAGTCTCCTATGCCCCGCACAAAGGATGTCTTGTGACTTTCTGACGTCATGGGACTACTTGTGAATGGAACATTCTGATTGGTTCTTACAGAATTTACCTGCTAAACTGCTGCTGCCGTCGGTAACGGAGCACTGTCAGCCATTTTCTACAAATGGACAAATTGCAAGACTTCAGTGGCAAAACTATTTTCTACAGATCGAAAAAAACATACATCAGCCATATTACACTGATATTGAAACCCTAAAAATTGGGCTACAGGTAATGAGATATGGAAACTAGCGCCAAAGACACTTCCTCAGTTACACTGTTCTGCTACTGTGAAGGGAACTTCGAATGTTTCAGAATGAAGCCCATGTCCAACTGGGCTATACGAGGTGCATTCAAGTTCTAAGGCCCCCGATTTTTTTAAAATTAACTACTCACCCGAAATCGATGAAACTGGCGTTACTCCTCGAGGTGATCGCCCTGCAGACGTACACATTTTTCATAACGCTGACGCCATGATTCCATGGCAGCGGCGAAGGCTTCTTTAGGAGTCTGTTTTGACCACTGGAAAATCGCTGAGGCAATAGCAGCACTGCTAGTGAACGTGCGGCCACGGAGAGTGTCTTTCATTGTTTGAAAAAGCCGAAAGTCACTAGGAGCCAGGTCAGGTGAGTAGGGAGCATGAGGAATCACTTCAAAGTTGTTATCACGAAGAAACTGTTGCGTAACGTTAGTTTTATATGTGGGTGCGTTGTCTTGGTGAAACAGCACACGCGCAGCCCTTCCCGGCCGTTTTCGTTGCAGTGCAGGAAGGAATTTGTTCTTCAAAACATTTTCATAGGATGCACCTGTTACCGTAGTGCCCTTTGGAAAGCAATGGGTAAGGATTACGCCCTCGCTGTCCCAGAACATGGACACCATATTTTTTTCAGCACTGGCGGTTACCCGAAATTTTTTTGGTGGCGGTGAATCTGTGTGCTTCCATTGAGCTGACTGGCGCTTTGTTTCTGGATTGAAAAATGGCATCCACGTCTCATCCACTGTCACAACCGACGAAAAGAAAGTCCCATTCATGTTGTCATTGCCCGTCAACATTGCTTGGCAACATGCCACACGGCAGCCATGTGGTCGTCCATCAGCATTCGTGGCACCCACCTGGATGACACTTTTCGCATTTTCAGGTCGTCATGCGGGGTTGTGTGCACAGAACCCACAGAAATGCCAACTCTGGAGGCGATCTGTTCAACAGTCATTCGGCGATCCCCCAAAACAATTCTCTCCACTTTCTCGATCATGTCGTCAGACCAGCTTGTGTGAGCCCGAGGTTGTTTCGGTTTGTTGTCACACGATGTTCTGTCTTCATTAAACTGTCGCACCCACGAACGCACTTTCGACACATCCATAACTCCATCACCACATGTCTTCTTCAACTGTCGATGAATTTCAATTGGTTTCACACCACGCAAATTCAGAAAACGAATGATTGCACGCTGTTCAAGTAAGGAAAACGTTGCCATTTTAAGTATTTAAAACATTTCTCATTCTCGCCGCTGGCGGTAAAATTCCATCTGCCGTACGGTGCTGCCATCCCTAGGAAGTATTGACAATGAACGCGGCCTCATTTTAAAACAATGCGGATGTTTCTATCTCTTTCCAGTCCGGAGAAAAAAAATCGGAGGCCTTAGAACTTGAATGCACCTCGTATTACCACATATCATACTGATGTAGTAAACACAATTCGTATCCTGCACCATACAAAATCAACACTTCGGCATCCTGCATATAGTTGTTGACGACCAGATACTCGTACATATACCGTGAAAATCCCCCCCCCCCCCACGCCCTAAAAAAACCATAAGCGCATGCACTGCATATGGTTCTCACTGTACTACATATTTCCCACGAGGTCTGTCCATCATCCATTGCAGCCAACGGTCATGAGTCAAGCCGCCCCACACACGCTTGCCTGATATGCGACCAGAATGCCCTCAGAGGACCACAATCACTCTCTGAACTGGTATAAAAAGGTCGGATTGGTTCCTCCTGGCACAAAGACGTTGCAGTTTCCGGCCCCGACCTGCCTGATTGGTTGCTGCCATGCTTTCTACAGCCATCTCTAGACTCTGGAATTACAAGAGCATATGCATTTGCACATGGTTTGCCAGAATGTCACACCATTTACGCGATAGTTCTCGATATCAGCCACATAGCATTCACATACAGATCGCTTGCACAGTATAATTCCGAAGATAAAGTGAGGAAATTGTATCTCTAGAAATCGGAAACTTTAGCAAGGTACAGCAAGAGGGGATGTGCTGCAAACCACTGAGTGACTAGAAACTTCCCTCGTCTGCGAAGACCTTTACGTAAAAACGCGAAAAAATAGGGGAAACTGGTAGTTACACTCGTATTTTTTAACGAATACATATGTCAATAATATAACAGATTTTGAATCATCCTTCTACTTCACAAAGTCAACGAAGGTGTTTCTCTTGTCTGGAGAACTAGCAAAACGTGTCTTCCACCCGTCGTTCCCTATCTAGATGCATACAACACACACCACAATCGATATTCTCTTAACCAAATAAAGACAGGAAATATGTAGAAGCAGTCAACCGGATATTTTACATGGGAGGGAATAATGGCCCAGAGCAACCACACATTTTTATTGAAGCTTCTGTAATTTTCATGGTGAACCTATCTGCTAACTCCAACATGATTTTCTAGGCAGCCCTATCCATCTTGTAACTGTTCCTCAGTCTATGCCCCGCCCTCCATGTGGCTTTGTGCATGTGATCGTCCCAGTTTATGTCGGAACTGAGCAGATGTCGGACAGCGCTGTATCTGCCTCCTTCTGCAGCTCAGGGTTAGCTGAGTTAATGCGACGCGAATGTGTTTTGACCATTCAGTGGGAATTGGAATATGTTGTTGTAGCCCCCCACCCCCCAACAGTGTACGATGTGTAAGGCCAACGCCAAACGAAGCTTTCTCCTGCAACACGAGGTAGTAGTAGAAAAAGACAGTACAGAAAGTGGAAGAAAAATGAGGATTTTGCTACCACATTGCAGTGCATCTTCAAACTTCATACAGGTACTACAGTCCGAAGGAAGTCCACATGCTCAGCATTCATTCGCATGTGTCACCCAAACATCCTCTGAGTCATCGTTATTTTCTACCATCCAACAGAGAAAAAAAGACTATGGACTACAGGAACTACGCTAACATCATCCGCTAGGGAACTCGATAAGATTTTACCGTGTCCCTGTCTTCCGATATACGTGTATATATCGAAAACAAATACCGTCTGCATGCCGGAATCAACCATATTCGCTGACTGGCACCGAATACACTATGTGATCAAAAGTATCCGGACAGCCCCAAAAACATACTTTTTCATATTAGGAGCATTGTGCTGCCACCTACGTCCAGGTACTCCATACCAGCGACATCAGTAGTCATTAACATCGTGAGGAAGCAGGATGGTGCGTTCCTTGGAACTCACGGACTTCGAATGTGGTCAAGTAATTGGGTGTCACTTGTGTCATACGTGTGTATGCGAGATTTCCACACTCCTTAACATCCCTATATCCACTGTTTTGAATATGATAGGGTAGTGGAAACTCGAAGGGAAACATACAGTACAAAAGCGTACAGGCTGGCCTCGTCTGTTGACTGACAGAGACCGCCGCAAGTACGTGGGAGGTGAGAAAACTTGGGTTTCATGCTCGAGCGGCTGATCTTTTTTTTTTTGTCTCATTTTGTTCGTTTTCGTTCGTTGCATCTGCTCGGCGCGGAAGTCGCAGGAAACCCGCTTCACTTCGTCGTAGATCCATTTACTCAGTTTTTTTGTTACAGAGGACAGCTAACCCTCTGACCGAACACGCTGAGTTACCGTGCTGGCTTATCCACCCATAAGCCACACATCACGCCGGTAAATGCCAAGCGACGCCTCCCTTGGTGTAAAAACCTTGTGTGGAGTGACCAATCACGGTAAACACTGCAGAACACCTTTGGGATGTTTTGGAACGCCGACTTTGTGACAGGCCTCACCGACTGACATCGATACCTCTCCTCAGTGCAGCACTCCGTGAAGAATGAGCTGCCATTCCCCAAGAAACCTTCCAGCACCTGATTAAACGTATGCCTGCAAGAG
The DNA here is from genome assembly GCF_023897955.1 of Schistocerca gregaria. Taxonomy (NCBI): domain Eukaryota; kingdom Metazoa; phylum Arthropoda; class Insecta; order Orthoptera; family Acrididae; genus Schistocerca; species Schistocerca gregaria. The sequence continues at coordinate 541,202,084 of NC_064921.1, forward strand.
TGGAAGCTGTCATCAAGGCTAAGCGTGGGCCAACACAATAGTGAATTCCAGCATTACCGACGGAGGGCGTCACTAAGTCATTTTCAGCCAGGTGTCCGGATACTTTTGATCACATAGTGTATACTGGTATTGATCCACTCAGCGATCGAAGACACCTGCAGAGACCAGTGTAAAGTGTCATCACCTGTACTGTAGTAGGACCTTATCCCACAGACTACCAGTCGCAAGAGGGAATCACTGTGTTGTTGTTTGATACATTGCTTTTTTTTTTCTTTACGACTTCGAGGACTGTGTCAGGCTCTAAACTGACATTAACGCGGTTTAATCCATTGACTCTGACTGAAAGTTGGACATCGCACAGTGTAAATTATGTTGCTGCTGTGTCCATAACACACACAGGATTATTTTAAATAAAAGAAAATCACAACATACAGAAACTGGAAGACTTTTGCGGTGTTCTGGAGCGTTTCCAAACAGCTGTCCAATGGTGACAGACAATCTCTACATTTAAACTCATTTTTCACAGTGATGGAGTAGCAGATGGCACTATATTGCGTTTCAATTGATTCCTGTTATTGCAGTCATGCATGCGATCACTGGTTTGGTGCTACCCATCCCCAGAAGGTGTTGCACCTTCATCAAGACACCTTCTACGTCTCAAACAAACGGTGTCAGTCAGTCATTACGTGGTAATCAACAGCATACCAGTGGATAGATGGGACGGAAAAGACACCATCGATGTACTGCAATAAGGATCATAGTTGATAGTGCAATCAGGTTTAGGAATTTTACTAGTTTTCCGTAATTTCAACATCGACCAATGACGCGACAGCATGCTTCCCAATTCTGTATCATTTCTAAACCGCCCCTCCTCTATTTTGTGAGTACCATATGCTAGATTGCGATTATAGATAGATAACTGTGCAGTACGTCAATTTATTGTTAATTCTCGCACATATACACCAAACTATACAGATACCGCCCTTCATATTACTATCACTTCGATCACAGTGTATAATTGATGATTTTAAATGCCCATCATTCCCTATACAGACGGATGTCACAGAGGATTCTCGCGTTCTTAGGATAAAGTTAGAGACTGAAAGATCTCCTCGCATTGTCTTTGAACAACGTTCCCTGCAACACTTTCACCGATTAAATTTGCAGCTGACCAGAAGTAGACCGCTTCACAGCACCTCTCGTGAAGGAACACAGAAAGCCAAGTCTGTAACTGCTCTTCCAAAATGGTTCAAATGGCTCTGAGCACTATGGGACTTAACATCTGAGGTCATCAGTCCCCTGGAACTTAGAACTACTTAAATCTAACGAACCTAAGGACATCACACACATCCATGCCCGAGGCAGGATTCGAACCTGCGACCGTAGTGGTCGCGTGGTTCCAGACTGAAGCGCCTAGAACCGCTCAGCCACACCGGCCGGCCAACTGCTCTTCCACACCAATCTTATGCACGGCACCCATCCAAGTAGATAAATTTCTCTAGATACGCGCATGCCGAGGACATTAACGCCCCTTATCGCTTTATACCAGATATGAAAGTGTGGTGATGATATAACAGATGGTTAAGAAGAAGAAATGTGCGGTTTGTATGCGTGATGGAGCTCCAGGCGGATGGAGTTTGATTTTACGTAAATCCACTGCGTTATTCATTCTAAAATATTGCTGTAGAGTCTGGGTCAATAGCAAGAAGGTATTGGTAAGAGAGAACATAAACACTTGGTCTCCTAAGGCTATACAGTGCTGCACTTAAAACATGCTATAACACTACAGCGATGTGGCTTCTGACCTATTAGTCATGTGGAATGCAACGCTCTTAATATCCCAATGTAAGAAATATATTTCCAGGGCATGACATACATTCCCCCTGCAAGCTTCTCTACGATAAACTATGGCGATGAACTGTAAAATGAAAAAAAAACTACTATCTTAACACATCGATTCTTTGTGATACATGCGCAATATAGCTTTCTAGAGGTGTACAGCACCCACTGTTCACATCCGATCACAGTTCTGAAATTGTACTATGCTCGCATTAGTCCTGTATAAAATGATCGTTAACAACAGAGAATGCCTATTACTAGCAAACAGACAATCGCATAGCAGCAGTCATGCTGCCACTAACTCCATAAATATCACATCTGTCAAGCAGACGTATACAGAGGGATTGCAGTATCTCACATACACCTGTCGCTAACTTAGAGTCACCATAGTTATGAAACCAAAGACTCGTTTTACGCCTAAGATGCGACAGGGGATGGAGTATGTCACATAAATCTTCGTTCGTCTAGGTGATAGTGCCGGAACAGGATGGACTATTTCTTCATCATCATACATGTGATGGAAGTCCTCTGATGACCGAGAGTTTTGCTTTAGCGATTGCAAGTCACACACACAGAACATGCAGTTGTATACGAGTTGAACGCAGGTTATGCCACACAACTGATACCCCCCAACTGAACAACGGAAATAAATGGTTAAGTGACCTGCAGCAATATCTCCCTCTCTTTCAAGAATGCTTCACCAGTCTACCATTAAATCACAACTCGTTACAACTCCATCACAACTGATCACTCCATCCACTTTCTGTCATATTTTAAAGATGATGCAAGTCAATTTAGAGGCAAATGGTTCTCTTTTTTTCCAGGAAATCATCAAAGACAGCAGCCAACTCTCTTGTATCACAGTTACCTCAATAGACATACAGTAGAATGTTGCCATACAGCAGCTGTTCGTTAGTTGAAACAGCAAGGTTGTGATTGGCGAATAGTGTAGAGAAGCACATTGTAAATGCCGTTTGTTAACGTTTAAAACACCAAATCAGTCCTGCATGGGGTCAAACATGCGATCCATTCTGCAGATGTATATTGCAGTCCCTCAGTTGGTAATACAACGCTCTTTAGCTAAGGACGCGTAGTGTCCCACCATTTATTCGCCGGTAGCACAAGTAGGCTACTGGACCACCTCGCACTGTCCAGGGCTAGGGCTAACCCTAATGTGGCACAGCTGCTGACACAGCCCCCGGTGCACTCAGTCTCAGGGCAGCCTGTGTGGGTGGCGTTCTGTGGCGACCAGTGGACAGTACATGCTTCGTGATCAAAAGACTTTTAACAGTGTAATTACACGTGATGATTGTTTCATGATGGTATTCGTTGCACAACCAGGATTAAAAAAGCGATCGATTGAATTACTTCTTTTTGATGTATTTCACAAGACCTGCATCTTCCCAGACAGCAGTGAATGATGAGCAAGAGAGATCCAACCCATACAAACTGAACTTTTAACAAGCAAACAATATACTTTCTGCTATGTAACTGAATTTCTTGTCGTGAGATCCTTCATTTCCATTACAGAGCTGCCAATTTCTAGGTAATGGAGAGTGAGAGGGGAGGGGAAGGGAGGGTTGGAGGTTTACCAGAGGGGTGGGGATTAATTAATTGGTCAATTTAATCACGCAGTCAATCAAATTGATAGAGTGAGAGGTTTCCTGAAAGTTTAGGAGTATCAGTTAAGGGGAGGGGGGAGAGTTGCAGGTTTCCTGAGTGGCTGGAAGGAAGAGGGGGAAGGATGGGGGAGGTTTCTGAGAAGGACAGATTACTCCAGGCGGTCATAATCCACTTAGCAGAACAATAGTTTAAGGAACTGTCAATCAAAAAAGAACAAAATTTTTGCCTTCGAATGTAAACTTGCGCCGGCCAGAGTGGCAGAGCGGTTCTAGCCGCTACAGTCTGGAACCGCGCGACTGCAACAGTCGTGGCCAAGCGGTACTTGGCGATTCAGTCTGGAACCGCGCGACTGCTACGGTCGCATGTTCGAATCCTGCCTCGGTCATGGATGTGTGTGATGTCCTTAGGTTAGTTAGGTTTTAGTAGTTCTAAGTTCTAGGGGACTAATGACCTCAAATGTTGAGTCCCATAGTGCTCAGAGCCATTTGATTTTTGTATACTTGCCCCGGAATGTAGGTAACCAGCGCTAACAAAATACGCCCATGTTAGCCTTGCCCCCTACTAATATCTTTCATGATGGTAGTGTCACACAGTGACTGAAACTGAAATTTCTTTGTCAAGTTTTAGGATTGAAAGTGCTTTTATAGCAGTATTGGTGGAATTTATTGCACTTGTTTAGGCCAGAAAGCACCATACTCTGGAAATACACCGATATATAGTTTATAATTATAAATAGTGATCAAATTCACTATTCTGGAAGTCTGTTCCCGGTTTTTCACATAAAAAAGATAAAAAGTAATGCTCGCATTCATCCCATCTTAGGAGCTGCAATTATGAGTCACTAACAACTTAATGCATGAACGTACTAATACCATGAATGACTTTTTTAACAAAAAAATGTGCTGTTTGATCAGACGGATCCCATCTTGCGACATACTTCAAGAAAAAAAGGTAAATTGGCCAATACTGGGCTCTTGACAGGCAAGCATGTGATCTATATAGATTTATCTGCTATCTATGTCGTACAAAACGAATGTCGTAGAAATTAAATATTGCGTGAGAGACATAGAGGCTGAGCTACGCATTTATTGTCAGGTAATCGTGATAAAGGTTCTACAAAATATTTTGGCTGTACAACCTCCGACAAGATGGATCAGGGTTAAAAATTACGCCTTTCATCCACTGTGTGTACCACTTGCATTATCCGAAGACAACTTCCGAACATCCCCCAAATGCTGTTTCATGATACTGGAGGGCTAGCGCCTCATACAGAAATGATTCAGCACAGCTTTCGATCTGATCACAGTCTCAGAGACGTTACGGGTACGTCCTTTTTCTAGGTGTAATTACTCTATAGGTTCGTGGGAAAGCATCCCGAATAGTGCAAATGGCACGCACAGCCTGCGAAACACGGGGTTCTGGATTCGAGACGTAGTTTGACATAGAATTTTAAAGTGTCACAAATGTTTACAGCATCACATGCCCCTATGATAAGTAAAAGAATATCAGTTCATATCTGCAGTGGTTAGGTGTCACTGAAAGTAGTACGGATGATATGCGATATCGCTCACCATTGAACCATCGTATGATAATTCTGTCGCAAATGCATTAATTGGTTATCCGTTACTCCTTTGTAAAAGTAATTTATGGTAAAGAATGAAACACAGAATATTAATTTTATTAGTAAAGAAGGCTACAAGACAATTGAAGAGTGGAAATTGAATATATTCTTTTCACAGTCTTTTCGTAAAACTTGTTATCAGTGCTACTACATCCTTGGTACTCTGAGGCATCTCCTTAGGCTTGATTCAAGGGGGTTAGGGTTGATTCAGGTGCCAAACCAAGGAGTAAGTCGTTCAAAGATGCGTTAGAAGATAGTACATGGTCTTTGCGCCACCCTGGGCTTCCCTCCGGTATCCCAAAATTTAAAAGACAGGCCTATGACAAGAGGGTTTCGCTGATTGCACTTGTAATAGTTACACCCAGTGGTATTATTTTTGTACTTGAATTATGACAAATAAGACGTAGAACATCAATATTAATAGCACTTGGAGAAAAACTTTCTTTCTTCTAGTTTGTCGAAAATTTACATTGCTGAGAGCGTGGTTGTGTACAAAACTCATTGGTGTGCGAAACCTAAGAACGAAAGTAACTTTCGCATGATGTGTTCCAATGGCTCTTAGCACTATGGGACTTAACATCTGAGGTCATCAGTCCCCTAGACTTAGAACTACTTAAACCTAACTAACCTAAGGACATCACATACATCCATGCCCTAGGCAGGACTCGAACCTGCGACCGTAGCAGCAGCCCGGTTCCGGACTGAAGCGCCTAAAACCACTCGGCCACGGCGACAGGCTCGCATGATGTGTCACTGCCAAATCACAAATCTCGGCGAAACTTGCGCAACACATAGAAAAAACTGCTACAGTACTATACAGAAGGTAACTGAAATAAATACACAATTGTATGAACGAAAATAACACTTTTATTCAGAGACAGTGACACTCAAGTCACCGCGATTCACCGTGGTCCCCTGAAAATTACAAAAGGCGCGACATGGTTCTTAATAGGGTGTGTGATCACTGTGGACGGCAGTGCATGCTCTGTAACATGCCCCCTCCCTTGCCATAAATTTGGAAAAGAGTTCTTGTGGTGGGGCGTTCCATTCCTCCACCAGCGCAATTGACAGCTGCTGGATGGTCGTTGATGCATCTGGGCGTGCTGCTGTACATCTCCCCGACGAATCTCACATAAACTCGATGAGATTTAAGTCAGTGGAACGGTCCGGCCAGTTCATTCGCTGATTATGCTCTCGCCTCAAAAGATCCTCCACGTGCAGTGTTCGAAGCAGTCACGAATTGTCATCCATAACAGTGGACGTACCCTCATAAGACGAGCGGTCAGAACACATAATGCACTCAGGTGTTGATAGGATAGTCCAGGTGTTATGGTGGGGGAAGTCATAATGTTGCGTGGGCTTGCTGACCTCCAAATCTTTGAACACAGTACACTCGCCGGTCAACGTTATTATGACACTTTGCTCCTTCCCCAAGTGCGTCGTTTCAGGGGTGCGTTTGGCCTTGACTTCGTTTTTGTGGATAACAATGCGCGACTGCATCGAACAGCGCATGTGTGGGAGTCGTTGGAAAGGTAGGATATTCGGCAAATGGACTGGCGTGCCTGTTGCTCCGACATAAATCCCTTCGAGCATTTGTGGGATGCGCTGGGGAGATGTATAGCAGTACGTCAAGCTGCTCCACGACAGTCTAGCAGTTGACAACCGCGCTGGTGGAGTAACGGAACACCCTACCACCAGCACACCTGCCACATCAACATCTACACTCAAGCTCATAAATTAAGGATAATCCTGATACAGGATGAAACAACGCGCTGATGGGCGGTTTGTGGGCTTAAATCACCTCGGGTTATTACCATGCGGTCATCGCACGGTGGCGCTGGCAGCAGTCCATATACGCAGAGGTGTGTTGGTGCATGTCAGAGTACGGTGCAGCGAGTAAGTGTGCAGACGTTTCCAGAGGTGCTAACGGTGACTGTGTGTTGAAAATGGCTCAGAGAACACATATTGATGATGTTATGAGCGGTACAATACTAGGGCGACTGGAGGCTGGTCAAACACAGGAGGTCGTGGCACGGGCCCTCCGTGTGCCTCAAAGTGTGATCTCAAGATTATGGCAACGATTCCAGCAGACAGGAAACTTGTCTAGGCGCTACAGTACGGGACGTCCACAGTGTACAACACCACAAGACGACCTATATATCACTATCAGTGCCCGCGGACGGCTACGGAGTATTGCAGGCAGCCTTGCTCGGGACCTTACTGCAGCCACTGGAACAGTTCTCTCCAGACACACAGCCTACAGACGACTTAACAGACATGATTAATTCGCCCAGAGAACCCTGGTGTCAAGGACGCAGTACATGGTCCCAGATTATAGTCTGAACAGTGATTCTCACCAGGTTTTCATCTGGCGTGAACCAGGAACCAGATGCTAACCCCTTAATGGAAGTCGTGGTTTGACGGTGTGGGGAGCGATTATGATTGGTGCACGTATACCCCTGCATGTCTTTGACAGAGGAACTGTAAGAGATCAGGTGTATCGGGACGTTCATTTTGCACCAGTATGTCCGCCTTTTCAGGGGTGCAGTGGTTCCCATCTTCCTCCTGATGGATGATAACGCACGGCCCCACCGAGCTGCCATCTTGGAGGAGTACCTTGAAACAGAAGATATCAGGCGAATGGAGTGACCTGCCTGTTCTCCAGATCTAAACCTCATCAAGCACGTTTGGCATGCTCTCAGTCGATGTATCGCTGCACGTCTTCAAACCCCTAGGACACTTCAGGAGCTCCGACAAGCACTGGTGCAAGACTGGGAGACTATACCCCAGCAGCTGCTCGACCACCAGAGTATGCCAACCCGTTTTGCGGCCTGTGTATGTGTGCATGGTGATCATATCCCATATTGATGTCGGGCTACATGCGCAGGAAACAGTGGGTTTTGTAGCACATGTGTTTCGGGACGGTTTTCTCAACTTATCACCAATACCGTGGACGTACAGATCTGTGTCGTATGTGTTCCCTATGTGCGTATGCCATTAGTTCCAGTTTTGTGTAGTGCCATGTTTTGTAAAGCAATACATTCTGCCATTATACTTTATTTGTTACCATGAGTATACATCTATCTACATATTCCGCAAACCACTGTACTGTGGCTGGCGGAGGGGACCTATTACCACTACTGGTCATTACCTTTCCTCTTCGACGCTCAACTAGAGCCAGGGAAAAACGACTTTTTAATAGGATCCGTACGAGCCCTAATTTCTCGCATCTTATCTTAGTGGTCGTTACGCGAAGCGTACGTTGGCGACAGTAGAATCATTCTGCAGTCGGGCCTCAAATGCTGTTTCGCTAAATTTGTGCAATAATGCCTTGTGGAAGAAACATCGTCTTCTCTCCAGGGCTTCCCATCTGAGTTCACGAAGCGTCTCCACGACACTTGCGTGCTGATCAAACCTAATGGTAACAAATTTAGCAGTCCCCTTCTGAATAGCTTCTTTCCATAATCCAACCTGATGAAATCCCACACACTCGAACGGAATTCAAGAGTGAGTCACACTAGAAGTTTCATACATCGTCTCGTTTATGAACGAGCTAATTTTTCCCAAAATTCTCCGAATAAAACCAAGTCGAGCATCCGTCTTCACTACTACCAACCTGACGTGATCATTCCATTTCACATCGCTTTATAATGTTAATACTGGATATTTAATCAAATTGACTGTGCCAAGCTGTACCTTCATACTGCTGCATTAGAACGTTAGAGGACTGATTTTCTTACTCATCCGCGTTAGCTTACATTTTCCTACATTTAGAGCAAGCTTCCTCTCATTGCACCTACAAGAAAATTTCTCTAAATCGTCTTGTGTATTCCTACAGTCACTGAACGATGACACCTTCCTGTATATCACAGTGTCATCAGCAAACAACCGTAAATTGCTGCTCACACAATACGTCAGGTTACTTACGCACATGGAAAATATAAGCAGTCCTATCACACTTTCCTGGGGCATTCCTGACATTACCCTCGTTTGATAAAAACTTACCGTTAAGGTCCACGTACTGGGTTCTACAGACTTAAAAAGTCTTTGGGTCACTCACATATCCGGGAACCTACCCCGTATGCTCGGACCTTTATCAACAATCTGCAGCGGCCCACTGCGTCAAATGTTTTCCGAAAATCTAGAAATATGGAATTTGTTTGTAGGATATCATGAGAGAAAAGGGCAAGCAGAATTTCGTACGAGCGATGCTTTCTAATCCTTGCTGATTTGTTGACAGGAGCTTTTCTGTCCCAAAGAAATTTATTATACTCGAACTCAGAACCCCTTACCAACCTTGTGACCAGCATGGGAGTATCTTGCCGAGAATGTATTGCTTTTAGTCGTGTTCACACAGTCTATGAAGAACCAGGTGGTCGTCATAAAACGCGGTGGCTTCAATGTAATTATTGTCTTTGAATACAATTTTTTTCTGTTCATCTCAATGCGCATTTCTTTCACTTGCCTTCTGTGTTACACTGTAGCAGTTCTTCTTTTCGTATGGTCTAAGTCTTATCAAGCTATGGTGCTTGGAAGTGAGACATCATGAGAAAGTTACTTCCGTCGTTAAGTTTTGTCCACCAGGGTGTAAATGGTTCAAATGACTCTGAGCACTATGGGACTTAACTTCTCTGGTCATCAGTCCCCTAGAACTTAGAACTACTTAAACCTAACTAACCTAAGAACATCACACACATCCATGCCCGAGGCAGGATTCGAACCTGCAACCGTAGCGGTCGCGCGGTTCCAGTCTGTAGCGCCTAGAACCGCTCGGCCACTCAGGCCGGCACCAGGGTATAATTTCATTCTGTCAGAGAAGGAGATAGAGACCAGCCACAGTTAACAACGCTATTTATTTACTCAAATAATGCCGTAGCTGGTTTAGAACTAACAATTTTATCTTCAGACGACTGTTCACGTTTAACATTTGGTGTTATTTGCATTAGGTGTTGCAAAAAAAGCCAAAAAATGGTATGAACAACAACAATGATAATATGAATATGAACAGCCGGTCGATTCGAAACGGATAACAGCGCTATTTGTGTTAACAAATAGTATTATTAACAGTGGCTGCTTTCTGTTGTTTTCTTTGAAAGAACCTTTCTTCTGACATTTAGAACCAGTCAGTTCCCCAGTTTGGCACTTACAGCCTTCTCAATAAAGCATTTATTTTCTAATTTGTCCCGTTACATCTTGGCGCTGATACGATAAGAAACATAATTCAATGGTACCAGAATACCTTCTTAGTTTTTAAGTACAAATCGAGTATCCACAAACAGACATTTTATTGTTTCATTCTTCTGGCAAATATCATGTTTGGCATTAAGAACATTTTCCAATCTACTCTTTAATTGTGGACATGTTTTCGTCAATGTGCACATCAAAAAGTGTTGAAGATTTTTTCTTATTTACTGATTGCCTATAAACTGGTGGATTTATAGTTGCCATGCAGAACCTCTCTTCGAGAAATCCTTCATTTGACGAAACTCAGATATGATATTTTTATAGAAACTATTTACAACACTACTTTACTGATGTCGGTATTAAGATTGATTACTAATTTCGTTACTTCATGCTGAATGAATAATTCTGGTTGTTGACAACTATATAGAATTAGTTATTACTCACAAAGTGCAGAGAACTGGTAGACAATATGTTGCTTGATATTTTATTTTAGTATGAAAGCTTATTTCGGGTTTATTGCCTTCATCAATACATGTCCTTACGTTGTAGATGGACATACGTCAACTTTGAGTAAACCAATATCGCTGTCTGTAGTTGCTAGATGCACTATTTCTTTCAGTGGTATTTTAAAGTTGTTCAATAACTTCCTGTTGCATACATATTATGTTTGTTTTTAATTTTTCATAGTTGCGGAAATTCAAGTTTGACATCTTGTTGTTTACTCAAAGATACTTATGTTGTTTCTTACTTACTTACAAAGATTTATGGTTATAGTGAACCCTGTAAATTTTAATATTCACTTGTGATCATTAATAGTCCGTACATAAGGGAATGAAAAAGCTGAGCCGCGCGGAATTAGCCGAGCGGTCTTAGGCGCTGCAGTCATGGCCTGTGCGGCTGGTCCCGGCGGACGTTCGAGTCCTCCTTCCGGCATGGGTGTGTGTGTTTGTCTTTAGGATAATTTAGGTTAAGTAGTGTGTAAGCTTAGGGACTGATGACCTTAGCAGTTAGGTCCCATAAGATTTCACACACATTTGAACATTTTGAAAAAGCTGAAAGCGTGGGTGTAATTTGACAAGCGCATAATCATTATTCCTATGCCCGCAGCAGAAACAGTTCATAAGATACAGTCCATTTAAAATCATCTGATAGTTGACATCTGTCACTTGCCGCTATAGTGTTGTCACATAGGCCACCGGTTACAGGTAACAGACAAGTATGGGAAGTCTCATCACAAATGCTGTTGATGTGTAACGCAGAGCAGTGTTGGAAGTGGCCGCAACAAGGTTTATCGAAAATTAAGTTCAGTCGGCGTTTGATTTCGGCTGACGAATGACTGCAGTGCGCCAGGAGATGCGTTTTGTAGGTTCTAAACTAACCACAAACTCCTGATGTGTAATTTATCCAAGAAAACGGTGGTCAAAAATCTGCAGCAGAGCTAAAATCACGTTCGCTTTCTTCACGGCTATTCAAGTTAACCTCTAAGATCAAACTCAAGATAGAAAAGTTTAATTTCAGCGCTAAAAGCAAACTGTAATTTCTTACTATCACTGGTTACCTGAAACTATCCTCTCACTGGCTACACGAGCTGCCGCGTTATCAACCAATGAGCAGTCTTCGTTGGCCCTTGGTTGCAGGTTATAGACAATACATGCAGGTTCCAAATGAGAAAAGTATGATAGGTAGCAAATAAAACAGGTCAATACAATGATGAAAATGACGCAGCAAAGTTTTAGAAATAAAAAAAAATACATTTAAACGAATTAATAGAATAAAAATGATAATCGAATACTTTTGATTCGATTTATAGATAAAAAAGTTTCCCAGCATTTGACGAGATTCGACCCTACGACCTTCAGTATGGTAAGATAATATGCTAACCGTTACGTATTAGCCGCGTGGTCTTAGACGTCTTGTCACGGTTCGCGCAACTCCCCTCGTTGGAGGTTCGAGTCCTCCCTCGGGCATGAGTGGGTGTGTTGTCCTTACCGTAAGTTAGTTTAAGTTAGATTAAGTAGTGTGTGAGCCTAGGGACCGATGACCTAGCAGTTTGGTCCCGAAGGGCCTTACCACAAATTTCCAAACAACATTCGTGGAGAATGTTATATTTTTGACTGCGACCACCCAGTCACAATGACGAATTGCAGCCGTCAGAAACTGGATTTCACGCAATCGCGCGAAGCTTATCTAATGTAGGCCGATCTCTGTGATTATGATAGCCGCATTTGCGACCCTGAACCGCTTCTTGTGCGGAAGTATCCAGTAATCTTTAGTTAGTGCTTTGTACGAAACGTGTGTATTTCATTAACACTGTTATATGTGTTGGTTGTTTGTAGTGTGGTTATCATACGTGATCAAATACGAAATAAACGTGCCACACCCATGAATCGGGATCCAAACACATCAAGAACTAGAGGTGAGCGGATCAATTGTTGTGGCAGTTTGGCAACAGCAAACGCTTCGGGCGTTGAGCGCTCTGATTGGAGCAGCAAGCCACCCCGTAGGGTGGCTTGCATGCCTCAGCGATACAGATAGCCATACCTTAGGTGCAACCAAACCGCAATGAAGGGGTGTCTGTTGAGAGGCCCGACAAACATGTGGTCCCGAAGAGGGCATCCAGCTCTGCTATATGGTGAAATGACGATGGTGTCCTCTTGGATAAAATATTCCTGAGATAAAATGGTCCTCAATTTGGTTCTCTGGACGGGGACATCTGAGGATGTCGTCATCAGGAGAAACAAAACTTGCAATCTATGGACTGGAGCGTGGAATGTTAGATCCCTTAATCGGACAGGTAGGTTAGAAAAATTAAAAAAGGAAATGGTTAGTTTGAAATTAGATGTAGTGGGAATTAGTGAAGTTCTGTGGCAGGAGGAACAGGACTTCTGGTCAGGTAAATACTGGGTTATAAATACAAGTCAAATATTGGCAAAGCAGGAGTCTGTATAATGAAGAATGAAAAATAGAATGCGGGTAAGCTTCTATGAACAGCATAGTGAACGATTTATCGGAGCGGAGGGAGACAGGAAGTATACGCCTACCACAGTTGTACAAGTTTATACGCCAACTAGCACTGCAGATGATGAAGAGATTGAAGAAATGGATGAGGAGGAAAAAGAAATTCTTCAAATAGTTAAAGGGGACGAAAATTTATTTGTGATGGGGTACGGGAATTCGATACAGGGAAAAGGAAGAGAAGGAAAAATAGTAGCTGAATATGGACTCGTGGGAAGGAATGAAAGAGGAAGCAACCTCGTAGAATTTTGCACAGAGCATAATTTAATCATTGCTAACACTTGGTTTCGGAATCATAAAAGGTCGCTATGTATGTGGAAGGGACCTGAAGACACCAGAATGTTTCAGATTGATTATATAATGGTAATATGGAGATTTCGCAACTAGACTTTAAATTGTAAGACATTTCCAGTGGCAGAAGTGGAATCTGGCCATAATTTGTTGGTTATGAACTGAAGATTAAAACTGAAGAAATTGGAAAAACGTGGGAAATTAAGAAGATGGGACCTGGATAAGTTGAAAGGCCAGAGGTTGTTGAGAGTTTCAGAGAGAGCGTTAAGAAACTTTTGACTAGAACAGGGGAAAGGAATAAAGTATAAGGCGAAAGGGTAGCTTTAAGAGATGAAATAGTGAAGGCAACAGAGAATCAAATAGGTAAAAAGACAAGGCCTAGCAGAAATCTTTGGCTAACACAAGAGATATTGAATTTAACTGATGAAAGAAGAAAATATGAAAACGCAGCAAATGAAGCAGGCGAAAGGGAATACAAGTGTTTAAAAAATGAGGTTGACAGGAGAAATAGCTAGAGGATAAATATAAGGATACAGAAGCACATTTCACCAGGAGAAAGGTAGATACCGCCTACAGGAAAATTAAAAGAGGCACTTTGGAAAAAGAGACGCGGCTATAAGAATATCAAGAACTCAGATGGAAAACCAGTCCTAAGCAAAGAAGGGAAAACTGAAGGTGGAAGGAGTATATGGGAGGTGGGGAGGTGGGGAGGTGGGGGGAGGGGGGTAGAAGGAGTATATGGGGGGTCTATACAAGGCAGATAAACTTGAAGACAATATTATAGAAAGGGAAGTGGACGTACTTGAAAATGATATGGGAGATACGATACTGCGAGAGGAATTTGCCAGAGCTCTAAGTCAAGACAAGGTTCCGTGAGTAGAAGATATTCCACTGTAACTATTGGTAGTCTTGGTAGACCCAGCTATGACAAGTCTTCTAGCTGGTGTGCAAAATGCATGGGACAGGCGAAATACCCTCAGACTTCAAGAAGAATGTAATAATTCCAATTCCAAAGAAAGCTGTAGGTGACAGATGTGAAAATTACCGAACTATCAGTTTAGTATGTAGTGGTTGCAAAATACTTACACGAATACCGAAGAATGGGAAAGCTGGTAGAAACCGACCTCGGGGAAGATTACTTTCGATTCTGGAGAAATGTAGGAAAATGTGAGGCAATACTGACTGCAGGACCACTCATAGAAGATAAGTTAAGGAAAGGCAAACCTATGTTTAAAGCTTTTGAAAATGTTGACAGAAATACTCTCTTTGAAATTCTGAAGGAAGCAGGGGTAAAATATAGGGAGTGAGAGACTATGTACAACTTTTACAGAAAGCAGAAGGCAGTTATACAAGTTGAGGAGCATGAAAGGGGAGCAGTGGTTGAGAACGGAGTGAGGCAGGGTTGTAGCCTGTCCCTGACGTCGTTCAATATGTAAATTTAACAAGGAAAGAAAACCAAAGAAAAAATTGGAGTAGAAATTGAAGTTCAGAAAGAAGAAAGAAAAACTTTGAGGAGCAAGAGACTTGGAGGAGCAATTGAAGGGAATGGACAGCGTCCTGAAAGGAGGATATAAGATGAACATCAACAGAAGCGAAACAAAGGTAATGAAACGTAGTCGGATTAAATCTGACGATGCTAAGGGAACTAGATCATGAAACGAGATGCTTCGAGTTTTGCTATTTGGGCAGCAAACTAACTGATGATGGGCAAAGTAGAAAGGATATAAAATGTAGACTTGCAAAAGCAAGAAAAGCATTTCTGAAGAAGAGAAATTTGTTAACGTGTTACCATCGAATATAGATTTAAGTGTCAGGAAGTCCTTTCTGAAAGTATTTGTTTAGAGTGTAGCCATTTATGGAAGTGAAACATGGACGATGAACAGTTTCGACAAAAAGAGAATAGATGCTTTAGAAATGTGGCGCTACTAAATAATATTGACGATTAGATGGGTGGATCACGTAATTAATGAGGAGGTACTGAATAGAATCGCAGAGGCAAGAAATCTGTGGCACAACTTCAGCAAAAGACGGGATCAGTTAATAGGACTCAGTCCGAGACACCAAGTGATCAATTTAGTTTTGGAAGGAAGTGTGTGTGTGTGTGTGTGTGTGTGTGTGTGTGTGTGTTGTGGGGAGAGGTGTGGGGAGGAGGACTGGTAAAAGTTGCAGAGGGAGACCAAGAGATGAACACGGTAATCAGATTCAGAAGGAGAAGATAATTGTTATTAGGAGCTGAAGGGGCTCGCACAGTATGGGGTAGCGTGGAGAGCTGCATCAGAACAGTCTTTGGACTGTTGACCACAACAAAAAGATGTTCCATGCAGGAAACATGATCTCTCTGCTGTGGGCTTCTTGTAATTACTGATCGCCATTTTTTGCTTTCTTTCCTTCCTATCAAATAATCTGAGACCTAACGACATATATATGATAACGCTTAACTTTTTTTGTCTAAATGAAGCTTAAGATCTGGGAAACTCAGTGTCTCGGGCAGATAAAACTCGTCGTCTGGTGATATTTTTCCATCTGTTTGTGCGCCGGACACTCCGTGACACGGCCGCATTATCTCACGCCACCTGCAGACAGCTAAGTGTTTGTGACTTATTGCAGGCGTCGCGAAAGTTACGTCTGACAGCACGCTCGCTATCAAGCTAACAAATAGTTAATTACCGCGCAAACAAGTCGTTAAAAATGCTAGCTAACAGTCACATCTAGCTAACATGAATTCATCAGAGTCACAGGATCGCTAATGTGAATCAAACATGGCCACGACAAAACGAATTTAACACTGTGAAAATAACGCGAAAAGTACGTCTTTATTTGTTCATTACATTCACAGCCTATTATATGGAAAGGTAAAAAACGCCATACAGCTCACATTTTTGTGTATAATTGGAAATTTTGATAAAAATTATTTCGAGCCGATACTAAAAAGAATAAAACATTTATTGCCCCTGTACGCAATTTATCCTTGTACGTCATTCAGTCCAACCAGATATTAGTTATTTCTCAGTTTTCGTAGCTGGTGCAGTCTACTTAAACCTCCTTCCTCAGAACTGGCTATATCAGAAAACATCTATTTTGTACGCTTACAAATTCATTCTATATCAGCCACTATCATTTATTAATTTATTTACTCGTTTGGCATTTACAAAGGCATTTAACACACAATCTATTAACTAAAATAATCTGATAGCGTTGTTCTTCTAATAATTTGCGGGTATGCAGCCGGATCCCGTCGACATTCTGCCACGATATTTCGGCCCAGAGACGTCCGGCCATCATCAGGTGAGTACACAACTACTGAAGAGCCCAGGTGCAGTCGCGGTATTTATACCGATTCTCGCGCACGTATTGACATGCGCGGCATAGCCGAGTTGTACGTGCTGCCCTCGGTGGTGAAATCCGGTTTCCGGATTTTGGGATTCCGTAATCAAGTGGAAATACGTCTTGCCGATAATCTTATAAATCGTGACAACGGCTTTCAACTGGATAAAACTTGGAATCCTGTTATTAAAATTATACATTCACAGCGGAATAGACAGCGTCATTCGATACTCAATGACTAGATGATCTTTTACTTTCACCACCGAGGGCAGCACGTACAACTCGGCTATGCCGCGCATGTCAACACGTGCGCGAGAATCGGTATAAATACCGAGACTGCACCTGGGCTCTTCAGTAGTTGTGTACTCACCTGATGATGGCCGGACGTCTCTGGGCCGAAATATCGTGGCAGAATGTCGACGGGATCCGGCTGCATACCCGGAAATTATTAGAAGAACAAATACGCCGGGAAAATTTCAGAAGTGATAGCGTTGTACTAAGTTATAATATTATTTTTATATGTTATCCGATTTAGGACTGCCCGACAGACCCAGTTTGTTCAGTATTTGCTTACACCTACCAACACGCGTCCTGACATTGTTAAAAGTTGTCCATGTTTCCTCGGGAGGTTAAGTCCATCGATTTTCTTGTTGGGGTCGTTCATCAACTTTCGGTTCTCATGTCCACTTACAATCCATAGTTCTTTCGTAGCTGTCTTGCGTTCTTCTCCAGTTATCCATAGTTGTTATTGTGTATTGTGAATTGAACTAGGGACCTAGAAACGACGGAGAGGCTTCGTCCCCGCCGTAGCGCTCAGTGGTTCACAACCCCACAACAGACTACAGCAGTCTACCCACGCCACTGCCGCTCCACACTGAACCCAAGGTGCGGTTCGGCCCCTGGGACCGGCACGCCTTCCCTTTCGGGAAGCAGAGCGTTAGACCGCGCGGCTAGCCGGGTGGGCATAGTTGTTATAAATGTCATTATTATTATTACACTGAAGTGCAAAAGAAACCGGTGCAGGCATGCATATTCAGATACAGAGATATGTTAATAAGCAGTATATGTGGCTGCGGTTGGCAACCCCTATGTAAGATAACAAGTGTCTGGTGCAGTTGTTACCCGGTAACTGCTGCTAAAATGGAATGTTATCAAGATTTAAGTGAGTTTCAACGTGGTGTTATAGTCGGCGCACGAGCGATAGGATACAGCATCTTCGAGGTAGCGATGAAATGGGCATTTTTCCGTACGACCATTTCATGAGTGTACCGTGAATATAAGGAATCTGGTAAAACATAAAATCTCCGACATATCTCCAGCCGAAAAACGATCCTGCAAGAACGGGGCAAACGGCGACTGAAGAGAATCGCTCAGCGTGACAGAAGTGCAACCCCTCCACAAACTGCTGCACAGTTCAATGCTGGGCAATTTGCAAATATCAGCGAGCGAAACATTCAACAAAACACCATCGTATGGGCTTTCAGAGCGGAAGACCCGCTCGTGTACCCTTGATGATTGCATGACACAAAGCTTTACGCTCGCCTGGGCCCGTCAACACCGAGACTGGACTGTTGAATGACTGGAAACATGTTGCCTCTCCGCCCCCGATAGCTGAGTGGTCAGCGCGACAGAATGTCAAACCTAAGGGCCCGGGGTCGATTCCCGGCTGGGTCGGAGATTTTCTCCGCTCAGCGACTGGGTGTTGTGTTGTCCTAATCATCATCATTTCATTCCCATCGACGCGCAAGTCGCCGAAGTGGCGTCAGATCGAAAGACGTGCACCGGCGATCGGTCTACGCGACGGGAGGCCCTAATCACATGACATTCATTTGCCTGGTCCAACGAGTCTCGTTTCAAATTGTATGGAGCCGATGGTCGTGTAGCGGTATGGAGAAAACCTCATGAATCCATGGATCCGGTAAGCCTGTTCAAGTTGGTGGAGGCTCTGTAATGGTGTGGGGCGCGTGCAGTTGGAGTGATATAGGACGCCTGATACGTCTAGATACGATTCTGACAGGCATCCTGTCTGATCACCTGCATCCATTCATATCCACTGAGCATTCTGACTGTCTTCTGATTTTGTACAGGACTTAGCATACAGGCCATGACCGGTCAGGTAATGTATCAGTCCGCCCAACAACTGAAGAAATCTTATCCGTATCTTTCCCTCAAGTTAGGAAGAAATCCGTATGTTCTCCTGCATGTGTCTGAAGTGTTTTATTCATTATTCCACGTGTAAAATGGCATTTGGTATTACCGTTTAGCATTGGTCTCCGTTACAAGTATCCTTCTTATTTTTATTGCCTTTCTTTAACTAGTACAGGGCACCTCTCTGCTTATTTCCAAGTCCATCCGATGAGTCGCCTTCTTTTACTACATTGTCTATGCAGTGGGTTACAAAAAATATTTTTTCCACAAGACTAGAGTTTATCAGCTTTCAATACGACGTATTTTACTTTTTAAGTCGAGTTATAATTTATAATCAATTTTGAGACAGTTTGTTCCAGTTTGCACCTGAAATGCAGGGTAACTTGCCGATAATTTAAATGAAGGTAAATACCTGTAGTAGGGCTTACCCTCGTACCACGTAGAGAAAACAAGAATAGGAATAGTTTGCTAATGGTCAGCTTCATTGTGTACACGCCGGTATAAATTCATAGTTTTCATGTGTATGCCTCTAACAAGGTTCAATATCAAGGAAATGTTTTCTCATTCTCAATGTTATAGCTCGCTATGATGAAGTGAGGCCCTGTCCAATCAAGCACAACCTTTGGTCTGAGCGTCCTGCGTAACACGTAGGTCATGTAGTTCCAAAATTTCAAGAAACCATCTCATTTCGTAAAAATACAACAGGGTATTCAAACTTAAGAAATTCTCGTCTCATTAGTTTTGGGCTGTAAACTTTTGACAAGCATCTTCGGTGACATCAGTTTTTTGGGAATTACTCCGTCGACAAAAGCATGTTTCTGTTATATGAATACGTGTTGTCTGTTCTTCTGCAAATGTCTGAAAGAACAAACATCACGTTGTTATTTAATTTATTCGCCTAGATGGGTAATGGATCCACCTTCTTCAGTACGGATGCACAAATATGTCCGGCGTCCTGCGGGAATCTCAGAGTAGCGAGCGTGGTGGAAATGGTTAGGGGCTGTGGACGGTGGCACTAGGAGAGAGTGTGGATCGGATGTAAGGCGTGCCGAGATGGTCCGGGCAGTTGCGAGAACACCGTGTCCCGGATGGTACAGTGGTTAACGCCCTTGCCTTGTAAGCAGGACATCGCAGGTTCCAAGCTTGGTTTGGCACACACTTTCACTCGTCGCTGCTGATTCCGCGTAATGTCACGATGCAGCTGACATCAGTAATCATTAGTAGTACGGTACTGGCGCTCCTGGCGCAATTTTGATAACAAGTTGATACGCAAATTAATTAAACTGATCAATTAATCACCCCACCTCCCCCACGCCCACTCACACCCCTACCTCTACCACCAGAAGACGTCATGTGTTTTCTTTATCCAGCACATGGGTCGCTATCCCTGTCCCTCCCCATCCCCATCCCTCCCCCACCTACCCTATTGGTGGGAATTTCGAATTTTTATTTAATTTTATTTATTTATTTATTTAACCTGGTAAGATTAGGGCCATCAGGCCCTCTCTTACATCTAACCAGGCATTCTATTTTTTTTACATTCATATGTTTTAGTAGGCATGTTAAACTACATCTAATACAAAAAGTGAGATAAACAATTACAATGGTACACCTGGAAAAATACATTATTGAACAGAAAGATTTTAGATAGGAGTGCTGGCAGCAGAGAGTATGAGGGACACTCATGGTGAAGGGAGGAGAAGAATAGAGAGACATAATGAAACATAATTAAGGAAATATAAAGGAAAATAAGACTGCGTGGCTAATAGAGATAGATGAAGAGGAAGGCATCTCAGGAGCAAGATAGGAGACGCTAGCTTTACTATTTGACAGATGAGAGTATTGGCCTTGCACATTAATTTTGTGGAGAATTTTATGAGGATGATAGTAGGAAATGCTTCGACTTCTTCTTAAAAGCAACAGGAGATTGAATTTTCCTCAAGGTAAGGGGCAGTTTGTTCCAGAGGCGGACAGCGGCAACTGAGAAGGAGTTTGCAAAAGTTTTTGTTTTGTGAGTGGGCACACTTAGGATACCAGATAAGAGTGACCTCGTGTTTCGATTATGATGGCATGACAGGTTTTTAATCTCTGAAGCTAGGTACTGGGGTGCTTGCGCCACGAGGAGTCGGTGAAGTAGACATAGAGTGTGGTAGTCACGCAGTTTGTCCGGCATCAGCCACCCTAGCTCGGAGTATGAAGCACTAACAAGATCATATCGGCGAATGTTGCAGGTGTAACGCACACAGGCATTCATGGTTGCCTCTATCCGTCTTTTGTTTTCACTACTCATGCCTTGTTGAATCACATCACAATAGTGGAGGTTCGGTAGAACGAGTGCTTGCACGAGATGGCGTTTCAAGTCCTGTGGAAATATGTTCCGAAACTTTTTGAGAGCATAGAGACAAGCAGACGTCTTTCGGCACACTGCGACTGTGTTCTCCACCCAGTTGAGATGCTCGTCCAAAGTTACACCCAAGTTCTTCACTGTTTTCTGATATGGTATTGGAGAACCGTCGAGCAGAATAGGAGGTAGCCGTTCGCGGAAATCTGAACTTATTAATTTATGATGGGCTATTAAGATTACTTGCGTCTTTTTTGCATTTAATTTAAGCCCCAGGTTTTTCGTCCATGTCACTACTGAAGACAGATCATCATTCATCAGAGCGATTGCAGTGTTTACATCTTCGGGTCTGATGCTTAGGTAGAGCTGGAGGTCGTCGGCATAGAAATGATGTTTACAGGAGGACAAAACCGACGAAATATCGTTGACATATAAAGAAAACAAAAGTGGTCCTAAGACTGATCCTTGTGGCACTCCCGAGGAAACATGTTTCCAGGAAGATTTTTCATTTGCGCAGACAACACACTGCTGTCTGTCTTTTAAGTAGCTTTCAAACCATCTCATTGCACTATCAGAGAAATTAAGCTGTTGCATTTTTCTGAGTAATACGTCAAAGTTAACAGTGTCAAAAGCTTTGCTGAAGTCCAGTAGCGTCAATATTGTTGCCTTTCGATTGTCGATGGCATATTTCAGGTCATCAGTTACTTTAATTAGAGCAGTGTTTGTGCTGTGATGTTTACGGATGGGGGATACTGAATTTTGATAGTAATTTCGAATTTTGGTGGGAATTTATTTGTCCCAAGGCTGTGCTGACGTCCTCCCCCCCCCCCCCCCCCTCACCCGGGAACTGGCGGGAAATTAAAAATAGCTGTCTTTTTCTGGATTCAAACCCTGGTCCTTCTGGATGGAAAGCCAAGTACACCCCCTAACACATTGAAACTGTCCATATGCAGGAGAGGAAGGTTAGGTCAGTGTACTTTATTTATTTTGATTGGGAAACTGAAGTAAAGATATTTCCTAATTACGTAATTAATCATATAGGTCGTTTACACAACTATATGCACAGTGTGCTACACCAGGAATGCCTAAAATCGCAATTCTGCTCGAAAACTGACAATGCCATACAACTGGGATACGGCGGCTAAGGAGGGGAAGAAATACAGTGTGCACTCCGTGTGCATTCCGGGAGGAGTCATTCCTGATGTGGAAAGGGTCCTTCCGGATGCCATGAAGAGCACAGGGTGCAGCCAGCTGCAGGTGGTGGCACATGTCGGCACTAATGACGTGTGTCGCTTTGGATCTGAGGAAATTCTCTCTGGATTCCAGCGGCTATCTGACTTGGTGAAGGCTGCCGGTCTTGCTTACGAGATGAAGGCAGAGCTCACCATCTGCAGCATCGTTGACAGAACCGACTGCGGACCTTTGGTGCAGAGCCGGGTGGAGGGTCTGAATCAGAGGCGACCGTATTGGATGCAGATTCCTTGACTTGCGCCATAGGGTGGTGGGGTTTCGGGTTCCGCTGAATAGGGCAGGAGTTTATTACACTCAGCTGGCGGCTACGCGGGTAGCGGAGGCTGTGTGGCGTGGACTGGGCGGTTTTTTAGGTTAGAAGGCCTCGGGAAAGTGCGGGATGGGTTGCAATGTCAAAGGGTGCTTGGCAATTACAGGACGTGCTTGGATCAAGGAACAGTCGGAATTATAGTTGTAAAATGTTGTAGTTGCGCTGGGAAAGTCCCTGAGCTTCAAGCGCTAATAGAAAGCACAGAAGCTGATATCGTTATAGGTACAGAAAGCTGGCTAAAGCCTGAAATAAGTTCTGCAGAAATTTTTACGAAGTCTCAGACTGTGTTCAGGAAAGATAGATTAGGCAGAATTGGTGGTGGAGTGTTTGTGTCTGTCAATAGTGGTTTATCTTGTAGTGAAGTCGAAGTAGATACTCCGTGCGAATTGGTGTGGGTGGAGGTTATACTTAACAGCCGAATTAAGTTAATAATTGGCTCCTTCTACCGACCCCCAGACTCCGAAGATACAGTTGCGGAACAGTTTAGAGAAAGTTTGAGTCTCGTAACAAATAAATACCCCACTCATACGGTTATAGTTGGTGGGGACTTCAACCTACCCTCGGTATGTTGGCAAAAATACTTGTTCAAAACCGGTGGTAGGCAGAAAACGTCTTCCGAGATTGTCCTAAATGCTTTCTCCGAAAATTATTTCGAGCAGTTAGTCCACGAACCCACGCGAATTGTAAATGGTTGCGAAAACACACTTGACCTCTTAGCCACAAACAATCCAGAGCTGATAGAGAGCATCATGACTGATACAGGGATTAGTGATCACAAGGTCATTGTAGCTAGGCTCAATACCATTTCTTCCAAATCCATCAGAAACAAACGCAAAATAATTTTATTTAAAAAAGCGGATAAAGTGCCACTAGAAGTCTTCCTAAAAGACAATTTCCATTCCTTCCGAACTGACTATGCTAATGTAGACGAGATGTGGCTCAAATTCAAAGATATAGTAGCAACAGCAATTGAGATATTCATACCTCATAAATTGGTAAGAGATGGAACGGATCCCCCGTGGTACACAAAAAAAGGTCCGAACGCTGTTGCAGAGGCAACGGAAAAAGCATGCGAAGTTCAGAAGAACGCGAAATCCCGAAGATTGGCTAAAATTTACAGACGCGCGAAATTTGGCACGTACTTCGATGCGAGATGCCTTTAATAGGTTCCACAACGAAACATTGTCTCGAAATTTGGTAGAAAATTCGAAGAAATTCTGGTCGTATGTAAAGTACACAAGCGGCAAGACACAGTCAATACTTTCGCTGCGCAGTGCCGCTGGTACTGTTACCGACGACTGTGCCGCTAAAGCTGAGTTATTGAACGCAGTTTTACGAAATTCCTTCACCAGGGAAGACGAATGGAATATTCCAGAATTTGAAACACGAACATCTGCTAGCATGAGTCTCTTTGAAGTAGATACCTTAGGGGTTGCGAAGCAACTCAAATCGCTTGATACGGGCAAGTCTTCAGGTCCAGATTGTATACCGATTAGGTTCCTTTCAGATTACGCTGATACTATAGCTCCCTACTTAGCACTCATATACAACCGCTCGCTCACCGATAGATCTGTACCTACAGATTGGAAAATTGCGCAGGTCGCACCAGTGTTCAAGAAGGGTAGTAGGAGTAATCCATTTAACTACAGACCTATATCATTGACGTCGGTTTGCAGTAGGGTTTTGGAGCATATACTGTATTCAAACATTATGAATCACCTCGAAGGGAACGATCTATTGACACGTAATCAGCATGGCTTCAGAAAACATCGCTCTTGTGCAACGCAGCTAGCTCTTTATTCGCACGAAGTAATGGCCGCTATCGACAGGGGATCTCAAGTTGATTCCGTATTTCTAGATTTCCGGAAAGCTTTTGACACCGTTCCTCACAAGCGACTTCTAATCAAGCTGCGGAACTATGGGGTATCGTCTCAGTTGTGCGACTGGATTCGTGATTTCCTGTCAGGAAGGTTGCAGTTCGTAGTAATAGACGGCAAATCATCGAGTAAAACTGAAGTGATATCAGGTGTTCCCCAGGGAAGCGTCCTGGGACCTCTACTGTTCCTGATCTATATAAATGACCTGGGTGACAATCTGAGCAGTTCTCTTAGACTGTTCGCAGATGATGCTGTAATTTACCGTCTAGTAAGGTCATCCGAAGACCAGTATCAGCTGCAAAGCGATTTAGAAAAGATTGCTGTATGGTGTGTCAGGTGGCAGTTGACGCTAAATAACGAAAAGTGTGAGATGATCCACATGAGTTCCAAAAGAAATCCGTTGGAATTCGATTACTCGATAAATAGTACCATTCTCAAGGCTGTCAATTCAACTAAGTACCTGGGTGTTAAAATTACGAACAACTTCAGTTGGAAGGACCACATAGACAATATTGTCGGGAAGGCGAGCCAAAGGTTGCGTTTCATTGGCAGGACACTTAGAAGATGCAACAAGTCCACTAAAGAGACAGCTTACACTACACTCGTTCGTCCTCTGTTAGAATATTGCTGCGCGGTGTGGGATCCTTACCAGGTGGGATTGACGGAGTACATCGAAAGGGTGCAAAAAAGGTCAGCTCGTTTTGTATTATCACGTTATAGGGGAGAGAGTGTGGCAGATATGATACACGAGTTGGGATGGAAGTCATTACAGCATAGACGTTTTTCGTCGAAGCGAGACCTTTTTACGAAATTTCAGTCACCAACTTTCTCTTCCGAATGCGAAAATATTTTGTTGAGTCCAACCTACATAGGTAGGAATGGTCATCAAAATAAAATAAGAGAAATCAGAGCTCGAACAGAAAGGTTTAGGTGTTCGTTTTTCCCGCTCGCTGTTCGGGAGTGGAATAGCAGAGAGATAGTATGATTGTGGTTCGATGAACCCTCTGCCAAGCACTTAAATGTGAATTGCAGAGTAGTCATGTAGATGTAGATGTAGATGTAGATGTGTTATCCTGCTGGAACAGAATTTCACATTACCACTCTGAACTTGTGGCAGATGTACTTAAACCCTACTCTTCACCTACAAGTTGGTGGGTAAAAGACTGCAGTTAAGGGTATTATCTTTATTTTTTTGGCAGGAATTGTGTTGAGCTAATGAGATGCTGGTGTTGGAGAGAGAGGAGTTTAATAAGTGTATTACCTGTAAGCATACCGCTGAGGACTGTACCTATTGCTGTTTGATGTCAGAGTTCACTACAGACACTTCCCCAAGCACTGCTCGACGGTCACCCTGCAGCCAGGTAGTCGAAACCAATACACGCTACCACAACTGATGGAAAATGCTTCACTGTTCTAGTTACTCATCGAAATTGCCGTGAAGAAAAACAACAAAAAAACAGCACTGTGTTTCCACTCGGTGCCTATGTCGATCACAGCCTCCCGCCGCTCTGGTGAAGTTCGTCGATAGCACAAATGGCCATAACACCGGCTGCCTGCAGAACAGAAAGAGATAAATGACGCTAAAAAGTAGTCACGCCCTCGTCAGTGCACAGATGTATCAAGAAACCACACGCGCACGCGCACACGCACACACACACACACACACACACACACACACACACTCTGGACTGCCACCCACACCGACTCCGCAAGCGCCTGCCGTTCTGCGTTTGAGAACACTTGTCAAAAAGAGACAAAAAAAAAAAAGGAAACAGAATCGCGGCGTCGCTTCCCACGCTCGGGTTCCCGGGTTCGATTCCCGGCGGGGTCAGGGATTTTCTCTGCCTCGTGATGACTGGGTGTTGTGTGCTGTCTTTAGGTTAGTTAGGTTTAAGTAGTTCTAAGTTCTAGGGGACTGATGACCATAGATGTTGAGTCCCATAGTGCTCAGAGCCATTTTTGAATCGCGACGCTAATACCGGCAGATCGAAAAGTCAGTATAAATTTTAAAACTTAATAAACCACGGAATAATGTAGATAGAGAGCTAAAAATTGACTCACATGGTTGGAATGACATAGGGTTTTATTAGAACAAAAAAAGTTCACAAAATGTCTGACAGATGGCGCTGGACAGCAAAACGTCAGTGACTGCTACCGAGACGAGTGAGAGGTACGCCGATATGTTACAGAATCGCATCATCCCCAGCCTGGCTGATAAACACCTGCTGGAACGTACGATGTTTATGCAGGATGGCGCTCTACCCCATATTGCTAGACGCGTGAAAAATCTCTTGCGCGCGTCGTTTGGATGATCGTGTGCTCAGCCGCCACTTTCGTCATGCTTGGCCTCCCAGGTGCCCAGACCCCAGTAAGTGCGATTATTGGCTTTGGGGTTACCTGAAGTCGCAAGTGTATCGTGATCGACAGACATCTCTAGGGATACTGAAAGACAACATCCGACGCCAATGCCTCACCGTAACTCCGGACATGCTTTACAGTACTGTTCTCAACATTATTCCTCGACTACAGCTATTGTTGAGGAATGATGGTGGACATATTGAGCATTTCCTGTAAAGAACATCTTCTTTGCTTTGTCTTACTTTATTATGCTAATTATTGCTATTCTGATCAGATGAAGCGCCGTCTGTCGGACATTTTTTGAACGTTTGAATTTTGTTGGTTCTAATAAAACCCTATGTCACTCCAAGCATGTGTGTCAATTTGTACCTCTCTATCTACATTATTCCGTGATTTATTCAGTTTTCAAATTTATACTGACTTTTTGATCACCCAGTAAATGACTTCTTTCCATGAAAACAGGTGTACTCCATTTTCTTTTAGTTTTATGAGCAAAATCGATACAGTTTTAACGTTCCACTGCAAGATGTAACTCTCATCTCTTTCTACCAATGCCTCCCGTTATTTTGCGACGTCCAACAAGGTGAAAAAAACTACAGCACCGCCGCCGATTATAGATGACCGAACTACAGAGATTGGAGATTGCAGTTTCATGTACAAATTACATGGCCTGAGAGCATCCCTCACGTTCAAATCACTGTCTGTAAATAAGCCGTCATACACTTCTGCATTACAAACATTTCAGACATGTGAAATAACATTATAGAACACAATATTTTCACGTCATTTGCTTACATGTCAGAAAAAACATAATCCTTTTACGTTCAACAACAACAAGCTATAATTCAAGTGGATATTGCTGTTTTGTATACTAAGGCGGTCCCGTTTTACCAATCCGATGCAATATCACACTGTCGTTTACAAAACAAATCGTGAGAGCCTGTTTTGCTATAGAATCTCCTGTTAGATTCTACTGCGTCTCTCTCTTCCGATACATCAAAAATAAACACTATCTGGTGCTTACATTTGAAATTTTTGCTCCATAATTCGCATCTATCGACGTGCCTATGAAGTTGCTATCATCCAGCAGACAATTATTCGCAGAAGCAGCAAACTCTTGCGTTCTAGTTTTGTAGGCAATTTGATCATCACAGACTGTTTCACGAAATTTACTCCCATGTCGTAAAAACACTATTATTTCTAGGTTTCACAACGAGAAACACTGAAGCGACGAAGAAACTGGTATAGGCATGCGTATTCGAATATAAAGATATGTAAACAGAATACGGCGCTGCCGTCGGAAACGCCTTTATAGGACAACAAGTGTCTGGCGCATTTGTCAGATCGATTTACTGCTGTTGCAATGGTAGGTTACCAAGATTCAAATGAGTTTGAACGTGGTGTCATAGTCAGCCCACGAGCGGTGGGACACAGCATCTCCAAGATAGCGATGAAATGAGGATTTTCCCGTACTATCATTTCACGAGTGTAGCGTGAGTAACAGGAATTAGGTAAAACATCTAATCTCTGATATCGCTGCGGCCAGATAAAGATCCTGCAAGAACGGAGGTAACGATGACTGAAGAGAATCGTTCAGTGTGACAGAAGAGCAGCCCTTCTGGAAATTGCTGCAGATTTCAATGCTGTGGAATTTTGGAAATTTATGGTAAGGTTTTAAGGGACCAAACTGCAGAGGTCATCTGTCCCTAAGCCTACACACTACTTAATGTAACTTAACCTAACTTACACTATCGACAGCACACACACCCATGCCCTAGGGAGGACTCGAACCTCCGACGGGGGGAGCAGCACGGACCGTGACAAGACGCCGAAGACCGCGCGGCTACCCCGCGCGGCCAATGCTGTGCCATCAACAAGTGTCAATGTACAAAACAGTCAACGAAATGTCATTCATATGTCTGCCTCGTGATGATTGGGTGTTGTGTGCTGTCCTTAGGTTAGTTAGGTTTAAGTAGTTCTAAGTTCTAGGGGACTGATGGCCATAGATGTTAAGTCCCATAGTCCTCAGAACCATATTTTGTCATTCATATGGGCTTTCAGAGCTGAAGACCCGCTTGTGTACCCTTGATCACTGCATGACACAAAGTTCACCTGGATCCGTCAACACCGACATTGAACTATTGATGA
Organism: Schistocerca gregaria; assembly: GCF_023897955.1. Classification (NCBI taxonomy): domain Eukaryota; kingdom Metazoa; phylum Arthropoda; class Insecta; order Orthoptera; family Acrididae; genus Schistocerca; species Schistocerca gregaria. The sequence continues at coordinate 541,231,414 of NC_064921.1, forward strand.
CTGGAAACATGTTACCTGGTCAGACAGTTCTTTTTTCCAATTGTATCGAGTAAATGGATGTGTACAGGTACGGAGACAACCTCATGAATCAAAAAATGGTTCAAATGGCTCTGAGCACTTTGGGACTCAACTTCTGAGATCATCAGTCCCCTAGAACTTAGAACTACTTCAACCTAACTAACCTGAGGACATCACACCCATCCATGCCCGAGGCAGGATTCGAACCTGCGACCGTAGAGGACGCGGGGTTCCAGACTGAAGCGCCTAGAACCACTCGGCCACTCCGGCCGGCAACCTCATGAATCCATGGATCATGCATGTCAGCAGGGGACTGTTGAAGCTGGAGGAGGGTCTGTAATGGTGGAGGGCATGTGCAGTTGGTGTGATATTGGACCCGTGATATTTCTAGATACGACTCTGACAGGTAACATACACTCCTGGAAATGGAAAAAAGAACACATTGACACCGGTGTGTCAGACCCACCATACTTGCTCCGGACACTGCGAGAGGGCTGTACAAGAAATGATCACACGCACGGCACAGCTGACACACCAGGAACCGCGGTGTTGGCCGTCGAATGGCGCTAGCTGCGCAGCATTTGTGCACCGCCGCCGTCAGTGTCAGCCAGTTTGCCGTGGCATACGGAGCTCCATCGCAGTCTTTAACTCTGGTAGCATGCCACGACAGCGTGGACGTGAACCGTATGTGCAGTTGACGGACTTTGAGCGAGGGCGTATAGTGGGCATGCGGGAGGCCGGGTGGACGTACCGCCGAATTGCTCAACACGTGGGGCGTGAGGTCTCCACAGTACATCGATGTTGTCGCCAGTGGTCGGCGGAAGGTGCACGTGCCCGTCGACCTGGGACCGGACCGCAGCGACTCACAGATGCACGCCAAGACCGTAGGATCCTACGCAGTGCCGTAGGGGACCGCACCGCCACTTCCCAGCAAATTAGGGACACTGTTGCTCCTGGGGTATCGGCGAGGACCATTCGCAACCGTCTCCATGAAGCTGGGCTACGGTCCCGCACACCGTTAGGCCGTCTTCCGCTCACGCCCCAACATCGTGCAGCCCGCCTCCAGTGGTGTCGCGACAGGCGTGAATGGAGGGACGAATGGAGACGTGTCGTCTTCAGCGATGAGAGTCGCTTCTGCCTTGGTGCCAATGATGGTCGTATGCGTGTTTGGCGCCTTGCAGGTGAGCGCCACAATCAGGACTGCATACGACCGAGGCACACAGGGCCAACACCCGGCATCATGGTGTGGGGAGCGATCTCCTACACTGGCTGTACACCTCTGGTGATCGTCGAGGGGACACTGAATAGTGCACGGTACATCCAAACCGTCATCGAACCCATCGTTCTTCCATTCCTAGACCGGCAAGGGAACTTGCTGTTCCAACAGGACAATGCACGTCCGCATGTATCCCGTGCCACCCAACGTGGTCTAGAAGGTGTAAGTCAACTACCCTGGCCAGCAAGATCTCCGGATCTGTCCCCCATTGAGCATGTTTGGGACTGGATGAAGCGTCGTCTCACGCGGTCTGCACGTCCAGCACGAACGCTGGTCCAACTGAGGCGCCAGGTGGAAATGTCATGGCAAGCCGTTCCACAGGACTACATCCAGCATCTCTACGATCGTCTCCATGGGAGAATAGCAGCCTGCATTGCTGCGAAAGGTGGATATACACTGTACGAGTGCCGACATTGTGCATGCTCTGTTGCCTGTGTCTATGTGCCTGTGGTTCTGTCAGTGTGATCATGTGATGTATCTGACCCCAGGAATGTGTCAATAAAGTTTCCCCTTCCTGGGACAATGAATTCACGGTGTTCTTATTTCAATTTCCAGGAGTGTATATGTAAGCATCCTGTCTGATCAGCTGCATCCATTCATGTCCTTTGTGCATTCCGACGGATTTAGCCAATTCCAGAAGGACGATGCGACACCCCACACGTCCAGAATTGCTACAGTGTCGCTCCAGGAACACTCTTCTGAGTTTAAACATTTCCGCTGCCCACAAAATTCCCCAGACGTGAACATTATTTAGCATATCTGGGATGCTGCAACGTGCTGTTTGAGGAGATCTCCACCCCCTCGCACTCTTACAGATTTATGTACAGCCCTGCGAGATTCATGGTGTCAATTTTCTCCAGCAGTACTTCAGACATTAGTCAAGTCCATGCCACATCTTGCTGCGTCACTTCTGTATGTTCGCGGACCCTTCACGATGTAAGGCAGATGTACCATTTATTTGGCTCTTCATTATATAATTCAAGTGGTGTTTACTTTATAATTAGAGATTGTTAAGTATAAAACAACACAAGACTTGCAATAGCACCTATTTTGAAACACGCAATCGTGGCGATATTAATACAAACAATTACGATTCCACAAGAACTGATACAGCCGATTTCTATTAGTTTTACGAGCAAAATCGCTATAGTTTTGAGAGAACTCTCTGCTTCCAAACTTTAACCAGTCACACTACTCCTTGTAATAGAACCACCTACAAGATTTTACTGTGTCTCTCTCACCTGCGTGTTGACATCAAGCATATTACATACACGTGTATCGCCATTGTTTCAGGTTGCCACTGGTCGAAGTCATTGCACAGACCTGCATAGAGTCTTGTTGACTGTACTGGAGGAAGTCCAAATCCAAAATGCTATCAATCACAGGAGAGGGATCCTGAGATGTTCTTTCATAAGCAGTTTAGTAATTGTTTTTCAGCTGTAACACATAAAAGCGGTGTATGACGACTGCTTTTTACACCGCCATACTCTTTGTTTTTCTACCATGACTTCGATGTCTGTGTCAAGTGCTAAACCAACATTAATACGTTTCATTCCATTTGTTTCCACAGAAAGCTAAACATCAGATGGTGTAAACTATTTTGCTCCGGCAACATACAGAATTGTAGAAATAAAACACAAAGGCGATGTTTCTAATTGAAAAAATGTGGAAGATATTGCAACATACAGAATCTGGAAGATTTTGTGGAGCATTTCCAAACAGCTGTCTGAAGATTGTGACCCATGCAGATAACCTCATCTTCCACGGTGACGAGATAGCAGATGTCTAATGTTACACCAAGACACAACCTCAAACTAGTGTTGGAAAACAAAAGTGTCCGGCACTATGTGATATGGACACCAAATTAAATGTGCACTGTATTCCCAGTCAAGAGAGCAGCATAATTGGCATTCAGATCAGACGAATTACATGAGTAAGAAGTATTCATCAAACGATAGTCATTAACACAGTGAATTACCGAAGTGTTTGTGTGGGTTGATGGATATCTAAAATGTATTGAAGAGTGCTAAAGCAGTGTTTACTATTTATCTAAAATGCATTGAAAAGTGCTACAGCACTGTTTACTATTTGACTGAAATGAGCACACAAATTTACTATATAGGTCTGACTCTGTTCATTACAGAAACATGGCACTGCACTCGTAGTGCAATAGGAGAAGCAAACTTATTCAGACGAAGGGTGGCGTCATCTACTAAGCTGGAAAGTCACCCAGCGTCTTCAGACTAAATGACGTACGAATATTCTGACGCGCACGAGATCCGATGGTTGGTATACAGACGTAGATTTGTTGGTGAAGTGAACTCGCTGTCACCATAAAAAACTTATTAGATTCCATTTACAGACTGTTACAGGGGAGGGGGGATATTGCTGTTGTCATAAGAAGCAGGCAATAGACGTACGGAGTTACGAATGCATTTCTCTGTCTTTGTTAGCGACCAGTGTGGATGCCAGCAGTACTCTCTCCACATGGCTCTGTGGGTGAGCACCGAAACGACGTCTGTTTGTTCTGATCACAAGCGTACCTCTCTAACATGATCTGACATCAGACAAACAGTGTTTTCCTCGAGCGAGGCATTGGACTCATTTTCGGTGGACTAGTGCAGCTGAGGCTCTTTGTTTCTTATTTGGCGGCCTCACATGTAGAAGCGACACTTCTCTGGTTCTCTATAATTGGTCGGACCCTGTGGGAGTGTGTGCGTGTACGCAGGCTGCAGGCGTCCCTCCCCTCCCCCTCTCCCTCCCCCCAAACACACAAGATGCGTCTGCAGTCTGTAAGCTACTCAAACCCTACATGTATATACATATTTTTGTAAGCGACTCAAACCCCTCGACTGATAAACATATTTTCACCACTAAAGGAATTCACCACAGAAACACTGCGTTGAGATTCGCACGTATAGAAATATACAAGTAACCAGACTACATCGCTAATGAATTATGCAACTTCCGCTGTTAATCAACTCTATTCTCAATGCTTCTGCAAGATCTAGCAAATTAATTTGTTATGGAGTGCTCGCCAATTACAAATAGCTCTAATGTCGGGTTAAATAGACGGTTTGCAGCAGCCCCTAACTGAAGATTCTCATTCTACACTCGTGCTCATAAATTAAGGATAATTGTAGAATGTGGTGCGACACAACATGGCACTACACAAAACTGGCTCTAATAGCATAGGCACATAGGGAACACAAACGACACAGATCTGTAAGTCCACGGTATTGGTGATACTTTGAGAAAACTGTCCCAAAACACATGTGCTACAAAGCGCCACTGTTTCTTGATCATGTACCCCGACATCAATATGGAATATGATCACCATGCACACGTACACAGGCCGCACAACGGGTTGGAATATTCTGGATCAGGTAGTCGAGCTGTTGCTGGGGTATAGCCTCCCATTCTTGCACCAGTGCCTGTCGGAGCTCATGAAGTGTCCTAGGGGTGTGAAGACGTGCAGCGATACGTCGACCGAGAGCATCTCAGACGTGCTCCATGGGGTTTAGGTCTGGAGAACAGGCAGGCCACTCCATTCGCCTGATATCTTCTGTTTCAAGGTACTCCTCCAAGATGGAAGCTCGGTGGGGACATGCGTTATCATCCATCAGGAGGAGGTGGGAACCACGGCACCCCTGAATAGGTGGACATACTGGTGCAAAATGACGTCCCGATACACCGGACCTTTACAGTTCCTCTGTCAAAGAAATGCAGGTGTACGTGCACCAATCATAATCCCACCCCACACCATCAAACTGCGACCTACATACAGGTCCCTTTCAAGGACATTAAGGGGTTGGTATCTGGTTCCTGGTTCACACCAGATGAAAATTCGGCGAGTATCACTCTTCAGACTATACCTGGACTCATCTGTGAACATAACCTGGGACCACTGTTCCAATGACCATGTACTGTGTTCTTGACACCAGGCTTTACGGGCTCTCCTGTGACCAGGGGTCAGTGGAATGCACCTTGCAGGTCTCCGAACGAATAAACCATGTCTGTAGACTGTGTGTGTGGAGACAACTGTTCCAGTGGCTGCGGTAAGGTCCCGAGCAAGGCTACCTGCAATACTCTGTGGCCGTGTGCAGGCACTGATGGTGAGATGTCGGTCTTCTTGTGGTGTTGTACACTGTGGACGTCCGGTACTGTAGCGCCTAGACACGTTTCCTGTCTTCTGGAATCGTTGCCATGATCTTGAGATCACACTTTGTGGCACACGGAGGGCCCATGCTACGACCTGATGTGTTTGACCAGCCTCCAGTCTCCCTAGTATTCTATCCCTCATAACGTCATCAGTATGTGTTCTTTGAGCCATTTTCAATACACAGTCACCATTACCACGTCTGAAAACGTCTGCACACTACTCGCTGCACCATACTCTGTCATGCACCAACACACCTCTGCGTATGTGGACTGCTGCCAGCCCACCATGTGACGACTGCAGGTCAAATGCACCACATGGTCATACTCCGAGGTGATTTAAATCCGAAAACCGCCAAATAGAGCGTTGTTTCACCATGTGTCAGCATTATCCTTAATTTATGAGCATGAGTGTACATGTATCCATCCCGATCACACGCCTCTCAATTTGATCGAAGTCATTGTATGCATTGTCTGTTAGTATTATCACTTCAGGTTTGGTGAATAAGGTCTGTTGTGCAGCCATAGGGGATAAGTTAACCATTCGGACCTATTCTGACGGGCCAGATACCCCTCCTCCCCCCCTCCCGCAGCTAGTTCGGTAACTTTAGGGCAGCTCATTGAATAGGGATGTATTTAATATACCACCAGCAACGGTCTATCCACGGCTCTGTCTCTCGTCAACAATCACCACAGCTCAGTCCGTGATCTGCACTGTCACTGAACTGAACATGAGCCCTAGGATTTGCTGTAAGTATCTCTTTCTCCTTAATTATTATGAATTCCTTGTGTTTATTCATCCACATATATGTGTAGTCCGAAAGAGTGTGATTGTTGTGGTTCTTTCATCACGAGATGAGACCCATTCATATATCTTTGAAGTGATCACAGTCCCTATGCTCTTGATCACTTCGCAAGCTGCTTAAGGAATGTTCTGTGATAGTGGAATGAGTGCATTTCATTACATGCGTTAGTTGTCGATTATCCTGACACAGATGAATGTCAGTTTGTTGCGTTAAACGACTTCATCAAAGCCTGACGAGCCAGTAATGCTGGAAACGAGAAAACCATTTTCTTACCATTCTCTGTCCGATGGCATTATCAGTATCCATAGCACAAAATGTTGTCCATCTGCTGTCAGATCTATATTGATTCGATACATATCAGACTGTAACGTAAGTTCCAAAGAAATCTCGGGGATGGAACACGGAGCCTCACACATTAATAGGGGCTAGTATCGCCTGTGGTCGATATTCAATCAAATGAATCAATGGAGCTGATCTCAACAAGTTAATTTTCTCTTATGACGGTACAATGCGAATGCCGTTTCTCACGTAAGGTAACCTCAGACGGGTAATTATATGCATTACAGAATCTGCACTGTAAATTCATCAAATCACAGTTATTACCCTCAAATTATTTGGAATTACGTGGCGTAGTCATTCAAATTTATCTTTCATTACAGCAATGGAATTATTATTATCAACAGCGACATTACTCCTACTACTCTGTCTGCACAAAAGTGTGCATCATTGAATCTTCGTCTTTCAGTCAAATCGTTAGTCTTCTTCTTCGACGTATAACGTAAAACAAACATCGTTGCCATATAAGAGAGAAAGACGTGGCTATTCAAAGTAAACGAACTGAAAATTGTCAACTTACTTAAAATTTTGTGGTAAGAGAGGTCAATGAGCACAAAGAAACTCCTACAAAAAAGTAAGTGATAAATGACGATAATAAACAGTATGTTTACTCCATAATGAGATTTTCACTCTGCAGCAGAGCGTGCGCTGATATGAAATTTCCTGGAAGATTAAAACTATGTGCCGGATCGAGACTTGAACTCGTGACCCGTGAGGACGGGGCGTGAGTCGTGCTTCGGTAGCTCAGAAGGTAGAGCACTTGCCCGCGAAAGGCAAAGGTCCCGAGTTCGAGTCTGGGTCCAGCACACAGTTTTAATCTGCCAGGAAGTTTCATATCAGCGCACACTCCGCTGCATAGTAAAAATCTCATTCTGGAAACATTCCCCAGGCTGTGGCTAAGCCATGTCTCCGCAATATCCTTTCTTTGAGGAGTGCTAGTCCTGCAAGGTTCGCAGGAGAGCTTCTGTAAAGTTTGGAAGGTAGGAGCCGAGGTACTGGCGGAAGTAAACCTGTGAGGAGGGGGCGTAAGTCGTGCTTGGGTAGCTCAGATGGTAGAGCACTTGCCCGCGAAAGGCAAAGGTCCCAAGTTCGAGTCTCGGTCCGGCACACAGTTTTAATCTGCCAGGAAGTTTCAGTACGTTTACTGCATGAGACGCTTTCGTTACTGCGATATTTTGATTTCCAACGCTGAAAGTTCATCAACCTAACATATGATGCACTGTTACTGCCCGGTATGCATGTGCTACTGCACATGAATCAAGTAAACATGGACGTCCCTATGTTTCGATTTCACAGAGTGTTGCTGCTGTCGTGTGTCACTTCACCCACAGAAGTGTGAGACGGGAGTTTCCGATTTTCACGTATTGGTGATTTCAATGCATCACAGAGAAGGTATTATCAGAATTATAAATATGAGTGCATCTACTTCCTTTTACGACTCTTAACAGCTACGTACAATTTTTTTTCTTTGTACAGGTATATGGTAAAGTATGTTTCTAATACTATGCGTTTAGTGGCCTCCTTGTATAATTAACATTAAGAATCTATACTTCAATTTTTGGGTTCACATATTAATATTATGAAAACGTTTCTCTCTCTGATCGTTATAATTCATGCCGCGTTTCACGCAATCGATGTCTCCTGATTATGCGTACCCCTTGTTGATTAATGCTCTTGCAATTACGAGTACATATCACACATCCATGCCCGAGGCAGGATTCGAACCTGCGAGCACCGGCCGGCCGCGGTGATCTCGCGGTTCTAGGCGCGCAGTCCGGAACCGTGCGACTGCTACGGTCGCAGGTTCGAATCCTACCTCGGGCATGGATGTGTGTGATGTCCTTAGGTTAGTTAGGTTTAAGTAGTTCTAAGTTCTAGGGGACTGATGACCTCAGAAGTTGAGTCCCATAGTGCTCAGAGTCATTTGAACCATTTTGCGAGCACCGGCCACTGTGACCGAGCGGTTCTAGGCGCTTCAGTGTGGAACCGCGCACAGCTATGGTCGTAGGTTCGAATCCTGCCTCGGGCATGGATGTGTGTGATGTCCTTAGGTTAGTTAGGTTTAAGTAGTTCTAAGTTCTAGGGGACTGATGACCTCAGAAGTTGAGTACCATAGTGCTCAGAGCCATTTGAACCATTTTGCGAGCACCGGCCATTGTGACCGAGCGGTTCTAGGCGCTTCAGTCTGGAACCGCGCACAGCTTTGGTCGTAGGTTCGAATCCTGCCTCGGGCATGGATGTGTGTGATGTCCTTAGGTTAGTTAGGTTTAAGTAGTTCTATTTTTTTGGGGACTGATGACCTCAGATGTTGAGTTCCATAGTGCTCAGAGCCAGAGCCAGAGCCAGAGAGAGAGTCTAACCTGAGACCGTAGCAGCAGCGCGGTTCCGGACTGAAGCGCATAGAACCGCTTGGCCACAGCAGCCGGCTTATCACATGGGAAACCAAGATAACAGACATAAATAACTTTCATATTTGACACAGGTCATACTCCCAAAAAAAGATCAATATCGGCTCTCAGTAAGGACTATGCCCTCCTCGAGCATAATGAACATTTTACACCTGTTATTCATGCTGGCTACTAAATTGGTGTGGAGTCCTTTGGATTTGTTGTCCCACTCTCTCAAGGCTGTTTGCAGTTCTTTCACGGTTTGGGGAGGAGATGTTCATCGAGAAGTTGAGAAACACTTCTGCCAAGTGTATCCTAGGAATGCTGTAAAGAGTTTAGGTCCGGAAAGTATATAGACCATTCCATGTGTTCAGTATCTTCACCTTCCAGAATGTCCGACGAATCTATGAAAATTGCGCCCAGTGAGATCCCCGCCCAATCAGAAATGTGAGAGATTCGCCCCCAATACCTGCTCCCTTTGTGTCGGGCTTACCCGTGCCCAGGCCGTCCTAATCACCCTAAACTACCTGCTCCTAGGACACAGGGAACTTGGGAACTTCCTCCCCCCCCCCCCCCCCCCCCCCCCGGTACTAGGCACAGCCGCCGACTGCTTGATACACAAAACACAGCCTTAGTGTCGCTCTCAGCTCTGGCTGTTTAAGAGTTCACATCACGCGATTCATGTATTTTTGACACAGTAGTTCAGATATGTAATTTTCAACCACTAATCATGGTAAGCCATGTTGCCACTACGAAGGTTATTCTTACATAGTGAAGAGAACTAAAGAAGATGGAACAGTAACGTGGCGCTGTTCAAGATAGAGAGCAAACCACTGCCGAGGAATGCTGAAAACGAAGGATTCGACAGCGCTTCTTTCATTCGGGCATGAATGTGGACCTCCGGATGTCGCTCGGTTGGAAGTAAGGACGACTTTGAACCACGCGAAGAAGAGGGCAAGAGACGAAGAGACGTCTGTTTCAAAAATATATTCAGAGGAGCTGGGCTGCCTGCATAATAGAGGCTACGATTTTGTCACTGAAATGCCAGAGCAGCAAACAACGACGAGAGCTTTGTACTACCAGTGAGCAAAGTCACAGGGAAATGAGAGAGACCCACTGACAAGATAATAAATTGACCTAAAGGCAGATTTACTAGCTATGAACGATGGCAGCAGTTTTCTGTTAAGCGACGACAAACTAGGAGAGAGGATAATAGTTTTTAGCAGAAGGGAAGGAAGAGAGGCTCTAAAGAGTAAACAAGACTTTTTTATGGATGGTACGCTCAAGTGCTGCAGCAAACGGTTTTCGCAAATATACACCACTCACGCCGACTTTGGGAGTACAAATAATGAGACAAACATCCATCCAGTTGCCTTTGCACTACTGCCAAACAAAAGAAAAGAGACGTACGTCCGTCTTCTCCGAAATTTGATGGAAAAAATTCCAGAATGGATACCTGCAAACGTGACTGTAGACTTCGAATAAGCTGCGATTTCAGCAATTAAAGTTGTATTTCCGACAGCTGAAGTGCATGGATGTTATTTCCACATGAAAAAGTGTCTCCGGAGAAAAGTTCAAGAGCTAGGACTTACTCGTGAATACAAAGAAAACGAAGAAGTCAGACAACATGTTCGCATGTGTGCTGTGCTGGCGTTTCTATGGGCTGAAGATGTATGTGATGCTTGACTGGAGATACATTCACATGCACTGGATATCCCCAAACTTTCTATATTTTTTGACTACTTCGGAGATAGATCGCTGGAAAATGAAGAAACCCCTATCAACCTTTGGAGCTACTACAAACAGCGCCACCGAACAACCAACGCTGTAGAAGGTTGGCACCACAAAATTAATAACATGCTTGCTAAACCAAACCCGAAAATTAATGACGTTGTTAGGTGTTTGAAAAGAGAAGCAGAAAATTCAGTGTGCGCCTTAATGAGGGCAGAACTGAGTATGGAAGGTAAACGGAAAAAAACCAGTCTACATGAAACGGATGAAAGCTGGGGAAAAATAGTAAAAAAATGCGAAGAGGATGGTGAGATCAAGGATTGCTTGAAAGCCATATTCAACCTACAGAAACTTGACTGAATTTATCATAAGATGTATATAGATACAATAGTGCTCAAATGTAAATAGTAACTTATATAAAAAGTAATAAAAATTTAAAAAATATTGACGATGCTTATAAGCTGATTTTAAACACGCGTAAATGACATTTGCTCTTTAGCCAGTCCAAAGCCTGGATAAAGTGTGATGGAAATCAGATTATTTTTAAAATACGGTATATGTGCTTTACAATACACCAAAACAAAAGTGAACCCTTTATAATTATACTCCTCATTCAAGAGTCACCAACCCAATTCCTCGCTAGTTTTTATAAATTAACATTTAAAATTAAGTGACATTACTAATCGCCCAAGTATAGAGTCACCTGATATCCCTGAATATTCAAGGAGTGTAGTTGTTATAATGAAAATGATATTGATAATGACTGCTGAATGACACTGCAAGTGAAGCAAAAGAATGCAATCTCTTGTATTTACTGCAGTTTGAGGTGGTGTGTGGTAGAAACTTAATTCTCTCTCTCTCTCTTTGTCTGACGGCTGAAAACTCCAGCTCGGAAACCTCCAGGTAGCGTCAATTACTCTTTCGTCTGCCGGGCAAGGGGATTAGCGGACCCGTCCTCGACCCTTTTTGGGCGCGAATCTCACTGGGCGCGTTTTTCAGTACACCGTGTCCGACACCTCAGCGATCCTGGGTTTGAGGGCAATGTCGTCCATAAACAAAGAGTCGTGACCTGCCGCACCCCGAAACAGAAGGACGTGATCCAGAATAATCTCTCTGGAATAGCGCTACGCTGTAATTGAATCGTCGCGCAAAGCTATGCAACGGTATTCGGCCATTGTACATAATGCCTGCCCACAATGTAATCTGTAGGCCACAATGATGACGTCCATGAACATTCTGTGGTGGGTAGCGTGTTCACCCATCTCTCCGGACTAACTGGTGGGCAGAACCACTTGCCACAGTGAAGCAGGAGTCATTGGAGAACATCACTCTCCAGTTATCCTAACAAACATTCTCCATATAACAGCTTCCACACATACAAAGCAGCATGATTTAATCGTAGCAAAATGCTTCTGGCAGAGACGCGTGTACTGGTACCGGTTACAAGGCCTGCAAGATCTGCCTAGAAGTGAGATGTTTGTTCCTTTTCGCCACGAGGACAATGCATGGATCCTCTTGTGATGTTGTGGTCTGTCTGTTACCACCGGCACGCTTTCACACTGCTTTTCCACCTTCAACAGTCTTTTTTAATCATGGAAAGACACTTTTGGACATACCCCTTACTGTTGCCACGCCGGTTTTGAGCCGTCGAACTGCTCATCCACGATCATAAGCAATCAAATCATGTCTAACAGACATGTTGGCGTACCGTAGGGAATGACACACTAATATATTCCACAACAACCTTCGGCAAACACCGTGCACAGTCGAACGCATATAGCGCATTCCTGTCCAGACTTCACTGCACCTAACAAATCCCGCCTTCTATATTTCCTTTTACTATATTTGTCTAGTGTTCCATAGCAAGTGTCGATTGTTCTGCAACAATTGCCAATGGAACCTCGGTGAGTGTCAGTTGCTCCTTAGCAATTATCGAGCCACGTACGTTTGGCGTGGACAAATATTTTATGTAATCTTAGACCTGTCGCTACTTTCTAAAGATCAGTCCAATATGGAAAGAATAATTCACAGATGTATCGATGTTCACTAATCAATTAGGCTCATACTTGGGAGGACAAAAACTCACGAATAATTGGCAATAATGCCAGGGACTGCTTTCAAAATGAAAACAAATCGGAATAAACAAAGATAAGTCACGAAAAGAATTTTGTTGATGAAATCAATCAAAGGTTGCAAATAGGGTTTGCCTTTTCCTATTACGATTGTAGTAAGGAACCCTAACGCTATGAACAGACGAACAGACATGAACTGACGTTGTATGCGAAATAGGAAGCTACAGAAAGAGAGAAGAGTTTCACATTCAAGTAACAACACTGTACGAATAGTTTCGGAAAAAATAGGAGACGAAATCGAGCATGGATTGTTTAAAGGAACATTCCGTATTTTATCTAAAGTTATTAAAGAAAACGAAAGAAAACCTAACTGAAGATGTCTGAACAAAGATTAAAACACAGCCTAACACTAAATAAGGTTCAGTAAAAGGCGCAGTTTCATTTTCCCAGGGTAATGAATAAGTGAGATAGCTCGCTTAGCAACGCACGACACCGTGAGACGGCAGCAATAGTGGTGGTCACGTAAAACGTATGCGTCACACACGTTAAATGTGTTAGTTTCGTGAGAATGTTATTATCAGAATTACCACACGTGTCTTCCTAATAATCAGTCCCTTTGCAATCGATCGTTCACACAGATAAAGCAAATCACCACAACACAGGTGTCTCGCTACAGAGATAAGAGACAATATAAATAGTGAGCAGTATTAGGACAGATCACATAGCTGGAAGCAAAGCAGCGAGACGTGCTCGAGGTAAGCGACATGCACGCCTTATAGACGCTAAGAAGTGCACACTAGAGGTGAATCTCTTGAAGGAACTTTAACTAAATACAATGTCCGTTCTAATTTGCAGATGAAGACGATCTTCATCCTCTTCGCTGTCCTCGGGATAACAGCAGGTAGCATAACCGTATTATGATAATATAAATTTTACAATACCTGTTTTTACATAGTGAAACCACATACCTACTCAATGATGAAGCGAACTAAATGCATTGCACTGCTCATTAATTTCAGCAAAGGCTGTTCCTGCCCCCGGTATTAGCGTACACACACGCGACCTCCAGGATGACCTCAATGACTTCCTCGCCCTCATCCCCGTCGACGAAATTGTCAACATTGTGCTCGACCACTTGGCCAACGACCCTGAGGTGCAAGCTGCTGTTCAGTACATACTCTCTGATGACTTCAAGAGCATTGTCCTGGCCATCGACGCTCTCCCAGAATACATTGATGTAAGGATCTCAACCTGTACCAGTTGCAGACCGACGCATTATTCTTTTATTGTGGATACGTTAAATTGTTACCTTCTTCTCCACAGTTCCTCAACTACCTGCAAGAGTCCGGCCTCGATGTCTACAAATACGTGAACGCTCTACACGACTTCCTGGGACTGCCCCAGCTTACCCCTCCGTCCAAGCTGAGACGCACCAGGAGCATCCGTTCCATGGTCGACGAGATTCTCGCCATCTTGCCACTGGACGAACTCCGGGCTCTGTTCGACGAGAAGCTGGAAACCAGCCCCGACTTCAAGGAGCTGTACGACAGGATCAGGTCTCCCGAATTCCAGGTGAGTCGTCATATGTTGGTAAGTCGTTAATTGACATTTCTGGAGGAGACTTAGTACGTGAAGCTTATTTGGCCTGTTTATCTGTTGTAGTCGATCGTGGAAACTCTGAACTCGCTGCCAGAGTACCAGGAGCTGCTCCAGAAATTGAGGGACGCTGGCATCGACGTCGACGCATTCATTGACCTGATTCGCGGTCTTTTCGGCCTGCCAACAAGTAAGTAACACACTATGTACCATAAGTAATGAAACCATTAGTATCTAACAGGCATTCTTTCAAAGATTGTCGTATTTCAGAGACAAGCACAAAATTTCGCTTCTAGAGTACTTAAAGTCTCTCTTCATTCTCTCTTAGGCTCCAGCAACAAGGTTCGACTCCATGTATCTGCCAAGAAGGCCAACCGCGACCTCCAGGATGACCTCAACGACTTCCTCGCCCTCATCCCCGTCGACGAAATTGTCGCTATCGTGCTCGACCACTTGGCCAACGACCCTGAGGTGCAGGCTGCTGTTCAGTACATACTCTCTGATGACTTCAAGAGCATTGTCCTGGCCATCGACGCTCTCCCAGAATACATTGATGTAAGGATCTCAACCTGTACCAGTTGCAGACCGACGCATTATTCTTTTATTGTGGATACGTTAAATTGTTACCTTCTTCTCCACAGTTCCTCAACTACCTGCAAGAGTCCGGCCTCGATGTCTACAAATACGTGAACGCTCTACACGACTTCCTGGGACTGCCCCAGCTTACCCCTCCGTCCAAGCTGAGACGCACCAGGAGCATCCGTTCCATGGTCGACGAGATTCTCGCCATCTTGCCACTGGACGAACTCCGGGCTCTGTTCGACGAGAAGCTGGAAACCAGCCCCGACTTCAAGGAGCTGTACGACAGGATCAGGTCTCCCGAATTCCAGGTGAGTCGTCATATGTTGGTAAGTCGTTAATTGACATTTCTGGAGGAGACTTAGTACGTGAAGCTTATTTGGCCTGTTTATCTGTTGTAGTCGATCGTGGAAACTCTGAACTCGCTGCCAGAGTACCAGGAGCTGCTCCAGAAATTGAGGGACGCTGGCATCGACGTCGACGCATTCATTGACCTGATTCGCGGTCTTTTCGGCCTGCCAACAAGTAAGTAACACACTATGTACCATAAGTAATGAAACCATTAGTATCTAACAGGCATTCTTTCAAAGATTGTCGTATTTCAGAGACAAGCACAAAATTTCGCTTCTAGAGTACTTAAAGTCTCTCTTCATTCTCTCTTAGGCTCCAGCAACAAGGTTCGACTCCATGTATCTGCCAAGAAGGCCAACCGCGACCTCCAGGATGACCTCAACGACTTCCTCGCCCTCATCCCCGTCGACGAAATTGTCGCTATCGTGCTCGACCACTTGGCCAACGACCCTGAGGTGCAGGCTGCTGTTCAGTACATACTCTCTGATGACTTCAAGAGCATTGTCCTGGCCATCGACGCTCTCCCAGAATACATTGATGTAAGGATCTCAACCTGTACCAGTTGCAGACCGACGCATTATTCTTTTATTGTGGATACGTTAAATTGTTACCTTCTTCTCCACAGTTCCTCAACTACCTGCAAGAGTCCGGCCTCGATGTCTACAAATACGTGAACGCTCTACACGACTTCCTGGGACTGCCCCAGCTTACCCCTCCGTCCAAGCTGAGACGCACCAGGAGCATCCGTTCCATGGTCGACGAGATTCTCGCCATCTTGCCACTGGACGAACTCCGGGCTCTGTTCGACGAGAAGCTGGAAACCAGCCCCGACTTCAAGGAGCTGTACGACAGGATCAGGTCTCCCGAATTCCAGGTGAGGCGTCATGTTTTGATCAGTAGTTAGCTGACCTTTCAGGAGGATACTTAGTACCCAAAGTTTACGTGGACTATTCATCTGTTGTAGTCGATCGTGGAAACTCTGAACTCGCTGCCAGAGTACCAGGAGCTGCTCCAGAAACTGAGGGACGCTGGCATCGACGTCGACGCATTCATTGACCTGATTCGCGGTCTGTTCGGCTTGCCTACGAGGAAATTGTAAACAGTGACTGTCAACTGTTAAATACAATGTGTCATTGCCCATGGTGTCCATTACGGGAAGACTGAAGTGTTGTTTTCTAACTATGAGCACGTGAATAAATTATTTTCCAGCATAATATGAAATGTTTATCGTTATATTTCATTCACGCTCCTTTATTTAAACCGTTCCTTATATTTCCTTCTAGATTCTATTAAATCTCAAAATAGTATTCATTTTTTTGTTGGTGTAATTCACATGAACTGCTAGATCCGGGCATATTTTTAACGTTTTCTTGATGATGTGGCTGTTATTGATTTCAGATGATTGAAATATATTTTTGTGAGGCTTTGGCGAGGATGCTTGTCAGATATATAAACTAAGTATCTCATTGTATGTTTTCATGTAAATCAAATAGTTGATGCTACTTTCATGTAAAAGGCTACAAAGCATATCCATCTAATACTTGTGTTTAGGAACATAAGTAAGTATGAAAATAATTTGAGATTAAATTACATGCACCCCACTGATAGTATCACTTGAGCCTTGTATGAAGTGTTTGTAGACTTACTAGGGAAAAAAACTGAAGATATTATCTTTAATTTCGATAAAGATTAATTAGCATAAGAGTTCGCAAGTATAACCATTGACAAACTGGATGCAAGCAAATGGTAGATGAGGAAAACTTGTAGTTTTGTAGAGCAAGGAGTCATTTTTATGTTGCCGGCGGAGGATTAAGCCTTATAAATAATCGTGTTCTGACTTTTGCTTGAAAGTGAGATATAATACTTATGGTGGGTTGAAAAATTAGAACAGAATCTCGACGTTTTTGTTCAAAAGACGCAGAAATTGGATGACTGAAGCTCTGTGAACGACCACATGATTGTCACTATCTCTTTGTACCTAGTGCCGAAATTTCCATTTTCCACTGTTTCCCAAATTCACTTCACTTGATCCATAGCATAGGGTAGTTTACTTCTGTGAGAATGATTCTGATGTAAGTGAGCATCACATACGAACACGTTGTTGCTTGAAGCGTAATAGGTGTCGTTCTGGACCTCTGATTCCGTGTTCGAATGGTCGTTCAATATTCAAGCAAGTTTTTTTAAATTTCTTTTTTCTTACGGTTCTCCTTGCTTAATACTACTGTCGCCTTAAGCATATTTTAATCGTAAAACAGTTATGCAAGAACTTTAAAATTCTACGTGCTATTACGTTATAATATCTATTTTCATTTATTATCTTCATTCTACACCTGACCAATTTTAGATGAGTCACAAGAATGGTGTTTAGAAAGTGAAGTTCGTGCCTGATGTAGCGCTTGTTGTGAAGAATCTGAGAGGACACTGAACAATTTCCGACCGCATTGTTCTTACTGAACATTGCTTGTAACCTACGAGAAAATGTGATAACACCAGGACATTACGATAAAATGAAAGCTGGTCGTTGTTACGCACTTTTACATCATATAGTTTCAGCAGCAGTTAGTATGCACTAGAATAACAGATACATTAATGTTCTGCTGGTTGTTCAAATTAATGTTTTGAAGGAACAGAAAAATGACTATGTGTAAAGCTGTTGAAGGCAAATACGATGTTGCTCTCAGTTCCTAACGAGTGTTATTACGCTGTCTGAAAATTTCAAAATTGAGGAAAGAGGCACCTAGGAAACAGTAGTAGTTCTGGCTACAACCGCAGTAGGGTCTGAGAAGAATTCCACTGTGCTTTATTGCGTATGCTTTCACAAGCTGTCCTGGAAATTCTTTTCAACAAGATCCGAGCAAATAATCCAGTTCTAGATTCCCTCAGTTGTAAGCCAGTTCTACGAGTTATTGCTGCGTCGCGGTACCTCCGCCCCAGTCGCCATGCAGTGCAGTTTTCACGTTTCTTACTTTTGGAACATATAAATCTGGATTGTTTCTGAAGAACGAAGATACCATAAATTCATCAGCTTTCTGGAGGTTTCCACCATCAGCCTTCACAAAATTTCTTTTCATTGTTACTTAAAAGTTGTAAATCCGTTTTCCATCGCTAAATAACTAATCTGTTTGCATGTAAAGTACGGGAAAACACTACATCGGTTAACTCTTCTATGACATATATAGCTCAGTTTAAATTCTCGAGTGTGACGTCGACAGAATTACTGCCAGTAAAACGGCGGTTTCGATTATGTGACAAAATCTGGAAATTTTATGACTTAGAAGTATTAATTACATAAAAATAAAAGTTTTTTGTTAGGATATTGAACGAAAATGCTACTTGAATGTTACGATATTTCATAATAACAACAATTCGGACAATACTTTTAACAAAGAAAAATTGCCTATTGTGGTCATGTTCGCGAATACAGACTGAATGATGAGTGCTATACGACTACTTTAACGAGCAGCAAACTTGACCAAATGAGGAATTGTTGGACAAAGTCTGTAGCTCACCGTAAATGGAATATTCGTTCAGAAGGTAGCGATCGCTTCAGTATCACAGAGAAACTATGGAAAAGTCGATAACTGTGTATATTGTTCGAGAGCTGTGGTATGTGGAGTTTCTAGACTACTATTTCCTTGGGGAAATGTACTAATTGTAATTGCACTGCTTTGTAACTGTCAACGTCGGATGTATTGTTATATAATGCCCTGTCACTCCCAACCATCAACACAAAATAAATGACACACTATTCCCTCACTAAAAACTATAAAAAATTATCATTCATATTGACCTCCAACATTAAATTTTACAATTAACTATATGTGTAACATATCAGTGAATCTCGTCACAGCAGCCTCTTTCATTTTGTTACTGGGAGTTATATTAATTAGAAACACGTAATTCAAGAATGCTACTGCACTCGAACAACAGTAGTTTACATGTCGTTTGATTTCAAGATGGTGATGATTAGAGACGAGAATTTGGCAAAATGCTTTTTTAAATGTGTTAAATCTATCTTCAATTTGTAAGTTTATCTGTACGTTTTACATCTTTGTGATTGAAACAATGCGTCTTTATTTAAACTTTTTCTACCTTTTTTATACAAGCGCCTAATTGCCGGAATAAATGCCTTTTATTGGCTTTTAGATCATTATTTCTTCCTTCAAAAAGCACAATGAGTGCTGCAGCTAAGACATGTTTTCATTATTGTTCCTAATTTCTGCTTCAGTTTCCAACACATGAAAACTCATGTTGGACATGAGTTTTCATGTTGGACTATCATCAGTGTAGGAAAAGATAGAGTGCTACTTACCATGAAGATGACACATTAAGTTGTAGACAGGGTCAATTTAGAAACACGTACAGATAAGATTTCGGCAACAGCCTATCAGTAAACGAAAGCGAAACATACACTATTCATTCACACAAGCAAGCACAGCTCATGCACATGTGACCGCCAACTCTGGCAGCTTGGACCAGAATGCAACTATCACATGGAATGGTGGAATGGCAGCACCTTCCAGGAGGCAGCAAGAAAGGGGAAAGAATACTAGTGTACGTGCGTGGGGGGGGGGGGGGGGGGGAGGGGGGAGGGAGGAGGAGCGCTGCCCCTGGCGGAGTGTGGACGGACTACGGACTAGACTGCCGTTGCACAGCTTTTTATGTTGCTATGACTACGAGCCAGCCGTGCACCAGGATGAATGGCCACCGGCAAACTGTGGCCAGGAGCAAAGGAAGCCACCCTATGGCACAACATGCAGCGGAACATACTATGCTCGGTTACAATGACTGCTTCACTACGCAAAGTTAGTAACTATATGGATGCCAAATGGTGCATCATATGGTATATTTTGGAACCCATGGTGTAATGATTTTTTAGTTTAGCTTTAAAAAGAATGTCAATTAATGATTCTCAATTGTATTTCTGTAAAAATATCAAGTATCTGTGCACGCATACGTCAGCTGTTGACCGTTCATGTAACGGCTCACTCTGCCGTAGGCTGCTTGCCTGCTCAATTTTTCCTATGATTTGCTTGGGCCACGACTTTCCGCGCTTGCACCTTCCCCCCTGGGCACACAGTAGGTGCAATGTATATTTTATATGCTCTTTTTTGCGTTTGACAATTCAGCATGAGTGGAGAGTGATGGCAGGTACACATGATAATTACAATTTTCCAAAGGAATGTAAACTTCATATGTACTTCCTATCACTGACATACGGGTTTGTACTCAATGACAAATTCACATTGTAATGGCTTTACATTTCATGCATTGTGCATCCGATGATGGCAGCAAAATTCTGTCGTAACCGGTCATGGTGAAATAAAGTAAAATACCAGCAGTCTTGGCTGCAGATGATTTTCCTCTTCACTAATGAAAATTATTAAGAATAAAGTAAAACAAGAAGAGATCTTGATTTCAATCAACGGGGCATCTTATCCTATGCGTCGTTTTATTCTCAGTGTCGCCGGTGGATCATTAGAGCCTTAAGAAGGTGGAACTATGAAAGAATTCCCGCTTACAGCAGAGAGCCTGGAAAAGGTTAACGGTTCAACTATTGCACAGTAATTTACCATTTCATTATAGTTACTGTGGCTTGAAGAAATCAAATACGGCTACATGTTACTTTCCACCTTAGACGCTTCACCATACATGAAAAAGGCTGGGAACCCTTAAAAGCGCTATTTTGCAACCTGGTTCACGTGACCTGAGTAACACATGGTTTTCTCAGGGTGTCAGAAGAGATGCGAAGCTTGTTTCCGGATACAGACAAATTGCGAAAACCCTGTGAAGATTCAGCCATATAAAGACATTGCATCGAACGTACCTCTGCCCCTCGACCTTTCATAACGAGATGGGAGACGTGTTTCAGCAGCAGTTAACAACGCTTCAAATTTTGCGAGTATAACTGATTGGAAGGTGGTCGCTCTGGTAAATGAAGCATCATCAATGTTTAAGCAAAAAACTTGTCGAATCTCCGGAAGTGACAAATGACTTAAATTTTGCTGCAGGCGAGTTCGATATCCTGCCAGGAGTGATCTGCCAACTTCAAGGAACAGGGCAGCCTTTGTCGAAGTCAGTGAAAGCGGCAAATGATGCTGTGCAAAGATTGGAGAGTGTGTCAGGAAAACAATATTTATTAGTTCGGGAAAAGCGTAAAATGGAGTTTTCGAAAAATCCTGAACTTGAAAAACTTAGAAACATTTGAGAAACATTTCTGGAGAGGAAGTGTCATTCTAAACTGAAGCCTACACTCATATTTTTTGTAAATATTAAGTGGAGCTCTCCACTCCAACGTTTGCATGATGACCATAAAAAAAACTACTGTCACCTCTTCTTTGGTTAGTATCTAAAAAGAATTCCGCTCAAAATGCAACAAAAACAGCGATTTCTTTTTGTTAATCATTTGTAACTTTGAGAGAAGCGTCATGAGTGACGAAATTTAAGTTAAACCTACATTTTTCTCGTTGCCATATTGAAATTTGCTTCTTTTGCCAAAACAAAGGGGAGTTTACACAATATAACATCACTAATATGATGTGCGGACACATTGCGAGAGAATTCTGAAACAGTGGTTTATTAAGGTTATTAAGAGAGGAACTGAAGTAAGGTCAGTAGCTTATGAAAAAGCACATCCTCAGTACAGAAATATATGTGACATACCCTCACTTATGTTGTTCCAGAACCCACAGACAACACTTCAGCAGTTATCGGTAACCCTTAAAAACTAAATTCTTTCATCAAAAAGTCTGCCCTTAGTGGACTAACATGGTAGATAATGAAGTTTTGCATAATAACCGTACAGCAAAATACTCTCTTCTTTGTGACTTCTCCTCTTTGCATGTTATCATTTGGCACAATATCATTCGGATATCTCAAACTGTTTATGAAATATGAGGAATGTTGTGAATATTTCATTCTGGCTTAATCGTTGGCGCGTGCGATCGCACATGAATGAGCTGTACCAAATCAATTTGCTCGAGATCGGTGACAATCTCCAGCCAATTCTAAAGAAAACTTCGATATGTTAGCTGAATTTCATATGCGGCAACACATTAGTTAATATGAACGAAACACGAAATCACAGAGCCTCTATTTTTCATTGCAAACTTTTTCTAATCTTGGGCAGTGTCTTACTTAAATGTAAATATCGCAATAACTACGACAATTAAGAAATAATGGGCACACCATCATGAAGCTGACGTATAAAGCTATAAATAACGCAAAAATAAAATTTTACCATACAGTTTCTGCAAAGTCGTTTGAGAAAGACTGCGAGAAATATGCCTCGATTCTGTGATCGCAGCACGTAGCTCACCAGCTGAAAGCGGGCAAAAAATGTGGCCTCATCTTCTGAACAAACTAATGAACTCTCGCAGCGCTTTGGACAAAAATAGCTTACTGCACATCGACCACTGTATCCTGTGCATATATTTCACTGACGATATGGATGCATGTGTTATTACATAACAATATCTATGATGTTATGAACAATGCAAGCGAATACCATATTTGCAAAATTTCACAGATTTTGTCGCACTGAAGTGAACTTCAATGGCTAGCAAGGATACACCAAGAAAAATTATTCTGTGGTTTCAAAAGGTGTAAGAATAAACAAGCCCTATATCCAAACGAGACACCGTTTAAAAGAAAACGAAGCATCTGAATTAAAGTAGCCAGTTATATATTTAGACAAAACGTGGATTTATACACATTGAACTTGAATAAATATTTTCCAAGAGACAGTGTGCAAGAAGTACTGCCAAACGAAAGTTTTGAACATTGGTTGTTAGTTGGGCAAGCACGCATGTGAAATGATAGACAACTAATAGACTTAAACACAGCTCTAAATGGTATCAACTGCATTGTGGAAGGAAGTTTTAAGGATACAACCAGTGAAACGTTGAGAGAAGCTAGGGTAAGATTAATACGCTGTGTGTCCAGATTCTGTTCTTCTTCTAATTCAGTTCGTTTCTCGGGTAATGCTGCTGCTATCCCAAGGTGTACAGTATTTATGTTGGTGGATACTTATCCAATTATGAGTCATCTGAAATATGCAGCAGAACTTTTTAAAGTAAACAAATCAGGTCTGTAGGTAACGAAGCTATATTTATCGCATTTTTTTTCAATTTGTCACGAGACTTTTATCCAAAGCGATTTCAAAATTGAATTAGGTTTTTCGTAACAAGAAATGACGCGTGGCGTAGTTAGTACACATGTGAAGAATAGCTGTTTTATGTTAGCAAAGTAAACATATCTGAGCAAAATCACAGTTTAACCTTAGCGGGCTTGGACAACAGTAAAATAAAGTTGTATTATATTAACTAAATACTGTTTAATTAAACAGTGACAAAATACATCACTCTGTCGGTATGTACAAGTGTTACCCCTTAGTAATGACCCACACAAAACAGTACACGGTACAGTTACATCAGATCCCAGGCAAACCCTTATTCAACTACTAATTATCTTGTAGAAAACTACCTCATTGTGGGATTATGCTGCTAGCTCAGAATCTGGTATATTTTCTTCCATGGATCATACATTTTTTCTCCCCTACCTCATTGTTTATTTTATATTAATGCTCCTTACTTGAACATTGTTGTTGTTGTGGTCTTCAGTCCTGAGACTGGTTTGATGCAGCTCTCCATGCAACTCTATCGTGTGCAAGCTTCTTCATCTCCCAGTACCTACTGCAACCTCCATCCTTCTGAATCTGCTTAGTGTATTCTTCTCTTGGTCTACCTCTACGATTTTTATCCTCCACGCTGCCTTCCAATACTAAATTGGTGATCCCTTGATGCCTCAGAACATGTCCTACCAACCGATCCCTTCTTCTAGTCAAGTTGTGCCACAAACTTCCTTTCTCCCCAATCCTATTCAATACTTGCTCATTAATTATGTGATATACCCATTTAATCTTCAGCATTCTTCTGTAGCACCACATTTCGAAAGCTTCTATTCTCTTCTTGTCCAAACTAGTTATCGTCCATGTTTCACTACCATACATGGCTACACTCCATACAAATACTTTCAGAAACGACTTTCTGACACTTAAATCTATACTCGATGTTAACAAATTTCTCTTCTTCAGAAACGCTTTTCTTGCCATTACCAGTCTACATTTTATATCCTCTCTACTTCGGCCATCATCAGTTATTTTGCTCCCCAAATAGCAAAACACCTTTACTACTTTAAGTGTATCATTTCCTAATCTAATTCCCTCAGCATCACCCGATTTAATTTGACTACATTCCATTATCCTCGTTTTGCTTTTGTTGATGTTCATCTTATATCCTCTTTTCAAGACAATGTCCATTCCGTTCAATTGCTCTTCCAAGTCCTTTGCTGTCTCTGACAGAATTACAATGTCATCGGCGAACCTCAAAGTTTTTATTTCTTCTCCATGAATTTTAATACCTACTCCGAATTTTCCTTTTGTTTCCTTTACTGCTTGCTCAATATACAGATTGAATAACATCGGGGAGAGGCTACAACCCTGTCTTACTCCCTTCCCAATCACTGCTTCCCTTTCCTGCCCCTCGACTCTTGTAACTGCCATCTGGTTTCTGTACAAATTGTAAATAGCCTTTCGCTCCCTGTATTTTACCCCTGTCACCTTCAGAATTTGAAAGAGAGTATTCCAGTCAACATTGTCAAAAGCTTTCTCTAAGTCTACAAATGCTAGAAACGTGGGTTTGCCTTTCCTTAATGTTTCTTCTAAGATAAGTCGTAAGGTCAGTATTGCCTCACGTGTTCCAGTATTTCTACGGAATCCAAACTGATCTTCCCCGAGGTCAGCTTCTACTAGTTTTTCCATTCGTCTATACAGAATTCGTGTTAGTATTTTGCAGCTATGGCTTATTAAACTGATTGTTCGGTAATTTTCGCATGTGTCAACACCTGCTTTCTTTGGGATTGTAATTATTATATTCTTCTTGAAGTCTGAGGGTATGTCGCCTGTTTCATACATCTTGCTCACCAGATGGTAGAGTTTTGTCAGGACTGGCTCTCCCAAGGCCGTCAGTAGTTTCAATGGAATGTTGTCTACTCCGGGGGCCTTGTTTCGACTCAGGTCTTTCAGTGCTCTGTCAAACTCTTCACCCAGTATCGTATCTCCCACTTCATCTTCATCTACATCCTCTTCCCTTTCAATAATATTGTTCTCAAGTACATCGCCCTTGTATAGACCCTCTATATACTCCCTCCACCTTTCTGCTTTCCCTTCTTTGCTTAGAACTGGGTTTCCATCTGAGCTCTTGATGTTTATACAAGTGGTTCTCTTATCTCCTAGGTTCTCTTTAATTTTCCTGTAGGCAGTATCTATCTTACCCCTCGTGAGATAAGCCTCTACATTCTTATATTTGCATTTTTATATTTTCTCCTTTCATCAATTAAATTCAATATTTCGTCTGTTACCCAAGGATTTCAACTAGCCCTCGTCTTTTTACCTACATGATCCTCTGCTGCCTTCACTACTTCATCCTTCAAAGCTACCCATTCTTCTTCTACTGTATTTCTTTCCCCCATTCCTGTCAATTGTTCCCTTATGCTCTCCCTGAAACTCTGTACAACCTCTGGTTCTTTCAGTTTATCCAGGTCCCATCTCCTTAAATTCCCACCTTTTTGCAGTTTCTTCAGTTTTAATCTACAGGTCATAACCAATAGATTGTGGTCAGAGTCCACATCTGCCCCTGGAAATGTCTTACAATTTAAAACCTTGTTCGTACATCTCTGTCTTACTATTACATAATCTATGTGATACCTTTTAGTATCTCCAGGATTCTTCCATGTATACAACCTTCTTTCATGAACATATGACAACACAACTTATCATTAGGTTAGATGAAGCAGTACTGGAGGAATAGGTACAGGTTCACAATTGTAAAACAACAAAGGAACGGTACAAGACAATGTTACTTGCGTTCGGCGCACTTTATACACAGGCACGCCTTCTCGATGGTTAAGCTTTAGTCAAGGTTTCAAATAAGTTAACACTTGGACAACTGTAAACCAATAATAAATTATCAATTCCTGAATTGGATGGGTCATTTTTGGATTGAATGCGACTAACAATTAAACAGTTATTCCTGAATGTGAGCTAGTTGCTTCATGCTAACAAGATTGTGAATCTAGATGCGCATTCACAGCACGACTGGTAAACTGACCTCTCCACGACCCATCCAACTGCGTGTGGACACAGACAACTGTTTGGCGGATTGCGGGCTGGCAGTTAGCAGTCCAGGCATGCAGGTAGAGCTCTGCTCGTTGAACTGACACTCTGATAATAGACCCTGTTGTGGAGCCATCTCTCATAAGCACCAGACGGGCCGGGGCAGACACGGTCGGCGAACGGGGCAGAGGACTATCTGCCTGTGTACGGGGGCCCCATATATGCTTCAATTTATCAGCTGACCGACCAGCAAATTATATAAGTTTCGGCTAGTTCGACGATCAACAGGCGGATTTTGTTTGTTGGACAGTCAGTTGGGCCTGACCGTCTGACACCTGACCACCTGACATCCGATACCCTTGTCACTTCATCCAACAATCTGTGCTGTGTGCAGCGCTGTCGTTACATCCACCTGACAGAAGTCCACCTTCTGTCACTAAGCCCGGGAATAAACGCTCCTCAGATATGGCAAGCATGGTGAAATACAAAGCAGACAAATTTTTTTAAACTGATTTTGTGGAGAATTTTTTTTTTAACTTTATTTTATTCTTTTTGCTTCTGAGCCACTAGTCTCCTGACTGGTTTGATGCGGCCTACCACGCATTCCTCTCCTATGCTAGCCTCTTCATGTCAGAGTAGTACTTGCAAACTACATCTTCAATTATATTCTGGATGTATCCCAATACCTGTCTTCCTCTACAGTTTTTGCTCTCTACAGCTCCCTCTAGTACCTTGAAAGTTATTCCCTGATGTCTTAACAGATGTCTCACCATCCTGTCGCTTCTACTTGTAAGCGTGTCGGGGCAGACACGGTCGGCGAACGGGGCAGAGGACTATCTGCCTGTGCACGGGGGCTCCATATATGCTCCAATTTATCAGCTGACCGACCAGCGAATTATATAAGTGTAGGCTTGTTGGACGATCAATAGGCTGATTTTGTTTGTTGGACAGTCGGTTGGGCCTGTCCACCTGACACCTGACATCCGATACCCTCGTGTGGGGACCGATACCCATTATGTTTGTTAATAGGCTTTTTATACATTTCCAAAAATAAATATTGTTTACTTATATCTGTATTGATTGTCTTCGACAGCAGATATTTGCAGTGCAGAAATTCAAACGCTTTGAAAGCGAGTCAGTTTGGAGCATTCACTTCCTCAACCCCAGTGCCAGAGAGCCCAGGCTCATTTTTGTTCTGACGAACTTTCCTGTAAGTGGCTAATAAGCTGTATTTTTTTTTTAATTCGGCCACATCCACCCGAAGTTCTGTGGCGATGGAATTCCACGCTTCGCTTTATTAATTTTTTTTTATATTGGGAGTTTCTTGCAGC
This sequence comes from Schistocerca gregaria, assembly GCF_023897955.1. Taxonomy (NCBI): domain Eukaryota; kingdom Metazoa; phylum Arthropoda; class Insecta; order Orthoptera; family Acrididae; genus Schistocerca; species Schistocerca gregaria. The sequence goes on from NC_064921.1 coordinate 541,259,228, forward strand.
ATCTCAAAGCACAGGATATTGTTCACAAATATTTATGAATTTAATGGCAAAATCGTCGGTCCACTCTATTTTAAAAGAAAAACCGACGTCCGCAACACAGAAAAAGAATAACGCCAAGACCAAGCTGTACGAGTGCAGCGAGCCAACCGGTCGGTGTTTGTTGCAGTCCACACTACTCGCGCAGCTCGCAGCGCGTCCCTTTGATGTACCGACAAAGGCCGGAGCCAGACAAGTCATATGATCGGGCGGCTCGCAAGCCTGTTCCGCGGCGAGCCCTCGGAGCCCACCTCCGTCCACATCATTCCTAAGTTCACAAGTCTCACAACTACACGAGTAGTGTGGACGCAGCTTTATGGAGAACAAAACCAAGAAAATGTGGGCGCATTCTACTGGGACGGAGGATATGACCTGCACCGACATAAAGACGATAAAGCTGACATTCATTATGTAATGATAACATCTACATCTACATCCATACTCCGCAAGCCACCTGACGGTGTGTGGCGGAGGGTACCCTGAGTACCTCTATCGGTTCTCCCTTCTATTCCAGTCTCGTATTGTACGTGGAAAGAAGGATTGTCGGTATGCTTCTGTGTGGGCTCTAATCACTCTGATTTTATCCTCATGGTCTCTTAGCGAGATATATGTAGGAGGGAGCAATATACTGCTTGACTCTTCGGTGAAGGTATGTTCTCGAAACTTTAACAAAAGCCCGTACCGAGCTACTGAGCGTCTCTCCTGCAGAGTCTTCCACTGGAGTTTATCTATCATCTCCGTAACGCTTTCGCAATTACTAAACGATCCTGTAACGAAGCGCGCTGCTCTCCGTTGGATCTTCTCTATCTCTTCTATCAACCCTACCTGGTGCGGATCCCACACTGCTGAGCAGTATTCAAGCATTGGGCGAACAAGCGTACTGTAACCTACTTCCTTTGTTGTCGGATTGCATTTCCTTAGGATTCTTCCAATGAATCTCAGTCTGGCATCTGCTTTACCGACGATCAACTTTATATGATCATTCCATTTTAAATCACTCCTAATTAGTACTCCCAGATAATTTATGGAATTAACTGCTTCCAGTTGCTGACCTGCTATTTTGTAGCTAAATGATAAGGGACCTATCTTTCTATGTATTCGCATCACATTACACTTGTCTACATTGAGATTCAATTGCCATTCCGTGCACCATGCGTCAATTCGCTGCAGATCCTCCTGCATTTCAGTACAATTTTCCATTGTTGCAACCTCTCGATACACCACAGCATCATCTGCAAAAAGCCTCAGTGAACTTCCGATGTCATCCACCAGGTCATTTATGTATATTGCGAATAGCAACGGTCCTATGACACTCCCCTGCGGCACACCTGAAATCACTCTTACTTCGGAAGACTTCCCTTCATTGAGAATGACATGCTGCGTTCTGTTATCTAGGAACTCCTCAATCCAATCACACAATTGATCTGATAGTCCGTATGCTCTTACTTTGTTCATTAAACGACTGTGGGGAACTGTGTCAAACGCCTTGCGGAAGTCAAGAAACACAGCATCTACCTGTGAACCCGTGTCTAAGGCCCTCTGAGTCTCGTGGACGAATAGCGTGAGCTGGGTTTCACACGACCGTCTTTTTCGAAACCCATGCTGATTCCTACAGAGTAGATTTCTAGTCTCCAGAAAAGACATTATACTCGAACATAATACGTGTTCCAAAATTCTACAACTGATCGGCGTTAGAGATATAGGTCTATAGTTATGCACATCTGTTCGACGTCCCTTCTTGAAAACGGGGATGACCTGTGCCCTTTTCCAATCCTTTGGAACGCTTCGCTCTTCTAGAGACCTACGGTACACCGCTGCAAGAAGGGGGGCAAGTTCCTTCGCGTACTCTGTGTAAAATCGAACTGGTATCCCATCAGGACCAGCGGCCTTTCCTCTTTTGAGCGATTTTAATTGTTTCTCTATCCCTCTGTCGTCTACTTCGATATCTACCATTTTGTCAACTGTGCGACAATCTAGAGAAGGAAGCACAGTGCAGTCTTCCTCTGTGAAACAGCTTTGGAAGAAGACATTTAGTAATTCGGCCTTTAGTCTGTCATCCTCTGTTTCAGTACCATTTTGATCACAGAGTGTCTGGACATTTTGTTTTGATCCACCTACCGCTTTGACATAGGACCAAAATTTCTTAGGATTTTCTGCCAAGTCAGTACATAGAACTTTACTTTCGAATTCATTGAAAGACTCTCGCATAGCCCTCCTCACACTGCATTTCGCTTCGCGTAATTTTTGTTTGTCTGCAAGGCTTTGGCTATGTTTATGTTTGCTGTGAAGTTCCCTTTGCTTCCGCAGCAGTTTTCTAACTCGGTTGTGGTACCACGGTGGCTCTTTCCCATCTCTTACGATCTTGCTTGGCACATACTCATCTAACGCATATTGTACCATGGTTTTGAACTTTGTCCACTGATCTTCAACACTATCTGCACTTGAGACAAAACTTTTGTGTTGAGCCGTCAGGTACTCTGTAATCTGCTTTTTGTCACTTTTGCTGAACAGAAAAATCTTCCTACCTTTTTTAATATTTCTATTTACGGCTGAAATCATCGATGCAGTAACCGCTTTATGATCGCTGATTCCCTGTTCTGCATTAACTGATTCAAATAGTTCGGGTCTGTTTGTCACCAGAAGGTCTAATATGTTATCGCCACGAGTCGGTTTTCTGTTTAACTGCTCAAGATAGTTTTCAGATAAAGCACTTAAAAATATTTCACTGGATTCTTTGTCCCTGCCACCCGTTATGAACGTTTGAGTCTCCCAGTCTATATCCGGCAAATTAAAATCTCCACCCAGAACTATAACATGGTGGGGAAATCTACTCGAAATATTTTCCAAATTATTCTTCAGGTGCTGAGCCACAACAGCTGCTGAGCCCGAGGGCCTATAGAGACATCTAATTACCATGTCTGAGCCTGCTTTAACCGTGACCTTCACCCAAATCATTTCACAATTCGAATCTCCGTCAATTTCCTTCGATACTATTGCACTTCTTATCGCTATAAACACGCCTCCCCCTTCACTGTCCAGCCTATCTCTGCGGTATACATTCCAATCCGAGTTTAGGATTTCATTACCGTTTACGTCTGGTTTCAGCCAACTTTCTGTTCCAAGTACTATATGGGCGTTGTGACCGTTTATTAATGAGAGCAGTTCTGGGATCTTTCTATAGACGCTCCTGCAGTTTACTATTAGCACATTAATATTGTTATTCCTTGTTGCATTTTGCCTACTCCTGCCTTGCCGCGTCTCAGGAGGCGTCTTGTCGGGCCTAGGGAGGGAATTCTCTAACCTAAAACAAACCCATGTGCACTCCACACGTACTCCGCTACCCTCGTAGCCGCTTCCGGCGTGTAGTGCACGCCTGACCTATTCAGGGGGACCCTACATTTCTCCACCCGATAGCGGAGGTCGAGAAATTTGCACCCCAGCTCTCCGCAGAATCGTCTGAGCCTCTGGTTTAAGCCTTCCACTCGGCTCCAAACCAGAGGACCGCGATCGGTTCTGGGAACGTTACTACAAATAGTTAGCTCTGATTCCACCCCGTGAGCGAGGCTTTCCGCCTTCACCAACTCCGCCAACCGCCTGTACGAACTGAGGATGACCTCTGAACCCAGACGGCAGGAGTCATTGGTGCCGACATGAGCAACAATTTGCAGTCGGGTGCACCCAGTGCTCTCTATCGCCGCCGGTAGGGCCTCCTCCACATCTCGGATGAGACCCCCCGGCAAGCAGACAGAGTGAACACTGGCCTTCTTCCCCGACCTTTCCGCTATTTCCCTAAGGGGCTCCATCACCCGCCTAACGTTGGAGCTCCCAATAACTAATAAACCCCTCCCCCAGTGTGCCTGCTCGGACCTTGCTGAAGGAGCGGCCACATGTCCACTCACAGGCAGAGCGGGCGATGCCACACGGCCAGCCACCACATTGACCCTCCGCCTCGTGCGCCGCGAACGCCGCTGAACCCGCCACTCCCCTTGGGGAGAGGGTGGCCCAACCGCGCTCGGTACCCGCGAAGATGTCTCGACAGCAGGGACAGTGGGTGAAGCATGTAACACCTGGGGTGTACCTTGCGACGCACCAGACTCTCCACTGCCGCTACACTCCGAGGCAGCAGCCTGAAGACGGCTGACCGCAGCCATCAACACGCTCAGCTGTTCGCGAAGAGTGGCCAGCTCCTCCTGCGTCCGTACACAGAAGCCACACATCCTATCCATCCTAAGAAATCAATTTACTTTTAACTAGACTGCTAATTCACTAAAGGCGGTTGATTATTGACTAAACTGTGATTGCTAACCACTTCTTGTAGAAAACAAGGAAAATAGCACTACCTGTCTCTGGACTGTATTCAAAACAAACACTAGCACTACTAGCACTATGGCTGACTAAAGGGACTCTCTGACTGTATTCAAAACAAACACGAGATCTATGGAACACTTAATAGCACTCTACTATTAAAGCTTCCTAAAAGCAAAAACACGCAGAAGAAGAAGTGACAAGTAAGAAAAATACAGTTAATACTTAAATTAAGGTAGCTCGCTGCACAGCAGACGTGAAGCAGACGGCGGTTAGGGCGACACTGACACTACTGGCACTATGGCTGACTAAAGAGACTCTCTCTGACTGTATTCAAAACAAACACGAGATCTATGGAACACTTAATAGCACTCGACTATTAAAGCTTCCTAAAAGCAAAAACACGCAGAAGAAGAAGTGACAAGTAAGAAAAATACAGTTAATACTTAAATTAAGGTAGCTCGCTGCACAGCAGACGTGAAGCAGACGGCGGTTAGCAAAACGAGGATAATGGGATGTAGTAGAATTAAGTCGGGTGATGCTGAGGGAATTAGATTAGGAAATGAGACACTTAAAGTAGTAAAGGAGTTTTGTTAGGGCTAGTAGAAATCCTTGGGTAACAGAAAAAATATTGAATTTCATTGATGAAAGGAGAAAATATAAAAATGCAGTAAATGAAGCAGGCAAAAAGGAATACGAACGTCTCAAAAACCAGATCGACAGGAAGTGCAAAATGGCTAAGCAGGGATGGCTAGAGGACAAATGCAAGGCTGTAGAGGGTTATCTCACTAAGTTCTAAGCAAAGAAGAGAAAGCAGAAAGGTGGAGGGAGTATATAGAGGGCCTAAACAAGGGCATTGTACTGGAGGACAATATTATGGAAATGGAAAAGGATGTAGATGAAGATGAAATGAGAGATACGATACTGCGTGAAGAGTTTGACAGAGCACTGAAAGACCTGAGTCGAAACAATGCCCAGGGAGTAGACAACATTCCATTAGAACTACTGACAGACTCGGGAGAGCCAGTCCTGACAAAACTCTATCATCTGGTGAGCAAGATGTATGAGACAGGCGAAATACACTCAGACTTCAAGAAGAATATAATAATTCCGATCCCAAAGAAAGCAGATGTTGACAGATGTGAAAATTACCGAACGACCAGTTTAATAAGTCACAGATGCAAAATACTAACGCGTATTTTCTACAGACGAATGGAAAAACTGGTAGAAGCTGACCTTGGGGAAGATCAGTTTGGATTCCGTAGAAATTATGGAACACAGGAGGCAATACTGACCTTACGACTTATCTTAGAAAATAAATTAAGGAAAGGCAAACCCACGTTTCTAGCATTTGTAGACTTAGAGAAAGCTTTTGACAATGTTGACTGGAATACTCTCTTTCAAATTCTGAGGGTGGCAGGGGTAAAATACAGGGAGCGAAAGGCTATTTACAATTTGTACAGAAACCAGATGGCAGTTATAAGAGTCGAGGGGCACGAAAGGGAAGCAGTGGTTAGGAAGGGAGTAAGACAGGGTTTTAGCCTATCCCCGATATTATTCAATCTGTATATTGAGCAAGCAGTGAAGGAAACAAAAGGAAAATTCGGAGTAGGTATTAAAATCCATGGAGAAGAAATAAAAACTCTGAGGTTCGCCGATGACATTGTAATTCTGTCAGAGACAGCAAAGGACTTAGAAGAGCAGTTGAACGGAATGGACAGTGTCATGAAAGGAGGGTATAAGATGAACATCAACAAAAGCAAAACGAGGATAATTGAATGTAGTCGAATTAAGTCGGGTGACGCTGAGGAAATTTGATTAGGAAATGAGACACTTAAAGTAGTAAAGGAGTTTTGCTATTTGGGGACCAAATAACTGATGATGGTCGAAGTAGAGAGGATATAAAATGTAGACTGGCAATGGTAAGGAAAGCGTTTCTGAAGAAGAGAAATTTGTGAACATCGAGTATAGATTTAAGTGTCAGGAAATCTTTTCTGAAAGAATTTGTATGGAATGTAGCCATGTATGGAAGTGAAACGTGGACAATAAATAGTTTAGACAAGAAGAGAATAGAAGCTTTCGAAATGTGGTGCTACAGAAGAATGCTGAAGATTAGATGGGTAGATCACATAATTAATGAGCAAGTATTGAATAGGATTGGGGAGAAAGGAAGTTTGTGGCACAACTTGGCTAGAAGAAGGGATCGGTTGGTAGGACATGTTCTGAGGCATTAGTATTGGAGGGCAGCGTGGAGGGTAAAAATCGTAGAGGGAGACCAAAAGATGAATACACTAAACAGATTCAGAAGGATGTAGGTTGCAGTAGGTACTGGGAGATGAAGAAGCTTGCAGAGTATAGAGTAGCATGGAGAGCTGCATCAAACCAGTCTCAGGACTGAAGACCACAACAACAACAGTATATGACCTAAATTTGAAATTGATAGGCCTGTCCGTCAGGAGAAAAAGTGATCTTAATAGTCGTACAGAATGACAGGCGGATTTTCATTCAGACAGACAGACAATAAAGTGATCGTACAACGTTTTTGAGTTACCGACTGAGGTACGAAAGCGCAAAAGCGATCCGGCAACGATAGCACGGGCTGCGGTGTCTGAGACGGTGCCCCCAAGGAAAGCAACAGAAAAAGTAATAAAACATTGAAAAGAGAAGGAAAAGTGCATAAATTAGTAAAACTGATCAATCAAGGCAAGTCTTTTCTCATATGAAAATAATTAAAGCTTTTTGGAAACTTCTGAGTTTAAGGTGTGGGAATCGTTTATCTCCTGCACTCAAGTCAAAGATCAATCTCGAACATCAGTTAATTAAACCATAGAACGACAGAGACGAGATGTGCGCAAGCGTTTCGGCCAAGTTGACATTTACGATATTATGCAAAAAAGAATTTAATCACAGTTTCGATCTAGTCCTTAAAAGTGTTTCAGACGCTAGGAGACCAATCGAAAACAAGCCTTGCATCTCGAAACAACCGAGAAATTGAACATATTTCTTGACCTCAGCAATCTACAGTGGTGAGAAACGATATGTAACCGACGTTCTGTTATTTGGGAGTGGGGTGGAGTTGGCACGCAGGATGGAGAGGGGGTGCCACTTGATGTGCTTGCTCAGGTCCCCCAAGACTGAGGTTACGTCCGGGTGGTGTGCGGAAGTCTTCAAGGAGTCCACAGTTGTGAAGGCCCCTTCGATTGCTACCACCGATCCCAAGGAAGCCCAGGTTAAAGTCCCCCACCGGCACTGCACCCACCGGCCTGTATCCCTGGCGCGGTGCACGTTTTGACCAGCTATTCGCTTGTATGATGGCGTATCCATACACGCCCATCGACCGCGTGTGACAAGAAGCGTGATTCATCCAACCAATCGACACGTTTCCATCGACCCACTGTCAAACGTCAATTGTCCCATACCCACTGCAGTCGTAATATACGATGTGTCTGCTACGGAGCTCCACGTTCAACAATATGTGCTAAACGTTGTACTATGGAACATTTGTGTGTCGATCAGAACAGTACTCCATCGTCAAATTCGCCACAGATTGCCGCCTATTTTGCTGTACAGAAGAACCAACCAATCCTATGACTTCCTTGTTCCGTGATGTAGCTTGAAAGTCCAGCACATTTCACTTACTCGTGATTTCACCATCCTTCAACCACTTTCCATAGACTTACGACAGTGGCACGACAAAGCCAACCAGCTACGTCATTTCCGAAATGCTTGTCCCCAGGCGCCGGGCCATAACAATGTACACTTTGTCAAAGCGCTTACGTCGGTGAACTTCCCATTTGTGGCCGTATCGTCGCTAGACTCTTCCCCATTCGTTCCTTCTCCACTTATGTAGTTTCCTTGGCGCATCACGTGCTCGCAATGCACTGGGAAGCCTTCAGTTTCTCGATTGGCAGTGAACTTAATGTTTTGGCTCGTCAGTGTAATATAACAGTTGTCAACCCGCCAAAACGCTCCGTATCATCGTGTAACGTTCGCTGGCCTCTGCCACAGAGTAGGAATATCTATGAATCCAGCATAGCGTATTACGCATGTCGTCAACATCAAACCAGAAATATCGTAAGGCATTAACACTGAATATAACGCTGCTTGTTTGCATTTTGCCGATACTTAAATATTGCATTTATGTAACCTTCTCCTACATATTTATTTATTTATAACAGCAGTGGCCAACTATTCGTGCTGCTACGGATGCAAATAGAAATACACTGCCGGTAAAAAATTTGTGCACCATTTAAAAAGATTCCCAATTCAGTCAACATTGATTGTTGCAACAGTGCATATGGAGTACATGAAATGATTACATTTACAGATCAATAGCACAAGCGGTTCTGAGGTACCAGGTATGCTGAAATACCCTTATTAGGACGTGGCGTAGCAACCGCGGGTGGAAGTGCAGATGGAAGATATTGTCCTGGGATACGTTATACCAAGCCTGCTCGATCTGTTTACGTAGTTCTGTACGAGATGGCTGACGAGTCGCCTCTCGTTCCTTCACATCCCACATGCAGTCGATCAGAGACATGTCCGGAGATCGTGATGGCCACAGAAGATTCTGCATGTCTCCCAGAGGACGTTGAGTGGGTGAACATTACCCTTTGGAACAACACCTCACCTCAGTGACGGGATAGCGAGGCGCGGCGACTCGACCGCACCGAGAACTTCTCGAGCCTCTAGTTCTCAAGCAATTCTCGAGAATCTCACGAGAAACGGCTCGGCGGCGTGTGGCGCGCCAGTTGGCTGCGACAACACACGCCGCGCCGCTGTTGTTTTATGAATTGAATGCCGCCGCTAGACAAACACGTTCGCTGCTCGCTGTGCTCGTAACTAGTATGTTTCAGGTTTCATTCGAATAAAGTTGTTATTCAAATCAATATGGACACTCGAAAACGAACATCATGGTGCTGGCAGTACTTTATGGAGGTTACTTGGAACTTCCTGGCAGATTAAAACTGTGTGCCCGACCGAGACTCGAACTCGGGACCTTTGCCTTTCGCGGGCAAGTGCTCTACCAACTGAGCTACCGAAGCACGACTCACGTCCGGTACTCACAGCTTTACTTCTGCCAGTATCCGTCTCCTACCTTCCAAACTTTACAGAAGCTCTTCTGCGAACCTTGCAGAACTAGCACTCCTGAAAGAAAGGATACTGCGGAGACATGGCTTAGCCACAGCCTGGGGGATGTTTCCAGAATGAGATTTTCACTCTGCAGCGGAGTGTGCGCTGATATGAAACTTCCTGGCAGATTAAAACTGTGTGCCCGACCGAGACTCGAACTCGGGACCTTTGCCTTTCGCGGGCAAGTGCTCTACCAACTGAGCTACCGAAGCACGACTCACGTCCGGTACTCACAGCTTTACTTCTGCCAGTATCCGTCTCCTACCTTCCAAACTTTACAGAAGCTCTTCTGCGAACCTTGCAGAACTAGCACTCCTGAAAGAAAGGATACTGCGGAGACATGGCTTAGCCACAGCCTGGGGGATGTTTCCAGAATGAGATTTTCACTCTGCAGCGGAGTGTGCGCTGATATGAAACTTCCTGGCAGATTAAAACTGTGTGCCCGACCGAGACTCGAACTCGGGACCTTTGCCTTTCGCGGGCAAGTGCTCTACCAACTGAGCTACCGAAGCACGACTCACGTCCGGTACTCACAGCTTTACTTCTGCCAGTATCCGTCTCCTACCTTCCAAACTTTACAGAAGCTCTTCTGCGAACCTTGCAGAACTAGCACTCCTGAAAGAAAGGATACTGCGGAGACATGGCTTAGCCACAGCCTGGGGGATGTTTCCAGAATGAGATTTTCACTCTGCAGCGGAGTGTGCGCTGATATGAAACTTCCTGGCAGATTAAAACTGTGTGCCCGACCGAGACTCGAACTCGGGACCTTTGCCTTTCGCGGGCAAGTGCTCTACCAACTGAGCTACCGAAGCACGACTCACGTCCGGTACTCACAGCTTTACTTCTGCCAGTATCCGTCTCCTACCTTCCAAACTTTACAGAAGCTCTTCTGCGAACCTTGCAGAACTAGCACTCCTGAAAGAAAGGATACTGCGGAGACATGGCTTAGCCACAGCCTGGGGGATGTTTCCAGAATGAGATTTTCACTCTGCAGCGGAGTGTGCGCTGATATGAAACTTCCTGGCAGATTAAGGTTCGCAGAAGAGCTTCTGTAAAGTTTGGAAGGTAGGAGACGGATACTGGCAGAAGTAAAGCTGTGAGTACCGGACGTGAGTCGTGCTTCGGTAGCTCAGTTGGTAGAGCACTTGCCCGCGAAAGGCAAAGGTCCCGAGTTCGAGTCTCGGTCGGGCACACAGTTTTAATCTGCCAGGAAGTTTCATATCAGCGCACACTCCGCTGCAGAGTGAAAATCTCATTCTGGAAACATCCCCCAGGCTGTGGCTAAGCCATGTCTCCGCAGTATCCTTTCTTTCAGGAGTGCTAGTTCTGCAAGGTTCGCAGAAGAGCTTCTGTAAAGTTTGGAAGGTAGGAGACGGATACTGGCAGAAGTAAAGCTGTGAGTACCGGACGTGAGTCGTGCTTCGGTAGCTCAGTTGGTAGAGCACTTGCCCGCGAAAGGCAAAGGTCCCGAGTTCGAGTCTCGGTCGGGCACACAGTTTTAATCTGCCAGGAAGTTTCATATCAGCGCACACTCCGCTGCAGAGTGAAAATCTCATTCTGGAAACATCCCCCAGGCTGTGGCTAAGCCATGTCTCCGCAGTATCCTTTCTTTCAGGAGTGCTAGTTCTGCAAGGTTCGCAGAAGAGCTTCTGTAAAGTTTGGAAGGTAGGAGACGGATACTGGCAGAAGTAAAGCTGTGAGTACCGGACGTGAGTCGTGCTTCGGTAGCTCAGTTGGTAGAGCACTTGCCCGCGAAAGGCAAAGGTCCCGAGTTCGAGTCTCGGTCGGGCACACAGTTTTAATCTGCCAGGAAGTTTCATATCAGCGCACACTCCGCTGCAGAGTGAAAATCTCATTCTGGAAACATCCCCCAGGCTGTGGCTAAGCCATGTCTCCGCAGTATCCTTTCTTTCAGGAGTGCTAGTTCTGCAAGGTTCGCAGAAGAGCTTCTGTAAAGTTTGGAAGGTAGGAGACGGATACTGGCAGAAGTAAAGCTGTGAGTACCGGACGTGAGTCGTGCTTCGGTAGCTCAGTTGGTAGAGCACTTGCCCGCGAAAGGCAAAGGTCCCGAGTTCGAGTCTCGGTCGGGCACACAGTTTTAATCTGCCAGGAAGTTTCATATCAGCGCACACTCCGCTGCAGAGTGAAAATCTCATTCTGGAAACATCCCCCAGGCTGTGGCTAAGCCATGTCTCCGCAGTATCCTTTCTTTCAGGAGTGCTAGTTCTGCAAGGTTCGCAGAAGAGCTTCTGTAAAGTTTGGAAGGTAGGAGACGGATACTGGCAGAAGTAAAGCTGTGAGTACCGGACGTGAGTCGTGCTTCGGTAGCTCAGTTGGTAGAGCACTTGCCCGCGAAAGGCAAAGGTCCCGAGTTCGAGTCTCGGTCGGGCACACAGTTTTAATCTGCCAGGAAGTTTCATATCAGCGCACACTCCGCTGCAGAGTGAAAATCTCATTCTGGTTACTTGGAACATTTGTCGTAAAAATCTCCGTAATGTATCAAAAAATACAACGGGCATGATTAGACATCTTAAACTGCACAATTTATCGAGCAATAGTGCGAGGCAGACAAAATATCCAGGTACGTGTGGTACAAAACGTGAATTCCGTGCAAAAGTTCGGATAGTGTCCGAAGCGGTCCGCCAACCTTAAAAAACATTGATTTTTTAATCGTGCTCTGATAACATACAACATACCCCAAAATCAAACCTATACTATCCTAGCTTCTGCACGATACGATATGTAATTTTATTGGACTAGTTGTCGAGCATAACGTATCCCCTTGCTGGAGCACTGATCTAAATCTTACGTTTTTCGTCATTGAGAGAAGTAAACGGCAACAACAGCTAGATGAAGCACTAGTAGCCATGATAACAGACGATTTTCAACCGCTTTCAATCGTCGAGCACATTGGTCTTGAACGTTTTGTTTCGCTGTTGGACCCACAATACTCGATATAAAATCGAAAGAAGTTGTGCCTCATGATTGAGGACGATTACCATAAACAGAAAGAGGCTGTAAACTTGGCAGTGGAAGACTCTATTTGTGTTTATTTAACGACGGATATATGGACCTCACTCAATAGTGAGACATATATTGCTGTAACTGGTCATTTCATTAACACTAATTGGTGCCTGAAAGCTTTAGATGTCGAGACATTCCGTTTCCCGGAAAAGCATACAGCGCTAAATATTAGTGAGACGTTAGATAACGTGATTTCAAAATGGAACATTGAAAACAAAGTTGTAAGCATCACAACTGACAACGCCAGTAACATGACGGCAGCCGTACAACTTATTCACAGTAGCAACATAGATATGCATCATGTGCCTTGTTTAGCACACACCATCAATTTAGTTGTGAAAAGGTCTTTGAACAGCAACAATGAGCTCTGCATAATGCGGGAAAAGGCCAGAAAAATTGTTAGCTATTTTAAAACAAGTTGCAATGCATATGATCCAGGATCTAATGAAAAAAAACATGTTCATAAATTGATTCAGGAAACCGAAACCAGACGGAACAGTACGTTATATGCTACAACGTCTAGTGGAGCAAAAGGAGTGCATTGCAGGCTGTTTATCATCTTTGCATTCAAGTGTAGAGAATCTCACAGCTAACTGAAAACTATACCTCTTGAAACGTCCCCTTAGAAAAGTTAATGAACCACTGTACTGATAAACCTCTTACATTATTTGATTTTCAAACAGCTGAGCAGAACTGAACGTACTCAGACATTCGCTCTTTACCTATTCTGATCAACACTAAACTGACACACAATATTTTTTGCGCAATGTAATCAGACTTTCAATAATCCCTACAAACAATGGCCCTGACTAACATTAACCTATACCTTTCATGAACCACTTACCTTCAAAAATCTTCGTTACTCGAACTACTGCAATACAGCGAGCGCCAATACTGCCAGCTAAATAAAAGATTCTAACTACTGAAGGCACTAACTACTGATAGGCATAGTTAGCAAATGAACGATTCTGATAAAGAACAAACAATGTATTTACCTTAATAGTGTTCAAAAGTAGTAATATATATATATATATATATATATATATATATATATATATATATATATATATATATATATATCAGTTCATGACATCCAGTCTTACAAATTTACTGTCTCTGATGGACACACGTCCAGATCATCCACTCTCAAAACTCCGCCATCTTTCTCCCCACATTGTCCACTGATGGCGGATTACCTCCAACTGCACAAGGCTACGCGATGTTAACAGCCAACTGCCCAACACTACAATAGCAAATTCAACAATGCTAACCAGCCACAGACTGCACACAGCACAGCCAGTGATTTTCATACAGAGTGCTGCGTGGTTTTACCAAAAAAAACCTAAACATAGCTCCCATGTTCCCCACAAAAAATTTTACAAATTGTTTTGGGCAGTGGACAATACAGATTTGAAAACAATTTTTTATAATTACAATAACAAAGAAATCAAATACGCACACTTATTGATACAATGTTGGTCAAAACCTAAAATTTTCTCACAGTACATAAAGAAAGTCCTGATCATTCATCACAGTAAAATTGCAGTGGTTTTTTTCTCAAAGTCTGAGCTGTAAAATAAAATGCACACATAAGTAGTGCATTTCCATGCAGTCTTGAGGAAGTAGTGTTGTCCTTCCAACGGAAATACAGTGCTGACTCTTGAATGCAGACAGGTAATGGGCCACAATAGAGCAAACCCACAGCAGAGTCAGTCGAAGTTTTGAAGAACATTGGTAGGTAGGTCGTCACAGAGTAGACCCACTGTAGACCTGGTAGAGAGGTGCAGACCCACTGCAGTCCTTGTAGAAATAATGCTATTGGTGGGACATCAAAGATGCAGACACATTGTAGTCCTTGTAGAGACGGCCAGCAGCCATCTGTTGCGACTGTACAGGTGTACAATCACCATCGAAGAGTCTTGCAGAGAATATAGCAAGTCTATAAACCACCACTTGTGCACTCAGAAAGTTTTTGGAATTGTCCTTAGAACCAGCAATGCTGTTAATTAGTCCCTTGCTGAATTATTAACACATGTCCAAACACTAACAGTCCCAACTTTTCACGTATTGTGCATATAATATGACCAACAGAAACGTGTGCAGTGAAATGAAACTTAATTTGAAGAACTGGTGTCTATACAATTATAAATTTACAACATAAGAATACAATTACAAAGGTAAAAAATACATCATTCAAGAACATAACAATACAGATAACATTTTTAGTAATATGGGCTTTACAAAAGAATGGAAATAAACATGTGCATCAGTGTTAAATGAATTATGCAATAAGTAAATAAACAAAATAATGAGAATAATTTTCGAAAGATTAATTTCACATATGAGCATCGAAACAGAACAGAATAAATAATGTCTAAACATCTTTACAAAGTAAATAACATGCTATAAATGAAAATTATATTTGAGGATAACAGTATTCCTCATCATAGTGAATGTAGCTGAGTATTAGAAAAATCCTACAACATAAATCTTATTAGCTAAATACATAAAGACAGGAAAAACATAAATACAAAAGGGTACATAAACACATAGTGGAATAACAGAAAAGGAAAAGACAGGGTTTGTTTTACTGCTATTTTTCCAAACAAAACTTTCTTTACTTCTTGGAGCTCTCCCTTCATTGATCATTATTCCCAAAAAGTCCTACCGATACCTACTTTCTGTATTCTGTTCATATCATCATTCAAAATAATTATTCTTCATTGTACAGTACCCTTTTTTTTACAAACTTTTTTCGTATAACTTCTCAATGCATTTCTTCTAATTTATCGAAACTCATTCTCTTGCACAGTCTACCCCCTCTTAAGCTAACTTAAATCTACTGAGGTCAGATATATATACTAAGGCAATGAAGCAGGACACAAAAAATTAACATAAACAGCAATGACAAAAAATACAAATTGGTAAAGCTAGCAGCAGTAAATCTAAATTAGCAAAGCAATTGCAATATTACAACTAATATAATGCACTGTGCAGCAAACAAGAAAAATAAATCAGTAGTAAACAGCAGCAACAAATGCAATAAGTTATACCTAAACATGACAAAGCACAAGCAGAAAAAATGGCCATGTTTAATACCTATTACACATCTTAACACTAGAGTGATGCATCACGAGAACTTACTCTAGAAGACAAGTTACCAAATTGTAAAAAAATGATTTATGCAATTCCTGTGAAGGGAAATGTCTATTTATGTTCCCTCGTTTTCTTGGAAGTACATCATAAAATTATTATTTACTGGATCTGTAGGCATAAAATAACTATATTAGTACATATATTAAATTTCATTTTCACCAATGCTGCAGTGCAGCTAGAACTAGATATTAAACAAAGTGAGCAATCTCTCAACTAGAAAGACAATAGATGTGAAATGTTTCTCATCACTTCATTAGTCATTTTAGTAAATATCATAAATTAAGAGCTCCACAGTGTAATCATATGTTTTCAAGTTTGAGCGTGTCGTATTTGCGATACTTTCTACAAAGAAATGTCAATAGCGAGGATAATGGCCTCCTTTTTTCTCCTCCTGTGCCTCTGAAAGGCTTTTTTTTCCAGGTGACTGTCGCTCAGATGGGCCTCCACAGCACATTACGTCAAGGTCACTTACCTTTCTTACCGAAATTTACAACAGAAGTTTCCGCTACAGTGATAGGTTTATAGAACGAAAATTTCACAAGTCGAGAAATTACAGTAGAAATGTGTAGAAACAAAATCCTATAAAAATAACAGAGTCCAAAAAATTTTCGCCGGCATTGTGATACATTCACCCACTTACACACATTTCATAACCCTTAAAGTACTATTCTTGGTTTCCAACATCCTTTTTCACAAATCAGAGTCCCTAACCACTACTCATTATTCCTTACCTTATACCCATATACATATTCGTCGACACTTCTTCAATATTTCATCATGATAAATATGTACCACAATCAAATTCCTCATATAACATCAGCTTATTGATCATAAACATACCTCAACAGCATAAAACGCATCGTCGTCGTAATAATAACATCATAACACCTCAGTCAAATCTCAAAATCGTCGTAGCTTCCTCCAATAATTTCAAAACATAAAAAAATTCTCTGCTCATCTCAATAGTGTCATCTCCCTCAAACGTGTTGTGTAATTTATGTGTTACAGAAATGTGGTTCCGATGTGTAAAGTTGTATAAGCAAATACCATATTAGCTAGGGCTCCTTGTGTTTGCCAGACACATGGTACACAAAGTAAGCGTGTACCCCCCCTGAGGATTAATGTAATTATACCCTCAGGTGTTGCAGATTACAGCTATGGAATGAAATATATCCACTTAAAACATTTGTATCTTTCTAATTCAAAAATCTTTAAAAATATATGTTTTAAGTACACAATTAATCACTCAAATACGTGTACTGTAGCGCTAAATTGTGCGTCTTGTAAGATAGTTCTGTCGAAGTGTCGTAGTTATCGTCCTCTGTAAGCAAAGTTCTGCAGAAGTCAATGTAATTATCTCGTAATAAACAAATGCGAAATGCTATGCGTATAGATATCGTAGTTATTACGTACAGTACCGTGATCAAGAAAGTAGTAAACTGTAACGTATTGTTGTGCTACGAAAAAGGCTGTCTCATTGCAACTATACAACATGTTTTCCTTTCTAGAAGAATTCAGAAAAATTGTGCAGAGATAAAATAGATACACAGCAAAAGCAACCATGTAAATTGTGTCACACATTAGTAGCGTCGTGATATAATCGTGTAGCGGTCAAATAAACTAACCACTGTGTCATCTGGTATCCCTCAGAAAGTACTTTAAATCCAGAATGTATTTTCAAGTAAATCAAAATGTTGCATTACAATGTCATTAGCAATACCGGTATATGTTCTAAGTATGTGAGCCTTATAGTCATTACGTAATCGTGCAACTAACAAGCAAGAATGTACAAACAACAACACTGTGTCGTCTGTTCACTATAACAGTGCATTCGTAATTAATGTTTAAACAACTTCTCTTGGTTCTTGACTGGATAGTTACTTTAAAACATAGTTGCAGGTTAACAGTTTCTAAGTGTGACAAAGAGTACTGGTAACGTGAAGTGAAAAGTTTTATGGGACAGACAAAGTTAAAAGCAGATTACCTTTCAATAAACGGTTTTACATGTGAAATGTGGTGCAAGTCTTTAGTCTTCCTACTATACAGAGCTCCAGTTACAACGGAATTCTCATGAGGTATTTGGTACATCGGAAAAGAATGCTCAAATTTTTCTCAAGGTTAGCGTCTGTGTTATTTTTCTCTGGGCCAGCCGGCGCACGTGGCTGCTTGCGGTGCGAGTCATTGTCTGCTATCTCTTTGTTGGCGTGCATCGTTATTGGGATTAGGAGACCTAACTTCTACAAATTCACCTTGTCGAGAGGGCCCTGCCCTGTTTGAATCTCGCCAGTTCTGATGAAATTCAGGTCTGTCGTTATGATTATATCGTCTGTCGTCATGTCGTTAGTTCCTGTAATTTCTTTCTTGTCGATTAAGTGGTGGAGAATTTCTCCCTGAATTATCACAGCACGGTGCGTCTGAAGTTATTCTGTCTCCCGTGATAATAATAGTTCTGGTTGCCATATTGTCTCTTTCTATGAATGTCTCTGTCATATTCATTACTACGGAAATGCCGTCTTTCTCTGTAACTATTATTCTGCCAGTGGTTGTCATATGGTTGGTATCTGTTTTGGTCACGATTTACGTTGTAAGAATAGCCTTGTCGTGTCCAGTTATTATTTCCGTCATCGCGGAATTGTGACGGATGTGACCTGTAATTGTTGTGTTCCTGTTTTCGCGTCCCGCGATTGTCAGTGTCAATTTCCAATTCTTGTAACTTCAATGTCGTCTTTGCAACGTCCTGCCAAAAGAATATGTCGTAAAAGTTCAGGCAATTTGATTAAGCAAATCCGGATGAGTTCTGAGGGGCTGTATGGGTTTGACAGGTACTGATTCTTGTGCAGCATGTCTTCAAAATATTTTACAAGACTGGAAAATTAAGATTGTTCGAAATGTTTCATCATTATGATGCTATGTTTTACTCGGTCTTGTGTAGCTTGAGACCAATATGCTGAGAGGAAGGCATGATCAAATTCTCCTTCACTGTGACAATCGTGAATGACCGATCGCACTCTTACAGCTGGTTCATTCTCTAAATATTCACACATGAATTCTAATCTGTGCTCTAATGACCAGTTGGGAGGAAAACAACGAGAGAATTGATGAAGCCACGCTTGTGGATGAATGTCGTTGCCGGAATTCTTAAATGTTTTGAATTTACATGTAGCAAAACAGCTTATAGTCAAAATCATCATATCGGCGAGTCGCATATCGGTCATTGTTACTTCGTTTCGGCGGGTCTATCTCAAAATTCGGTGTACCTTGCCAATTTCTTTCATAATTTCCGAAATGCCCTGTGTTATTATTTTGTGACTGTTCCGTATTTCTATGTCCCTCTTCCCGTAATGGAGCGCGAGTGTCCTCTGAAATATGTAATTCTTGTATTACCTGTGTCAACTGATCTTGTACTTCCCCGATTTCTCTTTGGTATTGCGTATTAATTTGATTCTGATTTTGTTTGAATTTCCTAATTTGTTCGTACTCTTCTGTATCATTAAAAACTACCGGTCTTGTGTCATTCAGATTATCATCTACCTTTGTAGATAAATTATTGAGCTGATCCGAAAGTTCGACTACTTTCCCTGATAATGAACTAATTTCCTCCATGTGTCTTTCTGAACCAATTTTCAGAGTATCTACTGTGTCCTTTACGTTTTCCTGAGTTTTTGTAAGTAGCGTAACCAAATCGGTAGATGCAACTCAGTCAATTTTAGCCCACAAGGTCTCGTCATTTTCATGAACAATAGTTTGCAGTTCTTTTATGGCTGCTTCGTGATTCTGTAATGCATTTTCATGACGCGAAAAAATAGGTTGGAAATGCTCACAAATTTGTGTTTTTACGTCATTACAGACTTTTTGACATTTCTATTCGATGTTATGTAACTCAGTAGTTAAATCTTCACGTGTTTGTTCAAGTGTGGTGTCTAACTTTCGAAGATTTTGTTCCATGGTGTCTAACTTTTGAAGCTTTTGTCCCATTTGTTGTATTAATTGTAATAACAATGCACTGGTGTCTGAAACATGTTACTCAGTGCTTTTCGGCAGTGAATTTGCACCGGCAAGATTCACATTTTAACAGGCACAAAATGTGTCTTGACTTATTTGAGAAAACGGCGAGAACCCAAAACCCAAAACCTGAATCTACAGTATTTGTGAAACTCTGTCCTGTCATTTCGGATTCCTGAGACGAGCTGCTGCCGACCGATCGATCGTTAATGCTTCCCTGTTCACTAATTGTTTCACTGTCTACACCATTATTTGCAGCCCACTCCATTTCCCTATACACAATTACCAAATTACTACTTTGAACATTAGTTAATTTATCACACGGTGGCACTAACACACTGCTTTCGTCTTCGCTGTCACTTCTCAGTTTACATTGGAGCCTGGTATTCCGTTTTCACACGCCATTATCGTCACAATATATCACACGATAACACAGAAAAGCACAATTTGAAGAACAAAATAAGAAAACACATTAACATAGCATTGAAAATAATATCTCGTTAATTGCAAGTGCAGTTGCGAAATACTTGGTGCAAATCTACATGTGTGCCACAATTGTTTTACTGTACAACAATGAAAAACTACAACTACAAAGGAAATTCTCTCTATAATTATGCACTAGCAATAAACAATAGCTACACTAATTACAGAAACTACAAGAAAATAATCAGAAGATTCCTGTGAGGTATCCTGGGAGGGTCGCCATATGAAACGTCCTCTTAGAAAAATTAATGAATTACTGTGTTTATAAACCACTTACATTATTTGATTTTCAAACAGCTGAGCAGAACTGAACATACTCAGACATTCGCTCTTTACCTATTCTCATCAACACTGACACACAATATTTTTAGCGCAACGCAATCTGACTTTCAATAATCCCTACAAGAGAATGGCCCTGACTAACATTAACCTATACCTTTCATGAATCACTTACCTCACAAAAATCTTCCTTACTCGAACTACTGCAATACAGCGAGCGCCACTACTGCCAGCTAAACAAAACTCTCTTTCGAAAACAATTCCAATAATCAAACAGCTATATCCTAACCGTATGCAACGGGAAGTGGGCTACCACGACAGCGCAAGAGCTACAGCAACATCTGCACAACTCACTAGCCCGGCTAGGATTAATAGAAACAAACAAAGTACATGCTGTTGCCACAATTCTCGACCCAAGATTCAAAACGTTACCATTTACGAATCCCATTCATTCAAAACATGCCGTTGTAAGCCTAATTGCAAAGTGCACTAACGTGGTAGAGACCGTACGATCTACTCATTCGGCTGCTAACGACTCTAGTCACGAGTACCATTTCGTACAAAACGCCAGTAGTTCCTTATGGGCTTCTTTCCATGAAGAGGTATCCAATAAAAATCTAATGAAAAGCGGTTGTGAAAGCATACAGCTGGAGGTACAACGATATTTGGAAGAACCGTACCTACAACGCACGGATAATGCTTTACACTACTGGAAAAAAAAATGAAAACAGTTACCCAGGTCTAGCTGTCGTGTCAAAAAAATATCTTGCAATACCAGCAACTTCTCTTCCCCGTGAAAGAATATTTTCGAAAACAGGACTACTTACAAACAAACAAAGAAGCAGACTAAAAGGCCAATTGGTTAATAAAATCATATTTTTAAACAAAAATCGACTGCAGTGCAGAAATGGGATGTAAAAATGCCTTCTGCTGAACAACTTTTGTTTCCTTTCTTTCTTCAGTAAACGCTTGTACGCAGTTTCTGTATATAAACGACTATAGCACTTCTCTTTTACGTTTAAGCATGCATGCATACATGCAGAATGTACAAGGTAATTTATTTTGTAAGAATAAAGCTTCTGTTTCATGCGAATTCTGTGCTTTTTTTTAAACAACAATTCTATGATTTTTGTCTTATGAGGCATATACTAATACTTCAGTACACATTAATAACGATAGTATAGTTGATATCAATCATAGAATTTAAAAGTTTTCTGTGCACGTACGTACGACGAGTATGACCGCTGCGGCCCAGTCTTTCGTGTACTGAAGGCTTGCGCAATTTACCATAGAGCGCAGCAGTGTCAACTTCTCGAGCGTACCCGAGAAATTGCCTTCGCGTCGCGCGTTTCTCGAGCGCGATCATAGCTCATCTCTACGGCTCACCTTCCTGTTGCAAGAACGGCAAAGTAACGGGTTAAACAAAATTCTCCACGTACCGGGAGCTGTTTAGCGTCTCCTTTAGAAACACCAAAGGTGAACAGCAGTTGTAGCTTATCGCATCCCAGACTATAGGGCCTGGTGTAGCCAGCGTGTCTTGGACGAATGCACTCGGTGAGAAAGCGCTTACCAGGTCTACATCGTACGTGCAAACGACCACCACTTGGGTGCAGGCAGAGTCTTCTTTCATCATTGAAGACCACGGCGCGCCATTCCATTTTCTAAGAGATCCGTGGCAGCACGAGTCGAGCCGTGCACGTCGATGCTGAGGCTGGAGTGGAAGACGGGCTAGAGATGTGCGTGCCCACAGTCCCACAGCTAATAACTAGTTCACAACAGTCCGTGTCGACACGTCTGGACTCACAAGCTCTCTTATCTATGCTGTGGTAGCTGTACCATCTGCCATTGCTGCCCTTGCAGTATGACGATCCTGGCGGGAATCTGCGCTGCGTCCAGAACCTCGTCTAGGGGTTTGAGAATTTTCACAGGACCTCTGATACCAGTGTCCTTGCGCATCTGACGCAGTCCCTCAACTTGTGTTGTAGTTCTCCGAAAGAGCCACGCCATTACTTGGAAGGCCAAGATTTGGCCCCTTTCAAACTCGATCAGTTGGCTGTAGGAAGCACGAGTGCGTCTCCGCGGCATGGTTGCCTGCTTACTTCAACAGCTTGCACCACACTGAGTCTTCTGGCTATTAGAATTTCCTGTTAAAGGGTAGACACTGATGGAGCTTGGTAGTTACATCACTACGCTATCCGTGGCGGGCAGTACCTTTACGAATACATCTCCTATTACCCAGGTGGCACATGCCGTCATCGAATCAAAATTGACGTGTCTTTCCAGGTACACTAATTTTTTTCCGGCAGTGTAAGTCAAAGCAAGGAAAGATACAAATTTTTACGTAACTAGCAGAGAAGCCTAGCTTTTACTGCATGAACAGCAGAAAGGTAGTAAGTGATAAACATTTTTCCTTTCGTTAATGTGTGGGGTTTGTCATGGATAAAAAATATTGTAAACGTTTGAAATTACGTGTAAAGTTATTTGCAAGTCACTAAGTGTTCACGTTCTCAAATAATGGGTGAATAAAGTCTGGTAATTCACACGTCGCAGGATACGCTTAATTTTCACCGCCTCCCCCCCCCCCCCCCCCCCCCCCACCGTCCCTTCCCCCATACACACATCCCTTTGCTATGTAGGTGGTTCTTCCCCCACAGTGATTGTCACCTGACATAAGGTATATATGAATCAATCTTGGTGGAAATCCCTCGAGTGGTTTAGGTGGAGATATGGAACACACACACACACACACACACACACACACACACACACACACACACATGCACACATGCATAGTATAGATTATCATGAAGGTAATAATATTATAGTTATCACAGTAGTAAGAGACGCTGTATGTGTTAAAAATTTCATTACACTGTTTAATAAAGAACTAACAGTTATTGTTATTAATGGGGAATGACTCATAGACTTTTGTAAACAATTTAACCTAAAACTAATGTCGACATAAGGAAACTTACAAGAAAGAAGAAAACGTGGGTATCCCCTAATGCCTAATCCAAATCAAGGGGAATATCAATTCGACCACGTGTCAACAACGACTCGTACCTACAAGGAAATCCTGGATGTCAGAGTGAGGAAGGGCCTAAACACAGACTCAGACCATTATCTGACTGAAATACAGACCATGTTCCAACAGAACAAACCTATACCAAAACCAAAAAGTATTTCCAAGAGTAAACCCTAAATTTCTCGCGCAAAAACAGGACAAATTCTGTGATTCATTAAACACAAGAAAAATGGATGATTGGCAAGAAATTAAATAAACAATGCTAGAGTTAGTTAAAGAAATGGAACAACCATGAAGAATACCAAGACACAGATAGTGGAACGAGCTGTATGATGAAGCAATTGACAATCGACTAAAGGCATGGAAAAAATGGAACAGTAATAAGAAATGTGAATATTGGGAAGAGTTTAAAGAACAAAGGAAAGAGACAGTAAAAATCATCAGATCAGTGAAACGAAAATAGGACAGAGACTGATTAGAAGAAATGGATTCACACTTTAAAAGGAACAACACTAGAGACGTCTATAAAACTTTCAAGGAAGTGATTCTTCAATTTCTCCAGGCGTATTTTATGACGAAATAAATCTCGGATGAACAGCCTGGTATGAGTGTGCATAGGGCACAATATTTCGGCAATCGACTACGTTGCCCTCATCAGGTGCGCTGATGTACTGCGCACTTGATGATGGCAGCGTGGTCGATTGCCGAAATATTGTGTCCTATGCACACTCATACCAAGCTGTTCACCCGAGATTTATTTCGTCTCTTTCAAGGAAGTTTTAACAGGATTCCAGTCGCCAAGTTTACATTTTAAAGATAAAAATGGAAAAATGGTTCTAAGCAATAAAGAGAACTGCCAAATTTTAGCTGAATACTTAGAAAATTTATTAAATTGTGAGGAGCCTAATGACAGCTTACAATTTCAAAAACCACAACATGAAAATCCACCATCGGAACCACCTACAGTAGAAGAAATAGAAAAGATTATCAGAGCTTGAACGAAACACCAGGAGAGGATGAGACAGTGGCAGAAATGTGGAAACTAGGGGGCGTATCCGCATGGCAGAAAATTAACAAAATAATTAAAGACATTTGGGCAAAAGGAATCATACCCAGTGATTGGGTAACAGGAGATAAAACAGACACCAACAACTACAAGGGTATATCCTTGTCACCAGTAACATACGAAATACTGTCTAAAGCACTTTTAAATAGGCTAGAGGAACAAGCAGGATGTAGGAGACTATCAAGGAGGATTTAGAAAAGGTAGATCAAGTGCTGAACAGATTCTTAATTTAAAAACAACTTTGAGAGTGAGAGCTATACAAAATAAAAATACAGTAGTTACTTTCGTAGACTTCAAGAAGCCCTATGACTCAATTGACAGACAAACATTATTCCAGACACTTTATGAATGAGGGATAGACGAAAACGCCAGAAGACTTTTTGAACAAATGCCCACAGATACAACATCAAGGATTAAGTTTCAAGGCGAAATTTCTGAGCCATTCAAAATCAAAAACAGGAATTCGACAAGGAGGTAGACTGCCCCCACTTTTCTTCAACTGGGTTTTAGATAAAATAGTAAAAACATGGGAAAGCACATTTAAGAACAGAGGCATTAAAGGTATAAGCATGGGCCAAGGAAAGAAGAAATTTGAAGTGAAAGGTTTAGCCTTGCGGATGATATGGCATTGATAACTGAAAACCGAACAGACCCAACAGTTATGCTTGATCTGTTAAACGAGACTGCTGAAAAGACTGGGCTCAAAAATCCTATGAAAAAACCGTGTATATAGAATACAAATACAATACAGAAAAGTTTATAAAAACGAAGTACGAAAAAATTAAGACTAGACAAATTCAAATACCTTGGAGAGTGGATACAAGCCAATGGACTGGATAACACAACAAATAAATAAAGAATAAAAAAGTTAGAATTTGCATATAAATTAACACAAAACTACTACAATAAGAAAACAATATCCATACAAGCGAATATTAAACATCATAATTCAGTTATTAGGACATAAGCAATATATGGATCACAGTGCCTAACATTGAATAAGAAAGGCGAATTAAGAGAACTAGAAAAAGGAGAGGGAAAAGCGCTAAGAAAAATTCTAGGTCCTGAGAAAAACAATGAAAATAGGTGAAATGAAAGGAGAAATGAAGATTTATACAAAAATACAGAAAAGATCACAGATACAATGAGGAAGAGGCGGCTAAAATTTTTATGGACATCAAGGGAACGTTTACTATCTTTGTCCCGAAAAAAGCATGTTCTTTGAGAATTTTTTTCTCGGGATGTGTTATAGATATCAATGTCAATTTTGGCCAAAATGTTTATTGATATTTTCTCTACAAACTGGAATTGTTTCGACCGGAAATGTCTAAGAGGAAAGGCGGAAATGCCGTCGGAACGAAACAAAATTTCGATGTAGACCTCCACGCTCGGTTATGTCACAGGTCAGTCGGCTCGTTTGAAATTAAAATTGAGTTGACGTTAGTGTTTTTTTCATCAATTTTTCGACTTCGTCGGCCAAGTAAAAATATTTATAATTGATGGAGTGGAATAAAAGTGGGACAACTCCTAGAAAATTTAGTTAGCTTCTTCGGAAACAAAGAATCATGCCAATCGGTTAAGTAGATTTGAAGTTACCATTCTGCGCGATAATAAAACGTCATTTCGAGAAAAACGCGTTTGAAGTTTTGACTACATATAAAGGAAATATTATTCAACTTACGTTCAATCTGCTATTCCAGGTCCATATACTAGTCCTTCCTGTTCCTTATAGAGGGCGTTTTGCTCGACCAGGGCCATCCCGCTCTGCTCCAGAGCCGTTAGTACGGCCGGTGACAAGCGGTTTTCGGCCGCTTGAATCCGGTGGTTGTCCAAATGCTTGGCGAACTGCGTCGAATAGAGTCCCAGGGTGACGTCCGTCGTTGCCATCGTCTTCAGAACTGCTGAATACCCTTCGCTGAAGTTGCTCACTGCCAGGAAAGTCGCAGTCTCCACAGTCTTCGCACCAGAATGCAAATGCTTGAGGGGCTAACTTCCAAACACACGCGTTCAAACTTTCATTTGAATTTTGTGTGTTTCCTCCCAAGCACCGGTACAATAACTCGTCCTCCGAAATAAAAAAAAAACTGGTGCGTAAAAAATGTCGATTTCAGTCAGGTGCATTTTGTTGTTCAACCGCGAATAACAACCATTTCCGTTCCGTATACAGAAAAACCGTTTCAGGTGTGGATTCTAAACACTTTTATGGGTGAAAAAATACAAATTTAAAAAATCGATTTTTTGAACCAAAAGATAGTAAATCTCCCCTTAAAAAGGAATGGAAGAAACATGGGTTACAAAGAAAATTTTTAATTGCGTTAGTAAGCTGAAAAAAAAACTGTGGGATGGATAGAAGCAGTAAAGAAAGATGCCAAAAAATAGGTGTTACAGAAGAAATATTACGTGACAGGAATCACTTCAAGCTACTGATAGAAAACGCGAACTATGAAGAAGATGAGCCAAAACCTCGACCCATGAGAGTGTGGACAGATGAGCAGAGAAGAGCAGTTGGAGAGAAAATGAAGAAGTACTGGGGTGAAAGGAAGAAAAAGAAATACCATAAGTCTTAAGTTGTATGTGGTCCATAGCTGGCCGATTTCATAAATAAAAATTATTATTAATGAAAATGCTGTGGGCTAAGATCTGTGATATATGTGTAGAACTCGAAGGATAGCATAAGAAACAGAAAAGCCATGAGTAATGGAATGATTTAATACTGTTTATAGTAGTAACTTAAAGCACGAGAATTGTTCATGATCCTAGCAAAGGAAATTATATGTAATGTTACACAGACCACTGAAGATGCTTTAAAATAAAGT
Organism: Schistocerca gregaria; assembly: GCF_023897955.1. NCBI lineage: Eukaryota > Metazoa > Arthropoda > Insecta > Orthoptera > Acrididae > Schistocerca > Schistocerca gregaria. The sequence continues at coordinate 541,286,553 of NC_064921.1, forward strand.
GAAACGCGTTTGCTCTTAAAAAGACTTCTATTACAGTCGCAAAAGACGGTGTTAACCTGTACAGATTGTATCACAGGGCTAAGTTAAGTGACTGAATGGCCAAATACTTACGAGCCAAATAATAGGCCAGTAGGTAAATAATAGGTAATGACGGGAAAAGTCCGTAATGTAGGAGCGACGCAGTCCGTGGTAAGGAACAATCTGAAAAAGCTTGTAAGGGTGTTCCAAAGTAGGTACTGAGAAATAATTCTCAAGAAAAAAATCGATATGTTACACCGTTTCCAATTTAACTAACCAATCAGATAGTTGTAAACACAAATCCAATCAGCCTGCCAGAGACAGTGTTGTCAACCGTGTCCTTTGTTTGGTTTTCTGAAACCGGAAAAAAACTGGGGAAATCTCTGGACGGTAATGTCTTCGATCCTTGCTACCGTCGGCTGTGCAACGCTCTTTTTCGGCTTCTGGAAACCAAACGAAGAACACTTTTGGCAACGTCGTCTCTGGCAGGATTAGGCTGACCAGACGTCGCGGTTTTGCCTCGACAGTCCCGGTTTTCAAATAAATATCCTAACGTCCCGCGAATATCATATGCGCCATACAACTGTCCCTATTTTTTTCTAGAAAAAAATGTGCAAAATAATGTTTCTCATTTGATTAAATACACTCCTGGAAATGGAAAAAAGAACACATGACACCGGTGTGTCAGACCCACCATACTTGCTCCGGACACTGCGAGAGGGCTGTACAAGCAATGATCACACGCACGGCACAGCGGACACACCAGGAACCGCGGTGTTGTCCGTGGAATGGCGCTAGCTGCGCAGCACATGTGCACCGCCGCCGTCAGTGTCAGCCAGTTTGCCGTGGCATACGGAGCTCCATCGCAGTCTTTAACACTGGTAGCATGCCGCGACAGCGTGGACGTGAACCGTATGTGCAGTTGACGGACTTTGAGCGAGGGCGTATAGTGGGCATGCGGGAGGCCGGGTGGACGTACCGCCGAATTGCTCAACACGTGGGGCGTGAGGTCTCCACAGTACATCGATGTTGTCGCCAGTGGTCGGCGGAAGGTGCACGTGCCCGTCGACCTGGGACCGGACCGCAGCGACTCACGGATGCACGCCAAGACCGTAGGATCCTACGCAGTGCCGTAGGGGACCGCACCGCCACTTCCCAGCAAATTAGGGACACTGTTGCTCCTGGGGTATCGGCGAGGACCATTTGCAACCGTCTCCATGAAGCTGGGCTACGGTCCCGCACACCGTTAGGCCGTCTTCCACTCACGCCCCAACATCATGCAGCCCGCCTCCAGTGGTGTCACGGTAGGCGTGAATGGAGGGACGAATGGAGACGTGTCGTCTTCAGCGATGAGAGTCGCTTCTGCCTTGGTGCCAATGATGGTCGTATGAGTGTTTGGCGCCGTGCAGGTGAGCGCCACAATCAGGACTACATACGACCAAGGCACACAGGGCCAACACCCGGCATCATGGTGTGGGGAGCGATCTCCTACACTGGCCGTACACCTCTGGTGATCGTCGAGGGGACACTGAATAGTGCACAGTACATCCAAACCGTCATCGAACCCATCGTTCTACCATTCCTAGACCGGCAAGGGAACTTGCTGTTCCAACAGGACAATGCACGTCCGCATGTATCCCATGCCACCCAACGTGCTCTAGAAGGTGTAAGTGAACTACCCTGGCCAGCAAGATCTCCGGATCTGTCCCCCATTGAGCATGTTTGGGACTGGATGAAGCGTCGTCTCACGCGGTCTGCACGTCCAGCACGAACGCTGGTCCAACTGAGGCGCCAGGTGGAAATGGCATGGCAAGCCGTTCCACAGGACTACATCCAGCATCTCTACGATCGTCTCCATGGGAGAATAGCAGCCTGCATTGCTGCGAAAGGTGGATATACACTGTACTAGTGCCGACATTGTGCATCCTCTGTTGCCTGTGTCTATGTACCTGTGGTTCTGTCAGTGTGATCATGTGATGTATCTGACCCCAGGAATGTGTCACTAAAGTTTGTAAAAAAAAAAAAAAAAAAAAAAAAAAAAAAAAAAAAAAAAAATCCTTGAAGTAGAACGCTGCAAATATATATTCTCAACACTTCCTACAGGTGTACCGCATTTAGTTTAACTGATCTTACACCTAAAGGAAGAGCTATGTTGAAAAGAACAGCAGGTGTTACCTACCCCCGCATCTAACTTGCCAACTTTCCAGTTTATGGACCTTGAGATAAGAAAAGTCAAAACAAAAAGATGTACAAAGCAGCAAGCATCACTTATACCATTTCTCGTACTGGGACCGCAGCCACATGGAAGTTATGTAATTTTATAAAGAATGTGAGAGATGTGACGCGTGTTGGCAGTGCGTAGTGAATATCATTTGGCATGCACGCTTTCCCTAACAGCCTGCAGTCAGACGAAACCTTAAATTTTAGTATGAAGGGTATAATTTGTGTGTGATGAGTAATATTACAATGGATGTTCCTTTCCAGTTCACAAAATGAAGCTAAATTCTTGCTACGGGGTTTTCAGCTGCTACATCGTCATAGGCCTATTATCGGTTTCAAAGTATCACAATAATTGATAAGAAAGGTAAGTTCAAGTGTAGTAATGAAGTTAGGTAAAAGGTTTAAACACAAGTGTCCCGGTTTTTTTTTCTGTGAAATCTCCTCAGCCTAGGCAAGATGCTTGAATCTGAGTGTGCAACGCCCTGACTCTCTAATTTCAATGCTAATGACATTGGAAACGGTGCAACGTATCGAATTTTATTCTTTACAATTATTTCTCAGCACTTCCTACGCTTCAACACCCTTGCAAGCTTTTCAGATTGTTTCTGACCACCGCGTACACACGTTTAGAAAAATGTTCAACTATAGATAAGCTCTGTACGCAGAGTACAGATTAATGAAACCAACAGACTCTAGGAGGTTGCATGGGACATCGTGAGATCTGTGCAGTTTACGGAGAAAACATTATGAGTGATGGAATGGTAAGAAAGGAGGTGAGAGCATATAAAGATGGCCGCATAAATGTGCATGATGCACATCGGGGGGTCCGTCCTTCGGTCGTTTATGAAAGTCTGGTGCAGGAAGTGTATAACTTGTATGTGTTGAGCAATATTACACTGGGTATTCCTTTCCAGTTCACAAAATGAAGCTAAATTCTTGCTACGGAGTTTTCAGCTGTTACATCGTCATAGGCCTATGTCGGTTTCAAAGTATCACGATAACTGATAAGAAAGGTAAGTTTCAGTGTAGCAATGAAGTTAGGTTTAAAGTTTAAACACAAGTATCCCAGTTTTTTTCTCTCTGAAGGTGAGAGAAAACAGACGCTTTACGATTTCCTCCTTGCGGGATGACTTTGTTAATGCTTCTCGTAGTGTTTTGTATGGCATTGTGACCGAGCACTTGAATTACCGAAAATTGTGCGCACGTTGGGTACCGAAAATGTTGACGGATGTACACAAAACCAAATGTTTAGACAGTGCATTGACTTTCCTTGAACGGTACCACAACGACGGTGATGATTTCTTAAGCCAAATTGTTACGGGCGATGAAACATGGGTGGCCTACGTGACACAAGAATCAAAGCTACAGTCCATGGAAATTGAGCAAGGGCATCGTTTTGCTGCAAGACAATGCCCGTCAGCATGTGGCGACTCAGACCGAAGATCTCATCACATCTTTTCGGTGGGAAGCTCTAGATCATCCTCCGTACAGCCCCGATCTTGCGCCCAGTGACTACCCTCTGTTCCTGCACCTGAAGAAACACCTGGGCGGTCAGCGTCTTCAACACGATGACGAAGTCAAAACTGTGGTGATGCAGTGGTTAACAAGTCAGGCGGCAGACTTTTATGAGGAGAGTATCCAGAAAGTGGTACAACGTTATGACAAGTGCCTCAATATTGATGGAAATTATGTAGAAAAGTAGATTAAGGTACAGACATTCATGTAAAAAGAAAATTACTGAGATATCTTAGCACGTCTTTTTTTAATTTCAAAACGGTACTTACTTAAAAAACGCGCCTCGCATAATACAATGATATAATTTTGCAAGTACATTCAGCGGAATACGCGATACTGTCTCCAAAGTGCGTCGCGAATACAGTTAACAGTAAAGAAGCAATAAATTGTAACGTGAAGTCTGATGCGACAGTTTTATTTGAAGAACAGCGAAAATGCCTGCCGAAGTGGGTTGCGGTTCTAGGCGCTCCAGTCTGGAACCGCGAGACCGCTACGGTCGCAGGTTTGAATCCTGCCTCGGGCATGGATGTGTGTGATGTGCTTAGGTTAGATAGGTTTAAGTAGTTCTAAGTTCTAGGGGACTGATGACCTCAGAAGTTGAGTCCCATAGTGCTCAGAGCCGTTTGAACCATTTTGAACAGCGAAAATGTAGTAAGCGGGAAATTTTTTTCTTTTCATCAGTTGTCTAAGCAGGCAAGTCCTGTGCGCCGCCTGTATAAGAACTGCGCAAACTTTGCTCTGTGTGCGATCGTATTTTGCGTATCACTTTTTCTGAAGGGGAAATTAGGGATCATCCCAGCATTTGCCGAACTGAGCTTGAGAAACCGCCTGTAAAGTGACCCTCGTTGGCCGGTGCACCAACTGCGGTCGTTAATCCCCCATGCGGATGCGATCCAGGTCTGGCTCAGCTTCCTGTCTCGAAAGCTAAAGCTAGAGCGCTGCTCGTTACTCAATGCCGGCAAAACGTGCACTCAACAACAAAGTACAAAAATAATGTGCACTGGCGAAAAAAAAAAACGCAACACCAAATAATAATTCATTTAGAGTAATGACATTTCGGGAAAACGTTAGTTTACGTAACATACGTAAATGATTAATATTGCAAGATCGCAGGTTAATGTAGGCACGAGATAAGACATTGCAAATGTGAAATGCAGCCATATTAATAACCACTGTAACCGTCAGAATGTTAAATGCAAGCATGAAAACATGCATGTACTGTTTCCAGAATGAGATTTTCACTCTGCAGCGGAGTGTGCGCTGATATGAAACTTCCTGGCAGATTATAACTGTGTGCCCGACCGAGACTCGAACTCGGAACCTTTGCCTTTCGCGGGAAAGTGCTCTACCATCTGAGCCACCGAAGCACGACTCACGCCCGGTACTCACAGCTTTGGAAGGTAGGAGACGAGATACTGACAGAAGTAAAGCTGTGAGTACCTGGCGTGAGTCGTGCTTCGGTAGCTCAGATGGTAGAGCACTTGCCCGCGAAAGCCAAAGGTCCTGAGTTCGAGTCTCGGTCGGGCACACAGTTTTAATCTGCCAGGAAGTTTCATGCATGCACTGTGTTGTACGGATGCCATGTGAGTTTGTCAGATGGAGTTCCATGCGTGTTACACTTGTTCGGTCAGTACAGGGATGGTTAATGCTATTGTGGATGATGCTGGAGTTGTTGTCTGACGATGACTCGATTGGAGACAGATTGTGATCGAGCTGGCCAAGGCAACAAGTCGACACTTTGCAGAGCATGTTGGGTTACGACCGCGTTATGTGGGCTGGCGTTATCCTGCTGGAAAACATTCCCTCAAATGCTGTTCATGAATGTCAGCACAGGAGCTCGAATCACTAGATTGATGTACATATTTCCAGTCAGGGTGTGTGGGATAACAACGAGATTGCTCCTGCTGTCATATGAAATCGCTCCCCACACCCTACTAACTCCAGTCGTAGATCCAGTGTGTTTAGCACACAGGTTGGTTACAGGCTTTCTCCTGGCGTCCTAACCAACACACGGCCATCACTGGCACTGACGCAGAACCAACTTTCATTATAAAACATAACATACCTCCATTCTGCCCTCCAATGAGCTCTTGCTTGACACCACTGAATCCGCAAATGGCGGTGGTTTGGGGTCAGTGAAATACACGCTACAGGGCGTCTGGCTCAGAGCTGTCCTTCAAGTAACCTATCCGTAACAGTGCGTTGTGTCACTGCGGTGACAATTGCTGCTGAGACTGCTGCTGCAGATGCAGCGTGATGCGACAGAGCCAGTCGATGAAGACGATGCCCTTCCCTTTCGGTAATGCCATGTGGCGGTCCGGAGGCCGTGTTTCTTGCGCTCGTACAATCTAGTGACGACCGCTGCCATCAGTCCTATACAGTGACTACACTCCCGCCAAGTTTTTCTGCAGTACCGCAGAAGGAACATCCAACTTCTCGTAGCCGTGACTCATTCAAGCTTTGATAATGTCGTCTTTGTCGCCTTAAAGGTATTCGTAACTAATATCAGCTCCCCTCTTACAGTCTCAAAGGTAACTGACGCCCCCGAACGCTACAGCGTGTATTTAATGGAAACCTGATTTGCATCCTCATAGTGACGGGACTAGCGTCACACTTTCATGACTGAAGCGAAATTTTAACAGTCACCATATTTCGGATGAAGAAACTCGCCTAGCAACTTTCGTTAATGTCGCACAACTCTTTCTTGGTGTTGTGATTTTATTTCATAGTGTATTTGATTGTATAAATACGTTAAAGACCTGTTCAGCGTAAATAACACAGCATTTTAAATCCAGTGCGCCTGGTGTACAAACTACGGGTCGGTACTGTATGTCACGAGAAATATTATTGTCCTTAAAAAAAAAAAAAAAAATACCATTCGGTCCCAGTAGTTAAAGCAAGATCGAGATGTGGGTAGTCTGGTGCCCCTATCAGAGTCTTAGTATTTTTATGGAGCGTAACATGTAAAGGTAGCAATACATCTCTCTCATTTTAAAATGGAGACGGAATTACTCGCCTAATCACACGTCTCTAACAGCTCGGCCACTTTACTTTATGGTTACATCAGTGCGGCTTTTTAATGGAGTATCAGTGCTACGTGATTAGTTTGTGCCATTAATTTCACCTAAACTTTATCTTACTTGCTGTCGTAACATCTGTAGATAAGAGCGCAGACGAGTGGCTAATACCACGTGTAGTATCTCACACGTATCTCGTAGTAATCTTAAGGATAAACAATCGTCAATGAGTCGAACTTGAACGTGTAATCTCGTAATAAAGCAATCTCAATTATTAGCGATCTGTGGTATAGATCTGATACCTCAAGATTCCTAAAGATAATTTCCTCTCCTTAATTAATACAATAAGTTTTATGCCGGGAAAAATGTAACAATTAAGGTTGAAGTATTGCAGCTTAATCTCAGGTGCCTTTAATTAACAAAGGCATGTCACTACCCGTCACTTTACTTATTTTTCCTTCTTTAAAGATGATTTTATTTGCTTAATTTATCCTATATCTAGTCCTGCAGGAGGGAAATTCCCCCAATTTCAGTTATTTATTTTGCCATCTAAACAACTTCATACGTTGTCGGATCAACATTTACTTATAAAGATAGTGCACGAACGTGTGCAGATGAACGTACGTACTTCTTATTGTGTAAAGTACAGAATGTTTACCAATAACAAAAAATGGTTCAAATGGCTCTGAGCACTATGGGACTTAACTTCTGAGGTCATCAGTCCCCTAGAACTTAGAACTACTTAAACCTAACTAACCTAAGGACATCACACACATCCATGCCCTAGGCAGGATTCGGACCTGCGACCGTAGCGGTCGCGCGGTTCCAGACTGAAGTGCCTAGAACCGCTCGGCCGCAAAGGTCGGCTTACCATTTAAAAGCCGGCCGCGGCGGTCTCGCGGTTCTAGGCGCGCAGTCCGGAACCGTGTGACTGCTACGGTCGCAGGTTCGAATCCTGCCTTGGGCATGGATGTGTGTGATGTCCTTAGGTTAGTTAGGTTTAAGTCGTTCTAAGTTCTAGGGGACTGATGACCACAGCAGTTGAGTCCCAAAGTGCTCAGAGCCATTTGAACCATTAAAATTGCAGTACATAAAAGCGAAAGACCCAGAAGGGACAGTCAAATGAAAACGAGACAGTCGGGACAAAATAAATTAAACTGTACATTATTTAAAAAATAATCGCCATAGTTGTTAATACATTTATCCCGCCGTGACACAAGACGGTCAAAACCTTCACGGAAAAACGTTTGCTGTTGCATACGGAACCATGGTTATAACCAAGTGTGTATCCCTCCGTCCAAAGAAAATCCACAGCCACGAATGTCTTCCTTCTGGGCTCCCAAAATATTGAAATCACATGGGGAGAATTCGGAACTATGGAGGATGTGTTAGTGATTCTCAGCAAAACGTCTGCAGCGTAGTCCCGCAACTAAAGAAAAACTCGTTATAGTTTGCTAAACGAAAAGAATGATGAAATTATAGTTATCTTACGTGGAAGACTATTGTAACCTGCATAGCAGTGTCTGTAGTGGATGATGTCCTTACTGAGTGGGCATTGAGGTTACCACTTTTGCCTTCTGTTATTTTCGTGTATATTGAAGTTATGATTTGTGTCTTTTAAATTCTTTCTCATACACATACAGTTTTATAGTATTAGCTGCACAGGAATGGGACGATTGAAGTCTTTTGAAAGAGGGGCTTACACGAAATTGAAGAAACTCTTTATCGAGCAAGTTACATTGCTCTTACATTCTCTTCTGTGTCAAGAAGATGTATATGCTAGTTGACGAATTAGTTCTCTGAACATAATTCTGTGTACTGACGATTGCTGTGTAATTGAGCAAGTTAGGAAATCGGAAGGTGTGAAAACTTATTGTATCAAAAAGCGAAGGTACGAGTAAGATATTTCATTGCGCTACATTTATTGGCTTATTTGTGTGTCATTTGAAGACATTTTGAAACGAGATGCATAAACGTTTCGTTTCCAGTGAGGGCGTAATTCTTCTTGAGTTTATTGTCACATTTCTGTAGCATCTGTCATCCATTAAGCACAAATTTAGGAATGTTGTTTTCTTTTTTGTTTATCAGTAACTTATGTCCCTCAACCCAGGGGCTTAGTTGGTCTGTAGCTTTCTTTCTCTCTCTCTCTCTCTCTTTTGTTTTAAAGCAGCTTGTATTTTATTTAGGATGATTGCCAGAAGAATGATGCTGACGTTTGCCTACAAACAAGGTATTTGTTTGTGTCTCAGTGTTCAGTTCCAGCTCATTTATATACTGAAGCATAAGGATTATCCCACTACTGGAACTTCGTGGAATTCCTTTGTCCTCAGATTTACTGCATCTCAGAAATATGTCTTAGTGCTTACTTTTAGTTCAAATTTTATTCCTGGTTTCTGGTTCCTATTTATCAAGTACAAGACGAATCATTTCAATCCAGTGCCTCTATACTTGGATCTGTTCCAACAACATTTTGTGGTCCCAAGTCTAAAAGAAAATGCCAGTGGCATTTCATTTATTCATCTCTCTGCCTTTTTATTGAGAATAATAGACAGCAAAAGAAGTACATTTATTTTCGTGCAGTCGTTTGGTTTCTATTTTTGCCCAAACATTTCACCAAATTGTTGCACAGTAATTTTTTCTGTTATTTTGCCAAACGCTGATATCAAGGAACGCAGTCTATAATTTTCTCCAATTGATTTGTCTCCTTTCTTATGAGTAGGGGTACTTTGGCAATTTTGATAATTAGGAAATGTGCTTATCGGGAAAGATGAGTTTAGTCTACTGTATCTGCCACAGGTACTGATATAAAATTGTTTGTAATGCATCACTTTATGATGAAATCTGGAATACTATCATTTCTTGTAGACACCTTTTCTTTTTAATCAGATTGGTATGGGTTTGAGAAAAACGACATGTAGTTTTCTTGAAGGTGTTTGCTGGAAACAGCAAAGAAAACCCGGACTGGAAAATGTGATCTTTCGTAAAAATAAGTCTAATTTATATCACTTTACGTATGCCAAGGACCTGTTTCCTTCACATTTTATTTTCGCGCTATCTAATGTATTTGATTTGCTTTAAGAAAATATATCTGACTATACCATACGGTTTTATAGGTGTATGTCAAGGTCCAGTTCCCCTCACATTTCATTTTCACGCTATTTAATGTGTTTGATTTGTTCTAAGTACATGTATCTGACTATACCATACGGTTTTATAGTTGTTTTCTGGTTTATGTCTTATTCGACTTCCACAGAGTGTTAAGTATCTCACAAAACCTACAATCTCTGTTTAGATGATCAGTACAACGAAAATTCATGCACGGTGTCATTTTTGTTAGTTTCACATCTGACAATACATTTTAGACCAAGAAACGTAGGAGTCTCAGAGAGAATTATAAGCCTTGTTTTTAAAAGAAACAAAATATATTCTATGAAAATGTTTCAACTCCATAAGGAACCTATTCACATAATATACAAAATCTTTGTGAAGAGTTGCAGATGCTGCTAATTGTCAGCAAATTGCACTAAAAAGATGAGGTCCTGTTAAAAAGTAATGCCTCTGAAATTTTGATGTGAAAACACTTACACGTTTTTAAATAAAATAAACGTCTTTATTCTTCATTTCCACAAATTTGGAGCCCCTCCCGCTTGAGGGCTCCGAATTGTAGCGTGTAACATGGCGGTATGTAACGTATTATGTCGGTGATTGAGGAACTTCGTGCTGTAATTGCGTTTCTAACTGGAACAGTTCGTCCACACCTGGAGCACTCCTTTAGCATGGCTATGACAGACCACACACGAAGGCTGCGACATCTGCAACCAGATTTTGAACTGTTTCCAAAACTTGAGGAATAGTTTCGAGGAATTCACTTTGATACTTATTAAGCGGTACAAGCAAAGAAAAGGTTGTGGCTCCGTCAACAAAGTCAAACATTCCACACCGACGGAATCAATAAACTAGTCCCTTTTTGAGAGAAATGTGTTCATTGTCAGGGTGACTACGCGAGGAAACATATAGACACGTAGAATAAAGATGTAGAATGTAAATAACGCTTTTTAGTTAAAAGCTTTGAGAATTTTCACTTAAAAAAATCGGACGCATTACTTTTCAGCACAGCCTCTTAATATTGGAGACTTCGATGCGAAACAGGATGAAAATTGAAAGAACGATTCTGCAGTGATAAACTTACGGGTATACAAACAGAAATAACGAAGATCACGTGTTAGTAGAATGTCCAAGAACAACTTGTTTTCCTTCACACATTGTTTTGTGTAACTGACGTCCTGTATAAAAATCTTACAGTTGAAGGCGCCAGTGGCGCCCCAAGTGGCGGCTTGCGACGCTTGTGCCTTGAACCGGCCCTGCAAACACACAATGGATATGGACTTAGCAAGGATCAAATTGAACTAGAACGAAACAGGTTTTTTGTGAGGTGTGGGGAGAGGAGAGGGGTTGGGTGTGGTCATCAGGCTTCTCTTTGGTCTGATATGGCCTGATGTGATTTCCCTCTTTTTTTTTTTCTTTATTGGAATTTTAAAACCTGTACAACAGGCAGGCTGTCAGCAGCGTTCTATGCTGCTCTTCAGCCAGAGGATACAAGATGAGAAAAAACAGAAAGATTACACATAGGTTACAGAACGGTGGGCAAGAAAACAGTTGACACAGAAAGGCAAACACGGAGCCGTTCACACTTGACGATAGTCCACACTTAAAACTGGTGACACGACGCACAAACACGGAAGACGGCGAAGGCACAGGTGAACGATGGAGTGCGACGGTAAACACTGAACACTAAACACGACGGCACACAAAAGACACTGATGGCGATGATCTCCGGCGCGCGAAAGTCCACGTAGCGTGTGCAAGTCCGGGGACCTGCCAAGAGGGGAGGGGGGGGGGGGGAGAGGGGAGAACAAAGACGCCAATGGTTGAGGACATGGGAGGAGGAGTAGAGGGACAGGGGAGGGGAAGCCCGGGGGAGGAGTGGGGAGAAAGGCATGAGGGAGGGAGGATGCCCAAAGGAACAGAGACAGGAAGAGGGAAGGAGGATCAAAGTTGGTAGGAGGGGTATATGGAGGGAAGGAGGACATCATCAGGGAGGGGGAGCTGGCGAAAGCCACCTTGGGAGTGGGTAAGGAGTGTAGAGAGATGGAGACCGGGTGGGACGTGGGAATACAGGTGCGGCAGTGGGTGGGGGCGGGAGAGGATGGGCGAGACAAGTGGGTGAGGAGGATCGAGTTTGCGTGATGTGTACTGGATCCTTAGCCTCTCAAGGAGAAGGAGGAGGTGGGGGAATGGAATGAGATCATACAGAATCCACGTGGGGGAGGGGAGACGGATGCGATAGGCGAGGCGGAGAGCATGGCGTTCAAGGATTTGGAGGGATTTGTAAAAGGTAGCGGGGGCAGAGATCCAGGCCGGATGGGCGTAACAAAGAATAGGGCAGATGAGGGATTTATAGGTGTGGAGTATGGTGGAGGGGTCTAGACCCCACGTACGACCGGAAAGGAGCTTGAGGAGATGAAGACGGGAGCGTGCCTTGGCTTGGATTGTCTGGAGATGTGGGGTCCAGGAGAGTCGACGGTCGAGGGTGACACCAAGGTACACTTGAGGGTGGGGGTGAGGGCGATAGGACGGCAATAGACGGTGAGATAGAAATCAAGGAGGCGGAAGGAAGGGGTGGTTTTGCCTACAATGATCACCTATGTTTTGGAGGGATGATTTCCCTCTTTGTGCCATGCACTTTATATCTGATTGAGTAGGGCGTACACCCAACGTTCTCAGTTATTTGTGCTCTCTGTGGCTCCCTCTAGTTCCACGGAAGTTACAATTTCATGTGTTAGCATCTGCCACGTCGTCCTATCCCTTCTTGTAGACAGAGTTTTGCATTTAACCCTTTCATCGCCGACTCTTTGTAGAACATTCTCATTTCTTATATTAACAGACCATTTAATTGTAGACATCCTTCTGTAACATCAGACCTAAAACGCTTCACTTCTCTTCTTTCCCAGTATTCCCATGGTGCATGATGTGGCGGATTCACATATAGGTACCCCAGGCCTGGGCCTAGGGGCTGTACTTTAAGGCAGGCGTCATTGTTTGCTCTGTACAACGGGCCGCTGTGGCCGAGTAGTGCTAGCTGTTCAGTCTGGAACCGTGCTGCTGCTACGGTCGCAGGTTCGAATCCTGCTTCGGGCATGGATGTGTGTGATGTCCTTAGGTTAGTTAGGTTTAAGTAGTTCTAAGTCTAAGGGACTGATGACCTCAGATGTTAAGTCCCATCGTGCTTAGAGCCATTTGAACCATTTTTTGCTCTGCGCTTATTTTAACCTTTTACATTTTGAAATAACTGGTGACTGAATGGAAATTTAACACTGGGTTTCTGTCTGGTGTCATCTTCATGATTGTTCAAACTATTTTGAAGTAAAGTGTCGGGACGGCAATCTACAATACAATGTTTGAAACATTATTCTGAGTGTGTTGTCGGCTTCTATATAACCTTACCATATTTTCCCCGTGAAAATACCGGGACCCCTGAAAAGCTGTGATAAACTAATCAGCAGTTTCTTAAATACTGCAACATGTGTGAGTCTCCGTATGTAAAACCCAACTACCATATTTTCCCCGTGAAAATACCGGGACCCCTGAAAAGCTGTGATAAACTAATCAGCAGTTTCTTAAATACTGCAACATGTGTGAGTCTCCGTATGTAAAACCCAACTCTGCTTAAATTTCTTGTAGAAATTACGGGGAAGTATCAAGTCATCCCTCCATTGCAGTAATTAATGTGAAAGCTCTTGGCCTTCAATATCTGAGCTTTGATTTAATGACACTCATTTAACAAAACATGTTGATATTGGGAATGTTTTACATTTTTAAACGCATCATACGAAAAGAACATAAGAGACTATCTGATAATGTGTTAAATACACTTCACAATAGTTAAAAATTTCATTTATTTATTTACTTAGTTACTTTTTTTGGCGAAAAAAAAGAAGAAACGAACTTTCGTTCGTCTCATTTATTGTGCTCTTGCCCGCACGATATCAAAGTTGCCACTTTGTGCAATCAAATAGTATGTGGCAGTGTTAATTTTATATTAAACTTCTTAATTAAGGTTTTTTTCTTCGAGGAAAGATCATTTTTATTTTATGTTGGAACAGAAACCGCTTTTGCGTGTAGACGTAACAGCAGTGTTCACACAAATGACAACACACGACATCAACTGCTATCAAAACTACTTAAACTTTGTAGTCTGTCTTCTCTGCCCACAGAAACCGCTAAAATGTTTAAGTTGGATAATAGTCGATCCAGCACACCTCACTGCAAGAAACTGCAAAAATTATTTGCTTTTTAAATTAGAAAAGCAGTGTCAAGAACATTCAGAACATATTTGCGTCCCAGCTAAAATTGCGACTACGCGGGAAACAGGAACCAAAATAGGGACTGTTCCGTTTTGTTTACGAGACGAATTCCAGCTGGCAGGTGTGCTTCTACTGTTCACTGACAACAGAGAAACAGGCTACAACGAAATTAAATTATTCTGCATTGTCGTTCTTTCATAGCACAGTTAACGTCGAGGAATCCGAGTTGGTCAGTTCGTCGCTCCGGGTTTAAAGGAAAAAGTTTGTGCTCGTGTGCCGTGTTTAAAGTAAAAAGCTTTGTGCTCATGTGCGATGTAGTACGATTGGAACTGGATAGTCTTTCTTTCCTTTCACAGTTTTTTTCTTTTGTTTTGACTGTTGGTTGACAATTTTGTAAGTGCCTACAGTGAAAAAACTGAACGTGCAAAATGAAGTGGGGCGGCATTTTGGAAATTATCGAAGGAAAGGCGTTCTAAAAACGCTTGGCAGAGTAGATAAATTCTTCGCATAAATGTTGCTGGTTCGATTTCGAGTTCAAGTAGTACGGGTGATATTTCTGGCACTGCAGCTGTTGTAAAAGAAGTAAATACAGCCGAAACAAAAAATGAGGAAAAGTGTCCAGTCAGACATTACAAAAAGAAATAACCTCGTTAGTGGTGATCCTGCAGAATAGTGTGTCAATGAATCAACAATCGACATTTTCTTACAGCGTGGCATTAATCAAAATCGTAACAGTGGTTTTTCTAATTCGAGAAGATCAATAGACGATAAAACCAGATATTTGAACAAAAATATATTTTACCGTAATCTTTTAAATGGTGAATCAACTTCGAATGATTTTCTAATATAGGCCTACTCCTGTAGCACTGGTGCTGTTTTCTGTGCACCCCGTAAATTGTTCGGAGATAAGGTCGCGATTGCAGATTGGAAAAATATTTCTAATATTTTATCACATCATGAGAATTCACTTGAACACAAAAATTCTGAGTTATCACTCTCAACAAGAAAAAAGTCACTTGGAGCAACCGATAACCATTTCGAGTCATATGTTGAGACACAAAAAATGTACTGACGCAGTGTGTTGAAAAGGGTGTTTGCAGTAGTGAAGAAGCTAACAAGTCGTGGACTTCCCCTACGTGACACGTTGAATGATTCCATTCATTAAATAATGGTCAGTTTATGATATCTCTTGAACTTATAGCCGAGTTTTATCCTTTTCTCGCAGAGCACATTGAACGATATGGAAATCCAGGGCAGGCACATACATGTTATCTTTCTTCAACAATCTGTGATGAAATAATAGAGCTTCTTTTTGAACAAAGAAAAAGAATCATCATAAGTGAAATAAAACAACTCAAATATTTGTCTATAATAGTAGATTTTCACATATTGATCTATTATGTTTCGTATGAAAATGTTGAACGTTTCCTTCTGTATTTACCAAACCTGGGACACAAGTCCGAAAACTTAGCTGAGGCCGAACTAAAAGTCCTGTCTACAGATTCCATTGATATTATTGAATGTAGAGGCCAGTCATATGACAATGCAAGCAATATGTCAGGAAACTACACTGGTTTGCAGGCACACATTAATGAACGAAATCCGAAAGCGCATTAAGCGCCTTGTGCAGGACATTCTTTGAATTTAGTCGGCACTAGTGCTGCAAGCTGTTGTGGGGAAGCATGTTCATTTCTCAATGTAGTGCAAAACCTTTATGATTTTTCCTCACTTCTACACAGCGCTGGGATAAACTTCTTTCCTTCATGAAACCAGGAAGCAAAACGGTAAAAAGTTCATCAAAAACACGTTAGTCAGCAAGAGAGGAACCGTATGTAAGTCTCTATGAAAACTGGGAGGGCGTTATCAATGCCCTCACACATATTGCCAATAATAACGTTTGAAACACCACTTGTGCGAAATCAGGCATCAGCTTTATTCAGTCAACTCAGCAGACTAGAGACAGTATTCATGATGACAGTTTGGAAGGAGATTTAATAGTGTAAATCTAAAATTGCAAAGTGTAAATACTGATACTAAAATAGTACATGAATTATATGAATCACTTGTAGGATTTATTGCATCTGTTCGTGGAATGTTCGACTATTATGAAAACAAATCCATGGAGACTGTGACTGATATAAACTATGAATGCATCTATAAAAGATCACGAAAACGCAAACTTCATAACGACAAAGACGCGAACTCTAAAGAAGTTTTTCTGAGTGGAAGTGAAAAATTTAGAGTTCAAACATTTCTCCCAATACTCGACAACTTGTACGCCGAGCTAGTGAGGAGGAAGGAAAGCTATAGAATACTGTTGGACTCCTTCACAGTTTTCAGTAACCTTAAGAACAGTTCACATGACGATCTTGCCGAACGTGCAGCGAAACTCCAAGCATCGACAGATTCGACGCAAATGTTGCTGACTGGTGAGTTTGTTTATTTATTCACATTAGTTTTAAAAATTTAAGATTATAATGTGTTTTTTATTATAACTTAGAGCACATTCATTGGATTTACAGACTACGTATTACCTGTTTATTTTACAATTGCCGATGGCAGAATGTGGAATTAAACCTCGTTTAAGTGCAGACGTGACCGAAGGCCCCCGACAATACTAAACAATACCCGAATGACCCAGGCCGCTCGGAGCTGAAGAGTCAACTCATACTGATACTGTAGTATATTACAACTGATGCTTATTCTTGGCGTCTGCTGAAATGTATACTTATCGCGGAAATATACGTTATCGAAGAGTACGCTCAGATGAAAAAGTGTTAATAAATAACATAGTTCATTTCTGCCGATAAATACAGACGAACAAACAGAACTGGATTTGCTATTACATAATTTGCTAATACCGTTAGAAAGAGCTATGGTAAGAACAGTATCTGCATTACAAAAATGTTCAGCCTGTACATGCATTAAAGATATCGTGTACACTTATTATGCAGCATATAGCTACACAGACCCAAAAGCTTTACACGTTAACTATTAGATCATAAAACAAATTTGATTTTCCCTCACTAATCTGTAAAATTATGTAATAGCAAATCCAGTTCTGTGTTTGTCTGACTGTATTTAGTTATTAGTTCTTGCAGCGAAATCTCTATTTCATTTTCATTTCTTACACTTTCCTATAGATTCACGTATTAATACTGAATGTGTGTTTTTTTTAAAATCTGCAACACATTCAATTTATTAGATTGTAAAATGACAGTTTAATTTTAATTTTGAACGCAACTCTATAAAAGTACGCATTAATTTCCAATGTGTGACATGTTAGCTTCAATTTATAGATCGTAACACAACTTTTATTGCCGGCCGACGTGGCCGAGCGGTTCTAGGCGCTTCAGTCTGGAACCGCGCGACCGCTACGGTTGCAGGTTCGAATCCTGCCTTGGGCATGGATGTGTGTGACGTGCTAAGGTTAGTTAGGTTTAAGTAGTTCTAAGTTCCAGGGGACTGATGACCTCAGATGTTAAGTCCCATAGTGCTCAGAGCCATTTGAGCTACAACTTTTATATTTTCATTTTCAAAGGTTTCTTGTAAAAAATAGGCCTCTATTTGAAGTGAATGTATAACAAAATTCCTACACGCTCTGTTGAATTTTTAGGCCATAAAAGCAAAGTTATTTTCCTTGTGTTCGTTTCTGTTGTCTTTCGACAGAAGGATGTGTTAACACAATGGAGTTTTAAAATTGTTTTATCTGCTGCCGTACACCAAGTACAGTTCAGGAACCATGTTGCATTTTGATTGAACTTGACTAGACTGCTAACACGTCCTTCAGAACAACGAGTAGCAGAGTACGGAAACAGCTCACAACGCTTCCACCCAAAACGGCAATTGTGAAGTGATCGAGTAATAATTATTATTTGAAAATGTATTTTTTGGGGGGGCGCAAAGTTTTTTAAAAGCGCCACTGCTCCAGATGTATGTACTTAGAAAGTTCTTCCTTAAATTAGGGATTATGTTTGATACTACTGGGCTATTTGCGAGGAATGCCCTCTTCACTTTGCTAGTCTGCTTTCTGTATCTTCCTCGCTTCACCGACAGATGTTATTTTGTTCCCTAGGAAGCAGAACTCATGCACTTCGACAATTTTGATGTACGTTGATCGGTCACTTCATTCTTGAAACGCCTCATAACCGTCGTCTTCATTTAGCGAGTGAGTTTGCGCAGTGGTTAGCACATTGGACTACCATTCTCAAGGATGACGATTCAAATCCTCATCCAGCCACCAAGATTCATGTTTTCCGTGATTCCCTAAATCGCTTGAGGCAAATGATGGAATGGTTCCTTTGAAAATGGTATGGCCGATTTCCTTCCCCATCCTTTATAACCCGCACTTGTGATCCATCTCTAAAAACCATGCTGTTGAAGTCTAGTCTTCCGTAGTCTTTATTTGGTGTACTTTCGGTAATGCATGGCCCATAGTTAAGGGGTCCAGGCAAAGCTGTTCCAAATATACACTAAAATACATTTTTCAAACAAGCAGTAGCCTGAGCCCAGAAATGCCGGTTGGCTCCATGTAGCAGACATTTGGAGGAGTGTCGTTTTTGGAGAATATCTGTAACATACTAGTAGGAGTCGTACCAACCTCCACATGATTTCACGTTCAACTACTTACAGCAAAAGGGGAATCAGTAGACTAGTTGAACCTCACTCTTGGTGGATGGAACTGCCAAAACATGTATTTCGAAACGTAACTGAAGAGGACAAAAACAATCGGTGGAACGCTCTAGTAGTGTAGCTGTAAGGGTTCTGGCCTAGACTGCATTGTTGCCAAATTCCCCTCTCCCCCAGCTAGGATCACAATAGTTAGTACAGTCCAGATGAAAGAGTAATGGTAAACAACAGAGCTTCTGCAAAAAAGACACATAAAAACAGTACTGTATTAGCAAAAGTGAATGTAAGACAGATTTGTTGCAATGGTTCTCATAAATTCCATATCATGTAAAAGAAGTAATGTAGAAGACACTACTACAATCAGTTCTAGAGTTTTGTTTGGAAAGCTTACAAAGTAAGAATGACAACAGATATCACTTGAAAATAATGATGCCCTGCTAGGATCATGACAGGTGTGCACAGCCCAAATGAAATTGTAACAGTAGAAAACATGTTTGACATAACATTAATTGAATTAGGTATAATATTCATTCATTACACCGAAAATTTACATAAACATTCATTGATATGTTGTATATATGCTCTATGCTGTGTGCATGTTCCACATTGCCCACAAACATAATTATCACTCTGCACCAAACACTTATGAACACCAAAACCTCCCACAAACCAATAGCATTCAAGTCCCATCACACTGTCACAAGTCGCTGCCACCTCACATTCTTAACCACCAGATCATAACCCTAGACATGAGGCAGGATGCTGGGATGCAGAACATCAAGTCACTGGTGCAGTGAGGTGCATGAGGTCAGCATGAGTGCCAGTGGCCAATGGTGGTTGTTGATGTGGCAGGCTACCTGAAACTGGCCCAGCCCTGGCAGTGGGATCTGTTTATGTGCCAGCCCTGTTGTAGACTGAGGTTGCATTCTGGACCACTGCATTCTTCTCCCCTCCATCAGATGGCAGCAGAATATTTTTATCATGTAATGTCTTGCACAAATAGGTTAGCAAGATATACTCTTGTCATGCTGTCTTTCTTTTAGACATCTGTATTTGTACTATTTTGATGATTACATATCTATGTGTCACTTTGTATACACATTTCATCTTTTCAATCTACTGTGATAATCAAGACTGACCTTGAGATCACAGATGATGAAGTGGCATCTGAATTAAACAACTATCTGAATTTAGGTGTCTGAAGAGCAGTTTGATCAATAATTAGTAAGCACCACATTTTTATTCCACGTTTTTTCTGCACCCCAAACCCTCAGTCTGGTTCCGATTCATTCATGACATCTTCATAATCTGGACTCAGGGCCAAGACAACCTATCCTAATTCCTTCACAACCTCAATACTTTCTCTCCCATCTGCTTCACGTGGTCATCCTCACTGCAGGTAGCCACCGTCCTGGGTGTTGACCTCCTCCTCTCTGATGGCTTCATCCATTTTTCTGTCCACATTAAACCCACCAACCAGCACCAGTACCTGCATTTCGACAGCTGCCATTCCTTACATATGCTGAAGGTCTCACAATGGCCTTCACAGACAGGCAGTATCCCACAGACAAACAGATTTCCCATGCTTTATCCCCATACGCCCCAAATCTTCCCACCACCCCCAAGAACCAGCTTCAAAGCAGTGCTCCCTTCATCACCAAATACCATCCCAGACTCAAACAAAGGAACTGCATCAATCTTCAGCAATTTGACTGTCTTTCACCACACCCTGAATGAGAGATATCCCACCAAAGACCCTTCCCACCCCTCTTAAGTGGTGTTCCTTCACCTCCCCACAAGCTCCACAACTTCCTGATCCATCCCTATGCCACTCCCAATCCCAACCCCTTGCCACTGGAATCAAATCCCTGTCGAAGACCGAGATGCAAGACCTGTCCAATTCACCCACCCAGCACTTCCTGATCCAGCCTTGTCGTGATCTTATCCTGCCCAATCAAACACTGGGCCACCCATGAAAGCAGCCCTGTCACATACCAGCTCTGCTGCAATGATTCCAAATCTTTTTATACTGGTGTTTCTGTGAGTCAGTGAGTCAGTGAGTCAGTGTGCTCCCTGCCGCCGTTGGATAAGCAGCTGCAGCAGCAAGTCGTATAACCCTAGATAACTTGTTTGTTAGATAGCTTAATTAATTTCTTTGCGTGTTTTTGGGTACTTGCATTGTTTAATTCATATATTTCGGGCGTATTATAGTATTTGAGGGTTGTAGCATCGCGCCTTAGTACCTGAATAGTGTAAATTCGCGTAGTCGTCTGTCTTCTGTTTTTGTTGTGAACGGCCAGTGTCGGTTGGTCAGTCAGTGTGCTCCCTGCCGCCGTTGGATAAGCAGCTGCAGCAACAAGTCGTATAACCCTAGCTTACTTGTTTGTTAGATAGCTTAATTAATTTCTTTGCGTGTTTTTGGGTACTTGCATTGTTTAATTCATATATTTCGGGCGTATTATAGTATTTGACAGTTGTAGCATCGCGCTTTAGTGTTTACTTCGTAGATTCTTATTTAAATTGCGCGTGAGTTTCGTATAGGAGGTGCAATTTCGAGTTTTAGTTACTGTAATCGTAAATTCAGCAGATTGTAGCGCAGTCGTTAGGCATTTGTACAGGTTAGTTGATACATTCTTTGCGTGTTTCGCTTGCGTTATCTAAGCACGGACTCGTGTTTCGGTAACTGTTGTTCAACATCGATCAGAATGGACAGGGACTGCGATTGCTGTGTTCGGATGAGGGCTGACTTGGCATCCCTTCGCTCACAGCTGCAATCGGCGCTGACTTCGGTCGCGCAGCTTGAGGCTGTTGCCAATGGGCACCACTGTGGGGAGCCGGACTTGGGTATCACAGGGATGTCAACCTCGTCCCGTCTGTCCCCAGATCGGTCTGCCGCTGTGATTGCCCCGGTTGCTGCCGACAGTGGGGCTGAGCCCTCGCCTGTGGTTGATTGGGAGGTCGTTCCAAGGCGTGGCAGGCAGCGAAAGGCGTCCCCGGAGGCTGATCAGAAAGCCTGCCCGGTGCGTCTGACAAACCGGTTTCAGGCACTGTCTCTGGCTGAGCCAGATGCAGCTGCCTGCCCTGTTTCAGAGGATCATTCTCAGCCTTCAAGGTCTGGGCAATCGCAGAGGGTGGGCTCACTGGTAGTTGGGAGCTCCAATGTTTGGCGCGTAATGGGGCCCCTTAGGGATACGGCGGCTAAGGAGGGGAAGAAATCCAGTGTGCACTCCATGTGCATTCCGGGAGGAGTCATTCCTGATGTGGAAAGGGTCCTTCCGGATGCCATGAAGAGCACAGGGTGCAGCCAGCTGCAGGTGGTGGCACATGTCGGCACTAATGACGTGTGTCGCTTTGTATCTGAGGAAATTCTCTCTGGATTCCAGCGGCTATCTGATTTGGTGAAGGCTGCCGGTCTTGCTTATGAGATGAAGGCAGAGCTCACCATCTGCAGCATCGTTGACAGAACCGACTGCGGACCTTTGGTGCAGAGCCGGGTGGAGGGTCTGAATCAGAGGCTCAGACGGTTTTGCGACCGTATTGGCTGCAGATTCCTTGACTTGCGCCATAGGGTGGTGGGGTTTCGGGTTCCGCTGAATAGGTCAGGAGTTCACTACACGCAGCTGGCGGCTACACGGGTAGCGGAGGCTGTGTGGCGTGGACTGGGCGGTTTTTTAGGTTAGAAGGCCTCGGGAAAGTGCGGGATGGGCTGCAATGTCAAAAGGTGCTTGGCAATTACAGGACGTGCTTGGATCAAGGAACAGTCGGAATTATAGTTGTAAATTGTTGTAGCTGCGCTGGAAAAGTCCCTGAGCTTCAAGCGCTGATAGAAAGCACAGAAGCTGATATCGTTATAGGTACAGAAAGCTGGCTAAAGCCTGAAATAAGTTCTGCAGAAATTTTTACGAAGTCTCAGACGGTTTTCAGGAAAGATAGATTAGGCAGAATTGGTGGTGGAGTGTTTGTGTCTGTCAGTAGTGGTTTATCTTGTAGTGAAGTCGAAGTAGATACTCCGTGCGAATTGGTATGGGTGGAGGTTATACTTAACAGCCGAATTAAGTTAATAATTGGCTCCTTCTACCGACCCCCAGACTCCGATGATACAGTTGCGGAACAGTTCAGAGAAAGTTTGAGTCTCGTAACAAATAAATACCCCACTCATACGGTTATAGTTGGTGGGGACTTCAACCTACCCTCGGTATGTTGGCAAAAATACTTGTTCAAAACCGGTGGTAGGCAGAAAACGTCTTCCGAGATTGTCCTAAATGCTTTCTCCGAAAATTATTTCGAGCAGTTAGTCCACGAACCCACGCGAATTGTAAATGGTTGCGAAAACACACTTGACCTCTTAGCCACAAACAATCCAGAGCTGATAGAGAGCATCATGACTGATACAGGGATTAGTGATCACAAGGTCATTGTAGCTAGGCTCAATACCATTTCTTCCAAATCCATCAGAAACAAACGCAAAATAATTTTATTTTAAAAAACGGATAAAGTGCCACTAGAAACCTTCCTAAAAGACAACTTCCATTCCTTCCGAACTGACTATGCGAATGTAGACGAGATGTGGCTCAAATTCAAAGATATAGTAGCAGCAGCAATTGAGATATTCATACCTCATAAATTGGTAAGAGATGGAACGGATCCCCCGTGGTACACAAAAAAGGTCCCAACGCTGTTGCAGAGGCAACGGAAAAAGCATGCGAAGTTCAGAAGAACGCGAAATCCCGAAGATTGGCTAAAATTTACAGACGCGCGAAATTTGGCACGTACTTCGATGCGAGATGCCTTTACTAGGTTCCACAACGAAACATTGTCTCGAAATTTGGTAGAAAATCCGAAGAAATTCTGGTCGTATGTAAAGTACACAAGCGGCAAGACGCAGTCAATACCTTCGCTGCGCAGTGCCGATGGTACTGTTATCGACGACTGTGCCGCTAAAGCGGAGTTATTGAATGCAGTTTTCCGAAATTCCTTCACCAGGGAAGACGAATGGAATATTCGAGAATTTGAAACACGAACATCTGCTAGCATGAGTTTCTTAGAAGTAGATACCTTAGGGGTAGCGAAGCAACTCAAATCGCTTGATACGGGCAAGTCTTCAGGTCCAGATTGTATACCGATTAGGTTCCTTTCAGATTACGCTGATACTATAGCTCCCTACTTAGCACTCATATACAACCGCTCGCTCACCGATAGATCTGTACCTACAGATTGGAAAATTGCGCAGGTCGCACCAGTGTTCAAGAAGGGTAGTAGGAGTAATCCATTTAACTACAGACCTATATCATTGACGTCGGTTTGTAGTAGGGTTTTGGAGCATATACTGTATTCAAACATTATGAATCACCTCGAAGGGAACGATCTATTGACACGTAATCAGCATGGCTTCAGAAAACATCGCTCTTGTGCAACGCAGCTAGCTCTTTATTCGCACGAAGTAATGGCCGCTATCGACAGGGGATCTCAAGTTGATTCCGTATTTCTAGATTTCCGGAAAGCTTTTGACACCGTTCCTCATAAGCGACTTCTAATCAAGGTGCGGAGCTATGGGGTATCGTCTCAGTTGTGCGACTGGATTCGTGATTTCCTGTCAGGAAGGTCGCAGTTCGTAGTAATAGACGGCAAATCATCGAGTAAAACTGAAGTGATATCAGGTGTTCCCCAGGGAAGCGTCCTGGGACCTCTACTGTTCCTGATCTATATAAATGACCTGGACAATCTGAGCAGTTCTCTTAGACTGTTCGCAGATGATGCTGTAATTTACCGTCTAGTAAGCTCATCCGAAGACCAGTATCAGTTGCAAAGCGATTTAGAAAAGATTGCTGTATGGTGTGTCAGGTGGCAGTTGACGCTAAACAACGAAAAGTGTGAGATGAGTTCCAAAAGAAATCCGTTGGAATTCGATTACTCGATAAATAGTACCATTCTCAAGGCTGTCAATTCAACTAAGTACCTGGGTGTTAAAATTACGAACAACTTCAGTTGGAAGGACCACATAGATAATATTGTCGGGAAGGCGAGCCAAAGGTTGCGTTTCATTGGCAGGACACTTAGAAGATGCAACAAGTCCACTAAAGAGGCAGCTTACACTACACTCGTTCGTCCTCTGTTAGAATATTGCTGCGCGGTGTGGGATCCTTACCAGGTGGGATTGACGGAGGACATCGAAAGGGTGCAAAAAAGGACAGCTCGTTTTGTATTATCGCGTTATAGGGGAGAGAGTGTGGCAGATATGATACACGAGTTGGGATGGAAGTCATTACAGCATAGACGTTTTTCGTTGCGGCGAGACCTTTTTACGAAATTTCAGTCACCAACTTTCTCTTCCGAATGCGAAAATATTTTGTTGAGCCCAACCTACATAGGTAGGAATGATCATCAAAATAAAATAAGAGAAATCAGAGCTCAAACAGAAAGGTTTAGGTGTTCGTTTTTCCCGCTCGCTGTTCGGGAGTGGAATAGCAGAGAGATAGTATGATTGTGGTTCGATGAACCCTCTGCCAAGCACTTAAATGTGAATTGCAGAGTAGTCATGTAGATGTAGATGTAGATGTAGATGTAGATGTGTGACTACCAAGCAGCTGTTCACCAGGATGAATGCCTACCACCGAACTGTGTCCAAGAGCAAAGTATACCACCCTATGGCACAACATACATATGAACAGAACATGCTTCATTTTAATGGCTGATTCACAATAGAAGTCGTCTTGGTCCTCCCTTGCACCACAAGCATTTCTTAACTGCACAAATAGTAGTTATCCTCACACCACATCCACCATTCCCAAAATCATGCCAGCCTCAAGCTACGGTAACCTACTGCCCAACACCCTTCACTCAATAGTTTCTGCCCTCTTTGTCCTACCACTTCTTCCCAAGTCACATCTGCTTACGCTCATTGTATGTCACACTCTGCTAACACACCCACCAGTCTGCTCCCCCTTCTCTACTACTCTCCTTGTGTGTTCTCCATTACCCTCCCTTCACCACAGCCATCTGACACCGTGCCTGGCAGCCTTGCCTTGCGACTATCTCTCTGCCAGGCAGTGCTGACTTCTCACCCCCCACCCACACCCATAACCTGCTATCTTCCCCCCACCCCCTCCCTGTTCCTGAGACCTCTCCGGATTGCTGCTTCTGTAGGACATAACACAGTTGCATCCTGGCTGGAGTGACCAGAGATGGTGGTGATGTGTGCATGTGGTGTGTCTACATCTGTTAGTATGTGTGTGTTTCCTTTTCCGAAGAAGGATTTGGCCAAATGCTCAGATGTGTAACAGTATTTTTGTTGCGCTTCTTGCAGCTTAATGTGTTGTCTTTATGATGACTAGCAAGCTATCCTATTCATAATATTGTTGATATTTAAACATGGTCTTTCCATTCTTTGATTTTACCAGACAACTATTTAAGAAGGATGTTTAGGCAAATAGCAAAAACCGTTGCAGATGTAAAGAATGCCAGTGAAAAGAATATTTCGAATAACTCAGGGCAGCTATTAGAGAGCATGTTAGAAATGGGGTCCTAAACTGAGTTTCAATAAAAATAATATAACGTGTAACCAGTATATCGAAAAGACAGCTATACAAAATAAAAATAAAGTTTGACAATCATTTAGTGAGTTTTTGTATTTAGTGCAGTTGAAGGTAATGACAGGATGGACAGGAAAGAAATATCTGTAAGATAATGCTTCCAAAACTAAATTTCCAGTGTTTGTAAGACAAAAGCCGGCCGGTGTGGCCGAGCGGTTCTAGGCGCTTCAGCCAGGAACGGCGCGACCGCTACGGTCGCAGGTTTGAATCCTGCCTTGGGCATGGATGTGTGTGATGCCCTTAGGTTAGTTAGGTTTACATAGTTCTAAGTTCTAGGGGACTGATGACCTCAGATGTTAAGTCCCATAGTTCTCAGAGCCATTTGAACCATTTGTAAGACAAAATGTTTATAATCTATGTATATTATCAGATTATGATTCGATTTATTTCCAGCACCAAATTCATAATGGTTATCACCAGTGCATTAACAACTTAATACACAAACACCACAACATCTCAACCAATGCCATCTGCACAGTATTTCATTTCTTCTTCTAGAGTGGAGCAAGGAACAGTTCAAGTCTCAGCTGCCTTTAGAACCTGCACATTGTTACTCCCAGGAAATCCATATATTTTAGTCTTCAACAGCTTTGTACATTCTGAGCATAGGTTCTACAGATCATGACTTCTGACAGGTGTCATTCAAATTAAATGAATAATACTATAAAGGACCTTGATTGAGCTGTGTCCTATCCTTCCTCACCTCCACATCTTACTCCCCCACCTCTCCCTTGCACGTATCAGGATGGCACAAAAGGTAACAGTCATAGTACAGGGTTGTTATGGTTTAAACTTTTGCTACTTGAACCACTGTTGGCAGAAAACTATTTACAATAAGGGTACCCAACGTAATAGGAAAGATAACTTAATAGATATGCTGTTCAGACTACGCACTGCAGGATTTGCCTTGTTAGTAGTGTTGGTCTAATGGCTTGCTGTTAGGCACCAGTACTGGTATTATGATGTAGGAGTGACTCAAAACTTAACAACTAAGGACATGCAGCATGTATGGCACATGTTACAGTGACCTGCTTTGCCAACAATTGATCACTGCTCTGTGGGAGAAGGGTGCTTTGGGCTCAACCGTTTTGATGCATGATGGAGCTCTGCCTCACATTGCTCAAGAGCTCACTTAGTTAATCTATAACACATCTGGGGAAAGCCATTGACTGATTGTTCCAACTTGTGTGGCTGCCAAAATCAGATATGAAACCATGTGATTTCTGGTTGTGAGGTTGCGTGAAGGATGGGTTTTATCAACAGGACACTAACACAGTTTGTAGGTTGAAGATGAGCATAATGAGGGAGGTAATCAACATCCAGTCTGAGATGTTTCAGAAAGCGGTCAAGCAATCTATAGTGTGGTTCCAGGGAGCTGTGGATGCAGGTGGTCATCAGATTGAGCAATGTTTATAACCTGTATGATAAACTTGGTACACTATTAACAAATATTACCCTTTCATATGGAAATTAAAATGTTTTCCTTTCAATGAGTTAATTGTTATTTTTCATCTACATGCCCTTACAAATTTTTCCACAAAGTTTCAGTGTCCTACAATCACTCGTTTTTCGTGTGGGCCTTCTTGAGTAGTGAGACTTAAATTATAATCCTCCTGTACATTTGGATTATCCCATTAAAACAAAAGAACTATGTTAAATAAGAGTGTTGAGCTTTCCATATCACTTTAAGAAATAAAAAAAATCTCAAATCATTTGTATGAATGTGTTATGTATCACAGAAAAACATCAGACTGCTGCTTCTAGATGGATACAAGTTAGTGTCCTATTACTGTAGGCATAACTTACGGAATGGGAAAGTGACTATATACCCAAGTACTGGAATAATGCTCCAGGCTGTAAACCAAAATGTGTACCATATTGAACAGACCTTTTAGGTCTGTGCTTCAGCTGTAGTCTTGGAAACTTGAGAGATAGTGCCTGTGGCAGTGTACCAGCTAACAACAGGAAAATTTTTAAACTTTATTAAGCAGTTAGAGAGGATACAAATAACACCTAATAGAAATGAATAAGAGATTTCAATACTGATTTCATCTTGGATAGTACTGGTCTGTTCCCCACAGTGAGATTCACAACAAAATTGCTACATAGTGCAAAAGCAGTTGATAATTTCTAAATTCAGCTGTTTATTTGAAAGAAATGTTTTCCTCATAATAAATGATTACCTGACCATGACAGACAAATGGTGAGGAAAAATGCATTCCCATCAATAAGGTTAAGCTAGGAAGGAGAAAATACAGTTCCAAAGAAATAAAATGTTGACTTAGTCAGGCAAATCAGGGAAAATGAAGCAGACAAATGAGAGAAAGAAATTTAATAAGGGGATACAGTTGATAAATAATTGTTGGGTGCAAATACTTTAATTGTATACAACTTTGGAGGCTTGTGTGTCCCTGATCAACACTTGTTATCAACTGAGGTAAGCAGAGCTAGACTTTAATGTGAGATCAGAACCACATGTCATGCCTGGTGACTGGTTGTTTCATTGAGAGTTGAACGTCAGCTTAAACACAGACTGAAAATTTTCGCGGACTAACAGTGTTAGACACCATGACTCCATGGTTTCCAGGCACACATTGTACCATTGGACCATGAAATATGTTCTCTATTTTTATATACTTGAACTTAGCATATTTTGTGACAGTATTCAATTTCCAATGGATGTTTATAAGATGATATTTGACTTTTTTGTGTTGGCTTCAGTTGTCTAGTGAAAGTATGATTCCATAATGTAGTTTCGTTGGGTGCGGAAATGTCCTGGTTCAATGCGTTTTCCTCATTTTTGGTGCTTTAAATACCATTTTTCTGAATGTGTTTCCTTCTTGATGTTTATATAAGAAAGTAGTAGCATAACTCATTTTTGCTGGTCACTTGCAAATTATTATAATGGGGACCTGTACATTGTTCCACCGTCACGCACCGAGTGTTCACTGCTGACTGACTACGGTCAAACACAACTCCAGTGTCAAAGACATTTCACACAACACACAAGCTTCCACTTGTAACCAGTCTCTTTGATATTATTTGTCACGTCTACTAATATTAATCAATATGCTGTCACTCTCAAGCATATAAGCAAATTTGCATAAACTAAGGCAAATTCACAAAAAATATTCTGACAAAAATATAAGAAAACATTTACAACCTCCCTCATTATATTTGGTATCGACAAATCCGGTAGAAAATAACACATCTCCCTGATCCATTACAACCACCAGCCCAGACTACATAGTAGGTGATAAATTTAATTATTTTCTAAGACTTTCTTACAATGTGATAAATCCAGTTTTTCTTTACAACAGCTCAAGGAAGTTGCAGTGACAGTTGGGAGATGGTGGCAAAGATCTGGGATCATAGTACCTTGGAGCAAGAAGGGAGCATTATTTAATGGTGTGGCACACTTTGTCATTCAAAAGGTAAAAGTGTCGAGCAATGGAGAAATAAAATCAAAATTTCAGCACAGTCAGTTTGGAGCATTGTTAGACATTACACTAATAAATTTGATAAGGCAAATGATATTTAACTCCCTAATGAAAGTAACAGCAAGACAGAAGATAAATTCAAATCATTTCCCACTACGTTTAGTGAACTGCTCCCAACAGTAGCTGAAAACAAAGGGAAAAAATAAACCTTTGAAAGTATATTTATTACATTTTCTTAGACATGCATTGCGTACTCCATCAGACACAAGTTATGCCAAATCAAATGCTGGAGATCTCAGAGTTCACTAGGTCACTAAAAAGCAGTAACTGTCCCGCTTACACTGATATTTCAAACAAGCCATCTTGAGATGATTTGATAGTGCCCCTCAGAATAACTTTTGTAGTCAGTGAGCCACACTGTATTCCCTGTGAAACTGGAATACACAGTAGTGACATCCATTTACAGAAGTTGACATAAGGAAGTGATCTCTAATTATAAAATCATCCCCCTCCTTCCAGTGTTCTCAAGAATATTTTAGAAGGTAGCACAAGATGGAATACTGAGCCATCTTTCTGACAATATTCTTTCAACATCTCACTTTCATTCCCATAAAGGCTTGCCTGCATAGAAATAAACATATGATCGTACAAATTCAGTTTTTGTAGATCTATATAAGTAAAATTACCCTCTTAGCATTTTCTTTGATTTTGCCTTTGCTTCAGATCTACAGATCTTAAAATTATATTAGGTACAGTACTATATTATGGCTTCAGAGTCACTCCCTTTGCATGGAAGGAACCATATCTCAACAATAAAAAAAGATGTAACAGTAGAAAACAGAGGGTCACATTAACAATGATACTGCAAGAATAAGACTATATTTGGAGTGGGGAAACATTAAATATAGTGTCATATATCGTTCAGTACTCAGCCCACTCCTGTTGTTTAGCTTCTGTAACACAATGAGGTGGAACAATCCACTTGTTCTTACACTAATCCTGACAGTAATATAATTTTTTCTTTATCTGATTTCATTTTTTGAGTGACATATATACAATAAGTACATAATTATAATAAAGAACTTCTGGGAGAATTTAAAGACTTTAGGAGTAAAGGAAAGCAATCTCTGAATAGCACAAGTGTTGAACTGTTGACAGGCATATGTAAAAGAGAATGAAAACTTTGCTAGCCTTTGGGAGAAAACTTTTGAGGAGATAGAATGCAAACAAACAAACACACACACACACACACACACACACACACACACACACACACACACACACACACACAAAATAATGGGATTGCAGTTTGGCAGGTGGATTGGATCGTGGGTTGTATCTAATTTTATAGGTAAAGGGGGAAAGAGGCAGGGACCATGATGAGAGGTTATGGATGGGTAGCTAACATTTTGGAGAGAGGCTGCAGGAATGTGATAATGAGGGGTGGTAGGTGTACTGGCTAGGCAACTGTCACGGATGTACTGGATTTTATCCACAATGACATAGTTACATGGATTGAGAGGGCTGACAGGACAAAGGAAGGGCAAGAGGAAACTGCTGTATAGAGGGTCTGGGTACAGTGGATTAGCAGAGAATGACACCAGGAGGATTATAGGAGTGAAGAATGTGTTGCAAGGATAACTCCAATCTATGTAGTTCAGAAAAGTTGTTGCTGATGGGCAGCTGGTTAGTGGTCATTTGACATACATTGCTGTGTAGTGATTGTAGCAGACCTGGAATATGACATGGCTGCTTTCACAGATTGCTTTGATTGGATAGGATGAACCTCATGACAGGACTAGAGTAGGATGTGCTGGGTGAGTGAATCAGGCAGATCTTGCATCTATGTCTTCCACAAGGATATGGCCCCTGTGGCAAGGGGTCAGCAGAGAGTGTGGCCCTTTGCAATGCTGTCTGGAGTCTTCCATCCAGCACCAGCTTTTCTGAACTATATAAATTCACTCCCATAATCCTACTGGCTTCGTCACTGTTAAGACTATCTTCCCCCCTCCCCCCTCATGTAGCAGTTTTCTTCTTCCTCCGATCAATCAGCCTCTCCTAATCCATGTCTCCATCACACTCCTCCACCTCACCCGCTCTGGTACTTCTGTGTTGCTTGTCTTGCCCATATATCTACTGCCCCCTGGTTCCACATAACTGTCTTCCACACCAGCTGCCTCCCTCTCAGCCATTAGCTACCCAGCTCCAGCTCCTGATTCTTGCCTCTTTCTCTCTTTATCCAAATCTCGAGATACAACACTGACCCCAATTCCATCTGCTGTACTGAACTGCAATCCCACCACTTTCTGTCCTGCCAGCACAAAGTATTGGTGCAGGTGTGTGTGTGTGTGTGTGTGAGTGTGTGTGTGTGTGTGTGTGTGTGTGTGTGTGTGTGTGTGTATTTCCACTCTAGCTAATCAAAGGATTTCTTCGAAAAGCTAGAAAATTTTTCATTCTCTTGTGTGTATGCCTATTGTAACTCAATACTTCTGCAATTCAAACAGTGTTCTCCTTTACTCTTAAGGTATTTACATTATGCCAGGATTTTCTTTATTATATTTATGGAATTATTGTACATATGTCACTCAAAAAATGAAATCAAATAAACAAAAAGTTATATTACTGTCAAGAGTGGTGCAAGAACAAGTGGATTATTGCACTTCACTCGGTTGCACTAACTCAACAACATGAGTCGGCTGAGTACTGAACAACTTATGAAACCCTATATTTAATGTTTCCTCACTGCAAATTTAGTCTTATTCTTGCAATATCATTTGTTTATTTGAGCCTTGTGCCTCTATGTTCTATTGTTACATCTTTTTTATTGTTATGATATGATTCCTTCCCTGCAAAGGGAGTGACTTTGAAGCCATAATGTTGTACTATCCCTAGTATACTTTTAAAACCTGTAAATCTGAAGCTCTATGCAAGATCAGATAAAATGCTAAGAGCATGATTTTTCTTATATTGTTCTACCAAAACAGAGTTTGCAGGTTCATATATTGATTTCTATGTAGGGAAGCCTTTATGGGAGTGAATTTTAAATGTTGAAAGAACATGGTCGGAAAAATGGTTCAGTATTCTGTATTGAGCTACCTTCTCTAATATTTTTGAGAACACAGGAAGAAAGGGGATGATTTTACAATTAGAGATCACTTGCTTATCTCAGCTTCTGTAAATGCATGTTAGAACTGTGTACTACTGTTTCTCAGGAAATAGAGCTTGACACCCTTACTGTAAAAGTGATTGCAGGGTCACTATCAAAACAGTTCAAGGGGGTACTGTCAAATCAGCAATGATAATAAATCAACCAGACACTATTCACACCACAGTGCTCAGTATCGAGTCCCATCCTATTTCTGATATATATGGCTCCAAGATAGCATATTTTAAAGACTAAGTACCATGTGCTATTTAATGAGAGTGCTTGTTTATTATGCTAATATACACTTTATTCTGAAATGTGGGATCACTTTCTGGGGTAACTTGCCATTCTGCCTAACACTGTTCAGGATGCAAAAAAGAGTAGAGAGAATCATGGCTGGAAAAAAAAGACCAAACCCTGCAGACCACTATTTAAAAGGATGGGGAGTCTTCCCGTTCCATGTCTTCTTACCTTTGAAAGCAGAATGTTTATTAAGAAAAGTGCAATAACAAATCCTAGTGCCCTCCTCAAAAATGAATATCTGCATCAACATAACACAAGACAGTAAACTGACTTTCACATACTTCACATAAATACAAGTTTGTGCCAAAAAGGAACATCACACTATGGTAAAATTATTGACAGTAAGTTGTGAAATGAAATTTAAAGTGATAAATGATCTAAGAAATTGAAATCAGTATTAAAGAAACATCTATTAATGCATAGCTTCTATAGTTTGGGAGAGTTCTTCCAAAATTTTTGAGAGCCTAACAAAGCTAATGCTATGTGTATAAGCAACATCCTTTATCATTTACAAAATTAATGTGTAACTGTGAGTATCTACTTACAGCATGTAAAGACTATAACCATTAATATTAATTTATTCATATTTTCAGTTGTAACTTTCTAGCTAAACTGAATTAATTATAAGCACAGACATGAAAAAGATATATTTGCATTGACCTCTCCAATATCTGATATGCTGTGCTGTAAAAGTAAGATTTACTGGACCAAATACATAGATGTATACAAGATAGGTTGTTTGAAATACCATTGTAAGCAGGAAAATTACTTCGTTAGTGAACTAGTGAGTTTTGAGATCTCTTAGCTGTTGATTTGACATAACTAATGTCTGATGGCGAATAAAACATTGGCTGTTTAAGAAAATATAAAGGATCTACTTTCAATGGTTCATCTTTTTCCTTTGTTTTCAGAGTTCATCGAATGTAGTGAGCAATGATTTGAAGTTTACCTCACTTGCCTTGCTCTTATTACCATTAGGGATTTGAATATCATTTAACTTATGGCCTTTATACATTTATTGTCTTATGATGCTTATGTTGACTATGCTGAAGTTTTGAATTACCTCTGCATTGTCCAATATGTTTGCCTTTTTGATGACTTGGTGATAAATGTTGTGGTACTCACTATGGTGCACCTTTAAATCTTGATGAGCTAGTCCTCTACATTAAATAATGTCCCTTTCCTGGCTCAAGACACTATGGTCCAGATGTTTTCCACCTTTTCTTTCAACTTCCACTGTGCTTGTCCTCAACCCACTGTAAGGAAAAACTGTATTTACCATAATGTAAGGATGCTTTATCAAATAATTAAATTTCTCATCTACTGTGTATTCAAGCCTGTCGTTCTAGTGTTTTCAGTCTACCTTTAATATAGTTTTCAATTCTCAGTGATGTGAGGAGTCACCAGGAATGACATGAGATTTTGGTTTCATGTTAAATTGCAGGTCTCCTATCCTTGGTTGGATAACTGTGATAGATTAGGGACACACAAGTCACCAAAATGGCTTTCAATTGACGGACTTGAACCCAGTCATTGAGATGGACAAGATTATTTATCTACTCTGTGCCTTCAATAAACTTTTTCCTGTCATTCATCCACTACATTTCATTCACTGCATTTTCAAAGTCAACAGTTTAGTTTTGTCAATTGCAATTTTCTCTTCTTAGTGAAACATTATTGATGGAGATGTTTTATTTTTGCCATTTGGCCATCAGAGATAAATTATTTATTGTGGGGATTACATTTCTTTCACAAAAAAACAGTTGAATTTAGAAATTATCAATCAATTTTGCACTGTGTTTGGAATCTCACTGTGGGGAACAGTCCAAAGTGGACACCAGTACTACCCAAGATGAAATCAGCATTTATATCTCTTACTCATTTCTATTAGGCTTTATTTATACCGTCTCTAATTGCTTAACAAAGTTCAAAATTATTCTTGTTTGGGGTCATACACTGCTACTGAAGTGCAGCAGTAAAAGAGCTGTTCAGTGTGCAGTACTCATTTTGGTTTACAAGCTGGAAAATCATTCCAGTACAAGGGTATATACAATAGTCACTTTCCCATTACTTATATTATGCTTGCAGTAATAGGATACTAACTTGTATCCATCAAAATACACCTGTCTAATGATGCTCTTCATGCTAAACATATAATGCACAAATACCTTGTGATTTTCTAATTTTCTACAGCGAAATGGAAAGCTCATCTTTCTTATTTAAAAGGTTTCTTATGTGGGGAGGAATATGGGAATAGGACACAACTGAAATAAAGTGTCTTTATAGCATTACTTATATCATTTAGATCTCTCCTGAGGTCAGGAGCCATGGTCTACAAAGGCTTCACGGAAGGCTTACAAATCTGTTAAGAATAAAAGTATGGAATTTCAAGGAATAAAAATATGGAGTTTTCAAAGGTAGCTCACACCTGAATTTTTTCTCGCTTCACACTAGATGATTACATGAATCACAAATATAAAACTACTGAAGAATTTCTTGGTGTGAAGATAGGGGGAAAGTGTGTTATATGTGGAAACCCGGAAGCTGAACAAATGAAATATTGTTGATATGTTGGTGATACAGGAGATGCTGCTAGTATATTAGTGGTGCTCTTGATGATTGGTGCTGGAAAGGCTGTTAGTGTTTGTGGTGTTGTTTCATTAAGATGTTGATGCACTGGTGATGACAATAATTAACTGGGTGCTGGAAATAAATCCAACCCTAACCTGAGAATAAACATAGATTGTAAATATTTCGTCTCATAAACAGGGGAATCTTAGTTTTAAAAATATTAGTTTACTGACTATTTCTTTCCTGTCCATCCAATAATGTCTTCA
This sequence comes from Schistocerca gregaria, assembly GCF_023897955.1. Taxonomy (NCBI): domain Eukaryota; kingdom Metazoa; phylum Arthropoda; class Insecta; order Orthoptera; family Acrididae; genus Schistocerca; species Schistocerca gregaria. Next base: position 541,322,630 of record NC_064921.1, read on the forward strand.
ACTGCACTAAATGAAAAATCTCAACTGGTCACCAAACTTTATTGTTACTTTATATTGTCGTATTTATGGTATTCTCATTATCAATATGTATTATTTAAGTTAGTATGTCACAAGATTTACATAAAATCACAGTGAAAAATAATGTTAATATACTGCATCAGAATATCAGAGGATTTAAAAAAAAGCAACAACAAAGTAGATGAGCTTCTTATTTGTTTAGAAGATTTAGAAACTGGGGGTGGAATACATGTACTATGCCTGTCTGAACATCATCCAGTGACAGGTATGGAAATGATAAATGTAGGTGGATATAAGCATTCAGCACATGTAAGTAGAGAAATTGTGGAGAGAGGAGGAGTTGCCATATATGTTAAAATCTGTCATAGTGTGGAAAATTTGGAAATTAAATTTTTTTGGGTAGTTCAACACGTAGAAGCATGTGCATGTGAACTTAAGTTAAAAATTGCACTTTTATAATTATTGCCACGTATTGCAAACAATGTCTTTCAGATAATTGGGAAATTTTAAACTGTTTTTTAAAAGCTTGGGCTCTTTGTTGTGCTCTCTTTCAGACAAAGGAAAGCACATATTGTTTGTGGGGACTTCTGTCTACATTTTCTGAGAGAGTCCTGTAGAATGCTTGACCTTGAAGTATTACTTGGTTCTTTCAATTTGACATCCATTATTGATTTTCCTATTCGGATGGTACAGGAAAGCAGCACACTGATAGATCATGATTTCATAGACCAAGATAAATTTAATCAAATAAAAACTTTTCCTGTTAAGAATGGTCAGTATAATCATGATGCACAGCTAATTATAGTGTATGATATAGCTCCATACAGTAATGCTAAACAGTCCTCCAAAATAGTGTGTTCAATTAACAATTAAAAATTTTAGGGAAAGCTTGCAACAGTTAGCCTGGGATGAGGTGTGCAGGTAACATAATACTAATTTAAAATTTATCCTACATCATGATATCTGTGTGATATAATTGTAAGAAACCATGTAAAAAGCCATGTCTTACTAAAGAGATAAAAATATCTTGTAAAAGAAAAGGGAAATGTATTTCATAGCTAGGAGGAGTGATGATCCCGAAACAGAAAAACATTATAAAAACTAGTGCGCTGTTTAAGAAAAGTTATTAAAAAGTCCAGAATTATGTGCATTATGTCTGAGATTAACACATCTGATAATAAAATTAAAACAATTTGGGATAGTGTTAAAAGGGAAACAGGGCAACTGAGAGAACAGGAAGACATTATTTATATCAAACATAATGAAAAGTTTGTAAACAAGAAGTCAGAAGTAGGCAAAATTCTTAATAATCATTTTTTAAGTGTTGTAGAGCAAATAGGATGCAGCTATTCATTAGAAAATCCAAGGCAGTATATGGAAGAGGCAGTACCTTTGCAATGTGATAAAACTGAAATTCAAACCCACCTCGCCCCCTGAAATTAGGAAAATAATAAATTCGCTCAACAGTAAAAGCTCACATGGAATTGATGCAATTTTCATCAGGGTACTAAAAGCTTGTTACCAACAAATGAGTAAGATTCTCAGCCACATATGTAGCAGCTCACTGAAACAGGGCATTTTTCTAGATAGACTGAAATACGCTATTGTTAAACCATTGCATAAAAAAGGAGATAGATCTGATGCTAACAACCACCAGCTAATCTCACTTCTGACAGACAGCTTTATCCAAAATTCTTGAAAAAGTAATGTATTCAAGAGAAGCATCACATATTTCTAAAAATGTACTGACAAAAGGTAACTTTGGCTTTCAGAAAGGCTTTTCAACAGAATATGGTATATATGCTTTCACTGACCAAATATTAAATGCATTGAATAACTGAACAGCACCCATTGGGATATTTTGTGATCTCTCAAAGGCTTTTGATTGTGTGAATCATGGAATTCTTCTCAATAAGCTTAAGTATTGTGGTATGAGTGGGACAGTGTGCAAATGGTTTTAATTCATACTTAATTGGAAGAATGCAGAAGGTTGAAATTAACAGTACAGATAGTCTTGCAAAAACCAGCAGAGTCCTCTAACTGGGGAGGTATCAAGAATGGTGTCCCACAGGATTCAGTCTTGGGCCCCTTATTGTTCTTAATATATATTAATGACTTGCCACTCTATATTCATGTAGATGCAAAGCTAGTTCTATTTGCTTATGATGCAAGTATAGTAACCACACCAAACAAGCAAAAATCAGCTGAGGAAATTGCAAATAATGTCTTTCAGAAAATTATTATTTGAGTCTCTGTAAATGGACTCTCACTAAATTTGGAGAAAACTCTATTTATACAATTCTGTACAGTAAATGTCATAATAACATTGATAAATATAGACTATGAACAGAAGTCTGTTGCGAAGTCAGAATGCTCAAAATTTCTGGCTTTGTGCCTTGATGAGAAATTGAATTGGAAGAAATACATTGATGATCTGCTGAAACAGTTAGGTTCAGCTACTTATGCTATTAGGGTTACTGCACATTTTGGTAATAAACATATCATTAAATTAGCCTGCTATGCATATTTTCATTCACTACTTTCACATGGCATCATATTTTGGGGCAATCCATCATTAAGAGAGAAAGTATTCATTCCACAAAAGAGTGTAATCAGAATAATAGCTGGAGCCCACCCTAGGTAACCTTGCAGACATTTATTTAAAGAACTCAGGATATTCACAGTACCTTCGCAATACATATATTCACTTACGAAGTTTGTCATTAACAACCCACTCCAGTTCAAGAATAGCAACAAAGTGCATAGTTACAATGCTAGAAGAAAGTATGATCTTCCCTTTTTTGGATTACATCTCAATGGTGTATCCCTGGAAGGGAATCTGCTGCTCTATAAAGACACATTTATTAACATTAACAATTTGTCCATATTCCACTGTCTGTGCAATGATTAACCCACATTTTGTAGCCCAGGAGACATCTCATTGAGATGATATAGTTTGATGGCGTTGTTATAACAGTTTTCTTCTTGCTTTAGGGACCATTGGAATTAGTGCAAAAGCTTTTGCAAAATAGATCACAGTAAAGAAATGCTCACCTGACACATTGCAATTGAAGTCTGTTACATTGGGTACTGGAAACCTATCAGGTACTGTGTGAGAATCCACTTCTCCGTAGGCACCACACATTCTGCATTTACCATTATTCTTTTCAATTCTTTGTAACGGAAATGATCAAGCAGTGTGAGAACGAGTTACAGCTCCTTCAGCTATCATCTTGTCAAATGCTTCTTGACTGCCTGCAGTTTAACTGGGCCAACTAACCAGAGGTTGTCCTGGAGTCGTCCTTGCATGATGCAGAGTAGAGTAGCAATGCTTGCCTTTTGTCATCTCCATGTTGGTCAGTGGTAGAAATTCCTGTAGAAACAGATATCGGTGTCATTGTCCGCCACTTGCTCAACCTTGGAGCAGGAATAAGGGAGGGGAGGGAGGGAGAGACTGATGCCCAGCTTGTGTTCTGCATGCCTACAGCATCATGGTGCAAGCACTTTTAAGTCCCAGGACACTCCTTTTTGTATCTGCAATTTCAAGTTCTGATTTCGTGTTCAAAGGTGTTACCTCTTTTTCTTTCCCCACTTCAATTTGCACCATCAATTTGGGCCAAAAGTGCGTTATTATGATTTTTCTACTCTGAACACCTTACAGAAATACAGGCAGAGAACTCGATGGCTTCTCATGTAACACACGCTTGTGCACTCCATATTCTGATGGACACGGAGCCAATGGATGATGTCCTGACACAGAAGGTGTGGTTTGTCCAGAAATCTTCATATGGTCCATTGCGAGGGCATAATGCATATCACGTGCTGATGCAGTAGTGAGGTGTGAAGTGATAAACCTTTCAATGAGACCCTTATTAACTAAGTCAGGCATAACAGATAAATGTCTTATTAGTCCTGTCACATAAGCCATAATGAAGGTTCAGGTTTGTTTACCAAGTAGTTTAACAGGCAGATTGTTTTCAACTGTGAGGATAGACACCTTGCTATTCCTTTGGTATTTGCCATCTGATTGTGAAATTACAATAATTTAAGTCCCTTTGTCAACCAAGAACAATGAATTAGATTTCTTGTCTCTGACATAAAGCCTTACAGAACCAGTAACAGCAGTTATTGTTACCTTCAGAATGTGCTGTAGGCACTGTGAATGATTGAGACAAATACGCGGGCCTAGTGGCACTCGCCTATTGTGTTTGGGTAAGTGCAGGGTTTGGTGCTATGCCTCGCTGCTGGTCCAAAACGTTTGTCATACCAGCATCAACTGTGTTTCGCTGTTCTCTCTTTCATTCCTGATTAGTGGCCTTCTCTTTCTATGTATTCATTCTAGGTTTCAGTCGTGCGAGCTCATTGGCTAAGCTCTCCATAGATGGCTCTGCCAGAGTGGGCTGCTACATTTATGTGTCCATGCACCCCATAGCATGAATGGGCCATTTGGGGACTTCATCCATAAACTCCTTTACAGCCATACATTGACTGTTGTCAGCACTTGCAATAGCTACTGCATCAGGTTTCCTAGCCAATTCATGTCGAAAGACCAGTAAAAGTCCACAGAACTACAGTCACATTTTGTGGTAGTCTTCACATCCAAACATGTCTAAAGATATCTCTGTTAGAAGTTCGGTACCTGAAAGAGTGTATAGAAACTGATAAGGGGTTCATCCCAATAAGTCTCACTGTCAATGATTTTCTGAAGACGCAATTGCGATGTGGACACAAACAATTGGAGAGTAGCCTCTTTAAGAACAATATAAGAGTGTTGGCCTGTTGATGCAGAGTCAGCCAATGGTTCAATCACATTTAAGTCCAATTGAGAAATGATGAAAGTAAATTGCTCTGAGTCTGACATGAGGCAATGTAACCTACATATGGCCTCAAGTTGAGTAAACCACAACTATGCCCCTGTACGCCAGAATGGAGGCAGCTTTGTGTTGAAATTCCTGTTGGAGTCAGCAATTCAGAGGTTCCAGGGATAGTAGCTGGTGGAAAAACATTGTTGCTTCCACTGTCATAACTTTCGTCTCCACGGCAGCGTTTGATTGTGGAACAAAGTGTAACGGACGTTTGGCTGCAACTGAAATATACAGTGCAAATCGTGAACTTACAGTATTAGAAACACTGCAGAATGATCTGAAAGCATCAAGAGAACATGTTCAGTTGTTGGAAATATGGTTAAAAGCCTATCTGATCCACCACTTAAAGAACTCGGACAATTTCAGGAGCAAAATGAACCAAAGAAGTGTGCAAAACCTAAATCAGCTTCAAACAATTTTAAAGTTCCGTTAAGAAACAGATTTCAGTGTCTCATTACAGGTTGTGAAGTTAATAATGACGAGTCCGGCAACTCGCACCAAGATTATTTATCTGAATGGCGGGAAGTGAACGCAAAATGTCGGAAAAACATAACTGCATCGACGATGCAAATAAAAGGACGAAAATAAACTTCAGTAGGCGTACAGCTTTGCTTGCTGACAGCCACGGGAGATGAGTTGGAGGTATTCTTCGCCTCCAGCAAGATCTCTCTATTACAAGTGTTATGAAACCTGGAGCAGGTCTGACAAAAGTTTTAAAATACTGTAAAAACTATAACTGAAAGGCGCAAAGTGAATGTATAGTAATAATGTGCGGCGCAAATTATGTGTATAAGAATGAACTAATAGTACAAACAGTGTGTTAAGAAATGCGCTATGTACATTGGTGAATCTAACCGTGATCGTGCTAGGCATACCACACAGGTATGATCTTTTTGAATCTCCTTGTGTGGACAGATAGATCCAAAAAGCAAACAGAATGTACAAAAAGATCTGCAAGGCCACTTCAAATGCGTTTTTCCTTAATATTGATGACCTGGAGAGAAAAAAGCATCTCAGTACACATGAAATGCGTTTAAATAAATGGGGCCAATCGCTACTCAGCCAGAAGATCAAGGCATTAGCGGAAAGTGTTTCTCCTAGAAGTAAGAAATGTAACCCAATCCCATTGCCGATGGTGAATAAGAGCTGCAATGTATCTTGCCTACCAACTGCTCCAGCTGCTGCAGTAACACAACTTGAAGAAACATTGATTACAAAAGAAAGAGTTTGGGAGAGAGGCTGGCATATTAACAGCTACAACAGATGGAACAACACAGCAAGGAACAGATCATACAGAAAAAGCAAGGGTGGCAGCATACTCAGCTACAAGAGCTATTGCTCCATCATGTGGTACAGGTATCCATTCTACAGCAACATATGAGTTACCCACAAGAAGAACCCAATCATCGAGATCAGGACATGAACATGTAGAAGGGAAGGGAGCTCAACGAGCAGTAGCAGTGTCAAATATTGTGGGTAAGCGAAAAACAGTTCCTCCTCTCCGCCTAAACGATTTTTTAGTCGAAGGCACCAAGGAGAAGAAGCCAATAAGGTAAATAGTGCAGGAGATTTAATAGCCCCTCGCCATAATAGTACATCTCTGAGGAAAGACAGGTTTAATCTTAAAATATGCTCTCCTAACATTCAAGGAGTGAGGGGTAAGGAACTTATTGTCAGTAATCTTGAAATATAAAATGTATTTCATATTTTGTGTTTGAGTGAACACTGGGCTACTTAGAGTGACCTAACATTTGTTAAATTTGATAATTATAATGTAGCCAATAGCTACTGCAGAAAATTGCATTTAAGAGGTGGTGTAGCAATCTATGTTAACAAGTCACTTAGATGTTCAATCAATAGATTGGATCTATATTTTTTGTGTCATGAACTGAACTTTGAAGCTGCTGGTATAGTTGTAGACAGTTTTAAGTTATTGGTAATATCCCTGTACAAATCATGTAAGGGCATCATCAGTGTATTTCTAGAGAAACTGTACCAACTATTATATGTATATGGCGAAACTAGATGGATAAATTATGATATTGTAATAGGTGGTGACCTGAATTCAGATTTTGATGTAACAACACCAAATGTAGTGTCACTGAACTTCAAAATCTACTAAGTCAATCCAACTTAGACTGTGTCAATAATAGGCCCACAAGAGAACAAACATCTGTTGACCATATTTTTGTGAATTTTAAAACAACAGACGAGTCATGTGATGTGTCAGAGTTTGCATTTTCTGATCATAGTTCTGTGATCTTAAATTATACAAGTAGGTTCCCTCCTGATGAGATTGGTATAACTAAGACTGTCCCAAAAATTGTAATCACCAGACCTGTCTCAGATGAAAAAAAGTTGATAGATTTTGTAATTCCCTTGCTGACAGAGACTGGTTTGGCCAGTGTTATGGAGACACACCCTATACTTTAAGTAACGATTTGCCAGCAAATATACTATTTGATAGGTTTTTAAAGTATTTTTGGTGTACTTTAATGATATCATTCCAACAAAGAAATTCAAAGTAGGCCTAACTGATCGAGTCCTGAAAACTAAAGTTCCAAAAAGACAAAATACACTACTGGCCATTAAAATTGCTACGCCACGAAGATGACGTGCTACAGACGCGAAATTTAACCGAAAGGAAGAAGCGCTGTGGTATGCAAATGATTAGCTTTTCAGAGCATTCACACAATGTTGGCGTCCGGTGGCGGCACCTAATACGTGCTGACATGAGGAAAGTTTCCAACCGATTTCTTATACACAAACAGCAGTTGACCGGCGTTGCCTGGCTCGGAGGAACCCTGACAGCAACGCCACCACATAATGCTTTTCGTGCAGCCACAGGACGTCATTTTACGACTCAAACTGTATGCAGAAGGCTGCTCGACTTCACTCCCGACGTCCATGCTGAGGTCCATCTTTGCAGCTACGACACTATTCAGCGCAGTACAGATGGGCCCAACAACATGGCGAATGGACCACTTAGGATTGGCATCAAGTTCTCTTCACCGATGAGTGACGCTTATGCCTTCAACCAGACAATCGTCGGAGAATGCCTTAGATGCACTGTCCAGTGATTGCTGCAAGGTGGAGGTTCCCTGCTGTTTTGGGGTGGGTATTATGTGGGGCCGACGTACGCCACTGGTGGTCACGGAAGGCCCGTAACGGCTGTACTATATGTGAATGTTATCCTCCAACCGATAGTGCAACCATATCGGTACATTGGTGACACATTCGTCTTCATGGACAGACATTTGCGCCCCCATCATGCACATCTTGTGAATGACTTCCTTCAGAATAATAACATCGCTCTACAAAAGTAGCCAGCATGTTCTCTAGACATGAACCCTACCGAACATACCTGGTATAGATTGAAAAGGGCTGTTTACGGACGACGTTGCCCACCAACTACTCTGAGGGATGTACGCCGAATCGCCGTTGAGGAGTGGGACTGTCTGGACTAACAGTGCCTTGATGAACTTGTGGATAGTATGCCACGACGAATACAGGGATGCATCAATGCAAGAGGATACGCTACTGGCTATTAGAGGTACCGGTGTGTACAGCAATCTGGACCAACACCACTTAAGGTCTCGCTGTATGGTAGTACAACATGCAATGTGTGGTTTTCATAAGCAATAAAAAGGGCGGAAATGATGTTTATGTTGATCTCTATTCCAATTTTCTGTACAGGTTCCGGAACTCTAAGAACCGAGATGCTTCAAAACTTTTTTGATGTGTGTAGAATGAGTCTTGCAGCCTTCACGCTACTGAGGCTTAGTGCTCCCGTCACTGAGCAATGTTTTACAATCTTAACAGCACTGCTCAACATATACCGGAACCAAGAGTGCATTCCTTATTCCCGTCACGGCGGGGATAATCACATACAAATCACTGTTTCCGGCTGTGAACACAAATTACCATCAGATTGATCGCAAACACAACTCAAGGAAACAGCTTATGTCCACCGTAAGTAGCAGGAAACGACGAGAATCCACATAGCATTCATAGGCATCCACCGTCAGGTAGTACAATATACACACTTGCTAGTGCGTTGGAGCCCGCCGCCGACACGCTCCTCAAATCTTAACACAGCGCCGCGAGCAACCAACACTCCTGCGTAACGTTCACTCAAGACTCGCCAACACAACACATGCCAAAGCAACGGGCATGCACGACCACTAGCGCCTCGGAGTGGAAAACCAAGAGAGCCATAGACGGAAACGCCGCGCTTAAATAGCGGCCAAAAGAGGAAACCCAAAGAGAAAACCCTCAGGCCAGACCGAGTGGATTACTGCCCCTACCAGATAAGAGAATCACTGGCGCCAGCGACTCATCCAGGGCTCAAGGACAATAGCTACTTTCTTTGATTTGGCAAAAGCATCTGATTGTGTAGATCATGTAATAATTCTGCATAACTTGAAGCATATAAAGGCTCAACAAAGGTTCATTTCTTGTCTGAAAAGTAGGAAGCACAATGTTGTCCTCCATGACAAACAGGAAAGAGGTTTAAACTGATCGGTAATACGTAAAGTGGGGTGTGCCACAGTGTTCTCTTTGGGGTGTGTTGCGTTTCTTCATATATATCAACGATCTGCCGCTAAACATGATAGATGACTCAAATATTTTTCTTTCCAGGTAACACAAGCTTTATTGTGGAAAAGATGGTAGGCAATGTAAGTAACGAGCTAACAGCGTAATCAGTAACGTAAGTACGTGACTTTCAGAGAACAGTGTAACACATAATTCCAACAAAAAGCAGAGCATACAGTTTCTAACACGTAACTCTTTTAAAAACGAAACTTTACTCTCCTGGAATGGTCAAACAGTCGATCTAATCGACCATTTTAAATTCTTACTATTGGTTAAAAACAGCTTTGGTTACAATTTTAGTTGTATATGTCAGGCCAACATCGCCTTAGTTAAACTCAGTAAAAACTTATCTAGATGGACGTGCGTGACACCAAGATCTGCATAAGCGCGTTATGCAACCAAGACTGTTTTTAACCAATACTGTTAAGCACTGGTTTCTGTATGCCACATATCGATTGGAAGAATTATTAAATTCGTAGGAGTGAGGGTCAAAGGAGGACTCTCTTGGAAGTATCACATTCATCATCTTGTGCACAAACTGAACACTGCTGTCGAAAATATAAGAATGATCTCTACTGTCTCTGAAAGCGAAACGCGAAGACTTGTCTACTCTGCTTACTTTTGGGGTAGTTCAGTACAATCACAAAGAATATTCTTAGCTCAAAAAGGATGGTCAGTCCGAAGTGCATCGTCAGTTCGCGAACTTCATGTAGGCTGTCCCTGTGCATGTATTTTATTATGAGATTTGTTATTGACTACACTGACTAATTCAAAAGAAGCAACTACAACATTCATTCAATGAACACTTGACAGAAAAGCGATATACACTTGGCTAATACTTTCTTCAGCATTGTCCAGGTAGGTGTGCTCTATTCAGCAGGTTTCATTTTCAGTAGGCTTCCACTGAAAAGTTTGCGTGATAAATCCCAAGTATTCAGATCTCATTTGAAAGGTTTCCTTGTGGCACACACTTATTCTGTAGAGAAATTCCTCGCATAGTTGAGAACTTTTCTCTGTAATGTGTTATTTATTCGCGAACTTTAGTCTGCAAGCTTTCTCATCATCATTGTGTAAACTATGTACTGTCTCACGATACGGGCTAGTTTGTACCCTTTGAGGAGACTGGTAGCTTTGCATCGGATTAGATTATAAAAGTCTTGGTCACACAGAATTTTATTATAAACTTCGATAAATTGATCAGTTTTCATAAATATTATGTGGCCAAGACAATGTCATGCTATAATCTAATATTTACTGCCTCGCTCCACGAGCAAGTAGGTGTGGTTTGTATAGCCCCACGGCAGCTGAGAGGTAAATAAAAACACTGAAAAGCCAAAGAAACTGATACACCTGCCTAATGTCGTGTAGGGCCCCCGCGAGCAAGCGGAAGTGCCACAACACGACGTGGCATGGACTCGACTAATGCCTGAAGTACTGCTGCGGGGAACTGACACAATGAATCATGCAGGACTGCGAATAAATCCATAAGAGTACGAGGGTGTGGAGATCTCTGCTGAACAGCACGTTGCAAGACATCCCAGATATGATCAATAATGTTCATTTCTGGAGAGTTTGGTGGCCAGCGGAAGTGATTAAACTCAGAAGAGTGTTCCTGAAGCCACTCTGTAGTAGTTTTGGACGTGTGGGATGTCGCTTTGTCCTGCTGGAATTGCCCAAGTCTGTCAGAGTACACAATGGACATGGATGGATGCAGGTGATCAGACAGGATGCATACGTACATGTCACGTCTCAGAGTCGTATCTAGACGCATTAGGTGTCCTATATCACTCACTCCAACTGTACACGCTCCACAAGATTAAAGACGTTCACCAGCTTGAACATGCCCTTGCCGAAATGCAGGGTCCATGGATTCATGAGGTTGTCTCCATACCCAGACACGTCCATTCGCTCGATATAATTTCAAACGAGAGTCGTCCGACCAGGCAACATGTTTCCAGTCATCAACAGTGCAATGTCGGTGTTAATGGGCCCAGGTGAGGCGTAAATCTTTGTGTCGTGCAGTCATCAAGGGTATACGAGTTGGCCTTCGGCTCCGAAACCCATATCGGTGACGTTTCGTTGAATAGTTCGCACGCTGACGATTGTTGATTTGTGTAATTGGGAGGCAGCGTGACAGGCCCAACAGGGCTGCTCTTGACCACGTGTAAGTACTTCATCTGCATGGAGCTGTACAAGCCTTGTGTTTGCCACGCCACGCTGAACGATTCTCTTTCGGTCGACGTACGGTAAAAATCCCAACTTCATCGCTACCTCGGAGATGCGTCCCATCGCTCGTACACCGACTATAATAGCACGTTCAAATCCGTTGTTGTCTTATATAGGCGTTGCCGTCCGCAGCGCCGTGTTCTGCCTATTTACATCTCTTTGTGTCTGAATACGCATCCCTATACCAGTTCCTTTGGCGCTTCTGTTAAGTAAACAGTCAATGTGTTACCAGCAGCGTGACAGGCGCCACAGGGCTGCTCTTGGCCACGTATAAATACTTTATCTGCATGGAGCTGTACAAGTGTCTAGGTCCATGTACATGACACTTATTAGACCCCTGATGACGTACGCAGCCCCTGTCTGGGGATACGCTGCGCCAACTCGCCTGCGCCGTCTGCAGCTCATACAGAACAAAGTACTCAAAATCATAAGCAACGCTCCGCGCTACACACGCATTGCGGACCTTCACCGGGAATACCGGCTAGATACTATCTTGCAGGTATTCCAAAAACTCTCCACACGACTGTACAATAACACGAGACACTCGCGCAACCCGTTTACCTTTTCTCTGGGTAACTACGACCACAACCATAGATGGAAGCATAACAGACCAAAGACATTACTGGCTAGGAGCTAAACATCTATGGTCCATAGAACGCTAACACGACAGTACTGGCGAGCACCTGCAACACAGTTATTACTGGAAACCCAGATGTTCGACCAGCCGAAAAACAGGCAACCGCAGGGAAACCGTACTGCACACAGCACGCAAACCAGCCACACACATACCCTACACCGTCTGTGAGCCGATCTGTGACCGATCGCCCACTAATACACAACAACCTTGAACTGTTGCAGGGACACAGCAACTGCAGCAAGCGCCACAACAAGCTCCAACAACGACAAAGGTAACGATGCACGATACCTCGAACTAACATAACCATATCTTGCATGCACTGTCGCAGATAGCAAGCCACTACTGCCCTTACTACCCCTCCTACTGTCGCAGAGGTTTCTGTCCCTTGACTCTTGCCGGGGCACTTTTTTTTCCTCTGCCCTTACAACCGCTACCCTTCGATCGCTTTCGTCCACTCTCTATCTCCTGATGGACCATGTTAATGAGTAATCTTACCCAGACTCATGGATAACATCACAGCCCGCATCCTGTGACTCCTGATTCAAAAACTAACATGTTATACGGAGGTGACAGTAGAACTTTTGGTTTGGTCACCACGTTGGTGTGGGCGTGGAGGGGCCCCATCCTTTAGAAAAAGAGCTGTACAAGTCTTGTGTTTGCCACGATATCTGGAGTCGCGGCAGCCGAAGGCGGAAATACGTACCACAAAAATAAGAGCGGCGTTCAATAAGTAACGCAGCACATTTTTTTCTCAGCCGATATGGGTTGAAAAAAATGTGGAATTTGTTGTGGGACATCGTGGAATATTCCCGTTTCAGTCCTTACAGTATCATCAAGTTCCAATTGCTGGCGGTGCTATCGTAGCCTTCAAAATGGCTTCTGTAGTGGAAGTGCGTTCCAAGCAGAGAGCAGTCATCGAATTTCTTTTGACATAAAACCAGAGACTGTCAGATGGTCCTAGGCGCTTGAAGAATGTCAACAAGGACCTGGAAGTGAGCAAAAGCACTGTGAGTCGTTGGGCGAGACGTCTGCGGTCCTCGCAACAAGGTTACGCAAACCTATCCGATCTAACGCGTGCCGGCAAGCCGCACACAGCTGTGACTCCTGCAGAATAGAAATGTGAAGACACTCCCATTCGAGGGTGAACAACGGATCACAATTGATCACCTCGTTGGTCAACTGAATGTCTCTGTTCTTGTGCTGACACATTCGTCCACCAGTTGGGGTACTCGAAAGTATGTACCCATTGAGTTCCTCGCCACGTAACACAAGACTACAAAGAGCAACGCAGGACATACGTGCGCACCACAGGATTAATATGTGGATGATGGGGAGGTTACAGATGTAGCAGGACATTCGTTTCAACGTCCATCAGTCGAGTCGTATGCGGGTATACGGGCCCACCCAGTAAGATGACGTAAGCCCATGGTGTTGAACTGAGATTATTTAAAAAAAAACAGTGTTTTGTAGCTGAAAAAGTGGGGAATAAGAAGGTGTATTAGAATCCTGAACAAAACCAACCTGCTTTCAAAACAAAACAAAAAATGTTGCATTGCTTGTTGAATGCTTCTCGTATTAAGGTCGCCATCTCAGAATCTGTCTCCATATCTCTAGAGTGATGTGATATTACAGTACTGACAAGCTGATCTGCCGTTCTGCCATATTCCTCAAGTTTTGAACTGTACAGGAGGACGGAAAGCTATTACTCCATAAGATGAACGAGATGTCTGGGCGTGCATTCCATTGAGAAACAAAACATTTAGAAAAAGTGTATTGCATGGAAGTAATTCATAAAGAGTGCATAAAAATAAAAGCGAACTTTGTGTGCTTTAATGGATACCAGGTATTCAAAGAAGTGTCATGTAAATGTGCATCTGGCCTTCTCTTCTACAGCAGCACTGGCAGCCCGTTATCACGGCCAAATATTAATAGTACTTTTAACAGCAACAAACTTTTCTTAACTTCATCATCCTTCCAGTAGCATGCTGACAGCAGTAGGTGACTCGATCCAATTGCTGAACTTTCACGAGAAGCTAATGACGCAGTGGTTCTGTCGTGGAATTGCTCATGTAGCTACTGTGAGGCACTAGGCTTTCAGGGATATGTTACTGACTCAATTGCCTGTTTACTGGGAGTCAGCTACTCGACAGAACTGCATTTCTTGACAGCCACAAGGCTTCGAATTATGAGCTAGTCTGCATAACTTATTATGAGTCGGGGCCATTCCAAATGAATTTCAATTGAATTCATGAAAAAGATACAGACGTCGCGTTTTCACGAAAAGAACGTAGTGGATTTGAAGATAAAACTGAAGCACTGGTTACGGTGAGTGATTGGTTTAGAGTAAATTTTAATATAGTACGAAGTAACTTGCTGGAAATTTTTTATTTACGTGCTCTCAAATAGAAGACATATCTTCAATATTACACACCATTAGTCCATTAACAAGAGTGCTTTGTGGACAGAGGTACTGGTAGAATGGAGATTAATGCTTCGACCTGGTTGGCAGGCCGAAAAGTCCGCGGATCAAGTCAATGAATGCGTCGACGTCGATGCCGGCGTCCCTCAGTTTCTGGAGCAGCTCCTGGTACTCTGGCAGCGAGTTCAGAGTTTCCACGATCGACTACAACAGGTGAACAGGATAAATAAACTTTAGGTACTAAGTACCCTCCAGGATGGTCATCTAACTATTGATCAACACATGACGACTCACCTGGAATTCGGGAGACCTAATCCTGTCATACAGTTCTTTGAAGTCGGGGCTGGTTTCCAGCTTCTCGTCGAACAGAGCCCGGAGTTCGTCCAGTGGCAAGATGGCGAGAATCTCGTCGACCATGGAACGGATGCTCCTGGTGTGTCTCAGCTTGGATGGAGGAGTAAGCTGGGGCAGTCCCAGGAAGTCGTGTAGAATGTTCACGTACTTGTAGACATCGAGGCCGGACTCTTGCAGGTAGTTGAGGAACTGGAGGAGAAGAAGATAATAGTTTAACGTCTTTGTAATAAAGGTATATTGCAATGACTACAACTGACATAGGTCTGAGATCCTTACATCAATGTACTCTGGGAGAGCGTCGATGGCCAGGACAATGCTCTTGAAGTCATCAGAGAGCACATATTCTACGACAGCCTGCACCTCAGGGTCGTTGGCCAAGTGGTTAAGCACAATGTTAATAATTTCATCGATGGGAATGAGGGCGAGGAAGTCGTTGAGGTCATCCTGGAGGTTGCGGTTGGCCTTCTTGGCAGTTACATGGAAACGAATCTTGTTGCTGGAGCCTAAGAGAGAATAAAGAGAGACTCTAAGTACTCTAGAAGCGAAATGGTGTAACTGTCACTGAAATGTGACAATCTTCGAAAGCACGCCTGTTTGACATTCGTGCTCTCAACTCGTGTGGTACATATAGTGAATTACTTACTTGTTGGCAGGCCAAAGAGACCGCGAATCAGATCAATGAATGCGTCGACGTCGATCCCGGCGTCCCTCAGTTTCTGCAGCAGCTCCTGGTACTCTGGCAGCGAGTTTAGAGTTTCCACGATCGACTACAACAGGTGAACAGGATAAATAAACTTTAGGTACTAAGTACCCTCCAGGATGGTCATCTAACTATTGATCAACACATGATGACTCACCTGGAATTCGGGAGACCTAATCCTGTCATACAGTTCTTTGAAGTCGGGGCTGGTTTCCAGCTTCTCGTCGAACAGAGCCCGGAGTTCGTCCAGTGGCAAGATGGCGAGAATCTCGTCGACCATGGAACGGATGCTCCTGGTGTGTCTGAGCTTGGATGGAGGAGTAAGCTGGGGCAGTCCCAGGAAGTCGTGTAGAATGTTCACGTATTTGTAGACATCGAGGCCGGAGTCTTGCAGGTAGTTGAGAAACTGGAGGTGAAGAAGATAACAGTTTAACGTGTTTGTAATAAAGGTACATTGCAATGTCTACAACTGTCATAGGTATGGGATCCTTACATCAATGTACTCTGGGAGAGCGTCGATGGCCAGGACAATGCTCTTGAAGTCATCGGAGAGCACGTATTCTACGACAGCCTGCACCTCAGGGTCGTTGGCCAAGTGGTTAAGCACAATGTTCACAATTTCGTCGATGGGAATGAGGGCGAGGAAGTCGTTGAGGTCATCCTGCAGGTCGCGAGTGTGTGCATTCACACGGTGAACGGGAACAGCCTTTGCTGAAATTAATCAGCAATCCAGTTTGATTTGTATATCTCATCAACGAATAATTGCATTGTATCATACACTGAAGAATGAAATTAACATTTGTCGAGGTGTGTTACCTGCTGTTATCCCTAGGATAGCGAATAGGATGAAGAGCGTCTTCATCTGTAAATTTTAAAAAAAGTAATGGTTTTTAGCTGGTCTGACTTTGTTGTGTAATTGCTTCATGGGGTACGAATAAGCGTATTACAATATCTGCATTCTCATGTAAGTTTTTGAATAGGATAGTCGCTGGCTGTGTCTTACCTCGAGCACGTCTCGCCGTTTTGCTTCCAGCTGTGTACTGCCTTCCCAGAGGCTCCGCTACTTATATTGCATGCTTATCTCGAATTTGAAACATCTGACTGATATCATTCACTTATCAGCTATGTGACTGGCTCGCAATTGATCCAATTATGGTACGTACCAGACTAGTTCGGTTAGATTTATCGTTTTTTTTTTCCACATGTCTAGGTAAATGTCAAGTGAAATGAGTCACTGAATCTGAACTATCTCACAGGTTTCTTTTAGATGCGATCACGTAATCATTACGATAATGGCAGTCTTTGTATGCAAGTTGCTTGAGCGAGACTGAGCTAGCTTTCTCTCGTTTCTATTCTCATTAGCAAGGTGAGTGTTGGCATGCAACCTAAAAATGTTTACAAAAAATAGTACTTATAAATGGTTTAAACTGGCCTACCAGTCACGATTTTGTAAGAACATCTATTTAAATGGTGTATATGTGTAGTTTAGTAGAGTTTTACTTCAACGTAGCTAACACCGAAGAACTTGTTTGAAATGTTTTACTTTTTTCAAAGTTAGCTCAAAGTCACTAACACTGTAGTATCTGCCTAGCTTCAACTTGCTGTTATTTAAGAGGAAACTAAGAAACGTAAGCCATAACGACAAGTAACAGTGTGAACTGCGCTTCTATCAAATACAAGTAAATATTATCAGTGCGCGTCTTCGTATGATTCTAAGAACATTTTATCGGTGAATAAAAACTTTGTCTTCACCTGAATGACATTCTTTCACACAGACCAGTTTGCGGAACAATTACCAGAACAGGAAGGGTTTTTACGTGGAAGTGAAAAACTTGAGATCTGGATGAAACATAAAGATTGCTAATGCCATTCGTATACAAAACAAACGAGAAATATGACAAGAATTAAGATTCATGTAATTTTCCTACCTCGTGAATCATTCTCCAAGAGGTGCTATATCCACAAAGCATTTACGAAATGCTCAAGCGATGCATGTCGACTTGAAAGACAAACTCAATTTCAATTAAGACGATAGCGACTGATACGACGTTTCTTACAACTAAGAATTTTAACGCATGATATTGCTACAGTATTAACGCATGATAGTGCTACAGTATTCGTCTTGAAGGAAATCAGTCAGAATCGCGGAAACAAAATAGATTTTCATTACCACATTGTGCGCACACGTTACGGGTGAAACCACAAACCTCTCTGAAGTCTCTCACGGAGCATCGGCATGTAACACACTGTTTATGGTGATGGATGATGATGCGGTTCTCTTTAGTGTTATTTGCGAGAAGTAGACTATGTACCAACGTTGACCCTTCTTTTCATTTATAATAATGTCGAGAACAACACAAATGCAACACTACACTTTATTCGTGACAATCATTCACATGCAACGTCTTTGAGGACTTGGTTGTCGGCAGGACGTAAACCGCCTGTCTCGGTGTTTCATTTTCTCTCAAAAACGTCCATGTAAAAGCGCAACAATCTTCATCTTTGATGAAAAGACTGGGCAAGAAAACTCGCAGATTATTAAAAATAATGTTCTATGTCAAAAAACTAATATTTGCCGTTAAAGGAAGTGGGTTAGGTTCAAGTATTAAATATGTGTATCGCACGTAAATACTAATCATATATAGTTGGTATTCCTGAGACATATTGTGTCTCACGTTTATCTATGATAAAGATGTAGGCCAAAGCAAAGAATTAAAATCTGTCCCGCCATCAGAATTCGAACCAAGGTCTCATGATAACAAGTCAGGTGCGTTACAATTGCGCCAAACTGGCAATGTAGTTACCACCCCTGCACGGAATACTCGAGTACGTCTCCCACACCGACACAAATTCCATTTCACGCCTCATCCGCTTGCTATTCCCTCTCGAAACTCACATCACTATCGCCAACGCTCTCCGATATTGGAATAGCATCACAGCAACTAGTGAATGGGGTTAATCCTGCCTCTACCTCAGGTGTAGGTGATATACATAAATCTTTTCCCATCAGGAATTGCTGGCACTTACACAGAGTGTCCGAGGAAGAAGATTCAGTATTTAGGGATACATCAAGAACGATCACTCGAAGCAAAAACGTCTAATAAACACAGGCTTTACAATGCTTGCCTTAAGAGCTATGACCACTTCTTCGTCTTTGATAATCCGAAGCAAATCTCTTCTAATGCAATATCTTTACTTTCTATATTTGGAGAGGTGTTAATACGCACCAAAACAAGAAAAAATGTCCACTAGACGTGGAATCTAAAGTACTTACGAGTACATGTTCATTTCGTTACTGTGAAACCCATCTCTTCTACTGAGAAAGCACACATAACTTTTAAGGTATGCATTTTAGTGCTCTTGTTTACTTCACATTTTTTTCTTTTTGTGGTCAATTTTTGATATGTGTGGTGAACTGAAAGTAATGTAGAATACGAAAGAAATCGTGTAAAGCGAGCCTCACATGACTGCGTGACCTCATTAATAATTATTATTCTTTCCTTCTTATGTCCAGTGAACAAAGACTAACTCCTGCTCTCTTAAGATTACCGCTGGCTTAGGTGGATGTTAATTCTAAAAGTCTTATTAAAATACAGGTCTGTTAACAATAACTGTATGAATTATTTACTTAAGCACTTTCAGAATACAGTAGTATATTTGTCAATTACAAAAAAAAACTTTTATTTGAAATATAATGCCCTCACTTGAGATACTTAAGTAGCTTCAGTTCTCTAGTGTTGGCCGCCATTTGCTAACGGTCTAATTAATTTTGTCAATTACAGCTCTTCAAGCCTACTTACTTATGCAAATGTTCATTCGGTCTTAACCCAATGTTAAAGTTAAATGCTTAACAACAATCCTTTTGTGTGTAAAAACAGTAGTCGCGCCGAACATAGACTTCCGATTAAGTTCAGCTTTATTTTATAGGTCCGTCTTGATCACATAATTTTTTTTATTTTTTTTTTTTTTACTATGACCGGTTTCGGCTACTGCAATCTTCAGATCTGTTACAAAAACAGTGTGTAACCAACTAAGTTAGTTTTCTGACGCTAAATCTATAAAAGTCCTGGTGCTACATAAGATGTTTACATGATTAACAGCCATGTATACCAGGCATACATACCATAAAATATTGTAGTATCAACGTCAAACTAAACATGTAGTAAGTGGTGATGATGATCAGAATACGTCTGGAATTTATGCAAGAGAACTTAGGCCAGCAGAGGTCACTACAGTTAGGCTACATGATTAACCAGTATCGCAATTGTAATGGTTAAAGTGTGGTATGCGTAGTCATTAATTAAAATTACTTCACATAGCAAAACGAGCGTCTGACAATAAAACATGTACTGACGTACTCCACGTGGAATTGGATCCATACTTAAAATCCACATAAAAAGTACGAATATTAATAATGTGAAGCTTCTAGCCTGGCAAGGTGAAACATACATTAGTATAAAAGCCAGTACAAAAAGTATAAGATTAACAACACGTATAAAATAAAATCTTCCAGCCTAACAGATCAATTACTGTAAACTGTAATTAACGAAACAGTGACTATTAATTAAAAATTAAAAAATCGATGTTCGATAATTCACCCGGATTGTGGTCTCAATGGCGGCACGTCGTGGTTTCTCTATATGACGTTCTTGTTTTCCTGCGGCGGAACTTGAGGAGGAAGTCGCAAGCGGCCGGCGGACGCCAATCTGCATGGGCGCTCGACACTGCTCAAACCAGTAGGTTTCTGAATACATCAAAATAAGCATTTAGGTTAAATTCACTCTGTTCATTCAGCAGTAATTCCGGTTCTTCACCTCCAGCAAGATCTCTCTATTACAAGTGTTATGAAACCTGGAGCAGGTCTGACACAAGTTTTAAAATACTGTAAAAACTATACCTGCAAGGCGCAAAGTGAATGTATAGTAATAATGGGCGGCGCAAATTATGTGTATAAGAATGAACTAATAGTACAAACAGTGTGTTAAGAAATGCGTTATGTACATTGCTGAATCTAACCGTGATCGTGCTAGGCATACCACACAGTGATGATCTTTTTGAATCTTCTTGTGTGGACAGATAGATCCAAAAAGCAAACAGAATGTACAAAAAGATCTGCAAGGCCACTTCAAATGCGTTTTTCCTTAATATTGATGACCTGGAGAGAAAGCACCTCAGTACACATGAAATACGTTTAAATAAATGGGGCCAATCGCTACTCAGCCAGAAGATCAAGGCATTAGCGGAAAGTGTTTCTCCTAGAAGTAAGAAATGTAACTCAATCCCGTTGCCGATGGTGAAGGCGAGCTGCAATGTATCTTGCCTACCAACTGCTCCAGCTGCTGCAGTAACACAACTTGAAGAAACATTGATTACAGAAGAAAGAGTTGGGAGAGAAGCTAGCATATTAACAGCTACAACAGATGGAACAACACAGCAAGGAACAGATCATACAGAAACAGCAAGGGTGGCAGCATACTCAGCTACAAGAGCTATTGCTCCATCAAGTGGTACAGGTATCCATTCTACAGCAACATATGAGTTACCCACAAGAAGAACCCAATCATCGAGATCAGGACATGAACATGTAGAAGGGAAGAGAGCTCAACGAGCAGTAGCAGTGTCAAATATTGTGGGTAAGCGAAAAACAGTTCCTCCTCTCCGCCTAAACGATTTTTTAGTCGAAGGCACCAAGGAGAAGAAGCCAATAAGGTAAATAGTGCAGGAGATTTAATAGCCCCTCGCCATAATAGTACATCTCTGAGGAAAGACAGGTTTAATCTTAAAATATGCTCTCCTAACATTCAAGGAGTGAGGGGTAAGGAACTTATTGTCAGTAATCTTCGAATATAAAATGTGTTTGATATTTTGTGTTTGAGTGAATACTGGGCTACTTAGAGTGACCTAACATTGGTTAAATTTGATAATTATAATGTAGCCAATAGCTACTGCAGAAAATTGCATATAAGAGGTGGTGTAGCAATCTATGTTAACAAGTCACTTAGATGTTCAATCAATAGATTGGATCTAGATTTTTTGTGTCATGAACTGAACTTTGAAGCTGCTGGTATAGTTGTAGACAGTTTTAAGTTATTAGTAATATCCCTGTACAAATCACGTTAAGGGCATCATCAGTGTATTTCTAGAGAAACTGTACCAACTATTATATGTATTTGGCGAAACTAGATGGATAAATTATGATATTGTAATAGGTGGTGACCTGAATTCAGATTTTGATGTAACAACACCAAATGTAGTGTCACTGAACTTCAAAATCCACTAAGACAATCCAACTTACACTGTGTCAATAATAGACCCACAAGAGAACAAACATCTCTGGACAATATTTTTGTGAATTTTAAAACAACAGACGAGTCATGTGATGTGTCAGAGTTTGCATTTTCTGATCATAGTTCTGTGATCTTAAATTATACAAGTAGGTTCCCTCCTGATGAGATTGGTATAACTAAGACTGTCCCAAAAATTGTAATCACCAGACCTGTCTCAGATGAAAAAAAATTGATAGATTTTGTAATTCCTTTGCTGACAGAGACTGGTTTGGCCAGTGTTATGGAGACACACCCTATACTTTAAGTAACGATTTGCCAGCAAATATACTATTTGATAGGTTTTTAAAGTATTTTTGGTGTACTTTAATGATATCATTCCAACAAAGAAATTCAAAGTAGGCCTAACTGATCGAGTCCTGAAAACTAAAGTTCCAAAAAGACAAAATACACTACTGGCCATTAAAATTGCTACGCCACGAAGATGACGTGCTACAGACGCGAAATTTAACCGACAGGAAGAAGCGCTGTGGTATGCAAATGATTAGCTTTTCAGAGCATTCACACAATGTTGGCGTCCGGTGGCGGCACCTAATACGTGCTGCCATGAGGAAAGTTTCCAACCGATTTCTCATACACAAACAGCAGTTGACCGGCGTTGCCTGGCTCGGAGGAACCCTGACAGCAACGCCACCACATAATGCTTTTCGTGCAGCCACAGGACGTCATTTTACGACTCAAACTGTATGCAGAAGGCTGCTCGACTTCACTCCCGACGTCCATGCTGAGGTCCATCTTTGCAGCTACGACACTATTCAGCGCAGTACAGATGGGCCCAAGAACATGGCGAATGGACCACTTAGGATTGGCATCAAGTTCCCTTCACCGATGAGTGACGCTTATGCCTTCAACCAGACAATCGTCGGAGAATGCCTTAGATGCACTGTCCAGCGATTGCTCCAAGGTGGAGGTTCCCTGCTGTTTTGGGGTGGGTATTATGTGGGCCGACGTACGCCACTGGTGGTCACGGAAGGCCCGTAACAGCTGTACGATATGTGAATGTTATCCTCCAACCGATAGTGCAACCATATCGGTACATTGGTGACACATTCGTCTTCATGGACAGACATTTGCGCCCCCATCATGCACATCTTGTGAATGACTTCCTTCAGAATAATAACATCGCTCTACAAAAGTAGCCAGCATGTTCTCTAGACATGAACCCTACCGAACATACCTGGTATAGATTGAAAAGGGCTGTTTACGGACGACGTTGCCCACCAACTACTCTGAGGGATGTACGCCGAATCGCCGTTGAGGAGTGGGACTGTCTGGACCAACAGTGCCTTGATGAACTTGTGGATAGTATGCCACGACGAATACAGGGATGCATCAATGCAAGAGGATACGCTACTGGCTATTAGAGGTACCGGTGTGTACAGCAATCTGGACCAACACCACTTAAGGTCTCGCTGTATGGTAGTACAACATGCAATGTGTGGTTTTCATAAGCAATAAAAAGGGCGGAAATGATGTTTATGTTGATCTCTATTCCAATTTTCTGTACAGGTTCCGGAACTCTAAGAACCGAGATGCTTCAAAACTTTTTTGATGTGTGTAGAATGAGTCTTGCAGCCTTCACGCTACTGAGGCTTAGTGCTCCCGTCACTGAGCAATGTTTTACAATCTTAACAGCACTGCTCAACATATACCGGAACCAAGAGTGCATTCCTTATTCCCGTCACGGCGGGGATAATCACATACAAATCACTGTTTCCGGCTGTGAACACAAATTACCATCAGATTGATCGCAAACACAACTCAAGGAAACAGCTTATGTCCACCGTAAGTAGCAGGAAACGACGAGAATCCACATAGCATTCATAGGTATCCACCATCAGGTAGTACAATATACACACTTGCTAGTGCGTTGGAGCCCGCCGCCGACACGCTCCTCAAATCTTAACACAGCGCCGCGAGCAACCAACACTCCTGCGTAACGTTCACTCAAGACTCGCCAACACAACACATGCCAAAGCAACGGGCATGCACGACCACTAGCGCCTCGGAGTGGAAAACCAAGAGAGCCATAGACGGAAACGCCGCGCTTAAATAGCGGCCAAAAGAGGAAACCCAAAGAGAAAACCCTCAGGCCAGACCGAGTGGATTACTGCCCCTACCAGATAAGAGAATCACTGGCGCCAGCGACTCATCCAGGGCTCAAGGACAATAGCTACTTTCTTTGATTTGGCAAAAGCATCTGATTGTGTAGATCATGTAATAATTCTGCATAACTTGAAGCATATAAAGGCTCAACAAAGGTTCATTTCTTGTCTGAAAAGTAGGAAGCACAATGTTGTCCTCCATGACAAACAGGAAAGAGGTTTAAACTGATCGGTAATACGTAAAGTGGGGTGTGCCACAGTGTTCTCTTTGGGGTGTGTTGTGTTTCTTCATATATATCAACGATCTGCCGCTAAACATGATAGATGACTCAAATATTTTTCTTTCCAGGTAACACAAGCTTTATTGTGGAAAAGAAGGTAGGCAATGTAAGTAACGTAGCTAACAGCGTAATCAGTAACGTAAGTACGTGACTTTCAGACAACAGTGTAACCCATAATTCCAACAAAAAGCAGAGCATACAGTTTCTAACAAGTAACTCTTTTAAAAACGAAACTTTACTCTCCTGGAATGGTCAAACAGTCGATCTAATCGACCATTTTAAATTCTTAGTATTGGTTAAAAACAGCTTTGGTTACAATTTTAGTTTTTTATTTTTCAACGACGCGTTTCGCCTTATTTAGGCATCTTAAGGTTATCTTAATTTGGTATTTCTTAGAAAAATCCTTTAGTCAGTGCAGCCAAAAGGGCATCGTTGTATATGTCAGGCCAACATCGCCTTAGTTAAACTCAGTAAAAACTTATCTAGATGGACGTGCGTGACACCAAGATCTGCATAAGCGCGTTATGCAACCAAGACTGTTTTTAACCAAAACTGTTAAGCACTGGTTTCTGTATGCCACATATCGATTGGAAGAATTATTAAATTCGTAGGAGTGAGGGTCAAAGGAGGACTCTCTTGGAAGTATCACATTCATCATCTTGTGCACAAACTGAACGCTGCTGTCGAAAATATAAGAATGATCTCTACTGTCTCTGAAAGCGAAACGCGAAGACTTGTCTACTCTGCTTACTTTTGGGGTAGTTCAGTACAATCACAAAGAATATTCTTAGCTCAAAAAGGATGGTCAGTCTGAAGTGCATCGTCAGTTCGCGAACTTCATGTAGGCTGTCCCTGTGCATGTATTTTATTATGAGATTTGTTATTGACTACACTGACTAATTCAAAAGAAGCAACTACAACATTCATTCAATGAACACTTGACAGAAAAGCGATATACACTTGGCTAATACATCCTTCAGCATTGTCCAGGTAGGTGTGCTCTATTCAGCAGGTTTCATTTTCAGTAGGCTTCCACTGAAAAGTTTGCGTGATAAATACCAAGTATTGAGATCTCATTTGAAAGGTTTCCTTGTGGCACACACTTACTCTGTACAGAAATTCCTCGCATAGTTGAGAACTTTTCTCTGTAATGTGTTATTTATTCGCGCACTTTAGTCTGCAAGCTTTCTCATCATCATTGTGTAAACTATGTACTGTCTCGCGATACGGGGTAGTTTGTACCCTTTGAGGAGACTGGTAGCTTTGCATCGGATTAGATTATAAAAGTCTTGGTCACACAGAATTTTATTATAAACTTCGATAAATTGATCAGTTTTCATAAATATTATGTGGCCAAGACAATGTCATGCTATAATCTAATATTTACTGCCTCGCTCCACGAACAAGTAGGTGTGGTTTGTATAGCCCCACGGCAGCTGAGAGGTAAATAAAAACACTGAAAAGCCAAAGAAACTGATACACCTGCCTAATGTCGTGTAAGGCCCCCGCGAGCAAGCGGAAGTGCCACAACACGACGTGGCATGGACTCGACTAATGCCTGAAGTACTGCTGCGGGGAACTGACACAATGAATCATGCAGGACTGCGAATAAATCCATAAGAGTACGAGGGTGTGGAGATCTCTGCTGAACAGCACGTTACAAGACATCCCGGATATGATCAATAATGTTCATTTCTGGAGAGTTTGGTGGCCAGCGGAAGTGATTAAACTCAGAAGAGTGTTCCTGAAGCCACTCTGTAGTAGTTTTGGACGTGTGGGATGTCGCTTTGTCCTGCTGGAATTGCCCAAGTCTGTCAGAGTACACAATGGACATGGATGGATGCAGGTGATCAGACAGGATGCTTACGTACATGTCACGTCTCAGAGTCGTATCTAGACGCATTGGGTGTCCTATATCACTCACTCCAACTGTACACGCTCCACAAGATTAAAGAGCTTTCACCAGCTTGAACATGCCCTTGCTGACATACAGGGTCCATGGATTCATTAGGTTGTCTCCATACCCAGACACGTCCATTCGCTCGATATAATTTGAAACGAGAGTCGTCCGACCAGGCAACATATTTCCAGTCATCAACAGTCCAATGTCGGTGTTAATGGGCCCAGGCGAGGCGTAAAGCTTTCTGTCGTGCAGTCATCAAGGGTATACGAGTTGGCCTTCGGCTCCGAAACCCATATCGGTGATGTTTCGTTGAATAGTTCGCACGCTGACGATTGTTGATGGTCCAGCACTGAAATCTGTAGCAATTTGTGTAATTGGGAGACAGCGTGACAGGCCCAACAGGGCTGCTCTTGACCACGTATAAGTACTTCATCTGCATGGAGCTGTACAAGTCTTGTGTTTGCCACGCCACGCTGAACGATTCTCTTTCGGTCGACGTGCGGTAAAAATCCCAACTTCATCGCTACCTCGGAGATGCGTCCCATCGCTCGTACACCGACTATAATAGCACGTTCAAACCCGTTGTTGTCTTATATAGGCGTTGCCGTCCGCAGCGCCGTGTTCTGCCTATTTACATCTCTTTGTGTCTGAATACGCATCCCTATACCAGTTCCTTTGGCGCTTCTGTTAAGTAAACAGTCAATGTGTTACCAGCAGCGTGACAGGCCCCACAGGGCTGCTCTTGGCCACGTATAAATACTTTATCTGCATGGAGCTGTACAAGTGTCTAGGTCCATGTACATGACACTTATTAGACCCCTGATGACGTACGCAGCCCCTGTCTGGGGATACGCTGCGCCAACTCGCCTGCGCCGTCTGCAGCTCATACAGAACAAAGTACTCAAAATCATAAGCAATGCTCCGCGCTACACACGCATTGCGGACCTTCACCGGGAATACCGGCTAGATACTATCTTGCAGGTATTCCAAAAACTCTCCACACGACTGTACAATAACACGAGACACTCGCGCAAGCCGTTTACCTTTTCTCTGGGTAACTACGACCACAACCATAGATGGAAGCATAACAGACCAAAGACATTACTGGCTAGGAGCTAAACATCTATGGTCCATAGAACGCTAACACGACAGTACTGGCGAGCCCCTGCAACACAGTTATTACTGGAAACCCAGATGTTCGACCAGCCGAAAAACAGGCAACCGCAGGGAAACCGTACTGCACACAGCACGCAAACCAGCCACACACATACCCTACACCGTCTGTGAGCCGATCTGTGACCGATCGCCCACTAATACACAACGACCTTGAACTGTTGCAGGGACACAGCAACTGCAGCAAGCGCCGCAACAAGCTCCAACAACGACAAAGGTAACGATGCACGATACCTCGAACTAACATAACGACACCTTGCATGCACAGTCGCAGATAGCAAGCCGCTACTGTCCTTACTACCCGTCCTACTGTCGCAGAGGTTTTTGTCCCTTGACTCTTGCCGGGGCACTTTTTTTTCCTCTGCCCTTACAACCGCTACCCTTCGATCGCTTTCGTCCACTCTCTATCTCCTGATGGACCATGTTAATGAGTAATCTTACCCAGACTCATGGATAACATCACAGCCCGCATCCTGTGATTCCTGATTCAAAAACTAACATGTTATACGGAGGTGACAGTAGAACTTTTGGTTTGGTCACCACGTTGGTGTGGGCGTGGAGGGGCCCCATCCTTTAGAAAAAGAGCTGTACAAGTCTTGTGTTTGCCACGATATCTGGAGTCGCGGCAGCCGAAGTTGGAAATACGTACCACAAAAATAAGAGCGGCGTTCAATAAGTAACGCAGCACATTTTTTTCTCGGCCGATATGTGTTGAAAAAAATATGGAATTTGTTGTGGGACATCGTGGAATATTCCCGTTTCAGTCCTTACAGTATCATCAAGTTCCAATTGCTGGCGGTGCTATGGTAGCCTTCAAAATGGCTTCTGTAGTGGAAGTGCGTTCCAAGCAGAGAGCAGTCATCGAATTTCTTTTGACATAAAACCAGAGACTGTCAGATGGTCCTAGGCGCTTGAAGAATGTCAACAAGGACCTGGAAGTGAGCAAAAGCACTGTGAGTCGTTGGGCGAGACGTCTGCGGTCGTCGCAACAAGGTTACGCAAACCTATCCGATCTAACGCGTGCCGGCAAGCCGCACACAGCTGTGACTCCTGCAGAATTGAAATGTGAAGACACTCCCATTCGAGGGTGAACAACGGATCACAATTGATCACCTCGTTGGTCAACTGAATGTCTCTGTTCTTGTGCTGACACATTCGTCCACCAGTTGGGGTACTCGAAAGTATGTACCCATTGAGTTCCTCGCCACGTAACACAAGACTACAAAGAGCAACGCAGGACATACGTGCGACCCACAGGATTAATATGTGGATGATGGGGAGGTTACAGATGTAGCAGGACATTCGTTTCAACGTCCATCAGTCGAGTCGTATGCGGGTATACGGGCCCACCCAGTAAGATGGCGTAAGCCCATCGTGTTGAACTGAGATTATTTAAAAAAAACAGTGTTTTGTAGCTGAAAAAGTGGGGAATAAGAAGGTGTATTAGAATCCTGAACAAAACCAACCTGCTTTCAAAACAAAACAAAATGTTGCATTGCTTGTTGAATGCTTCTCGTATTAAGGTCGCCATCTCAGAATCTGTCTCCATATCTCGAGAGTGATGTGATATTACAGTACTGACAAGCTGATCTGCCGTTCTGCCATATTCCTCAAGTTTTGAACTGTACAGGAGGACGGAAAGCTATTACTCCATAAGATGAACGAGATGTCTGGGCGTGCATTCCATTGAGAAACAAAACATTTAGAAAAAGTGTATTGCATGGAAGTAATTCATAAAGAGTGCATAAAAATAAAAGCGAACTTTGTGTGCGTTAATGGATACCAGGTATTCAAAGAAGTGTCATGTAAATGTGCATCTGGCCTTCTCTTCTACAGCAGCACTGGCAGCCCGTTATCACGGCCAAATATTAATAGTACTTTTTACAGCAACAAACTTTTCTTAACTTCATTATCCTTCCAGTAGCATGCTGACAGCAGTAGGTGACTCGATCCAATTGCTGAACTTTCACGAGAAGCAAATGACGCAGTGGTTCTGTCGTGGAATTGCTCATGTAGCTACTGTGAGGCACTAGGCTTTCAGGGATATGTTACTGACTCAATTGCCTGTTTACTGGGAGTCAGCTACTCGACAGAACTGCATTTCTTGACAGCCACAAGGCTTCGAATTATGAGCTAGTCTGCATAACTTATTATGAGTCGGGGCCATTCCAAATGAATTTCAATTGAATTCATGAAAAAGATACAGACGTCGCGTTTTCACGAAAAGAACGTAGTGGATGTGAAGATAAAACTGAAGCACTGGTTACGGTGAGTGATTGGTTTAGAGTAAATTTTAATATAGTACGAAGTAACTTGCTGGAAATTTTTTATTTACGTGCTCTCAAATAGAAGACATATCTTCAATATTACACACCATTAGTCCATCAACAAGAGTGCTTTGTGGACAGAGGTACTGGTACAATGGAGATTAATGCTTCGACCTGGTTGGCAGGCCGAAAAGTCCGCGGATCAAGTCAATGAATGCGTCGACGTCGATGCCGGCGTCCCTCAGTTTCTGGAGCAGCTCCTGGTACTCTGGCAGCGAGTTCAGAGTTTCCACGATCGACTACAACAGGTGAACAGGATAAATAAACTTTAGGTACTAAGTACCCTCCAGGATGGACATCTAACTATTGATCAACACATGATGACTCACCTGGAATTCGGGAGACCTAATCCTGTCATACAGTTCTTTGAAGTCGGGGCTGGTTTCCAGCTTCTCGTTGAACAGAGCCCGGAGTTCGTCCAGTGGCAAGATGGCGAGAATCTCGTCGACCATGGAACGGATGCTCCTGGTGTGTCTCAGCTTGGATGGAGGAGTAAGCTGGGGCAGTCCCAGGAAGTCGTGTAGAATGTTCACGTATTTGTAGACATCGAGGCCGGACTCTTGCAGGTAGTTGAGGAACTGGAGGAGAAGAAGATAATAGTTTAACGTCTTTGTAATAAAGGTACATTGCAATGTCTACAACTGGCATAGGTATGGGATCCTTACATCAATGTACTCTGGGAGAGCGTCGATGGCCAGGACAATGCTCTTGAAGTCATCAGAGAGCACATATTCTACGACAGCCTGCACCTCAGGGTCGTTGGCCAAGTGGTTAAGCACAATGTTAATAATTTCATCGATGGGAATGAGGGCGAGGAAGTCGTTGAGGTCATCCTGGAGGTTGCGGTTGGCCTTCTTGGCAGTTACATGGAAACGAATCTTGTTGCTGGAGCCTAAGAGAGAATAAAGAGAGACTCTAAGTACTCTAGAAGCGAAATGGTGTAACTGTCTCTGAAATGTGACAATCTTCGAAAGTACGCCTGTTTGACATTCGTGCTCTCAACTCGTGTGGTACATATAGTGAATTACTTACTTGTTGGCAGGCCAAAGAGACCGCGAATCAGATCAATGAATGCGTCGACGTCGATCCCGGCGTCCCTCAGTTTCTGCAGCAGCTCCTGGTACTCTGGCAGCGAGTTCAGAGTTTCCACAATCGACTACAACAGTTGAACAGGATAAATAAACTTTAGGTACTAAGTACCCTCCAGGATGGTCATCTAACTATTGATCAACACATGATGACTCACCTGGAATTCGGGAGACCTAATCCTGTCATACAGTTCTTTGAAGTCGGGGCTGGTTTCCAGCTTCTCGTTGAACAGAGCCCGGAGTTCGTCCAGTGGCAAGATGGCGAGAATCTCGTCGACCATGGAACGGATGCTCCTGGTGTGTCTCAGCTTGGATGGAGGAGTAAGCTGGGGCAGTCCCAGGAAGTCGTGTAGAATGTTCACGTATTTGTAGACATCGAGGCCGGACTCTTGCAGGTAGTTGAGGAACTGGAGGAGAAGAAGATAATAGTTTAACGTCTTTGTAATAAAGGTACATTGCAATGTCTACAACTGGCATAGGTATGGGATCCTTACATCAATGTACTCTGGGAGAGCGTCGATGGCCAGGACAATGCTCTTGAAGTCATCAGAGAGCACATATTCTACGACAGCCTGCACCTCAGGGTCGTTGGCCAAGTGGTTAAGCACAATGTTAATAATTTCATCGATGGGAATGAGGGCGAGGAAGTCGTTGAGGTCATCCTGGAGGTTGCGGTTGGCCTTCTTGGCAGTTACATGGAAACGAATCTTGTTGCTGGAGCCTAAGAGAGAATAAAGAGAGACTCTAAGTACTCTAGAAGCGAAATGGTGTAACTGTCTCTGAAATGTGACAATCTTCGAAAGTACGCCTGTTTGACACTCGTGCTCTCAACTCGTGTGGTACATATAGTGAATTACTTACTTGTTGGCAGGCCAAAGAGACCGCGAATCAGATCAATGAATGCGTCGACGTCGATCCCGGCGTCCCTCAGTTTCTGCAGCAGCTCCTGGTACTCTGGCAGCGAGTTCAGAGTTTCCACAATCGACTACAACAGGTGAACAGGATAAATAAACTTTAGGTACTAAGTACCCTCCAGGATGGTCATCTAACTATTGATCAACACATGATGACTCACCTGGAATTCGGGAGACCTAATCCTGTCATACAGTTCTTTGAAGTCGGGGCTGGTTTCCAGCTTCTCGTTGAACAGAGCCCGGAGTTCGTCCAGTGGCAAGATGGCGAGAATCTCGTCGACCATGGAACGGATGCTCCTGGTGTGTCTCAGCTTGGATGGAGGAGTAAGCTGGGGCAGTCCCAGGAAGTCGTGTAGAATGTTCACGTACTTGTAGACATCGAGGCCGGACTCTTGCAGGTAGTTGAGGAACTGGAGGAGAAGAAGATAATAGTTTAACGTCTTTGTAATAAAGGTATATTGCAATGACTACAACTGACATAGGTCTGAAATCCTTACATCAATGTACTCTGGGAGAGCGTCGATGGCCAGGACAATGCTCTTGAAGTCATCAGAGAGCACATATTCTACGACAGCCTGCACCTCAGGGTCGTTGGCCAAGTGGTTAAGCACAATGTTAATAATTTCATCGATGGGAATGAGGGCGAGGAAGTCGTTGAGGTCATCCTGGAGGTTGCGGTTGGCCTTCTTGGCAGTTACATGGAAACGAATCTTGTTGCTGGAGCCTAAGAGAGAATAAAGAGAGACTCTAAGTACTCTAGAAGCGAAATGGTGTAACTGTCTCTGAAATGTGACAATCTTCGAAAGTACGCCTGTTTGACATTCGTGCTCTCAACTCGTGTGGTACATATAGTGAATTACTTACTTGTTGGCAGGCCAAAGAGACCGCGAATCAGATCAATGAATGCGTCGACGTCGATCCCGGCGTCCCTCAGTTTCTGCAGCAGCTCCTGGTACTCTGGCAGCGAGTTCAGAGTTTCCACGATCGACTACAACAGGTGAACAGGATAAATAAACTTTAGGTACTAAGTACCCTCCAGGATGGTCATCTAACTATTGATCAACACATGATGACTCACCTGGAATTCGGGAGACCTAATCCTGTCATACAGTTCTTTGAAGTCGGGGCTGGTTTCCAGCTTCTCGTCGAACAGAGCCCGGAGTTCGTCCAGTGGCAAGATGGCGAGAATCTCGTCGACCATGGAACGGATGCTCCTGGTGTGTCTCTGCTTGGATGGAGGAGTAAGCTGGGGCAGTCCCAGGAAGTCGTGTAGAATGTTCACGTACTTGTAGACATCGAGGCCGGACTCTTGCAGGTAGTTGAGGAACTGGAGGAGAAGAATATAATAGTTTAACGTCTTTGTAATAAAGGTATATTGCAATGACTACAACTGACATAGGTCTGAAATCCTTACATCAATGTACTCTGGGAGAGCGTCGATGGCCAGGACAATGCTCTTGAAGTCATCAGAGAGCACATATTCTACGACAGCCTGCACCTCAGGGTCGTTGGCCAAGTGGTTAAGCACAATGTTAATAATTTCATCGATGGGAATGAGAGCGAGGAAGTCGTTGAGGTCATCCTGGAGGTTGCGGTTGGCCTTCTTGGCAGTTACATGGAAACGAATCTTGTTGCTGGAGCCTAAGAGAGAATAAAGAGAGACTCTAAGTACTCTAGAAGCGAAATGGTGTAACTGTCTCTGAAATGTGACAATCTTCGAAAGTACGCCTGTTTGACATTCGTGCTCTCAACTCGTGTGGTACATATAGTGAATTACTTACTTGTTGGCAAGCCAAAGAGACCGCGAATCAGATCAATGAATGCGTCGACGTCGATCCCGGCGTCCCTCAGTTTCTGCAGCAGCTCCTGGTACTCTGGCAGCGAGTTCAGAGTTTCCACGATCGACTACAACAGGTGAACAGGATAAATAAACTTTAGGTACTAAGTACCCTCCAGGATGGTCATCTAACTATTGATCAACACATGATGACTCACCTGGAATTCGGGAGACCTAATCCTGTCATACAGTTCTTTGAAGTCGGGGCTGGTTTCCAGCTTCTCGTCGAACAGAGCCCGGAGTTCGTCCAGTGGCAAGATGGCGAGAATCTCGTCGACCATGGAACGGATGCTCCTGGTGTGTCTCAGCTTGGATGGAGGAGTAAGCTGGGGCAGTCCCAGGAAGTCGTGTAGAATGTTCACGTATTTGTAGACATCGAGGCCGGAGTCTTGCAGGTAGTTGAGAAACTGGAGGTGAAGAAGATAACAGTTTAACGTGTTTGTAATAAAGGTACATTGCAATGTCTACAACTGGCATAGGTATGGGATCCTTACATCAATGTACTCTGGGAGAGCGTCGATGGCCAGGACAATGCTCTTGAAGTCATCGGAGAGCACGTATTCTACGACAGCCTGCACCTCAGGGTCGTTGGCCAAGTGGTTAAGTACAATGTTCACAATTTCGTCGATGGGAATGAGGGCGAGGAAGTCGTTGAGGTCATCCTGCAGGTCGCGAGTGTGTGCATTCACACGGTGAACGGGAACAGCCTTTGCTGAAATTAATCAGCAATCCAGTTTGATTTGTATATCTCATCAACGAATAATTGCATTGTATCATACACTGAAGAATGAAATTAACATTTGTCGAGGTGTGTTACCTGCTGTTATCCCTAGGATAGCGAATAGGATGAAGAGCGTCTTCATCTGTAAATTTTAAAAAAAGTAATGGTTTTTAGCTGGTCTGACTTTGTTGTGTAATTGCTTCATGGGGTACGAATAAGCGTATTACAATATCTGCATTCTGATGTAAGCTTTTGAATAGGATAGTCGCTGGCTGTGTCTTACCTCGAGCACGTCTCGCCGTTTTGCTTCCAGCTGTGTACTGCCTTCCCAGAGGCTCCGCTACTTATATTGCTTGCTTATCTCGATTTTGAAACATCTGACTGATATCATTCACTTATCAGCTATGTGACTGGCTCGCAATTGATCCAATTATGGTACGTACCAGACTAGTTCGGTTAGATTTATCGTTTTTTTTCTTCCACATGTCTAGGTAAATGTCAAGTGAAATGAGTCACTGAATCTGAACTATCTCACAGGTTTCTTTTAGATGCGATCACGTAATCATTACGATAATGGCAGTCTTTGTATGCAAGTTGCTTGAGCGAGACTGAGCTAGCTTTCTCTCGTTTCTATTCGCATTAGCAAGGTGAGTGTTGGCATGCAACCTAAAAATGTTTACAAAAAATAGTACTTATAAATGGTTTAAACTGGCCTACCAGTCACGTTTTTGTAAGAACATCTATTTAAATGGTGTATATGTGTAGTTTAGTAGAGTTTTACTTCAACGTAGCTAACACCGAAGAACTTGTTTGAAATGTTTTACTTTTTTTCAAAGTTAGCTCAAAGTCACTAACACTGTAGTATCTGCCTAGCTTCAACTTGCTGTTATTTAAGAGGAAACTAAGAAACGTAAGCCATAACGACAAGTAACAGTGTGAACTGCGCTTCTATCAAATACAAGTAAATATTATAAGTGCGCTTCTTCGTATGATTCTAAGAATATTTTATCGGTGAATAAAAACTTCGTCTTCACCTGATTGACATTCTTTCACACAGACCAGTTTGCGGAACAATTACCAGAACAGGAAGGGTTTTTACGTGGAAGTGAAAAACTTGAGATCTGGATGAAACATAAAGATTGCTAATGCCATTCGTATACAAAACAAACGAGAAATATGACAAGAATTAAGATTCATGTAATTTTCCTACCTCGTGAATCATTCTCCAAGAGGTGCTATATCCACAAAGCATTTACGAAATGCTCAAGCGATGCATGTCGACTTGAAAGACAAACTCAATTTCAATTAAGACGATAGCGACTGATACGACGTTTCTTACAACTAAGAATTTTAACGCATGATATTGCTACAGTATTAACGCATGATAGTGCTACAGTATTCGTCTTGAAGGAAATCAGTCAGAATCGCGGAAACAAAATAGATTTTCATTACCACATTGTGCGCACACGTTACGGGTGAAACCACAAACCTCTCTGAAGTCTCTCACGGAGCATCGGCATGTAACACACTGTTTATGGTGATGGATGATGATGCGGTTCTCTTTAGTGTTATTTGCGAGAAGTAAACTATGTACCAACGTCGACCCTTCTTTTCATTTATAATGATGTCGAGAACAACACAAATGCAACACTACACTTTATTCGTGACAATCATTCAGATGCCACGTCTTTGAGGACTTGGTTGTCGGCAGGACGTAAACCGCCTGTCTCGGTGTTTCATTTTCTCTCAAAAACGTCCATGTAAAAGCGCAACAATCTTCATCTTTGATGAAAAGACTGGGCAAGAAAACTCGCAGATTATTAAAAATAATGTTCAATGTCAAAAAACTAATATTTGCCGTTAAAGGAAGTGGGTTAGGTTCAAGTATTAAATATGTGTATCGCATGTAAGTACTAATCATATATAGTTGGTATTCCTGAGACATATTGTGTCTCACGTTTATCTATGATAAAGATGTAGGCCAAAGCAAAGAATTAAAATCTGTACCGCCATCTGAATTCGAACCATGGTCTCATGATAACAAGTCAGGTGCGTTACCCATTGCGCCAAACTGGCAATGTAGTTACCACCCCTGCACGGAATACTCGAGTACGTCTCCCACACCGACACAAATTCCATTTCACGCCTCATCCGCTTGCTATTCCCTCTCGAAACTCACATCACTATCGCCAACGCTCTCCGATATTGGAACAGCAACTAGTGAATGGGGTTAATCCTGCCTCTACCTCAGGTGTAGGTGATATACATAAATCTTTTCCCATCAGGAATTGCTGGCACTTACACAGAGTGTCCGAGGAAGAAGATTCAGTATTTAGGGATACAACAAGAACGATCACTCGAAGCAAAAACGTCTAATAAACACAGGCTTTACAATGCTTGCCTTAAGAGCTATGACCACTTCTTCGTCTTTGTTAATCCGAAGCAAATCTCTTCTAATGCAATATCTTTACTTTCTATATTTGGAGAGGTGTTAATACGCACCAAAACAAGAAAAAATGTCCACTAGACGTGGAATCTAAAGTACTTACGAGTACATGTTCATTTCGTTACTGTGAAACCCATCTCTTCTACTGAGAAAGCACTCATAACTTTTAAGGTATGCATTTTAGTGCTCTTGTTTACTTCACATTTTTTTCTTTTATGTGGTCAATTTTTGATATGTGTGGTGAACTGAAAGTAATGTAGAATACGAAAGAAATCGTGTAAAGCGAGCCTCACATGACTGCGTGACCTCATTAATAATTATTATTCTTTCCTTCTTATGTCCAGTGAACAAAGACTAACTCCTGCTCTCTTAAGATTACCGCTGGCTTAGGTGGATGTTAATTCTAAAAGTCTTATTCAAATACAGGTCTGTTAACAATGACTGTATGAATTATTTACTTAAGCACTTTCAGAATACAGTAGTATATTTGTCAATTACAAAAAAACTTTTATTTGAAATATAATGCCCTCACTTGAGATACTTAAGTAGCTTCAGTTCTCTAGTGTTGGCCGCCAATTGCTAACGGCCTAATTAATTTTGTCAATTACGGCTCTTCAAGCCTACTTACTTATGCAAATGTTCATTCGGTCTTAATCCAATGTTAAAGTTAAATGCTTAACAACAATCCTTTTGTGTGTAAAAACAGTAGTCGCGCCGAACATAGACTTCCGATTAAGTTCAGCTTTATTTTATAGGTCCGTCTTGATCACATAATTTTTTTTATTATTTTTTTTTACTATGACCGGTTTCGGCTACTGCAATCTTCAGATCTGTTACAAAAACAGTGTGTAACCAACTAAGTTAGTTTTCTGACGCTAAATCTATAAAAGTCCTGGTGCTACATAAGATGTTTACATGATTAACAGCCATGTATACCAGGCATACATACCATAAAATATTGTAGTATCAACGTCAAACTAAACATGTAGTAAGTGGTGATGATGATCAGAATACGTCTGAAATTTATGCAAGAGAACTTAGGCCAGCAGAGGTCACTACAGTTAGGCTACATGATTAACCAGTATCGCAATTGTAATGGTTAAAGTGTGGTATGCGTAGTCATTAATTAAAATTACTTCACATAGCAAAACGAGCATCTGACAATAAAACATTTACTGACGTACTTCACGTGGAATTGGATCCATACTTAAAATCCACATAAAAAGTACGAATATTAATAATGTGAAGCTTCTAGCCTGGCAAGGTGAAACATACATTAGTATAAAAGCCAGTACAAAAAGTATAAGATTAACAACACGTATAAAATAAAATCTTCCAGCCTAACAGATCAATTACTGTAAACTGTAATTAACGAAACAGTGACTATTAATTAAAAATTAAAAAATCGATGTTCGATAATTCACCCGGATTGTGGTCTCAATGGCGGCACGTCGTGGTTTCTCTATATGACGTTCTTGTTTTCCTGCGGCGGAACTTGAGGAGGAAGTCGCAAGCGGCCGGCGGACGCCAATCTGCATGGGCGCTCGACACTGCTCAAACCAGTAGGTTTCTGAATACATCAAAATAAGCATTTAGGTTAAATTCACTCTGTTCATTCAGCAGTAATTCCGGTTGCCGTTTTCTGTGCACATAAATCTCCATTTCTTCGAGTAGGTTCAATAACTGTGCATCACTTTCATATTATTCTCTATGTTAGTCGCCTTTGATTGGGGAGAAACCTGCCAAGGTTTGCGGCAACATTCGAAGTATGTTAACAATCTGCTTTCCCAGCGTGGCAAAGTAATAACCTGAGTCATTCGAAGTATGTTAACAATCTGCTTTCCCAGCGCGGCAAAGTAATAACCTGAGTAGAGGATGTATAATAACAATGCTAAACAAGGGACTGTATCCATTGCAGTATGGCACACACCTTTGTCACAACCGGTTTACGAACCCTTGCATGGAAATGACATGATAACCATGCATGTCAGGAAGTACGTAGGAATCAATGGTTCAAATGGCTCTCAGCACTATGGGACTTAACATCTGAGGTCATCAGTCCCATAGAACTTAGAACTACTTAAATCTAACTAACATAAGGACATCACACACATCCATGCCCGAGGCAGGATTCGAACCTGCGACCGTAGCGGTCGCGGGGTTCCAGACTGAAGTGCCTAGAACCGCTCGGCCACTTACGAATTAGTTAGCCCCGAATATGGAGTGACTACACTGACAAATCTTATGCAGAAAGAAAGCCATATAAAACCCAGTGAATTTCAAACATTTAATGAAGACAGTAAGAAAAATTTCTGCCTGATAGTTTCCATAAAGAAAGAAGTTTAATACAGCAGTCCAGTCATGGACAGAACGTCAGAAGATACAATTTGCAGTACCGCACATCATTGGAGATGCGCCGTTGTGGCGCTAACCCTAGCGGAAACATGTAATACATTCAAGGAATTTGAAAGCGCGTTCTTGGGTCACCTTGCGCACAAGAAAGTCTAAGACAATTAGTTTTTCAACCCAAAACGTTACAATCCAAATATAGGAAACCTTAGACAGTGCCGGCCGGGGTGGCCGAGCGGCTCTAGGCGCTACAGTCTGGAACCGCGCGACCGCTACGGTCGCAGGTTCAAATCCTGCTTCGGGCATGGATGTGTGTGATGTCTTAGGTTAGTTAGGTTTAATTAGTTCTACGTTCTAGGGGACTGATGACCTCAGAAGTTAAGTCCCATAGTG
The DNA here is from genome assembly GCF_023897955.1 of Schistocerca gregaria. Taxonomy (NCBI): domain Eukaryota; kingdom Metazoa; phylum Arthropoda; class Insecta; order Orthoptera; family Acrididae; genus Schistocerca; species Schistocerca gregaria. Next base: position 541,362,326 of record NC_064921.1, read on the forward strand.
CTCAGAGCCATTTGAACCTTAGACAGTAGTTCGAGAAATACATTAACCCTACGAGATACTAGGACTAGCCTATCTCGCATAGGGACGTACTACGGGTACTTAAGGCACATTTGGCAATAAATATTAGGGAGAAATTGGTGAATGTAGCTGAGACGGACGTAGACTTCCTTGACTTGACAGGAAGATGCTAGAAAGTCGTGTGATGATAATAGTTCAAACCAGTCTAATAATGAGAATAATTGGAATCACGCTAACCATCTGAATGATGGTAGACCAATAAATGGTGGTTTTAGATCACAGAATACAAGTAATCATAGTCCGAATCATAATAATAGCCCACAATTCGGTTGCGGTGGTAATAGTTGCTATACTAATCACAGAAATAATGACACCTATCAAAACAGTAGTAGCAATGACTTTAACAGGAAAAGAAAGAACGACAGCGGCTATAACAATAATAACCGTGATGAAAACATGCGAACAACGACTGTGGCGTGGCAGAACACAGGACCAAGTCGATGGAATCCTAGCGCAGGATCACCATCACAGCAAAAACGTAGACAGGGTGAGCCACCTAACGTTTCCGCTGGATATATTTCGTAAACCACATCAAATACTGACGAACCGATTTCACAGACCGAACGTGAGGAGAGGGGCTAGTGTAATTGTTTAATACAAAGCATACAAAAATGCACGGAAGTATGTTTTTTAACACAAACCTACGTTTTTTTAAAAATGGAACCACGTTAGTTTTGTTAGCACATCTAAACATATAAACAAATACGTAATCAGTGCCGTTTGTTGCATTGTAAAATGTTAATTACATCCGGAGATATTGTAACCTAAAATTGATGCTTGAAACCTCCGACGTTCAGTTGCGTGTTGTAACAAACACGGGCCACGGTCGGCGAGCTGCGTCTGCAGCGACATGTTTACGATGACGACCGGGTTTACGAGTGTGGCTGTAGTGCACTGTTGTGGTTTGGTCTAGCTGTCGCATAGTCCGCAAGTAGCGCTTGCTGCTATTGTTATTTTGCATTCGTCTCCGCACGCAGACCAACTGTAGTACACCGTGTTACCAGACGTCTGTGATAGTGCAGTGTTGTAGGAACTGTGACCATGGTGCATTCGAACTCTGAAAAGGCGGAGATGATACTCATCTATGGCGAGTGTCGACAAAATGCAGCTGAAGCCTGCAGGTTGTATGCAGAACGGTACCCGGACAGAGAGCATCCAACGTGCCGCACATTGCAAAACATCTACTGCCAACTGTATGCAACAGGTATGGTCGTAGCACGCAAACGGGTCCGTAACAGGCTCGTCACAGGAGAAGCGGGTGCAGTTGGTGTGTTAGCTGCTGTTGCCATTAACCCACACTTGAGTACACGGGACATTGCGAGAGCCGGTGGACTGAGTCAAATTAGTGTCATGCGCATACTGCATCGTCACCGCTTTCACCCGTTTCATGTATCGCTACATCAACAATTACATGGTGATGACTTTAATCATCGAGTGCAATTCTGTCAATGGGCATTAACAAAGAATGCGTTGCAGTTCTACCTGTTTACCGTTGAAGCGGGTTTCACAAACCACGAGGCAGTGAATCTACGGAACACGCATTACTGGTCCGTGGACAATCCTCGTTGACTCAGACAGCGACCGTGGACTGTAAATGTATGGTGCGGAATCATTGGCGACCACCTCATTGGTCCTCACTTCATTGCAGGGGCCCAAACAGCTGCAACATGCATCGCGTTTCTACAGAATGATCTACCAACGTTGCTCGAAAATGTTCCACTGGAAACGCGTCGACGTATGTGGTATCAGCATGATGGTGCACCTGCACATTCCGCAATTAACACTAGGCTGACCCTTGACAGCATGTTCGACGGGCGTTTCATAGGACGTGGAGGACGCATAAATTGGCCAGCTTGTTCTCCTGATCTTACACCTCTGGACTTCTTTCTATGGGGTGCGTTAAAGGAGAATGTGTACCGTGATGTGCCTACAACCCCGGAGGATATGAAACAACGTATTGTGGCAGCCTGCGGCGACATTACACCAGATGTACTGCGGCGTGTACGACATTCATTACGCCAGAGATTGCAATTGTGTGCAGCAAATGATGGCCACCACATTGAACATCTATTGGTCTGACATGTCGGGACACACACTATTCCACTCCGCAATTGAAAACGGAAACCACGTGTGTACGTGTACCTCACCCCTCATGGTAATGTACATGTGCGTCAGTGAAAAAGACCAATAAAAAGGTGTTAGCATGTGGACGTAATGTGCTGTTCCAGTCTCTTCTGTACCTAAGGTCCATCACCGTTCCCTTTGGATCCCTACGTCATTTGGTGCTCTCCGATACACACGATCGAACAGCGGAGGAGTGGTACTCAAGCGTCAACTTTAGGTTACAATATCTCCGGATGTAATTAACATTTTACAATGCAACAAACAGCACTGATTATGTATTTGTTTATATGTTCAGATGTGCTAACAAAACTAACGGGGTTCCATTTAAAAAAAAACATACTTCCGTGCAATTTTTTATGGTTTGTATTAACCAATTACACTAGCCCCTCTGCTCACGTTCGATCTGTGGAATCGATTCGTCAGTATCTGATATGGTTTACGAAATATATCCAGCGGTAATGTTAGGTGACTCACCCTGTATACCAAGTATCGGCTGTTCCGAAGCCTGATGGAAATTATCAGCAGCAATGGCAATCGCCGCAGCAGAATGCGCAACAAAGGAGTATTGTAGATGTGACAGACGCCGAGAAAAAAGCACAACAGCAGGCGTCAAACTTTACGCGACCTCTGTAGGCCGTCGTCAAGTGGTCACGGCACTAAATAAAGGCACTGACCAACCACAAAACCTGCGCCTGATACAGTACATGCTAATTCCCTTCCTTGCAGGTTGTTCAGACTGTTGCGTGGACTAATGCTATTGTTCGTTATTTCTTTATTATCCGGCAAAGTGAGACGCAGGGGAAGCTGCTGCCTGAACTGCCGAGAACGTAAAGCGGCACGAATTCCTGACCGAGGTCTCACCGCCGAACCGCGCCGGGACCAGCTGCTGGAGTGTTCCAGACCACCACACGACGTGAGCTGAATACCGTCATCAGTACAGTAACTGTAATCAAGAAAGAAGGATGTTCAACAGCAAAACATCATTAAGAATTTGTAATCAAAGCATGTACCCTATTGCAAAAGATGCAAAATGTAATAACCCAAAGACAGTTCAAAACTGTTGACGAATGATATTCGAGGAACGATCTATAAAACTTGTATCAAACTGTATAACTGAACCAAGGTTTATCTGTGTCTTCTTAAATCTATTGTGTAAATAAACTAGTGAAACTGTGTATGTTAATGATGATAACGCAATGAAAATTTACAAACATATACGAAGTTAACGGACACAACACTAGTCTGGTGAATGTAGTTTGAAGGTTGTGGGGTGGTTTTCTTCCTGAGTCTACCACGCAAGTGAATCCAAATGGGGGAGCAAAGATAATTTTCCCAGCAAGTCTACAAAGTATATTCCGGACTATACTCACTTAGCCTACACATACACTATGAAATAAAAAGTATCCGGACACCCCCAAAAACATACTTTTTTCATATTAGGTGCATTGTGCTGCCACCTGTTGCCAGGTACTCTACATCAGCGACCTCAGTAGTCATTAGACATTGTGAGAGAGCAGGGTGGGGCGCTCCGCGGAACTCACGGACTTCGAACGTGGTCAGGTGAGTGAGTGTCACTTGTGTCATACGCCTGTACGCGAAATTTCCACACTCCTAAACATCCCTAGGTCCACTGTTTCCGATGTGATAGTGAACTGGAAACGTGAAGGGGCATGTACAGCACAAAAGCGTACCGGCCGATCTCGTCTGTTGACCGACAGAGACCGCCGACAGTTGAAGAGGGACTTAATGTGTAAAAGGCAGACATCTATCCAGGCCATCACAAGGGAATTCCAAACTGCATCAGGATCCACTACAAGTACTATGACAATTAGACGGGAGGTGAGAAAACTTGTATTTCGTGGTCAAGCGGTTGCCACACATTACGCAGGTAAGTGCCAAGCGCCGCCTCGCTTGGTGTAAGGAGCGCAAACATTGGACGATTGAACAGTGGAAAAACGTTCTATGGAGTGACGAATCACGGTACATAGTGTGGCGATCCGACGGCAGGGTGTGGGTATGGCGAATTCCCGGTGAACGTCATCTGCCAGCGTGTGTAGCGCCAACAGTAAAATTCGGAGGCGGTGGTGTTATGGTGTGGTCGTGTTTTGCATGGAGGAGGCTTGCACCCCTTGTTATTTTGTGTGGCACCATCACAGCACAGGCCTACATTGATGTTTTAAACAGCTTCTTGCTTCCCACTGTGGAAGAGTAATTCGGGGATGGCGATTGTATCTTTCAACACGATCGAGGACCTGTTCATAATGCACGGCGTGTGGCGGAGTTGTTACAGGAAAATAACATCCCTGTCATGACTGGCCTGCACAGAGTCCTGACCTGAATCCTATAGAACACCTTTGGGATATTTTTGAACACCGGCTTCGTGCCAGGCCTCACCAACCGACATGGATAGCTCTCCTCAGTGCAGCACTCTGTGAAGAATGGGCTGCCATTCCCCAAGAAGCCTTCCAGCACCTGATTGAACATATGCCTGCGTGAGTGGAAGCTGTCATCAAGACCAACACCATACTGAATTTCAGCATTACCGATAGAGGGCGCCACGAACTTGTAAGTTATTTTCAGCCAAGTGTCCGGATACTTTTAATCACATAGTGTAGCTACACATAGCATACACCAAGTTCAAAAGTACACATAAAAGAAATCAAACCTTTTGCTTAGACTATACATACACACATATAGCATACACCATGTTCAACTGAACACCTTTTGATAAATAACAAGAATTCTTGTACTACATAATAACATGAAAACAGTTCTTTTGTAACTATGTAAAAATTCTTTTACGTGTCTACGCAATGAACTAATTAACAATTCATATTTTTTTACTAAAAATGTTTGTGAATTTATCGAACTACTAATAACAGTGGACAAGCAGTGGCTGTTAAGCCACGAACATTTAACGTCACTGACATTAACAGCCTGGGGAGCAATGTACTGTCCCATGGTTAGGATTAAATGAAAAACAGACAGAATTTTTTTTTATTTATATGATAAACTGAAAGTGCTGTAGAAAATGAAAAAATCGTTTGAATCGAGTGATGAAAGGTGATTAGCGACGCTGATGAACAGTTACATATGACTGTCTGATCCCTGAGCCGGATTACAAAAGACATTAATAATTACTATTATTTCTTTCTTTAATCCAGCGAACACAGACTGACTCGTGACTCTTAAGATTGTCGCTGGCATAGACGGATGTGACTGTAATAGCTATTATTAAAATACAGGTCTGTTAACAATAACGGTATGAGTTACTTACTTAAGCTCTTTCAGAATACAGTAGTAGATTTGTTAACTGCAAAAACACTTATTTTATTTGTAATGCAGTGCCCTCACCTGATATATTTAAAATAGTTCTACTTAGCTTCAATCTTCTAGTGTTGGCCGCCATTACTATCGGCCTAACTAAATTTATCAATTACTTATGAATACTTTCATTCAATCTTAATCAAAGGTTAAAGGTAGACGTTTGACAACAAAACTTTTTTTTTAAAAAAAAAAAAAGAAAAGAAAAGAAACCACTGGTCGCACCGTATGTATGCTGCCGAGTACATTTAGCTTAACATATTCGGCATCACAGCGATTACGGAATATTAGTACTTCCAAGTGAAATCCCTGAGAATTTTATTAATTCAGGCTCCACTGAAATTTATTGCTCTGACGTCTGTAAAAGTATTAAGCGTAATCCTTTTGCGCTTTTTATCCACAAATAGTTAAAAATATTGACATGGAGTCAGAGTGTTGTTGGCATCATAATTGTGTTTGAGTATTGATGTGGTTTTCTCGATATAATGTTAGTTTTTAACGGAAGGATTAACGATAGTAACCTTATATATACTCCTGGAAATTGAAATAAGAACACCGTGAATTCATTGTCCCAGGAAGGGGAAACTTTATTGACACATTCCTGGGGTCAGATACATCACATGATCACACTGACAGAACCACAGGCACATAGACACAGGCAACAGAGCACGCACAATGTCGGCACTAGTACAGTGTATATCCACCTTTCGCAGCAATGCAGGCTGCTATTCTCCCATGGAGACGATCGTAGAGATGCTGGATGTAGTCCTGTGGAACGGCTTGCCATGCCATTTCCACCTGGCACCTCAGTTGGACCAGCGTTCGTGCTGGACGTGCAGACCGTGTGAGACGACGCTGCATCCAGTCCCAAACATGCTCAACGGGGGACAGATCCGAAGATATTGCTGGCCAGGGTAGTTGACTTACACCTTCTAGAGCACGTTGGGTGGCATGGGATACATGCGGACGTGCATTGTCCTGTTGGAACAGCAAGTTCCCTTGCCGGTCTAGGAATGGTAGAACGATGGGTTCGATGACGGTTTGGATGTACCGTGCACTATTCAGTGTCCCCTCGACGATCACCAGAGGCGTACGGCCAGTGTAGGAGGTCGCTCCCCACACCATGATGCTGGGTGTTGGCCCTGTGTGCCTCGGTCGTATGCAGTCTTGATTGTGGCGCTCACCTGCACGGCGCCAAACACGCATACGACCATCATTGGCACCAAGGCAGAAGCGACTCTCATCGCTGAAGACGACACGTCTCCATTCGTCCCTCCATTCACGTCTGTCGCGGCACCACTGGAGGCGGGCTGCACGATGTTGGGGCGTGAGCGGAAGACGGCCTAACGGTGTGCGGGACCGCAGCCCAGCTTCATGGAGACGGTTGCGAATGGTCCTCGCCGATACCCCAGGAGCAACAGTGTCCCCAAGAAGCCTTCCAGCACCTGATTGAACATATGCCTGCGTGAGTGGAAGCTGTCATCAAGACCAACACCATACTGAATTTCAGCATTGCCGATAGAGGGCGCCACGAACTTGTAAGTTATTTTCAGCCAAGTGTCCGGATACTTTTAATCACATAGTGTAGCTACACATAGCATACACCAAGTTCAACAGTACACATAAAAGAAATCAAACCTTTTGCTTAGACTATACATACACACATATAGCATACACCATGTTCAACTGAACACAAAAAGGAACTCAAACCTTTTGATAAATAACAAGAATTCTTGTACTACATAATAACATGAAAACAGTTCTTTTGTAACTATGTAAAAATTCTTTTACGTGTCTACGCAATGAACTAATTAACAATTCATATTTTTTTACTAAAAATGTTTGTGAATTTATCGAACTACTAATAACAGTGGACAAGCAGTGGCTGTTAAGCCACGAACATTTAACGTCACTGACATTAACAGCCTGGGGAGCAATGTACTGTCCCATGGTTAGGATTAAATGAAAAACAGACAGAATTTTTTTTATTTATATGATAAACTGAAAGTGCTGTAGAAAATGAAAAAATCGTTTGAATCGAGTGATGAAAGGTGATTAGCGACGCTGATGAACAGTTACATATGACTGTCTGATCCCTGAGCCGGATTACAAAAGACATTAATAATTACTATTATTTCTTTCTTTAATCCAGCGAACACAGACTGACTCGTGACTCTTAAGATTGTCGCTGGCATAGACGGATGTGACTGTAATAGCTATTATTAAAATACAGGTCTGTTAACAATAACGGTATGAGTTACTTACTTAAGCTCTTTCAGAATACAGTAGTAGATTTGTTAACTGCAAAAACACTTATTTTATTTGTAATGCAGTGCCCTCACCTGATATATTTAAAATAGTTCTACTTAGCTTCAATCTTCTAGTGTTGGCCGCCATTACTATCGGCCTAACTAAATTTATCAATTACTTATGAATACTTTCATTCAATCTTAATCAAAGGTTAAAGGTAGACGTTTGACAACAAAACTTTTTTTTTAAAAAAAAAAAAAGAAAAGAAAAGAAACCACTGGTCGCACCGTATGTATGCTGCCGAGTACATTTAGCTTAACATATTCGGCATCACAGCGATTACGGAATATTAGTACTTCCAAGTGAAATCCCTGAGAATTTTATTAATTCAGGCTCCACTGAAATTTATTGCTCTGACGTCTGTAAAAGTATTAAGCGTAATCCTTTTGCGCTTTTTATCCACAAATAGTTAAAAATATTGACATGGAGTCAGAGTGTTGTTGGCATCATAATTGTGTTTGAGTATTGATGTGGTTTTCTCGATATAATGTTAGTTTTTAACGGAAGGATTAACGATAGTAACCTTATATATACTCCTGGAAATTGAAATAAGAACACCGTGAATTCATTGTCCCAGGAAGGGGAAACTTTATTGACACATTCCTGGGGTCAGATACATCACATGATCACACTGACAGAACCACAGGCACATAGACACAGGCAACAGAGCACGCACAATGTCGGCACTAGTACAGTGTATATCCACCTTTCGCAGCAATGCAGGCTGCTATTCTCCCATGGAGACGATCGTAGAGATGCTGGATGTAGTCCTGTGGAACGGCTTGCCATGCCATTTCCACCTGGCACCTCAGTTGGACCAGCGTTCGTGCTGGACGTGCAGACCGTGTGAGACGACGCTGCATCCAGTCCCAAACATGCTCAACGGGGGACAGATCCGAAGATATTGCTGGCCAGGGTAGTTGACTTACACCTTCTAGAGCACGTTGGGTGGCATGGGATACATGCGGACGTGCATTGTCCTGTTGGAACAGCAAGTTCCCTTGCCGGTCTAGGAATGGTAGAACGATGGGTTCGATGACGGTTTGGATGTACCGTGCACTATTCAGTGTCCCCTCGACGATCACCAGAGGTGTACGGCCAGTGTAGGAGGTCGCTCCCCACACCATGATGCTGGGTGTTGGCCCTGTGTGCCTCGGTCGTATGCAGTCTTGATTGTGGCGCTCACCTGCACGGCGCCAAACACGCATACGACCATCATTGGCACCAAGGCAGAAGCGACTCTCATCGCTGAAGACGACACGTCTCCATTCGTCCCTCCATTCACGTCTGTCGCGGCACCACTGGAGGCGGGCTGCACGATGTTGGGGCGTGAGCGGAAGACGGCCTAAAGGTGTGCGGGACCGCAGCCCAGCTTCATGGAGACGGTCGCGAATGGTCCTCGCCGATACCCCAGGAGCAACAGTGTCCCCAAGAAGCCTTCCAGCACCTGATTGAACATATGCCTGCGTGAGTGGAAGCTGTCATCAAGACCAACACCATACTGAATTTCAGCATTACCGATAGAGGGCGCCACGAACTTGTAAGTTATTTTCAGCCAAGTGTCCGGATACTTTTAATCACATAGTGTAGCTACACATAGCATACACCAAGTTCAACAGTACACATAAAAGAAATCAAACCTTTTGCTTAGACTATACATACACACATATAGCATACACCATGTTCAACTGAACACAAAAAGGAACTCAAACCTTTTGATAAATAACAAGAATTCTTGTACTACATAATAACATGAAAACAGTTCTTTTGTAACTATGTAAAAATTCTTTTACGTGTCTACGCAATGAACTAATTAACAATTCATATTTTTTTACTAAAAATGTTTGTGAATTTATCGAACTACTAATAACAGTGGACAAGCAGTGGCTGTTAAGCCACGAACATTTAACGTCACTGACATTAACAGCCTGGGGAGCAATGTACTGTCCCATGGTTAGGATTAAATGAAAAACAGACAGAATTTTTTTTTATTTATATGATAAACTGAAAGTGCTGTAGAAAATGAAAAAATCGTTTGAATCGAGTGATGAAAGGTGATTAGCGACGCTGATGAACAGTTACATATGACTGTCTGATCCCTGAGCCGGATTACAAAAGACATTAATAATTACTATTATTTCTTTCTTTAATCCAGCGAACACAGACTGACTCGTGACTCTTAAGATTGTCGCTGGCATAGACGGATGTGACTGTAATAGCTATTATTAAAATACAGGTCTGTTAACAATAACGGTATGAGTTACTTACTTAAGCTCTTTCAGAATACAGTAGTAGATTTGTTAACTGCAAAAACACTTATTTTATTTGTAATGCAGTGCCCTCACCTGATATATTTAAAATAGTTCTACTTAGCTTCAATCTTCTAGTGTTGGCCGCCATTACTATCGGCCTAACTAAATTTATCAATTACTTATGAATACTTTCATTCAATCTTAATCAAAGGTTAAAGGTAGACGTTTGACAACAAAACTTTTTTTTAAAAAAAAAAAAAAGAAAAGAAAAGAAACCACTGGTCGCACCGTATGTATGCTGCCGAGTACATTTAGCTTAACATATTCGGCATCACAGCGATTACGGAATATTAGTACTTCCAAGTGAAATCCCTGAGAATTTTATTAATTCAGGCTCCACTGAAATTTATTGCTCTGATGTCTGTAAAAGTATTAAGCGTGATCCTTTTGCGCTTTTTATCCACAAATAGTTAAAAATATTGACATGGAGTCAGAGTGTTGTTGGCATCATAATTGTGTTTGAGTATTGATGTGGTTTTCTCGATATAATGTTAGTTTTTAACGGAAGGATTAACGATAGTAACCTTATATATACTCCTGGAAATTGAAATAAGAACACCGTGAATTCATTGTCCCAGGAAGGGGAAACTTTATTGACACATTCCTGGGGTCAGATACATCACATGATCACACTGACAGAACCACAGGCACATAGACACAGGCAACAGAGCACGCACAATGTCGGCACTAGTACAGTGTATATCCACCTTTCGCAGCAATGCAGGCTGCTATTCTCCCATGGAGACGATCGTAGAGATGCTGGATGTAGTCCTGTGGAACGGCTTGCCATGCCATTTCCACCTGGCACCACAGTTGGACCAGCGTTTGTGCTGGACGTGCAGACCGTGTGAGACGACACTGCATCCAGTCCCAAACATGCTCAATGGGGGACAGATCCGGAGATCTTGCTGGCCAGGGTAGTTGACTTACACCTTCTAGAGCACGTTGGGTGGCATGGGATACATGCGGACGTGCATTGTCCTGTTGGAACAGCAAGTTCCCTTGCCGGTCTAGGAATGGTAGAACGATGGGTTCGATGACGGTTTGGATGTACCGTGCACTATTCAGTGTCCCCTCGACGATCACCAGAGGTGTACGGCCAGTGTAGGAGGTCGCTCCCCACACCATGATGCTGGGTGTTGGCCCTGTGTGCCTCGGTCGTATGCAGTCTTGATTGTGGCGCTCACCTGCACGGCGCCAAACACGCATACGACCATCATTGGCACCAAGGCAGAAGCGACTCTCATCGCTGAAGACGACACGTCTCCATTCGTCCCTCCATTCACGTCTGTCGCGGCACCACTGGAGGCGGGCTGCACGATGTTGGGGCGTGAGCGGAAGAAGGCCTAACGGTGTGCGGGACCGTAGCCCAGCTTCATGGAGACGGTTGCGAATGGTCCTCGCCGATACCCCAGGAGCAACAGTGTCCCTAATTTGCTGGGAAGTGGCGGTGCGGTCCCCTACGGCACTGCGCAGGATCCTACGGTCTTGGCGTGCATCCGTGCGTCGCTGCGGTCCGGTCCCACGTCGACGGGCACGTGCACCTTCCGCCGACCACTGGCGACAACATCGATGTACTGTGAAGACCTCACGCCCCACGTGTTGAGCAATTCGGCGGTACGTCCAGCCGGCCTCCCGCATGCCCACTATACGTCCTCGCTCAAAGTCCGTCAACTGCACATACGGTTCACGTCCATGCTGTCGCGGCATGCTACCAGTGTTAAAGACTGCAATGGAGCTCCGTATGCCACGGCAAACTGGCTGACACTGACGGCGGCGGTGCACAAATGCTGCGCAGCTAGCGCCATTGGACGGCCAACACCGCGGTTCCTGGTGTGTCCGCTGTGCCGTGCGTGTGATCATTGCTTGTACAGCCCTCTCGCAGTGTCCGGAGCAAGTATGGTGGGTCTGACACACCGGTGTCAATGTGTTCTTTTTTCCTTTTCCAGGAGTATATATATATGACGGAAATTTGGGAACCAGGTTTTGACTTGTAAGACATTTCCAGGGGCAGATGTGGACTCTGACCACAATTAATTGGTTATTAACTGTAGATTAAAACTGAAGAAACTGCAAAAAGGCGGGAGTTTAAGAAGATGTGACCTGGATAAACTGAAAGAACCAGAGGTGTAGAGAGTTTCAGAGAGAGCATTAGGGAACGAATGACAAGAATGGAGAAAGAAGTACAGTAGAAGAAGAATGGGTAGCTTTGAGAGATGAAATAGGGAAGGCAGCAGAGGATCAAGTAGGTAAAAAGACGAGGGCTAGTAGAAATCATTGGGTACAGAAGAGATATTTAATTTAATTGATGAAAGGAGAAACTATAAAAATGCAGTAAATGAAGCAGGCAAAAAGGAATACAAACATCTCAAAAATGAGATCGACAGGAAGTGCAAAATGATTAAGCAGAGACGGCTAGAGGATAAATGTAAGTATGTAGAGGCACTTATCACCAGGGGTAGGATAGATACTGCCTATAGGAAAATTAAAGAGACCTTTCGAGAAAAGAGAAGGACTTGTGTGAATATCAAGAGCTTAAATGGAAAACAAGTACTAAGCAAAGAAGGGAAAGCAGAAAGGTGGAAGGAGTATTTAGAGGGTCTATACAAGGGTGACATACTTGAGGGCAATATTATGGCGATGGAACAGGACGTAGATGAAAATGAAATGGGAGATATGATACTGCGTGAAGAGTCTGACAGTGCACTGAAAGGTCTAAATCGAAATGAGGCCCCGGGTGTAGAACTACTGATCGCCTTGGGAGTGCCAGTCCTGACAAAACTCTACTATCTGCTGAGCAAGATGTATGAGACAAGCGAAATACTTACAAACTTCATGATGAACATAATAATTCCAATCCTAAAGAAAGCAGGTGTTGCCAAGTGTGCTAAATTAGCGAACTATCAGTTTAATAAACCACGGCTGCAAAATACTAACACAAATTCCTTATAGACGAACGGAAAAACTGGCAGAAGCCAACGTCGGGGAAGATCAGTTTGGATTCCGTAGAAATATTGGAACACGTGAGGCAATACTGACCCTACGACTTATCTTAGAAGCTAGATTAAGGAAAGGCAAACCTACGTTTCTAGCATCTGTAGACTTAGAGAAAGATTTTGACAATGTTGATTGGATTACTCTCTTTTAAATTCTGAAGGTGGCAGGGGTAAAATGCAGGGAGCGAAAGGCTATTTACAATTTGTGCGGAAAGCAGATGGCAATTATAAGAGTCGAGGGGCATGAAAGGGAAGCAGTGGTTGGGAAGGGAGTGAGACAGGGTTGTAACCTATCCCCGATGTTATTCAATCTATATATCGAGTAAGCAGTAAAGGAAACAAAAGAAAAAATTGTAGAAGGAACTATAATCCATGGAGAAGAAATAAAAACTTTGAGGTATGCCGATGACATTGTAATTCTGTCACAGACAGCAACGTACCTGGAAGAGCAGGTAAACAGAATGGACAGTGTTTTGAAATAAGGACATAAGATGAACAACAACAAACGAGGATAATGGAATGTAGTCGAATTAAATCAGGTGATGCTGAGGGAATTAGGTTAGGAAATGTGACACTTAAAGTAGTAGATGAGTTTTGCTATTTGGGGAGCAAAATAAGTAATGATGGTCGAAGTAGGGAGGATATAAAATGTCATTGGCAATGGCAAGGAAAGCGTTTCTGAAGAAGAGAAGTTTGTTAACATCAAGTATAGATTTAAGTATCAGGAAGTCTTTCCTGAAAGTATTTTTATGGAGTGTATCCATGTATGGAAGTGAAATATGGACGATAAATGCACACATCAAAAAAAGTTTTGCATCACCCTAATTTCCAGAACTCCTGGAGATAGACATTGACTGTGGATGTTGTATCACAGACACAGTCCCTTTGACTGTTCAGAGACATCACTAAACCCGCCCAAAGATGTAAACAACCACGCATGAGGAGCGCCTATTAGACGGAAGGGGTCCGACAGCCGATCATTTCCAGTCATTCCACCAGGTATGTGGTACACGGCTCCTGTTCTATGTAGTTTAACCATGCCTAGACGGTCAATATCGCGGTTCGATCGCGTCCGCTTTGTTACTTTGTGCCAGGAAGGGCTCTCAACAATGTAAGTGTCCAGGCGTCTCGGAGTGAACCAAAGCGATGTTGTTCGGACATGGAGGATATACAGAGAGACAGGAACTGTCAATGATATGCCTCTCCCAGGCCGCCCAAGATCTACCGCTGCAGTGTATGACCGCTACCTACGGATTATGGCTCGGAAGAACACTGACAGCAACGCCACTATGTTGAATAATGCTTTTTGCGCAGGACTTCGAGTTACGACTCAAACTGCGCGCAACAGGCTGCATTTTGCGTAACTTCACTTCCGATGTCCATGGCGAGGCTCATCTTTGTAACCACATCATGCAGTGTGGTAGAGATGGGCCCAACAACATGCCGAATGGACAGCGCAGGACTGGCATCACGTTCGCTTCACCAATGAGTGTCGCTTATGCCTTCAACGAGACAATTGTCGGAGACGGTTTTGAGACAATCCGATCAGGCTGAACGCCTTAGACACACCGTCCAGTGAGTGCAGCAAGGTGGAGTTTCCCTGATGTTCTAGGGTGGCATTTTGTGGGTCCGACTTCGCCGCTGGTGGTCATAGGAGACGCTTTAATGGCTTTATGCTACGTGAATGCCATTCTCCGACCGATAGTGCAACTTTATCGGCAGCATGTTGGCGAGGCAATCGTCTTCATGGACGACAATTCGCGCCTCCATAGTGCACATCTTGTGAATGGCTTCCTTCAGGACAACGACATCGCTCGACTAGAGTGCCCAGCATGTTCTCCAGACATGAACCCTATCGAACATGTATTGGATAGATTGAAAAGAGCTGTTTATGGAAGATGTGACCCACCAACCACTCTGAGGGATCTACGCCTAATCGTCGTTGAGGAGCCGGACAATCTGGACCAACAGTGCCTTGATGAGGGACATCTGGCTAATAGTGCCTTGATGAGCTTGTGGATAGAATGCCACGACGAACACAGGCATGCATTAATGCAACAGGTCGTGCTACTGGGTATTATAGGTACCGGTGTGTACAGTTATCTGATCCACCACCTCTGAAGGTCTCGCTGTATGGTGGTGCAACATGCAATGTGTGGTTTTCATGAACAATAAAAAAGGCGGAAATGATGTTTATGTTGCTCTCTATTCCAATTTTCTGAACAGGTCCCGGAACTCTCGGAACCGAGGTGATGCAAACCTATTTTTGATGTGTGTAGTTTAGACAAGAAGAGAACAGAAGCTTTTGAAATGTGGTGCTACAGAAGAATGCTGAAGATTAGATGGGTAGATCACGTAACTAATGTGGAGGTGCTGAATAGTATTGGGGAGAAGAGGAATTTGTGGTACAACCTGACTAAAAGAGGGGATGTGTTCGTAGGCCAGGTTCAGAGGCATCAAGGGATCACCAACTTAGTATTGGAAGGCACAGTGGAGGGCAAAAATCGTAGAGGGAGACCAAGAGATGAATACACTAAATAGATTCAGAAGGATACAGGTAGCAGTAGTTACTCGGAGATAAAGAGGCTTA
Organism: Schistocerca gregaria; assembly: GCF_023897955.1. NCBI lineage: Eukaryota > Metazoa > Arthropoda > Insecta > Orthoptera > Acrididae > Schistocerca > Schistocerca gregaria. The sequence continues at coordinate 541,378,060 of NC_064921.1, forward strand.
CAAAGGATAGAGTAGCATGGAGAGCTGCATCAAACTAGTCTCTGGACTGAAGACCAAACAAACAATAATCAATCTTAACTCTCATTTGGATTTGAAGCAAATTTTAAGATCATTGAAACACAACGCAGTGCACTGTGCAAACACGATGCGACACATCACACTCCTCCCGAAATGTAGAAAGCAAAGAACATGCAGTACAAGAGATATATTTCACAGTACCAAAGATAAAGTGCCCATAGCTCTTAAGGAAAGGATTTTAGAGCCAATGTCCACCAGACTTGTTTCCTTCGAATGATCGTTCTTGTCCTATCCGTGAATACTGACCATTCCCCCTGAGACATCCTGTGGAGTGGGCTGCATACATCCACGGTGTATCTTCTGATATAAGTGATGTATCTGATTTTCTGGGACTGATCACGCACACGTCTAGAACACTAAGTGCTTTAATGCTTTGCTTCAGTTATGTTGAAGTGTCTGAAATACTGTAACACCTAAACGATCTACTTGTATTTGCCGAGGGAGACAAGCCTCTGGGCCTCTTCAGATGGGGGAGCAGCGGCTCCGGTGATGCATTTGATGCCCCTCATACTGTGAAAAATAGTGCAGGCAGTAATAGCGGAGACAATTAAATCGACATTGTCGAATACATATTGACAGAATATTACACTTAGGACAGCCTCTTAACTGCAGCAGACTATTTTGAGAGCTCAAACTGTTGAGCTTTTTGACATAAGAGGGCACTTAACGACTACAAATAAACATTGACCTAACTAACTGAAAGTAACTCTACTATAAAAACATGAGTAAGTTATTTCTTCTACTCACATAAGAGAACAGGGGAGGCAATGCTGAAGAAATACTTTCTGTCTGTAAACTGAAAAGCGAGCAGCGTTCGTGGTGCAGGAAGTTACCTTTCTCGGAAGAACACTACAGCTGCCGTACATGATGATTAAGAATCAGTTTCCCGTCGTCAGCGTAGAACAGTCATCAGAAATTTACGTAGATTCTGTACAAATGCGTTTCTTGCATTAGTGTTACTACTGACTCATATCTCTATTCCACGCCCAAAGTCTGGCAGGCAGCGAAAAACTTTCCTACGCGCCGATCGCAAGACCTCCCCGGTTCGTTTGACAAACATGTTTCGGGCGTCATCTGTGGCTGACGATGTCTCTAAGCCGGATGCAGTCGTCCACCCCCTTCTCGGCCCGCCAAGGTCCGGACATTCACAGAGGGTGGGTTTGCTGGTAGTTGGGAGCTCCAACGCTAGGCGCTTAATGGGGTCCCTGAGGAACATGGTTGCCAAGGAGGGGAAGGAAGCGAGTGTGCACTCCGTGTGCATACCGGGAGGAGTCATTCCGGATGTGGGAAGGCTGCTTCCGGATGCCATGAAGAGTACAGGGCGCAGCCAACTGCAGGTGGTGGCTCATGTCGGTACCAATGACTTGTGTCGTTTTGGATCGGAGGAGATTCTGTCTGGTTTCGGGCGACTAGCGGAAATGGTAAAGACTGCCAGTCTTGCTTGCTAGAATAAGGCGGAGCTCACCATCTGCAGCATCGTCGACAGAACCGACTGTGGTCCTTTGGTGCAGAGCCGAGTGGAGGGTCTGAATGAGAGGCTCAAGCGTTTCTGTGACCGTGTAGGCAGCAGATTTCTTGACTTGCGCCACGGGTGGTGGGTTTCCGGGTTCCACTTAATAGATCAGGAGTCCACGACACCCAGGAAGCGGCTTCACGGGTAGTGGGGGCTGTGTGGAAGAGACTGGGAGGTTTTTTAGGTTAGAGGGTCTCAGGGAACCACAGAAAGGGCGTCCGTCTAAAAGGGGGCAGGTAAAACACAGCAAGTTAGTTGAAGTAACGATCGGTATTGTAGTTGTAAATTGTCGTAGTGTGTTGGGAAAGAACCAGTGCTCCAAGTCCTAATAGAAAACACTGAAGCTCAAGCCAGAATAAGTTCAGCCGAATTTTTTTCAAACGGTCTAACAGCGTTCAGAAAGGATAGATTAAATACAGTTGGTGGTGGAATATTTATTACTGCCAGAAGTAGTTCGCCTTGTAGTGAAACTGAAGTAGCGAAATAGTATGGGTAGAGGTTATACTTGACAATCGGACTAAACTATCAATCGGATCGTTTTACCGATGCCCCCGACTCAGAAGCTATAGTTGCTGAACAGTTCAAAGAAAACTTGAGTGTCATTTCGAATAGGTACTCCACTCATACGATTATAGTCGGTGGTGACTTGAGTCTACCCGCGATATGCTGGAAAAATTATACGTTTAAAGCCGGCGGCAGGCAAAAAACGTCATCCGAAATTGTACTGAATGCTTTCTCAAAAAATTATTTTGAGCAATTAGTTCATGAGCTCACTCAAAGCGTAAATGGTCCCGAAAGAATACTTGACCTTTTAAAGGCACATTTACAGATTGGGCGTGGATATATAGCAAAAACGTAGATATAAGTTCAGAATAAAAATAAAGAATTACAGGAGATATTAATTAGTAAAAGAGGTTGTATCGATTGTGGTTTGCAACCATCGAAGCATTAGAATAATTATGCAGTTCAGTTGTCTTGCCGCGAAGACGGCACCTCTTTTGTTCTGGAAGCCGTTCTGATCGGACGCATATCTGCCATCGCTGCAGATAATTATTTCAAATGGTTCAAATGGCTCTGAGCACTATGGGACTTAACATCTGAGGTCATCGGTCCCCTAGAATTTAGAGCTACTTAAACCTAACTAACCTAAGGACATCACACACATCCATGCCCAAAGCATCGAGGCAGGAAGCGCCTAGAACCGCTCTGTCACAACGGCCGGCGATAATTATTTGGCACATTGCCATTATTATGTATATATTAGACGCAATCTCACTAGGCGTACTCATAGTTGCACACAGCAACAGAATTAATGTGTCTATGTTATTTAATTTAGTATAATATTTTGTGAACACATTGATATAATTTAATCTTGTGTTTCATTTATGTTGCAAGCTGTCGTTCCAATTAAGCGGCGCCTTGGCAAGGCTAAAGGTTCTGTGTTACAAATTGTATCAAAGGTCCAGTACGAACTAAAGCTTTGTAATTATCAAAACTACGAATTCCGATATTTTCAGAAAAATCACGGTCAAACTTAACAATGAAAGGACCTTTCGCAAAAAGCCATCGTCAAGCGCTCAAAGTTTGTATAAACTGATCACATACTATTATCATTACTTATTATTACTTGTCTGTTCTCTGTTAATCTCAAACCAGAAAGGAAAACCCACGATAAATTAAAACCTCTTTGCAACAAATAATCCTGGACAAATAGTGAGTATCGTGACGAATACAGGGATTAGCGACCACAAGGCAGTTGCTGCTAGGGTGAATACCGTAACACCTACAACCATAAAAAAGAAACGTAAGGTATATCTGTTTTAAAAAAGCTAATAAAAATGCCCTTAACGCAGCTTTTAGAGACAGTCCTCACTCATTCCGATCTGTTCACGTAGGCGTAGAAAATTTGTGGAATGATTTCAAAGAGATAGTATCGACAGCAATTGAGATATATACCACATAAATTAATAAGTGATGGTACTGATCCCCCATGGTACACGAAACGGGTCAGATCGCTGTTGCAGAAACAGCGAAAAAAGAACGCCAAATTTCAAAGAACACAAAATCCCCAGGACTGGCAACTTTTGCAGAAGTTCGAAATATTGCCCGTATTTCAATGCGAGATGATTTTAATTATTTCCACAACGAAACTCTGTCTCGAAATCTGGCAAAAAACCCAAAGAGATTCTGATCATACATAAAGCACACCAGTGGCAAGATAAGAACGGTGAAGTCACTGATGACACTGCCACTAACGCAGAGTTCTTAAACACGGTTTTCCGAAACTCCTTCACCAAAGAAGACGAAGTAAGTATTCCTGAATTCCAATAAAGAACAACTGCCAAGATGAGAAACATAAAAGTAGATATCCTCGGTGTCGCAAAGCAGCTTAAATCACTTAATAAGGGCAACGCTTCCGGCCCATATTGTATACCAGTCATGTTCCTCTCAGAGTGTGCTGATACAATAGCTCCATATTTAGCAATTATATACAACCGCTCATTCACAGAAAGATCCGTACCTAAAGACTGGAAAGTTGCTCAAGTCACACGATAATCCGAAAAGGGAAATAGGAGAAATCCGTTGAATTACAGGCCCATATCACTAACGTCGATTTGCAGTAGGGTTTTGGGACATATAATGTATTCGAACATTATGAATTACCTCGAAGAAAACGATTTATTGACACACAGTCAGCACGCATTCAGAAAATGTCGTTGTTTCGAAACACAAATAGCTCTTTATACTCATGAAGTAATGAGTTCTATCGGCAGGGGATGTCAAATTGTTTCCATATTTTTAGATTCCCAGAAGGCTTTCGATACCATTCCTCACAAGCGTCTTCTAACCAAACTGCGCGCCTATGGAATGTCGCCTCAGTTGTGTGTCTGGATTCGTGATTTCTCGTCAGAAAGGTTACAGTTCGTAGTAATAGACGGAAAGTCATCGAGTAAAACAGGTAATATCCGGCTTTTCCCAAGGAAATGTTATAGGCCCTCCATTGTTCCTGATCCGTATTAACGATATAGGAGACAATCTCAGTAGCCGTCTTAGATTGTTTGCAGATGATGCTGTTATTTACCGTCTTGTAAAGTCATCAGATTACCGAAAGGATTTACAAAATGATTTAGATAAGATATCTGTATGGTGCGAAAAGTGGCAATTGACCCTGAACAAAAAAAAGTGTGAAGTTATTCAAACGAGTTCTAAAAGAAATCCACTAAACTTCGATTACGTGATAAGTCACACAAATCTTAAGGCTGTAAATTCAACTAAATACTTAGGGATTGCAATTAATAATACTCTAAATTGGAACGATCACATAGATAATGTTGTGGGTAGAGCAAACCAAAGACTGCGATTCATTTACAGAACCCTTACAATGAGCAACAGGTCTACTAAAGAGACTCCTTACACCCGGCTTGTCTGTCCTATTTTGGAGTATTGTTGGGCGGTGTGGGATTCGTACCAGGTGGAACTAACGGATGACATCGAGAAAGTACAAAGATGGGCAGCTCGTTTCGTATTATCGAGAAATAGGGGAGATTGTGCCACAGACATGATACGTGAATTGGAGTGGCAATCATTAAAACAAAGGCGTGTTACGTTGAGATGGGATCTTCTCATGTAATTTCAATCACCAGTTTTCTCCTCCGATTGCGAAAACATAATTTTGGCACCCACCTAAGTAGGGAGAAATGATCATAATGATGAAATAAAAGAAATCAGGGCTCGCACAGAAAAATGTAAGTGCTCTTTTTTTCCCGCGCGCCATTCGAGAGTGGAACGGTAAAGAGACAACTTGAAGGTGGTTCATTGAACCTTCTGCCAGGAACTTTATTGTGAATAGCAGAGTAATCAAGTAGACGTAGATGTAGATATGTAGACATGTAGTGTTAATACACTTTGTAGAAATGTAACATCCTCCCGGGCATGCCCGCGCACTGAGTCTCCAGTGGTTTGAAAAACTGTTCAAATGGCTCTGAGCACTATCGGGCTTAACATCTGAGGTCATCATTCCCCTAGAACTTAGAACCACTTAAACATATCTAATCTAAGGACATCACACACATCCATGCCCGAGGCAGGATTCGAGCCTGGGACCATAGGGGTCGTGTGGTTCCAGACTGAAGCGCTAGAACCGCTCGGCCACGCCGGTCGAAGAATGGTTTGATAAGGTGCGCTGTGGAGAATCGGTACAATTTTGTGAAACTCTCTGTCGTTGCTTCTGGTGAAGTAGTGGGGTAGATAGATAGAGTATCACCTGCTTGATTTTCCGTTTGCAGTCCTATGAAACAGGGAGATGCATGAACAGAATTCCCCCTCCCGTCCAGCATGTTACACCCCAGAAACACACTTTATCCCTTAAACACGGCTCTACTGCATTTAGACGTGGTACACACATTTAATGTATGTTTTAACCTACTTCATATGAAGATAAACATGGAAGTTATACCGTTAAAATGTTATTTTTAATGATCTGCGAGTTTTACATACCCTTCAGTAGGTATGATTAGTCCTAGAGAAAAAATGCGTAGAGTGTTTTTTGTAGGAAATTTGATGTAGGTTAATTTTATACTGGAAAACATTTTCGCTAGATGCCGCGGTTTTCGATTTGTTAAAGAAAAACATAACCTCAACGCCCACACCCCATCGGCGTGTATGTTGGTCACGGCACTCCCTACTGGCGCTGTACAAAAATTTGTGAGTACACGCACGGCACCCTGTCACATATCCACAAGAAAGGAGCCAATGCGCCGGGAGAAGGAACTCTTTCCGCTGAACAGCTGTACCCATCCCGTGGCATGTTCTAACTAATCATTCCAAGCGACATTTAATTTTTACAGTGCAGTTTCTTTCTTTAATGTCACTGTCATCAACAGGATCTTATACTCTGAGGACGATCGTTCCTGTTTGGACAATTGACAAATACCTGTTGCTTACAAGGGACATCTCTCGGCTCGAACTGAAATTTATAGTCAAATATTAGTACACGGACCCACCTTAACATTTCTAACCACGCCTGCGACGGCGTGTGACTGCTCCTGGTTGATACACAGCAGCGCCTGCAGTCAAGGAGGAAGGTGAAAGAGGGGGGGGGGGGGGGGGGGGGGGTAACACGCCAGTCAGTTAGTTACTTCACCAAGTAGTTGACATGCTTAGTACACAGGCGTCAAACTTGTCACAACACACAAACAGCGAAAATGAACGAAAGCCTTAGTGTTTGGAACATTTTAAATACTGTGTCGTCAAAGTTAAGGCGTTATCCAACCGAAGAAGGTGTGGAAAAGGATGATAACATTTTTGCAATGTTTTTTGGATCTGTTCATACTGAAAAATGAATATTCATTTTAAGGCTCAACTGAAGTTACATTGTATAGGATAGTGGATGAAGAAAACGACTTTATAGACGATAACGCGATTAATAATGTTCAAGATTGCAGTTTTAGTTGCAGTGACGGAAATGGTACTTCTCGAAGAGAAGACAGCAGTTTTGGTGACTGTGAATCTTCACCAAAAAGAAAACTAATACTGTTAGTATTTTAACAAAATTTTCGGAAGACGTCTTGACCGTATTTTTTATGATTATCACACACCTCCTAGTAACGTTGCGATCTACAGCTCACTATTTAAAATATGTCCATGTATAAAACCACATCGAACATCATTTGATCACACGTAGAAGAAAAACAAGCAAAGAACATCCATTTCGAGGACACAAGGCAGTCAAAGAACTGGAGGTAAAGCAACACGTTCTATCCCAATTTGGCATAGCAAGAAAGGAAGGAAAATGTGTCCATTACTGGCACCTGAAATGTTGGGCAACCCAAAAACCAAGAGAAATCGGGTACACAAAGTTTAAATGTTCTACAGATTTCATAGCACGTGTCGAGAAAGAATACAGAATTTGCCGTACACAAATCACTGCTTTCAAGACAGCCAAGGAGACACAGGAAGACGAAGAAGTAAACTAGAAAACTGCAGTTTTCGAGATACCGTCACACTGCCTTTGAAACACTAATCAGAGTGGATATAAATATGAACTAACTTCTGGAGCGACGCTAGCTAAAGAAAAGGAGAAAAATCAATTGCCTGGGTCCATCTGCAAACAATACAACTCATAGTTACACAATAGATGTTGGAGTTTCAGTAGGTGGGCGTCTAGCAACAGAACAATATGTTCGTGTCCAGAAAAATCTTTCGGCCCGAAAATTATGTAGACTATTGAAGGCACTCTTTCACCAGACATACATTTGGAGCTAACACAAATGGGAAAATGTTAAATGACCATTTAAAATCCTTTTTCGTGAACGCTGTTCATCACAACGTTGCAAATAACCAGAACTGTATACCACTTTGAGATTCTTGGAGCACTCACAGAGACACAACAATAATAAATGATTCATTTGTGGGTAAAAAACTGAATACATGATCATGCTGCCAAAAACAACACAAAACGTACAGCCTTTAGCTGTATATTTCTTCCAGCAATATAAAACATGTGCTAGAAGGATAAAAGACTCTATAAGGAGTCTGTGCAGTGACTTCGCCACTAAATTAGAAAACAGACTTTTCATAGTTCTCCAGTGTAACAGCCTATGCTTCAATATCGCTGGCATGCAGCTGAATACTCCAGCGTGTGTTACTGAATTCAAGAACGTGATTCGAAAGGCATTTCATTTTGTAGCTCAAGGCTACGATTCTGAGGACAGTTCAGATATTTCTTTCGCCACATGGGCCTATTGTGATTCTGCATACAGTTTCATGCACTTTGTTGAGAAACCTCATGTAGATTTTTAAAGTCCGATAGTGGGCAGACTAAGAGTAGCGCAATCAAATGTTTTCACCATCCTTTTTGCAGTGGTACGGAAAGCTTCTGAACACAACTAGAGCACCGAACTCCTGTTCCAGCCGAGAGATTTACCTTGTTAGTATTATCAGGCTGAAGGAGAAGCCTATTTGCATTGAAGTGTTTATTTCCCGAAAGATAGTTCCTCTCAGTATTGAAGCAAGCACTGTCTGCAAGTCAGTCTTATGTCAGACTAGATAGCACCGAAGGTCTTAGATAAAGTTTTCGACACGTCTCGCACTTGATACCTGAAGCCACCTGACATTTACAGGTGGGCCACGAACACAAATGGTCGGAGTGGTGTGACCGGAAACACGTGGCTTTGTGGTCACACGCCGCCCATGCAGCGGGGCCAAAGAACACGCTGCCGAAACTGCGAGCATTTGAAATGTGGTCGTGCAGAGGAGTACAAAAATTAAATTGGCAGGTCAAGTATGAAATTAACAAATGATAGGAAGACTAGACCCGACGGTATGTCGAAAGAAAACCATTCTAAAAAAAAAAAACAATATGTTACTGGGGCGTTTTCCATAGCGTCCAAGAGTAATTAACATGGTACCTGAAAGACGGATGGAGGAGAAAAACTGCGGGTCCACGAAAACGTATGACTACATATAATGCACATATGAAAGAAGAGGATATCCGGCATAGTAAAAGAAAGGTTAGAGCTGAACCTTCGATTACTTCCTTAGAAACGAAGCACTAACTCGTGTCGGTGGCAATTTAAAACCTAACCTCCTTTCTTTTTACAAGCTCGAAATCGAGATGGGTAAAGTAAGGAATCAGCAGTGGGTTGTTGAAAGAGCCATGTCTGCATTCATCTCAAATGATTTACCAATAACACCTTTGTCTGGGTCGTCGTATGGGAATTTCAAGAGCACTCTTCACGAGTCTTGAGCTTAGGAACAACTTCGGCAATCAATTAAATCGATACCGCGCATATTGCAATTGAAAAAAATTGCGTAATTAGGATTGACGAGGCGACCGTCTAATCAACGTGTACGGATGATTTATATAAGCTGCTAACCACAAACTTTTCCAAAAGTGTTGAAAGTAGTCACCTATAAGGGGCCTTTGAAAAGTCCGTGCAAAGTCCGAGAGATGGAACCACTGACGCATATCGAGGTCATGTTTAGTTAGTAGCATCTTTGGATAGAGGGCACACCAAGTTTCAGCCATATTGGTCTATTTCTTTGTGTTTGCCATTCGTGTGAATCAAGGAAATCGAGTGATTGTCAAAAAATGGACGAAAAAGAATTTCGTGTGGTGATTAAACATTACTTTATGAAAGGCAAAACGCCTCAGGAGACTAAAGAGAAGCTTGATAAACATTACGGTGACTCAGCACCTTCGATTAGAACAGTTTATAAGTAGTTTCAAAATTTTTGGAGTGGCCATATGGACACGAGTGATTCTGAACGTTCTGGACGCGCTGTGGAGGTTACGACTGCAGAAATCACTGATAAAATTCGTGATATGGTGATGGATGACAGAAGAGTTAATGTGCATGAGATTGCTAGTGCTGTGGGCATCTCAAATGAACGGGTACATAATATTTTCCATAAACATTTCGACATGAGAAAGCTATCTGCATGATGGGTTCCGCGATTGCTCACGCTTGACCAAAAACGGAATCGTGTGAAGTGTTGTAAGGATGATTTGCAGCTGTTCAGGAAGAATCCGCAGGACTTTAAGCGTCGTTTCGTCACTGTGGATGAAACATGGATACATTGCTATACTCCTGAACCAAACAACAATCTAAACAATGGGTTCCCAAGGGAGAATCTGCACCAAAAAAGGTGAAGACCATTCCTTCAGCAGGAAAGGTTATGGTGACTGTCTTTTGCGATTCGCAAGGGATAATGCTCATCGACTATTTGGAAAAGCGTAAAATTATTATAGGTGCATATTATTCATCGTTATTGGACCATCTGAAAACCTAGCGGCAAAAAAAAAGCTGGCGATTGGACCGCAAAAAATACTTTTCCATCACGACAATGCACCAGCACACACCTCAGTAGTTGTGGTCGCAAAATTAATGGAAATGGGATTCCAACTCGTTTCACATCCCCTCCCCCGCCCCCTCTTCTCCAGACTGGGCTTCCTCAGACTACTATTTGTTCTCCAATTTGAAAAATGACTGGCAGGACAAAGATTTTATTCAAACAAGGAGGTGATGAAGCAACTAAAAGCTATTTTGCAGGCTTGGACAATTCCTATTATTCGGGAGGCATCAACAAATTAGAACTGCTTTGGACGAAGTGTAAAAGGAGACAATGTCGAGAAATAAAGAAGATTTATCCCAAACACGTAAGTAGTTTTTATTTTTGCACGGATTTTTCAAATGCCCCTTGTAGGTGACAGTTAGATGTAGTGGCAATTAGCGAAGTTTGCTGGCAGGAGGAACAAGACTTATGGTCAGGTGAATACAGGGTTATAAATACAAAATCGAATAGGGGTAATGCAGGAGTAGGTTTAATAATGAATAAAAAAATAGGAGTGCGGGTAAGCTACTACAAACAGCATAATGAACGCATTATTGTGGCCAAGATAGACACGAAGCCCACGCCTACTACAGTACTACAAGTTTATATGCAACTAGCTCTGCAGATAACGAAGGAATTGATGAAATGTATGATGAGATAAAAGAAATCATTCAGGTAGTGAAGTGAGACGAAAATTTAATAGTCATGGGTGACTGGAATTCGGTAGTAGGAAAAGGAAGAGAAGGAAACGTAGTAGGTGAATATGGATTGGGGCTAAGAAATGAAAGAGGAAGCCGTCGGGTAGAATTTTGCTCAGAGCATAACTTAATCATAATTAACACTTGGTTCAAGAATCATAAAAGAAGGTTGTATACATGGAAGAAGCTTGGAGATACTGACAGGTTTCAGACAGATTATATGACAAAACCAGAGGTTACACAGAGTTTCAAGGAGAGCATTAGGGAACGAATGACAGGAATGGAGAAAGAAGTACAGTAGAAGAAGAATGGGTAGCTTTGAGAGATGAAATAGGGAAGGCAGCAGAGGATCAAGTAGGTAAAAAGACGAGGGCTAATAGAAATCCTTGGGTAACAGAAGAAATATTGAATTTAATTGATGAAAGGAGAAAATATAAAAATACAGTAAACGAAGCAGACAAAAAGGAATACAAACGTCTCAAAAATGAGATCGACAGGAAGTGCAAAATGGCTAAGCAGTCATGGCTAGAGGACAAGTGTAAGGATGTAGAGGCTTGTCTCACTAGGGGTAAGATACATACTGCCTATAGGAAAATTAAAGAGACCTTTGGAGGAAAGAGAACCAATTGTATGAATATCAAGAGCTCAGATGGAAAACAAGTACTAAGCAAAGAAGGGAAAACAGAAAATTGGAAGGAGTATATAGAGGGTCTATACAAGGGCGATGAACTTGAGGGCAATATTATGGCGATGGAACCGGACATACATAAAGATGAAATGGGAGACATGATACTGCGTGAAGAGTCTCACAGAGCACTGAGAGGCCTAAGCCGAAACAAGGCCACGGGAGTAGACAACATTCCATTAGAACTACTGATAGCCTTGGGAGAGCCACTCCTGACAAAACTCTACCATCTGGTGAGCAAGATGTATGAGACAGGCGAAATACCCTCAGACTTCAAGAATAATATAATAATTCCAATCACAAAGAAAGCAGGTGTTGACAAGTGTGAAAATTACCGTACTATCAGTTTAATAAGCCACGGCTGCAAAATAATAACGTGAATTCTTTACAGACGAATGGAAAAACTGATAAAAGCCGACCTCAGGGAAGATCAGTTTGGATTCCGTAGAAATATTGGAACACGTGAGGCAATACTGACCCTACGCTTTATCTTAGAAGCTAGATTAAGAAAAGGCAAACATAAATTTCTAGCATTTGTACACTTAGAGAAAGCTTTTGACAATGATGACTGGAATACTCTCTTTCAAATTCTGAAGGTGGCAGGGGTAAAATAAAGGGAGCGAAAGGCTATTTACAATTTGTACAGAAACCAGATGGCAGTTATAAGAGTCGAGGGACATGAAAGGGAAGCAGTGGTTGGGAAGGGAGTGAAACAGGGTTGTAGCCTCTCCCCGATGTTATTCAGTCTGTATATTGAGCAAGCAATAAGGGAAACAAAAGAAAAATTCTGAGTAGGTATTAAAATCCATGGAGAAGAAATAAAAAAAAATTAAGGATCGCCGATGACATTGTAATTCTTTCAGAGACAGCAAAGGACTTGGAAGAGCTGTTGAACGGAATGGACAGTGTCTTAAAAGGAGGATATAAGATGAACATCAACAAAAGTAAAACGAGGGTAATGGAATGTAGTCGAGTTAACTCTGGAGATGCTGAGGGAATTAGATTAGGGAATGAGACACTTAAAGTAGTAAAGGAGTTTTGCTATTTGAGCAACAAAATAACTGATGATGGTCGAAGTACAGGAAATATAAAATGTAGACTGGCAATGACGAAGAAAGCATTTCTGAAGAAGAGAAATTTGTTAACATCGAGTATAGGTATAAGTGTCAGGAAGTCGTTTCTGAGAGTATTTGTATGGAGTGTAGCCATGTATGGAAGTGAAACATGGACGATAAATATTTCGGACAAGAAGAGAATAGAAGCTTTCGAAATGTGGTGCTACAGAAGAATGCTGATTGTTAGATGGGTAGATCACATAACTAATGAGGAGGTATTGAATAGAATTGGGGAGAAGAGGAGTTTGTGGCACAACTTGACTAGAAGAAGGGATCGGTTGGTAGGGCATGTTCTGAGGCATGAAGGGATCACTAATTTAGTATTGGAGGGCAGCGTGGAGGGTAAAAATGGTAGAGGGACACCAAGAGATGAATACACTAAGTAGATTCAGAAGGATGTAGGGTGCAGTAGGTACTGGGAGATCAAGCAGCTTGCACAGGACAGAGTAGCATGGAGAGCTGCATCAAACCAGCCTCAGGACTGAAGACCACAACAACAACAACAACAACATTTATCCTGTTGCTCTACAGTAGTTGTTTAAAATAATTACCACGTACAAACAGCGTGGCATCATGCATATCTCTAAGATTCCAGTGTCCCCCAAGACTGACGCACAACTGTAACAACGTCTGCGACAGCCCTAGCAAACTGAATACATCAGCCGGAGTTCCGTAACATAGGCCTTTATGGCGACACCGTAAAGAGAACTTCATGTGTTTCGTATCTGGTGAGTCATGTGGTCGTGAGATAAGGCCACCACGACCAATCTACTGTTGAGTAAATTATGCGGCAGGATGGTCCGCTACATCGCCTGCAGAATGTCCTACTGCTCCGTCCTTTTCAAACCAGACAAGACTGAGAATAGTCAACGCCACGTCTTCGATGAACTGTTGGGACTTTTTCAAGGAACACTTTGCGAACGTCCCTAGTCCGTCTATTGGGAAACAGAAGTACTTGGTAGCGAGCGAAACGAGACCATGAGTTCCTCGTGTCACATCTTGCAGAGAAGGAACGAGGACATTGCCTGGAAATTTGTTTGTGGAATTTATATTTGTCCTGTATTCTCTGAGGTGCCGTGGATAATGCTCTGATCGACTGCCGTATCCAGGTACGTCTCACTGCCTGCGTGGCGGCTTCATCTGCCCCTTACTTTCTGCTACTTCGTAAGCTCCACAAAGTTACTGCTGCATACCTTGCTGAACTGGCGTCCTTGGCAGACAGGATACAGCGGCTAATGGCTCAGCTATTATACTTTCATTCTTTACAGTGTAAAATAATCCAAGCAAAATGGATGTATTTGGTAGAAAATCGTGTCACCCAGGCTATATGTGGTGGAGTGGAACCCAATGAAACGGATTCCGTTAAGCGTGACCTGAGAAGCATCGCACTCGACCCTACTTACGGGCGTGAAGCAAGCATTCAAATGATACACTGACAGATGAAAGTCAGTCATTCGGATGTAGATGAACAGGAAGGGACAGACCACCATCTTAACATCGTAAAACATCAAAATTTGACTCAAAAATTTAATGTAGATGAACAGGGAAGGATCGTAAAACGTTCAAATTTGACTCAATAATTTAATGTAGATAAGCAAGGAAGGGACAAACCACAAACGTAACATCGTGGAAAGTCCAAATTTGGCTCAATAATTTAATGTAGACGAAGAGGAATGGACAGGCCACAATCGTAAATCATGAGTAGTCCAAATTTGACTCAATAATTCAAAAATATCTTTCACTGAAGATTTACGTACAGGGGAAAATGTTGTACCCTGGAACAATTTACAGACTTTCGCCACAAGGCAGCCCTGTAACAGAAATTTCGAAATAATAGCGTTCACTTATTTTGTTTGCAGTCTTTTTCTGAAATTGTAAAAACTACTCCAGAAAAGTACGCTTTTTCCAAATGTGAAAAATTGTTCCAAGGTACAAGATTGTCATGTATCGAGGTACAAATATATTGTTCAAATTAGGTACAAATATGTTGTTCTAATTTAGACTTTCTTGTTAGTACTGTGTTCAATAGTCTATGTGTGACATTATTAATGTGATACACACCAATGAACCAGTAAGTGAGATCACATTACACTGAGATGATAAAAGTCATGACATAGCGATGTGCACACATACAGATGGCGGTAGTATCGCATATACAAGGTATAAAGGGGCCGCGCATTGGTGGTGCTGACATTTTTATTCAGGTTTCCTACTTGATTATGGCCGCACGACGGGAATTAACGGACTTTGAACGCGGAATGATAGTTGGAGCTAGACGCGTGGGACATTACATTTCCGAAATCGTTAGCAAATTCAGTATTCCGAAATCCACAGTGTCGATAGTGTGGCAAGATTACCAGGTTTCAGGCTATCATTTTTACTCAGGTGATTCATGTGAAAAGGTTTCCGGTGTGATTATGGCCGGACGGTGGGAATTAAAAAATTGATTAAAATGGCTCTGAGCACTATTGGACTTAACATCTGAGTTCATCAGTCTCCTATAACTTAGAACTACTTGAACCTAACTAACCTAAGGACATCACACACATCCGTGCCAGAGGCAGCATTCCAACCTGCGACCGTAGCAGTCGCGCGTTTCCAGACTGAAGCGCCTAGATCCGCTCGGCCGCCGCGGCCGGTCGGTGGGAATTAACAGACTTTGAAGGCAGAATGATAGCTGGAGCTAGACGCATGGGACATTCCATTTCGAAAATCGTTAGCTAATCCAATATTCGGAGACCCACTTTGTCAACAGTGTGCCGAGAGTAGCAAACTTCAGTCATTACCTCTCACCGCGGACAACGCATTGACCGACAGCCTTCACTTAACAACAGAGAGCAGGGGCGTGAGCGTAGATCTGTCAGTGCTAATAGACCTACAAAACTGTGTGAAATAACCGCAGACTTCAATGTGGGACGTACGAGGAACGTATCCGTTAGGACAGTGCGGCGAAATTTGGCGTTAATTGATTATGGCTGCAGACGACCAACGCAAGTGTCATTATTAGCAACACGACATTGGTTGCAGCGCCTCTCTCGGGCTCGTGACCAGATCGGTTGGACCTTAGATGACTGGAAAATCGTCGCCTGGTCAGATGAATCCCTATTTTAGTTGGTAGGAGCATACGGTAGGGGTCGATTGTGGCGCAGACCCCACGAAGTCAAGGACGCAAGTTGCCAACAAGGCATTGTGCAAGCCGGGGGTGAATCCATTATGGTGTGGTCTGTGTTCACATGGTATGGACTGGGTGCTTTGGTTCAACTGAGCCGATCATTGGCTGTAATTGGCCTTGTTCATCTACATCTACATCTACATGACTACTCTGCAATTCACATTTAAGTGCTTGGCAGAGGGTTCATCGAACCACAATCATACTATCTCTCTACTATTCCACTCCCGAACAGCGAGCGGGAAAAACGAACACCTAAACCTTGCTGTTCGAGCTCTGATTTCTCATATTTTATTTTGAGGATCATTCCTACCTATGTAGGTTGGGCTCAACAAAATATTTTCGCTTTCGGAAGAGAAAGTTGGTGACTGAAATTTCGTAAAAAGGTCTCGCCGCGACGAAAAACGTCTATGCTGTAATGACTTCCATCCCAACTCGTGTATCATATCTGCCACACTCTCTCCCCTATAACGCGATAATACAAAACGAGCTGCCCTTTTTTGCACCCTTTCGATGTCCTCCGTCAATCCCACCTGGTAAGGATCCCACACCGCGCAGCAATATTCTAACAGAGGACGAACGAGTGTAGTGTAAGCTGTCTCTTTAGTGGACTTGTTGCATCTTCTAAGTGTCCTGCCAATGAAACGCAACCTTTGGCTCGCCTTCCCGACAATATTATCTATGTGGTCCTTCCAACTGAAGTTGTTCGTAATTTTAACACCCAGGTACTTAGTTGAATTGACAGCCTTGAGAATTGTACTATTTATCGAGTAATCGAATTCCAACGGATTTCTTTTGGAACTCATGTGGATCATCTCACACTTTTCGTTATTTAGCGTTAACTGCCACCTGACACACCATACAGCAATCTTTTCTAAATCGCTTTGCAACTGATACTGGTCTTCGGATGACCTTACTAGACGGTAAATTACAGCATCATCTGCGAACAGTCTAAGAGAACTGCTCAGATTGTCACCCAGGTCATTTATATAGATCAGGAACAGTAGAGGTCCCAGGACGCTTCCCTGGGGAACACCTGATATCACTTCAGTTTTACTTGGAGACTACTCGCAGCCATTCATGGACTTCGTGTTCCCAAACAAGGATGGAGTTTCTATGTGACCAAGCCATAATTATTGGCGATTTGTTTGAAGAACTTCTGGACAATTCGAGGGAATGATTCGGCCACCCAAATCTCCCGACATGAACTTATCGAACGTTTATAGGACGTAATCGAGAGGTCAGTTCGTAAAAAAAATCCTGCACCGGAAACTCTTTCGCTATTATGGACGGTTACATGGCTCAATACTTCTGCACTGGACTCCCGGCGATTTGTTGAATCCATGATGCACTACACCGGGCAGCAGGAGGTCCGACACGATATTAGGAGGGATCCCATGAATTTCGTCACCTCTGTGTACATTCCACCATGATACGTACAAAAATAATTAGAGACCAGAGTATGGTGAATTTTTAATTATGAGTGCTAACAGCAGGGACCATGAGGGAAAGGGATGTAGAAAGGAGGGAAGGAGGACCTTGATAACACACAATTAAAGAATATGAGGCAAAAGAAGATGGCGTGACTCAGAGAGAAAGGAAAAGAGAAAGAAGCCTAACTGGGCAAGACAGGAGCATTGGCTTTTCTGTTTGACAAAGGGGACGTTGACCTTATAGGTTATTTTGTGGGGGAAAACTTTATGAGGGTGATAGAAATAAGTGCTTCAACTTCTTCTTAAAGGCAACAAGACATTGAATTGTGCAGGGAGTGCAGCGCAGTTTGCCTCAGAGACGGACAGCAGCGACAGCAATGGAGTTTGCGGGTATATTACCTAACGAGCTAACGAGCACGTAATTGTAGCTGATGTTATAAATTACTAAATTTAACGAAATTTTATTTTATATCATGACGGCGCATAACTGTTATCTGGTCCAGCTAGACTGATTTCGGTTTTCCCAGATCATTCCAGGCGAAAGCTAGTTTTTCAGTAAATAAATGAATCTCACCTTCCAATATTCTCCTCCGCATTTATTGCGAACTTGAAATTAATTTTTTGTACAGCGAAGTTACTATTCATATTATCGACAGATTGGAAAATGCTCCTATCGTAGCACAGAAAAGGCGAATATGTCCTGGACAGGGTTAGGGATCTAAAATAAGGGAGCAAGCTTTTCCACTTAGCTGGCTGCTTCGAAAACATTTAAATCGAAACATCTCGACATATTCGCGATTTTGTACTTGTTAGTATTAGCATCCACGTCTTGTAACATAATGCATCGTGTCATATAAAGTAACATGATACATGATGTCATCCCCTCAGGAAAAAAATCCATCTCTAGGAATTTTATCCCTCCAGAAAAACTTTTTTATCTACTACATGTATGGTCTTCAGCCATATACAGTGTGGTCCATTGATCGTGACCGGGCCAAATATCTCACGAAATAAGCATCGAACGAAAAAACTTCAACGAACGAAACTTGTCTAGCTTGAAGGAGGAAACCAGATGGCGCCATAGTTGGCCCGCTAGATGGCGCTGCATTAGGTCAAACTGATTTTAACTGTGCTTTTTTAAAATAGGATCCCCCATTTTTTATTACATATTCGTGTAGTACGTTAAGAAATATGAATGTTTTAGTTGGACTACTTTTTTCGCTCACAATTTTAGACGAACAGTTGGTAACAGGTAGGTTTTTTTAAATTAAAATACAGAACGTAGGTACGTTTAAACATTTTATTTCGGTTGTTCCAATGTGATACGTGTAGCTTTGTGAACTTATCATTTCTGAGAACGCATGCTGTTACAGCGTTATTACCTGTAAATACAACATTAATGCAATAAATGCTCAAAATGATGCCTGTCAACCACAATGCATTTGGCAATACGTGTAACGACATTCCTCTCAACAGCGAATAGTTCGCCCTCCGTAATGTTCGCACATGCATTGACAATGCGCTGACGCATGTTGTCAGGCGTTGTCATTGGATAACGATAGCAAATATCCTTCAACTTTCCCCAGAGAAGGAAATCCGGGAACGTCAGATCCGGTGAACGTGCGGGACATGGTATGGAGCTTCGACGACAAATCCACCTGTCATGAAATATGCTATTCAATACCGCTTCAACCGCACGCGAGCTATGTGCCGGACATCCATCATGTTGGAAGTACATTGCCATTCTGTCATGCAGTGAATCGGTAGAACATTACGTAGGAAATCAGCATACATTGCACCATTTAGATTGCCATCGATAAAATGGGGGCCAATTATCCTTCCTCCCATAATGCCGCACCATACATTAACCCGCCAAGGTCGCTGATGTTCCACTTGTCGCACCCATCGTGGATTTTCCGTTGCCCAATAGTGCATATTATGCTGGTTTACGTTACGCTGCATATGAATGACGCTTCGTCGTTAAATAGATCGCGTGCAAACAATCTGTGTTCGTCCCGTAATTTCTCTTGTGCCCAGTGCCAGAACTCTACACGACGTTCAAAGTCATCGCTATGCAATACCTGGTTCGTAGAAATATGGTACGGGTGCAATCAATGTTGATGTAGCATTCTCAACACCGACTTTTTTGAGATTCCCGATTCTCGCGCAATTTGTTTGCTACTGATCTGCGGATTAGCCGCGACAGCAACTAAAACACCTACTTGGGTATCATCACTTGTTGCAGGTCGTGGTTGACGTTTCACATGTGGCTGAACACTTTCTGATTCCTTAAATAACGTAACTATCCGGCCAACGGTCCGGACACTTGGATGATGTCCAGGATAAGGAGCAGCGTACATAGCACACGCCCGTTGGGCATTTTGATCACAATAGCCATACATGAACACGATGTCGACCTTTTCCGTAATTGGTAAACAGTCGATTTTAACAGGGGTAATGTATCTCGAAGCAAATACCGTCCGCACTGGCGGAATGTTGCGTAATACCACTTACTTATACATTTGTGACTATTACAGCGCAATCTTATCACAAAGCGAAAAAAGTGGTCTAACTAAAACATTCATATTTCTTTACGTACTACACGAATATGTAAAAAAATATGGGGGTTCCTATTTAAAAAAAAAACGCAGTTGATATCCGTTTGACCTAGGGCAGCGCCATCTAGCGGGCTAACCGTAGCGCCTTCTGGTGTCCCGCTTCAAGCTAGACAAGTTTTTGTTTCTTTGTAGTTTTTTCGTTGGACGCTTATTTCGTGAGATAATTGGCCCGGTCACGATCAATGGACCACCCTGTTTATTATCACTACGGCTGGAATCTTCTCGATTTTGGGCACAGTAACAGGGACTTCAGCCTGTGGGCCAACATCTTGCTGCTGAGAATGCTCACTGCGCCGGGAAAGTAGTACGTATTAACTCTTAAAAAAAAGCACGAATATGTCGAGGTGTTTTGATTGACATGTCTCTGAAGCTGCCAGATAAAGCTAGTTCCTTTCTTTTACATCCCCAAATCTGCCCAGGACATATCCGCCTTTTTTGTGCTATGACAGGAGCATTTTTCATTCCGGTTGCAAACTTTTACTTACCATAATTTTGACACAGACCGTCAGAGCCTGACAACCGATGTGGATTTTTGTTGACTCGGGTGACGACTGATCCGGTATAGTTATTTTTTATTGTCTGTCGAACCATGTTGCTTCATCGTGGAAAAGGATAAAACTTTTAAAAACCATCAGGAATGCCATTAATTACGTGTATTTGTGTATCTTCTTACAAAATTTGAGACGATTTGTACAAGTTTGAAACATTCAAATGGCACGCATAACACGACTCACAAAAATTAGAATGCAGTTAGATTTTTGAAAGCAAGTTTTCAATTTTATAGTCCGAATGAATTTTTTATTTATTTGAATCGCTATAAACCGCTTCTGTCGATTCCGTTCACATAAGAATGAGTTTTACCTGCTACATTCAGCTCGCGTTTAAACCATCGTATTATGCCAACGGATAAAGATTACTGAATATAAAAGTTCGTTTTGACTTTATCCATCTATCTATCGTAGTGCAAAGTTTGAACTGATTCGTTAAGTCTGAAGAATAGGAGTGACGTGCATAAAAAAATCTCCTAGAGAAACGCGTTTTTGCACGTAATTTGAAACATAAGCGGCACACGTAAAAAGAAACCACAAAAACGTGTTTTTTCACGTAAAATCCGAATGAAGTTAGATTACTGAAAGCGAAGTTTCAATTTTATCATGAGAAAACATTTTTAAAATATATATGTATAGCTTTAAACCGTTTCCGTGCAGTAAGCTCACTTTAGAATGAATGTTACGTGTTACATTTAGCTCGACTTTAAAGCATCGTATCTCGACAAAGGATGAAGGTTACTGAAGAAACAAAATTTCGTTACGAGTTATTCTTCTTAGTGCAAAGATTGAAGCGTTTCGTGCAAGTGTAGAAGCGGCGCGCTTCAAAACCCTCCCGGAAAAACATGTTCCCTTTTCTTTTTTACACGTAAAATCCGAAAAGTGCACATGCAGATCGTGCCATTAGCTGAGCATAAATTTCAGTCCAATTGAAATCTTTTCAAAAAGAATTAATAGATTCGCGCAACTGTTCTGGGCTCCAAGGCCGGTCCGTCGTTCAAACCTTGCTTAATATGTTGTAACAGAGCTACAGTAAGGCAGATGTGCGAGTGGCTATACAAATGGCCGTTGGTCTTGGCTAAACTTAAAACGTTTTACACCATGTTCCCAGGTCAAATAGGAACCGGACACCAAGACCTCCTCAAACCGCGATTCTGCGCACGGTCTTCTCAAACATATTTGTTATAGCGCTTCCGTGCTGTAATGACTATACGCACTGTATAATTATTAACTTCCTCTTTTAATTATCCATTTAATATACTGTTACGTTCCATGGGTATCTACCCGTTTTACAACGACCGCGAGAAATAAAATGTATTAAACGTCTACTGAAGTTTGCCCTTGATTATTTCTATGTTGATGGACGTTAAATTCTAGCCTCTCTTCTTATTCTCGATTAAAATGAGGCTATGAAATAAGCAATGGTGTGGCATCGCAACAATGGTAGGAATACTTAGTGACTACAAATATCCGTAGGCGGGGCGCGGGGCAGGGGGGGGGGGGGGGAGGGGGTACCGTTAGTGTGGGACCCTTAGTAACTGATAGTGTCAGCAATCTCCGTTCGATATTCAGTTTACTTTTTCCGCTGTTATCTCCCATCCGGACAGAGTAAGGATTTGATACTAACTGATTTGATACGAGAAGGCATACACCTGCGTCTATGTCGTAATGTCTTTAATGTGGCACATCTGCTCCAGCTAAATACGAGATTAAGCTTACTTTCTGCCTCTACTGACACATTGTGAAGTTAGGCAACCTTATCTCTAGCGAACAGGTGTTCATTTAATGTAAAGCACAGATGCGCAACCGGCCCGCGGAGGGAATTCGTGGGAGAGAGAGTGAGGAGCTCACATTGTATTTAAGTATTTTTTGACAAATATTTTAAAAGTAACTTGATAGTGTTTGCGTATATTAACACACTAAATTTCAAACACTCGAATGAGCTTCCTGTTGTCAAAAATCGTAAAGCTACTGCAAAGTGATTGTCGAGTGGAATTGTCTCTCATTGCTGCAGTTTGTTTTTCTGCCCTTTCTCGTACTGCCGTTAATAAATCATTCTTGTCCGTTGTGGACGTGTGAGTCCAGTTACAACTGGACGAAATTTATAATGAACTAGCCGTAACCCGATGCTTTTAAAGGTGTTTCTTTTTCCATGATGACATTTCAAGATACCTGGAATCCCATCTTCAGACGTTCACATTTCTTTACGTATCGTGAATGCTGTTTCCTTACTAACGGCGTTTCAGAATTCTGCAACGAAAGTGTTTCACATAGTCATCGTAAAACGTTGTACGTAAAGAAACAGTATTCACAATGAGTAAATAAATGTAAGCATCTGAATCCAGGGTGAACATAACTTGAATATACCTTAAACAAAGCGAATTTTGAGACAATTTGTGGCCGTGGAATGTCGGAAGAGGAGCGCCATTCCTGTGGCCGCATTATCTCATAGAAATAAACGTTACGGTCTCTATAGTTTTGATGTTAAGCGCTAGGAGTGCTGCTGTCGCGTAGCATGACGAGGCGGCCCCCGAACTTTAGAAAAGGTGTGTACGAGGCCCGCGCTTGGTTCCCCAGGTCACCTATACCGCCCATGGCTGATCTAAGTAATGAGCATGGACGGGTAAAATATTTCAGGCTACATTTGATAGGTCATTTCTGCTTCCACACATGGATCAAATTTGATGTCACAAAGCCCCCTCAAATGTACTGTAAGTTTCATTCTGTACTAATGGAATTGTTCATCGAGATATACTTAAATAACTTTTTCGTATGGCTTCTTTGCATGCTGTCCTAAGAAATCCTCCTATAGGCAACAGGTAATACAGAAACCTCGAAGACAAACTAAAATTGCAAATACATTTCTCGGGATTGCCGCCGGGTCATGTTGCGCAAATCCCACAATACTTCGTAGATACAACTGTTCGATATCTTCAGATGGTGGTGGATTCGTCTTGTAGCAGTGAAAACAGCATCTACCACCATCTGAAGATGTCGAACAGTTGTATCGACGAAATATTCTGGTATCTGCATGAGATGATCCGGCGACAAGCCCACATGGGGAAAGCCTGAAAAGTCATAACTTGAACGTAAAAAATTAAAGAACTCTGACAGTAATCCTATTTTTGCTGCTAAGGCGTGGTAGTGACAGTTTTCTAGGCTTTTAACCACCTCTACGTATCAGCGCTTAATCGGACGATTAAGAGTAGCAATAACTATCATTTATTAAACTGCATTACCCAAACACAGGAATGCGATTCTCTCCCGTTCTTACTAACGGTAAGATTAGAAGGAGACGCGCAAATCTGAGACATCATAAATTCAGAATGTATACACTAAGAATTTAATGTTACCCGACTTAGACAGTAAGAACAAATAGGCCTCTATGCTGACATCGTCAGCGTGGGAGCTATCTGTAGTATCATGAACACTGAATAAATTTTCAACTGTCCAGATCGGTAAAATCATTTATTCATATAGATGACAGGGATTGAAAATGCTAGGATTCAGCAACTAACATAACAGCACACATAATTATATCCAAAATTTGCAGTACATGGAATAGCAACATACTCATGTTTAAATCATTACACAATATTCTCCTCAGAACAGGGGTGTTACACAATGTATGTCCATGTTTGTATCATGAGTTACACCTGTAGAAGACGGCATGTCAATTTTAACATTCACCACCACTTCACAACTGACAGATTTTAGAAGACGGCATGTCAATTTTAACATTCACCACCACTTCACAACTGACAGATTCAAGCGGAAACGTTCTTAGTGACAGGTAAGTACATTAGATGGTGCAGTGGTAGTCGAAATCGATACTGTTATCTCACATTAGATCAAGGCATTGATTTACTATTCAACAAGGCATGGATCTACTATTCAATATAATTACATATTCGTAAATGATTATCGTCGGTATTTTAACAAAACAAAATACTGTCTGTAAAATCATGTGCAACATTCATAAAATATAATTTAGCCATAATCGTTTTTTCATTTTAGAAAATTAAAAAAAACATTTTATAATCATTCTTAATAGTTTTTTACCAAATTTTCCTTCATCCAGAATCACAACCAATACAACAACATATAACCACTTAAGAGCTCTCTATGTACAGCTAATGGTATCATTTTTTTAGAAATATTTTTAGAAACAGTTTTTTAGATAATGACTGACATACAATATAATTCTGTATGAAAAGTTGCTTTAAGGATTTATTGTAAAAAATGTTTTTCAAGGTATGATGTGACGTTATGTCATTTTGACATTAGTCATCTAAGATTAATATCACATGAACATATCTGTTCTAGCACAGGCAAATATGTGTATATAAAGAATGAGGCGGAAATGCTAAATTATTTGTACACAGGTTACATTAAACGTTGGAAGAGCGTTCACCTAGGTGTCAGGTGATTACATTGCAAATAGGCGTCAACTGCCGAGATTCCACCTGCTCCTCGAGTGACGAATTGTCTTGGATAATTGACAATAAAATAATAAACATTAAATAGTAAATAGCTCCATTGTTGGTACACATAACTTGAATGTATTCTTGATGAAATATCACATCTGTGCCTGTCAATACCGAGCTATTCCTGGATGTATTAACATCAACCTACATAACCATTGGCTGTGCATAGAGAGCTTTTAAATGGTTGTATGTTGTTGTATTCGTTGTGATTTTATATGGAAAAAAGAACTGTTAAGAATGTTTAAAAAATGTTTCTTAAAAATTTCTAAAATTATATAAAAAGTTTTATGTGCAAATTACGCTATATGAATGCTGCACATGATTTTGCATTTAAATGTAGAGTACTAGCTTGCTTTATATGTTATGGTGATAATTTAGGCACATGTAGTTATATGGAATAGTAGAGTCATGCCTTAATCTAGTGTGGGATGACAGTATCGATTTTCACTACCGCTGCGTCATTTGATGTGCCTACGTATCACTAAGAATGTTTATGCTGGGATCCGTCAGTTGTTAAGTGGTGATGAATGTCAGCACTTTTAATTGGTGCAATAACATGTATGTACATAGCCGTTATTTTAAAACTAATATGCCGATTTCTAGTATAGCTCACGATACCCAAATGGGGATTCATTGTATAGCACCACTTACTGTACTAAAGGAGAAGATTTGCGTATTAATGTAAACATAGGTATGCTGCTATTCCATGTATTTCAAATTTTGGATGTAATTAAGTGTGCTGTTACGCTAGTTCTGTCTCGTAGTATTTTCGGTACCGTCTTTTGCATATCCGTAGATAGCAACAGAGAATTGCCGAAAGTTGTCATCTATATGAATAAATAATTTTAGCAATCTTTGCAGCTGAAAATTTATCCAGTGAAGATAAAATGCTTTCATCGAGAGATCCCTAGCATTTGTTGGGTGTCAAGAGATTCCTTTAATACCACACACACACACACACACACACACACACACACACACACACACAGTCACTGCAAATGGACGTCTGCAGAGACTTATCCAAGAAGGAAAAATTCTGAAACTGACATTTTATGTCACGTATTCGGTGACTTTGAGAACGGTAATGCTCCAGAAACTGATGAAATAACGGAATAAAACTAAAAATTTTATACAAAGCAAGTTTTTATAGCCTCATAATGGGATATAAAACGAAAATTAAAAGTCTGAAACAAGCGAAAAGTCTGATCCTGTTGGATGTCAAAAACTATAAGCAGCATTAAAACCCCTCTCAATGGAGGAAGAGCCTGTAAACTATGAAAAAAAAGGCTTATTAGATTTGATGTCATCTGAAACACTTTCTTTCCTTACTAAACATACCTGATCACGTTAATGAATTTATTCCATCAGTTTCGTGCTTTCTGCTTTTCGATGTTAACTGACAAAACTAAAACTGAACAAATTGGACTCGAAAACCACATTTGTTTGACTTAGTTATGAAAGGTGCAGCCTAGGTTCTCTAACTGATAAGACGAACGTGAGAAATCTTCCAAAACCACTCTCAAATTTTCCCATGGAAACAGGGCCCTTTTAAGGCCATAGCGACAGAAGCCGGCGCTTGGGATGCCAAACTGAGAGTTTCATATATACTGCATATCACAATTAACAGTGGAAACTCAGACGGCTGAAAGTGTACGAAGTGAAACGGGAGCAAAATGATATTATAAATCACTTGTGCGGAGGAATGCTCTCTCGCCGGCCCTGCATGGAGTCCACATTTAACAGCCTAGAACTGAACCGACTTACTGCAAGAAAATGAAACTACCGCCGTCCTTAAGATGTCATTTATTGTGTAGCTACCAGTTTCGGCGCTTCAGTGCACTATCTTCAGGCCATAGTTGACGCTGAAGGGATTATCACTATCCATATATATATGATGCATCAGTGGCCAACACAACCGGTTCGTGCAGAGTGTAACCGTGATGTCATTCCTCCGGCTATCAACTGTCAAGGCCATTACTACAATCACTGTTTCGTAATACTGATTACATAAGTTATCAACAATAATATTTTTTTCAAATACAGTAGCGTCTCGATATTTAGATTCTAGGAATTACTAGTGTCCCATAAATCCGAGATTCGTAAAAAAAATTAATGGTGTGATATAAGGCGAACTGGTCAGTCAATCAGTCTCACTCAGTGTAAGTAGGCTGTTTAGGTTTTTTATATTGGTAACGTCACGTAGCGCTCTGTATGAAAATCACTGGCTGTGTTGTGTGCAGTCAGTGGCTGGTTGGCATTGTTGTAATTCTCGCCGTTGTAGTGTTGGGCAGCTGGATGTTAACAGCGCGTAGCGTTGCGCAGTTGAAGGTGAGCCGCCAGCAGTGGTGGATGTGGGGAGAGAGATGGCGGAGTTTTGAAATTTGTAAGACGGGATGCCATGAACTGCTATATACATTATGACTTCTGAACACTATTGAGCTGGCAGTAGTGGCGCTCGCTGTATAGCAGTAGTTCGAGTAACGAAGATTTTTGTGAGGTAAGTGATTTGAGAAAGTTATAGGGCCATTCTTTTGTAGGGATTATTGAAAGTCAGATTGCGTTGCGCTAAAAAATATTGTGTGTCAGCTTAAGCACAGTCTTGCACAATTTTTCTAAGGGGACGTTTCATCAGCTGAGTAGTACTTGCCATGAATCGTCAGCACCAGCCTAGACCCTCATCCACCTCTATCTAACAGAAGAAGCAGAAGAGTAAGTTCTAATTAGAAGTCTTTGCTACTAGTACCACACGTAGTGGTTCTCCCTTCAACTCCATGTCTTTGTGTGTAGATACGTATTGTTTCTTACACTTCTTTTTTCAGCGGATTCCTGCATTTTCAGACCAGCAACAACACTCACCGATTTGTCAGAAACTGCACCGACCTCCGCCGTGTCCAGACCAGCAGCAGTACCAACCAGGTTGCTAGAACCCGCAGCAGTGGCAGCAAGTGCTTGTGGGGACCTGCAGCAGCGTGGGATTCTATATCGCACCTGGCTAGCATGTTCGAGCAGCACAACGAGTTGCTGCTATTTATCCCACTCGTCGATTTTTGTAACAAAGATACCCAGCCAGTCCCTAAATATCTGAAGAAATGTGCTATTGGTCCTACTCCATACAGTACAGGTCAGTACTGGTCTTCAACATATGCACCAACACAGAGCATCCTGGCACTACTGCAAGGAAAGGGTGTAGATGTGGTGGATGAGAAACTGTCAGTTCTTCCCAGTGTTCTAACGCTGTTAATTTCAAGTTATAATGTAACAGCCAGGGCCTCAAAGTACTTAAATATTGGTATAGATTCATCAGTGGACAGTGACTGGCATGTTGTGCTAGACATTAAAGATGCAGGAGGAGGTGTTAAAGTGAGGTTTACAGAGTCAGCATGGGATGAAGTGTGTAATGCAGAGCCCTACATTAATCAACAGCTGACCACAGAGTATGGTTCATGCTGCCCTCTCCTGGAAGTTTGTTGTGGTGGCCTGACGTTATCAAGAACATCGCTGTACGTTGGTGCTACAGGCATGCTGAAATCATGTTGTCGGTCAATTTATTTACAGCACTCCACCATTTCACTTGTTTGGTCTATAGATGGTGCTACCTATTGCACTGGAAAGATGGCTACCTTATGTTCAAAATACTTGTAAAGATAGTGCAGACTATCTCTGAGTGAATGGTATGCATACTGATGATTTACAACAGTGCATCAATACAATGCTAAAATAAATTAAATTGAAACCAATACGTTTGAGAGAAAATCGAGTTGAATTCCACACACAGGAAAAAACTTTATTTGGTAAACTCTGCACAGGAGTGAAGATGAAGAAAGAACATCGTGATCTTTTTTCAGATGTACTGCATCGAATGTATGATTATTGAATAATAAAAACAATATGTTTACTACCACAGACCGTGTATTGTTTTTTTTCTGTACCTTTCATAATAACTTTTCTCTGTAATTTCAATGCAACTGCACCAGCAGCAAGCTGTGTGAATCATGAATCATACCAACATCTTCAGCCACTGTTAAACTGTATGACAGACAAGACTTTCAGATGTAAATATGTGTAGCTTAACTCACCACATATTTTTTCTATAAAATCCTATTGTACGCCAATACCTGAAGTAGTCTTTACCGTGGTGGGCTGGATGAGAACTTTATTGTAAGCGACTGGTGTTGTGTGGAAGAAGAAGACCAGAAGAACAAGATGAAGAATGGGACACTACTCCCTGGTAATATACAAGTGATAATTGTAGGTCCATCCAGTTATAGCAAGACAAATGTGCTAATTCACTGCTAATACTCCCTGATTGAGTCCAATTTGAGGATGTACGCATGTCCTCAAAAACTCTATTTCAACCTAAGTACTTGTTGTTGCAGGAGATACTACATGGTGTCAGTGGTGAAACATACACAACATTCAGTCGAAGCGGTGAAACCCCTCCAACAGAAAAAGTAAAGCCAAACATGACGTTCATATTTGATGATGTTGCTGTGGAAAATCGGGATCAAATTCTACAGTATATCAGTTTTGGTCGTCATACGGATGTTGTTGTATTTTATTTGAGTCAAACATATTGCAGAAACCCAAAACAGTTAGTGAAGGATAATCTAAAGCCCATTATAGCCTTCAAACAAAACAACTTGAATTTCTAACATATTTACCAAGCACATGCAGGAACTGATATGTCATTCAATGAATTTTTATAGATATTTGGCGACTGGTAGAATCACACACAGTATGGGTTTCTTGATAGGTTGATAAACAAAGAAAACTGAATTATGGCAGGTATGCATGTTCCGTATTACCCTCCTGAACCCACCGATTCCATATTATGCTAACAGTAACTATATCTCGACAACGTGCGCAGCAATGTCGCGATATGATAAACCGCAATCGCGATGTAAGTATACATCACACCATACATAAGTTTGCATGCGTGTCAGGCACTCCAGCTGAGAGGATAGGAGTGGATAGACATAGAAATCGTCTACAGACAGATGGAAAGTTGCAGCCTCTCGAACATAAGGGACCTAGAGACATATTCCTTACAGCTCCTGAGACTGATGAACCAAGTAGATGGTAAGTTTACCCCACTTAAAAAGAACGTAAAATTACCTGTAAAACTTTACGGAACTGAACAGAAAATAGAGGACTTACATGTAAAGTTTGAAAGAGTTAGGCATGATGTATATAAGGCACATCCTGCGAAGAAGTTTGGTTAGCATATAGCAAGGTGTTGACTAAGCATAAGGTCATCGTGGCATGGAAGGCCGTTCGAGAAAAGCTACAGTTATTAAAGGTAGGACATTTGATCGAGAACAAACACTAAGAGAAATCTTTAAACAAGTTTCTGAATATTTTGACGAGCTCGTAGCGAAGTTACACAATGACGATAAGGTTGCTGATTTCATTAACTGGCACAGCGACTATAGGATAGACGAAATGTTAGATGTCAGAGATGAAAAACCATACGCGCTGGGCATGCAGCCCATAAATTTAAAAGAAGAGACAGTACAGATATGTCATAGGGAATTACAAAGGACACCTGGTACAATGCTTCACATTCTCCTACATTCAGTAAAATTTGTAAATTATTCGCCCATAGATCTGTAGATGCACGGTGAAATCTGAAAAAAAATGACATACAAAGGAAAGCAAGAAACTGATGTTCAAATGGTTCAAATGGCTCTGAGCACTATGCGACTTAACTTCTGAGGTCATCAGTCGCCTAGAACTTAGAACTAATTAAACCTAACTAACCTAAGGACATCACACACATCCAAGCCCGAGACAGGATTCGAACCTGCGACCATAGCAGTCGCGCGGTTCCGGACTGAGCGCCTAGAACCGCTAGACCACCGCGGCCGGCAAACTGATGTAGTGGGAAACGCAGAACCATTATAAAACTTACATTAGATGTTTGATATAGCACCAGTGATGGTGCTGAGATCCAGCATAAAACAGTCAACAATCGACCACTGCGGTATACATACAATGACGATCCCAATGAGCTAATAGGTCGATTGGACCTGCTCATGGCATCAGTTGCTGCTGGTAATGCCGCTTCTTCAGATGAGGTTATTTCAATAACTTCAGAACTTAGAGAGAGAGGTACTATCGAATAAGAATGTAGACAGTAGTTCGAGAACTGCACAAATCAGCGCGCAAAGCATACCTTCCTAGGTGTGTTACGTTTAAGGTGTGGATGACTTATGGCAGGCTGATCGTGAAGATATGAGGAAGTATTCACATTCAAATAATGGATTCAAATATATTTTAATGGTCATTGATGCATACTGTAAATTCTACAGGGAGTAACCTATTAAAACAAAAACGGGGAGGGATGTTGCACAGGTGTTTGAACATTTTCTGCAGACAGGTACTAATCGATGTACGAGAACCTTCAAACCGATCACGGTGAAGAGTTTTGCAATAGGTATTTCACGACACTAATGCAGAAGTATGGAATACATCATTACTAAACATACACCCACCTGAAGACGAGTATCCTGGAACATCTGAACAGAATAATAAAAGGTCAAATGTGGATGCATTTTTATCTCTGTGGTTCATAAAAATGGACAGACATCCTTCCTAAAATAATTGCACAGTATAATCCAACCAGGCTTAGCACAATACAAATGAGACCAATCGATATTCGTAATAATGGAGTCATGGATATGGTACATTATTGTATTAAAATGCTGGATCCACATAAACACAAGTTCAATGTAGGTGATCTGGTACATACCTCAAAACACTAGACAGCATTTGAGAAGTCATACTTAACCAACTTGATGAGTGAGCTATTCACAGCTTCGAAAGTGCAGAGAATGAATCCCAGAACTTACATCTTAAAGCATAGAGTGGCACTGAAATTTCGGAATGCTTTTACACAGACGAATTGCAGAAGAGCTCAGAAACACAGGTGTTCCTCATAGAGGATGCCATAAGACATCGAGGGAATGTAGCACTAGTTAAATGGCTTGGTTTTTCCTGCTACTGGCCGTGCGGTTCTAGGCGCTACCATTTTTCCTGCAACACAAAGCAACTGGATAGACGCTGACGATTTGCTATATAATGGGGTGCAAAGAACACAACGGGCACAGTGGTGTAATATACATGATAAGAGACACATTGTAGGAAGTGCTGGTATTCTCGACAGACTTCCAGTTGAATAGTACTTTCGGGGGCGTGACTACTGTGGACCTGTACAAAACTTGAAAAGCGATTAGGTCTTGGTGATAAGGGGATTAACCCGCTTGACGAGGCATGTTTGAAACACGACATTGCATACACAAAACATGAAGATCTCCAAGGACGCCACGCTGCAGATGGAATTTTGGCTGATGAAGCCAAGGCAATAAGTACGAGAAAGGAAATCGGTAGTGCATTGCGGCATTTGTAGTTGATAAAACCATGCATGGTAAAATTAAGTTGGGCTTGGGTGTGAATTTCAAGCAAGTCATGAACGCCGCGTGTCATGCACTGGAGAAGAAGAAGAAGAAGAAGAAGAAGAAGATGATGATGATGATGATGACAATGATGATGATGAAGAAGAAGCCAGGGCAGGGGGCGTTTAAAAAACTGAATCCTGACAGCGATGTATGTGGCTAAAAGCGTTCTAAAGCATTGTGGACTGGTTAAAGCACCCTGTGTTTTATAAATACCTAAGGCATTAGGTGGAATTATCCCATTCCTCGTTTCTGCCCTCGCTAGGCTCTCAGCAATGGGTTCACTGACTGGTTGTGCTGCAGCTTTTGCAAGAACAGTCAGGAACGCCTAGAACTCTCAGGAGCAGCTACAGGAAGCAAGAAGACATAACCGCCTGATGGAAGCAGCAGCCATCGGAAAAGGACAATACCTAACACCATACAAGAAAGGACTAGGTCTCTCCATAAATATAAAAAGAAGCCTGTTGGCTATTCTATCAGATAGAGCGCTTACAAATGCAGATCTGCTCAAGATTATTATGAAAAAATTCAGCATTCCAAAATCCCGCGGTGCGTATATGCAGGATACATTACCGAAGAATACGTAGAAGTCCAGAAAATCTAGAATTGTGAATTCTGATGTTGCTGTGGGACCCGGAACTCACTGTGTGACGTATGTTAAGAAAAAACAAATAATGTCTACTATGTCGATTCCTTCAGCGACCTATACCCAACTTCACTGGCACAAGACGCTTGTTCTACAATTTTCATCACTGCCAAGGGTTTAACACCTACCTGTGTAAGCATCTGTGCGTCATGTTCCTCCTAATGTTTAGGAAGAAACATATATATAAGGGGGTGGTTAAGCATCCACTCGTAACCTGAGGTTCAGACGCAATGTCGTATACTCTGACTTTAGAAGAACGATCGTCAATATTACGGGCGATTTACTTCCCGCCGATTGATTTAAGCAGCGGAGAGTGGAGTATTGCGCTGATTGGACTGGAGACATACTACAACATTCCAAATATCGCAGAGGCTAACAATAAACTTCATCTGAAAATTAATGGTGGAAAAGAAATTGTGGCTATAGAGCCTGGTGGTTATGATACTGCCAATTTAAGCGAAGTTTTCAAATAGTCTGGAAAAGGGATTGCGCTAAGGGGTGACAATTATTGAACTATGTGAAATAAAATCATCATAACTTTTTAACGGCTTGCCTTAGGATATTCAAAATGCATGGTTGGCCGTGGGGCGTGATGGGAATTAGTATGGGCGTGATGGCTTGGTTTAGCGACGAAGCCCACTTTCATTTGGATGGGTTCACCAATAAGCAAACTTAACGCATTTGGGGACTGAGAATCCGCATTACGCGATCGAGGAGTCTCTTCACCCTCAACGGGTAACTGTCTGGTGTGAAATGTCCAGTCACGGAATAATCTGTGCGATATTCCATATGACACGACGACTACTGAACGATGTGTCAAGGTTTTGGAATATGGTGTCATCCCGATTATCCAAAGTGACCCTTATTTCGACAAGATGTGGTTCATGCAAGACGGAGGTTGACCCTACCGAAGCGGGAGAGTGTCTGAGTTCGTGGAGGAGTACTTTGGGGACCACATTCTGGCTCTGAGATACCCAGGGGCCACTGGAATGAGCCTCGATTGGCCGCCATATTCTCAGGATCCGTACACATGCGACTCCTTTTTGTGGGGCTATATTAAAGACAAGATGTAAAGCAATAGCCCAAAATCATTGCTGAGCTGAAAACAGCTATTCAGGAGGTCATCGACAGCATCGATTTTCCGACATTCCAGCGGGTCATGCAAAGTTTCGCTATTCGTGTGTGTCAATGATGGCCGGCATAGCGAATAGGCTATGTCATAACCTAACTCCTAATATCTGTACTCACTTTATTCAACCTGTAAACGTTAGGAGAAAAAAGTTCGATTCCTGGTACTAGCACATTTTTTTCATTTTCCTTTATTGCTCGCAATGTTAAACGATTTATTATAAAATTTAAATACATCTGAACAGTTCAGTTGATATCCATAAAATTAAT
Source organism: Schistocerca gregaria (assembly GCF_023897955.1). Classification (NCBI taxonomy): domain Eukaryota; kingdom Metazoa; phylum Arthropoda; class Insecta; order Orthoptera; family Acrididae; genus Schistocerca; species Schistocerca gregaria. The sequence goes on from NC_064921.1 coordinate 541,412,737, forward strand.
ATATTGAATTTACACTCCTGGAAATGGAAAAAAGAACATATTGACACCGGTGTGTCAGACCCACCATACTTGCTCCGGACACTGCGAGAGGGCTGTACAAGCAATGATCACACGCACGGCACAGCGGACACACCAGGAACCGCGGTGTTGGCCGTCGAATGGCGCTAGCTGCGCAGCATTTGTGCACCGCCGCCGTCAGTGTCAGCCAGTTTGCCGTGGCATACGGAGCTCCATCGCAGTCTTTAACACCAGTAGCATGCCGCGACAGCGTGTACGTGAACCGTATGTGCAGTTGACGGACTTTGAGCGAGGGCGTATAGTGGGCATGCGGGAGGCCGGCTGGACGTACCGCCGAATTGCTCAACACGTGGGGCGTGAGGTCTCCACAGTACATCGATGTTGTCGCCAGTGGTCGGCGGAACGTGCACGTGCCCGTCGACCTGGGACCGGACCGCAGCGACGCACGGATGCACGCCAAGACTGTAGGATCCTACGCAGTGCCGTAGGGGACCGCATCGCCACTTCCCAGCAAATTAGGGACACTGTTGCTCCTGGGGTATCGGCGAGGACCATTCGCAACCGTCTCCATGAAGCTGGGCTACGGTCCCGCACACCGTTAGGCCGTCTTCCGCTCACGCCCCAACATCGTGCAGCCCGCCTCCAGTGGTGTCGCGACAGGCGTGAATGGAGGGACGAATGGAGACGTGTCGTCTTCAGCGATGAGAGTCGCTTCTGCCTTGGTGCCAATGATGGTCGTATGCGTGTTTGGCGCCGTGCAGGTGAGCACCACAATCAGGACTGCATACGACCGAGGCACACAGGGCCAACACCCGGCATCATGGTGTGGGGAGCGATCTCCTACACTGGCCGTACATCTCTGGTGATCGTCAAGGGGACACTGAATAGTGCACGGTACATCCAAACCGTCATCGAACCCATCGTTCTACCATTCCTAGACCGGCAAGGGAACTTCCTGTTCCAACAGGACAATGCACGTCCGCATGTATCCCGTGCCACCCAACGTGCTCTAGAAGGTGTAAGTCAACTACCCTGGGCAGCAAGATCTCCGGATCTGTCCCCCATTGAGCATGTTTGGGACTGGATGAAGCGTCGTCTCACGCGGTCTGCACGTCCAGCACGAACGCTGGTCCAACTGAGGCGCCAGGTGGAAATGGCATGGCAAGCCGTTCCACAGGACTACATCCAGCACCTCTACGATCGTCTCCATGGGAGAATAACAGCCTGCATTGCTGCGAAAGGTGGATATACACTGTACTAGTGCCGACATTGTGCATGCTCTGTTGCCTGTGTCTATGTGCCTGTGGTTCTGTCAGTGTGATCATGTGATGTATCTGACCCCAGGAATGTGCCAATAAAGTTTCCCCTTCCTGGGACAATGAATTCACGGTGTTCTTATTTCAATTTCCAGGAGTGTAGTTATGATTACCACCCTTGTAAGTCAAAAGGCTATAGGCCACTACATTGTAGAACATTGGTAAAATTTTGTACGAGCTGTCACTGGCGTAAACGATAACTGTTTACAGTGGACCAATTTGGCGTAGGCGAAGTCGAGAGGAACAAACTCATACAGAACACCTTTGGTATATCAATCCAGGAACTACCCTCAGATTGGCCTGCACTACTGTGCTAGGTTGTAAACAGTTATTGTTTGCATCCTGTATACCTGACATGTAGGACACTGAATAAATTGAAACACAGAGTAGCTTTGGAGTAATTAGCACATCAGAGACCACCAAAGTCGGATAACTCTTCAAGATCCTGTAAATCTGTTTGAGTATTAAGGCATAAGTCTTAAAAATGTGAAGAAGCACTTGGATATATAATGGTCTGGGGCAATTATATTCACCTAAATGTGTGGGTAATGTCATGTGAATTATTATTAGAAAATTTGGTTGGTTCATTAAAATGATGGTGGCAGAATGACAGAAGGCTCGAAAGATTCAGCAGATGATACTTTACTTCTAGACGTAGGGACAATGGATATCAACAGCAGTTGGGGTGGCTAGGGCAGCACATTGAGGAGTCAGACAAGAATAATAGGATACCGATCCAGTAAAAAAGAAAGTCGTTAAGTGTGCAAGAATCGAGTTAAGTCCTCCAGGGCAAAATTCTGACCGTGTAGAGGAATCCTGCGCCCGTAATAACAAAAAATGAGGGGGGGGGGGGGGGGGAGGCCGGAAATCTGATAACAATAAAACCTTACCGACTAATATGTCTGTCAAATACTTTGAACAAAGTGCAAGAGGTGGCTCTCGTTGGCTGTCTAACAATACATGTAAGGTGACCTTCACTAAGTCTTAATCCCCATGGTGTAAAGATAAGTCACAGTCAATCTCACTAATTAGAACACAAGCATCATGAGTAGCTACAGCTGATGTGCAAAGTGCTATTTCTGTCATGGCTGCTGTAGCTGGACCTAAACCTTACAGGATACTAACATTTAGCTTTTAGATACAGCTGCAAAAACAAGGCAGTAGAATGGGCTACCTATCAAGAGAGCGATAGAGAAGAATTCTATACATACAGTCAGTGGCGGCTCGTAAGTATGTATTTTGGATGTTCACAATTTTTTTGCTTTAGATAAACGTGAAAGTGTGAAATAGCACCTGCTGTGTATCAATTATTGTTATGAACGTATTTATACAACTGCAGTCACTGACAATAATAATAATAATAGTAGTAGTAACAATAATGTAATGATGACGTCCGATCTAGTTCTACTATATAGTGAGTGAATTGTTATATCTGAGGAGTGTGCTACCATCTGACAGGCCTTCTGCTAACTCCCAAACGAACGGAGATAAACGTCTGCTGCAGTGAGTTACCAGCTAGTGGTACTGATGTACTGATGTAAACTTGTAGTTGAGTGGTAAAGCCTAGTTGCGTACGTCACAAACTGTGCACATTGTTAATCAAATCCGTGTTTCATTGATTCATAATGCAATTACGTCATCCTAGCTGCACATCCGCAGAAGGTCCTTAAAATGTGCACAACTGAAGATGTGCTCGTGACCCTGTTGCCAAGTTCCACTGAGGCTAGAGAAGCAGAAGCACATTATATTTACGTGCCACATATTTCAGATTACTACATCCATCTTAAATTTAACGGCGTTCAAAGAAAAACAACCAATAAATCCACAAGGTGTTGAAATTTGGGTGTTCACATGCTCTTGTGCTTTTGAGCTTTTACATAGTAGTCGCCACTGTATGCGGCACTGCTTTTGGATCTACGTTCTGGCACAGGGTCATGAAGCTATGCCTTGAATTGCTATGAAGCAGAAATATTTCCTGAGGAGTCATTACATATGTTGGTCACACAAGATCCACTTCGTGGTGCGTTTTACAATAGTGTTGGAACGAAAAGAAAAGAAAGTTCTTACATCAGTGTGTATCTCGTGCTGTCAGATGGGTCTGGAATATCTATCGCTGCCATAAAGTTTATGACATTTGTATACTCAAGTAACAGAATAATAATTTGTAAAATACACTGCTGACGATTAAAACTGCAATAGCTGGAGCTATATTGAAATGAAATTTTATTTATTTTGCATGTACAATGTATTATGAGGAATACATGATTAAATATGTAGACGATTTGGAGATACAAAGGGTGGTAGATAATTGGGGGACATACAAGGGATGAAATTTAGCGGAGTAGAGTGCTATATATCTTGTTACACTTTTCAGATTTAGTCTCCAGACAACCCTGTAATATAAGTTTAATATATTTTACTATTCCATTCTTAAATGATGGCATAAACTTTTTATGTACTGCGGTCTTTTTCTGAAATTACAGAAATCATCTAGAAAATTAAGGGTTTTCCCATTGTGAAAACATGGTCATGTGCCTAGGAACAAATATTCTATTGTAATTTAAAAGCTTTACTTTCCAGAAAATCTTACCAATACTGTATTTAATCGTCTATTTGTTACATTATTACTCCACTACACATTAACAATCAGTAAGTGAAATCAAGTTAAGCAGAAATATTATCAAAACCACTTACAATTTAAATAATTCTGAAATAGAAGCTATGGCAAACTAACAACAATATCCATAATGAAGACAAGTGGAACTGTTATGTAATTAAGTAGACTCAATTCAATTGAAAGCATGACATATTTCGTGGTAAAAGACCCATCTTCAATTTCATGGTACAAGATGGTACACTAGATCGATGTATTGCTTAACAATAGCATCCGTGAAGAGTTTACAGAAAAATATATAGTACTTTACTCACCATACAATTCTGCAACTGAAAACTTAATATATTCCAAATAGCTTTAACATGTTACACAGCATTTAAATGTGCATAACGTGAAATATTTACAAACGCTGCACAAAACAAAACCATATATCTAACAACAACAAAAACTGTAGAAAATGGTGGGAACAGCTTAAGGTAGTCTCTAGTGCACATTCCTTCAAATGATTCTAAAACCAATCATTAGACTGTATAATGAATGTAGTCCCATCAGGATCTTTGCTCGATTACTGAAATGTTAGATACCATCTAAATTTTAGCGAGACATGAGTTGATTTTCTTAAGTCATTATATGGTTCCTGTCTGAGGATGTTCATAGAGATTTCTGGCTATTAAATACAATTTTTCCGTCAATATATTTTTATTATTTATGCATCGATATATTCTCAGACATCGATTGATGAAAATTAGTAACCGCAATTTTAAACATATATGGTCTTTTAAAGATGTGTACATTAGATACAATAATTTTTATTCATCAGTGTTATATGTGAACAAAATATCTGTCTCTGATTATAGTTTTAAAAATCTATTTTATAAAATAACATGAGGTTTCTGTTTTTCATATTTTCAATATTTGTAATCTTAGTTATTAACCACTATGCTTATAAATTGTGCTTAAATAATTATTTTTGGAAGGCCATGTATAAATAAAAACTGATAAGGAATCTCAATAACAAAAGCTATCGTAATGTTAATTTGGTTTACTGCCTGTTTTTGAAGGATATATATATATATATATATATATATATATATATATATATATATATATATATATATATATATATGTGTGTGTGTGTGTGTGTGTGTGTGTGTGTGTGTTGGTTGAACTTCACGAGGGTGGTCCAGATTACTCACAACTGGCTGCCAGCCAGTTTTGGAAGAAGGTCATTGAAAAATGTGAAAACATGTATTTTATAAACAGTGTACTTGAAAACGGGTACAAAGTAATTATGGAAGCACGTGTGTTCAAATGTCAACAGACAAATAAACAGCGGCTGCGAAGTGAAACAGTTAATGATAATACCCCCTAGACGCTGAAGCTTAAAAAGATAAGTTGCATTTTTCAAGTTAATGTAACGCAAACTACTTTAAACCTAGGAAATTATCGTTACAACGTGAGAAACATTACATACCAATGTTATTAGGAAGATGTAATATACCATATTTATTGTCGAACTCCCTAGGGAGTTTCATTACAACTGAATACCGCCCGAAACACATCATGTGTGCTTAGGTACACTATCCTCTAGGTACAACACATTCCCCTAAATAAAACTGTTGCCTCTGGTAGCAACAAAGACTCTCAGTTGTCTGGGTATCGAGTCAAGCTGATATTAGATGACAGATACGGCTCCGGACTTCGGTGTTGCCTCAACTATATTTCAGAACTCATCACTCAAACTGACTAGCGAGTGGCGGAGTGCCAGTCTCCCTGCATCCCATGACAAGATGTTTCTAACGGCTGAGATATTTGCAGAACGTATTGGCCACGGCAACAGTCGAAAACCTTTGGAATCGAGGTAGGAGAGGCCAGTATGCTCGTCACGTTATCTTGTTGAAAGATAACGTCGCAGAGACTTGGATGATGAGGCACATACATCATTCTTAACACATGAGTAATGTAACGCAACGCCTGATCTACCAGATCTACCAGAGTTGATCGTATTGTGTACCCAGTGACAACCCATACCATCAAGCCAAGTGCTAGACACGTAATACAATGACGAATGGAAGATGGCACCATTCTTATTTCTTGGAGCTTCCACACGTGGACACATCCCGGGACACTCTGAAAGGACAATGTGTCATTCGCATGTACAGTGTTGTCGTTTGGCGCTTCATTGTCAGCGCAGCTAGGCCCAAGCCACATCACAGGAAACCGCTACTGTATTGCATGCGCTGACAGTCTCTGGTGCTCCATACGTCATTGCTCTGTCCCTGCGGATAGGCTATTTGCCTTACTGGGATGGAGCCTATTTCATCACTCAGAGTACATGACGTCCTTGGCTGTAGGTCTCTGAATGGCTGAGCGAACGACATGTCTGTCCTCTCCAGCGCTAGTCATGTGGGGCTGTTGAGATGCTTCCTGGTGTTCAGCCTGGTGCTCTTGAGCCCACAGATTCCACCTTCGCAAGACAGTCGTCAGTCGTTAGTTCCTAACTAGCAAGAGCAGCAATATCGTGGAAGGAATAACTGCAGGCTCTAAACGCCACAATCTTGCCACTGTCAAATTCCGATTCGTGTTGATAGATATTCCTCTTTCTTACACAAGACCTTCTCACATCCAACCGACACTCAAATATCGTTTTTGAATAGGAAACCCAGTGCATAAATTTTCCTTATATGCAGAATGTCGATGGCGTTACTCCTAGCTACTTTGTGCGTTTCTACAGATACGCTAATCGTTTGCATGTCGAAGCATGTAGTATCGTTCATGTCAACAATATGAGTTTTGTTACATACCGCTTTCATGGTGTCGCAATAGTCATGGCCAGCAGTGTATTTACCTTCATCCCCCATGATGTTTGTATAGAAATGTGCAGATGAAAAGTAATTTGACAGTAATTTAGCAAAGACTTTTTCTGTACAGGGTCGTTCCAGTGGAATCAGTAGACTGTTCATTGGCGTAGTACAGTTCAGTGTTCTATACATTCACTCTTTCATTAAGCGAAATTTATGCAAGTAAAAGATGTTTCACAATCAGTTGACACTATTTAGTGTCTGTACCAGTCAATAAGTTTTGATAAAACTACAATGCCACCTATCGGTGCAAAATTCGACAGTTTAAAAATATATTTTTTTCAAAACTAAAAAAAAAGAAAGAAAGCCAATGTCTTTCTGAGAATTTGTGACAGAACCGCGCCGTGTTACTGACAATACTTCTCAAGTTATTGATTTTTTCGAACTTTCTCTTAAATGTGTACCAACTAGTGCATAGAGATCATCCTTCCTGTTTCTGCTTTTATTTTTTATTTTAGACTGGGAATCAACTTTAGTAAGAAACAAAGGAAAAATTAAACTTCTTCTCTTCAGAACAGACTGACCACCTGTCAGTGGTAGGGTATTTCTAATTACAGTTTGAAAATAGCTCGTTTCACTGAATGTGATAATGCTAAATATTCCCTCACACGTGTGCGTATCTGCATTAGAGCCAACTGAGATGTTTGCAGCGATAGAGGTCGACTGATTGCCCGAAAACGCCAACCAGGCGGTCACCGCTTCTGAAGCTGGGTGCCGCTGAGATAATGGCCGCGGTGTCGTCGCCACAGCAGCAGCGCCGGGCCGGGCCGGGCCAACCAATGGGCTCCTATTTCCTGTGGCTTGTGATGCTGATGCAAGACTTCCTGTCATCAACCAAATAATCTCGTCGTCGGCGTCGACTACCTTGGAAATACAAACAATCCTGTCGGAGGAACATCCGCAACTGAGCATTATACCAGAGGCTGAAAGTACCGCTACGGTTGTTAGGTTCTTTTATTTAGAACACGACCGGTTTCGGGCTCTTATACGCCCATCTCCAGGTGTCGTAACTTGGTGCTGTAACTTAAAGCGCGTCTTTTACTCGTCCATCTCGGCGCTCGGGGTCACAGCACCAAGTTACGACACCTGAAGATGGGCGTATAAGAGCCCGAAACCGGTCGCGTTCTAAATAAAAGAACCTTACAACTATAGCGATACTTTCAACCCCTGGGACCTTGGAAACAATCGAGATTGGATTCTCGTAATTCAAGTTCAATCGTCCTACTCGTTAACGTATTCTTCACATGTGTCAACAGTTTCAGAAAGTTGCGTTTCTGATGCACTAGAAGGAGCATTATGATGGGTTGGGGAGGGATTTTGGCCGTGCCCATTCAAATGGAACCGCCACAACATTTTCTTCGAACGATTTAGGAAAATTACGAGAAACCTAAATCTGGATGGCCGGACGGAGACCTGAAGCATCGTCCTTCCGAATACGAGCTCAGTGTCTTACCACAAGGCCTGCACCAATTCACATGGTGATTATGGACTACAGATACAGTGTACCCAATCTATACCCTCTACTGTTTATCATGGAACTGTGTTATAACTTCCTCCAAGAATTCATGATAAATTCGGTGGATGTGTTGTATGTTCCATAAATGCAGCAAGAAATACTAGTTCGGCTGCTAATTCGCTGAGAAAGTGATGTCACTTTAACAACATTTTCATGTTAAATATGAAAGAAATAGTATCTATCTCATTACCATGAACTGCTGAAGTAATGGAAAGATATAATAGAATACTGGTGATTTTCTTGTGCTTCCTAAAAGTTAAATACAGACCTTCTATCTTTTAAGGCGCTATGAAAATCGAAGTCCCCTTTTAAAATATAAAAATAAATAAATAAATAAATAAATATAAGGGACGTTCAAAAAGAAACGGGCTGGAGCCATAATTATAGAAACTAGTACCTGTATGTTAGAAGTACTTACTCTACCTGTTGAGACGCTTGTCCCACTGTGGCACAAGGCGCTGAATGGCTGTCTCATAAAATTCCCGGGGCTACAATGTTAACCAGTTCCGCACGTACATCTGGACGTCGTCGTCCGAGGTGAATCGTTTGCCCCTCAGAGCCTTTTTAAGGGGACCAAAAATGGCATAATCACAGGGAGAGATGTCTGGACTGTATGGAGGGTGGCCGAGAACCTCCCATTTGAATTTCTGCAGGAGTGCCGCGACTGTGTTGGCCGTGTGGAGCTTTGCATTGTCGTGGAGCTGAATGATCCCACGGGTGAGATTGCCAGGTCGTTTTGATTTGATCGCTTGGCGAAGGGTGGTCAATGTTTGCGGGTAACACTGGTCATTCACTGTTGTCCCGTGCTGCAGGAAGTGAATTAGAAGGAGACCCTTTAAAAAGGCTCTGAGGGGCAAACGATTCACCTCGTTCGACGACGTCCAGCTGTACGTGCGGAACTGGTTAACATCGCAGCCCTGGGAATTTTATGACAGCCATTCACCGCCTTGTCACAGTGGGATAAGAGTCTCAACAGTCAGGGTCAACACTTCTAACATACAGGTACTGGTTTCTGTAATTATGCCTCCCGCTCGTTTCTTTTTGAACACCCTTTATAAATATAAGGCTGTTGGCGACAATTCAAATGGCTCTGACCACTATGGGACTTAACTTCTGGCCCCTAGAACTTAGAACTACTTAAACCTAACTAACCTAAGGACATCACACACATCCATGCCCGAGGCAGGATTGGAACCTGCGACCGTAGCGGTCACGCGGTTCCAGACTGTAGCGCCTTGAACCGCTCGGCCACACAGAACGGCTGGCGACAATTGCCAATACTTCAAGTTTTTTCCAATAACTTTATTAGTCATCAAGATCAATACAATTTACGATGTCATTACCAGTTCTAGTTATGAGTTCGTTAGAGTATGTGTAACAGTTTTGCAAGGTGGCAGGTCTTACATAAGTAACTCACACGATTATAGATCTGAAGATTGTTCTACAAAGCGATCCATATAATCATGAACTACTTTAATAAGTCATAGCATTTGGGCCAAATGGGAAACATTTGCAACTCTGGGAAAATGGTAATACACAACTGGAAGATTTAAAAAAAAAAAAATGTTAAAATGGCTCTAATCACTATGAGAGTTAACATCTGAGGTCATCAGTCCCCTAGGCTTAGAACTACTTAAACCTAACTAACCTAAGGACATCACACACATCCATGCCCGAGGCAGGATTAGAACCTGCAACCGTAGCAGCAGCGCGGTTCCGGACTGAGACACCTAGAACTGCTCGGCCACAGCAGCCGGCTGCAAGATTACTTACATACATAGTTACATAATTCTCATGCAAATTTCTGGAAGTACCCTCTACCAGTATCCATGCACAACTGTACCCGTTTCACTATATCCCGCGACGTTCTATGAAGTGTATACGCGTCAGTGTTTCGTGCAATGGCCTAACGGAGTTCTGCAGTTGACTAAGGTCTCTTCTTGTACACTCAGCTTTTAAGATACACCAAAATGAAAAATTCGGGGTGGAACAATTTTTTTTAGATTTGTCTGTCACCAAGGGACTACTTACAAGTGGCTTTGAACCATTAGACGTGTGGCACTTTGCTCCATGTTGTTGGAAATAACTTTCTGTAAGGTAGACGTCATCCTGCTGCTCCACAAATGTAGTGAAGATGACCAGATAAACTGTAGTGTCTACGGTAATATCAAAGAAAATTAATCCATCAATCCTGGGGGCTGACACCGCGCACTGCACCTCAACATTTTCACGCAACGGTGTTTTGTATATGACATGGGGGTTTACACCAGTGCTGTATCTGCTGTTTTTCATGTAGATGTTACCTGACAGCCTCATCCTTAAACCAAGTTATTGAGAGGAGTCTGTTCGTTGAATAAGAAACCCGTGAAACCATCGACAGTAATGCATTTTTTTTCTTATGATCTGTTTATTTCAGTGCTTGCATCACGTGCGCATTCTGTATGTCGTAACGTCGGTTTCTTGGCAGTTCTCTCACTTGTTTATGAAATGTCTGTCTCCTGGCTCAATCGACGTAACAATTTCCTTAGAGGATTCTCCAAGCGTCTTCGAAACTTATCGGTAACCTCTGCATTCATTGACGGTCTACGTTTACCACTGTCACTCTTTAGTACACCAGTTGTTTCCAGCTTCCTCAAAATTAATGAAATGTTGCCTTCGTTGGAACATACTGCACACTGTATTCTCTACGGAATGCCCGTTGTGTTGTAACCAGTGAACCAATGAGAATGTCGTCCAATTTGTTTTCACACTAAAAACCGCTCTCGAAGTGTGTACTGCATGTCTCTGCCAGCTAAGAACCGCGAACGAATCGCTAATTTGCTCTTTATCGTCACGCGGCCCGAACTACACACTCAATAGACTTCACAAAACGCAACCGACCACGCTAGAAATGAACTACCACGAACTGAGCAAGCGCGGCATTATATCGGACAGAGGACCTCGTGCGCAGAAGCAACTTTCAACTTCCCAACAATAAGCGATAGTTTTGGTTATTTCAGAGCAACTGTGACGATTAAAACAATTTTCCCGTTTCTACGTGCTTTCGGATATATGGATTGCCCTATTCCTAGCCAAATCCGATTACATGGCATTGCCAGAACGTCATTGAAAAAATGTCATCAGTGCACCTTGTGATGTTACACTCCTCAAGTCCTTGTCTTACAGTGGTAATTCAACGGAGTCATTTTTAATGATAGTGGTGTTTCGAATAACATGTTTTCAAGAGGATCAGTTGATCGTTGTGTACATCAAAAATAAGAGAGTAAGACATTTTTCTATTTTAGTTCACTATAAAAAATAAAAAAAATATTTAAAGAAAAAAATTATTTCCATCTTGTTTCAAGCACAGCAGCTTCATTTTTTTAAATGAATTTTGTGTATTTTAGCTGACGAGATTAGTTCCTTCGGGACTTTTCTTAGATCTGAACAGATGTCCTTTGTGATACTGTCTAGGAGTGGCATTTCAATGTCACCTCCAATAACAGTAACAACAACAATAGTAATAGCTGTAATAAAGTACTGAACGAACAGTTGTTGGAGGAGAATGAAGGCAAAGTGAAAAAGGCAAAACCCGCTTGTAGCTAAACAATGGAACCATAAAAAATGATACTGGAGGACTGATTCTGGCAGCACAGTAACAAGTCATCGGGAGGCTTTTTATTCAAAGCCAGAGTTGAGAAATAGTGAGGGACTCAAAACGAAGACCTCACAATGAAACTGATGAAACAACCCATTACATCACGGCACAACGTTGTGGCACCAGTAATGCTCTGGAGCCCATGCCGGAAATACTATTTACCAGTGGCAGAGAACTGATAGGATCGTATGTCAGAAAAAAATGATCGGAAGTGGCAAACCTAACTACTGGCTTAAGACTGATCAAACAATGTGCTGCAGAACATCACAATCCTGGAGATAAAGGAAGCATTGATCGCCGAAAGTGCTATCCAGGCAATAGTAATATCCGCTAAAAAAAAGTTGAAAAAACATACAAGATAAGAAGACCTGAAAATACAGTGTCAAAGGTTGTGGCATGAATTACAGAAACCGTTCCCAGCGATTGTTGGCACACTGGATATGTTCCAAAAGACCTCATCGGGCTCTGAACAGTCATCATTATTTGAATCTGCACACACTATCTATCGACATATTACACAGTCTTAGGCACTTCGGAAAAGTCAGGCTAGTAATAAAATATAAAGTCCTCTATACTGGTCTCGTCTACTATGTTATCGTTGTCTTCTGTGTCAGCCGGCCGATGTGGCCGAGCGGTTCTAGGAGCTACATGCTGAAACCGCACGACCGCTACGGTCGCAGGTTCGAATCCTGCCTCGGGCATGGATGTGTGTGATGTCTTTAGGTTAGTTAGGTTTAAGTAGTTCTAAGTTCTAGGGAACTGATGACCTCAGAAGTTACGTCCCATAGTGCTCAGAGCCATTTTTTTCTTCTTCTGTGTCAATAAGAATAATAATACAGTGATGGAAAAGGACAAAATTATGAAAATTTTGTCAACTCCATTAACATTGTGATAAGTACATATGTCATGAAATGTACTTCCTGAAAAATACTGGAATCCACAAGAGGGAATGATAACGGGGAAAACTTTCCTCTAGAATGCAGCCTGGTTCTGGAGTAGGTGCAGGGTACTGCGTAGTGAGGGAAATATTTAGAGTTATGGGTAGGTATATCCAAGATGTTGGACATATCGGCTCTTGTGTTGCGGTTATGGAATGATGAACGCTGTTTGATAATGCAAAGAGAACTACTGAGAAGTTCTGTAGCTTTAATCCGCTGAAGAAAACATAGCGTGTGAAAGTTACATCGCGCATCTGAGCGTATTCAGTCTAACAGAACATAAGGGCTGACATGATCAAATAACCGAAAATTACAAACCCAAGCATCAAGGGTTTGCTCGAATAGTTTTTGGTTTCCACTATTTTAACCCTATTAAATATCACAGCCCTAGAGCTATAGCACGAGAAATTACTTAACTAGCTATTCATACTGGCTAGTTATCCATATTAAAATGTGGTTTTTTACCGTAGGCGTCATAGCATTTTGTAATTTTGACATATTTAGAAGCTGCACGTCAAATAATAGCCAGTTTTTTTGCACAGACGTATCACCATTGTCGTCCCGGTGTCAGAGGTGAACGTGTCGCCACTGACAACTTCTCGTGCTTGTAGTCAAATAGCTCTGAGCACTATGGGACGTAACATCTGAGGTCGTTAGTCCCTACAACTTAGAACTATTAAACCTAACTAACCTAAGCACATCACACACATCCATGCCCGAGGCAGGATTCGAACCTACGACCGTAGCAGTCACGCGGTTCCGGACTGACGCGCCTAGAACCGCTCGGCCACCGCGGCCGGCTGCTGGTAGTCGTTTCTTATGCAAACCAACTGCACTGATGCCGCCAGACGTCAGTCTTGTCGATTCCATCATTTCGTTATTTATGTTCAGTGCTCACAATGGATATCAAAAGTGCCTTCTCGATATTTTAACCTTATGTACTTTCTGTTCTTTGTTTGTCAAACTAAAAGTGGTGATGAGATATAAAAGGTTGGAGTAATGAGAATGCTTCTAAATCAACTAGACGGAGCTCGGAGAAACAAATCCATTTGTATCGCGAGCGTTCTCTCCATAATCGAAATTAACAATTTGTATACTGATGAATTACACTGATGAATTACGTGTGGTGGTATAGCTACAGTGGTATTATTTATGTAGGCCTAATACCACTCTGCAGAATTCGGGATTTAAAAAAAAAACCTAAATTTATTTATTTATTTATGCATTTATTTTACCTGGCAAGATTAGGGCCTTCAGGCCCTCTCTTACACCTAACCAGGCATTCTCAGATTGAACGAGTTACAGTTTCTACTTAACATTAAGGACATATAGCCTACTATGCAGTATTGATGTTAAAGAAAAAAATTCAACAAATAAATAACAAAATTTAAGAAATTTTGAAATATTATAATCAAACATTAGGTGGTACGCGCCTTTCATAGCAATGGAAAGTGTAGAAAATGTTTTTACATTCCGCCATATTATATCAAATGTTTGCCCCAGGGAAGAGTGATGTGACTGCTCTTCCTCTCTATATACTTACATGATATGAGAATACGGCGAGCAACGGTCTGCTATTATTTACCATTGAGGGAAGTATCGTCATTGGATGGCTGTAGATGGATACTGGATGACTTAAGACAGATTTATGTTTGGTGTGATGAATGGCACATTGCCCTAAATGCAGAAAAGCAGATGAGTAGGAAAAACAATCCTATATGTTCGAATACAGCATCAGTGGTGTGCCGCTTGACGCAGTCACATCGACTGAATATCTAGATGTAATGTTGCAAAGCGATACGACATGAACGATCACGTAAGGATGGTGGTAGGGGAAAATGCATGGTCGACTTCGGTTTATTGGGAGAGTTCTAGGAATGTGTAGTTTATCTATAAAGGAAACCACGTTTCTTAGAACACTAATGCAACTTGTTCTTAAGTACTGCATGAGCGTCTCGGATCCCCGCCAGGTTGGATCAAGGAAAGACATTGAAGCAATTCAGAAGCACGCTGTAGGTTTGTTACAGTTTGGTCAACACAAGAGTATTCTCGAGACGCTTCGTGAACTCAAATGGGTATCCGTGACGGAAAGACGACGCTCTTTACACAAAACACTAGCGAGAAAATTTAGATAACTGGCATTTGAAGTTGACTACAGACGATTCTACGGAGGCTAACGTACATTTCGCCTAAGGGCCGCGAAGACAAGAGAAGAGAAATACGGCTCTTATGGAGGAATACAGACAGACATTTTTCCCTCGTTCCATTTGTGAGTGGGACAGGAAAGGAAGTAACTATAGTCGAAACAGCGCAAGAATATCCCTGATCCCTGTCAGTTCGCAGTGCTGTAACCAGCTTTCAATTGCGAAGAGCTGTGACAGCACTAAGACTTTGCTACAAAGACGTTTACAAAATAATTCGGGTAGTCATACGAAGCTGCCGCTCACAGTCAACTGCAACTGTCAGGTATCAACTTACACTGACTCGTTTTCATTTTTCTTACTATAATAGAGGTACGGGGTACCCTCTGTCATGCACCATACGAAAACTTGCGGAGTATGTATGTCGATAAGGATGCGTTCGTGAAGCACTGCTATATAGCAGGAAATACTACTCATGCTTGTCTTCGTGGGCCTCATTATGATAAAGTGGACGCACTCAAGTACATCGTTATTCTTCAGGTTGTACAGCGGTTTCCACAGACGACCGTAATCTGATGACATAATGGCAAGGCACTCTGCGTATTAGACAGACCACATGGTGTTATCAACCAGTATCTCTCTGACTAAGCCATCGTGCTATACCGATCTGGATAAGGTCTTATTCTGATTACTGCAGAACAGGTGTTTCCTTTCCATCTCAAGAGCTCAGTGATCGAAAACCTCTTGCGAAAAACGATAATTTGCATGACGGAAGGTGCCCACTCCAGGAAGAGAATAATTCTTCGTGTGTAGCCACTTATGAGGAACAGTAGACACTCTGTTGAGATTTCTTGTCACAAGGGAGTTACACAGGATACACACATAGTGTGTCTACCATTATCCGCCTTTCTTTACTGCTCACAATAAAAGACACTTCTTTCTAAGGATATCTCACAGGAAAATCGATAAGGTTTATCCATCCAATGGGGCCCTGGATGAAATCTTGTGAAGTAAGCTACAGTGCAGGTCATTAAAACTGCAACACCAGACTGGGTAGAAAACAACGAAATCTCAACTGATTTTTGTCTACTGTATGGTAGATTGAATATATGCTTAAATTTTTATGTGATTTTTGAGTGATCAGTGGGCCAAATTTAGCACATAGAGCTACCATCTGTGGTAGCAGTTAACGACCTACCTTAACATCAATTCATTCACAACTGCTTGTGGCGTCCATTTAAAAACTATATACAGACATGCTTCTCCCCAGCAGTTTAAGCGGTCTGAGAACACAAAAGCTAAACATAAATATGTAACGTAAAAGGACTAACTTCAACCAGTTTTTGAGGTTCTTTATGAATTTTAATGTGAAGATGTAAATCAAATGTTGTGATCAAATTAGAGGTCGTTCTCCATGGTATATTATTAACTGTCAGGACACTTTCGTTTACTATATAAAATTTTTAATTGTGGTCGAAGTTTCCCAGGAAGTGGGATAATTTCGGCCAGCAACGAAATATCACGGGAACACGAAGCTACATGCGCCAACGTTAGTATCGGCCACTTAAAACGAACGCTATAAGCTCGCAGTAACATCCTCTAATTGCGTGTGTGTGTGTGTGTGAAATCTTATGGGACTTAATCGTCTAATTGTCTTGGACTAGATGTTGTATTAGGAAATATAAATACACAATAATTTTATTACTCAATTTTTTGGAACATCATCATAGCCCAAGGGCGTACCCAGGATCTGAACTAGGGGGGGGGAGTCATACTAGTCTCAGGAAACAAGGACTCGAAACAACATAAAGCACTTCTTACAGTAAACCAGTGAAAAACTGCTTTTAATAAACATTTTAAATACAAGAATGCACTTGTAAAATCTGAGAAAACTTGCAGCATTTCTTATTAAATAAAACAGTACAATAGTGAAAAACTGCGAATATCTTCTGGGGGGGGGGGGGTTTGTTAACTGCGAACACTCGTATTTACATTTCAGTATGGTATTTAAAAACATGTTCAATCTGTCTTTTACGTTCTTGAAAATATATATAATGAAATTTAAGCATTTCAGAACATAAACCTCTAAATAAGAACGTAATGTGAAAATTAACAAACCTCCGCAGAAAGAACGCAAAGACGCCCATTTTTCCTGTATGAATTTCCTTCATTTTGTCCTGGAGGGTTACTGAATATACAACATACATTTTGGAGGTCTGCCGTAACGATATTTTTCCTTTCCGACATTCTTCTAACGCATTTTGTAAATCAAGCTGATAGTAATTACAATAAGCGTTCACATTTTAAGGTATATCACAGAAGAATTAAGCTGCTTGAATGATTCACACTACCGTATTTCATATTAGTTTTTACACAAAAGGGTTTTTCCTTTGTATATCAAATCAGTCGGAATGCATACAAAGTGGTAACAACAATATTTGAGTCAGTTATTCCTTCCATGGCTCATTCTGCTATCTTAGTAAAACAAAAAATATATAATTTTTACGAACTTAAGAATGACTGTGAAACAATGTGTAATATGTCTCATATTAAAAAATTAATGTGCTGATTCCAAAACTGGTCTTAGATTTTGGGAATATGTAATACTGCATTTCGAAAGTTATGGAGAATTTAATATTGCGATTATTCATGTTATGCGTTTGTATTCCATTTATAAGAGTAAAATATTATTGTGTCTCCTCTAAAATAAGTTGAAGGGAACTTTACTTTTGATGAGATCTTTCAACTGACTTTCGATACTGCATACCAATAACTTAGTCATACGTCAATATTTGATAAGGGTTCGGAATTAACTAAAATAGTAGGTCCCCCATGAAAACTGTTATCCTATTATCATCTTCAGTTGTTATAGATCCTCAATTCACGGTAGCAAAATATGAGGTAATTATTTTACTCAAAAACTGGGATACTACAATACAATTTCAGAATGGTTGTATGGTATTTAAGGAATCAACAATATTGTCTTCTAGTTAAAAACACATCTTACGTATAACAAAAACAGAATTTAGGTAATATCAGTTTAGGTTGGGGTCAAAGAGTCTGTTGCAAGGTGACTTTACTTGGTAACTGGTTACTTAAATTAAATCTCTGCTACAAGAATGATCGCCATGCTAGCAGTTTGTGGTGGTCCAGATGACACCACATTGTCCATGTGGAAACGTGTCTTCCTGCAAACAAACCCATTTCCTGACCCAAAGTATGTGACATGGCTGTGGAAGATATGTTCAAATCTTTTGTTTTCTTATTGCGATTCTTACCCTCAACTTCACTTTGTTGAATTTTAGAAAATTTGCAAATTTTTTGTGACCTAGATTCTTGAAAACTTCATATCCCATTTTCATTTCTTGTCCTCTCAGGCGGTAGAGGCTGAGACTTAGTTGGGTTTGGTATGGTCAGGCCCATATTTAGGATCTCTGACGCTGAGGGGGGGGGGGGGGGGGGGGAGGGGGGAAAAAATAAAATTCTGTTTTCACCTCCTCCCCCTCCCCTCCCCTGCCCAGAACCTCGAAAAACGAAAAATCAATTAATTAATGCCACATTAATTGTGGGCATGTTTTGCTGTGTAATACTTAACTATGAGATGCAAACCTAAAACCACACTTTTATAAAAACTACAGGTAGAAAAACTTAATAAAGTTTCATACAATAAATATAAATGCAAACACTATTAATCATGTTTTTATTGACAGTAAATAGAAACAATACAAACAAGTAACATTACAGAGTGGGATTTTCACACTGCAATGGAGTGTGCACTGATACGAAACGTCCTGGCAGATTAAAACTGTCCACCGGAGACTCAAACTCGGTACCTTTGCCATTCATGGGAAAGTGCTCTAATAAACATCTTTTTTGTTTTGTTTTGTTGTTTTCCATGGTTGATCAAGTACCTCATCTCCTACCTTCCAAATATCACAAAGCTCTCCTGTGAACTAGCACTCCTGGAAGAAAAGATATTGCAGAGACATGGCTTAGCCACTGCCTGGGGGATGTTTCCAGAATGCAGCACAATGTGCACTGTTTGAGTACCTGCCCGTGAAAGGCAAAGGTCTCAAGCTTGAGTATCGGTCCGGTACACAGTTTTAATTTGCCAGGAAGTTTCATACCAACGCACTCTGTGCTGCAGAGTGAAATTGAAGCTGTGAGGACGGGTCATGAGTCATGCTTGAGTAGCTCGGGTGGTTAGAGCACTTGCCTGCGAAAGGCAAAGGTCCCAAGTCTTGGTCTGGCACACAGTTTTAATCTGACAGGAAGTTTCAAGTAACATTACATTTAGAAAGATAACATGGAGCAAAACACTGATTTTTTAAATAACACATATTTTTGTCTTTACCCTGTCATTCACAAACAAGTTTCTGATTTCTTCACATTCCAGCTTCACTAGCAAGTCTGATTTAATAGGAAGGAAACCAAGGCAAGTAAGACAATCCTTTTTTGTGATGTCATTAACAATTATGAATGTGTCTTACAGAAGGAAATGATTTTTCCATTAATCAAATGGAAGCAGGAGTACTGAAATATATTTGAAATATATTTGCTGTCACTTAGCATCTCACATATAACTGTAGGAAAGTATGACTCATTTTCATTCCTTACATCAGAAGGGTAGCTTTTGAAGTGTAAACATTCAAGTACAAATGCTGAGTCTTCAAGATCTAAACTGCAGACTCGCTGAATCCTGGACAACACTTCCTGTACTTCAAGTGCACATATCTTCTTCAGGTCTGACTAAAACATAAATGGTTCACTGAAGTCCTTATAAGAAGAAAGAGTCTGGTTCACTTATTCAATCAAGTCATCCGAAATCAAAAGGAAAGATATCTGCATGTCATCTGATTCATTAATTTCTTTAATACTCATATTTTTTGTTTTCTTATTGTGTTTCTTATCCTGAACTGCACTTTTGAATTTTAGAATGTTTAGAAAGAAATTCAATTTTTTTCTGACCTACATTCTTGAAAACTTCATACCACATTTTCACATCCTGTAATAAACCAACTATGGAACTGTACAATTTCAGAAGAGTGGCTATTTTCATGAATACGTACTTAGAACAATGAATCTTTCAGGAATTGAATCCCAAATTGCATTCATAAGAGATATCTCAAAACAATACAATTTCATTATGCTTCTAGCTTCAGATTTCAACAATGACTTTTCACTTTTATTTCCAATGATTAACAACAGTGCTTTGACGACTTCCTCACCATCTTTGCTCAAGCTTCTTCTCTAGCAGACCATCGTGCTATAAAGAGGGATTTAGCAGTCCGCTTGCCTTTATTGAAAAATGTGCTTAAATGATTCCATTGCTGATTACAATCACTGAATTAATTAAATATTTCTTGCAAAATGTTGTAAAAAAAAGGAGTTGTAGTGCACTTGAATCCACCACATTCATTGTGTTCGCTGAACGAGGAATATAGTAAACATAAGGAGAGACAGCTTTGATTCTAGCCTCCAACCCAGAGTAAATACATACCTGACATATTTGGTGCATTGTGGTAACTCTATCCTCTACAGTTTCTTATATCCAAGTGTCTCAAAAGATACAGTCAGTATATTTACTTTGTATAACAAACTTCCTATCCTATCTGAGCAGTTCTCTTAGGTTGTTCGCAGATGATGCTGTAATTTACCGTCTAGTAAGGTCATCCGAAGACCAGTATCAGCTGCAAAGCGATTTAGAAAAGATTGCTGTATGGTGTGTCAGGTGGCAGTTGACGCTAAATAACGAAAAGTGTGAGATGATCCACATGAGTTCGAAAAGAAATCCGTTGGAATTCGATTACTCGATAAATAGTACAATTCTCAAGGCTGTCAATTCAACTAAGTACCTGGGTGTTAAAATTACGAACAACTTCAGTTGGAAGGACCACATAGATAATATTGTCGGGAAGGCGAGCCAAAGGTTGCGTTTCATTGGCAGGACACTTAGAAGATGCAACAAGTCCACTAAAGAGACAGCGTACACTACACTCGTTCGTCCTCTGTTAGAATATTGCTGCGCGGTGTGGGATCCTTACCAGGTGGGATTGACGGAGGACATCGAGAGGGTGCAAAGAAGGGCAGCTCGTTTTGTATTATCGCGTTATAGGGGAGAGAGTGTGGCAGATATGATACACGAGTTGGGATGGAAGTCATTACAGCATAGACGTTTTTCGTCGCGGCGAGAGCTTTTTACGAAATTTCAGTCACCAACTTTCTCTTCCGAATGCGAAAATATATTGTTGAGCCCAACCTACATAGGTAGGAATGATCATCAAAATAAAATAAGAGAAATCAGAGCTCGAACAGAAAGGTTTAGGTGTTCGTTTTTCCCGCTCGCTGTTCGGGAGTGGAATAGTAGAGAGATAGTATGATTGTGGTTCGATGAACCCTCTGCCAAGCACTTAAATGTGAATTGCAGAGTAGTCATGTAGATGTAGATGTAGATGTACTACATGTACGTCACATCAGTGTCTCGCCCATAATCCATTGTCATACTCTGTGGAGGGGAGGGGAGGGGAGGGGGTATATAATGTAGCAGAATGAGGCAGTACATGATGAACAGATTGATGTCAGGTATTTTGGAGACAGCAATACTCATACACCAACCTGCATATGTGAAGCACATTCTGTTTTCTACATTTTATGACAATATGATTAAGATAAAACAGACAGACTGGGAGGTCATCAGTAAACCTATTACATCTTCCCTATGAAATAGGATGAATGCTGTATTGTAAAGATCTTCATAGTTGCCATGTGAAGTAAATGAACACATTTACTGCTATACTTATTACTTTTATGCTGAGATTCAAAATGTATTAAATAACTTATGTTGACATTACAGTGAAAACATGCAAGGAAAAAATACTCTAATGTAATAATGAAACAATTATAATTTTTTTATATGAAGCATTGTGTTGGCAAATAAAATCAAATATTTACACAAGCTAGGGGGCATATTCCTGTTAAACAATTATCATACACAAAGTTCATACCAAAGCAAATATGGAATTACTACTCAGCTTTCCAAAATTGTAAAACCTTAATTGTAATTTATGAAATGAACTCAAATAATGTCTATGTTTAACATTCATTATTGCAAAATTATAAAAGAATCATAATGATAGCTATCATTTTGTATTAAATGTCTCGAAGTTAAGTTCTTTGTTGCAAGTAAGAATTTCTTAGTTAGCATGTCATAAATTGTCTGACATTGCAAGGAAGTGAACATGAAGCAAGTGTTTAATTGAGGAGCTATAAAAATCAGAAGTTACACCACCATTTATTTTGCGGACACACAACAGAAACAAAGTTAAGTATTTGTCTGTTCTCCTCTACATGGAAACATTTCACCTACTAAAACTTTTAGGTTTGTTTTGGAATAAAAATAATTGCCAACAGTGGTATATAGAAGTAATTAGTAAACAGATTTCACATATTTTCATTTACTGATATCTCGGGCTAACTCCTCACTTGGACAAAAGGTATTTACCACATAAAGGAAAGTGAATAGAATTATTTGTAGAGTTCACACCTGTACATCTTGCAGCTATCTCTTTCAGTATCTAGGAATGTTAGCAATGGCCTCACAGTCCACTCATTCACTTGTAGGAAAAATGATCTCATCATCCTTTAATAATTGTAAGATGTGAAATATGTAGCTATGAAACTCTTTGACAATCTACCCACAGAAATAAAATGTCAGACAGATAGCAGTAACTTTTTCAGATGTTTAGTAAACAAGTTTAACAAGTGCTTCTATACAACAGAAAAAATCTTGAGCACAGTTAATTAGTCTTTTTTCTTTTCTTTTCTTTTCTTTTCTTTTCTTTTCTTTTCTTTTTTTTTTTTTTTTTTTTTTTTTTAAAGGAAAATGTCCTGTAAATGGCCAGCAGATATTGTTGACATAGCATAGCTGTCATAGTTTCTTTTATTACAAACATTAATATACAAAAGAAATTCAACATATTACTACTCACAGGCTGCTGCACTAACAATGTCATTTTCAACATTTGAATCTCAAACCAAAACAAATTAAATGTTAATGGCACCTTGAGGGTCAGGATGGGGAACTTACATTTCTAGACTTCGGTGATTTCACAGTCGACGTGAAAACACCATTAGATGAAGGACATAAGCACAGGTCTGAAAAGTCAGAAAAAATTAAAATGTTTTCCTCTTTATAGAATAAGGTCTTTAAATGGAAAAAAATTAGGAGGACATAGGGTAAGTCCATATTACATTAGTCATTACACGAGCCTGCCCAATAAAGATAAAAAATTTAATGGGTGTGCCACTACAACAAGAAAGAGGTAACCACACACACACACACACACACACACACACACACACACACAGAGAGAGAGAGAGAGAGAGAGAGAGAGAGAGAGAGAGAGAGAACACTTTTTCAGGTGACTTGACAATTTTCTTACAGCCTTTGAATGTAAAAAAGAGAAGAAGGGCTCGAATCTTAATATTGTTATTTTAATACAATTTCAATTTCATGTGATTACAATAGTAACCAAGGTTACAAAACTATTAATAATTTAATAATAGAGTGTACATAGATTTCTTTAGATACTGGTCAGTTTACAAACAATAATTGTGGTCAAAAAAATTACACAGTACGAAGAAAGGCTTTCTTTTACAAGTAAATAAAAGAATCATTAAAACACACATGATAAACAACTAATTTTTGTCTGGAATATACACATATGTATAATGTGCTCAAGAACCACTTCCTGGTCTCAGTGTCAACATGCATCAAGTTTTAAACATCACATGGCATCAATAGTTGTGATGTTAGCCATTGCCAATATCTCTCACTCCAATATTTGATATCTAAAAAAATAATAATACTGTTGTAACACATATAAAATAATAAACATGCTGTCATACTTCTAAAAATATTCTCTGGGGTGAAAATTTGAAACAATATCTGCTTGGGAAGATGTATGATGGGAAATTAACTGCTAACCAAAAAATAATATACAAGGGTCACTCTAAAATAAATGCACACTATTTTTTTAAAAATCTATATTTTATTCTACATGTTTGAAAGTTTTACAGTGTGTAGATACATCCTTTAGGAACAATATTTTCATTTCTACACACAATTTCCATCCCTCTCAATTGCCTTACACCATCTTGGAACAAACGCCTGTATACCTGCATGGTAAAATTATGGACCAACCTGTTGGAGCCACTGTTTGACAGCGTCCACAGAGGAGTCATCATCTTCAAACCTTGTTCCACGAAGAGAGTTTTTCATTTTCCCAAAGAGATGATAGTCACATGGAGCCAGGTCAGGACTGTAAGGTGGGTGTTTCAGTGTTGTCCATCTGAGATTTGTGATTGCTTCCATGGTTTTTTGACTGACATGCGGCCATGCATTGTCATGCAATGGCAAAACATCCTGCTTTTGCCGATGTGGTCGAACACGACTCAGTCGAGCTTGAAGTTTCTTCAGTGTCATCACATATGCATCAGAATTTATGGTGGTTTCACTTGGGATGTCCACAAGCAAGAGTCCTTCAGAATCGAAAAACACCGTAGCCCTAACTTTTCCTGCAGAAGGTGTACTTTGGATTTTTTTTTTTTTCTTGGGTGAATTTGCATGATGCCAACCCATTGATTTCCTCTTCGTTTCTGATGAAAAATGATGGAGCCACTTTTAATCACCTGTCACGATTCTTCTAAGAAATTCATCTCCACCATTTTCGTACTGTTTCAAAAGTTCGCTGCATACCGATTTTCTTGTTTCTTTGTGAGCCACTGCCAGCATCCTGGGAAACCACCTGACATGAACCTTTTTTAACGCCAACACTTTCAGTATTCTGCAAACACTTTTTCCCCCTATCCCAATGTAGCGTGACAATTCGTTCACCAATTGTCTGTCCTCAGTCACCAATTTGTTAACTCAATGCACATTGTCTGGAGTGTGTGCAGTACGAGGCCTGCCGCTGCGAGGACAATCCTCAATATTGTCGTGCCCGCTTTCATCACGTAACCTGCTTGCCCACCGATTAACTGTACTGCACTGGACAGCAGCATATCCATACACCTTTTTCAACCTCTTGTGGATGTTTTCCACTGTCTCATTTTCACAGCACAGGAATTCTATGACAGCACATTGCTTCTGATGAATGTCAAATGAAGCAGCCATCTTGAAGACATGCTGTGACGGCGCCACTCACGGGAACAGGTTGAACTAAGTTTGAAAACAAGCAGGAAGGATGTATTTACACACTGTAAAACTTTCATACATGCAGAATGAAAACCGTGCTTTTACAAAAATAGTGTGCATTTCTTTTGGAGTGACCCTCGTACGTAGCTTGGAACTTAAATAGTGGCAATACTGCTGTGGGACACTATGTTGCTGATAGCACAAGTTGATGACATACCTACCCTACCTCCGAGCAAGTGTACTCGCCAGTCCCATGACACCAGCATACGCACAATCAAGGGAAACACATTCACTTGTGAGTGAGCGGTCTAACGTAATGGTGTCACTATGTTTTCGAAACAGGAACAACAGAGTTGGATCCAGACTGAATGTGCCAGAGGTCTTACAGCAAGACAGTGTCATCAAGGTCTTCAAGAGGCGTGTGGGGAATCGGCATTGCTTTATGGAATAG
This sequence comes from Schistocerca gregaria, assembly GCF_023897955.1. NCBI lineage: Eukaryota > Metazoa > Arthropoda > Insecta > Orthoptera > Acrididae > Schistocerca > Schistocerca gregaria. The sequence continues at coordinate 541,438,424 of NC_064921.1, forward strand.
TGGCACGTTGCATAAACAAAGGTCGGCAAACTGTGGCAGACATGCATTGGGCAGATCATCCTGGCATCTCTGAAGAAGATGCGCATGCTTTTGCCGTGTTACTGGACAGTGATCGACACCACTTGATTCGTGAACACGCCCACAAAACCAGATTAGTGCATACGACTGTGCTTCACATCCTGAGCGAACACGTGGGCATGCAAAAAACTGCATCATGATGGGTTCCACATGACTTGACAGAAATGCTGAAATGTATGCATTACAATGCTGCTCAGATGCACTCGGAGCACTATGAGCGCAAAGGAGAGGATTTCTTAGACCATATCATAACACTGGATGAGACATGGGCCAAATTGTACAAGCCAAAACTGAAACACCAGTCCAACGAATGGCGTCATTATGGGTTGCTGCAAGAGTCGAAAGTGCCTCAGAGCCCCAGTATGGTGAAAGTTATGTGATTTTGTGGACATCTATGATGGTGTTATCCTAAAGCATTATGTTTCTCCATGGCAGACCGTCAATGCTCTGCATTACCATTTGTTTTTGTAGCATCACCTGCGACCAGCTTTCAGAAAGAAGTGGCGGCAATTTCTGCGCAACCCACCCATCATTTTGCACAACAATGCATAGGTGCATGCAGCACAAGCTGTGACTGCTCTTTTCGGTCGATGGTACTGGGAAGTACTGCACTGTCCACTATACTCCCCCAACTTAAGTTCTTGTGACTTTGATTTGATTCTGAAGATGAAAGAACCATTTCATAGCATTTGCTTCAGATTTGTTCCAGAGATTCGACAGGCAGCAGACCACTCCATTCACACCATCAACAGATCAGGCTCTGCTAATAGTATACTATGCCTTCCACATGCCTGGCAACAGGTTCTACACAACACTGGTGACTACTTTGAAGGACAGTAACAGGTGCAAACATGTAACTCTCTTGTATCGGTTGTGAATATATAGTTGCCACTATTTAAGTTCCAACCCTCGTATGAAAGGTATAATCACTAGCATAAAAGCCAACAGTGAATTCAAAGTCACACATGAAAGACAGACAGCCCCTGGTTTCACAAACAGAAGCATGTTTATAAGAAAAGGAGAGAGGAAAAGGTATGTAGATTTTGTGATGTAATGGATACTGAAGTCAGCCAACAATCAAAGTGAAAAAGAGATGTTATATCTTAAAATGTTCTGCTGGTGATTTTATTAAATGCAATACAACCTCACGTTGGACACGGACTGGCAAAGAAACTTGCCTATCTGTTTCAAAAGAACAATCCTAGCATCCATCTGAATGATGACTTTGATCTTTCCTGAGATATGTGTCAAACACATGCTTGTTCATGGTTCACAAAACAAAAAGTTTGTCAACTTAACAAATTACACTGTGTAGCTGTTTATTTCTGTATTTATAAGTAAATCTAACATCACCTTTATCTGGTTTAAAACTAGAAATATTTTAAGACAGTCAGATACCTGAAAGCCGACAGAAGCACATGGGTACACAGTACTTTTCAAGAGCACTGCTGCAAAAGTGCCACCTCTCTCAGCTCCTAACATGATGCGATGATTAATACGGTGACCAAAACTTTCTCCCAGTGATGGAACAACTTGTGAGGTGCCATCAGCAAAGACTTTTGTAGTCAACTGATTTGTTACAACAACCTATGTATAAATTCCCACAAGAAATGGGCATACATTTTACAGAGAGCAACATGATATATACAGTCATTGAGTTATGTGAAAACCCAGTACTATCACATATGGTTCATTTGAGAAGTAAACACTCACCGCAACTTTGAATTTTTTAGCACACAGATGCAATTCATCAAGGATCTGATGCAAGAGTCTTGTTCTCTGAATGCTGCTCAGTTCTCCATATAGGAGAGGGAATGTAATACTATCAATGACAATCAATTTTACCTGTATGTCAGAAAAGAGTAAAATTAACAAACATGCAACATTTACACAAAATAAATTTGATGAAATGTTAAAAAAAATCCAAGGTTCAAAATAATATGTATGTGAGGATAAATCAATGCTCACTGGGTGCTGAGCAACAGAATCAGCAGGAGGGGGGGGGGGGGGGGGGAGAATATGAATAATTGTTAGTTGTGTAAAAATCAAACAATGGAAAATCCAAGATGAATTGCAACAATAATATGAAAAGGAAAGTTGCTACTCACCATATAGTGGAGATGCGATGTCGCACAGATAGGCACAACAAAAAGACTGCCACAAATAAAGCTTTTGGCCAGTAAGGCCTTCATCAACAATAGACAACACTGACAGTTGCCAGAGATGGCAGTCATGTGTGTGGGTTGCGTTTGCGTGAGAGAGTAATTGTGTGTTTGTGTGTGTGTGTGTGTGTGTGTGTGTGTGTGTGTGTGTGTGTGTGTGTTGTCTGTTGTTCACAACGGCCTTACTGGCCGAAAGCTTTATTTGTGACAGTCTTTTTTGTTGTTCCTATCTGTGACTCAGCATCTCCGTTATATGGTAAGTAGCAACTTTCCTTTTCATAACACTGTTACTGTTAATTGTTTCATTTACAAAGATGGGAACTCTTTCTTCAACATATCCATAACTCCTGCCACACTCTTGCCAGAAATATCACTCTTATCTGTTCTCCACCTGCCCTGTTGCCTCCTGTCCCCCAACCTATTTCCATCTTACTGTCAGTACATCATCCTCTCCACTCCCCTCCCCTCCCCACTTACTTATCTACTGAGTGACAGTTCACTCACTTTGGTGGTTTGTATCCCTCTGTTGTTCTTATCCCATTCTCTCTGTACTTCCATTCTTTTTTCCACTACTTTCTTCCCAACTGTACCTTTTTTCCTACTATTTGTTTCCAAACCGGACCATATAAGTATTTAATTGTTTCACCCAGTAAGGTATTTCCCAAACCTGTCACATTCCATCTACACTATCACCTTACTTCCATTGTCTAAATACTTAGCAACTTTTCATTTTTTATATATACCTGTCTACTACAACTGTAACCATCTATTTGGTGAGTACTGATCTATCCCGATTTACACAAATCTTTTTCATAACTCATACATACCAACAGTAAAAGCTTTATATTTACTAACTCTTGGGAACAAATTATTCTCTTCTACAACTTACATTTCTTTTTTCTAAAATGTCACTGAGTTGAAAGACTGCAGCCAACAGCTGTATGTGGTTTGTTACTGATATATAAGATATGCCATTTTTTATTGCTTCCATTGTAAAAGTTGAGGCAGGGAGTTTACCTTGTTGTCTGGCAATTAAAGAACAATGACTGATGCAAGCATCAGCCATATCTGAAAAAAAAAAGAAAAATGAAACAGTAGTTGATTACTACAAAGTTTAGTCCAACTGTATGTGCCGAGTTGATATGATAGAATAACCAATATATTGCAGAAAAAATCTCATTCAAAATAAAAAAGAAAGATGACAAGCAACTGATATACCTGACAATCTAATCAATGTGAAACTGCTTGATGTGTCTATATACACAGCTTCTGCTTCATGACCACCAAATATGCTCGGAATCTGCACATCAACACAAAGCTGCAAGCTGTGATAACAAAAGCACTATAATATCATAAACTTGAAACAGAATGTCACTTTATGCAAATGAAACTGGTAAATGAAACTGTGTGCAGGAGTGAAAGCTATGTGCTTAGGGATAAGCCAGAGTCTTTGAACATATCAGTCAACTTTCATCAAAGATATCACAAAAAGATACAACACAAACCTGATTTCAAAATGGCAAGCAATTATATCAACCATTCATATGGTGTGAAAATATAAACCAAGTACAGGATTGTACTAATCTTTAGTAACAAATATTGAAGCTAAATGGGGACAACTGCACAAAATTGTGGGTCTTACACAGGGACAAATTCAAATAAAAAACAACAACAGCAAAAAAATCACATCAACATTAAAAGAAACAACCATATAAACATGACATAACAGTTTATTTAAAAGGTGCAAAGATACAAAATTGCCAAAAAGCAACTATAGCTGGTACCAAAACATAATTTGATCGCAAGTGAAAACGGTGATGGCAATACAGAAAACCCAAATTACAGAAATTAAACACACTTGATATTCCCCTTAGACAGCAATTAAATTAATATATAAACAGAAATACACAACAAAGTACAAAAAAACCCTAACAGCTCCAGTTACAAACTTCAAAAATTGTAAATTGCCCAAAAAAGCCAATTTAACAAAACAAAGACACAAACTGTCACACATCATAAACTAACATCATTTAACAATTAATTAAAAAATATATATTTTTTAAGAATAACAAAAACATACCTGAACACAAAAAAACCCTAAAGACAATCCAATGGCATGCATGAAACAAACTCACCAAAGCCACTTACCACCACTTCCCTCCGTCCCTCACGCCTCAAAAAACAAAATCAATTTAACTAACAAGCTGGGAGCTCTACACCTTACCTGTTATCGACATGAACCCATATGAGGTATATAAATGCACCTGAATTTTGTACACACTCTCTAGTACTTTGAAATTAGAGAATGTATTCCTGTTGACATCAAAGAATGCCAAGTAGTATTTTACCTTCAAATTATATACAATAGTTCTATTATACATACAAACCTATACAAAGCATAAGCAAATATATTATTAGTGAAGTATACTTTTGTGAAAGCAATACTAAAAGAGTCTATATGCACTGAAACAACTGATTCATGCACTAATTTACATTTACACAAGCTTGATCATTCACATGAGATGCTTTGCATCATAAGCATCAAATTACACAAAAGGTGATGGACGGAAATTGTTATAAAAGAGTGACAACCTGTACTAACTGTAGACAATGAATCTGATGTAACATTATCAAATGATCATTATACTACACACTATTCTTCTACGAGCTAAGCAACTAGCAGTAACTGAAAGTGCACTCTGATGCTCACTTGAATTTGCTATCTTTTACAAAAATATTCCATAACAATGAAATCTTACATCTTTTCTAGATGACAAAATGACCACTTTAATTTGAAGTACATTATTTTCCTTATGATGGTTTGTATCTGGAAGGTGCTGCCATGTCATTTACATGAAAGAAATGTTATATACAAATACCAGTAACATTTTGAAGTGATTTGCTAAGCTATTGTACGGGGAAAATTACCTGATATGTGGACAAAATACCTGAATTGATTCTACTTAGTAATGTATTTAATTGACATCTTATTTTGTGAGCTTGGCTCCACATACACTACAAGTGTACCCGATGCTAGAACAAAACATTATAATTACTAAGAATTAGTATAGATGATTGAGTTCTGTTATCTGACACACAAATGATTAAACTATATACTTGCACTACTTAACAGTATACTTACCTGAGACGTTTAACTTTTAATTGTATAATATTAAAAACTGTAAGGACTAACTGTGCATCAACTGTTTAAAACTGTATACATTTTATGTAGTTGTGTTTTGACTGAACATTAGTAATTGAGACTGTGTCTTAGAGAAAGACAAAGCATCTGAATGAAATAAAGGAGAAGTGGGATACTAAAAGGTGATGCTTCAAATACAATTTTTGGCAGTGCTTGCGAGTTCAGGGCATAGAGGAAGAACATTGAGAAGACATTTATAAAATGGAATATAAATTCTCCGTATAAAATTTCTATGTAATATGAATAATAGAATAGAATTTGTCACTAATTTGTTTCACAAAAGATACAGTCACCACAATCATTTTGTATAACGAACTTCCTATTCTGGTGCATACATTCCATGTCAAAGACTCATCCACAATTCTTATGTGCAATACTTCAGGTGATGGGGCAGGATACTTAATGTAATAGAACAGGAAAACATTTCACAAAAACTACAGTTCCATATATATCAACTAGTACGATACCAATGAACACAGTTTGTGCAAAGCTACATAAAAGCAAGAGCACATTGCAACATTATTGGATTGCTGTATTGTTGGGAATAAGTCAACTTAAAATGAACTGTGATAAACTAACTCGATTTTTAATTAACTAATAAAAATGTCAAAGCCCATTTTATCATTCATGGTATTCATATGAAGAGAAATGATAGTAATTATGATGCAGTCAACTGTAGAGCCACAGGATTTGTATTTGGAACTAAAATCACACTGTATTAGTGCAGCAACTAACAAGCATAATTACAGCATTGTTATGGATCTGTGAATTGTAGCTTTTCAACATGATAACTGTCACAGAAACACTATAATGATTTGTAAAGCGAAATGCCATAACCAGTTTGTTAAAGTATCTAAATCTGAATTCAAAATTCAAATAAATTTGATTGAAACAATGCATAATGCAACTTTGTAATTGTTAAAATCTACACTGAAGAGCCAAAGAAACTGGTACACCTGTTTAATATCGTGTAGAGCTCCCGCAAGCATGAGAAGCGTCACAACACAATGTGGCATAGACTCAGCTAATGTCTGAAGTAGTGCTAGAGGGAATTGACACCATGAGTCCTGTACAGCTGTCCATAAATCTGTAAGTGTACAAGAGGTGGGGGTGGGGGGGGGGGCGGGGGTGGGGGGTGGAAATCTCTTCTGAAGAAGCACGTTGCAAGGCATCCTAGATATGCTCAATAATGTTCATGTCTGGGAAATTTGGTGGCCAGGGGAAGTGTTCAAACTCAGAAGAGTGTCCCTGGAGCCACTCTGTAGCAATTATGGATGTGTAGGATGTTGCACTGTTCTGCTGGATTTGCCCAAGTCTGTCAGAAAGCACAAGGGATATGAATGGGTTAAGGTGATCAGAGAGGATGCTTATGTTCATGTCACCTGTCTGTGTCCTATCTATACATACCAGGGGTCCCACATCACTCCAACTGCACACGTCCCACACCATTACAGAGCCTCCACCAGCTTGAACAGTCCCCTGGTGACATGCAGGGTCCATGGATTCATGAGATTGTCTCCATTTGAAACGAGACTCATCCGACCAGGCAGAAGGTTTCCAGTCATCAACAGCACAATGTCAGTGTTGACGGGCCCAGCCGAGGTGTAGTTTTGTGTCATGCAGTCATCAAGGGTACATGAGTGGGCCTTTGGCTCTGAAAGCCCATATCGATGATGTTTAGTTGAATGGTTCACATGCTGACACTTGTTGACATCCCAGCATTGAAATCTGCAGCAATTTGCAAAACGGTTGCACTTCTGTCATGTTGAATGATTCTCGTCAGTTTTCAATGGTCCCATTCTTGCAGGATCTTTTCCGGCCACAGTGATGTCAGAGATTTGATGTTTTACTGGATTCCTGATATTCACGTTATACTCATGAAATAGTTGTATGGAAAAATTTCCACTTCATCACTTGCTTGGAGATGCTGTGTCTCATCACTTGTGTGCCAGCTATAACGCCACATTCAAACTGACTTAAATCTTGATAATCTGCCATTGTAGCAGCAGTAACTGATCTAACAATCGCGCCAGACACTTGTTGTCTCATATAGGTGTTGCTGACCACAGTGCCGTATTCTACCTGTCTACACATCTCTGTATTTGAATACTATACCAGTTTCTTTGATGCTTAAGTGTATATGAGATACAATGTTAGTAGCCTACCCGACTGAAGTTAGTAATGCTTTAGTTCTTACGACAGTCGTATGTACGTTTTAGGCACAAAACCAGTGTCCTTTTTATCTTTGTAGGGCTACAATAAACATGTTTAAAAGTATTTTGATTGGTCGGGCTATGTTATTTATTCAGTCAAATTACCTGACACATGGAAATTGGACTTAGATTATATTTCAGGTGGAGGAAATGCAACAAATCTGAGTTGCACGCATATACCTAGATTGACATATATCAGCAAATGAAATAAGTTAAATGTAGTGGCGAAAGCTGGTTACATTTTAAGGAAATAGTTCATCTCAAACTTCCTCTGAACTTCATATGACTGGTCAGATGTGTCACTAAAGCTTGGAGAGGATAGTAATAAGTTTATGTTGACTGACTTGACACACAAGGTATGATCAAAAGGTAATGGGAGTTTTTTTAAGTTTGCAGGCATTCTACATTTGATTTTCAAAACGGTTTTACCTTGTTGGTACACATGTTCCTGATGTATGTTTGCATTTCCAGGTGTCTTGAATATTAAGTTCACAGCTGACGGTCAAAAGGATTACATGTGTTTTTGAGTACTCAGTGAATTTTTACCTTTGGAAAAGATGGATCAAAGAATTTGCATTAAATTTTGCTTGAAAACTGGAATAACGGGCAGCCCTGTATTTAAAAGGTTGATTGTGGAGTTTGGTAAATCTGCTATGAGTAAAACAAGAGTTGTATACATGATTCAAAGTGGGCCGAGAAGACATTTAAGGAGACTACAGACTTGGAAATCTAAGTGCATCAAGTGTTGAGGACAATGTGGAGAAGCACAGAAAATGGTTCTGGAGAATCACTCTATCACCAACAGAAAGGTTGCTGAAGATGTCAGCATATCCTTTGGCTCATGCCAGGCAGCTTTTTCAGATGTTTTGGGCATGAAACATGTTGCAGCAAAGTTTGTTCTGAAACTGTGTCACTTATTGCAGAATGAAATTGATAACAACACAGAACTTCTAAAGGAAGTTGTAACAGGAGAAGAAACATAAGTACACTCCTGGAAATGGAAAAAAGAACACATTGACACCGGTGTGTCAGACCCACCATACTTGCTCCGGACACTGCGAGAGGGCTGTATAAGCAATGATCACACGCACGGCACAGCGGACACACCAGGAACCGCGGTGTTGGCCATCGAATGGCGCTAGCTGCGCAGCATTTGTGCACCACCGCCGTCAGTGTCAGCCAGTTTGCCGTGGCATACGAGGCTCCATCGCAGTCTTTAACACTGGTAGCATGCCGCGACAGCGTGGACGTGAACCGTATGTGCAGTTGACGGACTTTGAGCGAGGGCGTATAGTGGGCATGCGGGAGGCCGGGTGGACGTACCGCCGAATTGCTCAACACGTGGGGCGTGAGGTCTCTACAGTACATCGATGTTGTCGCCAGTGGTCGGCGGAAGGTGCACGTGCCCGTCGACCTGGAACCGGACCGCAGCGACGCATGGATGCACGCCAAGACCGTAGGATTCTACGCAGTGCCGTAGGGGACCGCACCACCACTTCCCAGCAAATTAGGGACACTGTTGCTCCTGGGGTATCGGCGAGGACCATTCGCAACCGTCTCCATGAAGCTGGGCTACGGTCCCGCACACCGTTAGGCCGTCTTCCGCTCATGCCCCAACATCGTGTAGCCCGCCTCCAGTGGTGTCGCGACAGGCGTGAATGGAGGGACGAATGGAGACGTGTCGTCTTCAGCGATGAGAGTCGCTTCTGCCTTGGTGCCAATGATGGTCGTATGCGTGTTTGGTGCCGTGCAGGTGAGTGCCACAATCAGGACTGCATACGACCGAGGCACACAGGGCCAACACCCGGCATCATGATGTGGGGAGAGATCTCCTACACTGGCCGTACACCTCTGGTGATCGTCAAGGGGACAATGAATAGTGCACGGTACATCCAAACCATCATCGAACCCATCGTTCTACCATTCCTAGACCGGCAAGGGAACTTGCTGTTCCAACAGGACAATGCACGTTCGCATGTATCCCGTGCCACCCAAGGTCTAGAAGGTGTAAGTCAACTAACCTGGCCAGCAAGATCTCCGGATCTGTCCCCCATTGAGCATGTTTGGGACTGGATGAAGCGTCGTCTCACGCGGTCTGCACGTCCAGTACGAACGCTGGTCCAACTGAGGCGCCAGGTGGAAATGGCATGGCAAGCCGTTCCACAGGACTACATCCAGCATCTCTACGATCGTCTCCATGGGAGAATAGCAGCCTGCATTGCTGCGAAAGGTGGATATACACTGTACTAGTGCCGACATTGTGCATGCTCTGTTGCCTGTGTCTATGTGCCTGTGGTTCTGTCAGTGTGATAATGTGATGTATCTGACCCCAGGAATGTGTCAATAAAGTTTCCCCTTCCTGGGACAATGAATTCACGGTGTTCTTATTTCAATTTCCAGGAGTGTATATGGGTATGATGTCAAAACTAAGGCCAAATCATCCCAATGGAAACTGGCTGAAGGGCGAAGACTTACAAAAATTCGACAAGTTTAATCATATGTGAAGGTTTTACTCACTGGTGTTTTAATTACAATGGGATAGTGCATGACGAGTTCCTACCTTATGGCTGTGTGGTCAATAAGGAATAATACCTGAAAGTTATGCACCATTTGTGTGAAGCAATCTGAAGAAAACAACCAGCATTTGGTAAAAAACAAAACTGTTATTTTGTCTCAGCCACTGTATTTACCAGACATGGCCGTGTGTGACTTCTTTTTATTCCTGAGGCTGACAAGATCCATGAAAGGACATCTTTCTGCCATCATTTCTGGCATTAAAATAGAATTGCTGGAGGAGCTGAACACCATAACAAATAGTGAGTTCCGGAAGTGCTTAAAAGACTGGAAAAACTGCTGGTACAAGTGTATTATATCTCAGGATGGTTACTATGAAGGGGAAAAAGTTGTCGATGATGCATAAATAAACAATGGAAAATCCGTTTTGTTACAAAAGCAAAAGTTATCATTACTTTTTCATGGTACCTCTTATCTTTGCAGTTATATTAATACCCTTCCCTGACAGTCAGCATCAAAAGTGTTCTGAGCAATCTGTTCACTGGTTGATGGGTTTGGACAAGATTTTGTGACTAAGATCAATACACGGTGCTTCTGAGCTTCCATTGTCAATTTTGAAGATGAAACTTTTAATACCTGTGGGATGAGTGCCATAACATCAATGGTACTTGTCAGTTACGGTTATAAGATCTCCACTACAATGACAGCTCTTTATAGAAAACAAGATTTGCTCAATACAGGTGTAGAAAGACATCGTCATTCTACCCAAGCAAGTTAACTTCAACACACTTCTTTATTCTTATTTCAACATTTCATATTGCGCATGCTCAAAATCAGGTGCCTAAGAGTATCTCTTGTTACAGGCTGATCATTAAATCAAGCACAATTTTCACTTTAAAACCATTACATCAATGGTTTTCCAAGAAAGGCAACTGATAAAATAATGCAGACTCTCAGCACAGCAGACATACTATAAACTGATCAAAAATTGAATATTATGTTGTAAAATTTACAAAACTATTCTACACATGTATTCATACATCAGCGCATTTCTTAAAAAATGATACTGTCCTTAGTGACAAATAAATAGCAGCTTTATAACTACAGTGTCTGTTATAAAAGCAATCAGCTCAAGAAATAAATATAAAATTTTGATCATGACAACTTTGAAATTGTGCCTTACCAGAGCTGTGTCTTTCCTGAACCTGGAGCCCCACAAAATTCTGTGATGCTCTGCAGTGGAATACCTCCATCTAACATGTCATCAATTGCTTTGCAGAAAGTCACTATGCCAAACAGCTGACTCTCCTCCTATTGCGTGAAAAGAATAATGAAATAGCCAACTAATCAACTTTTATTGCTGATATGAAGGAACTTGTCTTGTGAATAAAACAATAAAAATATAAAAAGAAATTTAACAGCACAAAGGGCTGTTCATGCACAGTGATACTGTATGATGTGGAGCACACATCTTAACTCTTATAAAGTATCTAGTTAGCGGGAAAGAATAGAGGATAGTGAAGAGTAACCAATGACAAGATCATACGAAGACGATATTTATATTTCTGAAAATCTGAGTAAATCATTGTGCTGATGACACTCTCATGATTTTCTGCTTATGCCACATTCTGACATTTTTGTTGGCAGATATGCTTTCACATTTGATTCTTATGTTAAAATAATTATTATTTTCTCTGAAATACAAAATCTTGGCTGTGGCAACAGAAGGATTTGCAGTCCAGTGACATTCCACAAGATTCCACAAATGTGTCTAAATCAGTTTGTAATGACATAGGCCTGCAGTTAAACAGCACAAACTCAGAAAATAAATAACAGTGGTGCAGTGTTACTTACAAGAAAAAGAAAATTAAGCCTCAAAGTAATGTTTCTGTAAATTGGAAAGAAGAATCTCTCTTCATTGGAGACTCTTTACTTAAAAATATCATTGTGCCAAATTCAAAAGTTGACGTGCATCCAAGCATTAGGATGGATCAACTAAACAACCATTTAAAAAACTTTGCTGCTAACCAAAATGGTGTCAAAGTGAAATCAGATTTCACTGGCGTATTCATGCATGTTGGGACAAACTCTGTAGACATAGCATTGAGGACAAAATCATTAGAGGATCTCTAAACTTGATTCGTGCTGCCAAATCTGTGTATATTAACTCAAAACTAGTAATAAGTGGTATTTTCCACAGGAGATCAGTGAGCGACCCTTACATAGACAAGATAAACTATGGAATTAAGGACTAATGTGATAAGCTTGACGTGGTATTTATAAACACAAACAAATTTATAAGTAACAATGTCTGGGTATAGATGGTGTACATCTTAATAGGATGGACCACGTGACTCTGAGTAAAATATTTTTGGACATTAGCAAAATTATCAATAATCAGGCAAACTGATAAAGTGTGGAAGGGATGTTAAAACAAAAGAATCAACTGAAAAAAAAGTATCCCAACAAATGATTTACTTAAAAGCATTGAAAGCAGTGATAAACATTTTCTTATGCATTTAAAATAGAAAGAAACTTCCACATGGGAAAAATATATTAAAAACAAAGATTCCAAGACTTATCAAGCGGGAAAGCGCCGGTAGACAGGCACAATAAAATAACACACAAACACACACACAAAATTACGAGCTTTCGCAACCGACAGTTGCTTCGTCAGGAAAGAGGGAAGGGAAAGGAAAGATGAAAGGATGTGGGTTTTAAGGGAGAGGGTAAGGAGTCATTCCAATCCCAGAAGTGGAAAGACTTACCTTAGGGGGAAAAAAGGATAGGTATGTACTCACACACACACACACACACACACACACACACACACACACACACACACACACACACATCCATCCATTCATATACATGTGTGTGTGTGTGTGTGTGTGTGTGTGTGCGCGAGTATATACCTATCCTTTTTTCCCCCTAAGGTAAGTCTTGCCGCTCCCGGGATTGGAATGAGTCCTTACCCTCTCCCTTAAAACCCACATCCTTTCATCTTTCCTTTTCTTGTGCACTGGAATATAAATGATATAGATTCAGATTTTTGTAACCCAAGTTACTCTAAAATTGATGAACTTCAAGTTTCACTTTCAGAATGTTCAAATTTCAAAAATTGTATGTTTAAATGAACATTGGCTGATAAAAGAAAATATAGGAATTCTAAACAAAATTGAACATTTTATAGTTGCCAGTAGTTTTTGTAGAGGTAACAGATCTTATGGGGGATTCTGCAGCCTTCTAAATGACTCTACAAATTTTAAAGAGAGAACTGAGTTCAGTTCTTTGAATGAGGATGGTAATTTTAAAAGTTGTGCTGTTGAGCTAATTGATTTAAATACTGTAACTGTATCTTTCTATTCCTGGACGTGCTGTAACAAAGTTCTTTTTATCCAAATTTCATTTTTTATTAGAAAGACTTCAGAAAGACAGAAAGAAAAAAATTGTAATTGCAACACACTTTAATATAAACGTATTAAATAATAATAATGACATTGTACATTTTTGCGACTTAATTCAGAAATACGTTTTTAATTTAAATTTCACTGAATGTACTAGGATAAAGCCACTCTGAAACACGTATTGACAATATTCTGACAAATTATCAGTTTGAAGATGGAAGTAAATTGTGTTCAGATTTAGGCATATCAGATCATTCAGCAATGCTCATAGAGCTTCCAAAAACAGGGAAACAAAAATATGTGAAAAAATGTTTTAAAACAAACTTCAGCAAAGAGAATGAATATATTTTGTAACAAACTAAGAGCTACAAACTGACCTCTATATAATAGTGTGTCAAGTGAAAAAATATCTCAGAAGATTTCTAAACTGTTTCCTAGATGTTTTCAAAGAAACTTTTCCCCTTCAAGCTTGGTGACAAAGAGTAGCCGGTAAAATAAATTGGATTACACGAGGAATAAAAGTTTCTAGTCCCAGTAAAAGTTAAAACATAACAAAAATACTGATTTTGTGGGGTATGTAAAGAGATATAATAATGCATTCAAAATGTTGTACAGGCAGCAAAAAAAGAGAGGCTAACAAGCAGTATATTAGTAAACATGAAAACAAACCAAAGGCAATTTGGGGTATCATCAAATCTGAAATTGTCCTAATAAAAATTAAAAATGATATATTTATAGATCCTTTTCAAATGTCAAACTGTTTAAATGATTTCTTCATAAATGTGGCAAAAATTAGAAGTAGATATCACAGCTCACCAGGACAAGGTAGATATCTACTTTGTAAATATAAAACAAAATGGAAGCCTTAAAACATTCTAAATAATTACCCCAAAAGATGCAGAAGATGCTATAGTGTCTTCAAAAATTAAGAAATCAGTTGTGTGGGATGAAATTCCAACCACTGTAGTCAAGGCTGTTTATAACATCATTTCTCATCTGTTGGCTAAAATTAGAAATCAGTCATTTGAGGAAGGATATTTCCCAGATGTGTTAAAATATACTGAAATAAGACCATTGTTCAAGATAGGCTCACCAGATGACATGGAAAATTACCACCCTATTTCCCTGCAGGCAGTTTTTGCTAAGGTGATAGAATGAATTATTGCAAAACAGCTTGAAAACTTTCTTATAGAAAACAATGTTATAGTTAAAAATCAATTTGAATTTCAAAAGGGGAAAAATACAATAAATTCTACCAAGAAATTCAGTGAAAAGACAAGCTCTGCTTTAGATAAGGGTATAAGGTCACAGGTATATTTTGGGATTTGACCAAAGCTTTTGACTAGGTCAATCACATACTACTTTTACACAAGTTAGCGAGAGATGTGATTGTGGACAGGGCATTGCAGTGGTTCAAATCTTATTTGTCAGAAAGGAAACAGTGTTATTCTAAATTCAAATGGGAAAAAATCATTCTCGGACTGGAAAAATATTTGTACCGGGGTCCCACAGGACTCAATTTTAGGGCCTTATCTTTTACTGCTGTACATAAATGATTTACCTTTAAGCATTGATGTTCACTCCATTTTATTCACAGATGACACCTTAGTTTTAATTGAAAATGACAATTTAGAACAAATTCCTGGTACTGTGGAAAAGTAAATGGGAAACCTAGAATTATGGTTTCAGCATAATGGATTACAACTCAATGTCACAAAAACACAATTAGCGTTGTTCAGTGCTAAAACAACATCAGCATCTCCCATAAAAATAGTGCATGGCGGTCAGGAAATGATTGAAGTGAGTTATGAAAAATTTCTAGGTCTAAATCTTGACAAAAATTTAAATTAGAAGGCACATTTAGACTACTTACAAGGGAACCTCCCCATCACACCCCCCTCAGATTTAGTTATAAGTTAGACAGTGGATATGCCTTGAAAAACTGAACACAGATCAATCGAGAAAACAGGAAGAAGTTGTGTGGAACTATGCAAAAAATAAGCAAAATATACAAACTCAGTAGTCCATGCGCAAGATAGTCAACATCAAGGATAGTGCGAGCTCAGGAGCGCCGTGGTCCCGTGGTTAGTGTGAGCAGCTGCGGAACGAGAGGTCCTTGGTTCAAGTCATCCCTCGAGTGCAAAGTTTAATTTTTAATTTTCAGACAATTATTATCTTTCCGTCCGACCGTCCAATGCGAGGTAACTGTGCTGTAGTAAGGGGACGCTACACCTAAACAAACATCGAAACATATGATGTCAGCGTACGGAAGACAGAGTATTCCTACTAAAGAGGCTCCCCGGCTGGCAGTTGACTGTTCTCTACTTTGGACGAGAGAGCATTAGATACGTGAGAAGTATTCTGTGGGCAAAATGAATCCAGCAAATATAGCTCGTGACTTCAATAACAAGGTCAATGAATATTTTTCGAAATGTAAGGAATCGGAAAGTTCCTTAAGGGATCGAACGATTGTCTGAAAATAAAAAAAAAATAACTTTTCACTCGAGGGAAGACTTGAACCAAGGACTTCTTGTTCTGCAGCTGCTCACGCTAACCACAGGGCCACGGCACTCCTGAGCTAACACTATCCTTGATGTTGCCTATCTTGCGCATGGACTACTCAGTTTGTATATTTTGCTAATTTTTTGCATAGTTCCACACAACTTCTTCCTGTTTTCTCGATTGATTTGTGTTCAGTTTTCCAAATTGATTCCGTATTTCTAGATTTCCGGAAAGCTTTCGACACCGTTCCTCACAAGTGACTTCTAATCAAGCTGCGGGCCTATGGGGTGTCGTCTCAGTTGTGTGACTGGATTCGTGATTTCCTGTCAGGAAGGTCGCAGTTCGTAGTAATAGATGGCAAATCATCGAGTAAAACTGAAGTGCAACCAGGTGTTCCCCAGGGAAGTGTCCTGGGACCTCTGCTGTTCCTGATCTATATAAATGACCTGGGTGACAATCTGAGCAGTTCTCTTAGGTTGTTTGCAGATGATGCTGTAATTTACCGTCTAGTAAGGTCATCCGAAGACCAGTATCAGTTGTAAAGTGATTTAGAAAAGATTGCTGTATGGTGTGGCAGGTGGCAGTTGACACTAAATAACGAAAAGTGTGAGGTGATCCACATGAGTTCCAAAAGAAATCCGTTGGAATTCGCTTACTCGATAAATAGTACAATTCTCAAGGCTGTCAATTCAACTAAGTACCTGGATGTTAAAATTACGAACAACTTCAGTTGGAAAGACCACATAGATAATATTGAGGGGAAGGCAAGCCAAAGGTTGCGTTTCAGTGGTAGGACACTTAGAAGATGCAACAAGTCCACTAAAGAGGCAGCTTACTCTACACTCGTTCGTCCTCTGTTAGAATATTGCTGTGCGGTATGGGATCCTTACCAGGTGGGATTGATGAAGGACATCGAAAGGGTGCAAAAAAGGGCAGCTTGTTTTGTATTATCACATAATAGGGGAGAGAGTGTGGCAGATATGATATGCGAGTTGAGATGGAAGTCAACCAACTTTCTCTTCCGAATGCGAAAATATTTTGTTGAGCCCAACCTACATAGGTAGGAATGATCATCAAAATAAAATAAGAGTAATCAGAGCTTGAACAGAAAGGTTTAGGTGTTCGTTTTTCCTGCGCGCTGTTCGGGAGTGGAATGGTAGAGAGATAGTATGATTGTGGTTCGATGAACCCCCTGCCAAGCACTTAAATGTGAATTGCAGAGTAATCATGTAGATGTAGATTCACTGTGCCAACTTATAACTAAATCTGAGGGAGGTGCGATGGGGAGGTTCCCTTGTTAGCAAACAAACTAAACAGCCTTGCTTATGCCATGAATGGCTTATTTGGTTCCATCCTTATGGACACAAGGAAGATAGTTTACCACAGCTATTTTGAGACTCTAATTCAATATGGAATAATTTTGTGGGGAAACTCAATGAACAGCCTGAGATTAATTATTCTTCAAAATACCTGGTGTCCAAAAAGTCTTTCTCTGATTACATAAATTGATAACTCAGGCTAGAAGTAAGATACAAATCTGAAACTTGTGTCGAATTGTTTACAACTATCAGTTTTTTTTTCTGTTTTAGGTTCGCAGTTTGTAAGTAGTGGATGAGGTGCAGTGCCTAATGTTAACCAATCAGGAGAAGGCACAGTGTGTCCTGTGGTACCATGAAACACGATCACCAACCACAGTGCAGAGACACTTCCAGACATCATTTGGAAGGAATTCACCTGATGTCAAGAACATTAAAGCCTGGTATGAGAGGTTCAAGAACAAAGGATCGGTTGCTGACCTTCCAAGGTCTGGTCGACCAAGAACATCAGCAGATAGGGTGGAAGCTCTAAGGCAATTTTTTCTGCGAAGTCCGAAGAAATCGGTGCGCAGGGCCTCATTTGAATTACAGAGGCCAAAAAGCTCTCTCCATGACATTTTACACAAAAGTTTATTGTTTTGTGCATACAAAGTGCAAATCGTTCAGGCTTTGTTGCCCAATGATAGTATACGTTGGTATGACTTTGCGGTCGAAATGCTGTCAAGTATTGAGGGCGATGATGGTTATCTCATACGAATTGCCTTTTCTGATGAAGCTACCTTTTTTGTCAGTGGAGTGGTGAATCGCCATAATGTGCAAATTTGGGGTTCACAACCCCCTGGCGAGGTCATGGAGTGCACCAGAGGGAGTCCAAAGATGGATGTTTGGTGCATGCTATTGCATGATTGAATTATCGGGCCATTCTTCTTCGCTGAGGCTACCATCACATCTGCAGTGTATCTGGACATGTTGCAACTGTATGCTGTTCCTCAGCTGCTTCAGTATCATTCTGATGTCTTGTTTCAGCAAGACGGTGCACCGCCTCATTGGGGTTTGGACGTCCGTGCCTATCTTGATATGACCTTTCCTGGGAGATGGATTGGTCGTGATGGGCCAATGGTTTGGCCTCCACGCTCTCCTGACATAACCCCATTAGACTTCTTTTTATGGGGTTATGTCAAGGATGAGGTCTACCGAACATGTGTACCAGATCTTGAAACCCTGCGGCAACGGATAACCACAATCGTTGAATTGATCCCTCCAGTGATGTTGGCTAATGTGTGAACAGAAATTGAATATCGTCTAGATGTGCTACGTGATACCAAGGGTGCACATGTGGAAGATTACTGACGTGTGAACAAACTTTGATAGTTTGTAAACAATCAGACACCAGTTTCATTTTTGTATCTTACTTCTAGCCTGAGTTATCAATTTATGTAATCAGGGGAAGACTTTTCGGACACCCTGTAGAATCATAAGAAATGTGTTTAGTCCAAAAAAAGAACACCATGTCACCCATTATTTAAAAAAATTAAAAATACTAACCATTCCTTCTCAGTGAATCTATGATATTTTTATTTTGACATACAAATATCAAAACTCCCTTGAAAATTCCATTTCAACCACAATTACAGTACTCATCACAGACACAATTTCAAACTTCCCTCTCATAATTTAAAACTTTATGCTCCAACACCATTACTCGCATTCGGGAGGACGACAGTTCAATCACGTCTCCGGCCATCCTGATTTAGGTTTTCCATGATTTCCCTAAATCGCTTCAGGCAAATGCAGGGATGGTTCCTTTGAAAGGGCAAGGCCGATTTCCTTCCCCATCCTTCCCTCACCCGAGCTTGCGCTCCGCCTCTAATGACTTTGTTGTCGACGGGACGTTAAACACTAATCTCCTCGTCCCCCTCAAACACCATTGTACATAGAATTAAAACTTTATTATAAAATTAAATAACACAAATCTGTTAAATATGGAGTTTGACCCACTAAAAAGTTTGTTATTTAATACACTAGTGGAAAAATGTTATTATTCAATTGAAGAATTCATGCAGGACAGTTTGGCATTTCGAAAAGAAAAGAAACAATAAAGATTATGTATTGTATAATAAATTGTTAATATATTGTATAAATTGTATTGTAAACTGCAAAATGACCGTAAGTGTTATATATGTTTTTGTTATTTGTTGATGTCTAAAAATTCAGAAATGCTTGCTTAAATATGTTAATTATTATAAACATTTTTTTAAAAAATAATCTGACATGTCTACTGGATAAAAATCTTTGATTTGAAGCTGTATGTTATGAGACGTATAAACTACATTCTACATTCCAGTCAATAGTCCCAAGTCTAGCTAGTTTGGTATGTGATAGTCTGATTATGAGTTGGTGAAGCCAACAAATGACAATAAAAATCTTAGGTGAGTAACAGATTGATCTGTGGTACAACCTGACACCTACTTTGCATTGGAACATCGTCATTTTATTTGCAGACAATACCATTATAGCTGCACTCTGACTGCCACTGATTTATGTTACAAATTTACACTTATTTGAACTTGCTGCCTCATTATTGTTACATCATTGGCTACCATGAATCTGCACCATCATCTTA
Source organism: Schistocerca gregaria (assembly GCF_023897955.1). Lineage (NCBI taxonomy): Eukaryota > Metazoa > Arthropoda > Insecta > Orthoptera > Acrididae > Schistocerca > Schistocerca gregaria. Next base: position 541,458,441 of record NC_064921.1, read on the forward strand.
GCTACTCATCACCTTGTTACTAATTCACACTTTGTGGTAGATACTTGGAAAACTCTTAAAAGGTAATGGTCCAATCTAACATATTGAAACATGCCTTGATTTTTTTTACGTATGCATACAGGAAGGCTACATCAAAAGAAAGATCCTATAAAAATTTTAGCTCTAAGACATACTACAAGTATTTAAAAAAATGTTGGAAATGTTGAAAACTGCCAAATTCATAGCTCACCAGGCAGTTGGAGAAATGTACACCTCTACCTGAGCTGTAATGGACTGCGCATGCACAACATGGCGGGTGCATATCATTGGCTGACAGCCCATTGGTAAACAGACAACAGAACTCGGTGTGATTGTAATTTGTAAAGTGAATTTCTGGTTTTGTTGTTAGTTTCTCTGAAACAGTTGGTCTGTAGTTACTGTACACTCAGGTTCCCAACTCATTGAATGTCCAGAACGCAAACCCATTTTTGCTTCATAAAATCTGACCATGAACAGGATAAATCAGAGAAAGTCTTAAAAAAAGTAATAAATTTGCAGCAAAATGAAACCTGTAAAACTGTGAAACAGAAACTATCCAAAAGATTTACTGTACAGGTTAGCCAAGAAGTCCCATTACCCTCATTAACAACCAACATAAACCCCAAATTTTAATAAATTACTTGAACAACGGTTCTTTAGAAGAGTTTTCTTGTAGTGTGAACCACATAAATCTGCTTGTGAGAGGCAATGAACTGTTTTCGATGGAGATCTATGAGACTAGGCCCTCTGACCTGCAACTGAGATAAACATTGCTAAAACTAAATCATCTTCAACCAGTCTGAGCATATTCAAAGACTCATACAGTACAGGAAGTAATTAAACAATGAATTTTACTTCAAGTTATCCTCTGCCATACACTTCATAATGGTTTGCAGAGTATAGATGTAGGTGTATAAGTAAAAGTGTAGAGGAGATGACATTAATTCATAGTGGGCCTGAAGACAAACTTTGCTGTTATCCCCACATCTGCTGTGTCTAACACCGATTAGTCATGTTTCACGAATGAACTGCGAATAAAGCACAGTTTATAATTTTCAGGCGAAAAAAAAGACAGAGTCTATTGTGCAACTGAATAATGCTATGCATATTCATACACAACAATGACAGTGGTAGGTGTGAATGAATTACTGTTTCTGCAGTTTTATATCTGTCTTGCGAGCTCAAGGCATTTTACATTCAAAATAGTTTCTAACTAGTTGCAGAAATTAATTAATTACTTTTGTTGGAATCCTGGCCTGGAAATAACAATACCTCTCCTGGACAGAGCAACGAAAAGACTTGATATAATTCAGATTCCACCTGTAACAACTAATGTGACTCTGGATAAAGAATTTTTTTTCAATTGTGAAAATATTTTTAAGAAACTCGCCAGACAACACAATTTCTGATAGCTCTGTGCCATTTGAGGTTTATCAGAAGAACAATATTCCTGAACTGCAGTCATTTGTGCAATATCAGTTTGCATTTTTACAAGTTACTGAAAGTATGCCTAGTACACGGCAGAATAGGCAGTGCAACAGCCAGGACATTTCTCACTACACTGCAATTCTGCGTACAGCTAGTAATTACAGGAATGTTCCTGAAAGCATTAATTTTTCATTCATCAGGCGTGCCTGATGTAAGGAAAAGGTTTGATTTTGTCATTCGAATGACACTGTGCTTTATTGTGATTAATATGTGGATTAAACAAGGAATCCATTGTACTAAAATATACATTATACAGACAATGGCAATTTATGAAAAGGAGAGACTTCTACTAACCATATAGCGGGGAGGTTGAGGTGCAGAGAGACACAACAAAAAGATGATCTTAGTCAAAACCTGCTCGTAGACTGGCCTTGGTAGCCAGAGACTGTGGTCATGTGTGTTTTGTCTAATTTGGATGAGGGCATTTCTGGTCAAAAGCCTACTTATTTCACCGTCTTTTTGTTGTGCCTATCTGCAACTCACCATCTCCATTATATAGTGAGTAGCAATCTATCCTTTTCATAATAATGTCATTATTTGACCCTGGATTTCCCATTGTTTGACATTATTCAACCATTATCAAAAGTACTGTGCTACAGGATTAGTTATAAAATGATGTATGTGTTATAAATATTTCATTTCAATAACTTACAGTCATGATGGATGGAAGTCGTCTCTAATGTAACAGCAAACACTGCCTTGATTTATTTTCCTCTGGTAACCTTTGTAATCTTTGTAACAGTTTAGCTGTCGATATGAACCATCACCTATTCAAAATATGAATGATACACAACATTTTTTGTGTGGTTTAGGTGCTTCAACTCCACGTGTATCACTCCGGTTACTTGCATTATGTGGTGCTACATTTGCTTGTCACGGCCAATCACGATAGGCAGGAAGGGCTGTACAAACCAGTTCTTTGTCTGGCAAAAATGAGTAACTTTGACAATTAAAAAAAAAAAAAAAGCTACTTGCAGTGTGTCTTAGCAGATACAATTTTGACAGTGCATTTCTTTTGCTGTATTATGATCGCATAAAAAATTCAGGATGGGTTTCTAATGTTGGATTGGACCAGTCCATCTGTAAAATTTTACAAGAATGTAAAAAGGGAAAAGGGAAATGGGAGAGGGAAAGGGAGAGGGAGAGTGAGTGAGTGAGGGACAGAGGGAGGGAGGGAGGGGGAGGGAGGGAGGGGGAGGGAGGGAGGTTAATACCAATTATAAAATCAAACAATGGAAAACAGGATGGAATGTAACAACACACACACACACACACACACACACACACACACACACACACACACACACACACAGAGAGAGAGAGAGAGAGAGAGAGAGAGAGAGAGAGAGAGACAACTTGCACACACGTCTGCAGTCTCAGGCAGTGTGGTTTCAGTTGCCTATTGTTGACAAAGGTCTTAATGGTCGAAAGCTATAATTGTGTGAATCTTTTTGTTGTGCCTATCGCGACTTGGCATCTATGTTATATGGTGAGTAACAACTTTCCTTCTAATATTGTTAATACCAATAATAGATGGATGCACAGTAAACATCATAATTTAAGAGTATGATCTATGAAGAGATCAGAGAACTACTCCATGAGTTGTAGTAGTTCTGACCTGGTTTATCTGAGAAAAATGCAATCTCGAGTGTATACTGACCATATTCAAACAGTGACTATAACTGACATACAGTATTTACTGGTAAAGCAAAAAAGATGTAAATACTTACGTTATCATGTGTTTTGACTCCTGAAAAATTTAAACTATGACAGATGACAGAGATGTGCAGATGAGGGAGGGGGAGGGGGAGGGGGGGGGGGGGGAATTATTCTGGGGAAAGGAATGAAAGTTGGAAAAAAAACATCAGGGTCCAAAAATATGATAAACGTAAGATGTATCATCTTTTCCATTGTGCACAAAATTGAATTAGGAACAGCGCATGAGTTGAACACTAAGGGCTCTTGTCAGCATTGCAAATGAAACAGTTCACTGTGTCACATTACTGGACATTTACAGACTTGTCCTGCCTGTTAGTGTGTCTGTCAAACATGAAATGACCACACACAATATTAATATGTCTGACTGCAGCCAGATCATGAGTATCTGACTAATGGGACAATCCACCTCAATGGTTATACTTTTCATGTCATGGACATAAAGTGAACAGTTTATTATAACTGTATATAAAGGAGCCACAGTCAAGCAAATTGCTCACCATTTCAGGGCTAGACAACAAGGGCAATTGAGTGGCCATACCTTCCAGAAACATCTCTCTGCTGTGAGGTGCGGAAGCCGCCCCGCCCCCTCCCCCCGACAGATGCACTACTGCTCATCACATGGTACAGTACACAGAGAGTGCCCTGACACAGAAACATTACTGTTGGGCACTCCATAAACTGAATATGATTGCCAGGACTGACGAGTTGAAGTAAATATGTGATGCCAGTGATAGGCATGAATATGTAGAAACTAAGTCAACAGCACACTGTTCAGGCAAATGGCAGAAGCATAAAGTTGTAGAATACTTTCAGGGTCAGAAGATATTCACGTCAGTTGTCTCATGACCTGATCATGTACAGCTATTTGTTCACTTATAGCTCTCTAAAGGTACATTGACAAAGAAAACACACCACTGGACAGCTCAGAATTATTCGAGGAACCCTTCATGGATACGATGGTGCTTTTGTAGCTCCTCAGATCACATCCTCAATTCTGTTCAGCACATCTGTATGTATTGAGCAACATGTGCACATCTTGCACATCTCTAGCCATTAAGCTGTGTTGGTCTAGTGGAGTATATCCCATGAGATGTTGCCACCGTCATCAGGGCAAAAGCAAGTACCATATGCTATTTGGTAGGTGTTCCTAATTCAACAGCTCATGAGTGAATATTTATCTCAGGTTAGCATTATAGATAAGACCCAAAATTATTCTGTAATTGTTAATCATTTGTCTTTTCTTCGCCCAGTTCCTGAAGATAACTTGATCATTCCTAAAAGATGGATTTCTTGTCAATGTTTTAAAACTGTGAAGTAACCTGACTGAGAAACAGATTAAATCTAATGAGAGAGGAGTAACACTTCTTACAGACCTTATTCAAAAAATTCTCTTGATGTTCACAGGAACATCCTGAGCATGAAATTATGAGGGGTGAATGAAAAGTAATACTTCCACCTTCATTAATTGGGTTTGGATGAGAATATTTTAAATGCAGAAATAATCATTAAAATGTGATCTTTAATTACCAATATTCACTTTTCCACATAATCACTAGCCAATTGCATACATTTTTGCTAACGAGGAATAAGTTTTCTGAAGCTGTCACAGAAGAAGTCGACACACTGTTTCTGGTACCACAGTCTCACTGTGCTCTCAACGTCTTTATCAGAAGCTTAAATATGTCCCTGCAGATCGTCTTTTATTATCGAGAAAAGATTCTCATTCTCATTCATTCTCATAATGTGAGAAGAGTTCCTGGCAAATTTCAAGTCTGTGAGCTTTCATTTCAGGAGTCAGCATCTGGGGTACCCATCATGCACAGATCTTCCGATAGCCAAGCAAAGCAATAATGTGACCCACATGTTCTTGTGAAACGCCGATTGTGCTTGCAGTTTCACTCTGAGTGAAACGACGATTGTCCTGAATCAATCTGTCAACATTTTGCTTGTGAAACTCGGTGGTTGCAGTCACAGAATGTCCAACCCTTTGTTTGCCATGCAGGTCAAATGTTCACACCTCAACGTCTATAAACTTACTCGCCTGATGACACACAGTACTCACATCGACACAATTGCCCTAAACTGCTTCCATTCACTGACGAATCTCCTTTGGGGTGACACCTTCTCCCGTCAAGAATTCAATGACTGCGAGTTGCTTAAATACATTGACCGACCTTCTGCGCACGGTTCCATACTTTACAATGTAATAACGCAACCGTTCAATATTAAGGCTTCCTGGCAACTGGAGCTGTAGAGAATAGGCTACGGAACAAGCCAGTACCTGCTGTATACCAATGCTGCCAACTGTTGAAGAGTTACGAAGGTGGAAGCATTACTTTTCAGTCAACTCTTGTACTTTTGCTGAGCAGAGATCTGAAACTATATCCAAAGTGTTTTATGATTCCTAGAAATGAAAATCACTGTAGCCAGACATATATCTATAATTATCCCCTAAATGCATGGTGACTGTTTTAACACTATATCACCAAATTAGATATTAACTGTATGCTAAATTGCAGTGTATAAAAAAGATTGTAATATGTAATGCAGTACACACATGTACAGGAAAAGAAGAAAAGAAAGGTAACAATTAACTGACTCATATAATTTATGCACATTGACAGATAACAAACACTGTATATTAATTCACAAATGTGTGTATGATTTCAGACTGTTAATAAAAATAACAAACTTGGCTGAAAGCAATTACTTTTGATGGAATACTTTTGATACACAAACTTTACAATCCTTGCCCTGCAGGTCAACTGTATAAAACCATTACAATTCCTACAGCTAAGTCACTTAAAAAGCCGGATCTTGTTATGTATGACATGAATTGTAAACCTTTGTACTACATTCTACCTATTTTTTGACCTGAATTTCTATAAGACCGTATTTCTTCGATGATACACTCCCCCTTTCTTATATTCATCTAATCTTCCCCACAGTTTCAGGAGTTTATATATGATCAACACTAACGATAAGGTTTTGTCCTATCCTTTTCACTCTACACCTGCAAGTCTATAGATGCCTGTATAGCCTAATTAATTATGTTGTTTCTTAAATTGTAAAACCAAGACATATCCAATACCTTTGTTAAAAAGATCCAGGGATAAATCTAACTACTGCAGCTGCTGTTGCTACCACAACCACAGCCACGGCCACGACCACCACCACCACCACCACCACCACCACCACCACCACTGATCAAGTGTTTCTTAACCTGTCAGTACCATTCATTGTTTTTAGCTGCAAATTTTCATGTGTCATATATGTAATTTGCTTTTTTATTACCTGCCATATGTCAAGTGCTGTCTTTACCTCAGGTGGTGACATAACAGCTTTCCAAAACAATTTTGTATTACTTGCAAATTTTTTAATTATGTTATCCGCTGGAGAGCCCTCTGAAAAACAAAAACAATACACCATATGCATTAACTAAAAATCTGTGTGTATAAGATGCAGGAGAAACAGTTTGCACATTTTGAATGACAATAGATACTGAACAGAATGAAAAGCATGGCTTTCACAAATGTTAAATAATTTTTTAGGGTAAAATTGTTCAGCTGGGCATATTGTTGAAGCTTTTTACAGAACGGGTCCAAGAGGGGTGGGAGTGGGGGTGGGGGATGGGGACTAGAAAGAGTTGGGAGAAGGAGGAAGGGGGAGGTGGGCATCATGATAGTTATGACCAACAAAGGGAAAAAAAAGCACTGTACTTAACACTGAACAAATCATCATGATTACAAAATTTTAAACATGGCTGAAGCAGCAACTGTTAAAAATCTTCACGGTAAATGATAACAGCCAAACAGTTGGAGGATAAAGATTTATTGAAATCCTTGACCATGGTTTTGGTATATCTAAATATACTTTCATCAGAATCAAAAATACACCTGAACAGTAAGACACCTTCATTAGCAAAAATCTTACATTAAAACTTTTATATATTTTATTATAATTAAAATCATAGGCACCTGTAGAACGTTAAATGTGAGTGTGATCGTAACTTATATCTGAGAGAGGAGAGTAAAACCTGAGACTCGCCTGCCCCCCTCCCACCCCTGTGCCCTCCTCTTCCTCTCCCCAAGAACTGAGCCCATGGATACCCAACATTTTTTTTATTAAAGTTCATCATGGAAGAAAGGAAAAATTAGGTATTAATCTCCCATCAATAACAGGACCATTACATATGAAGCACAAACAGTTTCAACAAGTATGAAGAAGGAAATCAACATGGTCTTTTGCAATGGAACCCTCCTAGAAATAGGTTGAAGTCATTTTGGAGAAAAAAAAAAACTATAGTTTGTTTCAATTATGCAACAGATGCTGTGGGATAAGCATAGATACTAGCTTCTAGGTATTTGCAGAGAAATAGAATAAAGGGTTGAGAGAAGTCAGCATGTGATCCAACTGATGTTACCACATACAGGAGATACAGGAAAATTTCTCTCAAAATCAAGAACAAAGAATGATAATTGTGACTGAAGGGAGAAAATCATATTTTCTCCAAATTCATTCAAATTATGTTGACAAAACTTCTATAACATGTATCAGTATTGAACCAAGATGGCAGTACAGTGTTATTTATTAAAAAGTATAAATCCACACAAGTTAAGCTGTAATGCATCAAACAGCTGCATGAGTGCTATGCAGTAGATGTTCATGATGGTACTTGCAACCCACTATTGGAGGCATACTTGTTGATTTTTATTCATAACTAAACATTAAGTTATACAGCCAGTTGTCACCTTTCAATGCTCTGGGAGGATGTTGACACACCACATGTAGCATGTCACCTCCAGCATATTATATAAGTGTTACACTACTACTTTATATTTTGCTACTGTGTCCATAATATTATGCTGTACATTCTCCAGTCTGATTCAATTCCTCACATAGATTCACAGTGTGAAAACTCATAGAATGAGCCTTCAACTAATTCCTGAACTACTACCATTCTCTAGTTATAATCCATGTCGCAGATACTCAGAGAGAGAGAGAGAGAGAGAGAGAGAGAGAGAGAGAGAGAGAGAGAGAGAGAGAGGGGGGGGGGGGTGAACCTTACAAAAGGTCAGAATTTTATTAACCTTAAGTATGTTGTGCACAGATTGTCTGCAGGGCAGAATACAAGTTTTCAGCCTCAAGGACCCTGTGCTAATTTGGAAGGAACTGAAAAATGTGAAATTCTGGCACTTTTTCAGTCTTTTGTCTTTAACTTTTTCAAATTTCAAACTTTTTTCAAATTATAAAAAAAAATCTAAAAGTGCAGGTTCTTAGCAATATAACTTTAATTTTATATCGATAAAGGCATAATGGTACATGCCCCTGATGATCAACATTTATCAACCTCAAGAAGGCTCTGCTTATGAGTGGGATTTTTATTTCAGCTCACTGTGGAGAGTCGCCTGGCCAGATGGGCAGGTGTCCATGGGAGACCTGAAGCCGTCGGTAGCCTCCAATCTCTATATCTGCCTAGAATGTTATTGAAAGCAGGATATCTTCACATATTATCATGGTCTCACTGCTGTGCTATGAAGTCAGTGCTTCCACAATGTAACCTAATGAATAACCTTATTACAGCTCACTGAATTAGGATTGGAATCTGCATATCAAAAGTGTCAAAAAATGTTCCCAACTTCCATGCAACAAGTCATTTGAACTTTGTTAGAAGCACACCTCTGTACTAGCATCACATCATCAACATAAAAGACAAAACAGATCCTTTGGAATTTCTTCAAGTGATGACTGAAGGCTGCTTTACTGTTTGTTGCACTGAGATATTCTGGTCGTCGTCAGATCAGATATGACCACACAGAAAGTCCGAACAGTGATGATGAAGAGAGATGGAGGGTTCATTCATGATAACAGGATAACAGATGGTGTGCTGCCTCAACAGACTTTGGAAATGCTATGCATCCTTTAAGTCTGAGAACTAATAGAAATGTCCATTTACAAACATTCAGGAATATCAGAACACCATGCAGATCTTATGCCTTCCCATGCAATAAGGGATAATCTTGATACTGAGAAGCAGAGTGTAGGTTCTCTAAGCACACCCCTTCCTTGAGACTTAAGGAGACAGTGTCACCACAGTAACAATTGGTCTCAAAGAGCTGAATTGTTATTTAGCTCAAGAAATTAGTATCAACTATACAATGAAAATACTGGAAGAAAATGTTGATGACACTAAGCTGCAATGAAAGATTGATACTGTTACTCTAGCCTCAGTATGTTGTGCCCTGAAAATTGTGACAAAAAATGGAACGGATGATTCTCTTACTCTCCTCCAATGAGTTTGCATAGACAATCAGTCTCCATCCTTCCCAGTGCACCTCTTCACTGACAGTGGTATATGGAAGAGCACAAAGTCAGAGTTGTATGCATCATGCACAACAACACAAAATGAAACAGACTGTGGAATGCAGAAATATGCAATAACTGATGGCATATACCTTCTACATAAAGTGTATGGAGTATGATTACAACAGTGACAAAATGCTATCAGTTTGGGGCAGCACACTGTTACAAGGGAGGACGATTCTCACACCAATGAAAATGGCAGCTATAAACTCCTTCCTGAAAATAATGCCTTACAAATGTACTAAGGGGTGTAGCACAGGAACCTGCAGCTGCGAAACAGCCACACTTTGGTGCTCTGCCATTTACAACCAATATCACAGTTATGTGTGTGAGAATTTGTCCAGGTCAGACATCACTAAGGAGGATGGTGACATGGATTACAAAGACTGGAAAACCCCAATTGATGTTTTGTTTCTCTGTGATTTTTTACTGCATTACACGTTTTTCATTAATAGTAGTTTTCAATTTTTAAGTATACCTTTAGCTGGTAAGGCCTAGTATAAGATGTTATTGACTGCATTTTTTTGTGTAAAATATACATTGTATAAGTATAAAATTGTGTTTTTTCCTGTTATTAAATGTTTCTACTCAATGAAGATTCAACTGAGGGCAGGAGAGGGGCAGGGGGGTTCTTGGGGTAGTTAAAAATTGAAAACTGGAAACATCTACCATGAGAAATTCATTTTTTTGCCATTTTTATGTGGTCTTAGGAGATATGAGTGCTCTGCTGAGTGTAGGGAGGAGGCGGGGGGGTGGGTGGGTGGTGGAGCAGGGGATGGTAGTTCCTTGACACAGGTGATATTATCGTTTTAAAAAATTGTACAATTAAAATTGCAATACTCAATCATGGCCTGCAGTTTTTTTAATAATTTTTCCATTCTTTTCAACCTCCACATCTCGAGATAACTCAGTATGTTTGAGCTCAGAATATGTTCAAAGATTCTACAACAGATAAATATCAAGGATATTGGGTGGTAGTTCTGTGGATCACTTTTACATCCCTTCTTGTAAAAGGGTGTACCTATGCATTCTTTCAACTTGCCTCAGCCGAAAATTCAGTATAGAATCTGACAGAGATTCCATTAGGCCAATGGTCTTGCCCCAATGGTAATACTGGTTTCTTGTCAGATCACCGAAGTTAAGTGTTGTCAGGCTCGGCTAGCACCTGGATGAGTGACCTTCAACGTCTGCCGAGCACTGTTGGCAAGTGGAATGGACTCAGCCCTTTTGAGACCAACTGAGGAGCTACTTGATTGGGAAGCAGTGGTTTTTGTCATGAAAACTGACAACAGGAAGGAGAGTGGCATGTTGGCCGTGTGCCCTTCCATATCTGCATTCCGTGACACCTATCAACTGAGGATGACACACTGTTTTGTTGGTACTGTTGGGCCTTCCGAGGCTTGTTCAGATGGAGTTTAGAGTTTTTTAGGGATTCCATTGGGGCCTGAAGCTTTGGTTAATTTTAATGATTCCAGCTGTTTCTCAACACCACCGACACTAACACTTATTTCACTCATTTTTTCAGTGGTACAAGGATTATATTTAGAGAATTATTCTGAGTTTTCTTTCAAAAAGTAACATTTGGAAATGGTGTTAAACATTTGAGCTTTGCTGCCATCAGTTTCAGTTCCTGTCTCATTCGTGAATAACTGGACACTAACATTGGTGCCAATAACACCCTTTACATATGCCCGGAATTTCTTTGGGTTTTGTGAAAGATCAGTTGACAATATTATGTAATGGTAGTCACTGAAGGCTTCATGCATTCCTCTCTTGACAGACAAACTTGGTTCATTCCGCATCTCTCTCTCTCTCTCTCTCTCTCTCTCTCTCTCTAGTCCTGTGCTTTGTTTTACACCTATTAAGCAGTTTCGATGTTCATGATAAACACTTTAAGAATGGTTTACCACAATGTTGACATAACGATAAAATAGTGTTAACTGCAAATGGAAATACTGAGGAAACCAAAAAGATGCCTCCGAAAAACTGCCAGACACAAGTGGTGAATCTTCCACATTGTTGTTGATATGGTCTTCAGTCTGAAGATTAGTTTAATGTAGCTCCGAATATAACTATATCCTACGCAAGCCTCTTATATCCTAATAACCACTGAATTCTACAGTATGCAGGACTGAAGCCTCGTTCCCGGACTAGGAGGACGTAACACCAAGACGCTTTTCTCTTAAGGAGGGAGCAATGTCGTAGAAGAAGCTGAGTAGCAGTCACTGTGGTGTAGTGGTTATGATACTGTTGCATGGAGGGTTGTGAGTTCAAAACTCACCTGAACTGTAAAATTTTAATTTCTGTATTTGGTTCGAGGACATTCTATAAGTATCCACAAATATCAAGAACTATTGTACTGGAATGTTCTGTAACCATATATATACTGTAGGGCCTATGTGTTCTGGCTGGAGGCAGTTCGCTCCGTGCTCTTGTATGTGCAAATGCTGAATAATCCTTCATTAAGTGAAGCTAATGTTCGTCATTCATCTTATTACACCTTCTTCCATGTGACACTACGATCTACACATCAAATTTTCAGCACTCTTCTGTAGCACCACATTTCAAAAGCTTCTATTCTTTTCTTGTCTTAACTCTTTATCAAATGGCTCTGAGCACTATGGGACTTAACTTCTAAGGTCATCAGTCCCCTAGAAGTTAGAACTACTTAAACCTAATTAACTTAAGGACAGCACACACATCCATGCCCGAGGCAGAATTCGAACCAGCGACCGTAGCGGTTGCGTGATTCCAGACTGTAGGGCCTAGTACCCGCCCGGCCACCCTAGCCGGCAACTCTTTATCATCTCGAATCTTCCACATGTGGAATTTATTTCTGCCACATACTGCATTAAAACCATATTTGCATTTGGTAACTGCAGTAGATAACATCATTAATAACTTTATTAATAAAGCCATTAATAATGATGTGAATCTTTCATCACATTGGATGGTTACTGCTGCAAATGAATTCATCAGTTGCTTCAAAACATTTATTCTGTCTACAGTTTAGTATTGTTATTCTACTGTGGTAGATTGCCATTTTCAGTAAATTGTGTATTAAATCAACTGAAAAGGTTGAAGTCACTAATATGTATCAGTGCAATGGCACTAAACTAAAAGATGACTGTCGAAATACCTATTCAAGTGTGAAATTTTAGCAACATGTGAAGGCAAGAAAAGGGGAGACGATTGTGCACAGTTTGCGATTTTCTGAAAGTGTGACAATGTATTTAGCTACATTCAAAAACCTAAGTGTCTCAGCAGGTAACACCATGTGATACTATCAGCTATAACCCACCTCTCTAAGGGGCGTTTTAAGTAGCTAGGCTCCAAGTTGTCTGCCATTTCCTTTTCTTTTCTGTATTCATTTCCACTACTATTAATTGCAAAACAGGCATAACACCATACGGTACTACACAAATACTCATCACAGCCATCCACATGGCACAGCTATAAATGTAATCTAAATACTAGATAGCTGTGTAAATGACTGCTAGAGTGCTCATGCCAACAGCTAGTTTGCATCATTTGTAAGATGGTCACCAAGCACAATAAAGTTCTGTAAGTTCTTTAGGCTGAAAGAAGTTAATTAGCAATTTCTGTGCAGAGGGCATTTTGTCTCCAATTCATGACTGAACCACAAACAAAGAAAAGAATAAGATAGTGGTTTAAGCATATTCGACAAATTGGATGCCTCTGCAAATGAGGAAGCATGGGCCAACAATATGTGCCAGTCATTAGACACATTAGAGAACGTTTTTTTATGTACTACAAGTTGACCAATAGGGGCAGTACAGAGCTATGAATAGCTCAACCAAATGTAGGCCACATTTTAAGTCAAGAGAAATGTTCATTATTTGAGTCATCAGCTTTGACCAGTGGCATTGTTTGTGGCATATTTCCTCTGTCACTTTTAAAAGGAATGACTCACATCGAACATTTCTCTATACTCTGAATTTTGAGATACCATTTGCTGTACAAGACCAAATGCTTACAACTCATGTAGGCTATTTTTGAAAATGGCAAAGAAAAGAATACTGAATTTTGTGGCAACATTGCATAAAGTGGATGATGAAACATTTATCCACACTTAATTTTTAACAGTAAAGTAACATTTCAACTCTATGGAAAGATGACTGGACTCAATGTTCAGTTACTGGACCTTCAAAACTTTGTGAAAAATGAGAGAAACAAAGTGAAGCTAAATGTGCTTTGTACCTTATTGCAAAACAAAGTTAATGAACCATTCCTTTTTGCAGAGGGAACAGTTAGTACAATAACACAACTCCACACATTGGAACATAGGCTGTTTCCTTGTCTTACCAAAGATTCACAAGGTTTAATTTTCAATGGGATCGAGCTCTACCACAATGGTACTTTGATGTTCAAATATTTTGGAAAAGATGACCTGGCCGCTTCTATCTACCCAAAATCTGATAATACAAGCAATGCAAAAGCTGCATAACTTATACATCTAAGAACATCATTAATAAAAATGCTACTGGTTTCTGGTGCTGCAGTTATTAACAGTGAATCATTCCTGAACTATTATTAAATTTAAATACTTATTTGGCTATAGTTATTTTACATTGATAAAGACGTGTCAGCTTAATAAAAGGGAAAACATAAATCATATACACAGCCATATGCATAAATGAGTCTATAATTGCTCTGCCATAGTGTTGCTAAAGGAAGCACCCCAATGTTTGTCTTAAGTGATTTTGGAAAACCACAGAAAATCTAAAATCAGGATGGCTGGACAGAGCATACGCCTCCAGGCCAGTGTCTTAACAATTACTCTATGTCCAGTAGTTACATCTTTATATTCCTGTTCTAGTAGAGTAAAACTGAAGTTGCAATAGCCAGTAGTAGATCTGGCAGAGTGTGTTAGTGGTTGCTCTCACGTGTAAGCGAACACCGTCTCCACACTACTCCGCCTACGTGTATTCCCAGTGAATCAGAGCAAAAGTGATAGTTCACTTCAAACTTACATCACCTACTGCATGGGATTGAAACACATCATGTCAGTCTTATCAATATCGCATAATTTGACAGTAACCTTCTTGTTCGATGTCTTCGTAATAAAGGTAACCGGCAGATTGGAGACATGAGAGAATGTCTCCTGGTATTGGTAGTGCTACTAGTGGTATTAAACTTGGTGTTGTCATCGTAATAGTCCACTGTATTTAGTCTGCATAGTTCTCACGTGTAACCGATATATCTCAATATTTACGCCTCATGCAATAGTTTTTGGCGTAAATTCGGTGACATCTTCGACTTATGAAATATAAACACACTTAATTCCCCTCCGGACAGCCGATACTCAGTCATCAATGATTCTTATGTTACGTCTCGGACTAACAATTTATAAACAAACTTTATTTTCCCTCTCTTGACTTGACAGTTGACAAGCAGTCTACTCTGACGACAGTTATCTTTGATGTTACCAATGTTCTGTGAACTCGAACCAAAGATAATTAAATACACTAAGTGTAGCGTTTGGGTTTGACACTTGAGCAAGTGGTTGTAGTTGAGTGCGCAGGAATGGTAGATTAAAAGGTTTATTTACTTTTTCCCCCCGCACTGGTATTATGGTTGATAGTGGCAGCGGGACGAGCGACCTGTTGGCGCAGTATAGGAATATATCAAATAAACTGAAAAAGTACGGAGAATATGCTTCTTGTGCATTGCCTCAAGGAACTAATCTTACAGATATACAATTTGTTGCATTTTCTTCCATTGCAGGAGGTTTCTGCGAAAGCCAAATGTAACAGAAGCTAGTGAACAGTTTGGTAAGCTCTATTTGTAAGCAGTATAGTTAAACTCTGCAGAGAGTAAAGAGACATATTGTTTACTTTTGAATGCGACTACGGTGGAGGTATGTGTTCTGACCGTTGTACTCTATTAAAAAGTCAGTTCTCTTTGTACAGCATATCAAATAATGCTGTAGACATATGTCTGATTACTTGTATTCATAGCGAAACGACAGAAAGTAAAAACGTGTATGAATGATGTGTGCTCACCGGCTAATAATAATTTATTAAATTGTTTCTTATTGTAAGCAGTAGCAATCAGTACCTGAATATTTGTATATGTACATTGGACATTTTCAGCGATTTACAAATATTTAACATGCAATTGTTAGTGGTTAGGTTCTGGTGTCGGTTTAAAACTGGCCGATGCATTAATGTTTTACATACTTATTCTCGTTTCCTCCTCCACGCTGTGCATTTAGTACAGGATCAACGTGAATTTTTTCCAACTATTTTCGTATGAGCGGCACTTGGTCCATGGAAGCTTCCGATTCCAGCCGTTTCCTCTGACCCTTGACGCAAGAGTGTTGTGGCGTGTGTCGTCATTACGGCGGGAGGTGTGCGAGTCGGTTTTGTTTGTCGATGATGTGCACTGTGTGTCATGTTTGTAAATACTCGTGTTTCATTCTCTCAAGGTGTTTGTTGCTGTTGACAGTAGTAATCTTCAAACTGTGTTTGGTACTGCTTGGTCCTGAGTCAGTCTTAGTTGTACATTAAAAGTGACACACAATTGTATGGATAGGCTTGTTGACGAAGTATTGACTGTTATGTCCCTTGTATATGGGTTAACTGATTGCAAGAAAAGGATGGCACAGTGACACTGTGCTGAAAAACCATGTCACAGTTCTTCTGCATTTTTTTAAATTTTTGGTAATTGATTATTGCTAGCTTTATCACTGTTTTGATATTATTGGTAATGAACCACTGGAGAGTGCATGTCTCGTTTGTCAAAATACTTGGAATAGTCTATGAAAAACTCCAGAATTTTGTCAGGGTAATCTGAGTTCATCCTGTATATTGGGAATTTCAGCAGACTGAGTATGTTTTTGTCAGTAATCAGTAAGTGAATACTGTAATTTAGTGTAAACAAAAAAGTTAAAACCATCCTTATCTTTGAATTAAAAAGTCTGGTTATACCTGCCCTGAAGTATAGAAATCTTTCCTGGACATTGTGGGATCTTAAACCAGAACAATCCTGTAGCCAACACAAAAAAGATCAGTACTTTATGTGAAAATTTTGGAGGTACAGCCCTCGTCTTCAACAATATTCTCTTAATTTACTGTAATCCTCTGCCAGAAATGCAGTCATAACTGAATGCAACCTTCCTACTCTGAGTTGCTTGACTAATATGGAGAAGTCAATTTGTTACTTTAATACCAAACAGTATAATCTATTAGTCAGGATTGCATTAGAAGTACATTGAAACCAGAGTCAGTCATAAATAAATAAAATGATTCCTATTATAGTGTTTCAGAAACCGTATCAGTTTCTGCAAGTATTTTGTTACTGAGTTTCAGTTCAGATAGTCAGTGGTTCTGTCACCAGAAGGGAAAAAAGTTGTGCACTGAGTATAAGGCTCATACATTTCTATTGTGAAAGCTTCCACTGGCAGTGACTGAATGTTGTTTGGTAACGCACAAACATTCCAAGGAGTACTGTTGAAAAGCTATCATTTATTTCAATTAGTTGTCTTGTCACGTTTCATGTTGTGCTATAAACTTAGCGAATTGGATGCCTTTAATGTGATCTGACATCTACAACTATGGACATGAAATTAATCACTACAGAGCTAAGAATATGGACAATACAGAAAGGTCAAGATATTGATTAACCAAGACAACAACTGTGAATAATTACCCAATTACTCAACTACATAAACACAAGCTCAGTGAAGTTATTTTGCTTGCTCATGTAAGATAACTGGAAAGGAAACGCTGGGGAGGTATGGTAGAGACTGTCTGTAAATGAAAAATAAGCAGCGCTTATGTTGGAGGAAGTCGCCTTTCCCAGAAAGTATTGGCATGTTGATAGACACACAAACACACACACAAAATTCAAGCTTTTGCAACCAATGGTTGCTTCATCAGGAAAGAGGGAAGGAGAGGGAAAGACAAAAGGATGTGCATTTTAAGGGAGAGGGTAAGGAGCCATTCCAATCCTGGGAGCGGCTTTCCTTACCTTACGTGAGCGTGCACACACGCATTTGTAAAGGCAAAGAGATGTCAGTCGAGGCGGAAGTACAAAGGCAAAGATGTTGAATAACAGGTGAGGTATGAGCGGCGGCAACTTGAAATTAGCGGAGGTTGAGGCCTGGTGGGTAACGGGAAGAGGGGATATACTGAAGGGCAAGTTCCCATCTTCGGAGTTCTGACAGGTTGGTGTTAGTGGGAAGTATCCAGATAACCCGGATGGTGTAACACTGTGCCAAGATGTGCTGGCCGTGCACCAAGCCACAGGGTGATCCTCATTACCAAAAAACACTGTCTGCCTGTATCCATTCATGCGAATGGACAGTTTGTTGCTGGTCATACCCACATAGAAAGCTTCACAGTGTAGGTAGGTCAGTTGGTAAATCATGTGGGTGCTTTCACACATGGTAACAGCCATGGGTACCAGGATGGCCCCCTAAACATGCCTCGGTGCACGGCCAGCACATCTTGGCACAGTGTTACACCATCCGGGTTATCTGGATACTTCTCACTCACACCAACCTGTCAGAACTCCGGAGATGGGAACTTGCCCTTCAGTATATCCTCTCTTCCCGTTAGCCACCAGGCCTTAACCTCCGCTAATTTCAAGTTGCCGCTGCTCATACCTCACCTGTCATTAAACAACATCTTTGCCTCTGTACTTCCACCTCGACTGACATCTCTGCCCAAACTCTTTGCCTTTACAAATGTCTGCTTGTGTCTGTTATATATTTATATATATATATATCTGTGTGTGTGTGTGTGTGTGTGTGTGTGTGTGTGTGTGTGTGTGTGCGCGCGCGCGCATACCTGTCCTTTCCCCCTCCCTAAGGTAAGTCTTTCTGCTCCCGGGATTGGAATGACTCCTTACCCTCTCCCTTAAAACCCACATCCTTTCGTCTTTCCGTCCCCTTCCCACTTTCCTGATGAAGCAACCATTGGTTGCAAAAGCTTGAATTTTGTGTGTGTGTTTGTTAGTGTGTCTATTAACATGCCAACTTTTTCGTTTGGTAAGTTAAATTTTATATATACATTAAAAACAAAGATTCCAAGACTTACCAAGCGGGAAAGCGCCGGTAGACAGGCACAATAAATAAAACATACAAACACACACACACAGAATTTCTAGCTTTCGCAACCGACGGTTGCTTCTTCAGGAAAGAGGGAAGGAGAGGGAAACACGAAAGGATGTGAGTTTTAAGGGAGAGGGTAAGGAGTCATTCCAATCCCGGGAGCGGAAAGACTTACCTTAGGGGGAAGAAAGGACAGATGTACACTCGCACACACGCACATATCCATCCGCACATACTCAGACACAAGCAGACATTTGTAAAATGTCCTTTTTCTCCCCTAAGGTAACTCTTTCTGCTCCCGGGACTAGAATGACTCTTTACCCTCTCCCCTAAAACCCACATCCTTTCGTCTTTCCCTCCCCTTCCCTCTTTTCTGATGAAGCAATAGTTGCAAATGTCTGCTTGTATATGTGCGGATGGATATGTGCGTGTGTACACCTGTCCTTTCTTCCCCCTAAGGTACGTCTTTCCGCTCCCGGGATTGGAATGACTCCTTACCCTCTCCCTTAAAACCCACATCCTTTCGTCTTTCCCTCTGCTTCCCTCTTTCCTGAAGAAGTAACCGTTGGTTGCGAAAGCTAGAAATTTTGTGTTTTATTTTATTGTGCCTGGCTACCGGCACTTTCCCGCTTGGTAAGTCTTGGAATCTTTGTTTTTAATATATATACACAGAGTGGTCAGAAAATGTGTGAAATGCTTGTATGGGTGTTACAGGGCAGGTTGTATTGAGACATAAATGTTGAGAAAGAAATTCAACACATTGCACCGTTTCCGAGTTATTTAGCATTGAAGTTAGCTAATCAGATTGTCGCACGCGTAAATTCAAGTTTCAGCTAACGAGACAAAGCACTCGCTGGGCAACACCGCCCCTGGCAGGCCGCTTGAATGCGAGCGCGCGAGGCCCAATGGCTAAATTTTATGTTGAATAACTCGGAAATGGAGCAACGTATCTAATTTCTTTCTTAACATTTATGTCTTAGTACAACCTGCCCTGTAACATCCCTACAAGCATTTCATACATTTTCTGACCACCCTCTATATATATCATGAAAGAAGGTTGTATACGTGGAAGAACCCTGGAGATACTAAAAGGTATCAGATAGATTATATAATGGTAAGGCAGAGATTTAGGAACCAGGTTTTAAGTTGTAAGACATTTCCAGGGGCAGATGTGGACTCTGACCACAATCTATTGGTTATGACCTGTAGATTAAAACTGAAGAAACTGCAAAAATGTGGGAAATTAAGGAGATGGGACCTGGATAAACTGAAAGAACCAGAGGTTGTACAGAGTTTCAGGGAGAGCATAAGGGAACAATTGACAGGAATAGGGGAAAGAAATACGGTGGAAGAAGAATGGGTAGCTCTGAGGGATGTAGTAGTGAAGGCAGCAGAGGATAAAGTAGGTACAAAGACGAGGGCTGCTAGAAATCCTTGGGTAACAGAAGAAATATTGAATTTAATTGATGAAAGGAGAAAATATAAAAATGTAGTAAATGAAGCAGGCAAAAAGGAATACAAACGTCTCAAAAATGAGATCGACAGGAAGTGCAAAATGGCTAAACAGGGATGGCTAGAGGACAAATGTAAGGATGTAGAAGCTTATCTCACTAGGGGTAAGATAGATACTGCCTACAGGAAAATTAAAGAGACCTTTGGAGAGAAGAGAACCAAGTGTATGAATATCAAGAGCTCAGATGGCAGCCCAGTTCTAAGCAAAGAAGGGAAGGCAGAAAGGTGGAAGCAGTATATAGAAGGTTTATACAAGGGCGATGTACTTGAGGACAATATTATGGAAATGGAAGAGGGTGTAGATGAAGACGAAATGGGAGATACGATACTGCGTGAAGAGTTTGACAGAGCACTGAAAGACCTGAGTCGAAACAAGGCCCCCGGAGTAGACAACATTCCATTAGAACTACTGACGGCCTTGGGACAACCAGTCCTGAGAAAACTCTACCAGCTGGTGAGCAAGATGTATGAGACAGACGAAATACCCTCAGACTTCAAGAAGAATATAATAATTCCAATCCCAAAGAAAGCAGGTGCTGACAGATGTGAAAATTACTGAACTATCAGTTTAATAAGCCACGGCTGCAAAATACTAACGCGAATTCTTTACAGACGAATGGAAAAACTGGTAGATGCAGACCTCGGGGAAGATCAGTTTGGATTCCGTCGAAATGTTGGAACACGTGAGGCAATACTGACCTTACGACCTATCTTAGAAGAAAGATTAAGGAAAGGCAAACCTACGTTTCTAGCATTTGTAGACTTAGAGAAAGCTTTTGACAATGTTGACTGGAATACTCTTTTTCAAATTCTAAAGGTGGCAGGGGTAAAATACAGGGAGTGAAAGGCTATTTATAATTTGTACAGAAACCAGATGGCAGCCATAAGAGTCGAGGGGCATGAAAGGGAAGCAGTGGTTGGGAAAGGAGTGAGACAGGGTTGTAGCCTCTCCCCGATGTTATTCAATCTGTATATTGAGCAAGCAGTAAAGGAAATAAAAGAAAAATTTGGAGTAGGTATTAAAATTCATGGAGACGAAGTAAAAACTTTGAGGTTCGCCGATGACATTGTAATTCTGTCAGAGACGGCAAAGGACTTGGAAGAGCAGTTGAACGGAATGGACAGTGTCTTGAAAGGAGGATATAAGATGAACATTAACAAAAGCAAAACGAGGATAATGGAATGTAGTCAAATTAAATCGGGTGATGCTGAGGGAATTAGATTAGGAAATGAGACACTTATAGTAGTAAAGGAGTTTTGCTATTTAGGAAGTAAAATAACTGATGATGGTCGAAGTAGAGAGGATATAAAATGTAGACTGGCAATGGCAAGGAAAGCGTTTCTGAAGAAGAGAAATTTGTTAACATCGAATATAGATTTATGTATCAGGAAGTCGTTTCTGAAAGTATTTGTTTGGAGTGTAGCCATGTATGGAAGTGAAACATGGACGATAACTAGTTTGGACAAGAAGAGAATAGAAGCTTTCGAAATGTGGTGCTACAGAAGAATACTGAAGATAAGGTGGATAGATCACGTAACTAATGAGGAGGTATTGAATAGGATTGGGGAGAAGAGAAGTTTGTGGCACAACTTGACTAGAAGAAGAGATTGGTTGGTAGGACATGTTTTGAGGCATCAAGGGATCACAAATTTAGCATTGGAGGGCAGCGTGGAGGGTAAAAATCGTAAAGGGAGACCGAGAGATGAGTACACTAAGCAGATTCAGAAGGATGTAGGTTGCAGTAAGTACTGGGAGATGAAGCAGCTTGCACAGGATAGAGTAGCATGGAGAGCTGCATCAAACCAGTCTCAGGACTGAAGACAACAACAACAACATATATTTGATCTTGCCTTAGGAGCTCTAGCTCTGTAGAACAGTTTGCAGAGATGTATGTAGAATCTGTCCATATGCTTTTTTGAATTTGTATTATTAACAGTGCATATCTGTGTTCAATCTAGTGTTAACACATTTTTGTGAAAAATAAACCCTACCCTCCCCCCATCCCTTTCCAGGAGTGTCTGCACACTGTGTCACAAGTGAGTAATAAGAGGAACTATTGGAGGTTCAATAGAACTTTGTAAAATACCTTATAATTCCTTTTTATGATGTAATGCAGTAGAGAGAATGTGGAGTTGCTTACTCACTCTTCATTGTACACACCTATAAAGGAGGGAAATGAATGACCACAATCCAGTGACTTACCTTCCTTCACACATCTATCCTCCAGTCCCATCCATCCTATTACATCTCCAGAACACAATGTATCCTTTAATATGGCTTGACTGCACGTAGGAGTTCAGCTCCACCCTTGATCATCTCTGCTGAAATGTTATCATTACCTAGAGTCTTATTATTCTTTAGGTTTTTTATTGGCTGTCTAACTTCCACTGCTGTGGGGGGTGGGGTTACAGGTATTTCATCCTGAGTAACATTTTGCTATGGTTAGTCGCTCTTTGTTCATTTTCTTCCAGTACTTTTCTCTCTGTAGTGTTGTTCAGGAGCTCACTGAAGTATTCACCCCACCAGTCTAAAACCTATTTATCTCTTGCTATAAAATTGCCTTCTTTATCTCTACAGAATACAGTATGTGTTTGAAATCCTTTCTCAATCCCTGATCTCTGTTGTAGAATTTCCCATGCTTCTTGGTCATTATAGTTGTCTTGTAGCTCAATAATCCATTTCTATCTGCCTCTTTCCTTTACGAATTCTTCTGTATTAGCTATTGTTGCCCTTTTTGTTATTTTCTTTCTTGCCTCATTTCTCTCAGCCACCGCCTCATTGCAATCTTTATCAAACCATCCTGCCCTTTCCACCCTTTCTTCTGTAGGCTATCTGAAATTGCATCTACAGTTTCTTGTAAAGCATCTTTCGTCATACTTCATGTCCATTGCATTGTCCATGGCAAAATCTCAGACAACTGAAACCACCCTGCCTCTATATATGGTGATACATTCTACGTAACAAAGTATACATCATTTTTCCATTTACCATGTCCTTTTCCTTGCTTGGGATGTTCATCCTATATATATTCTTTCTCGGGGCCTTCGTCCCGCTCCAACGCAGGGTTGGCTTTGTTATGGCGGATTTGGCAGTGTTAATGGCAGAGGGTGGCCGGATGCTCTTCGTGATGCCACCCCGAACCCTCCGGGACGGAAGTAGTGTACCCCAACTGTCTGCGTCTAGTGTAAGTCATGAAATAGTGCGAACATTTTCAAATGTCTGTGAGTCACGTAACTGAGGCGGAACTTGGGGAGCAGCCTGGTATTCACCTAGTGGGATGTGGAAAACCGCCTAAAAACCACATCCAGGCTGACTAGCATACCGGCCCTCGTCGTTAAGCCACCGGGTGGATTCGATCTGGGGCCGGCATGCCTAGTGTGTGTGGGCCGGTAGACTGGCACAATAAAATAACACACAAAATTTCTAGCTTTCACAACCAACGGTTGCTTCTTCAGGAAAGAGGGAAGGAGAGGGAAAGACGAAAGGATTTGGGTTTTAAGGGAGAGGGTAAGGAGTCATTCCAATCCCAGGAGCGGAAAGACTTACCTTAGGGGGAAAAAAGGTTAGGTATATATTCGCACACGCACACACATCCATCCATCCATACATACGTACATACATACATATACAGACACAAGCAGGGCCTTTAAATATGTCTGCTTGTGTCTGTATATGTATGGATGGATATATGTGTGTGTGTGCGCGAGTATATACCTATCCTTTTTTCCCCCTAAGGTAAGTCTTTCCGCTCCCCGGGATTGGAATGACTCCTCCCTTAAAACCCACATCCTTTCGTCTTTCCCTCTCCTTCCCTCTTTCTTGAAGAAGCAACCGTTGGTTGCGAAAGCTAGAAATTTTGTGTGTGTGTGTGTGTGTGTGTGTGTGTGTGTTATTTTATTGTGCCTGTCTACCGGCGCTTTCCCGCTTGGTGGGTCTTGGAATCTTTGTTTTTAATATATTTTTCCCATGTGGAAGTTTGGATTGGAATGACTCCTTACCCTCTCCCATAAAACCCCTCTCCTTCCCTCTTTCCTGATGAAGCAACCGTGTGTTGCAAAAGCTTGAAATTTGTGTGTGTGTTTTTTATTGTGACTATCTACCAGCACTTTCTCATTTGGTAAGTCATAGCATCTTTATATACATATGGTGAGTAGCAACTCTCCTTCTCATAATACTGTTTGACATCTCATGTAGACTTTAATTTCCTACTGTTTCTCTAAAAGGTGGTTCTTTTCCCACTTTTGGAATGAAGTTGCAGGTCAGTGTCTTCGTATCTTGCCTTGGTAATCTTCTAATTCCTATTACAGTTGACCATAAAACCCATCTTGCACTTTTTCACCATCATCTGCTGTAAGTGCATGCACACGTACTAGAATGATGTTGAAGAAGTGGGCCTTCATTCTCCAAGTGCACATCCTTTCATTTACAGGGTTAAAATTTATGACTGCTTCTTTATACTTATTGTATTCAAGAAAGCGCGTACTACCTACTGTACTACTGTACCACTGTTCCCTCCACTATACAGAATTGTATAATTACCACTCCCTGTGATACCATCTCCTTTCCATATGACCTCTTGGATTGCTGCTACTCCTATGTGGTATTTCTCCATCTCTTGTTTGATTGTACATAGAGCTCCTGGTTCATTCAAAGTTCTTACATTTGAAGTAATAAAGTATAAATCATTTTTACAATTACCATGTCCTTTTCCTTTCATGGGACGTTAATTGCTATCATCAGTCCTGCTGTTCCTGCCTTTGAATTTCATAACAATATGTTTTTTCCTACCTGGTGGACCAGGGTTTTGTAGAGTTTGCTCACTCAGGGAGACTGGCTTCAACACACCTCTAGAGCCCTCCCTGCCCTATGTTGTGGGACACACTTTCTCTGACTCCTTTGTCAAGAGCACTCCAGTGTAGGTGACCCTGCCTGTAGCTACACTACCACTGGAATAGCTCTTGACTTTGTCAGAGCAAGCAAGCCTTCCCGTCCCCACTGAAAGTGCCTCCGACAAGGTGGCATCCCCTGGGAGGACCAAATAAATAACAGGGGGGGGGGGGGGGGAGGGGAGAAACACTACAGCAACAACAGACTTTGCAATGTTACACGGTAAACCTGCAGACTGTAAGGCAGAAAACCAAGTGCCAAATTTTTCAAGTGATCGGCCACGGTGGTGCTCGTGGCAACAATATCATCCAGATAATTAATGCAACCTCGCACAGGCATAGTCAGTTGCTCTAAAAATAATTTAAAAGTAGTAGAGGTGCTAGCCACACCTAAAGAAAGGTACAAATATCGATAGAGACCAAAAGGAGTATCCAAAACCAGAACTCGCTGAGGCTTTTTGTCCACAGGAACCTGCAGATACGCTTCAGACAAATCAATTTTAGACAAGTACTAGTCATCCGATATTTTCGCCAACAGTTCCTCCTGGTGTGGAAGGGGATACATATCCATGAATAACTGTGCATTGACAGTAGTGCTGAAGTTGCCACAGAGGTGAAGTTTCCCCTACGGTGCATACGTCCGTTTACTAGCCATAACAGGTTGCGCCACCCCTAGAGATTAAAGTCTGTACAATCCTGCTTTTACTGATCTTTCAGGGCGTCAATAATAGGACATGCATGACAAAAAAAAGGCTGAGCTGTGGATTTTAAAGAAATGTGAGCAGAAAAAGTTGTAGCAGATGCTATACTTTCTGAAAACACTTTGCACAGTGTTTCCACTTTGAACAAGTTCTCAACACTGGAATCAGCAACGACCAAAAATGCAATGGAATGAACCACTGACTTGTAAGAGGCAGATGCCATACACTGTCCCCACAACACAATGTTCTGTTTGGTATAAATGAGCAGCTTCCATGTGACTGGTATCAACAGTGGTGAACCTAAACAAACATAGGTTTGGGAATTCAATAACATCACTGCAGCACCTATGTCAACCTGTAGTCAGAGCCTTTGCCAAAAAACACTTAACTCAATAAACAACTTGGGGGAGGTCACGGATGATGGTACAAACTAAAAGAACATAGTGAGATTGAGTCAGCACTGATCTGCACGTATATAGTTGCAAGTCGCAGGTAGACGGCACAGCGGAGACCATACCGAGTGCGAGCTCCCTACAGGCGACCTCTAGTCACCAACCTGCACGTACACAGTTTACAGTTGATTTAAATACACACGTTCAGCGACACTCACATTCACGTGCACTAGTAGCAGGATACAGCATTTGCTGAATACATTGCCCCTCCGTTTGTGTGCGTGTGCGTTGGAGCGGGTATGCATGTGCATGTGCATGTGTGTCTGAAGGAATGATTTAGGTGCCATTCTATGATCCTAGTAAGGGGCATACATGCCTGTAGCACTGTGCTGATTAAGAAAGATAACAAAAAATAATGGGACGTGCTGGAAGAGCTGCGGGAGTTGGTTTGGAGATATTACAGTATTCCTAAAAGCTAACAATCACAGTAAAATTTTGTAAGTTACTACCTCTTAATCAAGGAGATCCCTCGCTTGTGGTGACGTCTTTGGACAGGGCGGACTATGAATGGCGCACAGCCTTTGTTGGGCGTCTTCTGGTGGTGTGGGAAAACCCAGTTCAGTGTCAAGCTTGGTGGTTAAGGGATGCCAAAACATATAGAATGGTACTCCTGGCACACACTGCACTTCACTGCGCTATGTAGACCACACTGCACGCAATATTCCAGGTGCTGATAACGACGGAATGAACCAGGCATCTGCCATCGGGCTTTGTACAGCCACAGTCAATGGGAGCACTTCAAGGGAATGCGGCTCGGGAAGATGATGCAGAAAAGGCAGTAGCAATTTCCTTGTTGAATATACCGTCACAAAACATTGACACTGGACACGGGGTAAGAATCATGCTGTTCACACGTAATCTAACGAACTGTGAGAGATGACGATGGTTGCCATGTTGCGTTGTGCGGGACAAGCTGCTGAGAGCACAGCTGGGAGGTGTTGCCACGTCGAAGTGGAAGAAGAGACTGCTTGAGCGATGGTTCACTGTGTGTGGCATCTGGAAAGCATGGCTGTCTAAGCTGCACCTCTATCGGAAATGACCAATGAGGGTGTTGAGTGGATGCAGTGTAACTTCAGCCGGAAGATGCTTCGCTGATCACTGGTTTTTGGTCTGTGCGGCCCGTTGACTTGCTGAGGTCTTCTTGTCTTTCTGTTATCCAATTGGTCTTTAATTTGCTGGCATTAAGAATGTTAAAACAGTTTCTTAGTGAGTCTGTTTTCATCCATCCTACACAGATATCTGTAGAAATGTAGGCATCTTTTCATAAAGTTATCTATAATATATTGTCTGTGCGTTCATAGAGTTCAGTGCCATAGATTTTTCTAATAATGTTTTGTTTCTGTTTCTCTCTGTCATGAATTTTTGTCATCTGTCTAATAACTGTAGTTTTTGTTACATGCAAGGCATCTAGTAAATCAGCTATGTTGTAGTGCCCTAATTTTGCATTACGGGCTATTGCTCTTTTGTTATAGTGATTCCATATAATTTGAACAACTTTTGCAGTTTGAATATTCTTTCAGTGTTGGAGATTGTGTTCAGTCCTTTGGGTTGGATGGTTTCTCCTAATTACTTGAAGTGAGTGATCTGTGAGATTCCTCCATACTGTGTTTCCAGTGGAAGTTTTCCAGTTGATGTCTATGTACTGAGTTTTTTTATAGGAAATTTGGAGTCCAACTTTGCAGAAGATTTCATGTAGTTTATCTAACGCCAGTCCGGCTTCATCTTTGTTGTTTGTTAATATAGTCAAGTCATCAGCAAAGGCCAGGCACTTTGCAGTGACTCTTTTTTCCTTTCCCTTTCCTAATTAGAATGCCTTTGACATACTTTCCCTATTCTCTAAATTTTTTTTCCAGTACAGTGTCAAACAAGAGTGGTGATAGGCTGTCTCCTTGCCAGACTCCTTTTTGAATTTTAAATGAGTTTGAGATTTCCCCGTGGATTTCACTTTTGAGGTGGTTTCTGATGTTGACCCTGGTCTTTCTGTTGACTCCTAATTCGTGTAGGCAATTAAACAGCATTTGTCTAACAACAGAATCTTGAGCTTTTTTTGAAATCCACAAATATGACCACAGTGTTCTGGTATTGTCTGACATGTAGTATGATGAAACTTCCTGGCAGATTAAAACTTTGTGCCGGACCGAGACTCGAACTCGGGACCTTTGCCTTTTGCGAGCAAGTGCTCTACCAACTGAGCTACCCAAGCACAACTCATGCCCCATCCTCACAGCTTTACTTCTGCCAGTATCTCGTCTCCTACCTTCCAAACTTTACAGAAGCTCTTCTGCGAACCTTGCAGAACTAACACTCCTGAAAGAAAGGCTGTGGCTAAGCCACCTTGGTTTCCCAGGGCTCCCCATATCTAGGAAGCTTTCCCATATCTGCCACCCAGGGAGGTGCTCAGAAGTATAAATTTGAAGTAAATGGCTCAAGATAATTTAGAGATTTTTAGTAACATTATTTTTAAACATTGATTTTTCTTTGTATGGTAGTATATATAATAAGTTTAGGTATGGTACTGAGTCAAATGCTTTTCAGGAATTGAAGAATACTGCCTCTACTTGGTCTTGACCCAATGCCTGCAGTAAGTCATATCAGGAAAGTGCAAGCTTGGCTTCATATGATAGGTGTTTTAGGAACCTGTGCTGGTTGGCATGAAGAAAGTCATTCTGTTTCAGATATCTCGTTACATTTGAGTGTATGTGTTCTAAAATTTTGTAGATCACTTCTGCTACCTTTTTTCCTTTTTTTTTTAGATAGGTGTGACCTGTGCTTTCTTCCAGCTGCTGGACAAGGTTTTTTTAAATTCAAGGTATCTATTGTAATTATAGTTAGAGGAAGGGCTAACTCAGCCACGGTATAGAATGTGATGGGGATTCAATTGCGACCTGAACCTTTGTTCAGTTTTAATCATTTCAGCTGTCAGCCTTTGACACATATGTCAATTTCACTCATCTTTTCAGTGATACCAGAATTAAACTGGAGCATATTCCTGGGTTTTGCTTTGCAAAGGAATGTTTGAAAACAGTATTTCAGTTTCTGCTTTGGTACCCACAATATCAGTTTTTGTCTCATCTAGCAATGTGTGGACACTAACTTTTCTGCCACTAACAGCCTTTATGTGGAACAAAAATTTATTTGGGTCTTGTGAAAGATCTTTTGACACTATTCTGCTACAGTAGTCATTGATGGCTTCACACATTGCTCTTGACAGCTAAATGCATTTCATTTAGCATCCCCCTATCTGTAGCACTATGCTTTGCTTTACAGCTATTATGCAGTAATCTATTACTTTAGAAGTTTCTTTGCAGTGACT
Organism: Schistocerca gregaria; assembly: GCF_023897955.1. Classification (NCBI taxonomy): domain Eukaryota; kingdom Metazoa; phylum Arthropoda; class Insecta; order Orthoptera; family Acrididae; genus Schistocerca; species Schistocerca gregaria. Next base: position 541,487,973 of record NC_064921.1, read on the forward strand.
GGATACCATGGATGTCCCTTCCCTTTGTGAACTTTTCTGCCGAGCGCTTATCTATCCATTGCTTGGTAAAGTAAACTATTCTTTTAGACTTGAGCCATAGCTCCTGAGTTAAAAGTTTCAGATTCCTCACTGAGATATGCTGCTATTGCTTTTTTATATAATTTACTGGACAAAAAAAATCTACTTGTTTTAACTGTCCTTTGTTCTTTGGTATCATTGTTGCTGTAACTGCCGGAGGTCACTGATATGTTTCCATGTGGACATTCTCAAAAAGGTTATGTCTCTTTGTTGCCATTATATCCCGTTTTTAAAATCATGTTTGAGGTTATGAACTATTTGCCCTAGGTAGTTTTCAGAGAAGACATTTATTAATGTTTTACATGATGCCACTAACAAAACTGTAACTATCCCAATTGATTGTTGGATGATTGAAGTCTCCTCCGATGATTACAATATGGTAGGCATACATACATACATACTACAGAAGTGCCGCTTTCTCCAAACTTTTCACACACATCACAAGATGAGTCATTGTTTTACATCCACTCCTGATGCTGAGTGTGGTACAAACAGTCTCGCATGTTGCTGCAACTTCTGACTTGGTGGTTTTGACTTTCTTGTCTACTGCGTCAAATACACCACCTCTGTTTCCATTTTCCTGTTGTTGTTGTGGTCTTCAGTTCGAAGACTGGTTTGATGTAGCTCTCCATGCTACTCCATCCTGTGCAAGGTTCTTCATCTCTGAATAACTACTGCAACCCGCATCCTTCCAAATCTGCTTATTGTGTTTGTTTCTTTTCCTGCCTCTGCAGTTTTTATTCCGCCCCCCACCACACACACACACACACACACACACACACACACACACACACACACACACATATACAGACATATACATTTCCCTCCAGTACTAAATTGGTGATCCCTTGATGCCTGGGAATGTGTCCTACCAATCGATCCCTTCAACCAGGTGGTGCCACAAATTTCTTTTCTCCCCAGTTCTATTCAGTACCTCGTCATTAGTTATTTGATCTACTCATCTAATCATCTGTAGCACCACATTTCAAAAGCTTCTATTCCCCTCTTTTCTAAACTGTTCAAATATCGTCCATGTTTCACTTCCATGCACTCCATACAAATAGTTTCAGAAAAGACTTCCTCTCGCTTGAATCTATACTCAATATTAACAAATTTCTCCTCTTTAGAAACACTTTTCTTGCCATTGCCAGTCTAAATTTTATATCCTCTCTACTTTGACCATCATAAGTTATTTTGTCACCCAAATAGCAGAACCCATCTGCTACTTTAAGTATCTCATTTTCTAATCTGATTCCCTCAGCATCACATGATTTAATTTGACTACATTCCATTAACTTTGTTTTGCTTTTGTTGATGTTCATCTCACATCCACCTTTCAAGACACTGTCCTTTCCATTCAGCCACTCTTCCAAGTCCTTCGCTGTCTCTGCTTTCTCTTCTTTGCATAGGACTGGCTTTCCATATGAGCTCTTGATTTCATACACGTGGTCCTCTTTTCTCCAAAGGTTTCTTTAATTTTCTTGTAGGCAGCATCCCCTAGTGATACACACTTCTAAATCCTTCCTCCAGCCACTGCTGCGTAGCCATTTTGCACTTCCTGTCATTCCCCTTTTTTTAGGCTTTTGTATTCCCTTTAGTGTGCACCATTTACTGCATTTTTATATTTTCTTCTTTTAATATATCTTGTGTTATAAGGATTTCCTCTGCTGCCTTGACAATTTCATCCCTCAAAGCTCTCATTCTTCTTCTACTATATTGCTTTTCCCTGTTCTGGTCAATCATTCCCTAATGCTCCCTCTGAATTTCTCTACAAGATTTGGCCCTTTCAGTTTATTCAGATTCCACCTCTTTAAATTCCTACCTTTTAGCAGTTCATTCAGCTTTAGTCCACAGTTCATAAACAATAAATTGTGGTCAGAGTCCACATCTGTCCCTGAAAATGTCTTACAAGTTAAAATATGTTTCCAAAATCTCTGTCATACCATTATATAATCAATCTGTAACCTTCTGGTGTCTCCGGGTCTCTTCTACGTATACAGCCTTCTTTTATGATTCTTAAACCAAGTGGTAACTATGATTAAATTATGCTCTGTGCAAAATTGTACTAGGTGGCTTCCTCTTACATTCCTTTCTACCAGTCCATATTCACCTACTGTTTTATGTTCTCTTCCTTTTTCTACTATTGAATTCCAGTCTGCGATGACTACTAAATTTTGGTCTCCCTTAACTATCTGAGTAATTTCTTGTATCTCCTCATCTATTTTTTTATCACTTCATCATCTGCTGAGCTAGTTGGGGTATAAACAATTTGTACTACTGTGGTAGGTGTAGGCTTCGTGTTTATCTTGGCTACTATAATGCATTCGCTATACATTTCATAGTAGCCTACCCAAATTCCTATTTTTTATTCGTTATTGAACCTACTCCTGCATTATCCATATTTGATTTTGTATTTATAAACCTGTATTCACCTGACCAGAATTCCTATTCCTCCTGTCACCGAGCTTCACTAACTCCCATGATATCTAACTTTATCCTATCCGTTTCCCTCTTTAAATTTTCTAACCTGCCTGCCTGATTAAGGGATCTGACATTCCATTCTCTGATCCATAGAATGCCAGTTTTGTTTCTCCTGTTAATGACATCCTCCTGTATAGTCCTTGCCCGGAGATTTTACCTCCAGAATATTTTACCCATGAAGATGCCACTGCCATTTAACCACACAGTAGAGCCACATACCCATGGGAAAAATTATGCGTGTAGTTTCCCCTTGCTTTCAGCTGTTCACAGTACCAACACAGTGCAGCAAGACCATTGTGGTTGATGTTACAAGGCCAGATCAATCAATCAATCATCCAGACTGTTGCCTCTGCAAGCACTGAAACGGCTGCTGCTCTCCTCAGGAACCACATGTTTGTCTGGCCTCTCAACAGATGCCTCTCTGTTATGGTTGCACCTACAGTGCAGCTACCCATATCTCTGACAAATGCAAGCCTCCCCACTCCCCACCAACAGCAAGGTCTGTGGTTCATGGAAGGCCCATTTACCTATTCTTTTGATATATGCTTAAATTTACATAAAAATCTCACTGCTGTCAACTTCAGATTTTAACCCACTTTCTATATCTAGTATTATGTGAGCTTCACTTGTTTCTAGGAATGCTTCAATCTGTCACTTTGTTGTGAATGCTTTGACACTTAACCACTTGTATTCTAATACTCTCACTCGTGGGAGGCATTTCTTTCAATCTTGCCTGCCTGGTATCCAATAGATATCATTATCTGGAGCAGATGGAGAGTTGCCTAATGTAAAAATATCTTGTGTGAATGCCACACACACTTTGGTGCCAGTTTCTAATGTTTGCTGCACACTTGACCCTTTTAAGGGCACTTCACAGTTCTTGACCCTGTGGCACAAATCTAGGAAGTGACAGCCTAGCTTGTCACAGAGCCTGCACAGTCTCTGGTTCAAGCCTTCTGCTCAACTCAAAACCAGGGAGCAATGATATGTTGTGGGGGAAGTGCTGAAAATTGTGAGCTGTACTGAAGCCTCAAGAGCTCATCAGATGTTCTTAGTCTTCTCTGCCAGTTTTGGAGTTATCCAAATGTGATTTTAGAGCCCAGACAACAGGAATCATCTGACCCATCATGCACCATCTGCAGTTGGTTGCACCTTGTTCCCTCAATGGCAACTGGAATAGCCTCTTTAGTAAGTTTTATCTGGTCAGGCTAAATAAGCACTACGAAGGGCATTCAAAAAGTTTTGCACAGTCATCTCTATTTTTTTTAATTTTTTGTAGGAGGAGAATGAAGTTTTCTGTGAACATATTTGGAACATTTAGCTGTACATTGAGCCTACTAAGTGTAACCTCCATCAGCTGTGGTGCATCTGACCCAACATTATTTCCATGATGTAAATGCACTTTGGTAAAATTCTGGGGATTGTCTTTTACACCGTTGCTTGACACAGGAAATAAAGTCTTTCTCACTATCAAATGTTTTACTGTGCAGGTGGGCCTTCAGACGACCAAAGAGGTAAAAATGAGCCAAGTCCGGACTGTGGAGAGGATAAGGAACAAGTTTCCAACCCATTTTCCTGATTTTCTCCTGCATCATAAGGGCTGTGTGGGGTTTGGCATTGTCATAGTGTAGTGTGATGAGCTGACCCTGAAGCTGTGGTCTGTGGGTCTTGATGGCATGTTGCAGCTTGTCCAATGACAAACATTAATGGTCCCACTGAATTGTGGAGCCAGAAGGAGGAGACCATCACCTTTCGGCCTACTGTTCGTGAAAGTCTTGGTTTTGTCTTCTGAGCGGAACCCAGATGACAGCACTCCATGGATTGGTTTTTGCTCGCAGGTTCGAATAAAAACAACCGTGTTTCATCCTGGGTAATGACGCCGTCAAAACACTGTCTCTGCTCTTTGGTAAAGGTCTTCATAAGACCCTTGCACACATTCTTCCTCATCGTTTTCATTTCTTTTGTCAATAATCTAGACACCCAACATACAATAGACTTTTTTGTACCCTAGTGACTGTACCAGCAGTACCACACTACCCAATGACAAATGAGTCATTTCAGCAAGCTGTCATGTCATCACACAGCTGTTATTTTAGATGATTTGATCAATGGTCTCCTTATTCACATCACTCGCCGCTGTCGATGGTCTACTGCATCGTAGATTGTCCAGTACAGAGAAATCACTTTCTTTAAACCTCTGCAACCACCACTGGATACTGCTGCAATCCTCTCCCATAAACAGGGAGCAACTTCCTATGATTTGATGTGGCAGAGTCATTGCCGGTCTTGAAGAGGAATTCCATTACCAACCATTGTCGCAACTTGACATCTACTTCACGGTCCATTACGGCTCATGTGTAAATAAAAGAAAATATTTTTATATACCAACTTGTAGCTAAGTGTTCCAAGTATGCTCACAAAAAATTACATTCTCCCCCTGCAAAAAATAAAAAAAATATTGAGGTGGCTGCAAAACTTTTTGAACGCTCTTTGTAGATAAGTAAACAAATAAATAGATAATGAGGCCCCCAGGCAAACACATTGACTGCACAGTGTTTCTTCCCATCCCTTGATGCAGTTTTGCTGAGGGGTACCACTGTTTGCCATGTTTTAAGTTCTGGTAATTAATAGACCTCTACCCTTTTGTGTTTCCCTCCCCTTGAAATGTGAGATAGCACGTTTCCCCAACAGCTGACCCCCCTGTGGGTTCGGGGGTAAGAATAGGCCCACGGTATTCCTGCCTGTCGTAAGAGGCGACTAAAAGGAGTCTCAAACATTTTGGCCTTGTGAGATGGTCCCCTAACGGGTTTGACCTCCATCCTTCTAAATTTTCCGAAGAGCGAGCCGATTGGGGAAGGGCGCCTTACAAGGAGCGATGTGTCCATCAAGCATTACCATCTCTAGCCAGGTTTGTCGTCATCGCTTAGCAGTCCCGCTCACCTACCATCTCTTGGGCGTGGATTTGTTCTTGGGTGCGGTTTCTTGCAGTCTGCTATGCTGTGCCGCTTTATGCGCCAATGACGATATTGGACTACATCACCTGAAATCCAGCACGGTAGCCAGTCCGTTGTGGTGGGGCCGCCATGTACCCTGTTGGTTGTAGCCCCCTGACTACACAGGGATCGCTCTGCTGATGCCAGCGCCGTTAACTCCCCACGTATGCCAAGGAGTAGATGCCTATCTCCTTGGGGCATTGGGACTCCCGGCAATGGCCATCCTGCCAGGTGGTCGTTGCTGAGGCTGGGTGGCACCCGTGGGGAGGGCCCTTGGTCGGAGTAGGTGGCATCAGGGCGGATGACCCGCAATGAAGCGTGGTACGTCATCTCTTGCTGGTGGCCAGCCGCCAGCAGTCTCTAAGCGTTCCAGGGCTCAATACAACGCAACTACATATGACCCCAAATCGTTCCCCTCCCTGGCTACACCATGGGAGGAACGAAAGACTAAGGATGCCAGCGAACCATACTCGCCCCGCTACCTGGTGTGTACGAGAGCTGATGGTGAATCCTTTACATCCATGAAGCCTCAGTTCTTCGTCGAGCACTTAGAGGACAAGTTCGGGTAGGTGGAGGGCTTGTCCAAAATGCGCTCGGGCTCGGTTTTGATCAAATCGGCGTCCTCCGCCCAGTCCCGCCGGTTACTCGATTGTAACAAGCTGGGGGATGTTCCGGTTACAATCACGCCCCATAAGAGTCTTAATATGGTCCAGGGCATAATATTCCATCGGGACCTTCTACTGCAGTCCGATGACGAGCTTCGCGCCAATTTAGAGCGGCGAGGTGTTCACTTCGTCCGGCGCGTACATCGTGGTCCAAGGGATAAGCAGGTTGCCACCGGTGCCTTCATCTTGGCCTTCGAGGGTGATACTTTACCTGAGAAGGTCAAGGTGATGGTCTATCGTTGTGACGTCAAGCCATATATCCCTCCCCCGATGCGGTGCTTTAAGTGCTGGAAGTTCTGGCATATGTCTTCCCGCTGTACTTCCGGCCTCACATGTCGAGATTGTGGACGCCCATCACATCCCGATACTCCATGTGCTCCGCCTCCCATCTGTGTAAACTGCGGAGAGCACCACTCACCTTGCTCGCCGGACTGCAGGATCTACCAGAAAGAGCGCAAAATCATGGAGTATAAGACCCTGGACCGCCTGACATACACTGAGGCCAGGCAGAAGTTCGAACGCCTCCATCCTGTTCGAATGCCTGCCTCTTACGCCGCGGCTACTACTGTTATGGCCCCATTAGCTCTCCCTTAGACTGCCACCTCTCAGTGCCGGAATGCTACACCTGCCCCCTTGATGGTGGGGGGCACTTCACTCCCTGCTGCTCCTGCACTACCTGCCTCAGGAGCAGCAACCCCCCAACCATCGGGGACATCAGTCCCCACTTCTAAGCTGGGGAAGCCTCAAACTTCCCCTGCTCGAATAGCACGGAAAGGGTCCCTTGGGTCCCTTCCTTCCCAGGTTTCCGCCTCTGGGAAGGGTGACGTCAGCCAATGGAAGAAAAGCAGACCAGCGGCTGATCGCAGGGCTTCCCGCTCCTCCTCCGTCCCGGAGACTGACTCGCTGGAGCCCTCCCAGCCAATGAAACCCAAGGACCAGAGAGACAAGACGAAGAAGAAGACCTCTAAGGCCAAGGACCACGCGGTGGCATCCACCCCACTGCTCCCTACAGGCTCTGCGTCCGATGATAAGGTGGAGATCCGGGCGTCCGCTGAGGACCTGGATCTCGCCGGACCCTCAGACGCCATGGAAGCAGATTGTACTGGTCCTCCATCGGTGGCAGCAGGTGACCCAGTGGCGTGATCTGCCTCCTCGGCCCCTTCATGCCTTTTTCGGACATAGACAAAGCAATACTCCAGTGGAACTGCAGCGCTTTTTTCCACCACCTTGCTGAGCTTCGCCAACTCATCAGCAGTCACCCTTTCCTCTGCATTGCCCTACAGGAAACTTGGTTTCCGGCAATGCGGACCCCTGCCCTACGTGGGTATCGGGGTTATTACAAGAACCGGGCAGCTTATGAGAGGGTATCTGGTGGAGTCTGCGTCTACATCCTTAACTCTGTCTACAGCGAATGTGTACCTCTTCACACACCTTTAGAGGCTGTCGCTGTAAGGATGTGGACGCCTCAGCCTATTACTGTCTGCAGTTTGTATCTTCCGCCAGATGGTGATGTCTCGCGTCATGTGTTGGCTGCATTGATAGCACAACTGCCTCCTCCTTTTGTGTTACTGGGCGACTTTAACGCCCATAACCCCCTGTGGGGTAGCGCCGCGATTACTGGCCGGGGTAGAGATGTCGAGACTCTTCTCTCGCAGCTTGACCTCTGCCTCTTAAACACGGGAGAGCCGACACATTTCAGCGTCGTCCATGGCACATTTTCGGCCATCAACCTTTCTATCTGCAGCCCCGGACTTTCACCATCCATCCACTGGAGTGTCCATGACGACTTATGTGGTAGTGACCATTTCCCCATCTTTCTGTCACTACCACAGCGTCACTCTTCTGAACGCCCCTCCAGATGGGCTCTGAATAAGGCTGATTGGGGCTTGTTCTCCTCCCTCGCCACTATCGCACCTCCTTCCCCTGACACCATTGATGCGGTGGTTCAGTCGGTCACCACCGGCATCGTTTCTGCGGCGGCATCTGCGATTCCCTGTTCATCCGGGTCCCCTCGGAGGAGGACTGTGCCTTGGTGGGCGCCCGAGATCGCAGAGGCGATTAGAGATCGCCGGCGGGCTCTTCAACGCCATAAGCGGCACCCGTCCTTGGAGAACCTCATCGTTTTTAAACAGCTCCGTGCCCGTGCCCGACGCCTTATTCGCCAACGGAAGCAGGAGTGCTGGGAACGGTATGTTTCCACCATTGGCGTCCGTACCTCTGCATCGCAGGTTTGGGCTAAGATTAGGCGACTCCATGGCTATCGGCCGCCTGTCTCTGTCCCTGGGCTTTCGCTGAATGGAGTGGTGTGTACTGACTCCGACACGATTGCGGACCGGTTAGCAGCGCATTTTGCTCAGTGTTCCGCATCTACGAATTACCCACTGGCCTTCCGCTCCCGGAAAGAGCGGTTGGAAAGTTGGAGGCTTTCCTTTCACACGCGCCACGCGGAGTCGTACAATGCTCCTTTCAGCGACTGGGAATTCCAGAGTGCCCTATCTGCTTGCCCTGATACGGCTCCTGGGCCAGACCGCATCCACAGCCAGATGCTGAAACACCTCTCTGTGAATTGCAAGCGACGTCTCCTAGATGTTTTCAACCGCATCTGGGTTGAGGGTGTGTTCCCGTCTCAATGGCGAGAAAGCATCGTCCTCCCCGTGTTGAAACCTGGCAAGAACCTGCTGGAGGTGGACAGCTACCGCCCCATAAGCCTCACCAACGTTCTTTGCAAGTTGCTAGAACGTATGGTGAGCCGGAGGTTGAGTTGGCTCCTCGAGTCTCGAGGCCTTCTGGCTCCGTCTCAGGGTGGGTTCCGCAAAGGCCGCTCTGCCGTCGATAATCTGGTCTCCCTAGAGTCTGCCGTCCGTACAGCCTTTGCACGCCGCCAACATCTGGTTGCCGTCTTCTTCGACATGCGGAAGGCGTACGATACGACTTGGCGATATCACATCCTGGCCACACTTCATGGGTGGGGTCTTAGGGGCCCGCTCCCGATTTTTATTCAGAATTTTCTGTCGTCTCGTTCCTTCCGCGTGCAAGTTGCTGCGTCCCATAGTTCCTCCCGGGTCCAGGAGAACGGGGTCCCACAGGGGTCTGTCCTCAGTGTCTCCCTGTTTTTAATTGCGATCAATGGGCTCGCTGAGGCGGTGGGATCGTCCGTCGCAGCTTCGTTGTATGCAGACGATTTCTGCCTCTACTACAGCTCCGCTGGCATTGCAGTTGCTGAGCGCCAGCTGCAGGGCGCTATCCGCAAGGCGCAGTCGTGGGCTGTAGCGCACGGCTTCCAGTTTTCGGCCGCTAAGACCTGCGTTGTGCATTTCTGCCGGCGTCGCACGGTTCACCCTGAGCCACGCCTTTACCTTGACGGTGAACCTCTTGCTGTGGTAGAGACGCATCGGTTCTTGGGACTGGTATTTGATGCCCGGCTGACTTGGCTGCCTCATATTAGGCAGCTTAAACAAACATGCTGGCGGCATTTAAACGCTCTCCGTTGCCTTAGCCACACCGGATGGGGTGCCGATCGGTCCACCCTTCTCCGGCTGTATCAAGCGCTGATCCAGTCCCGCCTTGATTATGGGTGTGTGGCTTATGGTTCGGCGTCGCCATCAGCGTTGCAATTGCTGGATCCCATCCATCACTGCGGGATCCGACTCGCCACAGGAGCATTTCGGACAAGCCCTGTTGACAGCTTACTTGTGGAGGCTGGTGTTCCTCCATTGCGGATCCGGCGCGACCGACTTCTGGCCGCTTATGCTGCCCACGTTTGTAGCTTGCCAGGGCATCCCAACTACCGTCTCCTGTTCCCGCACTCGATCGTCCATCTTCCAGACAGGCGGGCCCGGTCAGGGTGTACGATCGCGGTTCGCATCCGGGCTCTACTGTGTGGGATTGAGTTTTTTCCTCTCCCGCCTGTTTTCCGGGCCAATCTCCGTCTGCCCCCTTGGTGTGTGCGCCGACCATGCATTCGGCTGGATTTGGCACAGGGTCCGAAAGACTCGGTCCCTCCTCCGGCCCTCCGCCGCCGCTTTGTTGCTCTCCTTGCCGAGTTTCCCGGATCTGCCGTGACCTATACCGACGGTTCGATGGTCTCTGGTCGCACTGGTTACGCTCTTACTCTAGAGGATAATTGTGAGCAACGGTCGCTGGCACCCGGGAACAGTGTATACACTGCCGAGTTGGTTGCCATCTATCGCGCCCTAGAGTATATCCGCTCCCGCTCAGGTGAGTCCTTTGTCATCTGTAGTGACTCCCTGAGTGGTTTACGAGCTCTTGACCAGTGCTTTCCTCGTTCCCGTCTGGTGATGGCCATCCACGAGTCGCTCCATGCTCTTGCCCGTTGCGGCCGCTCCGTGGTCTTTGTTTGGACCCCAGGTCATGTCGGCATCCCGGGCAATGAGCGGGTTGACACGCTGGCTAAACAGGCAGTGAGTTCACCGGCTCTGGAACTCAGCCTTATGGAGTGTGATCTCCTGTCGCTTTTGCGCCAGAAAGTGCTTGGTGCCTGGGGTGACGAGTGGCGCACCCTGCCCACGCCCAACAAACTTCGGGCGGTGAAGGAGACGACCCGTGTGTGGCGCTCCTCCATGCGGGCCTCTCGGAAGGACTCTGTCGTCCTCTGCCGGCTGCGCGTTGGCCACACGTGGCTGACGCACGGCCATTTGTTGCGCCGGGAGGACCCACCGCTATGTCGCTGCGGGGCAGCTCTGACGGTGGTCCACATTTTGGTGGACTGCCCACTTTTAACAGGACTCAGGCAGACGTTTGCGCTGCCTGATACCCTCCCTGCCCTTTTATGTGATGACGATGCTATGGCGGACCTCGTGTTGAGTTTTATTCGGGCAGGGGGTTATTATCGTATGATTTGAGTGTTTGTCCTTTTATTTCCTGTATTGACTTGGGCCTTTGGCCTGTGGTTTTAAACTGTGGGTTTTAATGTCATTTGGTGGTTGGCTTTTCCTTATTTTCATGGTCGGCCAACCACCTTCACACTCGGTGCGATTTTAGTTCCGTTTGTCTGGTCTTTGTCTGCCTTTCTTGTATTGTGTCGTCCCTTCTCTCAGTTCTCCGTTTTTAACGACTGACAGTTTTTATTTCGTGTGATTTTATCATGGAACAAGGGACCGATGACCTTAGCAGTCTGGTCCCTTCAATCCCACACCCAACCAATCAACCCAACAGCTGAAGTGAGTCTCACTGGCTCAGTTTTTGTTTCAGTGGAAGACAACACCTGGAACTTGTTAGTTATAAGGATGAGCTAACACCCTGCATACTCTGTAAACATTGTCTTCTGTGAACAGAATGACCTATACCCGCCACTGACACTCCACTCACAGCTAAGTGGATGAGTAGTGATGGTTTCTGTATTTGCTGCAGAAGAGAAGGTATCCACAGGAGAGAGAATACTTGAAGTAACTTTAGTATCTTTACATGATATTCGGTAACCCTCCCAACACACCCAGCTTCCAATCACTTGGGGAGCAGTCAGGGCAGTTTTGAATTGCTTACAAATAGCAACTAACTCATCCTGTGCTCAATAACAGCCTGCACAGTGGACATGCATTGTGCCTGTGCAGTATTTTACAGAACAGTAAACAAATAACTTTAAACTGAGTTAGTTAATTGTCATTTAATTTAATTTATGAGTTTGATGTGCTACAACTATTACCAATAGTGTTTTAGGACTGAAGCGATTAGCAGCCAAAATGAGATATCTACAGTATGATGATAACAGAAAAACTTTGTATAGAATTTACTGTTTTGCTGATATGTTTTTTGGGTTATGATCACTAACAAACTTGACAGTAGCATTAATCTATGGCAAATACAGACAAAATACACTCACATTAAAAGATAAAACTAATGTAACATAAGTTAATTACTTAAAGTAACTGTAAATCACAAACACCAATTTACTTTGAAATAGACTATGCACTACACTCATAATTTACAGAAATTCTGGATAATAGATGTTAGCAAGCATCTGAAAACCCTAAAAAATATAGCTTTTTGACATAAATGATGGGTTTTCAATGAGGATGCTGTAGCCAAAAGTTTCTAAAATGCACAAGTGAAGCTTACAACTGACGATACAGCAAGAGTTTTTTTGCAGCAATCGCAGATGTTTGGAAACGCACATTGTATTGTGATACACTTGGGTATTGACACAATCAGTGAAAGATTATGTGAAAAGACACAAATGGAATTGTAGAATGTTAGAATGTAGAATTTCAAATTGGAGCTATGTGGCACCCATGGTCTCACACAAAGGAAAATAAAGTGTAACTGGATAGATAAAAAATCTACTCACCAAGTGGCAGCAGGAGATTATCCAATTACAGTATATTGTCACAAATTCATTTTTGTCATTGTTGCAAAGCAAAATATGTAAGTCAGCTTGTATATGTAAATAAATGGGAGAATTTCATGGATTTCTTTTTCCTTGGCTGTATGACCAGCAATGGTCTCAACATACTGAAAGTTACTTGTATTTCTGTTGATGACTCTCCATCGAAGGTAATACTACTTCCTCTCTACCACAAATTCCTTAACCTGCTCACAAATTTAGTTGGATAGTTTCATGAATAAATGTTGCTGTGGTACTAAGTCAATTTTTTTGAAGTTAAGAAGTATTCCATCTACCAGTCTGCCTACATTCATTGCTTTCAGGATGTCATTGACAAAAATATGAGTTAGCTTTGATATGATTGTTGTTTATTCATTCTATTTCAGACATCTTATTATGTTTGAGCTTGGGATATTTTTAAGACTCTACTAATGATGGATACAAGTGACACTGAATTGTAGTTCTGTGGGTCAGTTATCAACTCTTCTTGCAGATGATGAGTATGACCTGTTCTTTCTTCAACCACTACACCATTTGATTGTTTGGGGAATCTTTGGTATATTACTGTTGAGAGGAGGCAGAGGGGCAAGTTTTAACTGGGTGGTACTCCTGAATCATCTTCGTACAGAAACATTTAAAAATATAATAGAGAAAATTTGAAAGTAGGTTTGAAATCATTATATTAAGTCCAAGATAATGTATAGTCAATACATCAAAGGGAAAACGGTACAAATTAACACTAATGTTGTAGTTTAACGTTTTTTTAAAATTTTTTTTTATTTTCAAGATGCACAGTCTGATCATAGCTGTTATTTTGTAAAGGTGCTTTGGCATTAAGATGCGAACGAGAAGAACTCCCTCAGTATGCTGGCTTGTGCTGGGCTGCAGCTGCTAGATGTGAAGGTTCATTGGGGAACAATCCTGCAGAAGCCTGGGCTCTGGTGCGTGCTGCCAGGCAATTCCTGTCAGCAGAAACCAAAGCAGCATCTCTAGGCTGTACTGGTCCTGGTGCTGATTACCTGCAGGTACTTACGTGTCAGTCATCTCCACAGAAAAAAGTCGTTCAGCTAAGTTTACTGGCACATATTAGCAAATAAGTTTTTTTTTAATCAGTTACTAACTGTTATAAGTTAAATTGTGTATAAGTAAAATCACCTTACATTTGCTTAATAATCCATATGCCATTCTCTCTCAATTTAGCGTTTTCCGTATGAATTTCATACCTGATTTTTTTTAGATGTTTATGTAAAATGTCTAGTACATGTATACCAGGATTTCTCAAAATATTTCAGTGGGAGCTGCTCCTGTACAGAGACATTCCTTAGACACCCACCTCACTGTTATAAATGTAATTAGTAGTGATACCATATAAAAACAACGCATATGTTAGTTTCCACATGTATTTTTCTGTAAGGTCACAATGACACTCTTTGCTGAAACATGGAGTAAATTTGTAATGACAGACAATAAATACTTCAACCATATCAGTATATCATTAAAGAACTATGATTAAAATAGTGGATTAAAACACTAGTAGTGGAAATGAAAATTCATTCACATAATCATCTTCTGTAGGTCCCTTTATTAAGGAGAATCTTCAGGGATGTAGAATGAGCCATTCCAAGTGTGATGAGGTTCGGAACTTCATCTGAATTAGGGCTTAACAACTCGCTTATATTGAGCACGGGCACGAGCATGAGCACCTGCACCTGCTCAGGCTCTTGCTCACGAGTAGTTGCTGCATGGTGGTAATAAGGGGGAATGAGTGTGCAAACTGCGGTGGCAACAACACGAGAGAAGCACCAACTCTGAAATAGGTTAGAATCAGTTTTGATAGCAGTGCTCCCTAATAGCAGAAATGGCGAGTCAGCATTATGTAACACCAACACTGTCTTCACATTTCGATCTGCAGAGTGAGATCTTTTTACACAAAAAGATGGGTAGTTGCAGCTGAACATTTACGTCCATTTCAGGTAGAACAGTCTCATGTGGTGCTATTATAAAACATGAAAATCATGTCTCACATAGGCTATGGCAGATAATGTTAAGAGCCAGCTTGGAAAATCGTTGTGATGTCTGTGAAAGTGTAGACATCACTGGCACACAACTCGATTTGACTTTCTTAGCACTTTTGAAGGAAATGTAAAAAATGTGAGTTTTTCATGGAATTTATTAGTTTGTGTGTGTAAGGTCAAACACGTTGGGGAAATGAAACAGGATTCGTAGTCCAACTGAATGGGAAATGAAAAAGCTTCCAGTACCCAATTCATGCTGAATTGTAACTGGAAGTAATTGATCTGTAATGTGACAGGTAACATTAAGACAGTTTAGATTTCTCCAAGTATTTCCTTCAGGATCGAGTTCCTCATTTAGAAAGTCTTGTCACAGATCTTCTCCCTGTTCCCTATGATGACGGAGGGAGATACAGTGGTTGTTGCTCACAGGCACGTGCTGACCATCTGCTCACAGAGTCCATTTCCTATGAAGCCCTGTTCTAAATGATGAATAGTGCATTCAGACAGAGAGAATTCGTGAAAGAACTTCCTATCTTAAATTTATTTAAGCTGGAAAATTAAAGGTTCCATATGGGAGATTAAAAATTTCTTATGCTACACATGAATTTATATATTCCAAAAATTTTGTGAATGTAGTTGAATTACTAGCCTACCACCCCTCCCTCCCTCCAACTTTTTTTTAAAATGCGTACACATGAAGAGTGAAATACTTTATTGAAAGTTCAATCCAAAACTTTAAATTTTGCCTAGATGTGTGGGACACTGTTGGTTCTGTACAAGACTTGTGCAAATTCTGGCATTCTAAATGTAGGTTTGATACTTAACAGAAACTAAACACAAATTATACTGTTATAACTTCAAGTTGAACAAATATATTTCAAGGAAGACGCAATACATGAAAGTCACAGATCAAGTAAACAGAGTAAGACGTGTGTACACTTTAAAGGTCAAATCATAACTGAGTCTGAGTCTAGCGGCTGCTGGCTGGCTGGCCGCTTAGGTGGGACTGCTGCTGCATGGCTGGCAGACAGCACCGCATGTAGAGGATGCATGTAACTGTGCGGCGGCACTTTGAAAGATTGGCGAGTCGCAACACTTTTCCCCCTTTTGAAGTCTTTGCACAGGTCTTGGTGGAGGTGGCCTGTAGATTTCTAACGTCCATAGGTATTGTTTGACTGGTCCTAAAGTCTCGAGGATGAGGCTTCCGGTAC
Organism: Schistocerca gregaria; assembly: GCF_023897955.1. Classification (NCBI taxonomy): domain Eukaryota; kingdom Metazoa; phylum Arthropoda; class Insecta; order Orthoptera; family Acrididae; genus Schistocerca; species Schistocerca gregaria. The sequence goes on from NC_064921.1 coordinate 541,503,756, forward strand.
GGACGGACGGGTCCCCGATGATAACAGGTTGAGATGACAAGACACGTGGGGTCGAATCTGCTGGGGCCCCCAGTACCAATCTGCCCGTTTCAGCAATTCCAGTTGTTACAATAGGAGACATCGGCTATGTGTCCACTTCCGTAGGATAAGGAGGCGAGTAGAGTTGCTCCGACAGATGATGGTCATCTGGTTCCTGCATGGGCACGTCTCCGGTGGCGTCAGTTCTTGTGCTGGCACCGATATGATGGTGAGAGGACTGCGTTCTGAGTAATCAGAGATTCCAGTATTCCGAGTGTCAGGTAGAGCTGAATGTGGTGTAGTGGTATCTGGAACAGGCGTTGCCGGCACACCGCAGAAGATGAAGTAGCATGCGGGGCTGTCGGCCATGTAAGAGCTCAGTCAGTCTGTGGTCGTCCATGGAGGTGAAATGATAAGAAGCCAGAAATTGGAGAAGCACATCATCAGCAGCAGAAGTAGTCAGGAGTTTCCTCATATGAGCCTTAAATGTGCGGACCAGTCATACAGCCTCACCATTTGACTGTGGATGGAACAGAGGGGCCGTGACATGCATGACGTCGTGACGGGACAAAAATCCGCAAAATCGGAAGAGGCAAATTGCAGACCATTATCAGTAACAAGAGTAGAGGAAGGCCTTCCAAAGAGAAAATGCGAGCTACAGCATTGGTGGTTGCCGCAGAGGTAGGCGACATGCAACGGACAATGAAAGGAAAGTTAGAGTATGTGTCAATAACGAGAAGCCAACAAGTACCTAAAAAAGGTCCCTCGAAATCAGCGTGAATACACTCCCAGGGCTTCTCAGGCGAAGGCCACAGTGACAAAGTTGACTTCGGGGTGGTGGCCTGTGATGCACAAGGGCTGCAGGCAGCAACCATGTGTGTGATTTAAGAGTCGATACCGGGCCTGTACACATGACGGTGCGCCAGAGATTTTGTGCGAGACACACCCCAATGCCCTTGGCGAAGGAGGTGCAAGACCGAAGCACGCAAAGACGCAGGTACCACAACATGCGGCAAAGCATTTTCAGTGGAAAGGAGGATAACACCATCCCTAGCCGTGAGGCTGTAATGCAAAGCGTAGTAGTTCCGCAAGGGATCAGAAGTCTTAGTGGATGGATGACCTGGCCAACCCTTCTGAATACAGGGTAAAATCCAGGAGAGGGTAGGGTCAGGACCCGTAGCAGCCGCCAGCTGGTCCCCAGTGATAGGGAACCCGTCCACAACCCGCTGCTTGACAACATCCAGATGGAAACACAAAAGCTCGTCCCTATCGAACGCCAGATCAGGACCCATGGGAAGGCAAGACAGTGCATCAGCATTCACATGTTGAACTGTCGGCCAGAAATGAATCTCGTAATTGAAACGAGACAAGTAAAAAGCCCAATGCTGGAGGCGGTGTGCAGCCTTGTTGGGAAGTGACGTTGATGGATAAACAAGGAAATAAGTGGTTTGTGATCCGTAATAAGATGAAATTTGGATCCATAGAGAGAAACACCAAACTTATGAAATGCATAAATAATGGCCAAAGCTTCTTTTTCGATTTTAGAATACTTTTGTTGGGCTTCTGTGAGCGTTTTGGAGGCATAAGCAATATGTTGTTCAGAACCGTCAGAAAAACGATGCGGAAGGACTGCACCGACCCGTTATTGAGAGGCGTCCGTGGCAAGAACAAGATGTTGGCCAGGTCGATAAGTAGCCAGGCATGGGGCCTGTTTCAGCATAGTCTTCAATTTCTGGAAAGCTGCATCCCATGACGTGGACCAGTGAAAAGGCACTTTTTTATGCAACAGGAGACGCAACGGCTGAGTCACCGAAGCAGCAGATGGTAAAAACTTGTGATAGTATGCTATTTTCCCCAAGGAAGCCTGCAGTTCTTTAACAGATGTAGGGCGAGGAAGGGTATCGATCGCAGCGACAGTTTGCTGAAGTGGATGAATACCATCCCGAGAGAGTTGAAACCCCAAGTACATGATAGAGGCCTGAAAAATTTTGATTTCTGAAGATTACACTTCAGACCGGCAGTCTGTAAGACATGAAAAAGTGTGCAGAGATTTTGAAGATTTTTGTCAGTGGTGAAGCCAGTGACAACAATGTTGTCCTGGTAATTTATACACCCAGGGGCAGTGAGCAATAATTGTTGCAAGAATCGCTGAAAGAGAGCAGGGGCGCTGGCAACCCCAAATGGCAATTGTTGTTATTGATAGAGGCCGAAAGGCGTGTTAAGGACCAGAAACTGCCAGGAAGCAGTGTCGAGAGGAAGTTGATGATAAGCTTCTGACAGGCCAAGTTTAGAAAAATACTGGCCTCCAGCAAGTTTAGTGAACAATTCTTCAGGTTGAGGCATAGGGTAAGTGTCGATAAGGCATTGAGCATTTAGAGTGGCTTTGAATTCACCACAGAGACGAATGTCACCATTTGGCTTAGCAACGACAATGACGACAACGACAGGAGAGGACCACTCACTGGAAGTGACAGGAAACAAGACCCCTGAAGCAGTGAGACAATCCAGTTCCTGTTTGACCTGATCACTAACGGCCACAGGAATGGGCCAAGCCCGAAAAAACTTAGGCCGAGCAGTGGGTTTGAGCATGATATGAGCTTCAAAGTTGTTTACACGGCCTAACCCAGGAGAAAAAAGGGATGAAAATGTCGTCGACAAGGAATCCAGTTGAGCATAAGGAATAGCGTCGGAGACAATATTGACAGTCATCTAGGGAGAACCCAAAAACGCGAAACCAAAAAGATTCTCCGCGTTACTATGGTCGACCACAAATATGGGAACAGTGCGAATGACAGATTTGTAAGATACCTCAGCATCAAATTGTCCCAAGAGAGAAATCTTCTGTTTATTGTAAGTCTGTAATTGCCTAGTGACAGGTGACAGGATTGGAGAACCCAACTGAAGATACATCTGAGAATTCATGATAATGGCAGCAGAACCAGTATCCACCTGCATGCGAACATCTCAACCAAGTATTTGGACAGTAAGGAATAACTTTCTTTTTACCAAGCCGTGTCCCAGTCCCTTGGTGGACTGAGGCATGCCACAACACAGTTTTCACATGGAGATGTGCTTTCTGCATTTTTAACCATCATCCTACAATGGCAAACTGCATTAATTATAAACAGATGCATGCACAGTGTCGTGACATTCTTCGGGATAGCAAAAAATCTAGCTGGATTTCATTCTCTAGTTCTTTTAACAGTTCCACCCCTGCTTCTATCATTTGGGCCGACTTCAGACAACTCTCTGGGACCAAGATCCATTCGCCAATTTCCATCCTGACAGTAGCAGATGATGTTATTGTAGACCCTATTGCTACGTCCAATACCTTGGGCTGCCATTTTGAAGAAGTTTCGAGCTCTTCCCACTGTCACCCTGCCTTCCTCCATTGGAAATGAGTGAAGAGCTCAGGTGATACCGTTCTCTTCTCAGAATCATGAATGCTACAATGCCGTCTTTACTATGAGGGAACTAGATCATGCTCTGAGTTCATTCCGATCCTCCACCCCAGGGCCAGACGCTGACCTCAATCATATGTTGCAGCACCTTTCTCTTGCGGGCAAGCACTTTCTCCTTAACACGTACAGAGCACATAGACTTTGAAGAGTGCTGAGTGAGTCTGGGCAGAGGACACAATTGAAAAATCTGTGTCGCCAGATGTACTCTGTGGCCTGATACAGGGCGAAGAGCTCGGCTGTAAATACTAAGCAGTGTGCCAGAAGCCGATATCAAAAAACAAAGGCGCCACTGATGAAGGCACACCTGACCCCACGGTCAGTCCCAGAGCCATCAGTGTACACAAAGGTACTATCGCGAAGTTCTATGCAAAGGTTGTGAAACTTATGGCAGTAGAGCAGCTGGGCAGAGGGCACATTTCCCGGACTTCGGCATGAAGCCACCGTCATACCCATACCTAAGCCCAGGATGACACAAACCTCCCTTATAGATACAGCCCCATCTCTGTCACGAGCTGAGTTTGCAAAGTGATGGAATGTATGATTCATGCCTGGCTGGTTTGGTGGCTTGAGTTGGAAAATTTACTAACGAATGCACAATGTGGATTTAGAGTGCAGCATTCTGCAGTTGATCATTTTGTTACTTCGTCCACCCATGTCATGACTGGTTTTCTGCAGAAATCGCAGACTATGGCTGTGTTTTTTGATATGGAACAGGCCTACGACACCTGCTGGAGAAATAGTATCTTCCATACTCTTTACATGTGGGGCTTCCATGGCCGCATACCATTTCCTTCAGGAATTTTTAAAAGACTGACTTTTCAAGGTACGTGTGAGTTCTGCCTTGTCAGACACTTTTATCCAGGAAAACAGTGTGCCTCAGAGTTCTGTCTGAATGTTGTCGTCTTTGCAATCACAATAGCCTGTCTCCCTCCAGGCATCTGTGACTCCCTTTTTGTTGATGATTTTGCCATCTATTGCAGTTCTTCACAGACCTGTCCCACTGAGCAGTGTCTTCAGTGATGTCTTGATCGTCTTTACTCCTGGAGCATCGACAGTGGCTTTCGTTTTTCCATTGACAGAAATGCCTGTATGAATTTCTGGCGGTGCAAATGGTTTCCCCCAACATCTTTACATCTTGGGCCTATTGCCCTTCCATTCATTGAAACTATGAAATTCCTGGGGCTCATGCTCGATAGGAAACTCTCCTGGTCCTCCTACGTGTCTTACCTGGCAGCCCGCTGTACACGGTTCCTCGATGTCCTACGTGTCCTCGTTGGAATTTCCTGGGGTGCCGATCGAATCACCCTTCTCTATTTGTACCGGTCCCTTGTCCATTCGAAACTTGACTATGGGTGCTTTGTTTACGCATCTGCACATCCATCCCTCTTATGCAGTCTTAATGCTATCCACCATTGTGGCATCCATTTGGCCAATGGTGCCTTTTACACTAGCCCATTTGAGAGTCTGTATGCTGACGCTGCTGAACTACCACTGTCCTACAGCCATGACTTTCTCCTCAGCAGGTATGCATGCTATTTGTCTGTCAAGTGTGGCGACCCATCCTATGCCTCCTTCTTCGATGATTCCTTTGATCACCAGTATGGGGCATGTCCCTCTTCTCTGTTACCTCTTTCAGCATTTGCTGTGATGGCTTAACTTCACACTACCTGCAACTTTCCCAGTGGGTGTGAACCCGTCACCACCTTGGCTTCGTGAAGCGGCCCATTTTAACTTTGGCCTTCATTCGCTTCCTAAGGACATTACTCCAGCCTCGCTCTATCGCCTTAAGTTTCACAACCTTTGCATGGAACTTTGCGGTACTACCTTTCCTTTGTGTACACAGTTGGCTCTCTTGACGGACTGTGGGGTAGGGTATGCCTTCGTCATTGGCACCTGTGTTTTTCAATATTGACTTCTGGCACACTGCTCAGTATTTACAGCCGAGCTCTTTGCCCTATATTAGGCCACAGAGTACATCCGCCGACACAGACTTTTCAATTGTGTCCTCTGTTCAGACTCACTCAGCACCCTTCAAAGTCTATGTGCTCTGTACACTGCCCATTGCTTAGTGCAACACGTCCAGGAAAACTGTCACTTGCTCACTCTTGGTGGAGCCACTGTGATGTTTATGTGGTTCCTGGTCATGTCGGTTTGCCAGGAAATGAGGCTGCTGACACTGCTGTCAAGGCTGCAATCCTCATACCTCAGCCCACTAGTTCCTGTATTCCCTCTGATCTCTATCTTGCTGTCTATCAGGAGGTGGTCTCCCTTTGGCATCGCCAATGGTCCTCCCTTCACGGGAATGAGCTCTGGCTTATTAAGCCTCTCCCAGCAGCTTGGACGACTTCCTTTCGGCCCTCCCGCCAGGAGGAGGTTGTTTTACCTTTGTTGTGTGTTGGGCATGCCTTTTTAGCCATCGTCATTTGATAAATGGCACTACCCCACCACTTTGTACGCATTGAGCCCAAGTTTTAACTGTCCACCACTTCCTGATGGAATGCCCATTTTGTAACCATTTACGTTCCTGCTTGGATTTGCCATCTGAGTTATTGGCCATTTTAAAAAATGACTCACAACTTGCCGACTGTGTTTTACTTTTTATCTGCAAAGCAATATGGTGAAGGCTATTTAATTTTTAGTTTTGGACCTCCATTCCTGTATGGTGTCTTTTTTTAGCCTGTTCTCCATGTCCCTGTGTTTAGTTCTTTCCTTATGTCACTTGGGACTGACGTATAGCTGTCTTTTAACTCCTCTCTGTCTCGTGTTCTATAGTTTTGACTTGGGCATGTATGATCCCAGTTGTTTTTGCACCCTAAAGCAAAACAAAATAAACAAACAACCATTTAAAAACAGCCAGATGGATGTTAAAGATGAGCCTCGTTTGGGATCTCCTTCGGTGTCTACCGACAATGCTCGTGCTAGGGACATCATCAGAATTGTGCATGCCAGCCAAAGGTTGACTGTCAGAGAAATTGCAGAAGAATGTAACATTTCAGTTGGATCTATTATGAAATCCTGACATAGCATCTTTGAATGCATGATGTTGCCGCCAAGTTCATCCCATGGCTTGTGAGTCAACACCAGAAAGATCTTTGCCTTGTAATCTGTGAAGAGCTTTTGGCTCGCACAAATGAGAGGGAGATGTTCCTTAAGAGAATCATAACTGGTGATGAGACTTGGGCTAATGGTTGCAGTGTTGAGACCAAGTTTCAGTCTTCACAATGGGTCAGGAAAGGTTCTGCAAGATCAAAAAAAAAGTTGGTCAGGTCAGGTCAAATGTCAAAGCCTTGCTGATAGTTTTCTTTGACTTTGAAGAATTAGTTCGTCATGAATTCGTGCCACAGGGACAAACTGTTAATCAATGGTACTACCAGGACCTGTTGTGACACCTGCGAGAAAATGTGAGAAGGAAATGGCCTGAAATGTGGCGAGACAAATCATGGCTCTTGTGTTATGGTAACGCACCTGCACATTTGTCCCTGTTGGTGTGTGACTATTGCACAAAAAATGAAATTACTGTATTGCTTCATCCTCCGAACTCTCCAGACCTGACACTGCAGACTTTGTTTTATTTCCAAAATTGAAAACCCCATTGAAAGGACAAAGATTTGCAACAATATATGAGATTTAAAAAAATCGCAGACAACTATTTCAAAGGGGACCATGCACAAGAAGCAAAAGAAAAGTGTAGAAAAAATTTGTGGACAAAAGTTCCAGAAGTTTTTGAAGAAATCTTGTATATGATATTGCAGCATATTTCTGAACAACACGGGCACTGAAATATTGTGAAATTAAAAATATTTTTTGTGAAGTGCTGTGTAATGTAGTAAACACTAAATAGGTATGGAGTATTTGACTGTTGTAGGTTCCTCCAGTCAGGGAGTGAAAAACATCTATGTTTAGGGTTTATTTAGTTTTGTATGCAAATGTGACGTACATTTTTGGGAAATGTACCCTTATCATACTAATAGATGCCATCTTAACTCGAATGTTTATCCGCTTCATCTGTGATGAAAGAAACAACACAGAAGATAAACCAGCAACCCATGAATATAGCCTGATGTTCTTTGATAACCATGTAATTTCTTCTTCCTTTAATATTGTTATTTTATCTTTGGACTGCATATGACCTGTGTATATTCTTTGATGAATCTGTATGTCTTCTCTTAATTTTGTAATTTTATCTTTGGGCAGTATTATGACCTGTGTACTGTATCACAATTAAATAATATCTCCTTGTATAGATCATATTCTGACTGAGCTTGTGATGGTTGTTCGATGTTAAAATAAACCATATACATGTTATTGCACTTAAGTGGTGTAAATCTACTACAGTGGAAATTCAGTGAAACAGTTACTGTGATAATGTATCATATTTTGTACTTGATGTTGCCATATTTGGCAGAGATATATTTTTGACCAATTGATATACATAATGTGAATGTCCAATTTTACAAAAAGTTTTTGCATTTGTTTTCATATTATAAGGTTGTAGGAAATCGCATACTTCTTTTATCGTGTCTTCTACCTTGCAGTACCTCCTGTGAAGTTGGCAGCCAGTATTGAAACTGGTGGAGGATAAATAAAATTGTACAGTCGTCACAAAAAATTGTTTTTTCCAAATATTTATCGGCTGTAGATAAACACTTGAAGAAAGCTTTATTACAATTTTGTGACTTTTCAAGCATTCTGGATGAATCTATTCTAAATGCTTGTCTTGGGTTTGCCGCTGAATAACATTGTGCTAGTCCAACAATATTTAATTGAAACAAATGTTAGATGTCTTCAGATGATTGTAGTAGCTGTCTTCACTGCTGCAAGACACAACTGGTGATAACTGCGCGGCAGCAATGAAACTTATCAGGAATTACAAGCACTGCTTCCTGATAAATTTCAGCACCACCGCGCAATTGTCATGTGTCGCATTTTGTGGCAATGATGACAGCAACTAACACCATGTCAAGATGTCAAACAGTTGTTTCGATGAAATATTATGGGATGCAAACAATGTTATCTGGCATTAAGCTTGATAAGTGTATTTGTAACAGATTTGTCAGGAAAGACTGAAAAAGTCACATGTGACACCTCTATGGGGAAGAAACAGCTAACTACGTACATGAGTTTGACAAATTACATAGTAAGGGAGGTGTATTACAATGCACAATGGCCATTTTAGATGCCATGAAAAGCAAACCATTCCTAAGTTTTCTAAATTTAAACATTATACTGACTTGCCAGTGCTGTTATTGGAACGAAACGACAAGCAAGTGATGCAGAGAGAGAGAGAGAGAGAGAGAGAGAGAGAGAGAGAGAGAGAGAGAGAGAGAGAGAGAGCTTGGGGGAGAAGGGGTTATGTCATATGCAATAGGAACTGCACATGGTGTCCATGAAATTATCACTACATGTAAAGATCTCTTCTGAGCTCTCTGTTGCATGCTGGGATTGGGTAGATAGTGCTACCTGGGTATTAGCATGATCGATTAAACAACAAGCTAAGGTTCGCCAAATGTCAAAATACACGCAGCTTGAATACTGAATGCAATAAGCAATTGCACTATGACGACACACCATGTTTAATCCCACAGATAAAGTTCTGGATAACACAGCAGTTTCGCTGCTCAAGAAAGGTGGCTAACTATTTTGTGGAAGACTTTGAGGAAAAAGCATTGTGGTTAATGTATGGACTTCATAATAGATACACTACCTATGTTTCTCCAACATTTGAACTCACTCTATTTGAACATTCAGTTCACCAAGTAAGTGAAAAAAAGGTGACAGCTTGCCATTCTTGGATGTCATGGTTAGAAGGAAAGCCAATATAATATTTTGGGGTAACTCTTCAAGTCAAGCAAAAGTTTTCAGAGTCCAAAAGCGTGTAATACGTATTATTTGTGGAGTAAATTCATGGACGTCCTGTAGAAACCTCTTCAAAGAACTGGGTATACTAACTACTGCCTCTCAGTATATTTATTCCTTAATGAAATTTGTCCTAAATAATATATCTCTTTTTTCCAACAAACAGCTCAGTTCATACATACCATACTGGGAGCAAAAATGATCTGCACAAGGACTTAAAAGCACTTACTTTAGTTCAAAAAGGGGTCCACTATTCAGGAACACTCATCTTCAATAATTTGCCAGCAAACATAAAAAATTAAGTTACAAATAAAGATCAGTTTAAAAGGAGCTTGAAACACTTACTAGTGGTCAACTCCCTCTACTCCATTGACGAATTTTTTAATAGAAACAAATGAGGTATTGTATATATTCATATTATTAGTATTGTTATTTCAGCTTAAAAAAAAAATAAAGAAGAAGACTTGTTCCACATCCATGAGGATCTCCTCAGCACGGATCTATGGAACGAAAAACTAATCTGATCTCTAGTCCAACAGAAACCTGGGACTTAGTGACTACTGCAGACTGACTTGCTCAGAGTTATGTTTGCATTCTGCATGCTGTGGTACTGTCTCATGCTCTCTGGAATGTAGAACAGACGTGGTCTCAGATCTTGACAACCGGCCAGATCCTCCAGATGTTCTACAGAATGATAAATGGATACACCATCCATTCCAGTAAACCCAATTCGTTGTAGAGATGTGAGTGAAAATGCAGAGGAGTCTACTGCAACTACTTTATTGCCGTATTTTGGTGAAATGTCTCAAGAATAGAAAGAATCTTCAAAAGACACAACTTTTTTTTTTGGTCCACCAGCAAAATTGAGAAATTTTTGAAACTTCCTGGCAGATTAAAACTGTGTGCCAGACTGGGGCCTGAACTCGGGACCTTTGCGTTTTGCGAGCAAGTACTCTACCATCTGAGCTACCCAAGCACGACTCACGCCCCGTCCTCACAGCTTCACTTCTGCCAGTACCTCATCTCCTACCTTCCAAACTTTACAGAAGCTCTCCTGCAAACCCTGCAGAACTAGCACTCCTGAAGGACAGGATATTGCGGTAGTAAAGTTTGGGTAGCTCAGTTGGTAGAGCACTTGCCCGCGAAAGGCAAAGGTCCTGAGTTTGAGTCTTGGTCCGGCACACAGTTGTAATCTGCCAGGAAGTTTCGTATCAGTGCACACTCCGCTGCAGACTTAAAATTTCATTCTAGTAAAGTTTGGAAGATAGGAGACGAGGTACTGGCAGAAGTGAAGCTGTGTGGACGGGTCGTGAGTTGTGCTTGGGTAGCTCAGATGGTAGAACTCTTGCCCGCAAAAGGCAAAGGTCCCGAGTTAAGAGTCTCGGTATGGCACACAGTTTTAATCTGCCAGGAAGTTTTGTATCAGTGCACACTGTGCTGCAGAGTGAAATACTTATTCTGAGAAATTTTTGTTTTGTCAAGGACGATCTTGGGCTTAAGAAATGCAGCGTGTATAAGATCCCAAGTCATTGTAGGAAATCTTATATGTGGCACACACATTGTGCCTTGCAAGAACATTGCGTAGAACACCATTGATATGCATGCCTTAGCCAATACATTTGTGGTTGTGGAGCATTGCTTGAATGCGGGCCATCACATGTTTTATGAGAAGATTGAAGTTTTATCCACCGCATCATCATTTTGGGATTGGTTTTTAAGGAGGCTACACACATCTGGTGGACAATCTTATCAAGAGAGATGCAGGATTTCAACTAAGCACTGCTCGTGTTCCTGCACTGGCTACCATTAAATTCAATCAGGAGAAAAAAGATCTTCGTATTTGGGAACCGATGGAGTGAGCTGCAGAGAGCGAATTGAGCTTTTAAATATTGGAGCATTCAGCAACACAGTCATTGCCCACTACAAACACAGAAGTAATTTCTTCAGTTCCTGGTAGGGTGCAGTAAGAGCAGTGCTTCCATCCACCTGTAATCACCTCACTGTGCGTGCATAATTTCTGCACTTGGCCTGACGAGTTTAGTTGATGACCTGTATAATCATCACTAGTCATGCCTTGCAGTACTGGAGAGAGCAACTACCACTGCCTGAAAATATCAAGCAGTTATTTTGATGAAAAATTGTAGAACTTGCACAATGTTACACCAAGTAGTGTGCAGCTATGTAAAAACACAGCAACAGAAATCTTTCTAGGTGTCAGTTTGCCCCTGATGGTGGTGTAAGAAAATGTTTTATCAGCTCTTTGGGTACAAGCTGTAAAAGCTGTTGTTTGCTTATGTGGCAAATGAGCACTCTTAATTTTATCTTGCATGATAAGAGAGAAATGTTCCACAGAGTCTGTCTGTCGTGCCCCAGTTTCTGGAGCTTCATTCTTCTTTCTTGTATCAGCAGATTAAGATTTGGATGAAGCTGTGAAATTGAAATTTAATAATTTGTTTAAAAGTTTCTGTCACTACATCTGACTGAGCAAGATGGTGGATTGGTTAGGGCACTGGACTCACATTTGGGATGACGATAATTCAAATCCCTGTTCAGCCATCCGTATTTAGGTTTTCTGTGCTTTCCCTAAATTTCTCCAGGCAAATGTTGGGAAGGTTTGCTTGTAAAGGCCATGCCCTGTTTCCTTCTCCTTTCATAATCAGAGCTTGTGCGTTCTCTCTTATGACTCCACTATCAATGGACCATTAAACTCTAATCTTCCTTCCTCCACTACATATGCAATGACACCATTCACGTATACAAGTTTCGGTTGTGTATCATTATGAATCTATTGTTTCCAATTGACTTCTTTTTAACTTCATTCCTTAACCTGGATTGAAGCTTAGACCTAAAATTTCTAAATTCTATATGTGAATAAGTGTTGTTTTCCAGATTGTCAAAGTTAGTGTGATATCTATAGATGTATACATTTTGCAGTGTATCAGAAACCAATAAAATATTATTTGACTGTAATGCATGAAATGTAGCCTTCCTTATGTGGTCCATTTAGAGTCTTCCTAAAAGTTCTCATAAGGTGCTTTGAGAGAAGTATACAACATTTCAGCAAAGCTTCTTGTTCTCAAGATCTTTAATTGATTTTGTATCCCTTCTGCTGTGTGTTGATAGGCTATGTCATCTCTGTTATAAACATTTTCAGCTGTTTATTTGTCCTCACCAGAAATAATGGTATACAGTTTAAGCCCTGACTTTGTAACCATTTCTTCACTATGGCATACTCATAAGTTGGAGTATCTGGAAAAGGTTTTATTTTTATTTTTTTTAATTTTTTTTATTACTCTTCTCAATGCTTTTTCTAAAGTTTGTAGGGATTTGTATGGAACTAAATAAGGTTCTGATGACACTACACTGGCTTGAGTGGTTAGTCCTTTTTTGTACTATTTCTTCCTGATTCTCTCTTCTTCTCATTCCCTTTCTTTTAAATTTAATTCTGCCACCTTACCTCTCCCTTGTAGCACCAACTTTTAGAAAAAATGAAAACACTTAGGTTAAAGTTGTCTATAGCCCTGGGCAGGCATACTGGCGGGTTGCTGTTAGTGTGCTGTTTCCAGACTGTGAATCACAAGCATTTGACAGTCACATGCAGCTCTGTTAGTCGTCACAATAGTTTCTGCTTTGGTCAAAATCAGTATATAATTGCATATCTGTGGTGAAATGTTGACTTTTGGCTATGTCAGTCATATCATTCTGTAAGCAGTGTACGAATGCATTATTTTAATTTGAAAACATTCAAAAAGTCTTCTAATTGAATTTGTTATTTACCATCTATAGTGTGTAAAATTCTTAGAGGCAGCATTAGATATTGTATGTTAATATAAATGTACACAAATCATTGAGAAAAACATTTATGGTAAGAAATATAACTAGTGAAGTTCAAACAAATTAGTACACTAACAAAATTGCATAATTGGTGAGGCAGTATGATACATTCTAAATACACTTATGTTAGCTTGATAGCTGAAGTCTAGAACAGTACTAAAACCGTATTACAATCGGTATGGTTTCTATAAATACCTACCTCATTTTCCAAATCATCTTACAGCTGCTGAACACACCAGTTCCCCATAATCAATAAAAAAACACTGATACTATTTGTTTGCAATAAAATTTTTATTAAATTATTACTTATAAAAGCCAATGTCCTTGCCATAGTGGTAACACCAGTTTCTGTCGGATCACTGAAGTTAAGTGCCATCAGGCTTTGGTAGCACTTGGATGGGTCACTGTGCGGGTCTACCATGTGCGGCTGGCAAACGGGGTGCACAAACAGCCTGTATGAGGCCAATTGAGGAGCCACTTGATTGAGCAGTAGTGCCACTGAACATGAAAGCTTACAGTGGGTGAGATACCAGTGTGCTGACCACCTGCCCCTGCATATCTGTATCTGGTGGCTCCTAAGAGCTGAGGATGACACAGTGGCAAGTCAGTAATGTTGAGCGTTCAAGGCCTGTTCAGGTGGTGAAAGTGTTATACCTGCACAATAAATTACAAGAAAAATGTAAAATGTTGCACATGTCCCATCTCAGTTGCTCTCATTTGGTTTTCTACTCATCACAGTTTTCTTATTTGTCTGCTTTACTGCTTTCCTCTGTGATTGTTGAGTCATCATTCCAGTTGATGATTATTGGCTCAGTTACGGTGTTGCAGATGACTTCTTTATTAAAATCTTCTTATGTAGATTTCCCACATGCTTGGACATGGTTCTTCCATTGTTCAATTTTGGCATTCTCCAAGGCCTTGTGAAGTACATGCTCTCTATCTGCACTTTCAGACTTGATACTTCAGGTGGCTGCTTCTTTCTTGACTTCAGCCCAAATGAGCTCACTCAGGTTATACTGGAAATAAGGTGGTAAGTGTACTGCTTGGTGCCTCCTATCTTTTTCCAGTCCATCTAGATTATAAACACGTTCTTCCTTGTTTAAACAAACCTTATCAAACATCTCAACTCTTTGTGTCTGTACGTGAGAAGGCAAGATTAATCAACTGCTATGTCAGCCTTCTGTGTTTTGTTGTGGGAGCTTGGTGCATGACTGCCGAATGATACTTCACATTATCAATGACGACGACGACGACGGCGATGATGGACCTTTCCTCCAGTAAATAAATAAATAATAAACTGGTCTTCAAATCAATTTTTAGACTTAGCAGTGTTCATTTCTGAATGGTAATCTTCTGATTGGTTTGGTTTGTTGCATTTGTAAACTAATTTATTTTCTTTAAGGGAACCAGCTGACCCCACATGCACAACAATCAGCTTAGCCATTTTTCCAAAGGGGACTTAAGCACCTCTGCTTTGGCTTGAATTCTGCCAGATGTACTTTAGTGAGTGGTTTTGAGTAATCCAGGTTTCATCCAGATAGAACAGAGGTCACATGCAACATGAAGTACATAGTGAATTCATTGTCTGCAAAAATTTAATTCTGGAGGTTACTATGTCATTGCATTCAATTACAAATTGCCTAATGTCATTATGCTTGTATTTAAATCCTGCATCATTATGTCACAGATCTAGCAGATTTAGTAAATTTTATTTTTTCAATCAATTTTCCCGATTTTTGTGATGTTGGGTGCTCACCATTGTCATAAAATTAATAGACTGTACACCTGACAATGTCTTTCTCAAAGTTGTTTAGTTTGGTCAAAGAGCTGTGTTGTTTAATATTTTTCCTGGAAGAACAGGATGTCGGGGCTTTTCCCTCATGACACACATGCTGTATGGTTTTGAAACCAATGCCACAAGCTGCAGTGCAAATAGCCTGTGTGTTAACAGGGTTTTTTGTTTTACTATGATTTTTTCTGGTAACATATCACAGCATTTCTTGATATAACTATTGGTTATGTCTACCTTATACAAATCTTTTTTAAAAAGGGTGCATGTAGATGCTAAAACTTCACCATCATTGTCAACAAAATGTTTTAAGCATTTAGACATTGTGGATTATGGACTTGCTTTGCCACTGAAACTCAGTTGCCTTTTTCATTCACTTTCTTACTGCTGTCAAAGTGCTCCTTATTGGAGTTGTTTGTAGACCTGACCCACAGAACACAGAGGAAATCTCTCTTTCTTCCTGCTTTTCCATTTTCAACTTACACAAATACTTCCACACAGTGAATAAATCGCATAAATTTACCAGCAGATACACTGTTTTGCTTCACATCAAAGTGCCAAAACTCAATAAGGAATGCAAGACAAGAACTGTGCAAAAATCTGCACACTGTCTCTCTGCTGACACACTTCCGGCATTCAAACTAGGCAAACTACGGGTGCTTAGCAGTGTCGTTTCTGAACATTGAAGGGAAAGAGAGAGGCAGAACTAGGCACTAGTGCGGCATCAGCGCTCATGTAGGGGCCTGCTGCTATGTCTGGCCAGAGCTGTAGCAAAAGGTTGTTACTTTCCTAAAACATTTTTGGTGCCATTTCCCTTCACGCCCCCAATCCTCCTACCACCCTCAAGAACCAGCCAAAATGAGGTGTCCCATTCATCAGCCAGTACCACCCAGACTGGAACAGCTGAACCACATCCTTCGTCAGGGCTTTAATTACCTGCCCTGAAATGAGGGACATCCTACCGGAGATACTTCCCACCCCTTTTAAAGTAGTGCTCCATCATGTACACAACCTCCGCAGCATGCTAGTCCATCCCTGTGCCACTGCCAGTCCCAACCGCTTGCCACAAGGATCATATAATTGTGGAAAACCCAGGTGCAAAACCTATGTAATCCACCCACCCAGCATTTCCTATTCCAATCCTGTCAAAGGTTTATCCTACCCCATCTGGAGCTGAGGCACCTCTGAAAGCAGCAATGTCATTTACCAGCTGGGCTTCAATAATTGCACAGCTTTTTATATTGGTATGCCTACCAACCAGCTGTCCACCAGGATGAATGGCCACCACCAAACTGTGGTCAAGAGCAAAAGTAGACTACCCTGTGGCACAACGGCAGCTGACCATAACATACTTGATTTCAATGGCTGCTTCACTACCTGAGCCATCTGGTTCCTTTCTTCCACTACCAGCTTTTCGGAACTGCGCAGATCGGAGTTCATTTACAACACATTTTCCACTCCCATAATTATCCCGGCCTGAATCTACAGTAACTACTGTCCCCACACCCTCTGCCCAACAGTTGCCACCCTGTTCATCGTATCATCTCCTACCCATTCTCATCTCCCACACTATTTATTTGCCACCTGCTACCAACGCTTTCACTTGTCATTCCCGGTCCTCTCCTTTTTCCCCCTCTCCGTGACCCACAATCTCCTGATGCTGCGTCTGTTGCCTGTTTAGTCCCTGCACTCTCCACCAGACAATGTTTGTCTCTCACCCGATATCTGATTTATTGATGTGCTCTTCTAAATTGTCTACATTATTTGCTCAGTTAATGTGAAGGGCTTTCTGCTAGATGTGCTCGATACATTTTACATCCGTTTTTCTTAAATGTGTTATTATTTTCATGGGCCTTTCAGATTTGAGGATGCATGTACTGGTTTGAACAACATGTTACGTGATCACTAACACAGGAAAAGTTTAGATGATTGAAAAGTGCTAAATGGCACAGGATACAATTACATATTAATGATCTTTGAAATTTACATTTTCCTCAAGGTACAGGACATTTCAACTTGTGCTGGTGAAAGTTCCACTTGATGACACAGCTTCAGTGTTTGGATTGCCTGTAATATACATTATCTGTGCAAGACCATTTTTGAACATATCTCATAGAAAAAAGTCTCTGTGGTGCTGCTGGCTCTAATAAATTGAAATCATCTGAAAGAGAAGAAGACTGAAGAACATGAAATTTTGAACAGAGATACATTTTGAAACAAAAATTTAGATCTCCATTTCCAGAGAAAACAAAAAAGAAAACTGGACCAAAGTGGTTAGATGTTCAGGAACAACAGCACCCTCATTGAACGAAAAATTATTGGAAAAACCAATTCGTAAATCAGAAGTAGTAATTTATGTGGTTCATAGGAGACCCAGTTGACATATTCTAAGAATCATATTGGTATAATTTCTCATGATGGCACCTGTAATATGGATTAGTTTTTTGGCTGTCTTTTCTTTTAGTGTCAGGGAAGGTTCATTCAGTTGTTGTTGCATAATCTGTTGTTGTTCCTTGATGATGGAATGCGTAAACAATGTTTTTGTCTCATTCTGTTTTAAACTGTTCAGAAAGATAAGACATGCTAAACGTGATAAAACACAGTCTCATTCTTCCTGAAAATTGTAACATTTCTCTTGGGAGTGTGGAAGGTGGTATATTGGCCAGTCCAAATGTATACTATCAGCATGTTGTGCAGAACACTTATGCAGGCTTAAATATCAAAATTCGTATGCATCAGTCTCTTAAAATACTCTCTCACATATCAAGCATAGAATTTTGTGTGATAAGACAAAAACCTTGTCCGATGCAGTGACCAACTAAGAGTTTGTCATCAAAGCTATTAAGACCATCGTGTGTAACCAAATACCATCATAGTTTCAGCCATGGCAATCAGTTCGTGGTGGTGGCGGTGGCAGTGGCAGTGGCAGCTGTGGTTGTGCTGCTGCTGCTGCTGCTGATGATGATGATGATGGACCAGCACCGAATCAGTTAACAAATCATCTTCTAACAATGTCTGTGGAAGAAATTGTTGAAAGCTTGAGATATTGTATAACAAGAAAGCAGAAGGAATTCTATCCAAGACTGCACTCGTGGAAAAACTACATTCTGTTAGTAGTATTTTCTGTTTACAAACTACTAATAACGTGTATATACTAAAAAGAACATCAGTGAAAGCAAGATGTACAAGTAAGGTAACATTATTCTGAATCCAAAAGTAACTTGAACACCACAGTGTTCCTGTTGGAGATGATATAACTTTGTAGTCCTCTAATGTTTGAGCTGATTTTCCCAGCCAGTTGTAGAGGGATCTACAGTTTAACGAATTTTGAACTGAGATATATCTTAGGATTTTCCACATTAAGAAATGGCAGACAGAGATGAAAGAAGTAAAATGTGACAGAGGGAAAAAATCCTAGGAGCAACTGGGGACTGAAAACTGAGCTACTATGTTTTGTGGTCTGGCAGTTATACTTTAAGAATTAACTTAAAGGTCTGTTTTGACAGGACTGACCACACATGGATTCCACACTAGGAAAGAACCATACATAAAAAAGAGAGAAATTTGTGGCAAAATTAGTCATATGACCAGTCTTTTAACTGCAGTGTATTTATTGTACATGGTATGTGTTTCAGGCTGCTGCAAGTTGCTATGGACATGCTGCAAATAGATGGCAGCAGCACCATGCAGCTGAGCAGCCCCCTATTCCAGGTGCAGCAGTGCTTCCTTGCCCACTGTCCACAGGATTAGCTGTTGAACTGGGTTTAGCACTGAAAAATGACTTGCGACGTGTGGCAGAAGCTGCTACACAGTTCAAATTAGCTGCACAACAAACTACAAGTCCACTTGACAGACTAAGCTGCCTAGGCCATCTTGCATCCTGCCGCATTGAATTAGGTATGTAAGTAACCTAATTTTATTAGAACAATAAACAGCCACCAATTGCTGTCATTACTAACTTACAGTGGTTAGTTTTCTTTCCAGAATTATCCTATAATTTTTTATCAAATAAATTGAAAGTGAATTTAAGGGAACTGCAGTTTGACTACTTCATGTCTCCACACAATCTGCATGAAAAATAATCAAATGAAACAAAGCCTGATGAGTAAATTTTATATTTTGCTGTTCAAGTATTATATATTCTAGCTCAGCCGCTTATGGGGTGCTATAGGTACTTAATAAACAGTACATTTCACCTAAAGATGGGACTCTGCATTGGTTTGTAGAACAAGATAAATTACTACTACCACATAGTATACTATTAGCATCCCTCGGGTTATTTTATGTAATGCGCTTCTGACAACCACAAACACTCTGATCCTCTGGCCATGGTAGGTAGTGGTGTATTGTCTGCTGGAGAGTGTGCTTCCACATTGTTACAACTGGAGAAGTATGGCTTGGTCTGTGAGCCGAGGTTGCTACCCTCTCAGGTAGGCTAGCTCGCACTGATCAATGGATGCTACTGTGTGTATAATTTTTATGCAGAGAGAGTGTGTCCTATCATTTCATCCCATAACTGTGTACGGGCCCTTGGTAGGTTGGCTTCAATGTGCACATAGTGAAAAGTGTCCTTTGTCATTGCCAGGTCTTTGAAAACAAAAACAGTCTATTTTCTCTGTCTTGTAGTCCCATTCAGTTGGATGGCCTCCATTTGCATCCAAAGTTCCATTAGGAAACCTTTAGTTGAGTGTGCAGAGCCAGGTTGTTCAAAAAGTAACCATGGTAGATGCAGAGGTTCTTCATAAACTAACTCCTCTGGGGAGACCTGCAGGTCTTCTTTTAATGCAGCATGGAATCCCAAAAACAGTAACGGGAGGGCATCAGCCCCTGAATCTGTTACTTGGTTTGTTATAACAATCTTTAAGAAACAGTGTAGGCACTCCACAATGCTGTTTGCAAGTGCACGATGTGGTGATGTATTAAGTCATATGAATAAAATGGAGAATATAGTATATACTCAAAATTTTGCAGAAAGTTCTCATGTCACTTGAATAAAGCTAGTCAAGAATGTTCTCAGTGTTCAGAAAAGGTTTGGGAGAAGTTGCTCAAAACAAAGAACATACTCCAAATTCGTATGAATAAAACTAATGGAGCTTCTCACAAGCAGAGAACAACTTTGTTGTTGTTGTTGTTGTTGTTGGTTTTTTGCTCTGTAGCATATTTCAAGCTAAGTTCTGTTGAGGTTAAGTTTCACTTAATTTTTAGTAGCAGTGTCAGAATATTTGTTGTTTGGAATGAAGAAAAGATATACCTAGCCCAAAGAAATACTGGAGAGAGAAACTGTAGAAGTTTATATGGGTTTAACAATAAAAATGTTATATTCCTGGTTAACTCCCTTCCTGAAAATCATGAAAGAAGAGTGTGTGACCTTTCAAATGAAGTGAAAACTAAAACATGTGTTTTGCTATTTAGCAGACCCAAGTTTTCAGACTGATGTATGAGAAGACTTAGGTATTTACCAAACAACAGTGTCACTGACATGGCCAGATGTTCATCGTCATGTTTTCTCACAGCATAAATCTAATATTTTGTTGTGTTAGGATTAAGTAGATGGGTCAGAATAATTAATAAATGATTTATTACAAATCTAGCGATCTATTTCTCGTAACAAATTGTACAGACAGGTGCTTACATAATTGATGCATGAGCAGATCGTTATGCATCATATTTAACCAAAATTATCTTGTGTTATAAAACTTGACAAGAGTTCCGGTTTTTAGTAAATGAAAATGTCCTGCAATCTTAAGATTTCATTTGCGTAATGAGTTCACCTAACTTCAGTAAAAAAAAAAAAAAAAAGTTTCCTGCATGTTGAAAATTCGGTAACATTGCAAGAAAATGCATTTTAGTAAACTTTTTGTCTTAATAATTTGTTGCCACACATAAAAGTAAAATCTTCCAGGACACAATGATGCCAGTTCCATATTTGTACACTGAATAGCTTGCCTGTGTGAGCAAGCTAAATGAAATGTAATATAATGTGTGTGTTCTGTGCTGGACACAGTCAGGAAGTGAGAAGGAACTCCCTCATCAGAGAATATGCTTTGAACGTTTTGTTCATACAAAAATTGAGAACTTACTCAGAGAAAGTTCTTTTGCCCTGAGGATTTTCTCTGGAGAATGTTCTCCTTTTTTTTATTTATGTGGCAGTCCTGTGTACTGAGCTGCACAAAATGCTGTATTACTAGTGCCCTCATAGTATGGATTCTCTGATGTCTGAGTGTGTGTAGAGAATTGAAAACCTGTTATAAAAGGGCATGCATGTAGAGCTGCTGTCAGTCTGCTGACTTGTTACAGTATTCCAGATATTTTGTACTGCTGCCAGTTTGGCAAAATGCACAGTGTGGAAATGCATTCCATTCTAGACAATGTTGGCAGTGAATATTTTTTAAACCACTCGCATGCTGAATGTTTTGTTTTAAATTGCGAAACAAAATGTAGTTCGTTGATTGGCACTGGGGATAGTTGTTTCGAGGCTGCAAATACTTGAAACTCGGTGGCTAATGGTCATGGTCTGTATTTATAGTGAAGGAGTGTTTTTCCGACTTGATGATAAGTATCTAACTGTTTAAAGGGCTACTAAAAGTTCCATGTGAAATGGTGACCAAGAGCACTGTTTTTGTGGTTCTCTTGGAGAAGAAACCCAAAGGCTGCCCGGACCTATTTACATTCTGTTGTAACATGGCACTGACAGCACAGGATGATGTGTCTGAGAAAGTCTGTAGTGGGGCATTGGCGATTGGATGTGCATGGAGGTAGCTTGCATGAGACTTGCCTGGCAGGCTACAAATGCTGCCTGTAGTTTTCCAGTCCAAGTGAATGCATGAAACCATGGACTTAAGGGCCGACAAAGGCACATGAAGTGGCACCTGGCTTCGTGCAACTTGACCTTAGATACCGTCACACTTTGCGCATCATTTTTGGAGACTGATAAGATGTAATAAATTTGATGTACCCAGCTGGTGGATATCTACCAGTCACAGAAACTCAAAATCCCAGGGACTTCACTTTGTTAGCACCAATGAAACATTTAACCAGATATTTGATTTCATAGTCATCAGAGCTTCAGAAAACTGTGTAGATGAATTCCATGTTGTTCTGAGAGTGCCAATGTTTGCAACAAATCGACTGTGTATCCAGAGCAGAAATCTAGTTTTTAAAGAACATCAATAAAGCACAGAAAGGTCTGTGGTGTGTTCCGTAGGCCACAGAACATGTCCAAGACTTCAAATGGTTCAGCGAGCACAGTTATTGCGGGTTTATGAGTGACCTCTGTTGTCACAGAATTTTGGTTGTAGGCTTTTACAATGTTCAACTTCGAGAAAATGGTGCACCTCATCAGTTGGTGCGCAAAATCCCTGATTTGTCTGAACACTGAGTCCTCTGTAGTCATCATTATGATGTCAGCCACCCGCTTTTTTTGTGTGTGAGAATAAAGGTATAAGCCCAGTTGCTTTCTGATGGTTGTGCCTTGTCTGCCTGGATGATCGTTTCTTCAAAGTCTGCTTTTCTAACCTGGTGATCATCTGGGGCCAACATTCCGGGTCATGAGAAAATAGCAGTAGTAGTAGTTCTGATGTGGTGTACTGTTGAATGGCAGGGCGATTATGGTGCTCTGGTAGGTTGCTTGACTGATCAGAACATTCCCCAAGCTGTGGCTAAGCCATGTCTCCGAAATATCCTTTCTTTCAGGAGTACTAGTTCTGCAAGGTTCGCAGGAGACCTTCTGTAAAGTTTGGAAGGTAGGAGACGAGATATTGGCAGAAGTAGAGCTGTGAGACCGGGCGTGAGTCATGCTTCGGTAGCTCAGATGGAGAGCACTTGCCCGTGAAAGGCAAAGGTCCCGAGTTCGAGTCTCGGTTGGGCGCACAGTTTTAAAATGCCAGGAAGTTTCTGATCAGAACTTGTTTAGCAGGTGTGCCAGCGGTGGTGGCTCGACAAGGAAGTCTACTGATGGATCACCGCACTGTATGTGCTGGCGTGCAACTTTCAGTGATGTGACACAGTCCAAAATGGAAGCATTCTTCTCATCCAGGATGAGGTCAAAGAAGCACAGGAATCTAGCAGGCAACATTTGAGACTATAAATTGCCCACTGAATGATCTTCACAAACTGATATTCAAATTTAAAATCACATGTCTGTATGAAGCTATGAATGGACCATTTGCAGGTACTTGGAAAACACACACAGTCTGATTTGGTCTTCACCATAAACTGTATCTCAGAGGTGTTGTCTGTTACCACTAAACATTGTGGTAATTGCTTAGTTTGGTCCTGCTGGCAGATTTGCAGGCTAGGCATGGGTGGCTACCATTCGTGTTTTCCACCCAGGAATGCAGTGATTTGCACCTACGAGCTCTATCACTGAAACAGTTTCCGTCTGGTGAGGGCAAGGAGTGCATGCTTTATCATACATGTGATGGCATGCATTATCATCATTTGTACACCCTGATGGCTGTGGCTTGCCATGTCAGCTTGTCAAGATGAGAGGTAATGTTTGTCATCTTGTCTCTGGTGGGCATTGTAGCAAACACCTGTGGAGCAGTCACATTGGAAATGTTTCCCACTGTCTCTGCCAGCTTGCTTAAGTTTGCCTCTTGCATTACCAAGAGTAGGGCGTGATGCATCTCTAGCAAGTGAGACATCTGCATTTATCTTAGGAGTGGCTTCAGGACATTTGGTCCAGCCAACATTTGGAGGTGGTGTTGGAACTATGATTATTTTCCTCCAGATGCAACAATTTCCTAAGAATTGCATGTTAGAGAGGGAGAGCTACTGAATGTGCTCACTTTTTAGTTACTAATACTTTCCAGAAGGAGACAGGTTTGTGATAACATAGTTAACCTTGCTGGTGAAGTGGCTCTCCAGTAGTGCCAGCACCTGTGCATATTTGGTGGAGTCTTGCATTATCCTGTTAGTGATGGTACAGCTTTTGATGTGTGTGAACCAAAGTTACAGACAATACATCCAGAGGGCTCGTGCTTTAAATCCCATGCATTTCACTTGCACTCCTAGAATAGCCCCAAGAGGTGGCTGCTGGGTAAGGCTCATCGGACTTGCAGCTGCAGGCACTTGCTGGCAGGATATCACTCGGAGCACATGTCGAACTGGTGTTAGCTGTTGGGCGGGAGCCAGCGGGCAATGCCAAAGTGCCCAGATATGCACTCTGCTGGCTGCATGACTATAGAAACGCTTGTAGTAGTGCTGTAGGTGGTCCCTCTGCTTCCAATCATATTGCTCCTAGTGTCGCTATTGCAGTGCTGCTGTCTCTTCCATGTTCTGCTGCTGCCGATCACACAGTGGCAGCAGCTGCTGCCATATCATTCTGTTTGTCCTTGTTGCTGTTGTAAATATCGTAACTATTTCATAATAGTTTTGTTGGGATCACCACTTTGTAGGTATTTAATAAATGGCACACTGCGCCTAAAAATGACATTTTATTGGTCCGTAGAACAACAAGATAAATAACTACTATCGCCTGGTGTACTATCAGTGTCCCACTGGTTATTTTACGTATTGCTTGACCAATGACCACACACACTCCCATCCTCTCACCATGGCAGGTAGCAATGCCCTAGCAGCTGAAGAACATGAGCTTTCTGGCATTGGTTGTTTGCAACATTATTACCATAGGTGTAGAGTGACCTGTGAGCTGAGTTCAGTACAAAGCATTTCCAGGTTGTCAGTTGTCTTGTTGTATCATTATTTTCTTTTCATGGTCTGAAGTTTCATCTCTTCCAAAAGATTTTAAGTTATAAAGAGAGAGAATGCAATACTGTCTCTAAATCTAAATGCTGAAGGCCATGTCATTTTCATAATTAGTGGATGAAAGTATTGCTCTGAGAGAACCAGCATTTGTCACTACCCATAGCTATTTACAGAAATGTTAGAAGTGATCTGATTTTATACTTTCCACTATCAGCTGCTAATTATGTAGGTGTAAATATTTCCAGGTGTTCTACTTATTGAATGCTATTCATATCACTGCTAAGTACAATTCTGTGGTGTTGACATGTGTAATCAGATCTGCTTCTCACTTCCACACTTGCCAGGTGAGAGTAATGTAACTGTCAAACAATTCCATGTATGTCATATGAAGTCATTTTTCCTGCACCTGGCTATATCTGTATTCGAAACCAACACCTTATTTCATATGTAACTAGCTAATTTTGCCCCATTGAGCATTATCAACCATCATCACCTCCTGACACACACACAAAATTAAAAAATTAAAACACAAATGGTATAGGTTTTCATTTACCGTGTGATCTACACAGGAGTCTGCAATACTCGTATAAGGGGTGTTCAAAAAGGAACGAGCCGGAGGCATAATTACAGAAACCAGTACCTGTATGTTAGAAGTATTGACCCTGGCTGTTGAGACACTTGTCCCACTGTGACACAAGGCGGCGAATGGCTGTCTCATAAAATTCCCTGGGCTGCGATGTTAACCAGTTCCGGACATACAGCTGGATGCCGTCATCTGAGGTGAATCGTTTGCCCCTTAGAGCTTTTTTAAGGGGACCAAATATAGCATAATCACAGGGAGAGAGGTCCAGACTGTATGGAGGGTGGCCAAGAACCTCCCGTTTGAATTTCTGCAGGAGTTCCATGACTGTGTTGGCCGTATGAGGCTTTGCATTGTGAAGCAGAATGACCCCATGACGAGATTGCCTGGTTGTTTCGATCACTTGGTGAAGGGTGGTCAAGGTTTGCGAGTAACGCTGGCCATTCATTGTTGTCCTGTGCTGCAGGAAGTGAATCAGAAAGGGGCCACTTTGGCCAAAGAAGAATGACAGCATAGCGATTCACCTTGGACAACGACATCCAGTGTCTCAACAGCCAGGGTCAATACATCTAACATACAAGTACTGGTTTCTGTAATTATGCCTGCGGCTCATTTCTTTTTGAATGACCCTTATATATCAAAATGTAATGGCTTCCAGTATTAGAATCAAATAGTGTAATGTCATACCTTCACAGATATCAAGCTCTAACCGAAGACAGGTAAGTGTAACACATACGTAGATACAGTCATGGTACCAGCACAAATAGTATATTATCACAGAATAAGCAGCGTTTGCCTTGACTTACTAACAATTACAGGAAGATGGGCTAGTGCCGGAAAAATGACTTTGTACTAGAAATTCAGTGATTTCTGTCTGTTCTGACGCCAATAGGCACTACTGTGTTAAAACTTTATTTTTTACTCTATGTGTAATAAATAATTTTTCAAGTTGTTCTCTCGTGTTGGAGCAGACTAGAGATGGACTTAGTGTTTTATCCTTTTGCTATTGTACTCATACATTGTAGTATCATTTTCCTGCAAAATTACTTTTCAGAGGAACACCAAACATGCAGTTTGAAAACTATTACAAGTCTTTGTGATGAAAAATCCCCTGCCATTTAATTATCCATTTGCTTCATCTTTAATTTAATGACCAATTATGGTGTTAAATGGTTAATATGTAACACAATTTAGTCTTGGATAGTGAAGTTAGATGATATTGATGTAATGGAGTTTTCTGTAGTTTAACTAAGGCTCATTTCCAGGCATATCTATACAGCTCAATTTATGAGTGCATTGTATTGACTGTTGTTACTTGGAAACTGGTAATCATTTCAAATGTTCCATCTAATTAGTGCCATATCTGTGTAAATCAAATGAGTAGATAATAAATGTGATCATAATAATTACTGGTGTTCTCCCCCCATCCCCCCCTCCTCCTCCTCCTCCTCCTCCTCCTCCTCCTCCTTCCTCCTTACCTCCATCCTTTTGCCCTTCCCCTTCCTCCTCTGTGACAGTTCTCATTCCCTCCCCTCACCCATTCACTGACTCTTTGTATAGCCAAGTCTTCCGCCAGAACCAGGTCAGCCATTTCCAAGGCTCTGGTGGTATCTGTACATTGGTCTACACAGACATTGTTGGTTCCTGGGGAGAGTTCACGACAATTAGTGCGACAACAATCATTTTCCGATTTTCTTATCTTTTATTCAGCATCACGCACCTGGACTTCCTCCCAGGCGGATTGGAAAGCCTTTTCCTTGACTGCCATCCTGATCACTCAGTGCATGATGGCATTGATGAGTTCCTACTGAGTTTGACTGATGCCATCCTTTCAGCAGCAGTTACAATGATTCCCTCTTCCTCAGGATCTCCCTGACCAAAGACTGTTCCTTGGTAGACCCCTGAAATGGATGCAGCTCTTAAAGACTGCTGCCATGCCCTCCAGTACTATGAATGGCATCCACCTCTTCACTGCCTCCTGGCTTCAAACAGCTTTGTGCCTGGACCTAGTATTTAATTAAAAGCCAGAAACAGATTTGTTGGGAACAATATGTCGCTGCCATAGGGATGCGCACTCCCTTCCTCATAGATGAGGGCAATGATCAGGTGCATTTTGGCCACTGTCCTCCTACAGGTGTCTTGGGAATTTCCCTAAGTAGTATTATCCTCACGAGCTTGGACTTAATTTCTGAGCATTTTGCTCAGCATTTTACCCAGGTGTCTATGTCAGTCCACCTGCATTCCATCTCCTCAAATGCTGCCTGGAATGACTCCCTTTATCTTTCATTCCCTGTCACCTGGAGCCTCATAACTCCACGTTTAGTGAGTGGGAATTACCAGTGCGCTTGCTCTCTGCCCCAATGCAGCTCCTGGTCCAGACCAAGTTCACAACCAAATGCTTCACTCTTATTGGTGGTTAGCCAATGTCATATACTTGCCCTTTTCAACTGCCCCTGGAGAGAGGAGGAATTACCTTCCCAATGGCAAGAAAGTGTCCTAGTTTTGAAATTGAGTTAACCACCTCTTCAGATGGACTGCTATCGTCCAATCACTTTAACCTATATCCTCTGCAGTTTATTTGAATATATGGTGAGTCGAAGGCTATATTGGATTCTCAAATTCTGGGATCTTTTGATTTTAATGCAGGGTGGTTTTCACTAAGCCCACTCTACCTGGAGTCTGCTGTCGTAACGGCTTTTGGCCAACATCAGCATCTTGTTGGAGTTTTCTTTGATCTCCATAAGTCTTATGATACCACATGTTGCCACCACATCTCTGTAGTCCACTATCGATTTTTATCCAGAACTTCCTTTCCTGTCACACTTTTCAGTTACAGGTTGTTGCCACCCATAGCACTTCCCATATGCAGGAGAATGGGGTAACGGAGGGCTCTGTTTTGAGTGCCCCTCTCTTTTTAATGACTATCAATGGTCTGGTAGTAACTGTGGGACATGCGGTGCCCCCTCTTTGTATGCTGATGACTGTTGCGTTTCTTTTTGTTTGTTCATAATGGGAATTACTGTACGCAGACTGCAAGGACCAATACACTGTCACTAATGGCTTCCAATTTTCAGCTACCAAGACCTGTGTTAGGCATTTCTGTTGTTGCTGTACAGTGCGTCCCCATCCCCACCTGGATCTGTACTTTGATAGCCAGCCCATCAGTGTCTCAATTTTTTGGGACTGGGCTTCGATGTCCAGTTGACATGGCTTCCCCATCTTCGCCAGTTAAATCAGACATATTGATTGCATCTCAGTGCTCTTTGATGCTTGAGCAATACGAAGTGAGGTGCGGACCATTCTACTCTACTATGGCTGTACAAAGTATTGGTCTAGTTGTTTTTAGATTGTGAAAATACCACATACGGCTCGGCAGATGCTGGACCTGATACACCATTGTAGGGTAGGGCTGGCAACTGGTGCATTTTGGACTAGTTCTATGATCAGCCTCTAGTGGAGGTAGGGGTTCCACCAATGTGGGTTCTGCACCAGCAACAGTTGATAGGGTGCATCTGTTGCTCTCTGGAGCACCTGAACTACTGTCTCCTCCATCCAGATATAAAGATCCACCTGCCACAACGGCAGCCCAGGTCTGGGGTTACAATCACCATCTGAATTCAGTCTCTTTTTCCAGAAGTCAAAATTTTCTCTCTACCCTCTCTTCTCAGGGCCTGTTTGGTGCATCTCCTTCCTGATCTATCACAAGCTCCGAAAGACTCTGCTCCACCTCAGACCCTCTCTGCCAATTCTTTTTCATTCTCATTGTGTTTTGGGATTCAAAATCAGTCTGTACTGGTGGCTAGATTGTTGCTGGTCACACTGGCTTTGCTTACATCCATGTGGGATGTAATGAACTCTGCTCCTTGATGGGTGACTGCAGTGTTTTCACTGTGGAGTTTGCAGCCATCTCTCGTGCTCATGAGCAGATCTGTTCCTGCAGATTTGTGAGTCTGTTCTTATTTGTAGCAACTCCTTGAGTAATTTACAAGGTCTTGACCAGTGTTTCCCTTGCCATCCCTGGTCCTATGTATCCTGCATTCCCTTTTTGTCCTCAAACATGTTGACATTTGTTGGTCATTGTGTGGACCCTGGGTCACGTTGGGATCCTGAGGAATGAACTTGCTGACAGGCTGGCCAAATTGACTACCGGCAAGCCACGTTTTGGGATTGGCATTCCGGCACCGGATTTTTGATTGGTATTATGCCATTAAGTTCTAAGGCTTTAGAGTACAGAATGGCATACTCTTGACTTCATCAAACAAATTACCGGCGATAAAGGGGACCACAAATTAATGGAGGTCCTCCTCGTGGGCCTCTTGCGAGGATTCCATCATCCTTTGCCATCTCCACATCAGCTGTTCATGGGTGACCCATGGTCATCTTATCCATTGCAAGGACCTGCCCCACTGTCATTGTGGTGCCTATATGATGGTGATCCATATTTTGCTGGATTGTCTTAACCTAGCCACCCTGGGCAAAGTCTTAAATCTTCCTGACTCACTACCCCTTGTGTTAGCAAACGATTCTTCAGTGGCTAAGCTGGTTTTATGGTTTACTCGTGAAGGGTGCCCTGTTGTCTCCTCTGCCCTGATAAGGCAGTGGCTATGCAGACTTGGTCTGCTGCAGACCTCGCCCTACCGGTTTCTTTGCTCCCTTCTCCTTTCCTTTCTTGCATGCTCTGTCTGATTTGGTTTTCTTTCCAGTGATTTTTTGTCCTGGCCTTGTCACAGTGTTCACTTTATATAGTTGGGTGGGGTGCCTCTGGTAAGTGGCAGAGATTATGTCCTCCATCACATTTTCTGCCTGTGGGGGCCTCCAGCTGTTCCTTGGATGTGGTACCTCACCTGCCCTTTTTTTTTTTTTTTTTTTTTTTTTTTCCCCTTTGGTAGATGTTGAGGTTTTCTTTCCTCGGGTTTTGTGCCCTAGGCTCTTCTTTAGTGCATAGTTTTAATGCCTTACCTGTTCCAGTAATACAAGTTTATATGCCAACTAGCTCCACAGATGACGAAGAGATTGATGAAATGTATGATGAGATGAAAGATGTTATTCAGGTAGTGAAGGGAGATGAAAATTTAATAGTCATTCGTGACTCGAATTCGATAGTAGGAAAAGGAAGAGAAGGAAATGTAGTAGATGAATATGGAATGGGGGTAAGGAATGAAAGAGGAAGCTGCCTGGTAGAATTTTGCACAGAGCATAACTTAATCATAGCTAACACTTGGTTCAGGAATCATGAAAGAATGTTGTATACATGGAAGAGGCCTGGAGATACTGGAAGGTTTTAGATAGATTATATAATGGTAACACAGAGATTTAGGGGCCAGGTTTTAAATTGTAAGACATTTCCAGGGGCAGGTGTGGACTCTGACCACAATCTATTGTTTATGAACTGTAGATTAAAACTGAAGAAACTGCAAAAAGGTGGCAATTTAAGGAGATGGGACCTCGATAAACTGACAGAACCAGAGGTTGTAGAGAGTTTCAGGGAGAGCATAAGGGAACAATTGACAAGAATGGGGGGAAAGAAATTCAGTAGAAGTAAAATGGGTAGCTTTGAGAGATGAAATAGTGAAGGCAGCAGAGGATCGGGTAGGTAAAAAGACGGGGGTAATAGAAATCCTTGGGTAACAGAAGAGATATTAAATTTAGTTGATGAAAGGAGAAAATACAAAAATGCAGTAAATGAAGCAGGCAAAAAAAAAAAAAAAAAAATTGGAGCAGGTATGAAAATCCATGGAGAAGAAATAAAAACTTTGAGGTTCGCCGATGACATTGTAATTCTATCAGAGATACCAAAGAACTTGGAAGAGCAGTTGCACAGAATGGACTGTGTCTTGAAAGGAGGATATAAGATGAACATCAACAGAAGCAAAACGAGGATAATGGAATGTAGTCGAATTAAGTCGGGTGATGCTGAGGGAATTAGATTAGGAAATGAGACACTTATAGTAGTAGATGAGTTTTGCTATTTGGGGAGCAAAATAACTGGTGATGTTCGAAGTAGAGAGGATATAAAATGTAGACTGGCAATGGCAAGGAAAGTGTTTCTGAAGATGAGAAATTTGTTAACATTGAGCCTAGATTTAAGTGTCAGGAAGTCGTTTCTGAAAGTATTTGTATGGAGTGTAGCCATGTATGGAAGTGAAACATGGACAATAAATAGTTTGGACAAGAAGAGAATAGAAGCTTTTCAGATGCAGTGCTACACAAGAATGCTGAAGATTAGATGGGTAGGTCACATAACTAATGAGGAGGTATTGAATAGAATTGGGGAGAAGAGGAGTTGTGGCACAGCTTGACTAAAAGAAGGGATCGGTTGGTAGGACATGTTCTGAGGCATCAAGGGATCACCAATTTAGTATTGGAGGGCAGTGTAGAGGGTAAAAATCATAGGGAGACCAAGAGATGAATACACTAAGCAGATTCAGAAGGATGTAGGTTGCAGTAAGTACTGGGAGACGATGAAGCTCGCACAGGATAGAGTAGCATGGAGAGCTGCATCAAACCAGTCTCAGGACTGAAGATAACAACAACATGCAGACCGTGGAAAAGTAGTGACAACACAAAAATACATATTAACTTTTGGTACTAGACAAGCATTTTGATTTGTATTATGCTTCTTGTGAGCCATCGCCCATCTCTATACCATTGATACAACAAAAACTCTTAATTTTCATAATTTATGGTAAAATATAAACTTGACATCCCAAAAATTGGCCAACAGAAATCACTGCCATAGTTACAGTACAGTACAGCACTGACATGAATGAAATGCAGCATGCCACATTTTTCTGTTTACTGTGGGAACATGCAGATGAGGAAATATTACTTCAAAAATTACAGAAAACTGTTCTTGTCAGTATTACGATCTGTTCTAGGAAGGATCAAATTTTTTCCACAAACAGGCTTTATGTGTAAGTTTTCTCGTGTTCCAATCTGTGTAATTTTTATTTTATTTTTACATTTTCTTCCTCCCCCTCCACAAGACACACATTCTCCTGGTTCAACAATTTGTTGTCTATGAAACCCTTCAACATATTAAATGAAACATATTTCAATGACATAGAGTTAATTTTCCACAGCAGATGTGATGGAATTTTGGATATAAATCAGTGAGAGGTCTTCAAGTGCAGAGTGACCTCCTCCCTGAAGTTGAAAACTCAAATTCACTATTTCTATTTGACATAACATGCAGAATTATTGATGATGTTTCATTGGTATTTCATGGCAATAGACTGTGACAGCCTGGTGAAGCAAGTTAGGTCTGCAAGCACAATATTTTGTTCTGTAGCAGCCAATGACGGTAGACGAGCAAGGTCAAATACCAGCACCACTTCAC
Source organism: Schistocerca gregaria (assembly GCF_023897955.1). Taxonomy (NCBI): domain Eukaryota; kingdom Metazoa; phylum Arthropoda; class Insecta; order Orthoptera; family Acrididae; genus Schistocerca; species Schistocerca gregaria. The sequence continues at coordinate 541,536,341 of NC_064921.1, forward strand.
TTTCAGTTGAGTCATATTATTCATGCACCATGCCTCATCATTAACACGCTATTTGTGACCACATCATTGCTCTTGTGGAGAAGGAGAATTTGATGGCGTCGTAGACAAGAGATGATACGTTGTTCCTTATCGCTCTGTGCAACGATTGATAAAATGTTTTCAAGATACTGCAGAATCAAGTAGGGCAGGACTTTGGCATGTAACAACACCAATCCAAGATAATGACCTTGTTGACATGTCACTGCAAAATTATTTTTTAAACATGGTACAGGTGAAACATACCGCTGTCTTTCTGAAGTTGGTGGATATGGCTTTGGGAATCTGTACTACTTAGCAGATGCGCAGCCATCAAGAAGAGGCTCTTCAATGATCATCAACTCCACTGATCAGCATTTGTGGGGGACAGTGTCAGTTGAGATTGCTGGAATGTGACATTCTCCAATGAATTGGTATTGTCCTCAATTAATGATGGTCCAATACTAGTTCACTGCCTGTAAGGTGCCTTTTTCAATCTCAAATATTACCATGAGGCATATTACTGTGGCTCTGTGTCTGGCAGTTTGAGGTTGGATGTGTTCTTGTGGGATTGGAATGCTTCACAGGCTAAATGGCTGACTTGATGCTGCCCAGCATACCCTCATTATTGTCCCATCAGTGTCACAAATACACTCCTGGAAATTGAAATAAGAACACCGTGAATTCATTGTCCCTGGAAGGGGAAACTTTATTGACACATTCCTGGGGTCAGATACATCACATGATCAAACTGACAGAACCACAGGCACATAGACACAGGCAACAGAGCATGCACAATGTCGGCACTCGTACAGTGTATATCCACCTTTCGCAGCAATGCAGGCTGCTATTCTCCCATGGAGACGATCGTAGAGATGCTGGATGTAGTCCTGTGGAACGGCTTGCCATGCCATTTCCACCTGGCGCCTCAGTTGGACCAGCGTTCGTGCTGGACGTGCAGACCGCGTGAGACGATGCTTCATCCAGTCCCAAATATGCTCAATGGGAGACAGATCTGGAGATCTTGCTGGCCAGGATAGTTGACTTACACCTTCTAGAGCACATTGGGTGGCACGGGATACATGAGGACGTGCATTGTCCTGTTGGAACAGCAAGTTCCCTTGCCGGTCTAGGAATGGTAGAACGATGGGTTCGACGACGGTTTGGATGTACCGTGCACTATTCAGTGTCCCCTCGACGATCACCAGAGGTGTACGGCCAGTGTAGGAGATCGCTCCCCACACCATGATGCCGGGTGTTGGCCCTGTGTGCCTCGGTCGTATGCAGTCCTGATTGTGGCGCTCACCTGCACGGCGCCAAACACGCATACGACCATCATTGGCAACAAGGCAGAAGCGACTCTCATCGCTGAAGACGACACGTCTCCATTCGTCCCTCCATTCACGCCTGTCGCGACACCACTGGAGGCGGCCTGCACGATGTTGGGGCGTGAGCGGAAGACGGCCTAACGGTGTGCGGGACCGTAGCCCAGCTTCATGGAGACGGTTGCGAATGGTCCTCGCTGATACCCCAGGAGCAACAGTGTCCCTAATTTGCTGGGAAGTGGCGGTGCGGTCCCCTACGGCACTGCGTAGGATCCTGCGGTCGTGGCGTGCATCCGTGCGTCGCTGCGGTCCGGTCCCAGGTCGACGGGCACGTTCACCTTCCGCCGACCACTGGCGACAACATCAATGTACTGTGGAGACCTCACGCCCCACGTGTTGAGCAATTCGGCGGTACGTCCACCCGGCTTCCCGCATGCCCACTATACGCCCTCGCTCAAAGTCCGTCAACTGCACATACGGTTCACGTCCATGCTGTCGCTGCATGCTACCAGTGTTAAAGACTGAAATGGAGCTCCGTATGCCACGGCAAACTGGCTGACACTGACGGCGGCAGTGCACAAATGCTGCGCAGCTAGCGCCATTCGACGGCCAACAGCGCGGTTCCTGGTGTGTCCGCTGTGCCGTGCGTGTGATCATTGCTTGTACAGCCCTCTCGCAGTGTCTGGTGCAAGTATGGTGGGTCTGACACACCGGTGTCAATGTGTTCTTTTTTCCATTTCCGGGAGTGTATGTCCTGAGGCAGTAATCTGTTTCCAGCAGGACCAGTGTCCTATACAAGTGTCAGTGATGGTGGAGGAGCATGTGCAGGGTGGAATGAGATTTTCCTTCTCGATTGGCCTTCTTCTGCACCGTACCTGCACCCTATTGAAAACTTACGGGAAGAGACCGAACGGACCATGCAAGAAAACTGGCCTATGCCTGGAACCCATGAAAACCTTTGGGAAATTGCATTAGCTACTTGGTATGAGGTGGCAGAAAATGAGAGATTTGTTGCCCACCTCATAGATGGTTTTCCTCACAGATTGTAGGCAACCATGGTAGCTAAAGGCCTTTGGACGGGGTATTAAATGATAGTGAATCCACTTGCTATGAGATATTGAGGGCCAAAAATATCTTGGTAATAACTGTGTACTGTTCATTATATTAATTTTGTGTGTCCTGCAGATTAAACAAGTTAACGGGGTAACACAAAAAAATTGTAATAAGCCAGATACAAACCAGAGCTTGTTGCCATGTAATTGCAGGCTAGATCACCAACTGTGCCACTGACCTACAAATGCATTATGCTATATGCGATGTACAGACGGTTGCAGAGCCATGATGGGGAAGGTGTAGACACATTTATTTGGTCCAAGCCTTGTTGGCACAAATTTATTATTTAACAATAATTGTGCTGGGCCCAAACAAACAACAGCTGCCAGAATGAGATTTTCACTCTGCAGCAGAGTGTGCGCTGATATGAAACTTCCTGCCAGATTAAAACTGTGTCCCAAGTTCGAGTCGCAGTCCGGCACACAGTTTTAATCTGCCAGGAAGTTTCATATCTGCGCGCACACCGCTGCAGAGTGAAAATCTCATTCTGGAAACATACCTCAGGCTGTGGCTAAGCCATGTCTCCACAATAACCTTCCTTTCAAGAGTGCTTGTTCTGCAAGTTTCTCAGGAGGGCTTCAGTAAAGTTTGGAAGGTAGGAGACAAGATACTGGCAGTAGTAGAGCTGTGAGGACGGGGCATGAGTCGTGCTTGGATAGCTGAGGTGGTAGAGCACTTGTTCGCGAAAGGTGAAGGTCCCGAGTTTGATTCTTGGTCCGGCACACAGCTTTAATCTGCCAGGAAGTTTCAAGCAACAGCTGGACATGGAGAACAATGCTAAGCAAGTGAGCATTCCGTCCTCCCCACATGCTTGCGAACAGTCACGCTCATCGCAGTCCTTAATCGGCAGGCATCAGTTGACTTCCCGCCGCTTCCGTCCTGTCGCCATCAACCGACCGAGCCGTCCTGCCAAAACTGTTGCTTCACGCACCAGCGCTCAGCGATCACGCCCCTTATCGCTGTGGCGAAAACCAGTGAAATAATCTCGTGGGTAAATAAAAAATGTTGAACCGTGACATGGCTCACTATAGCTGCCGACATTTAGGTAATTCTTATCACTCGACTCCACATCACAAAATAAAGTGGCTTTATTGTGTCTGCGATGCTATTAATGACATAGTGCAATTTTCTTGTGTGTTTTTAAAGGGTATGTCCGTATGATAAATGTCAAAAAAAGTGTTCATTCTTCTTCTACATTCACAATTACAAGTGGTCTTTTCTTTTGTGAGCATGTGTGTGCATCCGGTAATGTGATAGGCTTTTGCGTAACATGCTTTTCACATTTCAGCCACAGCCAATTTTTGTGCTGTCAAGTATACATCTTTCTGGCTTCTTAGTTCCTAAACTAAAGGTTCAGAACAGGCTAATGTGTATCATCCCAGAAATATTTTTAATCTAAGATGCGTGACTTTTTCATAACTATCGTGCCGTGTGTGCTTACTATTTTGACTGTAGTTTTGAAATGTCCATTAGGCTGCTGAATGCTTCCATAGAAGACACAAAGTATTCACACCATACCGCATATTTTCAATAAATTTTGGTCACCTCCTGTATTCCTACCTTGACAAACATGTCCATCGGCAAAACAGTTTGGAGAGGCACATGACATATACAGTTGTCTGCAGGTCAAGCAGTGAGCTACCTCCTAGCTTCTGAGGTGTGATACTTCTGTCTGCTCAGAGAAAGCTTCTGTGACCATGCCCATTCAGCTGTTAGAACTAGCAAGTGCATTCATGTGTGTGATTTGTTCGGTGCCCAAAAGGTGTACCATTACTAGTTGTCCTTATTGTATGATTTTATTTTCATCAGATTTGTGAGTAAAGATATATTCTACATGTAATTATAGTATTTTACTGACTATTTCTCTCGTGGCCTTTTATATTTTCTTCCTTATTTGTTTATAAAATTATGGGTACTCAGTGCCCCTCTCTGTATATAATTCCTCGATATTTTCAAGATTTTGAAATTTGTTGATGTACAGTATTTATTAACTGATTCTTCTATCACTTCATGGTAGAACAACAAGCTAATAACTGAAAAGCACAATATTTTGTGTGTTCTACAGGATTAATTCAGTAGTTAACTGGTTTTCAGATTACAAAGTCATAATCAGACTTGAGCTGACTGTTGTCATCAAAGAAGTTACAACATTTCCAAACAACAATGGAAAAGATGTTACTAATGTCGACTAACACACAATAAATGTCATCTTTGTGTGCTTGTGCCTCAGTCTACATGAGTAACATGATATCCAGTGTTGTTCAGAAATATTGTAACTTGGTTGATGATGACTAGAGACCGAATTATATGCACCATAAAAACCTTAAAATATGCTTGCAAATATGCATGGAAAAATGCTTAAAATGCATGAAAAATGTCGAAATATCCTAGATCAAATAATAAAAAGACGTGGTAGTTTCTGCGTGCATTATATCTCAAATATTCTGGAAATATTTTTCTAATACTCTCATTCACAAATCTGGCAATCGTTCTTTGCAGGCTGCTAAATATGGAGAAGAAAGCTCTTCTTTTAAAGCACCAACAATAAAATTTGCAATGTAACGGCCACAAGTGTCTGTAGTTTCATCAGCTGAAATCCAGATAATGCTGTCTTTGAGATCAATGCATACTTTTTCCAGAACATTTACACAAGTTGTCGATATGTAATTTTTGCGCCATGTTGATTCATGTGGTATATTACGATTTAAGCAATATTTTTCCAGGAAGCCTTTGAGGATAGGGTTTGTAAGCTTGTGAAGAGGGATACTGCTTGCAATGAATGCTTCACATAGATCCATGTTAAATCGACTTTTTTTTGTTACCTTTGGACAAATCCCTGCTACTGCAACTTCTGTTGGCAGAAGTTGTTGTTGTGGTGCTTTCTTCTGCATTCCTGCAATAGGAACATATTGACATTCTGGTCTGTTTGAAACTTTTTTATATGAAATGTTTGTCTTGCTAACTCAACAATATAAAACAATTCTGTCATATGTAAATGTTCCAAGATGATCAGCTATCCATGAAACAGCGTTTCTTTTTTCACCCAGCATGGCACACAACACTATATACACTACATGTCGTAAACACATTCAACTTTGTTCAAATAAATAGAAAGCTAAACTTAAACAATGGCTGAGTGACTAAAAGCTTGTGTAGTTTAATGTAATTGTTGCTGATGCTTACAGTGTGACAGCGGAGAGGATTAACAAGGTGGTGTGAGCACAGGAGCATTGGCTCTGTCTGCCTGTTCCTGTTCCTCTTCTGTAATGATTTCGCTAGGTAGTCGCCTCTCGGTTAGCGATTGCACGCGGTTCTAGGTCACGGTCAATCTGTGAGACATCAAAACTAGATCGAGCTAGAGACTGCCCATCTAAATTTTTAAAATATTGTAAACATAGAACAAAAATATGCATTGTCACTAGTGTTTAGGTAAAATATGCAATAACGGATGAAAAGCAGCAAAATATGCAAATGCATATGCAACATGCAAAGGCATATAATCTGGTCTGTAATGATGACAGTCAGATAGTCTGACAATGACTTAGCACGCCAAAGACTGGTTAACTAATAAATTAAAGCTTTTTGTGGGTAACTGTTTATGGCAGAGTATTTGAATAAAAGCATTTTGAGCCACCAGCTGAATATACACCGTTCTTCTTAACCAGTTTCAATTTCATCAACCATTATTATGGAGGGCCATAAAATAAAGAAACAGGAAAAGATATGTAGTATACACAGACAAGCTTTTAAAATGAGGAAAGTACTTACAAAGCTGTATACTGATGGATCAAAAATACATTAAATTCAAAAAGGATACAGCTATGTGTCTAGTACAGACTTTTTCCATAACAACACGTGTAAGCTCAATAACCTTCAAAACACTATGTACCATAAAAATACTTGATGATTCCTAGCTGTTAAGAACTAGTAAGTTCAGGCTTACATAGGCATATAGTACAGATTAACTGTGAAAGACAGTAGTGTCAAAGATTACAGAAACATACGAAGAACTACAACCAAATAATGTAGGATCTGTGCTTTAGTCAAGGTTGGCAGTAATCGTCAACATTGTCAGTAAACAGCATCCATAACATTGATGTGTTCTAGGGGCCTATAGTGATAATTTGTTTAAGCATAATAAAGCATTTAATACAATCAAGATTATTTGAAATATCACCAATTTTGCTTCTTTCATGGAAGACAACATGTAAAAATCATAATCAGACTTGAGCTGACTGTTGTCATCAAATGTAATGTGAGATTAGATTTACAAATTCTCCAAACAAACATGACAAACATGCGCACACGCACACGCGCGCGCACACACAGACACACCCACACACGCCCCCCCCCCCCCCCCCCCCCCCCACACACACACACACCACCACCACCACCACCACCACCACCACCACCACCACGGCGTGAAAAGCAGAAAATATATTTTTAGTACTCTCTATATTTCTGTGACTAATGTAATCTAATTATGGTTTGGTTGCTACAGTTGATGATACCCTCCAGTAAGTTCATGTGTGAACTTGTTGTGAGAACTGTGACAAGAGACATTTAATAGTGTTACAAGAAAAATAATAAAGTAAATTTGTTTAACTTTGGTACAGGAACTCTGCTCTCACTTACACTGCTCATCATTAAATGGAACATTAAACCTTTATCTTCCTTCCTTTGTGTGTGTTTTATATCACTATATATTGAAATGTGTGAATAATGGCAGAGGAAGTCGAGCAAAGCATTGTAAGGAGAAGTTGCATGTACAATTGAAAATCAGTGGATCAGAGTACTGAGTCATTGGTTTGTTGGTTACGACTGGTGGTAGATATGGTTCATAAACGGAAGACAAATGTACTACACAGCGAAAAGGACCACACGACTGCTCAGAATGTTCAACCTGTAAATATGATATAAGTACTGATAATAAAAAAGTGTCATTTTGTAATCACTTGAGTACTTAATGATATTGTAAATCTCTTTCCAAGCTACTGTTGTTAACGTACTCAGTAAAGAGCTGGAAGTACCTTGTGTATGTGTAATTTTAAGCTGTTTGCCATATGAGATGTCAGTTCAGAATCTTTTACTATAGAATCATGTGTTATCTTTTACAGATAGTGAAATGGTTTCATAAACTAGTTTGCAATATGAGGAGCATTGTTTCAAATTATATTATGTCCACTACTGGAAAAAATTGAAGTCGATACATTTTCATACAATTTCCAAAGTGAACATTCTTGCTATAATGTCAGGTTGTCACAAATTGTATTTATGAACAGTGTAATTACAGTTGCTGCTCAGAATTAACTGTTGTTTCAAATCTTATTCAGTCCTCTGTAGTGTGTGTTTCAAGTCACATTGTGTGCAACATTAAGACTACACAATGCTGATAGTTACTTTGTTCAGGTGACTACACTGACAACAAGCACTCTTTTTCTCGACAGACTTTTAAAAATGTCAGTTATCTTTCATTTGTATATTATATATAAGAGAACAGCTTTTCATTTATGGAGGAAAAAACTGCTGTAGGTGATAATTTAAGAGGAAACCGTAAGAGGGAAAAGAAAACCAAACATCCTCATCAACTTAAGTCACCATACAGTAGAGTGAGTGAAGCATAGATGACTGATATGGATACTTTACTTCATACACATTTTGGGGATTGCTGGAGTAGGATAGGAGATTTAGATTCCTAAGCTATCATCATTGATTCATTTGCTTTGATAACTGGCAATGAGGAAAAGTTTGTATATCAGTTTGTAGTTACTTGGAGGAAGGAAGAGGGTTGAACCAAGTTTTAAGAGAATTCTATTGGATGCTCATTCCAAACATGATATAAATAAAAGCTTTTAACCAGAATATTTAGATTTTGGATTAAGTTTTAATAATAGTAGAAGAAAGAGACATTTGAGATTTTTGCAATATAAAAAGTATTCCATGAAGCAGCTGTATTCCATAGACTTCTTTCCACGGTGTTTCTTCTGACAACCACTCAGCCAACTTCAGGTAAGTGTTTTGCTCTGGAGATTGCTAGTTCACGTTGATAACTTCATACCAAAAACTGATGCAGACACACATGAGCAAAGGCAACCTCTTCAATGGAAGAATAATCTATGAAATGTCCTGTGGAGATACAGTGCTCAGCTATGGCTGAAATACTGAGCTGTGAAAGGCAGGTGTGGTGATCATATTCAGTGCATCTTCCATGCACTGTGTGTATTGCCTGACCAAGTGGGCATTTCCACACTTGAAGGTATTCAAGCCTCCTGCAACCCCAAATCGTCCTTTGCCAAACCAAGAAGAGCACAAGTCTTTATAAGTGGGTGGAAGCATGTACATAGTTTGTGATGAGTGGTAGTAGCTAGGCACTTACAAATACAGATTTGTTCATGTGGGCTTACAATAAGTGAAATGCCCAGTGATCGTTCTGCTATCTGACTGACAAAAATGTCCAGAAACGGCACACGGCTGCCTTCTCCACTTCCATCTTAATTTGATTTTCTCATGAATAGAATTCAGATGGTGCAAAAAGCATAACAGTTCTTCTTCACACTGGGGCCACACTATAAAATTGTCATCTACATATTGCCAGATTTTTTTAAATTTCTACTGAATCAGGTGCTCTCTCTCCCTCTAAAGTTTTCCATAAAAACGTTTGCTACCAGTGGGGGGAGAAAACTACCTATGGCAACACTGTAAATTTGCTCAAAATATTCACTGTTGAATAAATAGTGGGTTGTGGAAATAGTGCTGTTATATCCGTTTTAGACTTGCTGCTGATGAGTGATAATGAATCCATAAAAGGACCCTAGTGAAGAGCGAGATGATATCGAAGCTTAAGAAGTGAGTTCAGTCTGTTAACAAAGTCACTGGAGTTGCAAATATGATTCAAGCACTTCCCCACAAAAAGTCTCAGCAAAGACATAAGTCGTCTAGCTAATTTTGTCAGAAAGAAAAACTTATTCCTAATGACTCATCCAACAGCAATTAATTTTATAATTTTGATATCTGAATTGAATTTGAACTCCACAAGTGTGCATTCCACCAGAGAGCATGCATGTAGTATCAGCATTACACATGCTCCTGTGGGCCATAGATGAAGCAATATTCAAAGAGGATCCAAAACTTTACAGAGGTCTCGCATGTAGCAGCTGCCATTGTGCATGTGTCTCCACCAATGGCCTTTGTAGTCTGGTCCCTTCAACCCCCACAAACCAACCAACCATGCATTGCCTTGTCAGTTTTTGGTATAAAGTTAGTGATGTGAACTAGCGGTCACCAGGAGAAAACACTCATCTGGAGGTGGCTGAATGGTTGTCAGCTGAAATACTGTGGCAAGAATTGATGTAATCTGGGTGCAATCTGAAACTTCAAGGAATATGAACAAGCATTTAAACTATATGGCATATCATTAAAGAACTATAGCAGAAAGACATCGCGAATTGTGTATCAAATTGGTCACTATGAATATTTTTATCGTATAATAATAACAACATGATTTACAATAATATGTTACTTTGATAGAAATCCTAATGAAGTCTGCTGGGAGCGGGAAGGACAATATGGATACTTTATACATTAGAAGGCTTTGTGAAAAATTTAATTTCATGTTAAAAGATAATGTTCTTCAATAATAATAAAAATAATTTTGTAGAAGTAAGCCTTAAACACATTAACTTCATGATGAAATTTTCACTCTGCAGTGGACTATGTGCTGATATGAAACTTTATGGCAGACTAAAAGTGTGTGCCAGACCAAGACTCGGAACTCCAAAACCTTTGCCTTTTGGAGGCAAGTGCTATACTGTTTGAGACACCCGAGCAAAGGTTGTGTAGCTCAGTTGATAGAGCACTTGCCCACAAAAGCAAAGGTCTAGAGTTCTGAGTCTCGGTCTAGCACACAGTTTTAATCTGCCAGGAAGTTACAGTAACTTCATATTTTCTAATTTGTGAAAAATTTCCCTGATTAGAAGTAATTACTTTTTTCTTTCTCCTGTAAAATTTGGTTTTTCAGAGATAATATAATTTGAAATGTTGCTCCTAATATAAAGCAATTACAGCTTTCTCATTTGGTATTGAAAGTCCTGATCACATATGCAGAATTTTAGAAAGAATTTGTAAGGATAATTTGTTATTTGTTTGCTACAGGTGATTATGACGGTGCTTTGAATGTATTCAGTGAGATGGTTCGTGTTGCAAATCAAGGGAGTAAACCACCAATGGGTGTATACAGTGATGTTCTGCACAGGCAAGTCATATGTAGCTTAGAAATTAAAATCAACTGTCTGTGTCCAGCAACTGTAGAATGCATGCAACCAGATATTTATCTCGAAAGTGAGAAAGAATTGTGATGTTACTGCAATGAAAATCTTTGAATTAATGAATATGTAGGCTACACTTTTTGCCATATTGTTTGATTCATATCATTATTTCTAATACAATTAATATTTCTAAGTGGCTCAGTGGTAGACGTCTGGTGCAAAGAGCCAAGGTTCAATCACTAATTTCTCTTGGAGTATTTGTCACTTTCAAGTCTGGCAATTACTTGTAAATGTTGAAAATGCCAAGTTTCATCATGATTTGTAATCCCCTGTAATTGTCCAAGTAAGTCAGATTCGAAGATTTTGAGGAAGGCAAGCGCTCCCTCCTGCAGGTCAATGCTTAGTAAAGCAGTGTGACATTCAAATTTACCTTTGGGTTGAGAACAGATTGACTTTACTTATTTTTCTATTCACTTCCAGAAAGTAAGTGAATGTTCTACTATTGGTGACCATATTTCTGTCTTCAGGTGTGAAGTGACACGTGTACTTTTGCTACTCATTCTTCAGCCTGCTGCCCAACGACTTCCACCTGATTTGGGACAAGTGCTCGAAAAGTATGCATGGGAAGCTGGTGGAAATGTACCTGGTAAATGATACTACTCAGTGTTTTGATTTGTAGTGGTCTTGAACAAAATTTACTTTTATGGCCTGCAGTAATGAAAATACGATTATTTTCTAAAACTACATTTTACAGAAAGAGAAAGAAAAGAAATCTACATGCACAGTGATAATAAAGGACTGCTCAAACATTGGTTTTTCTAAGAAACCTTATCTCATCAAGAAATCCGTAATGAGATAAACATAGAACTTGAGGTGGTTATTAGCAAATCCTGTATATTTGTAATGATGAGTTAGAATGCTTGGTTGGGAGAAGGTTTCTGGCAAAAAGCAGCAATAGGTCTACTAAGGTCAGTATTGAGCCTGTTGGTAAAGTTATTGAAATGAAAGCAACTGACCAGTGTGAGCTATAATTAATAACTGGAAGCATTAAACACATCATGTTAAATTAACAGCATTTGTAAACCGAGAAATATGTAGCTTCTACAATTATAGGAAGTTTTGTTTTGCTGAAGGTTGATTGTGGAAACTATGCATTCATCATCGGACAAAATACTATTGAATTTTCAAAAACATGAGAAGAGTAACAGCACATGACAAGAGATGAATAGATATGTGAGAAATTAGATCTGCACTTCATGGCATCTAGTATGAAAATAACTGATTAACTGCATGACTTCCAAAACTGGGCACATTCTGATCACTTGGATTAACTCCAAAGAGATTTGGAATATCTCCATGACAAGTCCTATCTGATAAAAATTAACACATGTCTAATGCCAGAAAGAAGACTGAAAGTAATGAAAAAATTAAGTCAGCATAAACTGAACAATTACACCAGGAGAGGAGATCGATACTGAGGTCATTAATAGGTGAAAATAAAATCTTGAATACAAGAGCAATCAAAATATATGTTCTGGTAACCTGAAGGAAGAATCTTTTCCGGTGGAATGAAACTCATGAAAAAGTATTATAGAAAATAGTCAAATCTTTGGACAAATTGAACTTGTCTGAAAAATTGTAAACAAGGAGCACTCAGGGGCCAGACAAAAGTTTCAAGCAAAAAACCGTATTTGCATATAGCTACTACGTAGAATACAGGAACGTGCCCACGTGCACACACGTGCCCCCCACCCCACACACACAGAAAGAAAGGGGAAAAAAAAAAAAAATAAACAGTATGAATCAGAAACTCCAAAACATTTCTGAACTGCAAAAGACTTAAAAGAATGCTGACCTTTTGTGAAACTACATTACCATCTGATAGGAAGGAAATAAACGTAAATTGAAAGGTAATAATACCCTAGGTACAGGCTTTTGATAGTCACAGAAATTCTTAAATATCAAAGAGAATGTGTATTAAATGAGCTTGGAGTACTGTCTGATACAGAACAGGGAGGGAATCCAGCAAACAGTATTCATCATAATCAGTAACGCAAACTCACTCCTAATAGTCTAATTGTAGTATTTGTTGTCCCAAGGAAGTATATTGTTCGATAAACAGAACAGCATTAATCAACAATTTGAGGAATTTGAGATTGATGATAAAAATGAGTCCTATTACGTTGAAATGTGGAACAGTGGTGTGATTGTAGAGGTGTAGGGTGGTAAGTGTGTGCGGGGGATTTATGCGAACTTTAGCTCAAAGGATTGTCCAAAAGCTAGTGAAGTTTTCTGTCTTGTGTGCTTGTCAATGACTGAATGCTCTACGATTATGTAAATTTTAAAATTAAATTTTAATGACAGTATATTGAAAATAGTGTGAAATAACAATTATAAGAATGTAGAGGAAACATCTTAGTTTGAAAATAAAAGCTTATTAATTTTAAAGCAAAATTTTCTTTTTATAGATTTTGATATTGTTCTGTCTATTTTGTTTCACTTTATTGTAGTGAAACAAAATGTATTTGTTACAAGTACAATGTTAAATTTGATCAATCGTATCTTTTTATCTGTTTTTCCACTGTCTATTACATACATTTGTATTCTGTTTCAGTGAATTATCTGAGTGAAGATGAATTTATTCTCCTCCAGTCATTGGTAATGGCCTGTCAGTCAAAAGACTGTGAATCTTTGCAAGAGCTGGAAGCACAGTTGTGGCCATATCTAACAGCTGAACAGCGTGGTTTACTACGCACATTAGTTTGCCATATGACTACGTGAAGGTTGTGACTCAGGGCTGTTACACGTTGGATTAATCTTCTGTAAGGAGTTCTTAATTGTTGTTGAATGAGGTGCTGAATATACTTAACGAAAATAATTTGTGTGTAAGGTTGGTATTTGCATCAGAGAATGTATTCAAATGTTTAAGATGAAATGTGTTGCAAATATATGAAAAAATTGTTGAGTCTGTATCATATTTATTATAGATCAGATCTTATAAATGAATTAAAGATATTTTCATAGATACTCAATGAAATAGTGGTTTTAAAACCAGGACTGTTTTTTTTTTTTTTTTTTTTTTTTGATAATGGTAACTACATGTATAGTCTTCTCTCACATGACATATGCTGCCTCTTTGTACTGGTCTGATATTATGAACCATATTGTGTTGGTTACAAGTATGCAACAGTATTTGCAAGATACCTGTTATTTACAAAATTCTTCATGTTCTTGTGCTGAATATGTACTTCTGTGACAAGAAATTCACACATCTCCAGATTACACTAGATGAATAAAACATGTTTGTACTTCCTGATAGTGTGATTGAGAAAATAATTTATTATAATTTACTCAGTTCAGAAATGGCTGTGATTTGAATGTTCACTTTTCCAATTTTCTCCTTTTCCTGAACTGATAATTTTATTGGTTTATCACAAATGCTATATTTCTTTTTTATGTGAAATGCTTGCTTTTTTGCTGTGATCTTGAAGAAATACAATAGGTATTAATGTCAGAACATCTATGTATCTGTCTTATATGGAGCCAAGTCATTATTACACAATTTAAGGTTGTAGTAATACACTGAAGAGCCAAAGAGACTGGTACATCTGCCTAATATCGTGTAGGCCTCTCACGAGCGCACAGAAGTGCTGCAACACAATGTGACATTGACTTGACTAATTCCTGAACTAGTGCTAGAGAGAATGGACACCATGAATCCTGCAGGGCTGTCTATAAATATGTAAGAGTACAAGGCGTTTGGAGATTTCTTCTGAACAGCACGTTGCAGGGCATCCCAGATATGCTCAATAATGTTCATGTCTGGGGAGTTTGGTGGGCAGTGGAAGTGTTTAAATTCAGAAGAGTGTTCCTGGAGCCACTGTGTAGCAATTCTGGATGTGTGGGGTGTCGCATTGTCCTGCTGGAATTGCCCAAGTCTGTTGGAATGCACAATGGACATGAATGGATGCAGGTGATCAGACAGGATGCTTACGTGCGTGTCACCTGTCGGAGTTGTACGTAGACATATCAGGGGTCCCATATCACTCCAACTGCATACACCCCACACCATTACAGAGCCTCCACCAGCTTAAGCAGTCTCCTGCTGACATGCAGGGTCCATGGATTCATGAAGTTTCCATATGCGTACATGTCCATCTGCTCGATACAATTTGAAATGAGATTTGTCTGTCCAGGCAACATGTTTCCAGTCATCAACAGTTGAATGTTGGTGTTGGTGGGCTCCAGCAAGGCATAAAGCTTTGTGTTGTGCAGTCATCGAGGGTACATGAGTGAGCCTTCAGCTCTGAAAGCCCATATTGATGATGTTTCATTGAAAGGTTTGCAACATGATACTTATTGATAACCCTGCATTGAAATATGCAGCAATTTGCGGAAGGGTTGCACTTCTGTCATGCTGAACAGTTCTCTTCAGTCTTCATGGGTCCTGTTCTTGCAGGATCTTTTTCCGGTCACAGCAATGTTGAAGATTTGATGTTTTACCAGATTCCTGATATTCATGGTAAACTCATGAAATGAACATACGAGAAAATCCCCACTTTATAACTACCTCGGAGATGCTGTGGCTGTGTCCCATTGCTCGTGCGCCGACTGTAAAACCACATTCAGGCTGCCTTAAATCTTGATTACCTGCCCTTGTAGCAACAGTAATCAATCTAACAACTGCGCCAGACACTTTTTTTTATTTATTTACATGTCAACTACCGTAGGACCAAATTGAGGAGCAAATCTCCAAGGTCATGGAATGTGTCAGTACATGAAATTACAATAAAAAATAACAACAGGTAAGAATAAAATTTTTATGAACCTGAAAAAAGTCAAGCCATAAGTTTAAGTAAACACACTCGACTATATAACAAGAACCAGCTTGATTTTTAAGGAACTTCTTGACAGAATAGGGGGAGTGACCCATGAGGCAACTCTTCAGTGTCGATTTGAAAGTATGTGGATTATTGCTAAGATTTTTGAATTCTAGTGGTTGTTGTTGTTGTGGTCTTCAGTCCTGAGACTTGTTTGATGCAGCTCTCCGTGCTACTCTATCCTGTGCGAGCTTCTTCATCTCCCAGTACTTACTGCAACCTACATCCTTCTGAATCTGCTGAGTGTATTCATCTCTTGGTCTCCCTTTACGATTTTTACCCTCTACGCTGCCCTCAATGCTAAATTTGTGATCCCTTGATGCCTCAGAACATGTCCTAACACCCGGTCCCTCCTTCTTGTCAAGTTGTGCCACAAACTCCTCTTCTCCCCAATTCTGATCAATAACTCCTCATTAGTTATGTGATCTACCCATCTAATCTTCAGCATTCTTCTGTAGCACCACATTTCGAAAGCTTCTATTCTCTTCTTGTCTAAGGTATTTATCGTCCATGTTTCACTTCCATACGTGGCTACACTACAAACAAATACTTTCAGAAATGACTTCCTGATACATAAATCTATATTCGATGTTAACATATTTCTCTTCTTCAGAAACACTTTCCTTGCCATTGCCTGTCTACATTTTATATCCCCTCTACTTCGACCATCACCAGTTATTTTGCTCCCCAAATAGCAAAACTCCTTATCTACTTAAAGTGCTTCATTTCCTAAACTAATTCCCGCAGAATCACCCGATTTAATTTGACTACATTCCATTATCCTTGTTTTGCTTTTGTTGATATTCATCTTATACTCTCCTTTCAAGACACTGTTCATTCTGTTCAACTGCTCTTCCAAGTCCTTTGCTGTCTCTGACAGAATTACAATGTCATCAGCGAACCCCAAAGTTTTTATTTCTTCTCTATGGATTTTAATACCTACTCCGAACTTTTCTTTTGTTTCCTTTACTGCTTGCTCAATCACTCCCTTCCCAACCACTGCTTCCCTTTCATACCCCTCGACTCTTATAACTGCCATCTGGTTTCTGTACAAATTGTAAATAGTCTTTTGTTCCCTCTATTTTACCCCTGCCACCTTCAGAATTTGAAAGAGAGTATTCTAGGCAACATTGTCAAAAGGTACAAATGCTAGAGACGTAGGTTTGCCTTTCCTTCATCTTTCTTCTAAGATAAGGCGTAAGGTCAGTATTGCCTCACATGTTCCAACATTTCTACGGAATACAAATTGATCTTCCCCGAGGTCGACTTCTACCAGTTTCCATTCGTCTGTAAGGAATTCGCGTTAGTATTTTGCAGCTGTGATTTATTAAACTGATAATTTGGTAATTTTCACATCTGTGAACACCTACTTTCTTTGGGATTCGAATTATTATATTCTTCTTAAGTCTGAGGGTATTTCACCTGTCTCATACATCTTGCTCACGAGATGGCAGAGTTTTGTCAGGACTGGCTCCCCCAAGACTGTCAGTAGTTCTAATGGAATGTTGTCTACTCCGGCGGCCTTGTTTGACTCAGTTCTTTCAGTGCTCTGTCAAACTCTTTATGCAGTATTGTATCTCCCATTTCGTCTTCATTTACAGAATATTGTCCTCAAGTACGTTGCCCTTGTATAGTCCCTCTATATACTCATTCCACTTTTCTGCTTTCCCTTCTTTGCTTTCCCTTCTTTGCTTAGAACTGGGTTCCCATCTGAGCTCTTGATATTCATACAAGTGGTTCTCTTTTCTCCAAAGGTCTCTTTAATTTTCCTGTAGGCAATATCTATCTTACCCCTAGTGAGATAAGCCTCTACATCCTTACATTTGTCCTCTAGCCATCCCTGCTTAGCCATTTTGCATTTCCTGTTTATCTCATTTTTGAGATGTTTGTATTCCTTTTTGCCTGCTTCATTTACTGCATTTTTATATTTTCTCCTTTCATCAATTAAATTCAATATTTCTTCTGTTACCCAAGGGTTTCTACTAGCCCTCGTCTTTTTACCTACTTGATCCTCTGCTGCCTTCACTACTTCATCCCTCAAAGCTACCCATTCTTCTTCTTCTACTGTATTTCTTTCCCCCATACCTGTCAATTGTTCCCTTATGCTCTCCCTGAAACTCTGTAGAATCTCTGGTTCTTTCAGTTTATCCAGGTCCCATCTCCTTAAATTCCCACCTTTTTGCAGTTTCTTCAGTTTTAATCTACAGTTCATAACCAATAGATTGTGGTCAGAGTCCACATCTGACCCTGGAAATGTCTTACAATTTAATACCTGGTTCTTAAATCTTTGTCTTACCATTATATAATCTATCTGATACCTTCTAGTATTTCCAGGATTCTTCCATGTGTACAACCTTCTTTTATGATTCTTGAACCAGGTGTTAGCTATGATTAAGTTATGCTGTGTGCAAAATTTTACCAGACGGCTTCCTCTTTCATTTCTTTCCCCCAGTCCATATTCATCTACTATGTTTCCTTCTCTCCCTTTTCATACTCTCGAATTCCAGTCACCTATCACTATTAGATTTTCGTCTCCCTTCACTACCTGAATAATTTGTTTTATCTCTTCATACATTTCATCAATTTCATCATCATCTGTAGAGCTAGTTGGCATACAAACTTTTACTACTGTAGTAGGTGTGGGCTGTGTGTCTATATTAGCCACAATAATGCGTTCCCTATGCTGTTTGTAGTAGCTTACCCGCACTCCTATTTTTTTTATTCATTATTAAACCTACTCCTGCATTACCCCTATTTGATTTTGTATTTATAACCCTGTATTCAGCTGACCAAAAGTCTTGTTCCTCCTGCCACCGAACTTCACTAATTCCCACTATATCTAACTTTAACCTACCCATTTCCCTTTTTAAATTTTCTATCCTACCTGCCAGATTAAGGGATCTGACATTCCACGCTCCGATCCGTAGAACGCCAGTTTTCTTTCTCCTGATAATGACGTCCTCTTGAGTAGTCCCCACACGGAGATCCGAATGGGGGACTATTTTACTTCCGGAATATTTTACCCAAGAGGATGCCATCATCTTTTAATCATACAGTAAAGCTGCATGCCCTTGGGAAAAATTACGACTGTAGTTTCCCCTTGCTTTCAACCGTTCGCAGTACCAGCACAGCAAGGCCGTTTTGGTTAGTGTTACAAGGCCAGATCAGTCAATCATCCAGACTGTTGACCCTGCAACTACTGAAAAGGCTGCTGCTCCTCTTCAGGAACCACACGTTTGTCTGGCCTCTCAACAGATACCCCTCTGTTGTGGTTGCACCTACGGTACGGCCATCCGTATTGCTGAGACATGCAAGCCTCCCCACCAACGACAAGGTCCATGGTTCACGGGGGGAGGGGGGGGGGGGGGATTCTAGTGGTAGCTTACTGAAAATGAATACAACATTGTACTGTACACCTTTCTGCACAAGAGTTATGGAAGTCCTATCCAAATGCAGGTTTGATTTCTGTCGAGTATTAACTGAGTGAAAGTTGCGTATTCTTGGTAATAAGCTAATGTTGATAAAGAAGTGGCAGTAAGGAATATGTATGTAGTGAGAGGTCAGTGTCAAAATACCCAGACTCGTAAACAGGGGTCAACAAGAGGTTCGTGAACTTACACCACTTATTGCCCGAACCACCAGTTTCTCGGCCAAAAATATCCTCCTATAATGGGAAGAGTTCTCCCAAAATATACCATATGACATAAGCAAAGTAGACTAATTTTTGTGTCAAATGATCTCTCACTTTAGATACGGTTTGAATAGCAAAAATGGCAGCATTAAGTCTTTGAGCAAGATCCTGAATGTGGGCCATCCACAACAGTTTACTATCTTTCTGAATACATAGAAATTTGAACTGCTCAGTTTCACTAATCATATGCCCATTCTGTGAAATTACAATGTCAGGTTTTGTTGAATTGTGTGTTGTACTGTGATTTAGAATTAGTTTATTTTCTACAAGCCATGAACTTGTCATGAACTGCACTATTTGAAACCTTTACAACCAATCTAGTGTTATCAGCAAACAGAAATATTTTAGAGTTACCCATAATACTAGAGGGCATATCATTTATATAAATAAGGAACAGGAGTGGCCCCAACACTGATCCCTGGGGCACCCCACTTGACCATACCCCACTCAGATCCCACACCACAGCCATTCTCAACACTATGAATAATGACCTTTTGTAGTCTGTTGCTAAAGTAAGAGGTGAACTAATTGTGAGCTATTCCCCGTATTCCATAATGGTCCACCTTAATGCCTTAGTTAAATCAAAAAATATGACTAGCATTTGAAACCTTTTGTTTTAACCCATCCAGGACCTCACAGAGAGAAGAGAATATAGCATTTTCAGTTGTTAAATTACTTCTTATGCCAAACTGTACACTTGTTGTCTTCTATAGGCATTGCTGACTGCAGTGTTGTATCCTGCTTGTTTACATATCTTTGTATTTGAGTGCAGACATGTGTACCAGTTTCTTTGCCATTTCAGTGTGTGTTTTGTGTTGGTAAGATTATCTGGATTATTGGTCTTGGGGTGTTATCAATGACATTTGAGAAGCTTCTCTATTGTTTTGCAATAAAATAGGCTGAACTTTGCACTGCCATGTCAGTAAATGAAGCATTTTATCATTACCACTATAATTATTCAATAGAATTTATGTTAGTAATAACTACAGGGTTATTACAAATGATTGAAGCGATTTCACAGCTCTACAATAACTTTATTATTTGAGATATTTTCACAATGCTTTGCACACACATACAAAAACTCAAAAAGATTTTTTAGGCATTCACAAATGTTCGATATGTGCCCCTTTAGTGATGCGGCAGACATCAAGCCGATAATCGAGTTCCTCCCACACTCGGCGCAGCATGTGCCCATCAATGAGTTCGAAAGCATCGTTGATGCGAGCTCGCAGTTCTGGCACGTTTATTGGTAGAGGAGGTTTAAACACTGAATCTTTCACATAAACCCACAGAAAGAAATCACATGGGGTTAAGTCGGGAGAGTGTGGAGGCCATGACATATCTCCACCATGACCGATCCATCGGTTTTCCAATCTCCTGTTTAAGAAATGCCGAACATCATAATGGAAGTGCGGAGGAGCACCATCCTGTTGAATGATGAAGTCGGCGCTGTCGGTCTCCAGTTGTGGCATGAGCAGATTTTCCAGCATGTCCAGATACACATGTCCTGTAACGATTTTTTCGCAGAAGTAAAAGGGGCCGTAAACTTTAAACCATGAGATTGCACAAAACACTTTAACGTTTGGTGAATTAAGAATTTTCTGCACGAATGCGTGAGAATTCTCTACCGCCCAGATTCGCACATTGTGTCTGTGCACTTCACCATTAAGAAAAAATGTTGCTTCATCACTGAAAACAAGTTTCACACTGAATGCATCCTCTTCCATGAGCTGTTGCAACCGCACCGAAAATTCAAAGCGTTTGACTTTGTCATCGGGTGTCAGGTCTTGTAGCAATTGTAAATGGTAAGCCTTCTACTTTAGCCTTTAACGTAAGATTTTCCAAACCGTCGGCTGTGGTACGTTTAGCTCCCTGCTTGCTTTATTCGTCGACTTCCGCGGGCACGTGTGAAACTTGCCCGCACGCGTTCAACCGTTTCTTCGCTCACTGCAGGCCGACCCGTTGATTTCCCCTTACAGAGGCATCCAGAAGCTTTAAACTGCGCATACCATCGCCGAATGGAGTTAGCAGTTGGTGGATCTTTGTTGAACTTCGTCCTGAAGTGTCGTTGCACTGTTATGGCTGACTGATGTGAGTGCATTTCAAGCATGACATACACTTTCTTGGCTCCTGTCACCATTTTGTCTTACTGCGCTCTCGAGCACTCTGGCGGCAGAAACCTGAAGTGCGGCTTCAGCCGAACAAAACTTTGAGTTTTTCTACGTATCTGTAGTGTGTCGTGAGCATATGTCAATGAATGGAGCTACAGTGAATTTATGAAATCGCTTCAATCATTTGTAATAGCCCTGTACTTTAGGGGTGGTAAGGGTCATTGTAATGTTACTGAAGTTAGCTGTAACGGCTGGTGTTAAGTTTTCCAGAACAGCATTAATTGAACCTGGCAACCCCATCAGTTATTGACAGTTCTGCTGTTCTTGCAGCTAATACTGCTCAAGGGCCTCCAGTGATGTATTAAACCTTACACTACTGTATATCCCAGGTATATTTCTAAAATTTAAGCCCTTCATGATTCTTCACCTCTTCTTCATTGTCTAGGTGGAGAATGTACACTCGTCACACTAGAAATGTATAGTAGTGAGCTGCTGTGTAGATGTTGATGTGAGAAACTGTTAGTGGTGTAGTCCGCACTGAATCATTTGTGTGTCAACCTTGTGAACAAAGTTTGTCAACTCCCAACACAAAGAGACCACATAACCATGTCTGCTCCAGATGACTCACTCTAAAAAACTCCCTGACCCACCACTGAAAAATGCTCTCTACAAAAATAACTCTTCCCTAGAGTGCAGTTCTCTGCTCCTGTTGGTCTGCACCACCTTACCCCTTACAGTGGCTTGTGATGCTATTGTTGCAAAACTACGTATTTATAAGTGCACGGTCATTATTTACGTGAAGCACTCAAGTGCACTAGTGATTTTAGTGTCTCACACATCTTTGGGTGAAGTATAATTATAATTAAAATAAAAGTTCATGTAAGTTTTGTGCAAAGTGCATAAAGTCTAAATTATGCTACTGACACACATTAAAGTGATATTATCTACACATCCAACAAATTATTACTGATTGTATTTGATCTAGTGAGGTCATCATTTATAATTGGCGTTGCTGCTTTGAAACTGCAGCGTGAATTAATTATGCAAATGCCACTTGCGGTAATTATAGCTAAATATAATTACTAATTTTCTCAGCTATATTTTGTTAAGTCTATTCACCTTGGTGTTACACAGCAGCTTTTCTTTGTGATAGTGTAACATATGAGTGTGACATGATGATGCTTTTGGATAGCAAAAGTCATATATTCTAATACTAAATACTCTTACATGTATGCTGTATATTTACAAGTATAATATTATATCATAAATGATGCCCAATGGCATCTCAACCAGTGTTGTTGGTATGTGCATGCACTCATAATTGGCCTAATAAAATCTGATTCATGCATCACTCAATTAAAAGTGCTGTTGCACACATGACAAAGTTGGTACAAGTTTGTGTTGGGTATATATTGTGGATAATATCTTTGGATATCATCTGACAAGCTGCTGGCGTTCAAATGATGTTCCATTACATAGTATAAACATGCTAAAAATAAGATAATTCAATTACACTGCTTGTAGTCCGCAGAGTTTTTGCACTAAAGATGAATTATTAATATCCTCAGAGTCTTTTGTGGTGGCATATCTGGATAAAATCTCCATGGTCAATTCAAATAAAATTCTTGAGCTTACTCCGGACGATGATGGCGGAGAGAGCCATTGAAAGCTGGAGAATTTTATTCAGATGGATGTGACTTGTAAACTGACAAGATTTTATTCATGAATTCTTAGTGTTGCTGCACTCACCACATTGGTAGGTGAAACCAATATGTTAAAAAAAAAAACACGCACACACACAGAAGTTCTGAAATTTACCTGTGGTTTGAATCTCTATAATGTCTCTACAAATGTCAAAAATCTATTTTTAATTTTAATTGGGGCCAAAACTGTGTTCTTTTCTTGAAGTAGGCAAAATTTTTGCAACAGTAAAAGTTTTATACCGTAGAACTGAGAAGCACAATAGTTCGTGCAGCAGAAGAGGGAACAGAGTGGGAGCCAACAATGCCTGGTTTCAGTTAGTGTATTCCTGGCAGGAACAGTCCGGCCTGTTTGCCTTCAAGTGGCAACTAATTTAAATGGGATTAGGAAATAAGTCCAGTTCATTATTAGAGCCTCACTCTGGTGTTTGGTTAATTCATTTCTTGAACTACTGGGAAGTAGTGAAATCAAATGGGTAAATTATCAGAATACAAAACTGTACAAGTAAATCTCAACTACACTGTCTTTTGCCACCACAGAATGTGAAAAATGAAGTGGAAAACTGCCTTAAGACAGCAGACTGGACACAGTCTATATATTAAATGACTTGACCAGAGCCGTGATATGAGTGTATATAGCAGGAGGTTGGCTGCAATGAGGATGCAAATGAGTGATTGTCACACAACTAGACATGATCATTTGGAATTTCACTTTTGCACTTTTGATTTTGTAACTGCTATAGTATGGAAGTTTGTGGACCACAATGAATACAGCCCACCACATATACTATGCCACTATCAGTTTCCCATAGTGGGACTGCACTTTTAAGGTTTTCGACAATATAGTGCTTAAACTAGCACTTTGGCAAGTGAACTGCCATTAGCTCCGTCTCATACTTTTCTTAACTCCATTTACACACTGCATACAAAAAAAAATTTAAACACCCGGAAAATATGGTTGGATTTCAATGTAGATCTGTACATGTTCACACCATTGTTTGGTATAATCACTGGATTATCCAAAAAGCCTCCTTATGTAGTACCAAGTTGTGTTGTAACTCCATTTCTCAACACCAGTTAAGATACCATGTAATTTAACTTTCACAACATTAGTTTGTCTGCTTCTCTCTGTTCTTTATAATGTTTATAAATCAACTCTCCCATCCTGATCTGGCTAGTGGTATAATTGCTTTACCTGTAGCTTTACATTTTTTAATGCTGTCTTTGAATTTCAACTTACTTAGCATATTTCCTACATTAATTTCTACTCATGGAAAATTTTTCTCATGCATTTTGCTGCAACAGGATTTAACTTCATTCAATGAATCTGGTAATTTCTCCCTCATGACCTGTATCCTGCCTTTAACATCATTCTTAATTTCACTATTGCTTACCTGTACGTCATTAATAGACTTGGTCTTAAAATCTGTTATTGCTCTCGCTTTGTCTCTTTGATATAGGTGCATGCCTTTCCATATTATCTACATTTCCTGTTATTCATGTCATATTATTGTTTTGCCTATCAGTCATTTCTTTCATTTCACCTAACTTTTCACAATGTTAGCAACCAACCTATCAGTGGTTTATTTTTTGTGTTATATGTCAGTAAAGTCTAACAAGTCTCCCAGTGTTTCTGTACATAAATATTAAAAAATTAAAATTATTAATTAAAAATTTTATTATTACCCCACAATAAAATAAATTTCTATTACTAAGTCAAACTGATAGCCTGTATCATATGGTGCAGTTTTTGATCTACGGATATGGATTTAGTTATATTGGAAAAGCCTCTTCAGTCCCTAAATGTTAACAAAATTTTTGTGTCAGTTACTCTGATTCTGAGTGTTTCTGATTTAGTAGCTGCTGAACAAAAACCATCAGTATAAATTTCAAATGATGTTTATTTTTCTGGTATTGGGTTTGTCATAGAAAGATCATCTTCAGACTTGTATGTAACTCCATTGGTGACTCATGAAACAGATGTGCAGAGCCATTATATGTGCTAAGAGGAACCTTTCGTCAGCTGCTGCAGTTGACAATAGGTGCTCTTAGCATGTACAGCAGCTTTGTACATTGGCTCCATGTATCACCAGTGGAGTTATTTACTGGCTTGAAGATGGTCTTTCTATGATTGAAACTGGTTGCCAGAAAAATAAGCACTATTTTCAGTCTATGCTGGTTGTTTTTGTTAAATTACAAGAAAAGACTGCTGCTGTTCACTTTATGAACTTCAAAAATTATTATTACCTATTGGTTGTTGTTAGCACTGTTGGTTGTTGCTGGAGCGAGCTGACAGAATGCTCTAATGTCTCTTGTATTGATGTGCTGCTGATACGTCTATTTAGCATTGCAGACTGACAGCATCAGTGTGTAATGCCATTAGTGTTGGACATATTCAGTATTTGCCTAACACTGGTCTGTATCACCAACTGGAAAAGGGAATTAAATTCTCCGTGCCCTAAATGACTTCTTCTTCTGTTTTTGTCTTCAATTTCTTGCTTGAATTTTCATCTTGAGTCCTCAAGTTTTTCTTGAATGTTTATTTCTTCCTGATGATTTTTCTTTTGTTGTTTTTAGTTTTATCTTTCTCTTTTATATTTTATTTCTGTTGTTTCTGTATGTATTCACACATGAGCCCTATATTTTTGCCGTCTTGTTAATGGGTGACACATGTAGCATAATATATTTCGTACCAACTGATAATATTTTTTAAAAAGTTTCCTTCATCTGTGGACAGCTGTGTATACATTACTACTTCTTAATATTTGTTAGTTGGCAGGTTAGTTACCTTCAGAAAAAAATGAAGGTACTGACGTATTAAGACATTAGACATTTGCATGAATTTTTCTGTCATGCAGTTGTTGATTACCATGTTACATAGATGAGGTCCCATACTCCGAGGAGCGTAGGGGATGATGCGGGAGACCTGCACCACTGACTAGACAAGGCCCTAATGGAGGTGGTTTGCCATTGCCTTCCTCCAACCGTAATGGGGATGAATGATGCAGACGACACAACATCCAGTCATCTCGAGGCAGGGAAAATTCCTGACCCGACTGGGAATCGAAGCTGGGACCCCGTGCGTGGGAAGTGAGAACGCTTCCTCAAGGCCACAAGATGTGGACATGTTACAAAGCCAGCCAGTGTTTATGTTTAATAGAGCACTTGCCTCAGTACACAGTATTTCTGTATTTTTTTCAAAGTGAAATTCAATGATTTAATGTACTTCATAAGAGTTTTCAGTTAAGTGCAGCTAAACAGTTTTCACTTGCTTTCCAATAAAGTTCATACTTGTCTTTAAAAACGTGTCTTATTTAGTTAAAACGATATTCTGTCCATTTATTTCAGGGAAAGATATTAGTAGGTTTCACTTTCTGCAATATTCACTATTACAGTGCTTTCTTTTTTCAAAGTCAGCAGTTGTCACATTAAATAATAATTACAATGCAAATGAAAATAATGCTTTTTTTAGCTGTATATTTAATGAAATATTCACAACTCAGGAATATTTTATCATAAATAGCTAAATATTTTAACTGCCACATGTGTAGTGATGGCTATTTCACCAGCAGGTGAAGCCACAGCATCAGTCTCGAGTATTTCTGTGGCTACTGGCAGCCACATGGTGTCACATGTGTGGTTCTACTGTTTCCAGTAGCAGCCTCTTTGCAGTCAATGTGTTAAGTGGGTTCATTTATCACCACAGAGTACAAATGTGACCACGTATTTAAAACATTAAACAACTTTAATACATAGATGTGTACTGTATAGTGATCAAATGTAAACTGATAACAACATTATATTGAACATTACAGTTTGTTTCAAATTCATTTTGATTTCTTGTTATTGAGAGTAGTGGCAGAAATAGTGGCAGAGCTTCAGGCTTCTTGTGTTAGATGGCTATCGTCCCATTGAAGATTTAATCCACTGACATAAAATTCTCATTGTGTGTGAAGAACAGCTGTCAGCTCTTGCCCAATCTGTACATTGCCCATGCAACAAAGAAAACACAAAAATGCACTTTGTAGTGTAATATAAAGTAGTTAATACTCTACAGCCGTTAACATTAATATATAAAATATTATACAGCATACTTTGTACTTTACTTGTGGCTTCATACAAAAACGTTAACCCAGCTTAAGGGGAGACAGAGACTGCTTCTCAAGTCGGCCGTCGTGGCTGGCGAGCTGGTGCAGACGAAGGGGAAGGGCGCGTCGGGCTCTTTCAAGCTTGCCGGCGCCGGCGGCGGGGCGTCCGAGGGCGGCAAGGCTCGTGGTGGCGGTGGTGCGAAGAAGAAGCGCGCTGCTCCGGCCAGCAAGGAAAAGAAGGGGGCCCGTGCGGCCGGCGCAAAGAAGGCTGGCGGCGTGAAGGCGGCGACCGGTCGGAAGGCGGGCGCCGCCAAGAAGGCGTCTGCGGCGTCGGCCGCTCCCGCGGGTGCGAAGAAGGCGGCTGCGGCCAAGGCCAAGTCGCCGTCGAAGGCGAAGAAGGCCGCCAAGGTTCCGACGATGAAGCCGAAGGCGCCGCGCCCGAAGAAGGCGACGACGACGCCGTCTAAGGCGAAGGCTTCGCCCAAGAAGAAGAAGTAAAAGGGAAGGGAAGGGTTGGCGGTTGGCGGTTGGCGCTTGACACCGTCGCCTAGTGGCCGGCGCGCAACCAGAGGCTGTCGCGCGGTCCCGGACAAAAAACAAGAGACTGCTTCTCTGAACCCATTTAACTAGTTCTCAGCTGGTGTGTCAGTGTCATGGAAGTAGGACAGATTAGTGAGTGGCTAAGATATGCTGAGGACCCAGAATTGCAGGGTATAACACAATCCGCATGCCTGAAGATACAAGCAAAGACCACAGTGGTAGCAAAAGTGGAGAAGGAGACTTCGTTTTGTTGGAGCTGGCAGAAGTGACAATCGTTAACACATTGACTGCTGTACTCTCAGTGATGGGTTTCAGTGTCAGTCCAGGGCAGGCACATGGTGACAGACATAATGAATTGGGTTGTTTGAGGGAGGAGACCAAACAGCAAGGTCATCGGTCTAATTGGGTTAGGGAAGAATGGGGAAGGAAGTCAGCCATGCCCTTTCAAAGCAACCATCCTGGCATTTGCCTGGAGCGATTAAGGAAATCATGGAAAACCTAAATCAGGATGGCCAGATGTGGGACTGAACTGTTGTCCTCCCAAATGTGAGTCCAGTGTGCTGACCACTGCACCACCTCACTCGGTCAGACGTATTGCACTGCTGTGGCTGGCAGTAGCCTTGTTAAAAAGGAAGACTGTCTTTCCAGATTTAAGAAAACAGTCCAAGGGAAGAACACTCAGGCAGAAAATCACCCGATTCTCCAAGTTGAGGGGGGGGGGGGGGGGGGGGGGGGTGTTTAGGTGATGTGTTTGTACGTCCTCGGTCGCAGGTTCGAACCATGCCACCGCTTAAATTTTGAATAAAAATCGTCAGCATTGGTGCCCAAAAACATTCAGCATAAGAAGTCAACCTCATTCTGCCAATGGCCATATCAAAGAGAGCAGAGGAGCAGCGAGAGGTTCAGCAGACACTCTTGCCCTGGGAGTGGGAAACTGCCCATAAAGGCAGAAGAATCAGCAATGATCAAGGCATGAGGATGCAGAAGGCAATGGGAACCACTGCATTAAAGAAATGTAATGTGCATTTGCAAGACATGTGGCCTGTAATTGAAAAAGTGTCATGATGATATCTCCATTTCAAAAGATTCTAGAATGGTCCCCCATTCGGATATCTGAGAGGCGGCTGCCAAGGGGGAGGTGACCATGAGAAAACGATTGACCAACCAATGAAAGGATAACATTCTACAAGTCGGGACATGGAATTTCAAATTTTAACATGGTAGGGAAGCTAGAACATCATAAAAGAGAAATGCAAAGTGGTGGTGGTCAGTGAAGTGAAATTGAAAGAAGGCAAAGATTTGTGGTCAGATGAGTATAGGAAATATCAGCAGAAGCAGAAAAAGTTGTTATGGGACAGGGTGGGGCAGAGAGACTGTTATTGTGAGCAGATTAATGATATGGTTGTTCTTATCAGAATCAACAGAAAACCAACACCGACAACAATATTTCAGGTATACATGCTGAAGTCACAAGCAAGAGATGAAGAGATAAAGTATATGAAGATACTGAATGGATAATTCAGTACTTAGAGGGAGATGAAAATGTAATAGTCGTGGGGCTGGAATGTGGTAGGGGAATGACAAGAAGAAAGGGTTATAGGTAAATGTGGGCATATACTAGGAATTAGAGAGGAGAAAGACTAATTGAGTTCCGCAATAAATTTCAGCTGTTAATAGTGTATATTCTGTTAAAGAATCACAAGAGGAAGAGGTATCCTTGGAAAAGGCTGAGAGATACAGGACAATTTCAGTTAGATTACGTCATGGTCAGGCAGAGATTCCAAAATTAGACACTGGCTTGTAAGGCATACCCAGGAGCAGATAAAGACTCGGATAACAATTTAGCCATTATGAAGAGTAGGATAATGTTTAAGAGACTAATCAGGAAGAATCAATGAGCAAAGAAGTGGGGTGCAGAAGTACTGAGGAGTGAAGAGATAGTCTTGAAGTTGTCTAAGGTTATAGCCACTGCAATAAGGAACAGCACAGTTGGCAGTTCAGCTGAAGAGAAATGGACATCTCTGAAAAAGGCAGTCCCAGAAATTGGAAACAAAAACATAGGTATCAAGAAGGAAACTGTGAAGAAACCATGAGTATCAGAAGCAATACTTCAGTTGATCGATGCAAGAAGGATGTAAAAAAATGTTCAGGGAAAGTCGGGAATATAGAAATACAAGTTGCTTAGGAATGAAATAAATAGGAAGTGCAGGGAAGCAAAGGCAAAATGACTGCATGAAAAGAGTGAAGAAATCGAAAAAGAAATGATTGTCAGAAGGGCTGACTCAACATGTACAAAAGTCAAAAGAACCTTTGGTGAAATTAAAAGCAAGGGGAATTCCACTGTAGAATGCAGAGGTGAGACCAGATATGGGGGAAGAGTACGTAGAATGCCTGTATGAGAGTGTCTCATATGATGGAAGAAGAAACACGAGTCGATGTAGAAGAGATAGGGGATACAGTATTAGAATGTAAAAGAGTTTTGTAAGGCTTAAGACAATATAAGGCAGGAGGAATAGATAACATTGAATCAGAATTTCTGAAATCATTGGGGGAAGTGACAATGAAACGACTATTCACATTGGTGTGTAAGATATATCAGTCTCACATTACACCATCCGACTTTTGAAAAAATATCATCCACACAATTCTAAAGACTGCAAGACCTGAGAAGTGGGAGAATTATTACACGATCAGTTTAACAGCTCATGCAACCAAGCAGCTGACATGAATAATAAACAGAAGAACAGAAAAGAAAATTGAGAGTTTGTTAAGTAACGGAGAGCCAGTTCTGAGGTTTCAGGTGATATGGAAGAAAGACTAAAAAAAAAAAAAAAAAAAAAATCGAGACACATTCATAGGATTTGTACCAGGTGTACCAGAATGAAATGAGCGTTTTTTGTGAAAATGAAACACTAATTTTGAATTGAAAAGTAAAAACATTTTATTCAAAGTACTGACCATTGCTTTCTATATATTTTGACCACCTTTCTGGCAAGTTGTGGACACCAAGCCAATAGAAATGTTCTGAAGCAAACCAATCAGACACCCACTTTTCGACTTATTCATAGGAATCAGAGTGTTCCTCAGCCAATGCGAGTTCCATTGATGAAAACAAATGGTAGTCGGAAGGGACAAAGTCTGGTGAATACGGCGGGTGGGGTAGCAGCTCCCAGCCAAGTGTTTTGATTGTATTCTGAACCAGTTTTGATATCTGTGCAGGTGCATTGTCGTGTAAAAAAATCACTTTCCCATGTCTTTTGGCCCATTCTGGTCTTTGTTCGTTCAATGCATAGTTCAAATTGATCATTTGTTGTCTGTAGCGATTAGTATTCACAGATTCACCGGGTTTTAGAAGCTCATAATACACCACACCTATGTGATCCCACCAAACACAGAGCATTGTCTTCTTGCCGAATCGATCTGGTTTTGCAGTCGATGTGGACGGTTGTCCCAGATTAATCCATTATTTTTCCCATTTAGGATTCTTAAAATAAATCCATTTTTCATCGCCAGTAACAATTCGATGCAAAATTGATTTTCTTTCATGTCTTTGAAGCAAAATTTGACAAATGGTTTTTCGGTTTTCCATCTGTCTTTCTTTCAATTCATGTGGCACCCATTTTCCACACGTTTGGATCTTTCCCATAGCTTTCAAACGGTCAGAAATTGTTTGTTGTGCAACATTTAGCATTGCTGCCATATGCTTCTGACTGAAAGTATCATCTTCATTCAATATTGCTTGCAATTCAGCATTTTGGACCTTTTTTGGTGGTCTTCCACGTTCTTCATTTCTTACATCAAAATCATTATTTCTGAACCGTTGAAACTGTCGTTTCCATGTTGCTTCCGATAGAGCATGATCACCATATGCCTCTACAAGCATTTTTCAAATGAAAACAAAAAATTAATGCTTTCCGCAAATCATCACTTTCTGGTACAAAATTCGACACTGTTAACACGATGAAAACATATGATGTTGTTTGTTCCATGACTTGATGTATACTAAATATCTTTGACAGGTGTCATACATACAAAAAAAAAAAAATTTTAAGGCTCGTTCACAACAAATGTTCCCTATCGACACATTTTTATCTTAACACTCATTTCATACCGGTACACGTGGTACACATGGAAAAAGCATTTCACAATGTCAAATAGTGTAAGATGTTCGAAATACTGAGGTTGGTTGGTTGGTTTTGGGGAAGGAGACCAGACAGCGAGGTCATCGGTCTCATTGGATTAGGGAAGGACGGGGAAGGAAGACGGCCGTGCCCTTTGAAACGAACCATCCCGGCATTTGCCTGGAGCGATTTAGGGAAATCACGGAAAACCTAAATCAGGATGGCCGGACGTGGGATTGAACTGTCGTCCTCCCGAATAAGAGTCCAGTGTCTAAGAAATACTGAGGAAAATACGCGTTAGCTATAGGGAGGGATGCATAATACATAGCATAATAGTGGGAGACCTAGAACAAAGTGCTCGGATTAAAGAGTGTAAGATAAGGATGTAGTTTTTGCCCCTACTGTTCAATCTATAAAGCAAAGAAGAAATGATGGAAATAAAAGAAAGGTTCAAGAGTGGAATTAAAATTCAAATTAAGTGGACTAATAAGATAACAAATGAGGTGGTTCTGCACAGAATCAGTGCGAAAAGGAATATGTGGAAAACACTGACAAGAAGAAGGGACAGGATGATAGGACATCTGTTAAGAAATACGGGAATAACTTTCATGGTACTAGAGGGAGTTGTAGAGGGAAAAACTTTAGAAGAGAACAGACTGGAATACATACAGCAAATAATTCAGGGTGTAGGTTGCAAGTGCTACTCTGAGATGAAGAGGTTGGCACAGGAGAGGAATTTGTGGTGGGCCACATCAAAACAGTCAGAAGACTGATGACCCAAAGAAAAGGGTACTGAAGAAGAAGAAGAAGAAGAAGAAGAAGATAAGGAACAAAGGGAAAAGATGTATATGAGCTTATATAATGGTGAAGAAGACTCAACCGAGGAGGACTATTCCTAGCAGTTAAAAAGGGGTACAAAAAATGTATGAAATCCTGAGTCCAAATCAATCACAGGCTTTTGCAAATGGATATCAGTGCTAGAAATATTTTTTTTGTAATCAAAAGTAGCATATGCCCCAACAGACAATGCTGTAACTACTGAGAAGGACAATTTCTTTGTTGATCTGATGACAACTTTTAGAAATATTGGAAATTAGGAGGAGGAGGAGTTTCTAATTGGTAATTTAAGTGGAAGAATCATTTCTGAATTATGTGAACCAATATTAAAATGCTATGGAGAAGCTATTTTGAATAATAATGGCAAAACACTAATTCATTCATGTGAATGACAAGAAGCTATTGCCAATAGATAAGCTTTGTTCAAGGACATCCTCAGGTATGCATGGATGCTCCCCACACATAACCTAAAATCCATCAATGTTAGACAAGACTGAACTGAAAATCACAGATGTTAGTCTTGCATGGCCCAAAATGTGACATGGATCACTTTGTAGTCATAGCAAAAACTGATTTTCCTTATGAAAAATACTTACTTCGCAACAATCCACCTGACAAAAATGGAACTCCATTGAATAATATCAAGTACAATATTGAAGGTTTGAGAAAAGAGAAAGTTTATGAAGCTGCAGATGAAACCTTTGTACAAGAAACAGGTCTTGAAAAGTTTGGAAAGATACACCTCAGTGGAGTGAAGATAGAGAGAAGATTGTAGATGAGAAACCGTTATCTGTGCAAAACACTTAAGATAGGTTAAAGTAATGACAAAAGAAGGGTACAGAAAGAAGTAATGAAGTCTAAGAAGTACTGGGAAGAGGCGTGCCAAGATGTTGGCCTAGAAGCAGACAACACAGAAGTAAAAAAAACTAATCAAAGGAATGTGAATGCAACTTAAAAGATATAGCAGGAATGTGTGTTATCTCTACAATGTAGTAGAAAATTTATTTCAAAAATCTCTTGACAAAAATAGGTTAGAATGGACAGCTGTTTATGAAAACTATCATGCTAACACAACACAAATTGAAAACAGACACTAGTAGACTGTGATCGGGGAATATATATGTGGAACTTATATTAAAGGCAGCCTTATCAGCAGTTTTAGAAATTCTGGTAGAAATATTTATTGACGTTCAAATCATGAGAAAGAAGTTAACGAATCAAAAAAACAATTATTTCATCCTTAATTAAAAAGAAAGCTGATGGGATTGTGCAACTTAGAGAAGAATTAACACAATATGTGCAATAGTGTGATTGTACGACAAAGTAATAAAGCATAAAACAGAAGGATAAATACAGGGTTGCCACAGGTTCTGGAAATCAGGGAATATCAGGGAATTTCAAACATGTCTAAGGAAATCAGTGAAATACGAAAAACAAAAAAATTCTAGAAAAATCTCGTTTTTGTCTCAGTAGATGAAATGATTTGTTTACTCAGGTGTCATGCACCAGTGCAGCTGAGTATGTGCACACTTCCCTACTCTCTCATTACTACTACTTCTCTCCTTCCTACCACTGCCCTCAGCTTGTAGTCAGTGCTGTCACCACTTCTTGCCACTAACCTAGCAGGTGCCGACAAGAGGCAGGGAGGCATGAGGAACGGTTTGTGTGGATCTGATTCTCAGAGACTGTAGATGCAGTGCCCAGAGATGGTGATCATGTGTGCATGAGTTGTGTCTTAGTGATTGTGTGAGTGCTCTCATTTTCTGACAAAAGCTATGGCTGAAAATTTAGTTGTGAGAGTGTGATTGTCTTTTCTATGTGCCTGTCTGTGGCTCAGCAATCATCTTTACAGTGAGTTGCTAGCTATCCTCATTATTATTGATTCTCAGAATATTTGAACAAGTTATCTATTGCTTGGATTGATCACTATGGTCCCATTTCATCTTGTTGTCTGTGGCTCATGAATAGCTGGCCATATGAGTGGATTTCTGTGACGGGCCAAAACTGCAGGCTGTTTCTGTGGGTATCTGTAATGGATCGGGCCTGCCAGTCTAAAGCCATTCGGTTTCCACCAATATGCAGGCCCTGGCTGTTGGATCTAGTCTTGCTAGTCTGCCCACGGGCTTGGTCTGCCCGTGTGTGTGGTGTAATGCGGTGGATTTTCATGGACCCAGGACTAAGGTGCTCCTCAGCAGGCCAGAGGCCATGGGCGATGGATTTCAGGAACTACGACGTTGGATAGTGTGTCATTTTATAGACATTTTATTTATTCTAGTACATTTTGGCACTTCAGAAGTAGTTTGCATCTTGGAAAGTATGGACAATAAGAAGATGAAAATTGTGTGCTTAGTACTCATATATTTCTCAAAAGAAAAATCATGAAATACCTGGGAAAAATGCAAATGAGCGTACGGCATTGTGGGCCAGGCATCCTCCATTTGGGGAAGTTCGGCCACCGAGGGCAAGTACTTATTGCATTCGATGTCACATTGGGCTATTTGCACTTCGGAGATGGGGATGGAATGATGATGAGGACAACACAACACCCAGTCCCTGAGTGGAGAAAATCTCCTGCCCCAGGAAGGAATTGAACCAGGGCGTGGCATTACGCCATGCTGACCACCCAGCTAACGGGGGCGGACGGGAAATACCTGTAAAACCATAGATATAACACAGTGGGTAATAACCTACAATAACAAACATAGAAGAATCAACATTTTATTGGTGTTGACCTATAGTGTTGGTTTACACAATTCTTCACCACCTTATGTACTTCTTTCAAGAGGCCTACGTTCTTGTGAGGTTATTTCTGAAAGCAGTGAAGGTATTTTAAATCTGTCTTGCAACTCCAAGAAAATGCCTATTTTTGTCACCAAATGTGTTTTCGTTTTATTGAAATATGAGACATCAGTGGTCTTAATGTAACACAAATCATTTGGCTTGCTTTCTCTATCTAAAACAGTTCATTACAAAAGATTTTTATGTCAGTACTTAAGATTTTTGCTCACATCAGGAAACACCATTTGCTTGCAAGTTGTTTTGGATATTTCCTCATTTGCACTATTGTTTCTGCATCATAGCTCCAAAGACAAGAGTGTCAACTTATGTCTTAACTTACCCTTGACATCTCAAAATTTGTCAGGGAAAAATGCTAAAACTTGTCTGGAAATAGGGAATTTCACTTGGGGAAACTTGTGGCAACCATGAAATAACAGAGATTGAGCAGCAAGTGGTTTCAGAATTTGACATCCACATGACATCATTTTAGAGGGCAGAAAGGGGAATTATGATTTACTTAGCAATGCAAAATTTTGGTATTGTTAATTTGTTAATAAGTATGTCCAGGCAATAGGAAATTTACTTGTATGGTTCGAATAGGTAAACAAAATTTCCCAAGGATTTCCCAAAGATTCTCTGTAAATAAGAATCTAAGACAAGGGTACTCATTAGGATCTTTTTATTTAAAGATTACTGAGTAGTACTATAGCAAAAATGAAAGAGAAAGTGTTATGGAATAGTTCCTGTAAGAGAAGAAATATCACATACTTTGCTCTTTTTGAGTGACTGGTTCTTGATAGTGGGAGACAAAGATGACTCAGTTACATGTTCAGGAAACTTCACAAAGAATACTGAAAATGGGGCCTGGCAATAAACACAAAAAAGATAGAATACATGACAATGGGTTAAGATGTCCAAGTTGATTTGGATGCAGGATTCTGCAAAATGAAAATGTGCATTTAAATACACTGGTATCACTTTTACAACTAGTGAAAGAAGCACCCATGGTATTATAAAAATGGACAAGGAAAAGAGTAATTGGCACCCAAGGTATCATATAAATGGACAAGGAAAGAATGACTGGCCTTCAGAGCCCAGTTGGAGATATTGTTTGTTGGAAGTCGTGCCATAAATTTGCAGTTGACTGCACCCTGTTCCCTCAAAAGCTGCTGGTAAAAACTCTTCATTGCGTTGAATAAAGCCTCCAGGTTAACACTCTAAATGTACCTAGTGTTCCTTCCCATCCCTTGTGTTGTGTACAGCTTCATTCACAATGGTAAGGAGAGTGGGCTACTGAGTGGTGCAGAAACTGTCTTTCCAGGAAAACTATAGTAACAGAAATGATTACTGGACAAGTAACACAGCAAACAGAAGATTTACTGAACCTGTATGTCTCCAAACATATGAAGAATCATTACACATGATGCAACAAGAATAGTCCTGCTCATGCAATAGCAACAATGGAGCGATGCCTAGGCAGTGTTTGTATGGCGTACTCACAGAAGTGACTCCAAGTGTGAATTGGGCAGAGTCGCTGCCACTACCCTCCTATATTGCGGCAGCATAGGGTGCCACTAGAAGCATGGCTCAGTAGGTGTGCTCTGTTGGCTCTTCCGGTTCCCACACGACCAATATTGGCATCTCATGGAAACTTGGAATTCTATTGCTATGATGCCCAGATGCCCATTGTGTTTGCCTGCTTTTCAGACAGAATAGAGGACAACAGATTTCTCAACAGGTGAAATGAATCTTACTGGCTCGGTTTCAGTTTCATTGGGGGAGAGCACCTCAGAGTTACCGATTAGAGAAATGAATTCTCCCTGGCCCATTTCTCCCCTAAATGGGATGCTAAGCCATGCCAGTCATAGTCAAATGAGTGGGTAGTGATAGATCCCATAGTTCCTTGAGAGGAGACAGGATCCACAGGAAGGATGGTAGTTGAGATACCTTTGGTATCTGTGATACAACAGTGTGTGGAACTCTCTCGACAGACTGATTCACAGCAGCTGCCCATCATTGGACAGTAGTCTGGTGATTTACAGCAGCTTAAAAATGTGAACCAACTCATCCCATGTTCGAGAATAGCATTCACGTTGGGACTGCATTGTGGCTAGTGCAGTGTGTTACAGGACAATGACTAAGCATGACGATTATCTTTTAACTCATGTGTCTGTTAAGTTAAAAATATTACTAATTTCTTTTAACAACTGAAGCAATTAGTATCCACAACAAGATATCTATGAAGGCTACAGCAAAACCTAGAATAAGAGCTACTAATTTCGTGAAACTTTTTGGCACTTATAGTTGCTAAAAAACTTGAAAATAACAATATTCTGAGAAGGAAAGTTGCCACTCACCATATAGCAGAGATGCTATAGGCACAACAAAGAGATTTTTGCAGTGAAAGCTTTCCGCCAGTGGCCTTTGTCAACAATATACACACCCTCTCACACAAATGCAACTCGCACACATGAGAGAGAGAGAGAGAGAGAGAGAGAGAGAGAGAGAGAGAGAGAGAGAGAGAGAGAGTGTTTGTGAACTCTTCTTTGAACAATGATAGTACTGCTAAAATTGTATGTTGTATAGCATGAGCTTAAGAAATACTAAACCAGCTATGTGACTGGGGCTCTGCCTTACTAGCAAATAGAACTCAGAAAAATCCTTTTTAACAAGAAGAAATATGTGGGTGTGAAAGTACCTATGGTGTAGCTTCAGGAATTCTTTAGTATTATTATTGTTTGTACTATGACCTGGCTGATGAGGTCTGTTCATATATGATGCTGTTATATGGAAGTTAAGAGTGCAAGAAACACAAGGAAAAGTAATTTACCCATGGAGGCAGTAGCTTACAAAGACCTTGGTGGACCAATTCGTAAGTATTGCTCATTTGTCTCATATCCATCTCTGGTAGAGTTGAGAGAGGAAACAACAGAGCAGCATGTTTCGCCTCACATCCATTTAGTATATGTGGGACCAATAGCAAGATGCTTTTTCAACTCCAGGAGCTGACATTACAAGAGCGGCATTATGCATTGCATGTTTACTGTTGAAATACAGAGAGCATATTTCCCAAGAAGAGTCAAGCTACATAAGCTCAGCAGACAAAATCAGCTGCGAGCCCACCAGCAGACACAGCAGAGATTCAAGCTTGACACTGTTTGCCTGCCAGTAACTACAGACTCTACTTTGTTTATTACAGCATATCTTTTGTTGATGGGTAAAGTTGCAAAAATTAAAGTTCCAAATGGTGAACAAGATATTATAATTGAATCCTGTGCACTGGTGTCAACACTATAAAGAGAAACAAATTAATGCCCAGTACTGCCCTTTAGGGTCAAACTGAAACAGGCGATATTTGTCCACAACCAATTATACTGAGACAGGTTGCCAATGGTTGGAAATGAATATTTATTGTGTTATGGGCATACGCAGCATATAGTGCGTAACAACAACATAGCTCATAGTAATTTTTCAAAGTGACAACCACATCTCAATGCATGTAAGGCAATGGCCCATGATGTTCTGCTACACTCCCTGAAAGATTCCTGTCTGTTGTGCCAAGAGACAAGTAGCTTGGACCTTAGCAAGCAGGTCTTCATCCATTTCTACTGGGGTTTCATACACCAACATCTTGACGTAACCCTAGAGGAAAATTGCAGAGGTTTGAGATCTCACAATCACGCTGGCCATTGTACAGGATGTCCCCTTCCAGTCCAATGACAACAGTATGCGTTGGTCAGGTGTTTGCGGATGCTAACAGCAAAGTTGGCCTGTGCACTGTTGTGTTGAAACCACATGTTTTAACTGGCGGTAAGGGGTACAGTCTCCAAGAACAGTGGCAGCAATTCTCGTGGGACCAGCAGGTAGTGTGGACCAGGCAGGCGGGGAAGCAGCAAATGAGATCCTGTTAGGTGATCTTGGACAGTATCCAACCACACTTTGACAGAGAATTGTTTCTGGTGGCAACCAATGTGGGTGGTGTGGGGATTGTCTTCGTGCTAGACATGGCTGTTGACATGGCAGTTGACACTAAATAACGAAAAGTTGTGAGGTCATCCACATGCGTGCTAAAAGGAATTCGTTAAACTTCGGTTACAAGATAAATCAGTCAAATCTAAAGGCCGTAAATTCAACTAAATATCTAGGAATTACAATTACGAACAACTTACATTGGAGCGAACACACAGAAAATGTTGTGGGGAAGGCTAACCAAAACTGCGTTTTATTGGCAGGACACTTAGAAAATGTAACAGATCTACTAAGGAGACTGCCTACACTACACTTGTCCGTTCTCTTACTGCTGTAACTTTCTCCTCTGAATGCGAAAATGTTTTGTTGAGACCGACCTACGTAGGGAGAAACGATCCCACGATAAAATAAGGGAAATCAGAGCTCGTACGGAAAGATATAGGTGTTCGTTCTTTCCACGTGCTGTACGATATTGGAATAATAGAGAATTGTGAAGGTTGTTCGATGAACCCTCTGTGAGGCACTTAAATGTGAATTGCAGAGTATCGATGCAGATATGAACACCGGCCATGTCTATAAGATGCAGCAGTTACGACAGAATCTGAGCAACATGTTCTTCAGATATCCGCAGAGCCAAATTCACTTGGATTCAGATCAGATGATTTTGCTGGCCAAGCATTTGGAAAGCCTCTGGAGATAACACAGTCATGGGAGGTTGCATTAAGCAGATGTTCTACTTAGTGAGCGACACGAGATGTTGCCCTATCTTGCACAAAAATAGTGGTTTCCACACAAGTGCACTCTTCTAAAGCAGGAATCACATGCTATTCAAGAAGGTCTTGATAATATGCAGATGTCATGGTGCACCCAACTGGGCCTCTGGGTGTATTCTGTTCAAAGAACAGACCAAGAATAACGATGCTTGTGAATCCTTATCACACAATGACATACAGCGAGTACAATGGCTCTGCACGCACAACACGCAATTTAACTTGTTCTAACTCGGCCAGTTCAGTGTATTCACTCACCCTTTAGTTTAGACTGTGCCTTGTCATTTCATAGAACATTGCTCAGCCACATGTCATCCACTTAAGACCATGTGAGAAAGTGAACAGCGAATTCAGAACATTGCTGTGCATCATGAGGTTTCACTTGCTTCACAGTCTAGATCTTGTACGAGTACCAGTGTAACACAGACCAAAAAATTTACCATACTAGCAACCATGGGATGGACAGTTCTCGTTACACTGTACGAGCACGAGAAATACAGAAACAGCAACTTTGTCAATAACATCCATCAGGATAGAATACCTTCCTCTTCCAGTTGCCACACCAAGTTCGTACATGTTTTCGAATTTTATTATCATCTTATTTAAACCATTTTATGACACCAGGCCTTTCGTCAGACCATTGAGGTAGCGACACTCACTCAATGTAGCACTGTAATTGCTGCCATTCACACAGAACGTGGGCTCTCTTCACGGCAGCCACACTGTTCACCCACATTATGGATTTCAAATGACAGTATGGACGTCAGACTATCATGCAAGCAGTGTACAGCGTCAAATTTGCACCTGTTGGCTAAACTTGGAACTAATTTGTTTTACAGCATAAATTGGTTCCTCATCAAGGCATTAGTGTATCTATCAAGTTTCGCTGCCATGTGATAATTGCAGCCCACACTGGAACTTCATGAGTAGCTATGCTTTAATTAGAACCATCCGGTATATCAACGCAGACTATCCAATGTGACTATGGGAAATGGTCTATCACTTGTAACCATGTAAAATAACATAAGAACAATGGTCACAAAAGAATCTAAACTAGAGAGATCGACATGACAGTTACGCCTTATCAATGACAGTCGTTTTGTAAACCTGATGAGAATTCATGCTGTCAGTGAATACAGCTATCTTTCAACCAGTCGCTAAAAGAGCTGCACGCAATGGACATTTGGAGTTGGGTGCCTTGTAAAAGGCCATTTCTAACAGCGGCATACACAGCTGCCCATCTTCAATGGGCTAGACAAAACAAACTGGACAGAAGCATACTGGTCCAACGAGTGGAGATTTTGGCTCTTTTCAAATGATCCAGGGCGCTGGGCGTGCTGATGGCCCAGTGAGTGGTTTTACCCACTGTGTGCGTCGCGTATAGTTCCGGGTGGAGAAAGATCTGTGACGTTTTAGAATTGTTTTCCATTTCATTATTTGCGCCCACCCCTTCAGCTTACCATGAACATCAGTGAAGGTGATTACATCACCTGGGACTCAGTGACTTAGTGTTTACCTTTCTTCTATGTCTTAATGAAGAGTAGACCACTACTGTCTTCCAGGAGGATAATAGCTATGTTCACAGGATTGTATACATACACTCCTAATTTGTCGAATGCTCAGGCACACTTTCACATCTCAAGTGACCCGCTAAGTCACCTGATCTTACGCAAGTCGAAAATATCTGGGACTGTTTGGAAGAGCAGGTGGAAGGCAGCAGGCTAGTATCCAGTGCTCCTTCGATGTGGTAGTTTCTCAGAATCTGATCGTCAATGAGTGGCTTCAGTTGGAGACAGAATATCTGAAGAAACTTGTGAACTCTCTTTCTCAGCAAACTGAGGCCATTATAAGGGCCATAGCTGGTTTTTCAAGGTGTTAGCGCGATGTCTTCTGGGGGTGTGACCAATTTTCTGTCCTTTCAGCCTGTTACTTCATCACATGCACGAGGGTGAGTCAAATGAAAACCTTAAATATTTTTTACAATATTATTTATTGTGCAGAAATGGTACAAAGCTGTATCGCTTTTCAACATAATCTCTCCCACGCTCAATGCAAGTCCTCCAGCGCTTACAAAGTGCATAAATTCCTTTAGAAAAAAATGATTTTGGTAGTCTGCGCAACAACTCATGCACCGCGTGGCATACCTCTTGATCAGAACGGAACTTCTTTTCTCCCATTGCGTCTTTGAGTGGTCCAAACATATGGAAATCACTTGGGGCAAGGTCTGGTGAGTATGGTGGATGAGGAAGACACTCAAAATGCAGGTCTGTGATTGTTGCAACTGTTGCACTGACGGTGTGGGGGCTTGCATTGTCATGTTGCAAAAGGACACCTGCTGACAGCAATCCACGTTGATTTAATTTGATTGCAGGCCACAGATGATTTTTTTTTGGAGATTTGTGTATGATTCACTGGTGACAATAGTCCCTCTAGGCATGTAATGCTCCAAAAATACGCAATTTTCGTCGCAGAAGAGAGTCAGAATAACCTACCATGCTGATGGTTCTGTTCGAAACTTCTTTGGTTTTGATGATGATGAATGGCGCCATTCCTTGCTCGCTCTCTTCGTTTTCGGTTGGTGGAAGTGAACCCAGGTTTCGTCCCCAGTACCGATTCTTGCAAGGAAGCCATCACCCTTCACAAGCATTCAGTGTCACTCGGCGGTTTTCCTTCACTACGGCTTCAACTGCTGCAATGTTCTGTGGCGTCATAACTCGTTGTGCCTGATCTGGATGAGGAGCATCTTTCACTGAAGTCACGCCATTTGCGAACTTTCTACTCCATTCGTAGACTTGCTTCTGTGACAAACATGCATTACCGTACGGAACTTCCATTCGTCGATGAATTTCAATAGGTTTCACACCTTCACTACGCAAGAACCGAATAATAGAACGCTATTTTTCCCTGGTGCAAGTCGCTTGGGGGGGGGGGGGGGGGGCGGCATCTTTATACTGGTACTGCGATGGTATGTGTGCATCTGCACTATGCTGCCATCTACAGGCCATTCTGCACGCTGTTTGTAGCACGCTTACCAACTTACAAGATAACGGCGCGAAATTTCGATTTGTTATTACAGATTTAAGATTTTCATTTGACACATCCTCGTATATCTCATGAAATCACCATGACAATAAAATTTGAGGAATCCGACCTCATACGGAGTCTTAACGACTGTTGTCCTTCCCGTGCACCAT
Organism: Schistocerca gregaria; assembly: GCF_023897955.1. NCBI lineage: Eukaryota > Metazoa > Arthropoda > Insecta > Orthoptera > Acrididae > Schistocerca > Schistocerca gregaria. The sequence goes on from NC_064921.1 coordinate 541,579,737, forward strand.
ATGAAAATGGAACATGCGCTATGCGTCAAAGCTGCAATAGACAGCATCTGTGGGGAAATTATAGTGGTACCTAAAGTACCTTCCACTAGTAAGCTGGCGTGCAGAGTGTAGATGCAGCAGGGAGTTCGCTAATCGAATGCAGCGTGTAAATGTATGTTTTCAGTGGTTGAAGCTTGTGATAATGATGACAATTTCCGACTACTGCTGTCCATTTCTGACTCCTGTGAGTAACAAACAGGAACAAGAAGACAGTCGCCATTTTAGCCATTACGTGAGTGTGAATGTGAGAAAAATAGAACAAGCCACTTTCTTATTATTTTTAACGGATAGAAAATAAGCTCAGTTAGTATTGATTCACTTTTACCTCAGTATGGTATTAAATAGTGTAATTCATTGTATCGTTGCTTGGATTAGCTTTCTAAATACAGTGCCTGACAAAAAATGAAGCATCCATAAGACTTTGTCTGATGTCAGTGTAGCTTCGTACAAGTATACTCGTACACCATCGGCAGGTATATAAATGATTACAATTCTCTATGACAGATAGAATGGCCACCAGAATGCATTAGTGTTGTTTGTGTTTAGTACCGTTGTCAGGCTTGGCGACAGAATGCCGTGAACAATTTCAGACGTGGAGTCATCACTGTGAAGAAAACCAGAAGTAAGGAGGAAACAGCATTCGTCGGAGATATCGGATGCTTCAAGCTCTTGTGATGATGACTATTACGATGTTTACAGTAACCAATATACTGGCATTCTGAAATCACTACTTACGCATATAACCTAATGAGTAATGGTGCATCCGTGAAGTAGGTTAAGGCAAAGGACTGTGGTAAAGGCGTGATGGGTACTCTTTTATGAATCATGCTGTGGATACTAGAGATGACACACCAAGACTTTGTGATGAATTCTCATACAAGAAATGAACATTGGAAAAACTGGTGACACGTGAACATGAAAGTAATTACACATCCAATGTTACTTTTTGGATACATCTCAATATTTTAATTTTCGAACAGAAATTGACTGATAATTTAAATTGTAATTATTTTTGCTTATGTGAATTTAATATAAGATTCCCTCCTTAGTCACACAGTTCCCGTACCACTATGGTTAATTACCCCATGGGATGGGGAACACTGCGAAATTGCATGTTTGTAATATTTCCAGTTAAACTTCATTGCGCTGATTTTTACAATGAAATTGATTTAGCGTAGGAAAAACAGAGAAACTATAGAATTATCAAAATAATTATTTTTTCTTAAATGGACAGTATTTCCCCACATTCTCGTGGATGGAAATGTAAAAACCACATTTGTGCTTTTTCACCCCTTTTTCAAACATTGTTTAGTCCGCTGGTCTACTGATGCACCCTCCCATTTCACCAGATCTCACGATTATCACTCTTCTGCAGCTTCCGTTTTGTACTTGGAAGGTCCGTTTCCCAACACATAAGTGCAAACATGGCGTAGCCTCCCAGAGTAGTGACTGGTATCACTGCTATTGGCGTCTGCTCATATCTCTTTCCTCCTTTCCCTCCCTTCCCCATCCCAAAATCGGCTTATACATGTTCGATTCTTTCCAGCGTGTTCCGGGACTTTGTGGTTGTAATGCAACGGGGCCCGCTTCAGCTAATTGCTCTGGCTTCAGTCGATGTAAAGCCCTACGAATAGTCTTTAAGAGGATTTCGCTTTAGTGGAAGGAAAACGGGCTCTTGCTTCAAGAGGCAGATCGGAAATGCTGCGCAAGAAGTTTCTATCTATTGCAACTTTGCTCTGTAATACCAAATGGACATAGAACAGTTTCTTGTTCTAATCGATTAAAGAACGCTTTTGATTACGGTCGATAGAAACAGACAACAAGTACGAGTCACACAGACAGATTCTATCGCATCTTGATTCAATATCATTACTACAGTGAGTCTTAAATGCAGCTTAGGAAAAATCTTTTAACTAGCCTAAACATCTGGAAGTAGCCAACTCAGCTACATCTGTACCGATCCGTGTCCTATACCGTTCATAATGGACGTATGGGAAGGAAAATTGTCTGTACCATTCTGAACAGATTCAAGCTCATTAGATGAGACATAAGTCAGAGCACTGAATTTGTGTCTGAATTATAATGGATCTTGGGCCCCTCAAATGTTGAGCGTAAGACCATCCGTGAGTATCTGCCGTTATTATTCAATTGCGCACTCACTAGTTCTGTAATTGTCATTTTGGCATTTGTACAGTGTCGAAAATATGGAATGTGTTACGATATTATTTTGTAAAGCATATGGGCTTCCTTTAGCTTTCTTGGGATGAAGTTACTGTTTTTGCTTTTACCTCTGATCAATGCATCAGACATACTGGATGTGGAAGATGGCGAAGTTTCCAGTTTCGTTCCTATTCCAGTTTTGGGTGGTCAGTAGGTTTACAGTAAATGGACGCAGACCAGCCAGGATGTTCGTGTGACGTAATTTTTTTGCTTGTGGCGAACGGTATGTACTATTGCAGATGTAGTAGTTTATCTCAGGAACTTAGATAATTCTTTGATCAAAATTATTAAGCATCTTATTACCTTTAAAGAAAATGTCTGTAGAAACGCATCAGTGAGAGATTGACAGTCTAACGATGTAGAATGAGACACATCGAATATCATACATACGCAGAAATATCCAGTGAATGTGAATTCGATCGCCCTGCTTTCTATGCGACCCACATAATACAGTTTTCAAGTGAGTTTTCTAACCGCTTGGCGGTAAAGTCGTGCGACCGTCCTGAACTGGTACACACTCCCAGGAAACACTGCCCGGTATAGCTATAAATACAGATTTAAATTAATATCACGATACTGTAACTTCCAACAAATGCCTTATTAGAGACGAGACAACCCTCAACGCTTATGAAATCAGTTTTGTACAATTAGTGACATTTCAAACACGTCTTAGGGGTAAGAAAACTCTTAATGAAAGTATTATACTCTCTGACTACAATTCGGAACTAATAACACAAGAAAAGATTAATACGACGGTACCAAACCTAATGTGACTCATTGCTGTCTTTGGGTTCATTCTTAGCGCCTACTACGTGCGTTGAAACAATGTAATTTACAGTCAGCTAACATAGTCAGAAAAAAGGCGCAAAATACGTGGGTAACATCATGCCACATAAAGAGAAAGCCGCGCGGAGTAGCTGCGAGGTCGAGCCGCCTTGCCACGGTTTGCGCGGCTTCCCCCGTCGGAGGTTCGAGTCCTCCCTCGGGCATGGGTGTTTGTGTGTTGTCCTTAGCGTAAGTTAGTTTAAGTTAGGTTAAGTAGTGTGTAGGCCTAGGAACCGATGACCTCAGCAGTTTGGTCCTATAGGAACTTACCACAAATTTACAAAAGAGAAAGATGAAAAGTTGCAATAAACAAACTAAAAGTGATCAGTACAGTGCATTTATCTGTGGTGTATTCTTAAACAATAAGCCTTCTGTAAAATACGTGTTTTCTTCATTATGTAGCAACTTAAATAATTTCTAGCGATTTCTAGAAAGATATTGCAAGAAGTTATATCACGCGTATTTCGCGTTCTAACCGTTTCAGAGGATTGAACATTTCACAGAGATGGATTTATAAATCAAAACCAGAAGGTTACTTCTCACTCAACGTTTTCATAAATTACGTGGTTTGGCTAACAATACTCAAGAACCACTACAGTATTATTACACACATGAAAAAAAGTTTTACATCACCTCAGTTCCGAGAGTTCCGGAACCTGTACGGAAAATTGGAATAGATATCAACATAAACATTTCCGCCCTTTTTAGTGCTCATGAAAATCAAACATTGCATATTATACCACCATACAGCGAGACCTTCACAGGTGGTGGTCCAGATTGCTATACACACCGGTACTTCTAATACCCAGTAGCACGTCCTCTTGCATTGGTGAATGCCTGTATTCGTCATGGCACACTATCCATAAGTTCATCAAGGCACTCTTGGTCCAGATTGTCCCACTCTTCAACGGCGATTCGGCGTAGATCCCTCACGAGTGGTTGGTGGGTCACGTCGTCCATAAACAGCCCTTTTTCATCTATCCCAGACATGTTCGATAGGGTTCATTTCTGGAGAACATGCTGGCCACTCTAGTCGAGCGATGTCGTTATCCTGAAGAAAGTCATTCACAAGATGTTCACGATGGGGGCGAGAATTGTCGTCCATGAAAACGAATGACTCCCCAATATGCTGCCGATATTGTTGCACTATCGGTTGGAGAATGGTATTTACGTATCGTTATGGCGCCTTCCACGAACACCATCGGCGTACGGCGGCCCTCCATATTGCCACCCCAAAACAGCAGGGAACCTCCACCTTGCTGCACAGTCTGACTGGGTTGCCTGCAAACACGTCTCCGACGATTGTCTGGTTAAAGGCACATGCGACACTCATCGGTGAAGAGAACGTGATGCCAATCCCGAGCGGTCCTTTCGACATGTTGTTGGGCACATCTACACCGCGCTGCATGGTGTCGTGGTTGCAAAGATGGACCTCGCTATGGACGTCGGGAGTGAAGTTGGCATCGTGCAGCCTATTGCGCACAGTTTTGAGTCGTAACACGACCTCCTGTGGCTGCACGAAAAGCATTATTCATCATGATGGCGTTGCTGTCAGGATTCCTCCTAGCCATAATCCGTAGGTAGCGGTCATCCATTGCAGTAGTAGCCTTTGGGCGGCCTGAGCGAGGCATGTCATCGACAGTTCCTGTCTCTCTGTATCTCCTCCATGTCCATACTACATCGCTTTGGTTCACACCGAGAGGCTTGGACACTTCCCTTGCTGAGTGCCCTTCCTGGCACAAAATAACAATGCGGACGCGATGGAGCTGCGGTATTGACCGTCTAGGCATGGTTGAACTACAGACAATACGAGCCGTGTACCCCCTTCCTGGTGAAGTGTCTGGAACCGATCGGCTGTCGGACCCCCCTCCGTCTAATAGGCGCTGCTCATGCATGGTTGCTAACACCTTTGGGCTGGTTTAGTGACATCTCTGAAAGGTCAGAGGAACTGTGTCTGTGATACAATATCCACTGTCAACGTCTATCTTCGGGAGTTCTGGGAACCGGGGTGATGCAAAACTTTTTTGATGTGTGTATTTGCTTTTGAACTGCTAACCGCTTATGGCTAGTTTCCGACATTAGCATTAAAATTTGCTCTCCTTTTTAACTACCTAATAATACGTGGTCTCTTTAATTTTCCATTCCTATTTCTGACATGGACATTGTCGTCGTCTCTTGCCAGCAGGGTGTAAACATAACTTCAATGGTCATTACGTGTATCAGTGTAAATCCATTATGGTAATTATTAGTTTTTCGACAAATTCATTATTTCGAGAAATGCTGCTCAATAGTGTATAGCTACCAATTATATACCTAACATTTGTAGAAATAAAATTAAAAAAAACCACGTGATTCGATTGATAAGTAAAACATTATTCAAACCTTAAAAGCGTTTTGAACTGACAATAAATCAGTGGCAATCATAAAGGACATTCTAACAAATACAAAATGTCAAAATCAGTTTTTAGGTGAAACATTGAAGGCCTTTGAGATCAAAACTGGTGGTAGGCAAGGAGGGGCATTGTCCCCACTGCTGTTCGCTTGTGTACTAGGAAGGGTACTAGGGGAATGGATGGAAAGAACAGAAGGAGTTTAAGAAAATCACAGTTGAGAGATTATTTGGTTTTCGTAGACGATCTTGTCATCTTAGCTGAATCTATAGAAGGTGCAACAATGCAGATAAGAATCTGCCACAAGATACATATGCAATAGCATGCCTGTGTATATTTTAGAAGAAGAGTATATGACGGATGCGAAACAGGCACGAAAATACATGAAAACTGCTTATGGAAGAGTGAAACATAACACAAAATTTAAATATCTAGATGAACTAATACAACCAAAAGCTTAGGGCAAAGAAGCTGATATAGAAAGGGAGAGCAAAGTGGAGGTGGCTTTTCAATTGACAGTAAAACCTGTACAACAAGGAATCTATTTCCATAAAAGCGAGACTCCGGCACTACGACACCGTTATTAGACCAGAATGTTTTTATATTTCAGAATGTTTTTCGTTAAATACATCCAAACAACTACGTGAAATAGAAAAGAAGAAAGGGAAAATAAGTAGGAAAATATTGGGACCGAAATATGACAATGGGAAATGGAAATTTAGCAACAATAAAGAAGTGTGAGAAAAATGGAACAAAAATTAGACACAACAAGGTAGAAAGAGTTGTTGTCTACCAAAACACCCTAGACGATAAAGATGTGTGAGAAAAATGGAACAAAAATTAGACACAACAAGGTAGAAAGAGTTGTTGTCTACCAAAACACCCTAGACGAAAAAAGAAGAACAAAAAGAATTTTCAACTTTGTTGATAGAAATCCAAAAACATCTAGGACATTGATCAAAGAAATAAAAGCAAACCGGAGGGAAATGGAAATAACGCAAGAATAAAAACGAGGGAGTGAAAACTTCAGAGCAAAAGTAAAATGTTTCAAGGACTTCCAGCAGAAAACAATTATTATTACTATTATTATTCTGTTTACTGAGCTGTTGCAGAAATTTACAGTTTTTGAAAATTTTTAATACTAGTTGCCCGAAAACAGGTAATTATTCTGTGCTTCACGTCTCAAAAGAACACTTTTGAAGTTAATATCGTATTTCTGGGATAACTTATTGGTTACATTACAGCCACATTCATTGGTGCAGACAAAACTTAATAACGGAAATTGCTTTGAATTACTACATTACTTGTTCTTATTAATGAGATATCTACTGTAAAACGTTTGAACCGACACGAAATGCCAAATTCAAAGACAAATGCTTAAGAGGTTATAGACACTCATGAAAGGTAACCTGTTTAAAATATTAACCTGTTTTCGTTGCGATGAATAATTCTAGCCTTCCATGTGATTCAATGTAAAAAATCGGAAACGAGGAAAATAGTCACCACTGACACATCAGTCGGAGCTCTGTGCTTTCTCGAAACACAGAAATTATTGCTTCATTTTAATAGTATTGGTGTAAATTTAGTGCCCATTTTAGCAACGACAAAAATACCGCACACCCAACTACACCGAAGAGCCAAAGAAATTGGTAGACCTGTCTAATATCTTGTAGGGTCCTGCGATCACGCAGATGAGCCGCAACACGATGTGGCATGGACTCGACTAATTTCTGACGTAGTGCTGGAGGGAACTGATACCATGAATCCTGCAGGGCTGTCCATAAATCGGTAAAATTACGAGGGGGTGTACATCTCTTCTGAACACTACGTTGCAAGGTATCCCAGATATGCTCAATGATGTTCATGTATAGGAAGTTTGGTGGCCAGCGGTAATGATTAAACTTCGAAGAGTATTTCTTGGGCCACTCTGTAGCAATTCAGGATGCGTGATGCGTCGCATTGTCTTGCTGGAATTGTCCAAGTCTGTCCGAATGCACAATGGACATGAAATGATGCAGATGATCAGACAGGATGCTTACGTACATGTCACCTGTCAGAGTCGTATCTAGACGTATCAGGGGTCCCATATCAACTGCACACGCCCCACACCATTATAGAGCCTCTACCAGCTTACAATCCGCTGCTGACATGCAAGGTCCAGGATTCATGAGGTTGTCTCCATAACCGTGCAAGTCCATCTGCTCGACACAATTTGAAACGAGATACGTGCGACCAGGCAGCATGTTTCCAATCATCAACAGTCCAGTCTCGGAGTTGACGGACCCAGGCGAAAAGCATTGTGTTGTGCAGTCTTCGAGGTTACACGGGTGGCCTTTCGACTCCGAAAGCCCATATCGATGATGTTACGTTGAATGGTTCTCACGCTGACACTTGTTGATGTCCCAACATCGCAATCTGCACCAATTTGCGAAAGAGTTGCACTTTTGTCAGGTTGAACGATTCTCTTCAGTCACTGTTGGTCCCGTTCTTGCAGGACCTATTGCCGGTCGCAGGGATGTCAGTGATTTGGCGTTATACCAGATTACTGATATTCACGGTACACTCATGAAACGGTCGTATGGGAAGGTCCCCACTTCATCGCTACCTCGGAGGTGTTGTGTCCCGCCGCTCGTGCGCGACTATAACCCCACGTTCAGACTCACATAAATCTTGATAATCTGCCGTTGTTGCAGCAGTAACCGATCTAACAACTGCGCCAGACACTTGTTGTTTTATATAGGTGTTGCCGACGACGGCACCGAATTCTTCCTGTTTACATATCTCTTTATTTGAATACGCCTCGAAAGCGGATACAAAATACTGTCTGAGAACACGACTGTCTTGGTTCATGTATCAAAATTCTGGGACACCGTTATAAAAGAGGCGGCTGAGATTAAGATGAACAGCAAAAATTTCAACAGAAACCAGCGCTACACACTGAGTAGGACGTGGGGACATGCTCTGTATGTCGAAATGTAGCAACGATGGTTGCTTAACGGTTGTAGGGGGACGGGAGCGGCATTTTCAAACGTGGCGCCACCTGACGTCAGCGGCTGGCTGGAGCTGCTATGTCCTGCCCAACTCAGCTTCCGCGCATGCCTTGTTTCGACCGTCTCTGATAGGTGCCAGCGGCCGTAATCATAGATATATAACCGGGAAATAGTGACAGCCCCGGCCTTCCCGCGTCCTCTTATTCCTCAAACTCAAGAAACCTCCATCTGCCGCCTCTTCCTATCGTCCCATCTGCCTCACCTCCGTCTTCAGTAAGGTCTTTGAATCCATCCTCTCCCACCATATCCATCAGCACCTTGCTCAACACCACCTCCTCCCCCTTACCCAGTGTGGCTTCCAACCCTCCTTCTTTGCTGAAGACCAGCTCCTCAACCTCGTTCACCTTCTGTCCCTCCAGCTCAACTCCCGTCGCTCCGCCATTTTTGTTTCCCTTGACCTCCAAAATGCCTATGACCGTGTATGGCATCCCGGTCTCCTCTTTATACTCCTACTCCCTGCCTATCAATTTTGTCCGTCTGGTCGCTTCCTTCCTCTTCTTCCTATGTCACCCTCCACAACACCAACTTCCGTATCTTTTATCCCATGGCTGGCGTCCCCCACGGTTCCATCCTCTCCCCTCTCCTTTATCTCTTGTGTATCGCTGATATGCCCAAGCTACCCCCACCAGTCCACCTTCTCCAGTATGCTGATGACACCGCCTTCCTGGCTCTCTATCCTACCCTTCAATGGTCTCAACGTACCCTCCAAACCCACCTTAACCAGTTCACCACTTGGTGTAACCAGTAGTTCCTCCATCTCAACCCCCTCCAAAACCCAGGCAATTATCATAGGCCGCACCACTCGCTCCTTTCGCCTCCATGATTTCTACCTCACCCTTTATGGTTGTCCCATCCAGCTCACCCCCACCCTGAAATACCTTGGCCTCACCCTCGACCGACACCTCGCCTGGACCCCTCATCTCCAGACCATCCAGCAGAAAGCCCATTCCCACCTCCACCTTTGAAACTCCTGTCTGGCCGGGCATGGGGATTGCATCCTTCTACCATCCTCCACACTTACAAATCCCTCATCTGTCCTATCCTCTGTTATGCCAGCGTTGCCTGGATCTCTGCCCCCACCCACTTTTACAAGGCCCTCCAAATCCTTGAATGCCATGCGCTCCACCTTGCCTTCTGTATCTGCCTTCCTTCCCCCACATGGCTCCTGTATGAACTGATCCTCTTCCCCACCTCCTCCTGTTCCTTCAATATCTCTGCATCCTTTACATTGTCCACAGGCTTGATCCACCCTTCCTCCTTCCTCTCCACCCCCCGCCCGTTGCCGTGCCTCTATCACTGTATCCCTCCCTCTCTCCACCTCCACACCCTCCATCTCCTTCATCAGGGCAATTTCCAACACCTCCCCCTCCCGGATGACGAACTTCGCTGTGACATATACCCTTCCTTCCAACTGTAACCTGGCCTTGTTCCCCCCCCCCTCCCCTCCCCAGGGCCCCCTTTTTCCTCTCCCCTCCTTCTCCCAGAGCGGATTTTCCTTCTCCCCCCCCCCTGGCACCCTGCACCCCATACTTGCCTCTTTTCTTCCCACATCCCTCCCTACCTGGCCCTCTTCAGTGCGCCCTCCACTCATCTACCCCCTCTCTTCCCCTCCCTCCCTCCCTCCCTCCCTTCTTCCGGTATCCCTAATCTCCTTGCGTCTGGCAGATCCTCCGTTTTGACCATCGTCTGTGTGTCACATCAGTGTTGTGTTTAGTGCTGTTTCTCCTGTGCGTCAAGAGGTGTGATTTTAATTGTGTACTGCCTTGAGGTTCGCCGTCAGTGTTTGTTCTGTGCTACATCATCTGTCGATACCTTTTATGCTCCAGTCATACTGTGCCTTGTGTTCTTTTAATTGTTGCAGTGTGTGGCTTTTTGTGTGTGCTACTTCTAAACAATTTTTTATCTCCATTTTACAGTCACCCCGTTTTTTGTCTATTACCTTCCATGATGTTCCCCCTTTTTTATATCTATGTTCACCATATTCTCTACTTTGTTATTTTTAAATGTCTTCTATTGTTTGTCCTATGTCTTTTGTCTGAAGAGCAGCGCATATGCTGCTGCCAGCCCACCCCGATGGGGAATTGAAATACAATAAAGAGAAAAAAAAAAACAGCCCCGGCAGTCGGTAGTTTTGCTCCTGACAACGATGGTGGAGCTAGCTATCGAAAGCTCGAGAATTTTATTGGAGCTGACACTGCTTGAAAACCGAAAAGATTTTGTTCAGTCATGCCACCGCGAAAGACTCCGAGGACACAAGAAGTAATAACTATAAGTAATGAAAACTAATTAAATTTAAGGATGAAGTATCTGCAGATTTAGCAGTAATATATAAGAAACTGGGTAGCTTATTTATTAAAGCTAAAATCTCTGTGGCTGAAATAGAAAGGAAACGAGAGTGAAAGAGATGACGCTTTTTGTTAGGTTAGGGAAGAAAACTGATTGAAATGGCTCTTGTGAGGTTGCGCACAAAAATCGGAGTACACCGATTGACAATATATACTGACAAAAAAAATAGGCAACACCAAAAAATAATTGATGCACAGTAATGTAATTTCGGGAATATATTTATATGGGTAACATATTTAAATGATTAATTTTGCAAACTGATGCAAGCATGGGACAAGCAATTGCAAATGGTAAATGCTGGAACATTAATAACCGGTTTAACCGTTAGAATGTTGAATGCAAACATGAAAAAGTGATTGTATTGTGCTCTACAGGTGCCGAAGGTCAGTTTATGGGCTGGAGTTTCATGCTTGTTGCACATGGTCGATCAGTACAGGGGCGGTTTTTGGTGGTTGTGGGGACAGTGGCTGATACGTATGGTTGCCGCGCGGGGAGCCCCCCCCCCTCTCTTCCGGGGCAGCCCTCATTGTACGCACGCTGTCCCGGCCAGTCAGACCGCACGCTCTTCATTCGTTTCTTTCGACAGTCTACTCGACTAAACCGAGTGGTTATAGTTTTCTATCTAGCACGCGCGTCCGCGTCTTCGTATTTTATAGTTTCTGTCTGGCACACAGGTAGCTAACACATACCTACGAGAAAAGTCGCGGCCACTAGTGATCTCGATACGTTATTCTGTCTGGCATTTGTACGAGAAAAATAGCGAATATTCTACTGTTTTCTTGTACAGAGAACCGTCGATACGTAGCGTTATACATACGGACTATTCGCCGAATATGAAGTTAGTTTACATTCAGAAGCAAAAATATTAAGACTGAAGAATGAATAAGTAAAATGTTCTAGTGTTCTAGTGCAAGTGTGAAGGTTAGTAAACAGTGAGAGTGATCAGTTGATTGTGAAGTATTAATAATAGTAATTCATAGTAATTTCCTTCTCCCATGAACCATGGGCCTTGTCGTTGGTGGGGAGGCTTGCGTGCCTCAACGATACAGATAGCCGTACCGTAGGTACAACCACAACGGAGGGGTATCTGTTGAGAGGCCAGACAAACGTGTGGTTCCTGAAGAGGGGCAGCAGCCTTTTCAGTAGTTGCAGGGGCAACAGTCTGGATGATTGACTGATCTGGCCTTGTAACACTAACCAAAACGGCCTTGCTGTGCTGGTACTGCGAACGGCTGAAAGCAAGGGGAACTACAGCCGTAATTTTTCCCGGGGGCATGCAGCTTTACTGTATGATTAAATGATGATGGCACCCTCTTGAGTAACATATTCCGGAGGTAAAATAGTCCCCCCATTCGGATCTCCGGGCGGGGACTACTCAAGAGGACGTTGTTATCAGGAGAAAGAAAACTGGCGTTCTACGGATCGGAGCGTGGAATGTCAGATCCCTTAATCGGGTAGGTAGGTTAGAAAATTTAAAAAGGGAAATGGATAGGTTAAAGTTAGATATAGTGGGAATTAGTGAAGTTCGGTGGCAGGAGGAACAAGACTTTTGGTCAACTGAACACAGGGTTATAAATAAAAAATCAAATAGGGGTAATGCAGGAGTGGGTTTAGAAATGAATAAAAAAATAGGTGTACTACAAACACCATACTGACCGCATTATTGTGGCCAAGATAGACACGCCTACTACAGTAGTACAAGTTTATATGCCAAATAGCTCGGCAGATGACGAAGAAATTGATGAAATGTATGATGAGATAAAAGAAATTATTCAGGTAGTGAAGGGAGACGAAAATTTGATAGTCATGGGTGACTGGAATTCGTCAGTAGGAAAAGGGAGAGAAGGAAACATAGTAGGTGAATATGGATTGGGGCTAAGAAATAAAAGAGGAAGCCGCCTGGTAGAATTTTGCACAGAGAATAACTTAATAACACCTAAAGCTTAGTTTAAGAATCATGAAAGAAGGTTGTATACATGGAAGAACCCTGGAGATACTAAAAGGTATCAGATAGATTATATAATGGTAAGACAGAGATTTAGGAACAAGGTTTTAAATTGTAAGACATTTCCAGGGGCAGATGTGGACTCTGACCACAATCTATTGTTTATGAACTGTCGATTAAAACTGAGGAAACTGCAAAAAGGTGGGAATTTAAGGAGATGGGACCTGGATAAACTGAAAGAACCATAGATTCTACAGAGTTTCAGGGAGAGCATAAGGGAACAATTGACAGGTATGGGGGAAAGAAATACAGTAGAAGAAGAATGGGTAGCTTTGAGGGATGAAGTAGTGAAGGCAGCAGAGGATGAAATAGGTAGAAAGACGAGGGCTAGTAGAAACCCTTGGGTAACAAAAGAAATATTGAATTTAATTGATGAAAGGAGAAAATATAAAAATGCATTAAACGAAGCAGGCAAAAAGGAATACAAATGTCTCAAAAATGAGATCGACAGGAAATGCAAAATGGCTAAGCAGGGATGGCTAGAGGACAAATGTAAGGATGTAGAAGCTTATCTCATGAGGGGTAAGATAGATACCGCTTACAGGAAAATTAAAAAGACCTTTGAAGAAAAGAGAACCACTTGTATGAATATCAAGAGCTCAGATGGCAACCCAGTTCTAAGGAAAGAAGGGAAGGCTGAAAGGTGGAAGGAATATATAGAGGGCCTATACAAGGGCGATGTACTGGAGGACAATATTGTGGAAATGGAAGAGGATGTAGATGAAGATGAAATGGGAGATACGATATTGCGTGGAGAGTTTGACAGAGCACTGAAAGACCTGAGTCGAACTAAGACCCCCGGAGTAGACAACATTCCATTAGAACTACTGACAACCTTGGGAGAGCCAGTCCTGACAAAACTCTACCATCTAGTGAGCAAGATGTATGAAACAGGCGAAATACCCTCAGACTTCAAGAAGAATATAATAATCCCTATCTCAAAGAAAGCAGGTGTTGACAGATGTCTAAATTACCGAACTATCAGTTTAAAAGTCATAGCTGCAAAATACTAACGCGAATTCCTTACAGACGAATGGAAAAACTGATAGAAGCCGACCTTGGGGAAGATCAGTTTGGATTCCGTAGAAATGTTGGAACACGTGAGGCAATACTAACCCTACGACTTATCTTAGAAGAAAGATGAAGGAAAGGCAAACCTACGTTTCTAGCATTTGTACCTTTTGACAATGTTGACTAGAATACTCTCTTTCAAATTCTGAAGGTGGCAGGGGTAAAATACAAGGAGCGAAAGGCTATTTACAATTTGTACAGAAACCAGATGGCAGTTTTAAGAGTCGAGGGGCATGAAAGGGAAGAAGTGGTTGGGAAGGGAGTGAGACAGGGTTGTAGCCTCTCCCCGGTGTTATTGAATCTGTATATTGAGCAAGCAGTAAAGGAAACAAAAGAAAAATTCGGAGTAGGTATTAAAATCCATGGTGAAGAAATGAAAACTTTGAGGTTCGTTTATGACATTGTAATTCTGTCAGAGACAGCAAAGGACTTGGAAGGGCAGTCGAACGGAATGGACAGTGCCTTGAAAGGAGGATATAAGATGAACATCAACAAAATCATAACGAGGATAATGGAATGTAGTCGAATTAAATCGGGTTATGCTGAGGTAATTAGATTAGGAAATGAGACACTTAAAGTAGTAAAGGAGTTTTGCTGTTTGGGGAGAAAAATGGTGGTCGAAGTAGAGAGGATATAAAATGTAGACTGGCAATGGGAAGGAAAGCGTTGCTGAAGAAGAAAAATTTGTTAACATCGGGTATAGATTTAAATGTCAGGAAGTCGGTTCTGAAAGTATTTGTATGGAGTGTAGCCATGCATGGAGCTGAAATGTGGACGATAAATACCTTAGACAAGAAGAGAATAGAAGCTTTCGAAATGTGGTGCTACAGAAGAATGCTGAAGATTAAATGGGTTGATCACATAACTAATGTGGAGGTATCGAATAGAATTGGGGAGAAGAGGAGCTTGTGCCACAACTGGACTAAAAGAAGGGATCGGTTGGTAGGACATGTTTTGAGACATCGAGGGATCACCAATTTAGTATGGGAGGGCAGCGTGGAGGGTAAAAATCATAGAGGGATACCAAGAGATGAATACACTAAGCAGATTCAGAAGGATGTAGGCTGCTGTAGGTACTGGGAGATGAAGAAGCTTGCACAGGATAGAGTAGCATGGAGAGCCGAATCAAACAAGTCTCAGGACTGAAGACCACAACAACAACAACAACAACAACAACAACAACAACATAGTAATTTCTCAGTAAAGATCGTTTAAGGAAGATAACCACAATTGTTTTTTATATCATAAGATGGCATTGTCTTGCCTATGTATATAATCAGTTTAAATAAAACTTTATTAAACTTTGCATGTGACTTGATTATGTTTTATTACGGCAAAAGTAAAGGTAGCTCAAGATATCTTTCGTACCCTCCCCCTTGAGGTTTTTCTGTACCCGCCACTGGTTGTGGATGACGATGGAATTGCCGTCCGATGATGTCCCCTATATGCTCGACTGCAGACAGATCTGGTGATCGAGCAGGCCAAAGCAACATGTCGACACTCTGTTGAAGAAGTTGGCTTACAACTGCGGTATGTGGGTCTATAACATTATTATTCAATCATTCACCTAAATTATAAAAACTTTTTGCCTTTAAAATGTGTCATAATATAACTGTGATATGCAAAGACTATATGGAAAATGTGGTATATCTTATTTTAGAGTGCTTTCTTAATGCATGTTCGCAACCAATGTAAATAATTATGTGAAATGTATAATTCACTAATAATATTTTGTCATAGATTAATGAAATCATAATGTTTGGATATGTGATTTCAGGTGTGCCGCAGGGGAGTGTCGTGGGACCGTTGCTGTTCGCGGCGTACATAAATAACCTTGTGGATGACATCGAAAGTTCACTGAGGCTTTCTGCGGATTTTGCTGTGTTATATCGAGAAATTGTAACAACGGAAAATTGTACTGAAATGCAGGAGGATCTGCAGCGAATTGACGCATGGTGCAAGGAATGGCAATTGAGTCTCAATGTAGATAAGTGTAATGTGCTGCGAATACATAGAAAGATAGATCCCTTATCATTTAGCTACAAAATAGCAGGTCAGCAACTGGAAACAGCTAATTCCGTAAATTATCTGGGAGTACGCATTAGGAGTGATTTAAAATGGAATGATCATATAAAGTTGATCGTCGGTAAAGCAGACGCCAGACTGAGATTCATTGGAAGAATCATGAGGATATGCAATCCGAAAACAAAGGAAGTAGGTGACAGTACGCTTGTTTGCCCACTGCTTGAATACTGCTCAGCAGTGTGGGACTCGTACCAGATAGGGTTGATATAAAAGATAGAGAAGATCCAACGGAGAGCAGCGCGCTTCGTTACAGGATCATTTAGTAATCGCGAAAGCGTTACGGAGATGATGGATAAACTCAAGTGGAAGACTCTGCAGGAGAGACGCTCAGTAGCTCGGTACGGGCTTTTGTTGAAGTTTCGAGAACTTACCTTCACCGAGGAGTCAAGCAGTATATTGCTCCCTCCTACGTATATCTCGCGAAGAGACCATGAGTATAAAATCAGAGATTAGAGCCCACACAGAGGCATACCGACAATCCTTCTTTCCAGGAACAATACGAGACTGGAATAGACTGGAGAACCGATAGGGGTACTCAAGGTACCCTCCGCCACACACCGTCAGGTGGCTTGCGGACTATGGATGTAGATGTAGATGTATTTGTGCAAGTTGTCATTTGTATCACATGGTATTGACTTAAGAAGAATGTGTAGGATACGTGTTATGTAAAGGATGGAGTGCTTTTGTGCCGTACAGGAGTTCCTGTGGGGATCATAAGAGGCGGCTTGGGTGTACTACCTGTAGAGCGAGCGGAGACGAGAGGACACAGTCTGAGGCAGCAGCGAAAGAGACAGCAGTCACACGGAGCAGGCGATGCCTTGCCTGGAAATAGTTGTGCAATAGCCTCAGATGACAACTGCTGAATAAGTACGGCATTGGTACAAGTTGTTGGGCTATGTTATTGAAGTTAAAGCGACGCCAAGAAGCAGTAATCAGTCCATACTTCAAGAAACACGTATGCCATACCACAGGTTGTATAGCCACCATTACTATCCACCATACCCAACGCTTATAGCCAACAGGTTAAAAACTGTAAGCGTAGAAGCGTGAATCATTAATTCGAAATTAACTTTTTTGAATAACTGTTGTGTAAAACATAAAATTTGGTTCACCCTGTTAATTTATTCCTAATTATTCACTTATATAGGGTCCTTTGCTGGTGTTTGATTGTTCCGAGTAAACCAGTTATAAAAACATTTTAAATGCTTTTTTTCAGTATCTACAAGTACTAATTTTCAACTTTCAATAAATATGTGAAAGTAAAATTTTGCTTAAGTACTGAAGTAGATGGCTTCAGACAAATTTAACGATTTTGATACTGTTAATCTCTTTATGGTAATAAGTAAAGTGAAAGTGAGTAAAAAAGTTTTGCAAAAAAGACGAACTCGTCATGCATAAATACGAGGTTTTGTAAATTTAAGTTTTGAGTGAAGTAATGATAAAATTCTTTCGGTTATAAATAAAATTCAGAACTATTAGCCTCACTTCCATATCCATTAGACATACATCATGGTCAAATCCTGTAAAAGAGGTAACATTATACAACAGTAGTGGAAAGTAGGCCTGTTTATGACGTGTATACTGCATGCACAGTTTCCCGAATAATCGTGTAATACATGGCTTTTCCTGTGACAGGTCTATTTGTTCTATTGCGGTATAATGTTATACATATCTTGTCTCTTAACAGAACTATTTGTTCAGTTGCGGTATTGTGTTTTACATGGTGACCATGATAGGATTTTTCGCAATAGTAAAGAGTCCAGAAGTTGCTTAGTGCGGTTGTACATATCACAGGTAGGTTGTAAACATTGATAATGAGTAGGACACAGAGGAATCAGTTTTGCTATTAGGAAAACAATTAGAGAATGTAGATCTTAGGGATGAAACTTTTATGTTGATAAGCCCATCTCACATTAAGAAGGAGAAATAAGACTAAGAGGAGGAAGGAGTAGAAAACAACGTTGAGTAAAATAGGCAACTTGAGCCTTGCATAGCTCGCATTTATCCCATTTATTGTCATCTTCTATTGCGGTACTGCCGCCTCGTTTTCTTATTCCATTTACTATCAGTCCTAACTTCCTGCCCTACTTGCCCGTGAGCGGCAGCAGCAGCGCGTACCGATAAGTGCACTGTCGTACCATCTCTGGAGCGACCGATAGTATTTCTGGGTCGTCGTGTGTTTGGCAGTCAGTCGGGACGGACCAGCAGTCCAGTCAGGACGCAGCAGCAGTGAATTCGGGGGACGGGGCGCCGGTGAGGCGCCGACAGCCACTGCTCGCCGATCGCTGGCGACACACGTGAACTGCCGACGGAGGGAGACTGGATCGGGGTGGCCGTTGGTTGGTCGTTCAGTTGGTCGTCTCATCGGCCGACGCATACTTAGTCCCTTCACCGTTTCCGGTCCTGAGCAGTCTGTCGGTTGGCGTGGAGCAGCGAGAAATTCTCCGCGGGACGTAGTTTGGCCGGGGCCGCTGGAGGTCTCTACACAGTGTTTGAGAGTGTGGGGCTGTCCATTGCTACGAGGTCTGTGGCTTACCGACCCTGGACACGAAAGATGAATTTTGATTTAATGTACCTTCAAGTCAAGACTGTTCACATTTTGCCGTTTGGAGTTTGCTGTCAGCTGTTGGGATATTCCCACGAGCAACAACATGGTTTTCAAGTTGGAAATTTCTAGCCACCCTCTGGTAGAGTTTCACTGTCTTTGGTTGTTTGAATTGAAGTGCACCAGCGGAATCTTCTGCCTTGCGGCCGTTAACGTTCCAGTTACCTGCCCCGGCAGTTGACATAAATTTCAGGCAATGTAGTTTCCTCATTGTGTTGTTGTTGTCCAGCACAGTGGTTCAAATGGCTCTGAGCACTATGGGACTTAACTTCTGAGGTCGTCAGTCCCCTATGTAACGTTCCCTCTTTCTGTTTATTTAGGTTTGATTTGTTTGATTGTTATTCTTTATTTCTATTATTCGGAATCTTTTTTTTTTTATTAAATTGAGCCTGAAACTTACGTAATAAATACTTCGCGTGAAGTACGATTTGCAGCATAAACAAAAATTAATTTCGGAAATGTAATCCACTGAATATTAAAAGTAAAGCTTTTGAACAACGCGCGTGACTGACTAGATACATTCAGAGGGTACGTACATTCGCGTGCGAGTGGTTGCGGTCTGATGAGAAATTTTCATTGTGAAATAATTTCGTCGTAACACACTCGGAGATTGCGAACGTACATTCAGAGTAGAGGCACGTACGTTCTATCATTCCCCGTGGCCTGGGTAAAAGAATGGCAATTATTTAAATCTAAGAGTATTTCTTTTGC
Organism: Schistocerca gregaria; assembly: GCF_023897955.1. Lineage (NCBI taxonomy): Eukaryota > Metazoa > Arthropoda > Insecta > Orthoptera > Acrididae > Schistocerca > Schistocerca gregaria. Next base: position 541,599,084 of record NC_064921.1, read on the forward strand.
ATCGGACTAGTATTTTTATAAGAAAAAGAAGATTGCAGGTTCTGAATGTCTCGGCAAAACGAATCGGAAGTAATTTTAGCGGCCACGAAAGGAAAGTAGAGAGCACAATCACGTACCTCTATTGTTGAACAGCGCCGTTTTGAAGATCTTGGGTTCCATCTAAAACTCGCCTTCTCTGCTTAACATAAATACTCCATAGGCATGGGAATAAGGCTTGTTGTGCGATGAAAATAATATAAAACACATCTTGCGTCTTTTAACTCATTCATTTACCACACACACACACACACACACACACACACACACACACACTAGTAATTAGACAGTACGACATCCCACCAGCCCATCAGAACAAAAAGTAGTCGTTCATACAAGAAATAAAAAACGAAGGGCGAAATTGTTCCTATGTCTCTCAAAGATAAAAAGTTTACCAGATATTTCTCTGGTGTGTCACTGGAACAATTTTTCAGCACCTCTGCGATTAAATCACAATATTTTCAGTTACTATACACCTAGAACTTCGAACTGCTTAAACCTAACTAACCTAAGGACATCACACACATCCATGCCCAAGGCAGGATTCGAACCTGCGACCGTACCGGTCACGCGGTTCCACACTGTAGCGCCTAGAACCGCACGGCCACACCGGCCAGCCCAGCACAGTGTGTAGTTTGACAGCTACATGTATGACCAGTTGTGGGTGCTAATATCTTCTACGTTGTTCCGTTGTACTCCCTGTTGTGCCCTGGTCAGGTGAAGAGGAAGTTATCTTATTGGTGGGTCCTTTGACTGTCGGTCGGTTGGGTTGTCGTCAGATCCACAATGGTTGGGCCGACTGCCTGCATCACCTATGTGAACGTTAGTGTTTGAATTTCAGGCCGACCCTAGGAAATTCTGAGCGCCCTTTTCTTTGTTTGTTCTTGTTGTTTGTGCTTGTATGGCTTCTAGCCTATGTTTTTAAAGGCTGTTTTGCCCTTAAGGCGTAATATTCTTTAGGCCTTCAGCCTAATTTAAAGAACTGTTTCACGCGAGACCTTTGGCATTTTAAAGGTTTAATGTTGTTGAATTTTAAGTGTTGGACCTTCAGCCGATTTTGAGTTTGAATTTCTTTGTTCTTAAGGCCTGCAACCTAAATTAAAGAACTGATTTTTTTTAAAAAGATTAATGTTATAGACTTGTAAGTGTTAGGTCTTCAGCTGATCTGAGTGTAATTTGTTTGCTCTTGAAGTGTCTGATTCTTTGGGCCTTCAGTCTAACTGAGGAACTGTTTTAAGATAAGGCTTTGCCTTCTAATTTCTGCTTTGGTTGAGTTTTGCTTAATTAAGAACTGTTTTACGTAAGGCCTTTGTTTTTTTTTTTAAATTTAATGTTCTTTAGCCTTAAGTGTTGGGCTTTCAGCCGACTTTTGAATTCAAATTGTTTGCTCTGAAAATCTCGGATTCTTTGGACCTTCAGCCTAAATAAAGAACTGTTGTAAGATAAGCCTTGCCTTTTAAATTTCTGATTATGGTTGCATTTTAAGTTATTGGCCTTCAGCCGTTCTTAAACTGAAGTGGCTTTCAGCCAGTAATTAAGGCCTAAGGATTAAAGCAGTGTGTTAATTGTTTTTGGGATTTTGTAATGTTTGATCAAATAGTAAAGTTGTACGTTCGAGAGTAACTGACAGCCCCCTATTTTGGTCCCTTTCCACAATTTAAACTATCTGTTCTGTCCTGCGGGTTAAGCTGGGCGTTTCACAACTGTCGATAGATTTCTATGCTTTGCTACATAGAATGCATACACAGCTAATGGTGCAAAATGAAAATAATAAAGTTCTGAGTGAACAAATGGATACACAGTCTAAAAATACTAAAAGTATAAACGAAAAACTCGAAAAATAAACTAAAATAAGTCAGGAACATACTAAAGTTACAACAGCTGAGTGAAAAAATGGAGAAAAATAACTGCAAGTTAGAAAATGTAATCAACAAAATAGGTTTCTAACTGAAGAACTCATTAATATAAAGAAAGATGTACATTTTTTAAATGAAACTGTCAGTACGATTCAGGCATAAATTGTTAACATTAATGACAGGTTTGAAAATGAAACAGAGAAAATAATACAACAGGTCTGACCTACAGTGGAATCGAAGGTTGAGGTCCCTTCAAAGTGCCTCCATCTCACATGACGTGCCTGCTTCTCGCCACCTCCCACTCCATATAGTCCCTCACCCTCTGTCCCAAGCCACGCCTGCCAACCCCCCACCCCCCAAATGCTCGTGTGCCAACCTTGCCTCCACCACCACCCCAAGAAACCGTCCCTTATCCCACTTTCTTCTGATCCCCCATGTACACCACCCCTCCTCCCACATTCCCAGCCCCACCCTGCATACACATCCATCCTTTCCAACCCTGATCCTAATTTCCTTGATGTCCACACACTCATGATAGAAATCTGCAAGTATGTACCCAGTGCTCCTATTGTTGAGCTTAATCCCCTAGGAGACTTCACCCTTATCAGATCCCCCTCTCCCTCTTTCCACACTGACCTCCTCCAGAAACCTCCCCATATGACCTTTGGTCCATGTGCGTTTCTCACACCTTTCCTTGCCTCCTCTTTGTCTGCCAATCCTCATTGCTGTGATCAGTGATCACAAAGCTCAGCCCTGTGGTCATGGAAGCAGAGGTGTTGGCAGAACTGAACGCCCACCCTGCCCTGGAAATTTGCTCTATAACAACACTGGCCATACCTTCCTGATCAATGTGTTCACAGAATTCACCTCCTCCATAGATCATCTCCTCATTCAGGGAGCCCAGATTTTCAACCATTGCCACCCTGTTGACCTCTCTTATTCCCCTCCTCAATCCTACTGCAGCCCATGCTGTTTCCTCTACAATGACCACCTCACCCAAAACTGCAAAACCCAATCCCTTACCAGCCCTCACAGTAAAGCCTCCTACTTCTTCAGACAGTGTCCTAAACTCGCATTTCTTCCTTCCTGCAACACTAGCAAGGTCAAACCCCCTCCCACCAACCCTGTACTAACCGTTCCCTTTCACCCATTGATCAGGCCATCCACCCCAACAATTCCCCCAGCCTGCACCCTATGGCTGAAGACATCATCAATTTTCTGACCATTGTCCTCCAGATCCAATGCCCCCACACCCTCCAGCAGATTTCCCTTGCCTCTTGCGTTGTCTTCCATTTGAATACCTACGCCACCTACTGCTACAAACGGATCCGCTTCACCTTCACCTGCCTAGACACCCTCGTTTAAGCCTCTCTCTTCCTCCCTCTGCTCCCCTCCCCCCTGGTACACCAACAATATTGTCTCCTGCACCTAAACATTTATTCCCTCCCTGCCAATAAATACTTCTTCATGCATACCCTGTCGCAGCATCAGGTCGACTCCTTCATTCTTAATGAAGTCTTCTTCCAACTTCACCATATTGTCCACACCTCTCCCTGCCTCCTCCATCACATTGAGAATCTCCTTCCCCTAGCTTGAAGTGGGGTCACTATGGCCACCTGAAACATATCCCTGTGTGCCTATAACCCTTCCTCAATGACCCGACTGAACATCTCATTCTCAGCATCTTCTTTCCCTATGTCACCTGTGCCACTATGTTCATCCAGCTGCCCTCGCCCCTCTGAATTCATCTCCCATGCTAAAAGCACCTTCTCCAACTATGGTATTGCTGCAGACCTCAACATCAACAGCCATGACCCTGCCACACTTTGGTGATGGCATCAGTTCCTCACTACCCTCCACAGTGACCTCTATCCTCTCCCACAGCACACCTGCCCTGAAAGTATAATTCCACCCCAGATGTCGTCCTCACTTCCCCCAACCTCCTTGGTTGTATCACTGTGGATATCCTCACCCCACTGGTAGCGACCACCACCAAGTCATTCTCGCTATCTTATCAGCCCATTGCCCACCCCCTGCCCCTACCCTCCTGCTTCCCTGAAGTCTATCCATGACTACTGCTGAGCAGACTGGGATGTCTATTGAGAATCCATGGCCACTCAGTTTAAAAGCTATCCACTTACCTTTCCATATCCTGCTGACATCACCCATGCCTGATGCTGTGGAGATGCACATTCGTACCAAACTTAGCCACCCTCTCCTCCACAGGCTGTCCTCCTTCTTGGCAAATACCACAGGCTTTACCGCTCCTTTCTCTGCACCCATGACTGGGATACTCTCCTCCACCAATGGCAATTACAACAACACATCTGAAACCCCTTAAGAGCAAAGGAACGCCAAGACTGGCGCCACACATGTATACAACTCAATTCTGCTCTCTTTTTTAACTCCTCCAAGTACTGGTCTGCCTTCCTCCACCTTACTTCTAGCCATCCTGCCCTGCATTACTCCCTTCTCCTAGACAACTGTCCCTTCCTTGACAACCTCAGTAAGGCTAACTATTTTGCTTCATACCTCTCTGAGGTCTTCTCTATTCCTGACGATCTTCAGTTTGTTTACCCCCTCTTCCCCACAGTCCTTGAATGCTCTGATACCTCTATCCTGACCACTTAGATCAGTTAAACCCTTTAGACATAAACACTCCCATTACAGCACTTGATATCAACCTCATACTCTGCTCCAAATGCTACATTGTCCCGGGTCATGACTGTGACACCTACCGCCACCACAAGGAACTACCATGTCCTTCCTAGCTGTCCTTGTATACTGTCTTCCTCTCCACCAGATTTTACCCCAACCTGTGGAAGACTTTCCATGTCCTGCTGTTGCATACCCCAACAAACCCCCTCTGATACCTCTTCGTATTGTCCTGTCTGCCTCGCCTCTCTGTCCAATGAGGTCTTTGAGTCCATCCTGTCCCTATGCATTCATCTCAACCCTAACCAGTACCACCTTCGTATTACCCAGTGTCGTTTCTGGCTCCCTTCTCCACTGACGAACAGCTCCTTAAACTCACCAATCTTCTCTCCCTCCAACTTAACTACCGCCATTCTGTTGTTTGTTTCCCTCCATATCTGGCATCCCATGCTCCTCTTTAAACACCAGACATACCATCTTCCCATCAATTTCGTCCATCTCGTTGCTTCCTTCCCTCTCTAACGTCCTTCCTATGTCACTATCTGCAACTCTTGTACATTCTACCCACTGTGGGCATGCCTCAAAGCTCTGTCCTTTCCCCTCTCCTCTACTCCAGCATACCCCACATATGCCCAAACTTCCCCACCTGTTCACCTCCTCCAATTTTGCTGATGATACTGCCTTCCTGGCTCTCTATCCTACCCTTCAATAGTTCCAACACAGCCTTCAAATCTACCTCGACTACTTTATTGGTTGGTGCAACCAGTGGCTGCTTTGTATCAATACCTCCAAGACTCAGACCAAAACCCAGGCAATAATCATAGGTCATACTACCTCCTCCTTCCGGCTCCACGATGTTTACCTTACCATTTATGGTCATCCTATCTAACTCACTCCTATTGTGAAATACCTTGGTCTTACCCTCGACTATCACATCACCTGGACTCCCAATGTCATTATGATCAAATACAAAGCCCACAACAGACTCCACCTCCTGAAACTCCTATCTGGCCAGACATGGGGACAGCATCGTTCCAACCATCCTACAAATCCTTGATCAATTCTATGCTTTGTTATACGAGTGTCGTTTGTATTTTGTCCCACCCAGATTCTATAAAGCCCTCCAAATCCTTGAATGCCTTGCGCTCTGCCTCGCTTTCCATATCTGCTTCCTGTCCCCCACATGGATCCTCTATGACCTCATCCCCTTTTCATATCTTCTCCTTTTCCTCAGACACATTCACATCCTGTACATCATATGCTGACCTGGTCCCCCTCCCCCACCCCCTGGTGTCTCCTATCCTCTTTCCCCCCCTGTCCATTGCCATGCCTTTACTGATGTCATGCCCTCTCTCCATCTCCATGCCCTCCACCTCCTTTACCAACGAACGTTCCAGCCCCTATCTCACCTGGATGATGAGCTTCACTTTGATATCTACCCTTCTTACCAACTCTAACCCCACCATTCCCCCCTCCTCATGGCTCCCTCTCCCTTCCTTTTCCCTTCCCTTACGTGATTTTTTCCTCTCCTGCGCCCCCCTTCCTTTCTAGTGCAGCCCCGCAGGGTAGCCGTGCGGTCTAAGGCGTCTTTCCACAGTCTGGGCGAATCTTCTCTCGGGTAAGTGTATGTGTGTTGTCCTTAGTGTTAGTTTAAATTAGGTTAAGTAGTGTGTAGGCTTAGGGACCGATGACCTCAACAGTTTGGGACCTTAAGAATTTACACACATTTTTTTTCCTAGTGACCCCCTTCCACATCTCTGTGCTTCTTCTTGACTTGCCTTCCCTCTCTTTCTCACATCCCACCCATATCCTGTCCCTTTGTGCGATCGCGGATCCCTTTGCTTTTCCTCCTACCCTCTCCAACGCCACCCCCCCCCCCCCCCTGCCCCATTGCCCCCTCCTCACCCCTCTTTTTCCTCCAGGCAGTTTCGAGTCTTCGTTCTGTGTACTCTGTCTCGTGCAGTGGTTTTTAGAGTGTCATCGTTCTGGTGTGTTTTTAATACTGTGGCCAACTTTTGACTTTTGCATGTGACTTCAGTGTATTTTTACATGCCACGCACACTGCCAAGGTGTTCATGTTAATCCGAATTGTGTACTCTTATCATGTTCTTATGTCCCCCTTTTTATCGTCTTTTGTGTGTATCGTTTATTTGTACTGTCAATCAGCTGAAGAGCAGCGGATTGTTCCGCTGCTAGCCCTCCCTGTCCCATAGGGATAAAGGAATGAAATTACAATAAAGCAAAAAAAGATCAGCCCTGGTAGTTGGAAGTTTTACTCCTGACAACGTTGGCGGAGCTAGCCATCTAAAGCTGAAGAATGTTATTCGAATTGACGCAGCTTGAAAATCGAGAAGATTTTATTCTGTTGTTACTTCTTGCCAATTTTTTTAAAGATCGCTTCTTAACTGAGTAGTTTCACTTTTAGTTCTCTTTCTAATCTGCTAGTGTTAGAGTATATTTGGCAGCTGACTGTTTGACGTTACCTGGAACCAACTTGGAGCTTTCTGAGCTCCAAAATCAGTACAGTGGCTCCTCCTTATTTTTTGCTGGTGTTTTGTGAAGTTCACCTCTGTCACCTTTCCTCCACTCTGATAACACTGAATAATCAGACAACTCCACTTCTGAGCCTTCTACTTTCCCATGCCATCTACTGGTTAGTGCTTTAAATAAATATTACGCAGCTTAACTTGTTATATTGTGCTATGCCACCGTGCTGCAGCCGCTGTGTGAATGAGCTGTGGCCAGAAACGTGGACGCTGCCACTGGAGATCCACAAGATGCAGGTGCAGATTTTTTTTCAGCGTCTCGCTCCCATGAGTGGAAGAGACAAAATATATCGCTCCTTCTCAGTTGGGTAAAGGGCCACCAAACTGTTCTAAGGCCTCATGACAATACGAAAACTATCGCGTGTCCGCGTCCATGTGAGATACCCAATAAGCTCACAGTCAGTTCAAATACGTAATGTTTGTGCGACCCATGCCGATTTCGAAATATGTGTAGCTGAACATCGGACCTGAGCAACTGTAGTCGTGTAGTTCATCAGTATCGCCAAGTGCTGGAGCAGATGCGTTGAAAGGTGAGCAGCAATCTCATGTTTTTTCTTCAGCTCGTACTCGCTGCACCAACAAAAAAATACTGGTGAATCCCTTTTCTAAAAACAAATTGAATATGACTTGTAGTCCAAGCCCTAAACTTCATGTTTCTTAGAGTTTGTCTTATACGTTGAGGTGACAAAAGTCATGAGATACCTCTTAATATCGTGTCGGACCACCTTTTGCCTGCGTAGTGCAACAACTCGACCCTGCATGGGCTCAACAAGTCGGTGGTAGTCCCCTGCAGAAATACTGAACCATGCTGCCTACAAGCTCATCCATAATTGTGAAAATGTTCCTGGTGCACACTTTAGTACATGAACTGAGCTCTCGGTTATATCCCATAAATGCTCGATGGGATTGAAGCTGAGTGACGTGCATGGGCAAACTATTCGCTGTAATTATACAGAATGTTCTTCAAACCAATCATGAACGATTGTATCCTGGTGACGTGGTCCACTGTCATCCAAAAAATTCAGTTGTTTCTGGCGCTTTGTCATCCGAAAAGTTCCATTGTTGTTTGGGCACATGAAGTTTATGAATGGCTGAAAATGGTCTCCAAGTAGCTGAACTCCATTTCCAGTTAATGATCGGTTCATTTCGACCAAAGGACCCAGTCATTCCTAGTAAACACAGCCTACAGCATTATGGAGTCACCACCGACAACTTGGGTCCATGGCTTCGTGGGGTCTGCACCACACTTGAATCCTACCATTGGATCTTACAAACTGCAGTCAGGAGTCATCTCATCAGGCTACGGTTTTCCGGTCGTCTAGGGTTCAACCGATATTGTGACGAGCTCTGGAGAGGTGCTGAAAGCAATGTACTGCTGTTAGCAAAGACACCTGCGTCGGTCGTCTGCTGCCAAAGCCCATTAACGCCGAATTTTGCCTTACTGCCATAAGAATACATCCGTCACACGTCCCACATTGATTTATGCGATTATTTCACGCAGTGTCGCTTGTCTGTTAGCACTGACAACTCTATGCAAACGCGTTCGTTAAGTGAAGGCTGTTGACCACTGCACTGTCCGTGATGAGAGGTAATGCCTGAAATTTGGTAGTCTCGGCACACTGACATTCTGGATGTTGGAATATTGAATACCCTTCCCATATCTCCTCAATGTAGCCATAATCTCTTCAGACACATTTTCACATGAATCACTGAATCATCTGAGCACAAATGATATCTTCGCCAGTACACTGTCCCTTTATACCTTGTGCATGCGACACCACCACCATATGTATATATACATATCGCTATTTCATGACTTTTGTCACCGCAGCTTGCTGCAGCTAGTAGGAGCGTAATATAAAAACTCCCCGAAATATTAATTTAGCAGTGCTTACATGACTGGGGTACTCGAATATACATATGACTCTTGTTAATGTCTTGCCATTTCGGGCGTAGTTAAGCTGCAAAGAGTACAGAATTACGGAACTGGGAACAAAAACGGTTCCAGCTTCATGCAGGAGTCTATCTATACCAACAATAAAACCGTAAAATAACCGTGTCTGTCTGTTTAAACCCGCTAAACTCCAAAACTACTAAAGGAATTTCCATGGGATATAATTTGTGCCTAGCATGAGGCAACACACAAACTTTATATCATGAAAATTTGAACACGGAAAAAAAATCATATCTTAATTTAAAGCTTTCCCTAAAATCGTCTGCTTAACTTAGTAGTTCGGATGTCTTAACTCAGTGACATGATCATCACGGCTTAATCACCAAGGAATCAATAGATTGCGCTATTTCTTCTGTACCAAAGAAGCAATAGGTGGCGCTGTTAGCTTTATAATTCAGTGACAGATGTATTTTCGGAAGTTTACGTCAGTGACAGAATTAAGTATCGGAATTTTATCTTTACGAATGCAAATAAGCAATAAATATCCATGCCTAGGATGTAAGGATTTACTGACTTCCCTTTGCATATTAAAAGCTTAACGGGATTGCTTTGCATCTTTCGATATGTTTCATTTACATTCTTTGCCAAGAGAAACGAATTTATTGGGTTTGCAATGTGATTTGGGTGCCTGCTCATTTCACTTTGATTTCGTTTAGTATACGAATGAAAATCCTCAGAAAACCGTCAAGTCTTTCTGAATACATCAGAAGGGCTGAAAGATTATGTTGTATCAGGAATCCAGCGAAGATTGTGACGAACGCCGAAGGCATCCGATATGTCAAAGCTTTCGCTGCAATTGCCTCAACACCACCGTAGCACAGGGCAGTGACATGAAGTCCGCCGATCGTGGCCAAAGCAGCCTCCAAATAGTCATGGACAGTGACCAGTCCTCCCTCCAGTCATACAGAGGAGCCACGGACTGTATCCGTGCTGTTGTGTCGTCTTTATAGTCATCGTTCATCCCCATCACGGTCGGAGGAAGGCAATGCAAGCAGCCTCCACTAGGACCTTGCCTAGTATGCCGGTGCGGGTGTCCCGCATCGTCCCCTGCACTCTGTTATGGAGTATGGGACTGCATCATCATTTCTTACTTGTGACCGAAAGAACCTGAGGTTGTACAGAGTTTCAGGGAGAGTATAAGGGAACAATTGACAGGAATGGGGGAAAGAAGTACAGTAGAAGAAGAATGGGTAGCTTTGAGGGATGAAGTAGTGAAGGCAGCAGAGGATCAAGTAGGTAAAAAGAGGAGGGCTAGTAGAAATTCTTGGGTAACAGAAGAAATATTGAATTTAATTGATGAAAGGAGAAAACATAAAAATGCAATAAATGAAGCAGGCAAAAAGGAATACAAACGTCTCAAAAATGAGATCGACAGGAAGTGCAAAATGGCTAAGCAGGGATGGCTAGAGGCCAAATGTAAGGATGTAGAGGCTTATCTCACTAGGGGTAAGATAGATACTGCCTACAGGAAAATTAAAGAGATCTTTGGAGATAAGAAAACCACTTGGATGAACATCAAGAGCTCAGATGGAAGCCCAGTTCTAAGCAAAGAAGGGTAAGCAGAAAGGTGGAAGGAGTATATAGAGGGTCTATACAAGCGCAATGTACTTGAGGAGAAAATTATGGAAATGGAAGAGGATGTAGATGAAGATGAAATGGGAGATATGATATTGCGTGAAGAGTTTGACAGAGCACTGAAAGACCTGAGTCGAAACAAGGCCCCCGGAGTAGACAACATTCCATTACAACTACTTACGGCCTTGGGAGAACCAGTCCTGACAAAACTCTACCATCTGGTGAGCAAGATGTACGAAACAGGCGAAATACCCTCAGACTTCAAGAAGAATATAATAATTCCAATCCCAAATAAAACCGGTGTTGACAGATGTGAAAATTACCGAACAATCAGTTTAATAAGCCACAGCTGCAAAATACTAACACGAATTCTTTACAGACGAATGGAAAAACTAGTAGAAGCCGACCTTGGGGAAGATCAGTTTGGATTCCGTAGAAATGTTGGAACACGTGAGGCAATACTGACCCTACGACTTGTCTTAGAAAATAGATTAAAGAAAGGCAAACCTACGTTTCTAGAATGTGTAGACCTAGAGAAAGCTTTTGACAATGTTGACTGGAATGCTCTCTTTCAAATTCTAAAGGTGTCACGGGTAAAATACAGGGACCGAAAGGCTATTTACAATTTGTACAGAAACCAGCTGGCAGTTACAAGACTCGAAGGACATGAAAGGGAAGCAGTGATTGGGAAGGGAGTGAGACATGGTTGTAGCCTCTCTCCGATGTTATTCAATCTGTAAATTGAGCAAGCAGTAAAGGAAACAAAAGAAAAATTCGGAGTAGGTATTGAACTCCATGGAGAAGAAATAAAAACTTTCGGGTTTGCTCATGACATTGTAATTCTGTCAGAGACAGCAAAGGACTTGGAAGAGCAGTTGAATGGAATGGACAGTGTCTTGAGAGGAGTATATAAGATGAACATCAACAAAATCAAAACGAGGGTAATGGAATGTAGTAGAATTAAGTCGGGTAATGCTGAGGGAATTAGACTAGGAAATGAGACACTTAAAGTAGTAAAGGAGTTTTGCTATTTGGGGAGCAAAATAACTGATGATGGTCGAAGTAGAGAGGATATAAAATGTAGACTGGCAATGGAAAGGAAAGCGTTTCTGAAGAAGAGAAATTTGTTAACATCGAGTATAGATGTGTCAGGAAGTCATTTCTGAAAGTATTTGCATGGAGCGTAGCCATGTATGGAAGTGAAACATGGACGATAAATAGTTTAGACAAGAAGAGAATAGAAGCTTTCGAAATGTGGTGCTACAGAAGAATGCTGAAGATTAGATGGGTAGATCACATAACTAATGAGGAAGTATTGAATAGGATTGGGGAAAAGAAAAGCTTGTGGCACAACTAGACCAGAAGAAGGGATCAGTTGATAGGACATGTTCTGAGGAATCAAGGGATCACCAATATAGTATTGGAGGGCAGCGTGGAGGGTAAAAATCGTAGAGGGAGACCAAGAGATGAATACACCAAGCAGATTCAGAAGGATGTAGGTTGCAGTACGTACTGGGAGATGATGAAGCTTGCACAGGACAGAGTAGCATGGAGAGCTGCATCAAACCAGTCTCAGGACTGAAGACCACAACAATAACAACATGATAATTACCTACTACTTTCTGCACGTCAAATTGCGCGCGACCTGGATTGCAATGGCTTGAAGGGAAGCAGTGATTGGTTGCATAACTTCAAACAGTACTACAGCATTGGAAGATGTAAGATAACGAAATTTCAAAGGAAGCGTCAATTTGACGGTGCTCAGCAAACTGAGGAATATGCACGAAAATATGTAGATGAGATAAAAAGACTTAACCCCTCGTTCAGTAAGGAATTTATTTTCAGCTTCGCCCTGTCGGGATTTGACAGGGAAATGCGTATGAAAGGATCCCTGGAGACTGGAGGTTCCAAAGAGGTGTATCAAGATCAGCTAACATCAGTGTCTTAACGCATGCATATACAATTATGCCGACTGTTAGTAAGGATGGTAGGTTGGTTACAAAGCTATTTATTGTGCTGCGAGATGTTGGAAGTGCTCTGCCCCCTACGATTCTTTCTGTTGTGCGTGATCTCGCAAGGGCAATACGGAATATTTACGTCACAGCGGGAAAGAGTGGGAAAATGGGTGTAAGGAAACTATATGGTATGCGCGCCGCTTTTGGCCAATAGCTGGTCGAAATAATTTGCTTTTGCTTGATTCCTGGCCTGCGTATAAAGCATCATACTCCTTTAGAGAAAACTATCCCTCCTAAAAAGTGCGTGACGTTGCAGTTAATGACACTTGGAAATACTGTACAAATTTAGCCTCTAGATGTTTGTCTTTTTCCCTCCCTGCACGTTTTGTAACTCCCAAGGAGTTCGATTGAGATCTTGATGGTGTGAACCTTTGTGATCACTATAGCCCGCCATTTTTCATTCCACGTTCATGGTGCAAGTTAATTGTTTGTTTTTCAAAATGCTTCAAATGGCTCTGAGCACTATGGGTCTTATCATCTGAGGTCATCAGTTCCCAAGAACGTAGAACTACTTAAACCTAACTAAGCTAAGGACATTACACACATCCATGCCTGAGGCAGGATTCGAACCTGCGAACGTAGCAATCGGGCGGTTCCGGACAGAAGCGCCTTGAACCGCTCGGCTACAACGGCCGGCATTTTGTTTTTGGCATTTCTTGAATGTCGACGATGTCCATTTTGTGAAGTGTAATACATAAATCCCATAGAAGGTTGATCTGTGCGCCTCCCGGACACTCATTTTCCGTCGCCCTCCTGATGCACATGGTGAGTCATCAGTAGCTAATATTTTTCCTATCATAAGTATTAACACAACATTTTCAATTAAGCCTCACTTCAGATTGAACTTGCTGGCCTGCTATCAAGTGATACTTTATTTCGAACGGCGAGGAAGATTTTTCAAGACGGATTTGACAGTTTGTGACATCAAATGGGGAGTATGATGCTGAAGAAACTGAACATTCACTTCCTAAATGCTGTCTACATTTTCTGCAGTGTATTTTGGACCTGTCTGAAACCAGTGTCAGAAAACTGGGAAACAGCCCAGTTACTTCCGTTGAGTTGGAAAGAATAATAAAGGATCTTAAGAGAAGACACAGAGCAAGAAACGAGATAAATTCTTAGAAAAGAAATTTCATGAAATCCTGGAAGAAATACCAAAACCACGGAGGCTGAGTTCTGAAAATGATGCACCATCTCTGTTGCCACGTTGTAGTAATTATTTGTCCCAAAACTATGACATTTATGAGAACAATGTGTTCAAACCGCTTACAAGTTTTTCGCTTAAAGAACAGGAAGGTTTTCGTCTGTAATGGCAGTATGTTTTAAAGCTTACCAACAAACTGAGTCACAGCTAGATGAAGATCAGTTGTACAATGAATTAGTGATTTACAGAATGCATATGCTGTGTCAGATAAAAGTAAAGCAGAATACCAGAGTTGGGTAGATTTTTTAGGCAGCAGACCCCGTAAAATCTCCCATCCCCAATTGCCTAGGTTTATACTAAACATATTTTCAGTTCCCACCAGTAACTCATTTGCTGAAACAAACGTCAATTCTTCATTATAATGAAGAACCAATGATCAGAAGACAAAAATAAGGTATCCATGGCCTTTGCAAACAGAGAGCTTCAAGTAAAAGTGAACATTTCTGAAAGTGGTGGTAACTTCTTCAGTTTTCTGAAACGAAGGAGGGACACCAAAGGGCTACTGAATCCAGAAAAGACTAACGCAAAAATTGCGTTCAAAAATAAAAAACAGTGATCATGATATTGTTGGATATTTTCTTCAAATTATCTCTCTATTTACTTTACCTGAACTTTGAACTGATCTTATTATATTGCCTTTAAATGTTTATTTCAAATTTCATTTAATGTTTAAAAAATGACTCTGAGCACTATGGGACTCAACTGCTGTGGTCATCAGTCCCCTAGAACTTAGAACTACTTAAACCTAACTAACCTAAGGACATCACACACATCCATGCCCGAGGCAGGATTCGAACCTGCGACCGTAGCAGTCGCACGGTTCCGGACTGCGCGCCTAGAACCGCGAGACCACCGCGGCCGGCATTTCATGTTTAAATGGAAAATGTGTACATTATACCTAAGAATGAAAAAGAGAAGACTTTCTCTATTTTGTATGAAGGCAGTATTAAAAGTAAAATTTAATTTGTTTAGGAAGTGTAGGTGCAACGAACTAGTTATATTACGCATTCCATATAACACTCTAATTGTCCGGCCCAGGGTTTCTTGAAAGGTGAGTTCCCTCGTAGGAACCATACCGGCCGCTGCGTGAAATAATTTGGAGAAACCACGAAAAACCTAAATCAAGATTCCTCGATGAAGTTTGGTGCTCCACCCTCTGAATACGAGGCCACTCTGTTTATGATGCTGCTGCCTCATTTGGTTTTCCCCTACTGTACAATACTGTTTTACAAATAAGTTATTTAATAATGAACAGGCAAATGCTACGCTATTAATTCATTCATTTGTTACTCCAGGTCACTACACACACTAACTCACTATATACACAGTTTCATAACACTACGCACACTATGAGCTGATGTCAGGGCCATTTTGCACACTGCAGCGCGTCATTTGATAGTCTGAAAAACTAAATCAGCATCCCTCTATGTTGAGCTCAGAAATAAGACCTTAGTGTTATACATTGTATAGCTTTGGGTGTAAGTTTTCCCAGAAGAAGAAAAAGAAATGTATACAGTGCGAAATTGTTATGTGGAATGTTAGATGTTTTATCATCGTTATTATTATTTATATCACATTTCTTACTGAACCCCTACTCTGGGTCAATTAAGTAATCCTTCAGTGTAGTCAGTGTTTGGGTTAACAGGTTCTTTTTAACTGCCGTTTTTAAATAAGTGTTTCAGCAATTTCCTTAATCACTTTTGGTATTTTGTTGTACCGTTCTATACTTTCGTAGAAAATGCTGTTTTGAGCTTTATGTTTGTTCTTTCTCGGTAAACGTAAGATCAGTGTAGATCTTGTTTCATGGTCATGGACAGAACTGTCTGCGCAATAATTACCAAAGTTATTTTTGATGTGTATAACTGATTTGCACGGTGCAGTTAAAATCCCCAGTGTTTGAAAAAGGTCCTTACAATGAGCTCGACAACTATTTTTGCTTATTAGTCTGATGCCCTTTTTCTGTGATTTGAAAATTGTGTTCATATTTTTAGCATTTGTCTTCGCACCTCTTTTTGCATCAATGGTCGCTGTACTGTGCGGTACTCAAGACGTCGCCTCACCATCCGTGTAGTGCTGCACCCAAGTTCACCTCCTGACTTAAGGTTCCTCACGTGGGTATATGGTCTTGCACGACCGAGTGAACGTTATAAACATTACGTATGTTTTACAGTAACCTGTACTTGCAAACATAGCTCCTCTTTTTTTGACAACTGCATTGAAATGATAAACAAGTGAGACTGATTTCCCTCAATGTACACTCTAAGGAAAACAGAAGAAGGCCGCATCAAGAAGGAATTTTCCAAATGGGACAATATCGGTAGACGTGATGTACAGACAAACAAATGATTACAATCTGAGAAAAAATGGATGATTTATTCAACAGATAGAGCTTCGCAAACTTAGCAAATCAATAAAGCGTTGGTCCGCCTCTGGCCCTTATGCAAGCAGTTATTCGGTTTGACATTGATTGACAGAGTTGTTGGATGTCATCCTGAAGGATACCGTGCCAAATTACGTCCAATTGTAGCATTAGATGTCTAAATCCTGAGCCGGTTGGAAGGCCCTGCCCACAATATTCCAAACGTTCCCAGTTGGGGAGAGATCTGGAGACCCCGCTGTCCAAGGCAGGTTTAGGCCAGCACGAAGACAAGCAGCAAAGACTCTAGCAGCGGTCGGGTGGTCATTATCTTGCCGAAATTTAAGCCTCAGATGCCTTGCCACGATGGGCAATAAAACGGAGCGGAATATATCGTCGACGTAGCGCTTCGATTGAAGTGTGCCGTGAACGACAACCAAAGGAGTTCTGCTATGAAAAAAATCACACAACGAGCCATCACTCCTGGTTATAGGTCTGTATGACTGACGACAATCGGGTTGGTATCCCATCGCTGTCTGGGGCGTCGCCAGATATATCTTCCCTGGTCATCGGGGCTCAATTCGTAGCGGGATTCATCACTGAAGACAATTCTACTCCAGTCAATGAGGTTACAGGCCCAAGAGATGTCTGGAAGCTCCCCAGACAGTGGTGGAATACCAACCTGACTTTTGCTCACCATAAAAACCAACAGCCAGGAGTGACGGTCTCGGGTGCCATTCCTTTTCACAGCAGGACCCCTCTGGTTGCCATCCACGGCACCCTTACAGCACCACCATCTCGTTGCCCTTCATAGCAAGCCATCCTGGGCTTACATTTAAGCAAGAATGATCGCACCATACGGCGAGAGTTTCTAATACTTGTCTTCGTGCCTGAATTTGGCCAGAGGCCGCTAGATTTCTCCCCATCTGAGAAAATTTAGAGCAATACAGGCAGGGACCTGAAACTACACTCAAGCTCATAAATTAACGATAATGTTAATACATGGGAAACAACGCTCTGGTGGGCGGTTTGCAGGTTTAAATCACCTCAGGGTATGACCATGTGGTGCATTTGACCTGCGGTCGTCGCACGGTGGCACTGGCAGCAGTCCACAGAGATGCGTTGGTGCATATCAGAGTACGGTGCAGCGAGTAAGTGTGCAGATGTTTTCAGACGTGCTAATGGTGACTGTGTGTTGAAAATGGCTCAAAGAACACATGTTGATGACGCTATGAGGGGTAGAATACTAGGGCGACTGGAGGCTGGTCAAACACAGCAGGTCATTGAACAGGCTCTCCGTGTGCCATAAAGTGCGATCTCAAGATTACGGCAACGATTCCAGCGGACAGGAAACGTGTCCAGGCGCTGCAATACGGGACGTCCACAGTGTACAACACCACAAGAAGACCGATAACTCACCATCAGTGCCTGCAGACGGCCACAGAGTACTGCAGGTAGCCTTGCTCGGGACCTTACCGCAGCCATTGGAGTAGTTGGCTCCTGACACACAGTCTACAGACGACTGTACAGGCATGGTTTATTCGCCTGGAGACCTGCAAGGTGCATTGCACTGACCCCTGGTCACAGGAGAGCCCATAAAGCCTGGTGTCAAGAACACAGTACATGCTCATTGAAACAGTGGTCCCAGGTTATATTCACGGAAGAGTCGAGGTATAGTGTGAACAGTGATTCTCGCCGGGTTTTCACCTGGCGCGACCAGGAACCAGCTACCAACCCCTTAATGTCCTCGAAAGGGGCCTGTATGGAGGCCGTGGTTTGATGGTGTGGGGTGAGATTATGATTGGTGCAAGTACACCCCTGCGTGTCTTTGACAAAGGAACTGTAATGGGTCAGGTGTATCGGGATGTCATTTTGCACCTGCATGTCCGCCTT
Source organism: Schistocerca gregaria (assembly GCF_023897955.1). NCBI lineage: Eukaryota > Metazoa > Arthropoda > Insecta > Orthoptera > Acrididae > Schistocerca > Schistocerca gregaria. The sequence continues at coordinate 541,617,174 of NC_064921.1, forward strand.
TTCAGGGGTGCAGTGGGTCCTGATGAATGATAACGTACGGACCCACCGAGATGCCATCGTGGAGCAGTACCTTGAAACAAAAGATATCAGGCGAATGGAGTGGCCGACCTGTTCTCCAGACCTAAACCCCATCCAGCACGTCTGGGATGCTCTCGGCCTACGTATTGCTGCACGTCTTCAATCCCCAACGACACTTCAGGAGTTCCGACAGGCATTGCTGCAAGAATGGGAGGTTATATACCAGCAGCTGCACGATCACCTGATCCAGAGTATGCCAACCTGTTGTTCAACTTGTGTACGAGTTCATGGTGATAATATCCCATATTGATGATGGGGTACATGTGCAGGCGTTTTGTACCACATGTATTTCGGGACAGTTTTCTCAACTTAGCACCAATACCGTGGACCTATAGTCTGTGCCGTGTGTGTTCCCTATATACCTCTGCTGTTGGCTGCAGTTTTGTGAAGTGCCACGTTGTGTGGCACCACATTCTGCAATTATCATTAATTTATGAGCATGAGGGTAGCTCATGCTTTTGACGATCTAACTCGGCAGTTAGACAAAATTTAGCACGATATCTCTCAGGAGGACATCCAATAACACTGTCAATCAATGTCAAGCCGAATAACTGCTTGGAAAGGGCCAGAGAACCCATTGACTCAATTAGTGAACCTCTTTCTCTGGAATAAATCATGCAAATTTTCTAAAATTGTGATCATTTGTTTTTCTGTACATGTACATCACATCTAGCGATTCCGTCCCATTAACATAATTCCTTCCCAGTGCGTAGTTTTTTTGTCTTAAAATGTATATTGATAATACCACCGTAAAATAAATTTCGAAGTGTAACGTGTTTCACAAATTTGAAAATCAGTATTTGTTCCAAATAGTTTGTTATCCAGTGGGTCTTATAAAGTACTGGAACTATCAGAAATTCTAAGGTACTGAAACATGACTTCTGTATGCCTCTGACAGTTCATGGAGCCGCATAAGGATTCGACTCTGAATAGCTTTCTGACCAGTATTCACAAGTCCTAAAAAGAGTGGGCTACACTTGACCTCCATGAATATTAACGGAGACGCCGCAAAGGGCTGTAGGCGGTAATCGCCCTAGGGGATTCATCTCTTTGATTTCATGAATTAATCAGGGGCTTCGAGAGAGCGAACCCATAGAAAGCAGAACTGTTTCGTGTTTACGTCCCGTCCTTGAATGGTGCACACCAAGGGAAGTTCAATCGATTGTGTGTCGGACACCGGATTGAAAGTAGCAGATCAATGCCTATGCTCTTCCTCAGATTCAGCTTCATAACTGGAACCTTACTAGCACAGCACATTACAATTTTGAATGCTGGAGCGTCGGAAATAAAGGAAAATAATGCTTCAATCAACTGAAATTTTGGAGTCAGATTTTGTAACGTAGAAACTTCTATCGTTCTCCCACTTTCGTCTAACAAAACAACAGTGAAACAATATATTAGTCTCTCGAAAGTAATCTGAGCCCAGAAACAAATACAGGAGTACTGCTCTCACGAGTCTGTGTATTTGGTGGCCCCTTCCCTCGAATAAACCAACTAACTGTGTATTTGTTGCTTCGTTAATGGTCGGGAAATCAATAGATTCACATAAGTTATCAGAAATTGGTCGTTCTCCCGAACTATAGAATGATGGATTATCGTACGGCATGTTGTGAAGTGCGTGCTACACTGCAGTGTTACTTTGGCTCTGAGCACTATGGGACTTAACATCTCAGGTCATCAGTCCCCTAGCACTTAGAACTACTTAAACCTAACAACCTTAAGGATATCACACACATCCATGCCCGAGGCAGGATTCGAACCTGCGACCGTAGCGGTCGCGCGTTTCCATTTCTGAAAGTGGTGGTAACTTCTTCAGTTTTCTGAAACGAAGGAGGGACACCAAAGGGCTACTGAATCCAGAAAAGACTAACGCAAAAATTGCGTTCAAAAATAAAAAACAGTGATCATGATATTGTTGGATATTTTCTTCAAATTATCTCTCTATTTTCTTTACCTGAACTTTGAATTGATCTTATTATATTGCCTTTAAATGTTTATTTCAAATTTCATTTAATGTTTAAAAAAATGACTCTGAGCACTATGGGACTCAACTGCTGTGGTCATTAGTCCCCTAGAACTTAGAACTACTTAAACCTAACTAACCTAAGGATATCACACACACCCATGCCCGAGGGAGGATTCGAACCTGCGACCGTAGCAGCCCCGCGGTTCCGGACTGCTGCGCCAGAACCGCACGGCCACCGCGGCCGACAGAACTTTTCGAACGACGCTCGTATAAGCAGTGGACTTACGAACAGAAAAGCCCAGTTTGCTCTACAGTCAAATACTAGTGACAAACAGTGTCACGAGACTGGAGGAATTTTAATTGGAATTGCGGTTTTACCCTTACTGAAATCTTAAATATTGTTTGCAAACGGGGAAATACACTTCTGCCCATTAAAATTGCTACACCAAGAAGAAGTGCAGATGATAAATGGGTATTCATTGGACAAATATATTATACTGGAACTGACATGTGATTACATTTTCACGCAATTTGGGTGCACAGGTTCTGAGAAATCAGTATCCAGAAAATCACCTCTGGCCGTAATAACGGCCTTGATACGCCTGGGCATTGAGTCAAACAGAGCTTGAATGGCGAGTACAGGTACAGCTGCCCATGCTGCTTCAACACGATACAACAGTTCATCAAGAGCAGGGACTGGTGTATTGTGACGAGCCAGTTGCTCGGCCACCACTGTCCAGACGTTTTCAATTGGTGAGAGATCTGGAGAATGTGCTGGCCAGGGCAGCGGTCGAACATTTTCTGTATCCAGAAAGGCCCGTACAGGACCTGCAACATTCGATCGTGCATTATCCTGCTGAAATGTAGGGTTTCGCAGGGATCGAATGAAGGGTAGAGCCACAGGTCGTAACACATCTGGAATGTAACGTCCACTGTTGAAAGTGTAGTCAATGCGAACAGGAGGTGACAGACGTGTAACCAATGGCACCCTATACCATTACACTGGGTGATACGCCAAAGTGGCGATGACGAATACACGCTTCCAATGTGCGTTCACCGCGATGTCGCCAAACACGGATGCGACCATCATGATGCTGTAAACAGAACCTGGATTCATCCGAAAAAATGACGTTTTGCCATTCCTGCACCCAGGTTCGTCGTTGAGTACACCATCGCAGGCGCTCCTGTCTGTGATGCAGCGTCATGGGCAACTGTAGCCATGGTCTCCGAGCTGACAGTCCCTGCTGCTGCAAACGTCGTCGAACTTTTCATGCAGATGATTGTTGTCTTGCAGACGTCCCCATCTCTTGACTCAGGGATCGAGACGTGGCTGCACGATCCGTTACAGCCATGGAGATAAGATGACTGTCATCTCGACTGCTAGTGATACGAGGCCGTTGGGATCCAGCACGGCGTTCCGTATTACCCTCCTGAACCCACCGACTCCATGTTCTGCTAACAGTCAGTTGGATCTCGACCAACGCGAACAGAAATGTAGCGATACGATAACCCGCAATCGCGGTAGGCTACAATCCGACATTTATCAAAGTCGGAAACGCGATGGACGCATTTATCCTCCTTACACGAGGAATCACAACAACGTTTCACCAGGCAACTCCTTGTGTATGAGAAAACGGTTGGAAACTATCCTCATGTCAGGACATTGTAGGTGTCGCCACCGACGCCAACCTTGTGTGAATGCTCTGAAAATCTAATCATTTGCATATCACAGCATCTTCTTCCTGTCGGTTAAATTTCGCGTCTGTAGCATGTCATCCTCGTGGTGTAGCAATTTTAACGGCAAGTAGTGTATTACTGAGAAGATCGGAAAAGCCAAAGTCATGAAAAAGTAAGAATTGCGGTGTAGGTGATCTTTGGTGATACAAACTTACACGGGTGACAGGAAAGGGCAAATCCATCATTTTAAGGCAAAGAACTATCGTTCACTGAACACGGGAGGAACACAGAAGAACCGAGTTTGGTCCCGTATGGATAGTCAGCTACAGTTTTTGATCCTATAATAGAATGATTTGCTTACAAAACAATTGTTAGACCGGTTCTTGAGTAATGCTTATCTGCGACCCTTACAGATGAGTTAACACAAGAGGTAGAGTATATCCGATGAAGAGTGGCGTACGGCTCATGAAATGACCATGACATGAAAAATGAAAGTTGCCGTACTGAGCCTCACCGATAGTCATTCTTCTCATACACAACATGCGAGTAGACCAGGAAATGGAAGGGGAGGGGTACGACGGAGAAAGTGACAGAGATTTCAGAAATACCCACCAGAACACACGGCAAGGTGGCTTGAAGGTTTCAGATGTAAATGTCAATGAAACAGGTGTAAGAAACGTGGGACACAGTCTTCGAATATACAACCCATTTCAGTCTCTCTAGGCACGATTGAAGCACTTGGAGTCTCCAGTTTTATTTTAAAGACTATGCTCTACCATGGGTAGAACAAAGTTTTTGTGTACCCCTTGGGTGGTCAGTCGTCTCCCTCTTCACGGAGACGGAGACATCACCTAAGTTAGCTCAAAGAATTCCTCCGTTCATTATTGTCCACTATTGCAAGAGGTATAATCATACTCATACTATCTGACGATATTAACTGAAATAATTTGACGTAGTATCATATGAGACGCGCGCTCTGGGAGCATTGTCAGAATATTCGTGCTCGAATCAATTAAAAACCAAACCAGATTTGTATGTTGGTTGCGTACTGGCCACAGAGGACCAGAAGTAAAATAAGTTATTTTATAAGACACCCTCGTCTGTGAATAGCAGCAACATGGTCAACAAACTGCAAAAAAATATCTGGCACAAACAAGAGATATTCCAAATCAGACAATTAACGTATAGATATACGATACCGAAAGTGCAGAGGTATTTATAAAATATGCTGTCTGAAAATAGGACTGTAAGAGCAACGACAGGCACAAGACCTACACTCGACAGTAATATGTTATCGTAACTAGTTGGGTTGGGTTGTGTGGGGAAGGAGACCAGACAGCGAGGTCATCGGTCTCATCGGATTAGGGAAGGGCGGGGAAGGAAGTTGGCCGTGCCCTTTCAAAGGAACCATTCCGGCATTTGCTTGGAGCGATTTAGGGAAATCACGGAAAACCTAAATCAGGATGGCAGGAGGCGGGATTGAACCGTGGTCCGCCTGAATGCGAGTCCAGTGTGCTAGCCACCGCGCCACCTTGCTCGTTTCGTAACTAGTTAGTTAGCTGTATCGTAACTTAAGTTATTTGCGTTTTACATATTTCAGTGTTTGTCAATTAACTAATGTAATTTGTAAATCTTGTTACTGTCCTGACGAGGACTATAGGAATAAAAAGCAGAAGTATTGCAACACCTAAAATCGACTCCCCTGGATGCAATACTTAAATTGCAAACATTTTCATTTCCATCACAAACTTCACAATAGAAAATTTTGCACGAGTCGTAACAGTAGAAGTCTCGTTCTAGTTATAAGGGTATTTATGAATAGTTTTGGTGTGCAACATTGTAGCAATTTGGATTTTCCTGTTACTTTAGAAAGATTTCTTTGCGCACCTAGCGTTTTCGTTACATTGTTGTCTGCAGCACCACGGGATTGTTTCAGTAATTTGATAAGCCGTTGTTGATTAGCAATTAGGACACTTAATTGATTTCAGACTATATAAATGTATCATTTACAATGAAGTGATTATTTTCAGTTTTTTTTTAAATTGACGAATATAATAATTTAGACTGCGTGCAGATAGGATGATAAAGATTAATGAGCTTCCGAATCTGAAGTTACAGGTGAATGCGGAACTGCACTGATAAACAAAGGAAAAATGACTGACATGTTAGCAAAATCAGCGTGAGGTGTAGGTACTGTTACTCGCAGAAGCCAAGACAGGCTTTTATGGAGGAAATAATTCCTAATTCTAGAAAAAAGTTAACACGATAGGTTCTATTGCATAAAAGGTTAGCGCAATGCATTCGGTTACAAGAAAGATAACCATAATATAGTCTACTGCTGAAAAAATTAGCGCTGTAGTAGATTCTATTGCAGTTTAGAACAACACAGTAAAAAAAAAAAAAAAAATAAAAGACCGATCAAATCGTAGCTCAGCAACGCCGCTTAGCTAGGGAGCAAGCTAAAAACAAACAGAAAAAAAATTTAGCATCTTCTCACTGACTGGATGGCATTATGGACGAGATAAAAAACACATTGAAGCCAAGCTTGATGATCAAGTGTCCTTGATAAGAAAAGAAATACAAGGCTGGAGCGAACAGCGAAGCAAGCAGATAATAGAGACAATTGACACAAAATTTATGCCATGGTGCGAGCTCAAAACTATATTATATTTGGCCACTGGTGCCACTAATGAAATACACAAATTAATAGCGAAGTCCGTACGGAATCGTGCCGTTCCGAGGTCGTAGAAAAATGATTAGAAATATAGTTACACAAATTTAAGACTGCCCACGACAATCACGCAGACCATTTAAGTAAAGAAATGAAATCCATGCATTACTAAATGTTGTTGTGGTCTTCAGTCCGGAGACTCGTTTGATGCAGCTCTCCATGCTACTCTATCATGTGCAAGCCTCTTCATCTCCCAGTACCTACTGCAACCTACATCCTTCTGAATCTGCTTAGTGTATTCATCTCTTGGTCTTCCTCAACGATTTTTACCCTCCACACTGCCCTCCAATACTAAATTGGTGATCCCTTGATGCCTCAGAACATGTCCTACCAACCGATCCCTTCTTCTGGTCAAGTTGTGCCACAAACTTCTCTTCTCCCCAATCCTATTCAATACTTCCTCATTAGTTATGTGATCTACCCATCTAATCTTCAGCATTCTTCTGTAGCACCAAATTTTGAAAGCTTCTATTCTCTTCTTGTCTAAACTATTTATCGTCCACGTTTCACTTCCATACATGGCTACGCTCCATACAAATACTTTCAGAAACGACTTCCTGACACTTAAATCTATGCTCGATGTTAACAAATTTCTCTTCTTCAGAAACGCTTTCCTTGTCATTGCCAGTCTACATTTTATATCCTCTCTACTTCGACCATCATCAGTTATTTTGCTCCCCAAATAGCAAAACCCATTTACTACTTTAAGCTTCTCATTTCCTAAACTAATTCCCGCAGCATCACCGGATTTAATTCGACTACATTCAATTATCCTCGTTTTGCTTTTGTTGATCTTATATCCTCCTTTCAAGACACTGTCCATTCCGTTCAGCTGCTCTTCCAGGTCCCTTGCTGTCTCTGACAGAATTACAATGTCATCAGCGGACGTCAACGTTTTTATTTCTTCTCCATGGTTTGTAATTCCTACTCCAAATTTTTCTTTTGTTTCCTTTACGGAATGCTCAATATACAGATTGAATAACATCGGAGAGAGCCTACAACCCTGTCTCACTCCCTTCCCAACCACTGATTATCTTTCATGCCCCTCGACTCTTATAACTGCCATCTGGTTTCTGTACAAATTGTAAATAGCCTTTCGCTCCCTGTATTTTACCCCTGCCACCTTTAGAATTTGAAAGAGAGCATTCCAGTCAACATTGTCAAAAGCTTTCTCTAGGTCTACACATGCTAGAAACGTAGGTTTGCCTTTCTTTAATCTATTTTCTAAGACAAGTCGTAGGGTCAGTATTGCCTCACGTGTTCCAACATTTCTACGGAATCCAAACTGATTTTCCGCGAGGTCGGCTTCTATCAGTTTTTCCATTCGTCTGTAAAGTATTCGTGTTAGTATTTTGCAGCCGTGGCTTATTAAACTGATAGTTGGATAATTTTCACATCTGTCAACACCTGCTTTCTTTGGGATTGGAATCATTATATTCTTCTTGAAGTCTGAGGGTATTTCGCCTGTCTCATACATCCTGCTCACTAGATGGTAGAGTTTTGTTAGGCCTGGCTCTCTCAAGGCTGTCAGTAGTTCTAATGGAATGTTGTCTACTCCCGGGGCCTTGTTTCGACTTAAGTCTTTCAGTGCTCTGTCAAGCTCTTCACGCAGTATCATATCTCCCATTTCATCTTCATCTACATTCTCTTCAATTTCTGTAATAATGTCGTCAAGAACATCGCCCTTGTAAAGACCCTCTATTTACTCCTTCCACCTTTCTGCTTTCCCTTCTTTGCTTAGAACTGGGTTTGCATCTGAGCTCTTGATATTCATACAAGTGGTTCTCTTCTCTCCAAAGGTCTTTTTAATTTTCCTGTAGGCAGTATCTATATTACCCCTACATCCTTAAATTTGTGCTCTAGCCATCCCTGCTTAGCCATTTTGCACTCCCTGCCGATCTCATTTTTGAGACGTTTGTATTCCACTACTAAATAACAGAACTTAAAAATAATTGTAATCATTGGACACTGGTGTACCTATTTTCGATAAAGATAGGTGGCAGTGATAACAGGAATAACAATAGCAGTGTGTAAACTGCCAACAGACAAAGTAAAGTCTGTTCAGCCCCTGTACACACATGCTGTGGGGGCGATACTATGTTTTCCTGCATAATTCATGGAGGGAAACATCTTCTGACAATGGCAAAATTTTCACTGGAACAATGTGAAACACACCCTTTCACATTTATAATATCTTTCCGAGGTGTCATTCATAACAGCTGCAACGACATGTGGAAAATTAAATTCGTAGCAGGGTCGATGTAGGGAGACTGCACCACGGACTACCGAAGCACACAAACAAGCATAATGGTTGACACTCACGTGAAAACCCACCGGATTGTGGGCACTACTGACACAAAAAAAAGTGTGTCGTGACTGGCAAAACGATAATACAGTCAAACCTCGATACAACGAATTTCATGCGACCATGAAAATTAAATTGCTGTACTAGGTTTATTGTTACAATGAGGTTTTGTTAATGTGACTCGGAGCAAGGAGCCGTGTTTTCCTGGCTGAGAAGTACATTAAAAGAAAAATAATCAAGCATATTTTGTTCACTTCATTTATTAATGATGTACCTGAATAATATATTATTTTTGCGTACAGAAAAATGCACTTATTTTCCTTCGTTTCTTTTTCCTTAAAGATTCTCTTGTGAATATTGATTTATCTCCTCTAACGCAATCAATTGCTGCTCTGAAAGACTGGGGATTGAAGATGCTACTTGCTGAAATGTTTCCAACTGACCTATTGGTTCCTTCAGAAGAGGGATTCGCACTTACAACATACTGTGATCGTCAGAATCTTCAACAGGCGAATTACCCTTTAACTCCTCGATGATAGATTCGTCAGTACATTCTTCAAACAGCAACGCCTCATCATCCACTGACAAGTGTTCAACTACTGAAGCATCTTTGGTTTTACGAGTAACTGCTGAATAAATCTCCAGATCACTTTGAATATATTCCTGCGTTATTTCACCACAACATTCTCGCCAACATTTTCACTTTTGGAAATTCTTGCATTTTTCCAGCAGTTCACAATCACATTCGGCTGTACCCTATTCCAGGAAAGAGCCTGCTTCACATTGAAACTGTAGGGGTTGCTCACCTTTCTTTCAATGTTTGCGATCACATGTTGAACTGAACGTGAATGTATTTTGTCTTAAAGTTCTTAATTATTCCCATTTTTTAATGGCTGAAGGATTGAAGTACAGTTCGGGGTGAAGTAGCGTAGTTCAACATTCTTCAACTCTGGCATGTTGTTATGTGCACTACAATTCTCGACCAGGAACGCAATTTTCTTATTCTTCATTGATATTTCTTTATCAATAGAAAGCAGCCACTCACTAAAAAGAGTTAACGTCATCTATGCTTTTCAGTTTTCTTTGCAATTGACTACAATGAAAGAAATCACATTTACAATACGACTGTAGCAAAACATTACAGGTGAAGCTATACTGTACTGAATTAACTTCTAAATTAAATGAAGGTAAAATAAAATGTGTACCGTCTTATCTGGTAAGCTTCTTACATTTTTGAAGCACCACGGGTTTGCTTATCGTCCGATCATCTGTGGTGATCCATATCCAGCATCCACAATGAATGTTAAGTAGAAGATCATATAATGAGATGGAAAATTATTATCATTGCGATCAGAACGAAGGTTCGAATGAACCCACTCATCACCATGTATTTGAATACTAATTCGTACCAGAAAAATTAGCTCAAACGTTCTGATCAAAGGGGTTGTGAGGGTCGGAGATTTAGAAGTCCGTATGTTGCACTGCGGTTACGGCGATGACATACCTGGTGTATCTTATGCCATCCACGGAAGTTGTTCACAGGTTGAACAAACAGGTAAGCTTTTGGCTATCGGCAGTCAAACTGAAGGAATCGGTACAGTTGCAGTTACTGATTCCTGGGCTGAAATTACATTAATCGCGACCACCCTATTCAAACAAATTTCTGAGTGGAAGCAAGTGGCAGTTTTGTCTATTAGCTTCTGCTTGCCACTAAACTCATCAGGCAAGAACATTATTGAGCATATCTGTTACGCCTTGGAACGCCCTGTTCAGAATAGATCTGCACCCCCTCGTACCCTTACGGATTTATGGACAGACCTGCATGATTTATGGTGTCGGTTCCCTTCAGCACTACTTCAGACATTAGTCGATTCTATGAAACGTCGTGTTGCGGCACTTCTGTGTGCTCGTGGGGACCCTACACGACATTAGGCTGGTGTACTACTTTCTTTGGCTCTTCAGTGCACGAATGTCTATTCTTTCAGACATGCGTGAAATAACAGATACTACGCATTCGTATAATTGATTCACTATGATGGGCAATGAATCCACAACCTTCAATGAGGAAGCGCATTTACTTTCGCCCTCTAGTAGAAATCTAAAACTAGCGAGCACAGAGGACTTGGATTGCGGCTGCTGAAGGATGGCGTTAGGTGGGGATGTGAGGCTGCTGGGCAACGTGCTGAGTTTTGGGATAAACACCGGGTGTGGATACTGCAGTGGTTAGTGCAACTGCCTAGTAAGCATTAGATCCCATCTTCGAATCCCGACCTAGCACACATTTTTACTCGCTGCCACTGATTCCGTATAAAGTCTCAGTGCAACTGATATAATTAGTTTTTTTTCCATTTCCTTTCTACACCTTCCACTTCAACTAGCATAATATGTAGCACAACTGTGGTTTCCGTCTGCTGTCTCTTATTTGGAAAATACCCGAAAGAACAGACACCACACATTTATCTAACTGATTCGCCTCGATTGGCAACGAATCCACAACCTTCAGTTTTATGTTTGACTCCCAACAGGAAACTGGAATTAATGAGACTGGAGGACAGAGGGGACTGCAGATAGGTGGCGCTATGTGGGAATATGTGCTGGTCGCAGAGTGTGTGAAGACAATCTGCACATTTGTAATAAACACTGTGTCTGGATGGTGCAGTGGCTAACGCAACTTCCTAGTAAGCAGGAAATCTCGGGTTCGAGTCCCACGTCGGGCACACATTTTCATTCACTGCTGCCGATTGCACATGAAGTTCCGGTTAGTTTCTTTCCTTTGTTTTCCTAACTCCCCCATCAACCCATCAATCTTCAGTTTACATAATATTATTCTTTTCAAAAAAGTACTCCAAGTCTTTAAGGAAGCAGGAGTTACTGCTAAGCTACAAAAGACTAAGTTTGGGCAGGTTGAATTCAAATTTCTTGGGTATATCATCCACCAGTGAGGCATTTTACCTGATAAAGAGAAAATCAGTGTAATCAGGAATTTTCCTCATCCTCAGACAACGTAAAAGCACAAGTCTTTTCTAGGTCTTTATTATTTTCATAGAAGTTATGTATACGACCAAGCTCTCAAAAATATTGCACTGACCATTCTATTGCAGAAAATGCACGCTGGGATTGATCACACGAGTGGTATGTGGTATTTGACAAAATCGAGGCCGACTTGTCTGAGGACAGGTGTTATTTCATGCTGATACTACTGGAGTTTTGTCTAGGAAGTGATACATCAAAAATAGGAATAGGATGCTGTCTGTTTCAGACTAAAAAAGTGGACGGCAAAACAGTGGTGTGAGAGTTAGTTTTGCGAACTGTGTATGTAATACTTTAGAATGTGAATACTGCACAACCAAACTTGAAGCATTAGCAGATGTACGGGCATTTAAGCACTTGCACTATCATTTAGCGGGACACCACACAAAACTGTACAGTGATCACAAAGCCTTAAGCTTCCTACTTAACTGCAGCCTATTAGAATCATGTTTAGTGAAGCCTCACTGTCGCTTTGAGAATATGACTTCAAGAATGTGAATTGTAAAAGGAACAGGCAACGTGATCACCGATGGATTGTTGAGGCTGATGCAAGAATTAGAAATGCCACCCCTAATACAGACAATAAAACGACACCGAGTGTTGATCGTGAAAGATGCCACACACCAGCCTGATTTCTCGGCGTGTATGTAAAAGAAACAGACAGTGTAATCGCCAATGCATTGTTGATGATGACGCAAGTATTAGAAATGTCGCCCATAGTATAGACAAAAAAAAAAAAAACGACATCCAAGTGCTGATCATAAAAGATGACACACACCAGTCTTATTTTCTCGATATTTGCATGAATATGTCGGACCTGCAAGACAATGACCCTACCTAGCATGGCCTAAAAGAAAAACTTTTCAAAGGGAATCACAAGCCTCTCACATCCTGCTACTTGGTAAAACGCAGTGTCCTGTACCTAATGGAGAAGTGCAAAGAGCGAGCACCAATGTGCATTGCTCATGAGGCTATAGAGAAATTGATTTGGCACATGCACATTGTGTGATATCACTTTAGCATACTCAAGTGGGCAAAAAAAAGTTAATGAATATTGCTACTTTCCCAGTGTTCGATGCAGAGTGCAACAGAAGATCGAGACATGCTTTACTGCCGCGCGGGGTAGCCGTGCGATCTGAGGCGCCTCTCCACGGTTCGCCCGGCTCCCCCCGTTCGAGTCCTCCCTTGGGCGTCGGTGTGTGTGTGTTGTCCTTAGTGTAAGTTAAGTTCGATTAAGTAGTGTGTAAGCCTAGAGACCGATGACATCAACAAAAAAAAAAGTTAAAATGTGGGTGAAATCTTATGGGACTTAACTGCTGAGGTCATCAGTCCCTAAGCGTACACACTAATTAACCTAAATTATCCTAAGGACAAACACACACACACCCATGCCAAAGGGAGGACTCGAACCTTCGCCGGGACCAGCCGCACAGTCCATGACTGCAGCACCTAAAACCGCTCGGCTAATCCCGCGTGCGTGACATCAGCAGTTTGGTCCCATAGAACTTACCACAAAATTCCAAAATCTGTTTTCCTGCTTTATTTGTCAGGAAAACAGAAGCCAACAACTTCTGTTGTGAGAAAATATTGTACCATATTGTTCCAGACAAGCCAATGCAGCTTGTTGTAATTAACATCTACGGACACCTCCCGTGAGCAAAGGCTGAGGTCCACTATGTGGTAACATTGTGTGATATGTTAGCAAGTATATGTCGCTGTACGCAGTCCAGGATGTGACAAGCATGTCTCACATTTGATGCATACAAGCTGACTGTTTTGCGAGTATTTGCAAGCCTAAGGCACTACTCTCTGACAATGGAACACAATTTATGTGAGAGAAGTGGGGAAATGTTCTGCAGAACTATTGGATTAGACAAATACTGATTGTCTGGAACGTTTTTGGAGAATAGTGAATGATTTGCCAAACACAACAACAGGCTAGGCATTACATGAGATGCTGTTTGACAACCCAGAAGACAGCAAGGTGTAAACCCGTTCCGATGCTAGCGTGGGACAGAGTCTTATGCGGATAAAGTAGGGCAAATACGAAAAAAAAGGAAAAACCTATCCGTGAGATCGAACCAAAGGAAACCCTATTTTGATAAGGAAGCCACACAAATGACCGACTATCAAGTAGATAACTTAGTCCACGTTCACAACCATGCCAAATATTCGCAATCATTAAGAAAAAGATGAGTGAGAATCATTACGCACTGGACGACTTGATATTAAAATTATCCATCATCCAGGATCGTGTTTTCCCGCCTCAGGGAAAATAAGAGGTTCATATCCATATTAGAATATGAAACCATTCTATGAATAGACAAATGTGTGGGACGCAAGTCATTTCTTGGAACTGTACACGAGTGTTCTAACATGAGTTGTTACGAGTTGTAGTACACCACAGCTTTAGTATACAGGTTTGTGTTAGCAAGTAAGATATTCTGCCTTCTTCACTTTAGAGAATATGATGTGATTATATTGTATCTTCTTCTTGTAATTTGGGAATAAATTCAACATAGTGTTTACCCATGAGGGATCGATAGTATTACCAGTACAAAAGCCATGAAGATCTGGGTTCAGCTTGCCACCATGTAAGAAAATAGTGTGGCTCTGCCCATTGAGACAGAATGCTTTATATGCTAAGAAGTGCGGTTAAAATTTTTTAGTTAGTATTGTTTGATTGATCATTCCATTTCAGTTGGACGTATTATGATAAAGTTTAATCATATATACATGTAATTTATCATGGTTTCGTTACAGGCAGAATGTTTGTCAAGAAATGTATGTCAGGGACTGTGATCTTTACTTTATCAGTAGAATTACGTCCCACGTCATACGGGCATACATACACTCCTGGAAATTGAAATAAGAACACCGTGAATTCATTGTCCCAGGAAGGGGAAACTTTATTCACACATTCCTGGGGTCAGATACATCACATGATCACACTGACAGAACCACAGGCACATAGACACAGGCAACAGAGCGTGCACAATGTCGGCACTAGTACAGTGTATATCCACCTTTCGCAGCAATGCAGGCTGCTATTCTCCCATGGAGACGATCGTAGAGATGCTGGATGTAGTCCTGTGGAACGGCTTGCCATGCCATTTCCACCTGGCGCCTCAGTTGGACCAGCGTTCGTGCTGGACGTGCAGACCGCGTGAGACGACGCTTCATCCAGTCCCAAACATGCTCAATGGGGGACAGATCCGGAGATCTTGCTGGCCAGGGTAGTTGACTTACACCTTCTAGAGCACGTTGGGTGGCACGGGATACATGCGGACGTGCATTGTCCTGTTGGAACAGCAAGTTCCCTTGCCGGTCTAGGAATGGTAGAACGATGGGTTCGATGACGGTTTGGATGTACCGTGCACTATTCAGTGTCCCCTCGACGATCACCAGAGGTGTACGGCCAGTGTAGGAGATCGCTCCCCACACCATGATGCCGGGTGTTGGCCCTGTGTGCCTCGGTCGTATGCAGTTATGATTATGGCGCTCACCTGCACGGCGCCAAACACGCATACGACCATCATTGGCACGAAGGCAGAAGCGACTCTCATCGCTGAAGACGACACGTCTCCATTCGTCCCTCCATTCACGCATGTCGCGACACCACTGGAGGCGGGCTGCACGATGTTGGGGCGTGAGAGGAAGACGGCCTAACGGTGTGCAGGACCGTAGCCCAGCTTCATGGAGACGGTTGCGAATGGTCCTCGCCGATACCCCAGGAGCAACAGTGTCCCTAATTTGCTGGGAAGTGGCGGTGCGGTCTCCTACGGCACTGCGTAGGATCCTACGGTCTTGGCGTGCATCCGTGAGTCGCTGCGGTCCGGTCCCAGGTCGACGGGCACGTGCACCTTCCGCCGACCACTGGCGACAACATCGATGTACTGTGTAGACCTCACGCCCCACGTGTTGAGCAATTCGGCGGTACGTCCACCCGGCCTCCCGCATGCCCACTATACGCCCTCGCTCAAAGTCCGTCAACTGCACATACGGTTCACGTCCACGCTGTCGCGGCATGCTACCAGTGTTAAAGAATGCGATGGAGCTCCGTATGCCACGGCAAACTGGCTGACACTGACGGCGGCGGTGCACAAATGCTGCGCAGCTAGCGCCATTGACGGCCAACACCGCGGTTCCTGGTGTGTCCGCTGTGCCGTGCGTGTGATCATTGCTTGTACAGCCCTCTCGCAGTGTCCGGAGCAAGTATGGTGGGTCTGACACACCGGTGTCAATGTGTTCTTTATTCCATTTCCAGGAGTGTATATTAATTGCACTTCCAATATGGAGTGCTTGAAGCTTACCTTGTTTTGGACAACTTGATTCGCCATGTGGGGTTCATGGACTGAAGACTCTCTTGAAGCACACACTTGGGGATCAACTTGCAAATACTCTCAAACGCGGCGTAATAAATTACTTACCATATAACTTGCACATGCGTTTCCACGGTGGCTCAGAGACAGTTAAACTCCAACACTGTGTCTGCTAGTACTTTGTGTATATTGGCTGTTTCACTCTGTGTTTACCTTTGCACTGTCAAAGCTAAGCAGGAAAATAACTACTAGGAGTGAGCTGTTAATTCATAATGGAGTGATGAATGACAAAGTGACATGGAAATAAGCTGAACAGTCAGTGTTTCTGACAGCAGCCCTTCTTCCATATAGTATTAATGATTAAAAAGTATTCTACGGACCAATTTTATAATAAACTACAAACATCTTATCGAAAATTTTCCATCCCTTACTAACGCTGAGCAGTATAAACTGCACCTTATATCAGTAATGTGTATTGCATTTATTATTTTATCTTGTTTTCCCACCTTTTGGGCCTCTAGTTTCATGCAAAATATGGTACGCAAGCAAACACGTGTCCTGCAAAGGTAATTGAGACCAGTGTATTTTTTATGATTACCGTCATCACATAGTTAAAGCTAACCGGCCATTGACCTTCTTCTGTGCGGATGCACACTCATTGCCCGAACTCTTACGGGGCTCGGTAAGATTGTCTGCCGCGAGTAGTGCATGTAATGGACAGGGGCACTATGAATGTAGTGTGTGGACATTAAGTTGGGAATGTGGGTCTCACGGAGAGCGTGCAAGAGATAAATCCCTGCAGTCGCACTATCCTCTGTGGCCTCAGGTGGATAGCGCGTCTGCCATGTAAGCAGGAGATCCCGGGTTTGAGACCTACTCGGGGCACATATTTTCAACTTTCCCGTTGATGTCGATCAACGCTTGTCGGAAGCATAGGGTCTCGATTTAGCTATCATGTGATTTAGCTAATGTTTGTTGTAGTATCTGTTACATGTACACCACAATGAGCTATATCACGTAAATGCAGACCCACTTCTTTGTTAGCAACACATCCTATTATCCTTGCGGCTTTCAAGATATCCTACCTGCCTGTACCTCAAACATTGTAGCCATATGAGACTATGATACTAGATTCCTCTCTGTTGCTGGCTTTTATGGATTATTTCCCAACAACTACTTGGCTGATGCCAAGGCGAAGAAGAAGAATCTCTCAATTTTCAAAGCAAACCGAGCGCCCTACTACTTGGCATCAATAAAACAGAGTTGTGGCATTGCGAAAATGTTATGCAAAAACAAAGACTGACACTCATACAAAAAACTTGTAATCAGAATACCTGAAAACAAATGGGTCTCAATCTCTTCGAAAAGTTCTAGAGCCAGTATACGCCGATCTGCCAAAACGTTATGACCGATGACCAGCGCACGTCGGATGCCGCCTGGTGGCTTTACGGGCACATGACGCGTTAACAAAGGTATTTAAGCGGAGCAGATATGGACGGGGTACCACCTTAGCAATGTTATGGGGTGCAGATGGGGAAATTAATTGATATAAGCGACTTTGACAAATGGCAGATTATTATTAGGTAGAGCCTGTGAACGAGCATCTCGAAAGCGCGATGCTGGTCGAATGTTCTCGTGCTATTGTCGTGAGGATCTATAGATAGATGTAGAAGGACAGTGAAACTACGAATAGGCGCTAAATGGTTGTACGTACATGACTCTTCTCAGAATGTGGCACTCGGAGGCTTGTCTGCTCTGTAAAGTAATATAGATGGTGACCTTTGGCACCTCTGCCGAAAGAGCACAGTGCTGGTGCAAGCTCAAGTGCTTCGTCGTACAATGTTGAACCTGGAGCTCTGCAGTAGGCCACCCCTAAGTGTTCACATGTTGCCCCAACGACATCGTCAGTTACGACTGCAGTGAGCAAGAGATCATTGGGATTCGACCGTCGATCAATTAAAACGATTCGGCTCTTCGGATGAATCGCATATTTGTTTCACTAGGTCGGTGGTCGTCTCCACAAACGCCGTCATCGAGGTGACTGGCGGCTAGAACGTGCAGCGTGCCACGGACGGAGGCTGATGGGAACAGTATTATGCTATGGGAGAAATACTCCTATGCTTGCATGTGACCTGTGGCATTAATTGAAAACACCCTGACAGCTGCGAACCACCTGTATCCCTTCATGCTTGATGTCTTCCCCGACGGCGATGTAACCTGTCAGCAGTATAATTATCCGTGTCTCGGAGTCCTAACCGTGCTACTGTGGTTTGAGGAGCACTATAGTGAACTAACGCGGAATTCTATAAAACCCATCTGGATCGATATCGGGCTTCATCGTCGTGTACGGAAATAAGCGGCCTGTTATTTAAGTGAATTACAAGACCTGTGCACAGACATCTAATGCCATATACCTCCACAAGCTATTAAGTAGGTGGTGATAATATTTGTCTCATCAGTGTATATACTTTCCAAAGTGTTCATGTAAGACGTTTATTGTTCTGTGTGTTATTTTGAAAAATCTGAATTGCAAACAAACTATATGCTGCACAAAAAAATTAATATCGGTTATAACCGCCAGAATGTTGAATGCAAGTAGGAAAATGTGCATGCCTTGTGTTGTACAGGTACCTGACGTCAGTTTGCAGGATGAAGTTCCTTGCCTCTTGGACTTTTCTCGGTCAGTACAGAGACGACAAATGCTGGTTGAGGATGACGCTGGAGTTGTCGTCCAATGGTGTCCCATACGTGCACGGTTGTAGACAGATCTGGTGGTCGAGCAGCCAAAGTAACATGTCGATACTCCGCAGAGGATATAGGGGTACAACAGCGGTATGTGGGCGTGTGTTATCCTGTTGGAAAACACCCACTGGAATACCGTTCATGAATGGAAGCACAACAGGTCGAATCGCGAATTGGCATACACATATGCAGTCAGCATGCATCGGATAACCGCGAGAGCGCTCCTACTGTCACATGAAATCTCTCATCAGACCATAACTCCAGGTGTAGGTCCAATGGGTCTAGCACACAGACAGGTTGGTTGCAGGCCCTCAACTGGCCTCCTCCTAATCAAAACACTGCCATCACTGGCTTCAAGGCAGAACCAAATTTCATCAAACAGCACAACAGACCCCCACCCTGCTCTCCAACGTGCTCTCAGTTGACACCAAACACTGAAGACGCAAATGGCGGTGATCTGGGGTCACTGGAAAACACGATACAGGGCGTATGGCTCGAAGCTGTCCTCGAAGTAACAGAGGTGTAACAGACTGTTGTGTCAGTGTGTCGCCATCTACTGCTCAAGCTGCTGCTGCAGCACGGTACGACACACCAGAGCTATGTGCTGAACATAATGGTTTTCCCTCTCGGTAGTACCACATGACCGTTTGAAGCCTGGTCTCCCTGCGACTGTACATTCTCGTATTGACCGCTGCCAGCAGTCATGTACAGTGGCTACATTCCTGCAAAGTCTTTCTGCATCGTCGCAGAAGGAACATCCTGCTTCTCGAAGGCCTGTTAGACGACCTCGTTCAAATTCAGTGAGGTGTGTATAATGTCGTGTTTGTCGCCTTAAATGCATCCTCTACTAACATCAACTCAGCACGTTCAGGTTTTAACGTAGCTAACGCTCACGATCTTAACAGCATGTACGAGGGGTATTTGGAAAGTGAGGAATGATCGGTCGCGAAATGGAAACCATTGTGTATATCCAATGAGGCTTTTCACAGATGTTTTGCGTGTATGCCCGTCCATCGCATAAAGATGCTCTTTTCAGTTATGAGCGAACTGTGAACGAGTAAAGGTGCTTAGAACAACGATGTCTCCCCCCAAGTAGAAGCGCCCACTGAGAGGCTTCGCCTTAATGAATGCAACCCACCTGACACAACTGCCACGCACTTCCTCCTTCATGGCAATTCTCAGCCGCACTCAGCAGGGGCAGTGAAGACGCTCCTGCAGCCTATTCGATGGGAAGTGTTCGATCACCCACAACACAGTCCTAACTGGCTCATCTTGAGTATCATCTGTCCACATGAAACTCTGGATCGAAGACAACAGTTGGGTGCAGGGTAGGAGCTATAGACCAGGGTAGAGAATTATTGGAAAGCAGAGGCGGCTGCCTTCTATGACGATGGTGTCGGAAATTTTGGTATAACGCACCGACAAATGTGTAAGTCGAAGCGGTGACTATGTAGAGAAGTACCTGGAAGATGTAGCTAAATGTCCAAAGAAAACAGTTTTGATTTTCACATTGGTTTCCATTTCGCGACTGATAGTTCCTTACTTTCCGAACAGCCCTCGTATTTAAAACAAATCTGATTTGCGTCGTCGTAGTGACGCTACTAGCACCACTGTTACGTGACTAGTGCTAAATTTGAACAGACGTCGTCTTTCAGGTGTAGAAACACTAACCAACTTTCGCTTACGTCACATAACTCATTCTTGGTGTTGAGATTTTTTTCTTTCGGTGTATATATATTAAGGGCTGTAAAAATTATCTGGGGCATTATTTACTGAACCACCCTCACAAGTTAAAAAAAGAAACTAATGTCAGAGCGTGCTCAATTTAAGGTCTATGAGGAATTGCTAGACACCAAGTCATCGATGAAGAAGTGAGGCTTATGTATGAGGAGACTAACGATGAACTTGGCGAGGCGTTTCTAATTAGAGCTCCATTTGAAGAATGCTTGAGCTGTGCCACCCTGACAACTTATAAAAATTCGAGACGTGGCCCGTGGGTAGACGGAGGCGGACGGCCTGTGTACTTAATTAGAGGTGTCAGACACTGCAAGGCGCCGAGAGCTGCGCCCTCGATGAAAGGCTTTACGTTAGGAGACAGACGCTGCTATTTCATCCCGCAGACAATTCCTGTGCTCGCGCCTGTGGCTTCCTTCGGTCGTATATTTGCATATGGTAATAACGTCAGCTGCAGAATCTCTGTCGAGTAGCCCGCAAAGCCGTCTTGACCGTGCACGGTTGTAGCAGCGCATTGTCATACATGGAGGGTTTCTCTGGCGAAATTTTCAGGGAGGTAGCAAATTTGCAGGAGTATTTTACAAGCTGTCCCTGCTTTTTGGCAAGAGCAGAAATGTAGGCAGTAAAAGGCTGCTTACGTGACAAATCAGTCAAGTGAAAATGCAGAAATATTCGCGGTGGTTGTGCTTGGTGACACTGACGAAGACAACACGGAGAGTGCCATCACCTGATTTCACAGGAACGTCGCTCAGTGGAAAAGAGTCAAAAGAAGCGAACACATGTCTCGACTTATCTTGAGATACTCGACCGTTTCTGTAAAGTTATGGTCAAAGTTTTCGAGGTACCTTTGAGATACTTAATGTGTTTTTTTCTCCGTTGCTGCGTATATTAACGGCTGTAAAAATAATTCGGGGCATTATTTACTGAACGACCTTTATATGTTAAAAAAAGAAATTAATTTCACAGCGTACTCATTATAAGCTCTATGAGGAACTGCTAGACGGCACGTCATCGTTGAAGAAGTGAGGCTTATGTTAGGAGGCTAACGGTGACCTTGGCGTGGCGCTTTTAATTAGAGCTCCATTTGAAGATATCTTTGAGATACTTTATGTGCCTTTGGAGTGGCGATACCATCCAACGACATGGTAGCTCGGTGGTTAATGTCGCGGTTTCTTAGGTTTGCAAAATGGCTCTGAGAACTATGGGACTTAACAACTCAGGTCATCAGTCCCCTAGACCTTAGAACTACTTAAACCTAACTAACCTAAGGACATCACACACATCCATGCCCGAGGCAGGATTCGAACCTGCGACCGTAACGGTCGCGCGGTTCCCGACTGTAGCGCCTAGAACCGCTCGGCCACCCCGGCCGGCATCACTCAGGAAACAATCGTCGTTAACTCTGGTGAAGATTTCGCGCGATGGCAATAATTTCGCGGATCGCTTTTCCGAAAACTGAAGCTTGAAATTGACATGAATCAAGATACAGTGCAAAAATTTCAGCGATAACAATTTAAGATAATTTTCTCATTACTTTTTTAATTCATACGTCTGGCACACGAACAATTAGTAGACGAAAAGAACAATGTTATATCAGTAGACACTAGAAAGCAGTTGTGTAGTATTCTCCACAGACACGTATGTAAATGAAAAGCAAAAGCAAAAGTAATAATCTGGCTTCGTACACGGGGCGGAAAATTAGAGAAAAAAAAGCAGCAATACTTAACACTGTGCCACCGTTTCGACTGAGGATACCGCTCGGTAATAGGCACATAAAGTACCTGGAAAATATCTCGAAAACTTCGGCCGTCGTTTTTTCACAAGCGTTCGAGTATCTACGGATAATATGTGCAGAAAGCTGGTTGAAATATGAAATTGGAGATTTTTGGGGAAAATTTGAAGTGCATGTCGAAAGGATAGGGAAATGTGTAATTGAGGTGGTGTATGTGTCGCAGTAGACCAGACGCTCAGATTCTCCGAGGCAGAAATTGAAGCCGCATGAGAGGTTGTGTGGGCAAGACTATCAGGGATGGGCATAAATTGATAATTGAATCCTTCTATCGCTCACCAGACTCATCTCCTGAAGTAGCCGAAGACTTTAGAGAAAACCTCAGTTCACTTGTACGTAAGTTCCCCAATCATACTGTAATCATCATTGGAAGTTTCGTCATCCATCAATTAACTGGGAAAATTACAATTTTGTTAGTGGTGTACGTGGTAAGACATACTGTGAAGCTTCACTAAAAGCTTTCTCTGAAAACTACCTAGAACAGATAGTTAGGAACCACACTCATCATGGAAATGTATTCCATCTAACGGCAATAAATAGGCCTGACCTCTTTGAGTATGTTCACATCGAAACTGATATCAGTGACCATGACACAGTCGTGGCAGCAATGATTACCAAAGTACAAACGACAACTAAAACAAGCAGAAAGATGTATATCTTCAGCAAACTAGATAAAAAGCAGTAGTGACATAGCTTAAAGAGGAAGTTCAAACTTTAAGCACAGGGCAACAGCATGTAGAGTAACTCTGGCTCAAGTTTAAAAGAATAGTTGACCATGCATTGGACATATGTGTACGCAGTATAACACTTCATAATGGGAGGGAAAACTAATGGTATACAGTCACTGTAAAGAAACTTCTAAAGATACAGAGATTACAGGGTAATAGGTGTTAAGCAAAGCGTATGGCTACAGATAGAGAGCCGGGTGGGGTAGCCGCGCGGCCTCAGACGTCTTGTCACGGTCCGCGCGGCTCACCCCATCGGAGGTTCGAGTCCTCCCTTGGGCATGGGTATGTGTGTCGTCCTTAGCGTAAGTTAGTTCAAGTTAGATTAAATAGTATGTAAGCTTAGGGACCGATGATCTCAGCAATTTGGTCCCATAAGACCTAACCACAAATTTCCTGTGGATATAGAGATGCTGAACGAAACGCGTTTGTCAAGAGAATAATGCATGATGCCTCCAATTACCAACATACTAGAATACTGTCAAGTGATCTTTCTCAGAGCCCAAAGAAATTTTGATTTATGTAAAGGCTGTTAATGGCACCAAAGTTAGTGTCCAGTCCCAAGTGAATGAGTCAGGAACTGAAATTCAGGGTAGCAAAGAAAAAACTGAAATGCTCCGTTTTCAACTGTACCTTTACAAAGGAAAACCCGGGAGAATTGCCTCAATTTGATCCTCGTACCACTGAAAAGATTAATGAAATAAGAAACAGCGTCAGTGGTGTTGAGGAACAGCTGAAATAGTTATATTGAACAAAGCTCCAAGGCCCAAGGAATTTCCTGCCAGATTCTGTTCGGACTTTGCTCTTATAACTATAATCTGTCGTAGATACCTCGAACAAAAACCGTGCCCAGGTCTTGGAAAAAGGTACAGGGCACACCCGACTAAAGGAAGGATAATAGATGTGATCAACAAAACTACCGTCCAATAGTAAGTAGGCCATCTCTACAAGGACTACAGTGGGTCTGCATCTTTGTTAGCCCACCAATACCATTATTTCTACAAGGACTACAGTGGGTCTGCATCTCTGGTGGCCCACCAATACCGTAATCTCTACTGGGACTACAGTGGGTCTGTTCTGTGATGACCTACCTACCAATAGTCTTCAAACCTTCGACTGACTCTGCTGTGGGTTTGCTCTGTTGTGGCCCATTACCTGTCTGCATGTCAAGAGTCAACACTGTCTTTCCCTTGGAAGGACAACACTACTTCTTCCAGACTGCATGAAAATCCGCTACTTCGGTGTGCATTTTCTTTTACTGCTCAGACTTTGAGAAAAACACTGCAATTTTACTGTGATGAATGATCAGGACTGTCTTTATGGACTGTGAGAACATTTTAGCTTTTGACCAACATTGTATCAATAAGTGTAATTATTGTAATTATGAAAAATTTTATCAAATCAATATTGGCCACTGGCCAAAACAATTTGTAAAATTTTTTGTGGGATACATGGGGGCTATGTAAGTGGGCTGTTTAGGCTTTTATATTGGTAACGCCACGTAGTGCTCTGTATGAAAATCACTGGCTGTGCTGTGTGCAGTCTGTGGCTAGTTTGCATTCTTGTCTGCCATTGTAGTGTTGGGCAGCGGCAGCTGGATGTGAACAGCGCGTAGCGTTGCGCAGTTGGAGGTGAGCCGCCAGCAGTGGTGGATGTGGGGAGAGAGATGGCGGAGTTTTGAAATTTGTAAGACTGGATGTCATGAACTGCTATATACATTATGACTTTTGAACACTATTGAGGTAAATACATTGTTTGTTCCCTATCAAAATCTTTCATTTGCTAACTATGCCTATCAGTAGTTAGTGCCTTCCGTAGTTTGAATCTTTTAGTTAGCTGGCAGCAGTGGCGCTCGCTGTATTGCAGTAGTTCGAGTAACGAAGATTTTTGTGAGGTAAGTGATTTGTGAAAGCTGTAGGTTAATGTTAGACAGGGCCATTCTTTTGTAGGGATTATTGAAAGTCAGATTGCGTTTCAAAAAAATACTGTGTGTCAGCACAGTCATGAAGAATTATTCTAAGGGGACGTTTCACAATGTCCTTGACATCGATTTATTGTGAATCTTAGAAGATATTCTGAGCTCAAACATAATGAGATATCTTGGACAGAAAGACCTCTAAATGCCAGCCAGCATGGATTTCGAAAACATCGATCTTGTGAAACCCAGCTCGCTCTTTTCTCACATGAAATACTGAAAGCTTTGGATCAAGGCAATCAGGTACATGCTGTATTTCTTGATTTCCGAAAATCATTTGACTCAGTACCACATCTACGCTTATCGTCAAAAGTACGATCATATGGGATATCAAGTGAAATTTGTGACTGGACTGAGGACTTTGTGGAACAGAGGACGCAACATGTTATCTTGGATTGAGAGTCATCGTCAGATATAGAAGTAATTTTGGGTGTGCCCCAGGGAAGCGTGTACATTAATCATCTTGCAGACAGTATTAATAGTAAAATCAGGCCTTTTGCATATAATGCAGTTATCTGTAATGAAGTACTATCCGAAAGAAGCTTCATAAATATTCAGTTAGTGGAAGGCTCCACCAAAACATATCAAACTGGCACTCCAAAAGGCCCCAAGTACCAGTAGTAATTAGTTTTGCATCCAGAACAGAACGAAACAGTTTGCTGATAAAGAGATTAACAAATGTACCTTTTGTCACACAGGCTGACATGCCATGGAACTAATATTTATGCTCTCTCGGATTCACGCCACTTAGATTATCAAACATCAACCTCAAGGCAGTGATGGTATTAGTGCACTTAAAATAAATTGGCCTTATCGTAAGGTCAAGTCTGTAGCATGATCGACAAATTAAGTCTCAGTCGCCATCTCTGCAGTTTCAAATGGCTGTCCAACGTAACTGCCACAGTATGACAACCGCCTATTCCAGTATCTGCCACCTATTTACGACCTTGCTCGCTCAGTACCACCAGTTTCGCACCTTGCCAAACACACTACAACACTCCTTCACACTCTCTCAAGACATAAACACAATTCCCTTCTGCTCACGCTGCGTGAGTGTCTACATCCGTGTTTTCGGCAGCTCACGGCCTTGTCAACTCTCAAACCCCTAGGTCAAAATCAGGAAATAGCACTCTATCACTGGTACCTTGCCAGAAAACTTGCACGCACGGTACAGCCTCCCCCTTAAGGTGGAATAGGGCATGGAGGGGTCAGCCGGACTGGTCTTGTCTGGCTTCCAGCAACTTTCTAATATCACTGTTCAGCGAGGGCCAAGTCAGATGTTTTCTAATGTGCATGATCGTCTTATAGACTCCTCAATGCCCCCACACAGGAACGGGTCGAAATACTGAAACAACGGCGCAACTAATTGCTTGGATAAGTAAATCTTAATCTTCACATCATAATACACTCCTGGAAATGGAAAAAAGAACACATTGAAACCGGTGTGTCAGACCCACCATACTTGCTCTGGACACTGCGAAAGGGCTGTACAAGCAATGATCACACGCACGGCACAGCGGACACACCAGGAACCGCGGTTTTGGCCGTGGAATGGCGCTAGCTGCGCAGAATTTGTGCACCGCCGCTGTCAGTGTCAGCCAGTTTGCCGTGGCATACGGAGCTCCATCGCATTCTTTAACACTGGTAGCATGCCGTGACAGCGTGGACGTGAACCGTATGAGCAGTTGACGGACTTTGAGCGATGGCGTATAGTGGGCATGCGGGAGGCCGGGTGGACGTACCGCCGAATTGCTCAACACGTGGGGCGTGAGGTCTCCACAGTACATCGATATTGTCGCCAGTGGTCGGCGGAAGGTGCACGTGCCCGTCGACCTGGGACCGGATCGCAGCGACGCACGGATTCACGCCAAGACCGTAGGATCCTACGCAGTGCCATAGGAGACCGCACCGCCACTTCCCAGCAAATTAGGGACACTGTTGCTCCTGGGGTATCGGCGAGGACCATTCGCAACCGTCTCCATGAAGCTGGGCTACGGTCCCGCACACCGTTAGGCCGTCTTCCGCTCACGCCCCAACATCGTGCAGCCCGCCTCCAGTGGTGTCGCGACAGGCGTGAATGGAGGGACGAATAGAGACGTGTCGTCTTCAGCGATGAGAGTCGCTTCTGCCTTGGTGCCAATGATGGTCGTATGCGTGTTTGGCGCCGTGCAGGTGAGCGCCACAATCAGGACTGCATACGACCGAGGCACACAGGGCCAACACCCTGCATCATGGTGTGGGGAGTGATCTCCTACACTGGCCGTACACCTCTGGTGATCGTCGAGGGGACACTGAATAGTGCACGGTACATCCAAACCGTCATCGAACCCATCGTTCTACCATTCCTAGACCGGCAAGGGAACTTGCTGTTCCAACAGCACAATGCACGTCCGCATGTATCCCGTGCCACCCAACGTGCTCTAGAAGGTGTAAGTCAACTCCCTGGCCAGCAAGATCTCCGGATCTGTCCCCCATTGAGCATGTTTGGGAGTGGATGAAGCGTCGTCTCACGCGGTCTGCACGTCCAGCACGAACGCTGGTCCAACTGAGGCGCCAGGTGGAAATGGCATGGCAAGCCGTTCCACAGGACTACATCCAGCATCTCTACGATCGTCTCCATGGGAGAATAGCAGCCTGCATTGCTGCGAAAGGTGGATATACACTGTACTAGTGCCGAAATTGTGCATGCTCTGTTGCCTGTGTCTATGTGCCTGTGGTTCTGTCAGTGTGATCATGTGATGGATTTAACCCCAGGAATGTGTCAATAAAGTTTCCCCTTCCTGGGACAATGAATTCACCTATGTTCTTATTTCAATTTCCAGGAGTGTAGATCCTAAAACGTAGTAGCCTTTCACACATGGAATACCCTGGAAGTCCTTCACCTTTTTCGATACATATTTGTATGCCCCTCAACCTCTCATCAGCCTGTCACTTTTTCCACAAACCCCTGATGTCTCCAAACACAGTTCTAACTACACCTTGCTCACTTTCCTTTACTTGGCCCTCCTTATCACTGAGGAACATACGGAGCTCCTAATACGTTTCACAGAAAATTTGAAAACAGAAATTCGGACTGCCCAACTGGCGATGCATTAAGTCTTATGGGGACTGGTCAGCTCCTACTTCAGAGCTTGATTATCGGTCTCTGATTGGAGATGTCTATGTTCCACAAACGTTCCAGCTCGAATAGAATAGCAAGGGCTTCCAGCTCATAAACTTCAGCTTCTGACAATGAATGAGTCGGATACCTGATGGTTTTCTTTTTACATACTTCTTCTGTAATAATACCGTAGTGATTCCTGAGTTGGACGCATCTGTCTGTAATATAAACTAGTGTTCAAAATTTTGTGCCTCCAACAGTGGAGTGCTAGTCATCATATCTTTCAAAGCTTCAAACGACGCTTGCCCTGGGCTCTCCCACTGAATGAGGATCCTTTTCAGCTTCAGCTCATTAAGCAGCAACGCCAGTTGTGCAAAACTGGCAATGAATTTGGGAAAAAATTTACAATCTCTATGAATTGTCAAACCTCTTTCTTGTCTTTAGGCGTAGGGAATTCGTAAGCAGCACTAGTTCTGGTACAGACACAATGTGTCCAAAAAATGAAATTTCTCACTTAGTTATAGTAGCCTAGGATGGCTTAACCATTAGTCCTAACGCCCCCCCCCCCCCCCAAAACTTTGCAGCACTTGCTCAATGTGATGTAAGCGTTCCTCAGAAATTTTGCTGTAAGTAATAACATTGTCGAGGTAGGTGTAAACATATTTAAATTACCTAGCATCAAAAATAACGGTCTAGATAATGTGACCACCCCAGTAGTCAAGCTGAATGGAATACTATTGTACTCAAAAAGATTCCAGTCCATCCAAAATACTGTTAGTGACTTCGATTCCTCTGCCAAGGGAATCTAGCGATAGGCTCGATTGAGGCCTAACGCCATGGAGTACCTAGCACTGGAAAATCGGGTGAAGTAGTTATGTAAATCAAGAAATGACACGGATTCTAGAACGCCTGTCAAGTTTAGGTTACTTTAATCGACTGTCTGTCTGTAGCACTCTCCACTAGGCTTGGGTACCAGAAAAATTGCCGGCCAGAGTGGCTGTGCGGTTCTACGCGCTACAGTCTGGAACCGAGCGACCGCTACGGTCGCAGGTTCGAATCCTGCCTCAGGCATCGATGTGTGTGATGTCCCTAGGTTAGTTAGGTTTAAATAGTTCTAAGTTGTAGGCGACTGATGACCTCAGAAGTTAAGTCGCATAGTGCTCAGAGCCATTTGAACCAGAATAATTGGAGATACAAAAGGCGAAATGGATAGTTGAATTACGCTGTCTGCCAATTGTTGGTCAACGATCTTGTGTAACTCTTTCTCTTGGGTGGGGACAACCGATATGGCGATTGCCATACCGATACTTAATCGGTGAGTAGGATCTTATGCTCAACCTAGTTGGCAAACCCCAATTTGTCCATAGGTAACTCAGGATATTGGTTTTACGCCCACGATAAATCTCGTTTTTGATCCATGGCAAGGTGACATGTTTTGAACACTGACTCCTCAGCTAACTAGAGAAACCCCAGCAGTATGTGGTCTGAATATCTTCTGATTTGGCCTGAATTTAAAGGAAACTGGCCACTTGATATCATTCAACAATCAACCATTACATTCTAAGAATTCACGCCCTAACAGTATGCTTGCTTGGTTTTAGCTCGTGACCCACAACATTTAGAATTTTTCACTCTACTGAATGAAACACTACATCAGGTAGTTTGACTCCTGGTAATTTTAGAATATGTGACATACATTAAACTAGTTCCAGTCAAACAAAAAGTTGCTCCCGAAGTCAAGGAGCGTGCATACTGGAACATGATTAATGATAAATTCAACAAAAAACAGAAGGTCTATCAACTTGGCTGAAGGCCTTGATCTTTCTATTCTCCCTTATTAATCTGCACAGGCTCATACATTGGCCTGCACCAGCTCAGATTCAGCTCCCCTCCGGCCCCCCTCACACACACCCTCCCTCTTCTCCCTCACTATCGGACAGTTACGCGCCAAGTGTCTCCCCTGGTAACATAGGTAGCAATATCTCTCAATACTCGGTGCAGGTAAGGGCGTAGGGCGTGATGTCACTAGTTTCTGTCCTTTCCGTCCCTACTTGGGATGCGGCATTCCTCTTTTTATTACTAAAACGCACGTTTTACATACTGGTGACCAATTTTTTTAATTCTGGAAGGTCTGGTTGAGTACCAACGAAATACGGGAGCGATCCTCCAGGTGCATAACCTTCAAAGTATGTGCTACGGCTTCTCCGCCAGAAACACTAATTTCTAAAGTGATCATAGTGGTTTGACATCAACTGTATATCGGACCAACAACTCATCACTCCATTGTACCCAGTGAAAACAGTGGTTATCCATGTTATTCTGATACCTGGCTAATAAACATTCCCTTAGTAACTGTCGTCTAAACTCAGCTGGTTCTCGCCCCCGCTGCTCACTAACGTTCACATCTCTAGCCTGATCTTAGAAACGAACTGTCAACCAGAAGGAATTAATAATTCGACTGTGGTGCGCAGAAAGAGACGCTCAATGGACTGTACGAGGAGCTGTAATGGGTTAGGTAACTTAACATATTACAAGAAAGCTGTTCAGCTTGGATGGTTGGCGCAATAAGTGGACTTTACAAGGATTCACCTTCCTGCTCCAAGCCCTCGTGCCAGTGCAGAAAGCTACAATTAAGCTGAAGGTTAAGTACTCTATTCCACAAGCTGTCGACCACGTCTTTCAGTTTAGGATCTTTATTCACAACCCCAAGGTTCTCCATTCGATTCCGAGATGGTTAAGATGGGCCCAAATTCTGAACACCTGCGCCCTAGTCAGAACACGACCATCTAACAACTCAACACTGGCCTGCACCCCAGAAAGAAGATCATAACAATGGGAACAGGCAGCGCTTACCTCTGTCACGGTGGCCAGGATGAGGACGAGGTCAAGCTCCATGGCCTCCCTCAGCTGACCTGACAATTCTGGAATGCTGCCCTCAGCTATGATACTCCGCACAGCAAGCTCGTGTAGTAGTTGTTCTGTGGTAAGGCAAGATCTTCCAAACACTCCTTCCTTCTAGTTACAATCTGATACAGCACAACCAGAAACAGCATGGAAACCTAAAATACAATGTCATAGCTTATACACAGAACCAGTACTCCACCCCTCGTTTCAGCCACACTCTGTTACCAATTAAGGTGGTGGTGAGCTAGGGGTTGTAGCGGTACGGTACTGGTGCCAAAATGAAAATATCTGGTACACAATATGAATTTATTAAACAACTCAGTATCTTGACAAATTACAGAGTCTGTGATTAAACAATTTTGCATGACACACGACTCACAGCCAATCAAAGCTCAGTAAAGTAAAACTGTACTTATTACTCTCAGGTCATCAAGCAAAGATTACAAACTACACAGATCAACAGTAGCGGCTGCCTTAAACTTGACATCATGAGAGGCATTAACTTAAATTAAAAAAGAATGAAACAATTTGTCAAATAAATGAAAGAATCATTAAGTGCAATTAAACCAAGCTTAGAAAATTTAAAACGATCCAGAAAAACACACTTTTTGCCTGCTTCAAAATTTACATCAGACCTTTAGTCAAAGAAATTCATAACATAGTAACATAGTAACCAACAGAAACTCTATAAAAGTAAGTTTTGGCAGCAACAGTTGCTTCAGGCTTAACAGCTCACAACAAGAGGTTATACACATTAGGTTTTTCAGGCAACTAAACCAAGGCGAAAATTAAAAGAACCTGAAATCACTTAAACTTTACAGTGCTCGGTCCATGAGAAAGTTTCAAGTTGGAATTGTGTACCCAAAATCATGACGAAGTACTAAGTTATAACTGGCGAATTAATGGCTCAATTTATTAACACAGACAAGTGGTTAACCGATGGAAGGCTCCACCAAGACAATGAAATGGGCACACAAAAACGTGCCAAGTTTCAATAGCAATATTAATCTTGCATCCAGAACACAACGAAACGATTTGCTAATACAAGGATTGAAATAGTGGACAAATACATCTTTTCTCACAGGCTAACACGCCATGGAACTAATTTTAATGCTCTTTTGGATTCACGTCACTTAGGTAATCAAACATCAAACTCAAGGGAGTGGTGTAAAATCCAGTCTGTAACGTGAACAGACCTCTGTGAAATTTCAAGCGGCGTTAAAACGTAACTGCCACATCACAACTATCGCCTATTCTAATATTTGCCGCCTCCTTACGACCTTGCTCAGCCGATATCACCAGGTCACGCCCTGAACAACGCAATACAATGAGCCTTCTTACTGTCTCCAGACGTAAGCACAACTGCCCTCTGCATCTGCCCTGAGCCTTTATATCCGCGTTTTCGGTAGCTCACGGCCTTCTCGACTCGGCACACACTCAGGCCAAAAGCAGGAAGTGACACTCGATCGACCGCTTACGGTGCCTTGCCAGAAAACTTGCGTGCAGGGCACAGTATCTGATGTTCAAAACACTTTCCATTGTTTTCTCATCAATTTCGTGACTCAGATTTATGCAGTTTGTATATTGCAAATATCTCTGAAGTAGACGTCGACCAGCGTGCTTCTTCAATTTTGTAATTAATGTTGCAGATAGTCGTTCCGTGTCGCAATGTGAATTTTGTGATGACTATACAAAACTGGAATTGATTGACTGAAGTATACCACATGAATTGCATTTCTTTTGTAAGCTGTGGTATACCTTCTGGCGCTTCTAACTATTTACAACTAAACCCCACAAAAAAAAAAGAAAAAAAATGCTGCGGGCAAGTTATTACTGAGATTGATTTTATTATGATCGATAAAATGACCGCCAGAGTATTGGAGACCGTACGAGGTGAGTCTCAAAAACTTCGTTCAAACTGTCTTTCATACTTCTAAAATAAAGATAAAAAATGCACCTAAACGAGTCACGTGGCATTCCTTCCTACAAGAGAAAATGAAATGTGTTGTAATCATTCCTAATCAAAAAACTTATTTCATACAATTCTGTCGAAGGAACATTCGCAACTGACCATTATACCAGTGGCTGAAAATATCGCTGTAGTTGCAAGGTTCTTTTATGTAGGACACGACCGGCTTCGGGCTCTTATACGCCCATCTTCAGGTGTCGTACTGAAAATATCAAGAAACGGGAGATAATTTTTACACACAGCAATACTCATGAAAAAAAAGCTTTCATACAAAAATTTGCAAACCACTGAGCGGGCTAGATGCTATAAAACCTAAGTCAATGCCAAAGTGAAACCAGATAGTACTACAGACGACTGCCTTGGTAAAGAAATACGCCAAGAATCCCAAAACACACCTGGTGCTGTGACTGCGAGCGCCGCCGTGGACGGTGCGCTACAAGCGAGCGCCGAGCATGGAGTAGCGTACGCGAAGGAGGAAGTAAACTGGTAAACCACAGTGGCAAAAGTAGTGCCATTTCTTGTCGGGAAGAAGAACGTGGGGTCACTAGCCCGGCCGCTGAAAATTTGAATTAGTGATTTGCATTTAAAACTAAACATGAGGAAAGGAAACATTATATAGAAAGTTACATGAAGTGCTATTGCTACTAGCTATTAATTAGCATAATAGTTTCTGACAGTGTGGACTGCAAGGTTTCGCTACTTTCCCTTTTGGTCAGTAGCGAGATTCTTGTAAATAGGAGCGGCACATGTGTATGTTCTTTTAACTGATGACTGTGCCGTATTGTTCCACGTCACCACATATATATGAGGTGAGTCACTAATTATTGCCACCTAGATTAACTCCGGAAGTATGATAATATGTGAAAAGTTTGTGGGACAAGACTTGCATGGGACAAAGTGGGCCATAATATGACGTTGGTTTTTTGTTGCTAGGTGGGATCGCTTCAGAGATGTGAAGGTCGACTTTGTTTTTTTAAATGGGATGCTATAGTTTGGTACTTATTTTCTGACAGCGGCTATCGAGGCGAATCCAATGATGTGTAACAGTAAGGTCTTTGAAGGTCAATGGAGGTCACAAAGATGCCATGAACGTCCCTTTACAGAAGGTGTTCGAAGTGATGACAATTTGTATAAGTGCAGCGCTGCAGTCTTCTTATCGTGGATTGAGTGGTACTCCTTGTCGCTTCGGCACTTAGCGAAGCACATGCTCTGACAATTCTCTCTCGTGTATCGTGCAAACAGTAAATACTCGCCGAATAAGGCGTATCCATCTAATGTGCCATAGACACGTAAACACCACTCGAAGGTTTCACAACAGGAACGGTAAAACTAGTATCGTCGAATCAAGCGAAGGTGAATGATGTATTCGTTCGAAGAACAAGTCGATATACTTCTCATTTACGGTGAATGTCATCGAAATTCAGTGAGAGCTAGAGACTTATACGCTGAAAGATACCCCCAACATACACTCCTGGAAACGGAAAAAAGAACACATTGACACCGGTGTGTCAGACCCACCATACTTGTTCCGGACACTGCGAGAGGGCTGTACAAGCAATGATCAGACGCACGGCACAGCGGACACACCAGGAACCGCGCTGTTGGCTGTTGAATGGCGCTAGCTGCGCAGCATTTGAGCACCGCCGCCGTCAGTGTCAGCCAGTTTGCCGTGGCATACGGAGCTCCATCGCAGTCTTTAACACTGGTAGCATGCCGCGACAGCGTGGACGTGAACAGTATGTGCAGTTGACGGACTTTGAGCGAGGGCGTATAGTGGGCATGCGGGAGGCCGGGTGGACGTACCGCCGAATTGCTCAACACGTGGGGCGTGAAGTCTCCACAGTACATCGATGTTGTCGCCAGTGGTCGGCGGAAGGTGCACGTGCCCGTCGACCTGGGACCGGACCACAGCGACGCACGGATGCACGCCAAGACCGTAGGATCCTACGCAGTGCCGTAGGGGACCGCACCGCCACTTCCCAGCAAATTAGGGACACTGTTGCTCCTGGGGTATCGGCGAGGACCATTCGCAACCGTCTCCATGAAGCTGGGCTACGGTCCCGCACACCGTTAGGCCGTCTTCCGCTCACGCCCCAACGTCGTGCAGCCCGCCTCCAGTGGTGTCGCGACAGGCGTGACTGGAGGGACGAATGGAGACGTGTCGTCTTCAGCGATGAGAGTCGCTTCTGCCTTGGTGCCAATGATGGTCGTATGCGTGTTTGGCGCCGTGCAGGTGAGCGCCACAATCAGGACTGCATACGACCGAGGCACACAGGGTCAACACCCTGCATCATGGTGTGGGGAGTGATCTCCTACACTGGCCGTACACCTCTGGTGATCGTCGAGGGGACACTGAATAGTGCACGGTACATCCAAACCGTCATCGAACCCATCGTTCTACCATTCCTAGACCGGCAAGGGAACTTGCTGTTCCAACAGGACAATGCACGTCCGCATGTATCCCGTGCCACCCAACGTGCTCTAGAAGGTGTAAGTCAACTCCCTGGCCAGCAAGATCTCCGGATCTGTCCCCCATTGAGCATGTTTGGGACTGGATGAAGCGCCGTCTCATGCGGTCTGCACGTCCAGCACGAACGCTGGTCCAACTGTGGCGCCAGGTGGAAATGGCATGGCAAGCCGTTCCACAGGACTACATCCAGCATCTCTACGATCGTCTCCGTGGGAGAATAGCAGCCTGCATTGCTGCGAAAGGTGGATATACACTGTACTAGTGCCGACATTGTGCATGCTCTGTTGTCTGTGTCTATGTGCCTGTGGTTCTGTCAGTGTGATCATGTGATGTACCTGACCCCAGGAATGTGTCAATAAAGTTTCCCCTTCCTGGGACAATGAATTCACGGTGTTCTTATTTCAATTTCCAGGAGTGTACTTACCCTTCACGTCGTACATTTAAATATGTGTATGTTAAATGGAGAATAACTGTATCTTTAACTCATCGGAAACATACCCGGCAAATGAAAGTTACTAAAGAGGAAAGTAGAAATTTATGGGAGCAGACTGCGGAGGCCATCGGTCCCTAAGCTTAAGCACTACTTAATCTGACTAAGGATAACACGCACACTCATGTTTTCTTCAGAGGTTTTCTTCCTTTGAGGCTTGGATGACACTACTTGTGAGATCTTTTTGTTGTTGTAACCGTTTTCCTAGAAAACAGTGTGTCCTTCTTATGCACCTTCGGCAGACCATAGAACGTGCGCGGTCTTGGGGCCTTGGGGAGGAGTTTCTTAATAGTATTCTCTTCCAGCGATAACCGTTTGAGCAGCTCGGAAGTCTTCCTCACTATTCTGGATGTTGGGTCCCGAGGTAGAAGAAGACATCAAGCAGGTCGCATTCTTGCCGTTTTATTATTCGACAACAGGGAAGATTAGTCGGCTCCTGAAGAGGCATAAAATAGACACAATCTTCAGGCCTCCGCAAAGATCCGGCAACTAATGAAATCTGTGAAAGAAGATGTAGGCCTCAGAACGCCAGGAATTTATAAGATACAGTGTGGATGTGGGCAGTTCTATGTCGGCCAGACTGTTCGCACTATTGAACAGCGCCGCATAGAACATGAAAGGTGTTACCGTCTGAGCTATCCCGAAAAGTCAGCTGTAGCTGAACATGATCTGGAGAACGGACACCGAATTGCATTCGATGAGACGTCTGTTATTTAACGGACTAATGGATTCTGGAATAGCGTGATAAAAGAGGCCATAGAGATTAGAATTTCTGACAACAGCTTCAATGGAGACGGTGGATTGCAGCTGAGTACAGCGTGGGATCCGGTGTCGTGGGAGTTGACGCAGGCCCGGCGGTCGCACGCCCAAAACATTACCATATATGGTGCGGGACTGAGCACCAATGACGTCACGAGCGACGGCGCGGCTATATAAGCACGGCAATGACGACCACACGACGCTCATCCACTTGACAATGGCAGAGGAGATCTCTGCTGAAAGTTAGTGGCCAGTAAACCACTTGGCATGGCTTGAAACCCGAGAATGTTTTATTGGGTTACGTTCTTCCAAATTCGTTCAACTCGTTATCATTAGGGCAGTTTTTGGTAGAACTATCGGATGAGCGCTACACCCTAAGAAACTATCCGAACAAATAGTACTGATAGAGCTCTATTCGACAACAGTAAATTTGTCCTAAGCCTAGCGTGTGCAACTGAGTTTTCGTTTCTCCTAGATTGTAGCAGATTCCAAGCAATGTGAGGTTCATAATTCATTTCACTCTTACATATTTGTCTAAAACACATTTTAATCGAAAAATTTGGACAGCCCGCCAGAAGGAATGGGCGCAGGCGACACCTGCCAGGTGTCGCCCCCACAGTGCTGTGCGGGGGTCAAGCGCGCCGCGCCAGCTAACGGCGCTCACTGGGGCCCTGTGACGCTGTATTTCAACCTAAAAAAAAAAAAAGGTCGGGAGTCACTCGTTCTCTGACTGAGCTCTTGTGTTATACTTCGTATCCAACGTTGTTCTGTTCCTGATCTTGCTACGTCTAGGTCCTCGATTTGGTTCACTCTTAGGACTTGCAATTCTGCTGTATCCGTCCACAGCTGTTGTCGGCGTCTTCGTTGTTGTCCACAGCTGTTGTCTTTCTGTGGATTTGGCGACTTACCGTCGACGCACTCGGCCCGTCGTCATAGTCGTGTCGGATTCCGGTTACTAGACTCAGGCTCACTATTTTTGGGTTGGTTCAAATGGTTCAAATGGCTCTGAGCACTATGGGGCTCAACTGCTGTGGTCATTAGTCCCCTAGAACTTAGAACTACTTAAACCTAACTAACCTAAGGACATCACACACATCCATGCCCGAAGCAGGATTAGAACCTGCGACCGTAGCAGTAGCACGGTTCCGGACTGCGCGCCTAGAACCGCGAGACCACCGCGGCCGGCTATTTTTGGGAAGAAAGACACTGTAGGTCAGAAATTT
This sequence comes from Schistocerca gregaria, assembly GCF_023897955.1. Taxonomy (NCBI): domain Eukaryota; kingdom Metazoa; phylum Arthropoda; class Insecta; order Orthoptera; family Acrididae; genus Schistocerca; species Schistocerca gregaria. The sequence continues at coordinate 541,655,163 of NC_064921.1, forward strand.
ATTGTTTCTGCCGCTTCCATTCTTGGCTTTCTTCAAATTTTAATTGCATCAACTTCTCTCAAGTTAAAATTGACATCAGTTTGATTTAATGCGTCACTCCTCGCAGTTTGATTGAATCAATCGCCGTCAATGTAACTTTAGTTGAGAACAGCATGCTGCACAAATGTCAGAGCAATCATTGGAAACCTTGTATTTGTCTTCATTCTAAGCTTGTACAGTTTTTGCTAGGACAGTTTCCAGTCCAGTTTTTTAAAATACTTGAGCAAAAAGAACAATGTTACTTTTTCATTTCTTACTGTATGCTATAATACTGTCAACATCAGAATTATAAAAAAATGGTTCAAATGGCTCTGAATGCTATGGGACTTAACATCTGAGGTCATCAGTCCCCTAGAACTTGGAACTACTTAAACATAACTAACCGAAGGACATTACACACATCCATGCCCGAGGCAGGATTCGAACCTGCGACCGTAGACTGTAGCGCCTAGAACTGCTCGCCCACTGCGGTCGGCCTCAGAATTTTATCTTTCATAATCATGATCATTTTTTATTTTTGAATTAAATCTTATTTTCTATTGTATTTAGAGCAAACAGTACCTTGACATAAGTTTTATGTATTTTTTGATTATGGAAATACTTTTTATCACGAAATTTCGGCGAGGCGCCAGTAAACAAAGATTTGCATGGGCTGACAGTAAAATTTCAGAATATGAGATAATGTATGACTGAAAAGCTTATATGTGTATGAGAAAGCCGGCAGAGCTGTAACTAGCATTGATCTGCCTGCAGATCATTACAGTACTGAAATATCAGTATACATATTTTTTTTTTTAAATTCGACGTGTGATATGTAACTTGCCACTGGTATACTTTAGTGAGAACATTATGGGAACTTGAGCACGGGTAACCCTGAGCTCGTTAGCAGCTGTTCTCGCACGTGTCGACGCGAGGGCTGAAGCGTGGGCGATTCTGCGCAAAAGCAAATGGAAGATCACGGCGGAAAATAAACCTGTCCGCACTGACAACATTCACCGAAGTTAGCGCCGGCTGGTGGCAGCCTCTGTCCGATACACGTCACCCGTCGGGAGCCACTTAGTGCTCGTGTTTGTGGGAAGCCTCCCATTTCACTCAGAAGATCAGTACAGACACGCTCTGGCTCCGTCTGCAGAAATACTGCGCCGCAAACTAGAGTGGTTATGCAGGAATGTAATATGTAAACATAGTTTTAGATAAAGCACTTGTGAACAACGTAATGTGGTATCGTTCGACTCATGGACAACAGCAACACACGATGTTGAACCCAAGATGCGGACGAAGATGTAACACATAATTATGTGTCCTGAGAAGATTGTATGGGCCAAAATAGCCATTTTCAAGTAGGTCACAAATAAATTACTTTCTATGATGTATGTATGCAGGGTGAATTGGCGAATGAGAATTTGTACAAAGAAAAGGATACGAGCCCGTGTCTCCTGCTGTGTAAGCAGATGCCCTAACCAGTACGCCACACTGGCACAGTGGGTTGTATAACTTCACGGACTACCCTAGCATGCCTCCCTCCTCAATCCAAATTCCCATTCACGCCTTTCGTCACTTCAGTCTGCGTACATACATCATGATGATTGACGCTTGAAATAGTCCTTGAAATCATATACACTGAAGCGCCAGAGAAACTGATATAGGCATGCGTATTCAAATACAGAGATATGTAAACAGACATAATACTGCGGTGCGGTCGGCAACGCGTATATAACACAACTGTTTGGCGAAGTTCTTAGATCGGTTACTGCTGCTACATTGGCAGGTGCACGGGCGACACAGTATCTTCGAGGTAGTGATGAAGTGGGGATTTTCCTGTACGACCTTTTCACGAGTGTACCATGAATATCAGGAATCCGGTAAATCATAAAATCTCTGATGTCGCTGCGGCCGGAAAAACATCCTATAAGAACGAGTCCAACGACGACTGAAGAGAAATGTTCAACGTGACAGAAGTGCAACTATTCTGCAAATTGCTCCAGATTTCAGTGCTGGGCTATCAACAAGTGTCAGCATGCGAACGATTCAGCGAAACATCATCGATATGGGCTTTCCGAGCCGAAGGCCCACTCGTGTACCCTTGATGATCGCAGTACACAAAACTTTACGCCTCGCCTCGGCCAGTCACAACCGACATTTGATTGTTGATGACTGGAAACATGTTGCCTGGTCGAACGAGTCTTGTTTCAAATTCTATCGAGCAGATGAACGTGTACGAGTACGGAGACAACGTCATGAATCCATGGGTCCTGCTTGTCAGCAGGAGACTGTTGAAGCTGGTGGAGGCTCTGTAATGGTGTGGGGTGTGTGCAGTTGATGTGATATGGGACCCCTGATAGTCTAGATACGACTCTGACAGGTGACACGCACGTAGGCATACTGTCTGATCGCCTGCATCCATTCACGTCCATTGTGCGTTCCAACGAACTTGGGCAATTCCAGCAGAACCATGCGACACCACACAAGGTGAGAATTGCTACGGAGTTGCTCCAGGAACGTTTGTCTGAGTTTAAACACTTCCGCTGACCACCAAACTACCCAGGGATGAATTATTGAGCATATCTGGGATGCCTTGCAATGTAGTGTTGAGAAGAGATCTCCACCCCGTCGTACTCTTACCAATTTATGTGTAACCCTGCAGGATTCATGGTATCAATTCCCACTACATCAGACATTAGTCGAGTCCCTGTCACGTCGTGTTGCGGCACTTCTGCTTGCCCTACACGATATTAGGCAGGTGTACCAGTTTCTTTGGTTCTTCAGTGTAGTTTCATCTGATTAAGGCACCTGTGCCAGAGAGTCAGCAGGATCCCTGATTCCTTCGATGTTGAGGAGCTATTCCAATATAAGTGGAGATTCTCTGCAGTGCTGTTCGAGTCCAGAGGGAATACCAAATCGGCTACCGTGTGAGGTGGCGCGACTCACATTCGGGAGGACGTCGGTTCAAACCCCGATCCGGCCAACCAGATTTAGGTTTTCCATTATTTCCCTCAATCGCTCCAGATGAATGCTGGGACGGTTCCTTTGAAAGGTACGTCCAATCTCTTTCCCCGTCGTTGACACAATCTGAGCATGTGCTCCATCTATAATGACCTCAAAGTCCATGGGACATTAAAACCAATGTTCCTTCCTTTCTTCTTTCCTTCCTTCCTTCCTTCCTTCCTTCCAAGTGGGCCTGAGGAGCGAATGGGCGTTTGGCTTGAGAGGGAGGTGTTCTAGGGTAGTCCGTGCGAGTAGTGGTTAGCGCATCTGCATGTTGAGTAAAAGATCCCAGTTAGAATTTCGACCTTAGTGTAAATTTACATTCACGATTTCAGTTTGCATACATACGTCATAGACGTTTTACACTTGAAATGATCTCTGGAACCATATAGTTATCTTCACTGGAGAAGATGTCACTGTACTAGCCTGCGGAACGCGTGGCATAGATAACAGCCAGTGAAACACGATACCTCTGGAAAACAAATTGGATGTCGAGTACAAATCTAGGTTTGGCGACCTGCGCATAACCGCAACAATTGCAAATTAACATCAGCTGCTGGTTGTTTAGCTTTCGTTAGTATAATTCGTTACTTGATTTCAACTACAAATGTTTGGTTCTTTTGCAAAGTAGTTAGACGAATACCATGTCTGCATGAGATTTCCGCCTGCACATCACAAAAAAGAAAAACTACGCAAACAGTGTTTGTAAGTTTTATAGACGGATAAAATAGATAATTCTCTTCTACGCTTTAATCTGAACAAGTGTTGCATTAATTAAAACGCTGTTGTATTGAAACGAATAAGTTATTTTGTATTAGTAATTACACGTCAAAGATGGGTGCAATGATAATTGGAACCAATTAGAGCCGCGCGGGGTGAGCCGGGCGGTCTGAGGCGCTGCATTCATGGACTGTGCTGCTGGTCCCGGCGGAGGTTCGAGTCCTCCCTCGGGCATGGGTGTGTGTGTTTGTCCATAGGATAATTTAGGTTAAGTAGTGTGTAAGCTTAGGGATTGATGACCTTAGCAGTTAAGTCCCATAAGATTTCACACACACACACACACACACACACAAACACAAACACACACACACACACACACACACACACACACACACACACACACACACACTAAAAAGCAATTAGATGTTAACGAGTAAGCTATTCACTTGAGTTTGAGATGCTCTTTTTTAGTTCTAAAGTCCTGCCGTGCACTTGTCATTACTCAATGATGGTCGGGAGTCCTAAAATGGTATTGAATTGACAAATTGGGTACCATGAGGTGACTGGTAGCATGTCATTCGTTACAAATATGGAATTAGCCAACTTGTGGAAATTCCACAAGTTCCCCGGGCAATGATATACCGATTTTTTTCCCAGGAGATAGAATTATCAGTAAATTCGCGGAAGGTGAGTACCAGAACGTTTCACTGATGTTCACACACCACTCAGAATAGCTTCTCAGTACATATTTTTTGGCTGATACCAGAAGTATGGAAGACTTCTTTTTCCTCAAATCACGACTAGTAGTGAAACAAGGGTCTCTTAGAGCGGAAGCAAACCGTGTAGTAGTAACTTCATAAAGATTAATCAAGTCAAATATACACATGCTGCTCAGAAATCTGTGGTAACTGTGTTCCGCACTGACGAAATGTGTGTTGCTCGTGGACCTTATGCAGCTGACATCTCAGTAATGTCTGAGGTCTACTATCACGTTCTAAACTGAGATCAGCTGTGATGTGAAAAGTTACCTGGTTTTCATTCGCGACAATGCATGCCAATATAAAGCTGTCTGCACTCTCCACACAATCTGTAACTTCCTTAAAACATTGTCGCGTGTCTCTGACTGTTACCTTCTATAAAACCTCAAGAAGTGGTTAACGTACCAACGATCTGTCTATTGATAAATGTTGAAAATTTTTGTTCTGAAACGGCTGAAATTTGGGAGATGGAATTTTGTGAATAGGCCTTATTCCACGGTATCAAAGTGCTGGGAGAGCAGTTGCGGCTGCGTGTAAAATGTACAGGAAGTGTAGACTGTGGATCTGATAATGTTAGAGTTACATGTTTTCTAGACGATCGGCACTTTGTCGGATTTGCTTTCAATAATTTCAAACGCCAGAATATAGAAAGACATAGGTTACAAAATAAATGCGACTCATGTGTTGTACTTCAGAGAATCAGCTCAAGTTTTGTATAAGCATTATAAAACTGCACGAAGTTTGTGACGTGGAAATAAAATCTACAAAATTTAATTAGTGGGTTACAATTCAATTTGTTCTCACGCGCACAATGCTTCAGCTGAGATGCCATTTGTTAGCGAGGTAAAATATTTCTCTTTGTCGTTGACTTCCGGCGTTATTGAACGAAAGGTCTTTTATCGTTTTTGTAAAATTTGAAATTTTCCACTGTAAAGTTACTCTACCGAAAATGTATTGCATAACAGTGAATAATGCATGTCGCGTTTCCGGCCGGTGCAGCGGCATCGCGTGGCAGGAGCGAACTACCAGGCTTGGACACGGCACGTGTCATATACAAGCGCGCCCGTTTTGCAACTTAAAGGAACAATGAGACACAAGAAAAGTATTTTTCGCGTTATATATGGCTTGGAGAGGAAGATTTAAACAACAGCTATCCGCATTCAATAGTTGCAGTACAGGGTGTTCACAATTAAAATTCCAGTTTCAAAACGCTGTAGGAAGCGAGCCACTGCTTAGAATGACATCGAATTTGAACAGCGCATTATTGACGCAGAGGAGACGTTATGGAAAAAAATTTGACGAGAACATTACTAATACACGACGTTGTAAGCGTCGTGACGTAAACGGGGTCGGCTAGAAATGACCTATGAATCGCATTACGACGTCTATGGATTGAGTACACATTACACCATCCGTACTGTTCAATGAGCATGACTGCTTGAGTTCAGAAGTTAACAGTTGAGCCAGTTTTAGTTACGTTAGTCCATCCACTACGGTGGGGCCATACCACATCGGATGGGAGGCCAAAACCCGCATAAAATGCGAAATGATATTGGTTTCTAACTGTCGTGAGAATGGTGCAAGACATGTTCAGTATCCTGTCCACTATTCCAGAAGCTGAAATCGAGAAACAGCATGTTCCACAACATATCGGAGTATCTCGAGGATCCCGTTCAGATGTTGTTGCGCAATGTACCTTCAATTCAGCTACGTTCGTAATTGGAGCACTGAACACAACATCTTCCAGACAACCCCACAAACAGACGTCATACGAATTGAGATAATCTGAACGGTCAGGATGTAGGGAAATGGCGGCCAACAATTCTAGAATTTCCGAAATGCCTCTGCGGCAGCTGCCTCACCTTCTGTGAAACTTGCGGAGGAGCGCGGTCTTGCATAAAAATTATCCTACCCTCAAGCTGTCAAAGGAATGACGCTGGTGCACGAAAGACTCTCATAGCTTTTAGCAGTGACGGTACAGGTAAGAGGTCCTGCAGGACTCATCTCCTCGAAAAAATTCGGCCGTACGATAACCGTTGCCGCCAACCCGCACCACGCAGTCACTTTTGCAGAATGAAGTCGATGTGCGTGCGGATTTTCCGTTTCCCATAATCTGCAATTCTGCATATTGATTTGTCCTCGTAGATGGAAATGGGCTTTGTCTGTCCACAGAATGTTCCATGGCCATTCACTGTCCCCTTCCATACGACAAGAACTTCCAGGCGAACTTTTATATTGCTAGTAAATCAACAGAAAGCAATTCCTGAACATGGGTGATTTTGTGTGATTAGAAATGCAGAACGTTTCATAGGATGTTATGCACAGCGTTGACAGACATGTCCAACGTTTGGACAATTCTCCATGCATTGCGTGTTTGCACATCACCGCTCGGCCGCTCTGCAGTGCTGTGGGTCACATCTTTGACAGACGTCGGATCAACTGCTTTCCTTCCTGTCAAACACTGCACATCAAAAGAACCCGTCTTTTCCAATTTAGTGAATCATTTTTCGCAGATTCTTTGCGCAGGGCTACTGGCACACAGTCATCGTCCTTGTAAAAGAGCTTTGCAAGCAGCAAGCGATCTTTTACGGAGAGAATCACGTTGGGCGTCTCAGACGCAAACTGAGAACAGCCGTGTGCCGCTGGTCTTTTGGGCATATTCTGATACTCTCTGTGCCCTTTATTGGTCAAGTTTTCGATATATTTTTTATCGTATGACGTTTCCCCCTGCGTCAGCAAAATGTTGCTCAAATTTGACTTCATTCTGAGCACTGGTTCTCTTTTTACAGCTTTTTTAAACTGGGACTTTAGTTATAGACACCCTACATATACAACCTCGGGTAACATTGCCGTGTTCCTCGGCATTCGAAGGCGTTTGATACAGTTCCGCAATTTAATGAACAAAATTCCAATGAGACTCGAACTCGGGACCTTTGCCTAAGCCATGTCTCCACTTTATCCTTTCTTTCAGGAGTGCTAGTTCTGCAAGGTTCGCAGAAGAGCTTCTGTAAAGTTTGGAAGGTTGGAGACGAGATACTGGCAAAAGTAAAGCTGTGAGTACCGGGCGTGAGTCGTGCTTCGGTAGCTCAGATGGTAGAGCACTTGCCCGCGAAAGGCAAAGGTCCCAAGTTCGAGTCTCATTCGGGCACACAGTTTTAATCTGCCAGGAAGTTTCATATCAGCGCACACTCCGCTGCAGAGTGAAAATCTCATTCTGGGAACAAACTTCCAGCTTACCGAGCAGCGGGCCACATGTGTATTAGGAATCAGAACTTTCTTCTAGGAAAAAAATTAAAAAAGTCATTCTTGAAGATCAACAGATGCGAAGATTATATCATGAGTACCGAGAACATATGTCACATAGGCGTCAGTGTCTACGGTGTATGTTCGTGATTTAGCTGATACCGTTGGAGGCTCCGTGAGGCTACACGCGCATGATGCTGCTGCCTGTAGCAAGATTGCAATGCCAGAAGAACTGAGGCGAAAGGACCTGCAGACGGTGGATGACAGGTGCAGCGACTGCCGGTTGACGTTAACGTAATTAAATGTCACGCCTTGTGCATAAATATCTGAAGATGCGAACCACTGTTCTGTTACACGACTGACGACAGATCAGTGGAAACAGTAACTATTGCAAAACCCATAGGAACGATCAAACAGAAATTACCATATCAAACAAAAAGTAGGAAAAGCAGATATCATCCAAGTTTCATTTTTCAGAATCGTAAGAAACTGATGTAAGGAGAAAATATAAAAAATGCAGTAAACGAATTAGGCCAAAGGAAATTTAAACGCATAAAAAATGAGACGGATAGGAAGTAAAAAATTGCTTACTATGAATGGCTAGAGGACAAATGTAATGATTTAGATGCATGTATCACTAGGAAAATATAGATTCCGCCTACAGGAAAAATAAAGAGGCCTTTGAATAACAGAGAAGCAGCTGTATGAATATCAACAGCTCAAGTCGGAAAACAGTCCTAAGCAAAGGAGGGAGAGCTGAAACGTGGAAGGAGTATATGGAGGATCTACACATGCTAGATGTAATTGAGAGAAATATTACAGAAATGGAAGAGGGCGTAGATGAAGATGAGATGGGAAATAAGATATTACGAGAAGAACTTGACAGAGCATTGAAAAACCTGAGATGAAACAAGGAACCGGGAGTAGACGACATTCCGTCAGAATAACTGGGTTCCTTGGGAGAGCCAGCAGTGACGAAACGATGTATGAAACACGCTACATATTCTCAGACTTCAAGAAGGATATAATTATCCCAATTCCAACCATAGCAGGTGCTGACAGGACTGAATACTACGGAACTATCAGTTTAATAACTTATGGTAGCAAAATATTAACACGAATTCTTTACAGAAGAATGGAAAAACTGGTAGAAGAAAAGCTCAGGGTAGATAGTTTAGATTCCGGAGAAATGTAGGAACATGCGAGACAATTTGGCCCTACGACATTTTTTTGAAGGTAGGTTAAGGAAAGGGAAACCTACGTTTATAGTGTTTGTAGACTTAGAGAAAGCTGTCGGCAAATTCTGAAGGTAGTAGGGGTAAAACATAGGAAGCGAAAAGCTATTCAGATCTTGTACAGAAACCAGACGGCGGTTATAAGAGTCGAGGGGCGTGAAAGGGAAGCAGTGGTAGAGAAGGGAGTGAGACAGGGTTGTAGCCTACCTCCCGTGTTATTTAAGCTGTACATCGAGTAAGCAGTAAAGGAAACGAAAGAAAATTTTGGAGAATGTATTAAAGTGCAGGGAGAAGAAATAAAAACTTTGAGATTCGCTAATGACACTGTACGTATGTCATAGACTTGGGAGAGTAATTGTACGGAAGGGACAGTGTCTTGAAAGCAGGATACAAGATGAACATCACAAAAGCAAAACAGGGGAATGTAGTCGAATTTAATCACGTGATGCTCAGGGAATTAGATTAGGAAACGAAACACTTAATGTGGTAGGTGAGTTATTCTATTTGAACAGCAAAATTACTGATGATAGCCCAAGTAGGGAGGATGTAAAATGTACACTGGCACTGAAAAAAAAAGAGTTTCTGAAAGAGAGAAATTTATTAACATCGAATACAGAAGAAAGAATCAGAAATTCTTCTCTGAAATATTTGTACGGAGTGTAGACGTGTATGGAAGTGAAACATGGACGATAAATAGTTTAGACAAGAAAAAGAGCTGAAGCTTTCGAAATGTGATGCTACAGAAGAATGTTGAAGATTAGGTAGGTCGATCACGTAACGTAAGAAGGGTTATTGAACAGAAATTGGGAGAAAAGAAATTTTGGGCACAACCTGACTAGAAGAAGGGATCGGTTGACAGGACACTTTCTGAGACATCAAGGAGTCACCAATTTAGTGTTGGAGGGAAGTGTGGGGGGTAAACACCCTTGAGGAATGGTGGACGTGCGGCCTTAGTTTGTCAAAGTCATAAATCCCAATGGGCCAATTTCTCTAAATAATGTGTTCAAGACGTTCACCAGGATGTGTTGAAGAAAAGAGAAGTGTGTGCAGAGTTTATCACGCACACCTTGACTCCTCTACAAAAACGTGTCTCGACTTGATTCAAATGCAAATTGTGGAAAATCATTTTCCTGCAAAAATCATCAGAGGTGACGAGATTGCTGTTATCAGTACGATCCTTCCACACACCGATAAAGTGCCGAAATTCATTTGCCATGACGACGTAGCTGGCATTCAAGCTAAAGTGACATGCTAATTGGTTGAAATGGCTCTGAGCACTATGGGACTTAACTTCTGTGGTCATCAGTCCCCTAACCAACCTAAGGACATCACACACATCAATGCCCGAGGCAGGATTCGAACCTACAACCGTAGCGGTCGCGCGGTTCCAGACTGTAGCGCCTAGAACCGTTCCGCCACCGCGGCCGACCGATACGCTAATTGAACGACATCCCAAATAAGGAGTTTTCTGACAGTTTCAAATGCTTATATGAACCTCCTAGGCTTTGTGTTCAAGTGGAGTCAGAGTATGTAGAACAGCAGAAGCATCAAAATCACAATTCTAACGTTTCTCTATTTCGTATTAATCCAGTCCAATTTTTTGGACCGACTGGGTAGTTACACTGTCGCACTCTCCGCCGCTCAGCTTCAATATATTCCTGCGATGCATGTCGTGTGTATCACTGTAACATTATGATGTAGCATGATTTTTTTGCCAAGCTGATGAGATGTAAAAGAGCTTGTAACGTTCCCCCAACCTCCCTTACTAATCTCTTACTTTGGAAATCTGGCCGTGTTTTGCATGTGTCCAACAGCTATTAAACGGAAGATATGTGCAACAAGCTATTCCGAAAAACAACTTATTCTTCTCTCACCATTCTGGTGCTATTATACATTATATTGTCTTGGTAGATAATTAGTGGAGTCGCTGACGAAAAGTGCTAAAACGAAAGGGCTACCACAAGAATCGACTAGGCCACAAGAACTCAAGTGGAATAATTTAAGATGAATAATAATTACGGTCATCAAACCAATAGGGCGATTAATGTTCGACATTAATAATGACATGAACAGTAGCTGCTTGAAGTAATCGCGTGGCAACAGAGGCTTGCACACATTTACTTAAAATTACAAGCAAGAAATAAGAATGAAATAATTTCGAATGCCCTTTGAAATAAACGATATTGAATTCATCGGAACTAAAGTCCTCTGTTGTTACGAAAAAACATACATAAACTCACTCTATTGATTGCTTGATACTAGCAGTTTGTGAGAAAACACAAATTAATTGCAGTTAAATGAAATAGTTTGTAATAGGATTCTTTATCAATTTTGAAAGTTAATTTGATTGGAAACTAATCATGTGAGTGATTATGAGAATTTCAACACATTACTGATAATGAACTTTGAACAAACCAATACTCCTAAGGATAATGAAATCCAGAAATTTTATTTATAATTGCTATTTAAATATATTTTCCAGTAATTTACTTTTACTGTTATTCTCAAACTCAAAGTGAATTGTGCCTCTGATCGTTACGCACGACAAACAGTTTCTAATAGTTGCATTTAATTAATTTTTAACTAGCAAAGCAAATTGGCAGGCTTTTGATTTACTTAGTCAGTTCTAGAGTTTTACACACGGCACTCGGATTAGCACATAGGAAAGTTTTGGGCCCTGTCTAGGTTACAATGGCTTACGGTAAAGAATATAATAGGAATATCACTGTTTGAGAAATGATCAAAATCAAGTCACTGGGCAATGCCTCACAGTTTCTACACAACTTCTTTGATTTTATACGGTCTTATAGTTCTTTGAAGTTGTCGAATTGCTGTAGTCGACGGAGACGACGATGCTCCAACTATTCCAGCTTTGGAGGGCGCACTTGCATTAACCACAACAGAACCAAGGGGCAGGATCTCGATGTAGCACCTATTTCCTTCATCTCCCCACACTTGTCATGAAACAGTGCCTCTCAGTATGTAAATTAAGTGACTTCACATAATCACAGCCACACAGAGCAAGCTACTTGCCACATCCAACACTTCGGTGCCAGTGAGTATCTCCTACCTCGCTCGTTCTCTGACGTCACGTTCCACTGACCAGAGACTATGCTCTCTACCTCACTAATACCCTTTTATCATTGGTAGTTACCCAGTATGATTACAAAGTTTAAGATGAATAATTCTAGATTAGGTAATGCAACTATTGACATATTTACATTACAAATAAACAGAAAATTACTAAACTTTTAAAAACGAAATATCCACGGATGTACTTCCGGTCTATAGTGTCAAACGGGCACAATATTTCGGCGATCAAACATGTCGCCATCATCAGGCGATGGCGACATGTTTGATCGCCGAAATATTGTGCCCGTTGGACACTATAGACCGGCAGTACACCCGTGGATATTTTGATTGTCAAATACGCCGGGAGAAACTCAAGAATCACTAAACTTTTACATAATATCGATTGCAAAGAACAAAAAATTGGCGAAACAATTAGGTGGCACTCTGCATCAGAGGCGTCGCAAGCGGTGAAGCTGCATAGTACCGCTATCTGTTTTTAGCATGCCGTATTGGTTGCATGTCTGTTCAGTCAGATTCTTTTGGAAACTATTGTTGAAGCACATTAGTAACGGTCATAGTTTTTACTCAGTTGGCCACTATTTTCGTTTTTGGTGTACACAATGATAAACTTGCAACTGTCAATAATGTTATATGTTGGGTAAAATGCACTGATGTTAGAGAGATATAGGAATACTAGGGATATATAGGGATACTAAGAGCCGAAACAGACCAGGATGCAATAACTTACTAAGATATACTGATAATGAACGAACGTTTATTGTCGCAACGATATGGCTGGATAAAACTTTCATGGTCTTCCAATGGCGGTAGGTGGCTACACATGTACAAACATACGACAAATCATGCTCTGCTGTTGTCATGTTGTAAATGAGTGTCGTGTGATTACTGGCTTTGACCTCATACATGGTGAGCCGAATAAAACTAGGCCTAGTTTTGTTCGTCTGACCCTATTTGAGGACGTCGCCAGCAATCAGAACTGACCTAGCTAACGAATAGGAGTACTGGCCATCATAGAAAATGTTGCAAACAGTGATTTCGATGCAGCAATAGATTGTCATCACATGTCAACACATGCGCCTCTCCCACGTCCTCCGTCCTGAGAATTTCGCGATGTCATAACATTTGAGTAAGTGAAAGGAGCAGAAGTGTTTAGTGGCCAGCTGAATGAAACACAAGACGATGCTGTCTATGAAATGGCGCGAAACGGTATCTGGAGGGCACAAAAATCGTAACTACCCCAAAAGAATTGGAACTCCAGAAAATATTATTTTAAGTTTTTTCTGGTCCAGTTTTACTTTGCCTCCATCCTGTGCAGCCGTGTTACAGGCTGTGATGCCAACTGTGCTCGGCCCATCACTGGTAAGAAGTTTCTGTCCCACGTCTGTCGTGTCCACTTTAATCTTGCGATGGCCTCGTTCCACGTTGGCCCAGCTGTATACCACTGTTCTTACTGACGGTATTATAGGATTTCTTGATCTCCGCAGCTCCTTTATTTATCCCGCAAAAGAATTCTTTGACCACTTATTGAGTGATAATACGTAACCGATAATGAAATAACTTCAAAACACACTGAAATCGCATCTCCATGACAAGTGCTTCTAATAGTAGAGGAATGTCTGAATGTGTATCACTACAATGTGTGAAACTAATCAAGAAATTATTATTTTCTATGTAAAGGTATCAAGTAAAGAACACGTCTTTGTAAAAACTGTCAAAAAGACAGAACTCTATGGCTTACAATCTTTTTTATGTGAACTGTGTAGTTGTAGCCAAAGGTTGAAGAGTGAGGAAAGCCCCTGACGGTTCGTTCTGCTACATGGTTCTGAAACAAAAATAAAGAAGAAATCGCACTAAATAAAATGAATAATAAAAATGTGGTTTTTAGGGAAAGAGAGCGAGAGGGTTGTGGAAGAAGGGTAGGTGAACGCAGTTCCTTTAAAATGGCGAATTTTGTCAAGCAGTTTCCTTTTTCGTCTGTTACTATGAGGCGACTCATACTAACATTGTGAACAACAGTCATAAGACTTATGGAACTTTCATTTGTCATTGAGGTTTGATGTGTACATCAGTAGGATATAAGATGAAGCGTTAATACCAACTGAAATAGTACAGTGTTCAAGAAATGTGGGACAGTAGCGAATACCAGTATTTACAATTTGTGGCGTTCACTGTTCCGTCGTGGTTCTGCCTGGTGAAGTGAACAGCTCTACTGACCGATTCAGGCAAACCACAAGAAGGGTGTCGCAAGACACCTCAGCAACTGTGTGTCCTCGAGCAAGAAAACAATTCATTAAGCTGACATTGCAGAAGCCGCTGCCTGTGGCCTCTGAAAGGGGAAGTAACGGCACATTAAAACACCGACAGGGCTCGTGAGGGCGCAGACGTGACAGGAAAACCGGGGCAGTTGATAGTGTGATTGCCTAACGATTATGTCAGCAGCTCTGGATAACAAAAAATAAAATAAAATCTATCTAAGTAGAAATAAATAAATAAATATAAAAATATTATCGATAATGGCTTAGAGGACAAGAACGACGACATTTCAGAAACAGGAACTGGTCACGTTTGAAAACAGGGTGCCTCGAACCTTTTGCGTCAAATTGAAACAGAGGTCCACAACCTATTATATTGGGTTAGGGGACCAATGATCGGAAAGAAATCTTTATTGTGTTATGGGTATACACAGCGTACATCGCATAGCAACAACGTAGCTCATACTACTTGTTCAAAGTGACGACTGCCAGTCTCAATGCATGCATGCCAACGGCACTTGCAGTACCAGGACACAGTCAGTTTAGACCCTAGCAGCAGGTCTTCATTTCTTTTTACAGGGGTTTCGTGCACCAACGTCTTGACGTAACCCGAGAAGAAAAAGTTCAGAGGTGTGACATCCGGTGATCGCGCTGGCCGTGGGATAGGATCTCCCTTTCTGATTCAACGGTGTCGGTATGTCTTCTTTAAGTGTTCACAGACATTGAGATTGAAGTGGGCTGGTGGACTGTCATCTTCAAACCATTTGTTTTCGCGGATAAGCAGAGTCTCCAAGTACTGTGGTAGCACTTCTCGCAGCAACACCAAGTAATGTGGACCGGTCAAACGGGGGGCAGCAAATAAGGTCCTGTTAGGTGAACTTGCGCGATGCCCGCCCATGCATTGACAAAGAATCGTTGCTGGTGCCCACTGTATATGTGGCGTGAGGATTGTACTCACTCCACACATGGCTCTTGCGGCTGTTGAAACCACCATCATGGCTGAACGAGGCCTCGTCTATGAACAATACAAACTGCTCGAAGTTTGGTACTACACACAGTGGCGGATAATCAGTTGAAAGAAGTGAACGTGGAGCTCAAAATCAATTGGTACCAGTGCTTGTACGCGTTCTTTATGACAGGGGTGTAGTACCTGTTCTACCACTACTCTCCACACTGTATTCTTTGAAGTGAGCATTTCATGGGTGAGTGGGCTGGGTGATTGGCCACACGATCCAAAATCACTTTCTCAGATTGTGGTTGTTCAGGCATGTCTTTGGCGAGAACCTTGGTCGGCTCTCTGTGCTCTGAACGACTCCGACTCTCGTAATCTGATATCCACAGAGATAAACATCTTCCAATTAGGACGACGCCAGTTAGGAAAGCATTCTCTGCATCCTTACTGCATTATCGGGCGCTACATCCCGCCGCATTGCACATGGAATGCATGTCTCTCAACTCTCGTAACGAGTAACGTTCCCTCTTTGACTATGTGCGATGCACTGTACACGGCAACACACCTCACCACAGACACATCACAAGCTGTCTGATGCAATGGACAACTGACACCAGGGATATTGGTGTGCGTGTGGCACAGGTTAAAGCGATGGTGTGATGTATGTGGTAATCACAAGACGCACGTGCTATCAGCTAAGTTTGTAAGGGGTTCACCATACTGCTGGAGCAAATGTAATTTCGGTGTATTGTTCACGCGCTGCCGGCGACAGAATATATCTTTGCTGCAATAGAATCGCAGGTCAGAGCAGTCTCGGCAGTTGTTACAATCGCTCCCTGTTACAGAGTAGTTGCAGTCGCTCGGTGCTACAGTGCACTTGCAGTCTGTCGCTGGTACAGCGCAGTTCATAGCCATGTATTGTAAGGTAAATTTTATTATTTTTATTGGCATACGCGTAGTTAAGTCACTTGTTTGAGATGTAAAATTGAATTTGTTTCTCCGGCTGCGGTGGCCGAGAGGTTCTAGGCGCTTCAGTCAGGAACAGCGCGACTGCTACGCTCGCAGGTTCGAATACTGCCTCGGGCATGGATGTGTGTGATGTCCTTAGGTTCGTTAGGTTTAAGTAGTTCTAAGTTCTAGGGGACTGATGACTTCAGATGTCGAGTCCCATATTGCTCAGAGCCATTTGAACCATTTTTTTGAATTGGTTTCAATCTTTTTGTGATCCGTCAGCACCAGTTTACCCAGATTTGTAATATTCAGTTTTGCCTGTAATGGATTGCAGATCTTTATCAATAATGTAAAGGATTTTCAGAATATAATTTTAACCAGTCTACAAAAAAGGAAGGAATAATTTTGCCTTAAGTCATTACCAGGCCAGATCCAGTCATTTATTTAAACTTAAATATTTCAGAAATTTTCGCAGGTCATAGTCATGTATTCTTTAGTAATCAGACGACCAGTTGTGCAGTTGTATCAATAATCAAAGTCAGTTTTTCTAATAATTCACATTTAAGAGAAATTTTGTCCAGTATTAGCAGATAGGCCAGCATTGCACTAAGCTGTGCCATTCACGAGCAGATATATAGACAGCGTTATCCGGCGACACCATCATGAGGTAAGAATTTTTCATTTTATTCAGATAGATTTCACAGGGCCATGCTTACGTCAAAATTTATCAGTTTTCATGAGATAACATAATAACAAAAATTTATCATTTTTTTTAATTTTATACGGGAAGGTTAAAGGTTGTGTACATTATGGCCGTTGATGGTCATGGGTGTAAGGCAAACAGCTTACTGTCTGTTCCAGTGTACAACAGACACCCGGGATCTTCACAAGAGTGTGGCAGAACTGCGTGCGCCATTGTAAAACATGCTTTGAGACTGGCGGTCGTCGCTTTGAATAGTTACTACTAGCTACGTTATTGTTACGTGGTGTACGCTGTGCATGTCCATAACCCAATAAATTTGCATTTCCGACCATTAGTTCCTGATCTCAATGCAATGCTACGGAGCCACTATCACCTGCTTCAGTTTGACTCAAAAGGTTTCAGACACCCTGTATAGGCCACCTCATTCAGACAGGCGTTATTACAATCATCGCCAGCTGCTAGAAACGAAGAGGTTCATGGTGGTCTAATCGCTATCAGCGAACGGGCTGCCATTGTTGGACACTGCCTTAACTTCCCGCAAGCTGTTGCCTGTGGTAAGTCTGGATGCTGTCAACTTGGCACCTTTCCACAGTGGGTTACCCATTGGGTGACTGTCACCTCCTACTGATCGCCTTTCTGGTAGCCAGCGTTCGAGCCTGGGCCATCTACACTACTGGCCATTAAAACTGCTACACCAAGAAGAAATGAAGATGGTAAACGGGTAGTCATTGGATAAATATACTATACTAGAACCGACATGTGATTACATTTTCACGTAATTCCTGAGAAATCAGTACCCAGCACAACCACCTCTGGCCGTAATAACGGCCTGCATACGCCTGGACATAGGGTCAAAGAGAGCGTAGATGGCGTGTACAGGTACAGCTGCCCAAGCAGCTTCAACACGATACCACAGTTCATCAAGAGTAGTGACTGGCGTATTGTGACGAGCCAATTGCTCGGCCACCATTGACCAGACGTTTTCAATTGGTGAGAGATCTGGAGAATGTGCTGGCCAGGGCAGCAATCGAACATTTTCTGTATCCATAAAGGCCCGCACAGGACCTGCAACATGCGGTCGTGCATTGTCCTGCTGAAATGTGGGGTTTCGCAGGGATCGAATGAAGGTGTAGAGCCACGGGTCGTAACGCATCTGAAATGTAACGTCCACTGTTCAAAGTGCCGTCAATGCGAACAGGAGGTGACCGAGACGTGTAACCAATGGCACCCCATATCATCACGCCGGATGATACGCCATTATGGCGATGACAAATACACGCTTCCAATGTGCGTTCACCGCGATGTCGCCAAACACTGATGCGACCATCATGATGCTGTAAACAGAACCTGGATTCATCCTAAAAAAATGACGTTTTGCCATTCCTGCACCCAGGTTCGTCGTTGAGTACACCATCGCAGGTGGTCCTGTCTGCGATGCAGCGTCAAGGCCATGATCTCCGAGCTGATAGTCCATGCTGCTGCAAACTTCGTCGTACTGTTCATGCAGATTGTCTTGCATACGTCCCGATGTGCTGACTCAGGGATCGAGACGTAGCTGCACGATCCGTTACAGCCATGCGGATCAGATGCCTGTCATCTCGACTGATAGTGATAAGAGGCCGTTGGGATCCAGCACGGCGTTCCGTATTACCCTCCTGAATCCATCGATTCCATATTCTGCTAACAGTCATTGGATCTCGACCAACGCTAGCAGCAATGTCGCGATACGATAAACTGCAATCGCGATAGGCTGCAATCCGACCTTTATCAAAGTCGGAAACGTGATGGTACGCATTTATCCTCCTTACACGAGGCATCACAACAACGTTTCACCAGGGAACGCCGGTCAACTGCTCCTTGTGTATGAGAAAACGGTTGGAAACTATCCTCATGTCAGCACATTGTAGGTGTCGCCACCGACGCCAACCTTATGCGAATGCTCTGAAAAGCTTATTATTTGCATATCACAGCATCTTCTTCCTGTCGGTTAAATTTCGCGTCTGTAGCACGTCATCTTCGTGGTGTAGCAATTTTAATGTCCAGTAGTGTAGCTGCCTAATCATCGCCGTCTGAGCAATGTTCGTCGCCCTCCTCGGGCCCAAGTAACCGCCATCTACCATGCTGAGGGCCATAGTTCGACTCCGTGCGCCTGCTGTGCTTCTCGCCGAGCAGCTGCTTTAGTCGCCTTTGCTAGATACCGCTTGCTGCCGCCTGCCACCCTGCGTCAGGACCCCTGCTACTGTGCCGATAGCACCGTACCGCCAACTGCCGCCAGCGCCTGAGGGAACACGCCACGCGCTGCCACTACCGACACCAGCACGCCTCGCAGCTTGACGCCAGCTTACGGCACGCTGGTTACTGGTAGCCTCTCCAGCAACCTCTTCTCTATTGCACTTCTTATAAAATAAAAGGACTCTTCAACCAGTGCTGTTTCCATGAGGGACTATAGCCTGCCACCTGTCACCATACCACTGCAGCCACGCCCAGGGTGGTGAATAGCAGAAATCTTGACGAATCACAGCCAACCTCTCCACCCATCGTAGCCGGCACTCAGGTATCAGCCATCGTAAAAATCAGGACTGCGAATTTGACGTAAGAGGATTAATTATGCCGTCTTTAAATGATATCTAGGAGGTGACCAGTTGGTAATGAGTTCAGATGAGTTACGTGAATTAAAATATAACGCTGCATGTGAGAAACGATTGAAAACCAATTTAATTTACAGAGGATGTGATGAAGAATAATGATAGTACAGTGGGCACACAACTGCGGCCAATTAGAATGAAGAGAGATCAGCATATGCTATTTGTATGAGTGGCCAGCCATTTATTGGTTTTACTGTTTTTTAATTTTGAGAGACATAAATTATTTTAACTCGTAACAATTAATGCTTTTCTGACGCATTCAAACGAAAGCTTTTATTAGTGTTATAACTCACTGATATAAGAAGATCGTTTACAGACACTAATAACTACGATGTTGAGCACCGAAAACAGAAATACCAACAACGTAAATTGCTGTACGATATCAAAAATACGTAATCGGACCATCACTTTGCAAAAATAGGGAAGGATAAAGACACATTCTAAAAGAAGAAAGATTATGCTACACTGTTCTATTAACGACGATGTAATTACAGACGGTTTGCGTTTATTATTTCACTCAAGAATAGATTTGGTGTAGAAGAGAATACGAGAATAATATGTATTCTGCATAACATTTATTATTTAATCCTTTACGAGCGCAAGATGTGGCTTTGGCCTTAATAAAGACACTCGTGGTCATGTGATATTAAAACAAAGATAGCAGTGATTTTGACATCACTCTTAAACATGATACAGTAAATTAAAAAGTAGGATCTGCGTTATTGAAGAAAGATGCAAAATGTCGGCGAAAAAAACCATCTCAGAGTGTCGCATAGGGCCAACAATTCAGAATGCTTGTTTAAAAGATCAATATGAAACATATAGAGTGTCGTGTACATTCGCAGTTCAGTACTGGTGCCATTCCTTTTCCCTGAGGCAGCGATATATCGTTACATACGCAGTCAGGTATAGTTTATAACAAATGAGTTAATAGTTAAATGTTTGGACATATAGAAAGAGTCCAATAAAGCAGTGTGATATCTGCAACAATCTGGCGTTTTGGTCATGCAATCAAATAAAGCTTTAACCATATGGATACAAACGAAAGGCGTACCGCCATCGAAGAGTAGAGGGAGCTCCTGTTGTCGTTGAGGCCTGTCCTGAGACTGGTTTGATGCAGCTCTCCATGCTACTCTATCCTGTGCAAGCTTCTTCAGCTCCCAGTACTTACTCCAACCTACATCCTTCTGAATCTGCTTAGTGTATTCATCTCTTGGTCTCCCTCAACAATTTTTACCCTCCACGCTGCCCTCCAGTGCTAAATTTGTGATCCCCTGATGCCTCAGAACATGTCCTACCAACCGATCCATTCTTCTGGTCAAGTTGTGTCACAAACTCCTCTTCTCTCCAATTCTATTCAATATCTCCTCGTCAGTTATGCGATCTACCCATCTAATCTTCAGCATTCTTCTGTAGCACCACATTTCGAAAGCTTCTATTCTCTTCTTGTCCAAACTGTTTATCGTCCATGTTTCACTTCCATACATGGCTACGCTCCATACAAATACTCTCAGAAACGACTTCCTGCCACTTAAATCTATACTCGATGTTAACAGATTGCTCTTCTTTAGAAACGCCTTCCTTGCCATTGCCAGTCTACATTTAGTATCTTCTCTACTTTGACCATCATCAGTTATTTTGCTCCCCAAATAGCAAAACTCCTTTACTACTTTAAGTGTCTCATTTCCTAGTCTAATTCCTTCAGCATAACCCGACTTCATTCGACTACAAATTCGGAGTAGGTATTAAAATCCATGGAGAAGAAATAAAAGCTTTGAGGTTCGCCGATGACATTGTAATTCTGTCAGAGACAGAAAAGTACTCAGAAGAGCAGGTGAACGGAATGGATAGTGTCTTGAAAGGAGGCTATAAGATGAACATCAACAAAAGCAAAACGAGGGAGCTCCTATCTAAACATTATTTCCCGCTTGTGTGATAACTTCGATTTTTTGCTGCTATTACGTATTTAATAAATTTCAATTGGAGTCTTAAGCATGGCTGAACCCCAAAACCACCAATTTTCTTACAGTTCTGAGATTGTGATTATTTTGACATTAGGATAATTCGATGAGTCACATTATCACAGAAATTACTATTGTTTCCCCAAGAGAATTTACTTCACATGACGGAGATGGTTCAGTACTTCTTCAAATGCAAATTTAGGAAATGTATGATGGTAAAATTTCCAGTGAAAAGTATGATACAAACTAACTGTATAAAATCAACTTCTAGCAGTGGGTCCAAACTGCTTTAAAATGCAGCTTTACATAAATTTTTGATTTACAGCACACAGTAAAAAACCACAATAGGTTGTTACATTGAGTATATGGAAAACAAATACCACAGCAGGTGACTGGATACTATAGAATTAAAGAAACTAAACACTGTGTATCGTTCGTGTAGTTATACGTACACGCTCTTCGTCAGAGAAAAACGCACGTTTTTGTGGGGTACAAAGATTGTACTTTTATTTTGGACATTTTCACACAGATTATTATTCTAAATTGAGGCCAAAGTGCATAAACTTTGGGCGAACCAGTGCTAAACGCTTTTTACCTCTCTTAACAAATGGTGCAACTGCGTTTTAGTATGATTTACAGAAGTTCGTTACGGCACACAATAGTAAGGGGTAGAGATTAGAAAAAACCTTATTAAAACTAATTCACATTGCCACAGACCAATTGAATTCATGCCAGAGACAGAGGCGGACGCAGGAAGCGAGTCAGTATGTCGAAAGCGGGTCAGGTCCACGGCACGGCCTGCCGAGTGAGGATCCGCATTCAGAAGAAAGGAGACTGCGACAGAAAACGAAATCGAGCGAGACAAGCGTATCCGATACCTCATAAGACATGTTGCAAGGAACTCTATCTCTGTCACAAGAGCGCATAGTGAGGGATCGATACAGCAATTAACTGCCTGTTAAGTGAAGATAGCAGAGTAAGGAGGACATATGCTGCCATTATGAACTGAGCCTTGCGTCATAGCTCCCTTTAAATGCTCCATCTCTCGTCATGAGTTGATCATTGGGATTGATGGCATTCACGGTAATAACACTCGATTCCATGATTACGATACTGTAGTGAGTGTATGTCAAGTGAGGGGGTGCCCCAGGGATCAGTGTTGTTGCCACTCCTATTCTTTATTTATATAAATGATATGCCCTCTAGTATTATGGGTAACTCTAAAATATTTCTGCTTGCTGATGGCACTAGCTTGGCAGTGAAGGTATCCGCCTGCAATACTAGATCAGTTTCTTGGTTTCAAATAGTGCAGTTCACGACATAAATTCATGGTTTTGTAAAGTCTCTTTTTATTTCTTTCTTGTTATTCTTATTATTTGTCAGGCATGGAGAGCTGGGCTACACGGGTTCTTCCCTTGGCTCAGAGGATGAGGTACAATAAAATATCCCTTACTCCAAGAGTTATTTGTTGACAAACATTTCCTTGACAACAGTGCATTCAGCGGACTTCAACTGGTTTACTTTACTTGCTTGGTTCAGTGCTTCCGTAGCAACACGGCGTAGTGGCCTCGGTGCTGGCGGCGGCGGGAGATGCTAACGTAGACTGCAAGGAATGCCCCAGAAACAGCAGCTGACGACGGCCGCACGTGGCGAGCGCTGCTTACGCGGCAAGACTGTTTGCCGGCGAGTTTACTGGCTGGCAATTCCGGGCGGCTGGCCGGCCACTGCGATGACGAAAGTTGCCCCGTGCTAGGAGCGAACCCGTGTTCTCAGATTCGGCGGCTCTAGCCGGCGTCCATTGAACTGGAGTTCTTCCCAATTCACGGGTGACTTTACTGGTACAGCTGCATCCCTTCGTCCGAACCAGTCACCCGGGTTATTCACTATACGTCTTCCTCCGTTGCTATTGGTGAGACTTCGACTTTAATGACTTGACTCAGAACGAAGACTCGACTTCTGTGACTTACTGGCGAAGGGACGACATCTTCTTCTTTCTTCGCAAGTCGTGGTAACTAGACGCTGCTATCAGGTTCGATGCTGTCCTATGACCTCCAAAGCTGCCGCTTCTTCTTCATGCGTATCGTCGGGAGTACATCAGCACGCTCAGCAAACGTCACGAGGCTTCCGGAACATGACAAGCGCACTCCATAAGTTGACCAGCACTTCCAGCAGACTTCGAGCAGACTCCCAGCAGACTTCAGAAGAAGCTGCAAACTTCGAGAGGGAGCTGCCTCTTTCCGGGGTATTTATTTCGTGTTCCTGCTGACGGCGTGACGTTTGTAGCACAGTGACTGACCTCTGTGGTTCCATGCTAGAAGGTTCCCTCGTGTATCGTACACGTGACTTATGCTGGCTCCTGATCCGTCTGCCCTGCTTTCCAGCGGGGCGGGCAATGTCCTCCGGACGAAGCAACCAGTAGACTGCTGACTGCTTGGTTCGCATACTCGATCGGACGATTACCTCTCCGCGGTCCTGCTCCACTTCCGTGCATCCGCTAGCGTGCTTGAGTCCCTGTAACTTCCTTCACCAAGTCTTTACTTAATTTTATAACTAATATTTACACATACGATCACTACACCTATTACAATTTGTAGAAAATAACCTAAAACTTAATCGCAGTAAGACTCAGTTTTTTCAGTTTCTAAAACACAGTTCAACAAAACCTGACGTTTTAATTTCTCAGAACGGGCATATGATTAGTGAAACTAAACAGTTCAAATTTCTAGGTGTTCAGATAGATAGTAAGCTGTCGTGGAAAGCCCACGTTCTGGATCTTGTTAAGAGACTTAATACTACCATTTTTATTGTTCGAACGGTATCAGAAATGAGTGATCATTCGACACGAAAATCAGTCTACTTTGCTTATTTTCATTCTCTTCTGTCGTGTGGTATTATATTTTGGGGTAAAACTTCCCATTCTAAAAGGATATTTTTGGCTCAGAAACTGGCGGTTCGGGCAATAAGTGGTGTAAGTTCACGAACCTCTTATCGACCCCTGTTCACGAGTCTGGGTATTTTGACACTGGCCTCTCAATATATATATTCCTTACTGTCGTTTCCTCTTAACAACATTAGCTTACTCCCAAGAATAAGCAGCCTTCACTTGGTTGATACTCGGCAGAAATGAAACCTGCATTATAATGGGACTTCCTTAACTCTTGTGCAGAAAGGTGTGCAGTATACTGCTGCTTTAATTTTCAGTAAGCTACCACTCGAATTCAAAAATCTTAGCAGTAATCCACGAACTTTCAAGTCGAAACTGAAGAGTTTCCTCATAGGTCACCCCTTCTATTCTGTAGAGGAGTTCCTTGAAAAATTAAGCTGATTATTATTGTGTTGTTGATTGCGCTTACTTAAACTTATGGACTGACTTTTTTGGGTTCATAAACATTTATTTTTATCTGTTATTACTTTTATATTGTAATTTCATGTACTGACACGTTCCATGACCTTGGAGATTTGCTCTTCAATTTGGTCCTACAGAACTTGAC
Source organism: Schistocerca gregaria (assembly GCF_023897955.1). NCBI lineage: Eukaryota > Metazoa > Arthropoda > Insecta > Orthoptera > Acrididae > Schistocerca > Schistocerca gregaria. The sequence goes on from NC_064921.1 coordinate 541,680,191, forward strand.
GTGTAAATAAAAAAAAAGCTCCAGTACGGTCTGTGAACTAGCCAAACATGTGGTGGCCTTCACCTGATGAACTCCATGCTGCTTGCCACCTACCATCTACTGATGGAGTATCTAACTGTCTTTCGACAACACCACATCGCAGAATGCTGCCAGTACTTCGCTTCGACACGGCCAGCAACAGGGCCTCTTAGGGTCCACGTTTCTATTCAACGCTCTGGCGCCTCTTATTGCTGACACCCACCAGCAGTAGGGAGGAGATTAACCAACCAAACGACTACCAACACCAGGTACATCGTGGACATCTTTTCCTAGGCGTGCAATCGCTAACTCGACGGACGTCAGCTGGAATCCAACTCGCAGATGAATGAGCAACAGTCGAGCGAGGCTGGTGCGACTTGTAAACGTTGAGAATAAGAGATTGATCGCCAATAGTGTTTTACTAGAGTTGTTGGCACTTCACAGCTTCAAAACAGCTATCTTTGCTTTACGCTGAGGTGTCTCCACTTGGCCCTCTGTAAGGCCAACATAGAACGCTGTGTCACATTAACAGACATCAGTATATTTCTGATGTATAGTGCATACTTAATTTGCAGAGTGGGAAAAAGGAAAACGATCTAGAAAATATTTAAAGGAAGACTGACATGGAATTGACCCTAGTTGACGAACATCACCGAAGATCGTGGGGATCGCCATTGTTGATGTTGATGCAGCACACTGATCGCCGTACTAAACTGTGAGACACTAGTAGCAGTTCTTCATGAGGAACAGGAGCAGTGTAGTACTTCGTCGTCTGTGGGCTGAGACACATATGATTTAATCAGCCTCAGGACATTCCAGTTAGCATTAACAGTTTCGTGAAAAAATAGCGCACATTGCACAACAATCTCGTACTGCTGGGGATTTCCTGATGCATAATGACACATGCTGCCTGACTTCACATCCCTGACAGGCTGGTCCAAGCCTCATGTGAAGAAATAATAAATTTCCTGGTTTCACTTCAATCAGAAACCACCAGGAGACATGCGAAAGTTCGTCTGCGATCTCTTAATTCCCACTTGCACAGATAAATAGGTTCAAATGGCTCTGAGCACTATGGAACTTAACGTCTGAGATCATCAGTCCCCTAGAATTTAGAACTAATTAAACCTAACTAACCTAAGGACATCACACACATCCATGCCCGAGGCAGGATTCGAACCTGCGACCGTAACGGTCGCGCTTTTCCGGACTGTAGCGCCTAGAACCGCTCGGCAGATAAAAAGGGTTCAGATTTCGTCAGACATACTCGAGCAATGTTATCTCTTTTCCGAACTCTTTTCCAACAGTTACAGTTTTTCTTTACTACAGCGCCCGTTTCGTTCAGTTTTGCCACTAAGTTTTGCATCGCAGACTTTGTTGGAGGTTTTGACAAAACACTACCAGTATTAACCTCGTCTCCAACAGTTTCGCGCATGTTTTCCACGAACTGTGCTTCGCATAAAATTCGACAATGGGTACACGCTGTTTTAATGTGAGCACCATTTTGTGTTACGCAACTTAGCACTAAACACGTCTGTTTCTCTCATTCTCTCAAACGTAATGACACGGCAAAGTGTTCCGAACAGATCGTGCGGCAGATGCGCAGTCTAAACGTCCATCGTAATCACGATTTCCTGAATTTTCTGTGACGGGTAGTTCTCCTTTAATTAACAAGGCTATGTTCCGCTTCAGTCTTTTTAATATTTTCCGAGCCAGTTTTATTTTGTGTAACCTCTAGAATTACGGTATATAGTGGACAATACACTATGTTAATGGGTTTATTCTGGTTCATCTCAATTTTCTCCATATTAGCCTAAAAATTAGGCTAATTCATGTTTTCTGTGCTAATGAGGACGTAAAACAAGGAGGACACACCTTACAAGTTGTTTAGTTGCTTAAGATCCATATGCTCCGACACTCATAGGAAGCACGAAAGCACGATTGCATGTGGACACAGATTTAGAAATTAATGTAGAATCAGATCGGCTTAGTTTCACAGAGGAGCTCAAATTTATACATTTCCTAGAAATGTTCTTGAAGTAGGCTCCACTACTGATCCATTTTTCCCATGTGAAACAGCTCTACATGGGAATAAGGATAAATATTTTAATGACTACATGATTGGTTGCATAATCTCAACGCCAGAATATTATAATGAGTCACAGTTTCTTTTCAGTGAGTAGGAATATTTTTTCTTCTGAAATGCGTATAGAAACGTGTCCTGCGGAAAGTACAGGTATTTGTAGGTGAAAATTCCTCATCCATTTCTTTTGTTTGGCCGATGGTTTATTTAATGATTAATGCCAAAGTTTAGAAGAATGACTTCCAGGAAACTGCTTGGGGACAGAGCAGCGGTCGGATGTGGATGTCAGAAGAAGCAGCCTCCCATTCGCGAGATAATGAAACGACCGATACATACAAGAAAGCTATGCCAGTCTGCTCGACATCATTCCAAACTTGAATCCGTATGCCATAGCCGTTATCGGTAAGAATGCATACCTCCCTTAAACCAAAGGAATCAGCACTACCAAACAGCTGGTATCTCAAGGCCAAAGAGTTTCACAAGTCTCTGCATGGACCACACTACCTTCAGGAAGCCCACAGTAAGACTTACGCTGAGTCAGTTAACCACATGAGTTGTGCTCGCTGTCCTTGCATGATTACAGTGTTTAGTGATGTGCTCGTAACCGCGTGTTACCCTTTCAGCACGTTAGCTACAGTTAGTATGTGTTCAGTATTTTCACGCTTTCTATTTTGTGTACACATTAACTGTTGCGAGCAGGCGAAACTACTTTCGTCGGCCACAACTGTGGGTTCTTCGCTTCCTCTGGGAAAAGGCTCATCACAGGCTCATCACACTACAACATATGAAATACTTGTTGACTTTGCTGCATAAATGGATGAAAAATTTGCTTAACATTGACACAGATCTTTGCCACAGGATTGCTTGATAAGTTACAACTGTTGTTGACTATTAAAGCATGACTGGGTGTACAGATTAACAAAATGTTCTATGGCAATACAGTGTTCCACTTTTAATTGAACAACTCTCTCAGAAACTTTAACTATCACATTGCTCCTATTCCACGATGTTGACTCCTTCAGACGAGGTCGTGAACCGGGCGGAGCTCGTGCTACCTCAGCACCATATCGACAGTGTGAGGGCGCCTCTATGCAGAGAGGGGAGACGTGGTCTTCAGGAGCGCCTCCCATACGTCGCCCCGGACTGCAGCGAACACTCGCTAACGTCTGTAGTATCGATTCGCCTTGCCGACTTCGGAGTGCCAACACGATCTTCGTACGATACCACATGTTAATGTGGCCTCGTGGCTGTTTTAGGTGGAATCTACTTCGCCGGCCAGTGTGGCCGAGAGGTTCTAGGCGCTTCAGTCTGGAACAGCGCGACCGCTACGGTCGCAGGTTCGAATCCTGCCTCGGGCATGGATGTGTGTGATGTCCTTAGGTTAGTTAGGTTTAAGTGGTTCTAACTTCTAGGGGACTGATGACCTCAGATGTTAAGTCCCATAATACTCAGCGCCATTTGAACCATTTTTTGGGATCTGTTTCAATTCGTGGTTGCGAGCTTGGACTATCATGCTTACGACACTGTCAACGTCAGAAAACAATTGCGCAGTAACTACTATCGAATGCTTTGTGTACTCCACCTTGCTTTATGTTGCGAGTAGCTCATTGTTACGGTTCTGTACCTCAATCGGTAAAAACAGAACCCTAAAAGCATCACTTCGTTATGAGCCTATCTGTCTCTCTGTTCGTCCGTCCGACTGTTAAAAACCGTTTTCTCAGGAACAGGTAGACGTATTAGGCTGAGCTTTATGTCACATGCTAACGGCTTCTTGGCGGTTCAAAAAATTGAAGCACGTAACTCAATGCAGTCAAAAGATACGGCCATTTATGTCCCATATTTTGATGCAAACTCACTCATCAAAACCTACAGGGGCCCGTGGACGTTGCACTGTGAAATTTGGAAGAAAGAAATGTTTTACAGACAAAGAAAGGAAAACGTCCGAGAATTGTTATGTTGTAATTACATTACAAGAAAAAAAGTTTTATCATGTTGCCCGACTGCCTGTCTGTTTGTCTGTTCAGGCACTTTTTTCTCAGGAACGGGTAGACATATCAAGTTGAAATTTATGTCACATACTAAAGTGTATCAAGGGATCACCAATTTAGTATTGGAGGGCAAAAATCGTAGAGGGAGACCAAGAGATGAATACACTAAACAGATTCAGAGGAATGTAGGTTGCAGTAGATTCTCGGAGACGAAGAAACTTGCACAGGATAGAGTAACATGGAGAGCTGCATCAAACCAGTCTCAGGACTGAAGACCACAACAACAACAACAACTAATGTGTATGGTCACTTGGCCAGGTCAGTTTACCTGGGAGCCCGCAGCCCACTGAACGTTGGCTGGGGTGAGGAAGAACGCTTCTGACGTTTGAGATAAGTACAGCTATTGACATGGTACACACGTACCGTTCATTTTACATTTTATGCGAGTCTTTTGCCCTTTGGGGCGTTCTGTATTAATGTTCGACCATGCCTCTTTAGGCACTTTGTAGTCTAGTGTGTTCCAAAGAAGGCGTGGTTATCTGCGCTGAAACCTAGGTCAACAGCCGGTTTCTATTAGCAATTGAGGAAGATTATTTATAATCATTAAAAAATTTAAGATTTCTCCAAATGCTGTCCAAAGATATGGCCATTTATGTCACATATTTTGACATTTTGTAAGTACAGATATCGTTAACAGGCAAAAATCACTGAAATTATTGTTCCCAGGATGACTGAACTATTTGTGTACGTACACAGTTAAATTTGTGCTGAAACCTCGGTGCCCAGATCCTACTTGTACTTATCTAGACGTTTTCTTCTCATTACGATATGAGTGTAGATACTAAGCCTCGCCCAAGACGAGGTTCGTGTACGACAGTCATAACACCAGAAGTGATCGGCCATCCCTGTGACCAATATGCCACACGTGCTTTCGCCGGAGCGTAGAAGAAGGATGTAGGCTAACAGCCTCACAAGAGGGAGGTGAGGCTTGTTCACCCTCTCCGCTCCTCCCCCATCTCGTTCATGTGTGTTCATTCTTGTGTATGCTGACGGCTGACTGCTACGTCGTTCTGACTTTGTCTCTATACATAGCATGCTGTTTTGAACCATTTCTTTTGCTGACAGTTGTGTGCAATGGTGTTTCTACTTCACTTGTTTATAGGTGTTCATTATCAATTTTCCAACGGTGTAATAGGATATTATTGTGTTCCTTGTTGGCTAAACGTCATCAGTACGAAACAATGTGATAAATCTTTTGCATTTATATGGATTGTGAAACGCCAGTAGCAGAGGAATTTATACACCCACCCGCAGAATAATCTGAAGCTTACGAAGTGCAAACTTAGCATTCTTATCCCTTCTAGCCAACTATTATATTGCAAATATACATTATCTCATATAAATATAGGTAGTAAACATATGAATGAATTATGTAAATTTGTTATGAGAATACATAAACAAACTTTAAAAGATGTTGTAAAAATTAGTATAGGGAGGAGCAACGTTAGTGTCTGTCATTGTACATTCGTAATTTGGGCAAGTTAGCTACTTTGTTACTTATATATTCTATGGATGACTTTGCATAATACATAGTAATGATGCGGAACGAGTCATTTCATATTCGTAAATTAATTTGCACATATGGTTTTATCCTGAACATTTCTAAGATATTTTTCCGCAAAAAGTAAAAAGATGTACAGAGGTGGGATAGTTCCCACCAGCTTTTACATATTACAGTAACAGACATTCATCTCCCGATTAGAAAGAGTTGTCAAGGAGAAACTTTCTCAGTTTGTTATCAAATTTTACTTTACTGACTGTCAATATTTTATTTCATAGTGTAAGTGATAACAATTTTTGTTGCATCACTGAGACCCCTTTTTGTGCTAAAGACAACCTTAATGTGCAGTAATGAATGTCATTTTTCCCTCTGGTATTATGATTATGCTCCTCACTATTCCTTTTGAACTGTATTGGAATATTTACAACCAACTTCATGAGGGAATATATATATTGTGAAGCAGAATGCGCAGCTCCTGCAGTAGATATCTACAAGATTGTCCTGGCTGAGCACACATTATTATTCTTACAGCATGTTTTTCTGCAATGAAGACTTTTTTTTTATTAAAAGTGAGTTACTCCAAAACGTTATTTGAGATGACATTATTGAATGAAAATACGCAATATATATCAACCTACTTATTTGTCACTCCCCAAGATTTGCAGCGATTCTAAGCTCAAATGTGGCTGAACTAAGCTGTTTTAGGAGTTCCAAAATATTTTTCTTCAAATTTAAATTCTCATCAGTATGGACCACTAAGAAGTTTGAAGTTTCCACCTTATTTATTGTTTCCTCATTATGTATTACACTTATTTTGTGCAGAACTGAATATATCGTGTCTTTCCAAATTAGGGTGAGATAATTGGCAGAAAATCAGTCAATGAATCTTTTAAGAACTCTATTTGCCATTTCTTCTGTTGCTGTAAATATGTTTAGACTGATTACAATACTAGTGTCATGTGCAAAAAGAACTAATTGCCCTTGTTGTATACTAGATGGAATATCGTTCACAAATACAAGGAACAGTCGTGGGCCTAAGGTTGAACCTTGGGGAACCCCATACGTGATTTCTCCCCAGACAGAATTACATCCGTAGACTATATAGCCAAAATTACTAAGTACAACTTTCTGCATTGTTCTGCGTAGATATGACATTCTCTATTTGTTGGCTATACCATCAATCCCAAAAAATGTATATTTATCTAGGAGAATACTGTGATTCACACAGTCAAATGTCTCAGAGAGGTCGTAGAAAATATCAGCCGGCCCTATTTTATTATTTGATGATGTAATATCCAGTGAGTGAATGGATGAATGGCATACTCAGTAAAGCAACCCTTTTGAAACCCAAACTGTGATTTGCTAAGGATGATGTTGGTTGCTTTGGTAAGATACTATTCTGGAATCATCTTCCCAAAAATTTTGGTAAATGATGTCAGCAGTGAAACAGGTCGTAGGTATTGACATCTCTCTTATCACCTTTCTTAAAGAGAGAGAGAGAGAGAGGGGGGGGGGGGGAAGGGGGGCTTAACAGCATCATATTTCAGTCGCTCTGGAAAAGTGCCTTGAGTTAGTGATGCATTACATATTTTAAATTAGCCCATTATTACACGTCAACAAATTTTTAGTACTGCATTGGGAACACCATCAAAACCACATGAGCTTTTATTTTTGAGAGAATGTATAATTTTCAAAATTTCGGAAGGACACACTCATATGACTGAATTTTATGAAAATTATATTTTCAACATACTGTTGTGATTTTACTCTTGAGCTGTTTGTCCCTATGCTTTCTACTATATTTAAGAAATGATTATTAAATGCTTTTGATACCTGTGACTCATCATTTATAGCCCTTCCATTCAGTTGAATAGCGATGTCCTGTTCTGTGGTTGGTTGTCCTCTCTCTCTCGTTTCACTACATTCCATAAAGCCTCAAGACTATTGCCGGAAGTACTGATTTCTGACATTACGTGCATATTCTTTGCTTTTTAAAAACTTTTCTTAGTAATTTTGAGTAATTGTTGTAGTGTGCAACTACTGCCGGATCCCTATTTGTTCTTGTCGAAAGATACGTTTCCATTTTCCTTTCGTAAGATACTTTAATCTGTCTAGTGATCTATTGTTCTTTACATGGCTGTTTAGTGTCCTTTCTGAGTAGCTTATGCGGAAAGCTATTTTAAAATGAATTTATTATGGAACAGATTAAATTTTATGTCAGCATTTGGTTCATTGTATATTACTTGCCATGTGATCTCCTGTAAACTGTTCTTAAAAACGTTTGTCCTGGAGTCATTAATCAGGAAGATTTCGTTTCTGCTACATACGGCAAAAATATAGAGTGGTAATAATTAAAAATATCTCTGTGGTGGAAACATTCTAGCGGGGACAAGAACAGCTTCTGCGGCAAAGTCTTGAAAGACTTGTGAAAGAGATCGTTCTAATGGGATCACATTTAGTTTGGTCTGCTGTGGAAATGTGTTGTAGGTTTGCAAATTTGCGTGTAGACAGCAGAAGTCATTGGAATGATGGAAAGTCGTTGTTTGCGCAAATAAGGGAAATGACCCTATATTAAGGGGAATACAGGGCTAAATGTCTTGTAAAAGTTACTTACCCGGAGACCATTAGAAAAACTGCACATACATGGAATTTCTAAAATCTTCACTGACGAGTTCTTCTAACAGGCGTGAGCTGCTGGCGACGGCTGCTATCGTTAAATAAGACGGTCATAATCAGATGGCTGATTATACTAGTCGCAGTGTCTATTTAAACCCCGCATTTCGTACAATGTAGAGTCTACGGCGGAGGTTGTCCGGCGCCGCTATCAATTCTGCCTCATCCAATTCCGTACGTGACCTAATTCCTGTGATTTTATCTCGCTGGTCGTTTTGCCAAGTTACAGAGGGTTATTTAGCGTCTACTGTGCTCGGAGAGCAGTGCGGGTGACGGCGCCTGGAAGCTATGCGGTAATAACTGTCCTTTCATAGCGCAGAATGGGCGAGAATAGAGCGGGCCGCTACTGCGCCGTAATCAGAGGGCCCAGGTGTGGGGCAGACGCAGCCCAGAACTCGCTGCTCGCCGTGTGGTCACGCTGCTACGCGGCAGCCGTGCAGCACGATCCACACCGGGTCATAACGCCTCTGCACAGACGCCTAGACACCTGCCGCGCCGGGAACACGGCTAACAGCTGGCGCTGTAAGTCCCAACGAGGCTGCCCATTTGGTTAGTCTGAGGAACTCGCGGACGTCCTTCACGCTGAGGCGGCTGTTCACCGTCAGTATTGTAGCGTGTGAGGTAGAATGGTTGTGTGAGTGACTGCGAGTGAGGTGTGTGTCAGTGCATGAGCATCGTTTTATATGTTTCCTTCTCAGTGTGTAGTAACAGTAACTTTACCCATATTCATTTCTTTTAATATGCGTAAGATCGCTGATAACCTCACCGTTGAGCGCCCGTAAGCTTCAAACACATACACATACAACACAACACCACACACACACACACACACACACACACACACAAACACACACACACACGAATTTTGTCTGTCTTAAATACTGTTCCCTATTTAATGCAAGGTGTCGTCATAAAGTTTTATCAACTTGAAAAAAACGAGTTGTGACTATGAAACTTGGTGATGATGTTAGCGCTTCTCACATATTAACCCTCATCTGCAACTCATTTTTCTCCAACGATTCTGACGTGCAGGAGACGTTGGATACATATGTATAGTAAGTTGGTTGGTTGACTTGGGGGAAGGGACCAAACAGCGAGGTCATCGGTCCTATCGTATTGGGGAAGGATGGGGAAGGAAGTCGGCCGCGCCCTTTCAAAGGAACCATCCCAGCATTTCCCTGAAGCGATTTAGGAAAATCACGGGAAACCTAAATCAGGATGGCGTGATGTGTGTTTGAACCGTCGTCCTCCGGAAAGCAAATCCAGTGTGCTATCCACCGCGTCACCTCGCTCGGTACCTTGTAAGATTTTGAAACATCACTGTTTTCGAACGCTTTGAATTCCCTCGGGAGGAAACGGTCTGTTGACAAGCAGTCAGCATGGATTCAGAAAATATCGTTCTTATGAAACACAATTAGCTCTTTATTATCTTGGGATCGCATTAGACACGACATTTTCTTTTAAGGAGCACTTCACACGGATATCTGCTAAGCTAAAACCTGAAACAACATTCTCCATAAACTCTGTGGCTCTCGCTGAGGATTATCAGCAGACACTCTCTTGGTATCAGCTGTCTGTTTGGCACACTCAGCAGCAGAGTACTGTGTACCTGTCTGGCTAAATGGTCCACAAGTGAAAAAGATGGACGTACAACTTTTTTATTTCTATTTTTTTTATTTTATGCAGGAAGTGGAGTCCCTCCATGCCCACACCGGCATGGTGGCCAACTCGAAAGATCTACTGCCATCTCTGCATAAGGGTTAATTTTCACTAAAGTAAGGTGTCGCAGGATGTGGGTACTGCGCTGTTTGCGTACATCTGGTTAAGGTTAACCTTTACTACGCTCTCATCTGGAGATAGATTGGGTCGAAAGTCGAACGAAGGGTAGCGGTTTGAAAGGAAGAGGAAAAAAACTGCCAAGGCAAGAGCCAAGGGAAAAAACCTTTGCCTTTGGGTAGTAAGAGCAGTAGTGGATGTCTTGCTGCCTGTTACAAGTCATGCAAGGGTAGGCTTTGTTAGTAGTGGGTATCATGCATGTCGATACCTTTGACGTTGTGCGGTGCTGTCACTCGGCGGCTGCCGCTGGGTACCGGTGCTGATCTCTCAGTCAGCGTCAGCAAACCTGTAACAGGTTCATCATCGTTTTATGTCCGATATATGACCATATATCAGTTGCACAGTGTAGGGTGACGGCGATTTGTTTGTGCGTCAGTGGGCGAGCTCGTCGATTTCCCTGCTGAACCTGTTGGTCGGCTTTAATAGCAGCTGGTATATCTAGTCAACGTAGCTGATACCCAGGGGCTTGCCGACGTTTTTCGTCTTGTTGGTGCATGTGTGCTTGCCGTAGGTGGTTATGCCCTAGCTAGTAGTGTCTTTGGCCGTTTATGCTTTCAACTAAGGCTGTGATCATTGTTTCCCAGAGTAAGGATGAAATGATTCTTCGAGTGTCTCGAGTATAGTCGTGTGGCATGTTTTGTGAATACTTCCTTGACGGTTTCAAGGCGGTATTCATTGAGAAGATCCACGGTGCGTGTGTAGCGTGGAGCGTTGCTAATGATTTGTAGCACTTCGTTCTCTATGAACTGCAAGAGGCGCAGGCGTGTAGGAACAGCATATCCCCAGACGGGAGCTGCGTACGTCACCAGAGGTCTAATCAGAGTCATGTATATGGACCTGAACACCCTCCTATTCAGCATGCTTTTCCTGTTGAGAACTGGGTAGGGTTGTATGAGCGTCGCGTGTGCTCTGTTGGCAACGTATTCCGTGCGGCCCCTCATGTAAGGTTCCGGTCCATCCAAATACCGTGATATCTGACTTTCTCTCGTAACATACAACTTAACGAGGCCATGTGCATTGTTAGTGAGTCAGTACGATCTACTCACACATACTGGCTACCCGTCTTGAGCCGCATTCCATCTCGTAATGTCAGATGGAAGAGCATACCACAGTGTGAATACCGAAAATTGGTTTAACACCGACCTTCTAATAGTGGACGACGTATTCCCTGCTGAGCGAAAAAGACTAAGGCCAAGACATACCACTCTCATCACAGCCAGGACTCTCATGGAAACAGAATTCAATCCCCTCGACGAATGAAAACACCTCTGGCAACAAAACCGTTCCCCACAATGTACACATCCATGCCCGAGGCAGGATTCGAACCTGTGACCGTAGCAGCCTTGTGGTTCCGGACTAAAGCGCCTAGAACCGCTAGGCCAGAGCGGCCGGCAATAATGAAAAGTGCGAGCTGATCCAAATGAGTACTACAAGGAATCCGTTAACTTTGGGTTACATGATAAATGACAGAAATCTATTCAATGGCTGTCAATTCAACTAAATATCTAGGAATTACGATTACAAGCAACTTAACTTGGAGCACTCACATGGATAATGTTGTGGGGAAGGCAAAGCAAAGAATGCTTTTAACTGGCGGAACATTTAGATCGTTAGAAGATGCAACAGGACTACAAAACGGGCTGCCTACACTGCGCTTGTCCGTCCTGTGCTTGAGTATAGCTGTGCAATATGGGATCGTTATCAGATTGGTTTGACAGAAAGAGGATATCGAAAAAATTCAAAACACTGCAATTTGTTTTGAATTATCGTGAAATTGGGGAGAGAATGTCAAGGATACGCGAGTTGGGGTGGAATCATTAAAACAAAATCGTTTTACGCTGCCGCGAGAGTTTTTCACAAAATTCCGATCTCCAACGTTCTCCTCCGAATGCGAAAATATTTTGTTGACACCCACCTACATAGGAGAAATGATACTTGTAATAAAATAAGAGAAATCACAGCTCGCACAGAAAGATTTAAGTGTTCGTTTTTTTTTCTGCGCGCTGTTAGAGAGTGAAACGTACAGAAAGACGCTTAAGTGTGAGTCGTAGAGTAGTCATGTAGGTATAGATGTCTAGATTTCGACTGTTCAAGAAACCCACTTCAAAAATCACCTCTTCGTAATTATGCCACAAAGTGGTCTCTTCTTCCACGGGAAAAGTTGAATATGTGGGGTGAAGCAAAATTTGCTAGCCCAAAGAAGCACCAAGTGTAACTGTATCCTGTGCAGAAGGAGCTAGGAAGTTGTCGAGGATCCAGTACACCCGTGACACTTTGTCTTCAGTATCCCGTAACGTCAAAATATTTCATTAGTATGCTGCTGTGATAGCTTATCCCTCACTACCATAATCTGTTAATACAGCACCATGGTATTCTCAAAAACCACTCTGTTTCACCCTGACCTTGGACGATTGGGTCTTCGTCTTTTTCGGCGCTGCCGAATCCACGTGTTTCCACTGATGTTTGCATCGTGGCCTCGGGGTCAGGGTGATCTATGCTGCACTCACCCATGGTGATTATGTGTCTAAAGAAGCTACCTGGATTGCCCTGACACAGCTGCAATATTTCCGCCACCGTCTCGGTTCGGTGGGCTTTTTGAATGGGTGTGAATAGTCGCGGGATCCAGTGGGCGGTGTTCGATATGTTCAAAATGTTGTGCGTTCAGAACTGATCCGCGTCTGACTTAAGCTTTTACTACTGCTGTGTGGACTGTGGTTCGCCTTTCTTTTACACAGAGAGAGACGGTCTTTCACTTCATCCTCCCTCATTCAGACTTGCTTGACCTAACTGGAAGTGGATGCGCCACTTAACTTCTGAGTCATACGATGGTGCATTGCTACCGTACACTTCCACCAACTCCGATTGGATCTTCCCCTTGAAACGCAGAAAACCAATTACCGCACAATACTCCACTTTATCAATGGGCTCCCCGATTTTGTTTTATCTCCGGAGTGGGAATTTAAATGTTTACCGGGACAGAACAAGTGTACTCGCAAACACAGAAAAAATTAAATACGTAACTTTTTTCTCCAAGCGATAATTAAAACTGCATGGCTACCCCTCGCAGTGATGAAGAATCGCAGTGCCTGACTGTTTTGCTCACAGTGTTCGGTTTATTTAATTATATATATGTTTCTGTGCACCTATCTGTTTGTTTAATTTAATTCGCAGCCTGCTTGGTTTCGAGAGACGCATGAGAGCCACATCGAAATCGGACTCGCACTGCATAAATGGCCAACGTGAATGTGGTTTCTACTGTAGACTGTTTTCTGCACTATCCAAAATAGAGGCTTATCTGCCTCACAAGATACAAAATATAAAGAGTTAAGGTGATCTGCATGTTCAATTGACAGCACAAAAAGTGGGCCACTTCTGAATTCCAGAGAGTAGGCCACACTAGACTATATGCAACCAACATAGCATAACTGTCTTGCATGTGCTCCAAAACCTCTCAAAAACACTCGTTAGACTATACACAATGAGGTACACAAATCACTACTAGAGAACACTGCTCTTCGTGGTAGTCAGTCCATATGTAAACCAATACTGTCATACAACGAATATTAAAAATAACATTATTAGAGATGAGACACCCCTCCCTCGAGCATGTGTGTAAGTGTTGTTCTTAGCATAATTTAGTTTAAGTAGTGTGTAAGTCTACAGACCGATGACCTCAGCATTTGTTCCCCTAGGAATTCACACACATTCATTCGAAACAATCCTTGTTGTTGTTGTTGTTGTGTTCTTCAGTCCAGAGACTGGTTTGATGCAGCTCTCCATGCTACTCTATTCTGTGCTAGCTTCTCCATCTCCGTGTACCTGCTGCAACCGACATCCTTCTGAATCATATTCTTACATGGATATGATGTTTGTTCTTTCAGACATGTTCGAAAGAACAGACACCATTAATGTCCTGCAGCCGTCTAGAATGAAATTAGAATTGTATTAATACTTTCAGCTGCTGACGGGCGTTGATACAGGTGAAAATGTGTGCCCCGACCGGGACTCGTACCCGGGATCTCCAGTTTACATATCAGACGCTCTATCTATCTGAGCCACCGAGCGCACAGACGACAGTGAGACTGCAGGGACTATCTCGCGCACGCCTTCCACAAGACCCACATTCTCACCTTGTATGCCCACACACTACATTCGTAGTGTCCCACACTAACATACTCATTACTCGTGGAAGACATTCTTACTAAGTCCCGTAAGAGTTCGGGGAATAAGTATACATCCGCACAATAGAAAAAGGTTATGACCGGTATTGCCAGAACTATATACACTACTGGCCACTGAAACTGCTACATCAAGAAGAAATGCAGATGATAAACGGGTATTCATTGGACAAATATGTTACACTAGAACTGACATGTGATTACATTTTCAAGCATTTTGGGAACATAGATCCTGAGAAATCAGTACCCAGAACAACCGCCTCTGGCCTGTAATAACGGCCTTGATACGCCTGGGCATTGAGTCAAACAGATCTTGGATGGCGTGTATAGGTACAGCTGCCCATGCAGCTTCAACACGATACCACAGTTCATCAAGAATAGTGTCTGGCGTATTGTGACGAGCCAGGTGATCGGCCACCATTGACCATTGACGTTTTTAATTGATGAGAGATCTGGAGAATGTGCTGCCAAGGGCAGCAGTCGAATATTTTGCTGTATCCAGAAAGGCTCATACAGGACTTGTAATATGCGGTCGTGCATTATCCTGCAGAAATGTAGGGTTCCGCAGGGATCGAATGAAGGGTAGAGCCACGGGTCGTAACACATCTGAAATGTAACGTCCACTGTTCAAAGTGCCGTCAATGCGAACAAGAGGTGACTGAGACGTGTAACCAATGGCACCCCATACCACCACGCCGGGTGATGCGGCACTAGGGCGATGACGAATACACGCTCCTAATGTGCGTTCACCGCGATGTCTCCAAACACGGATGCGACCATAATGTTGCTGTAAACAGAACCTGGATTCACCCGAAAAAATTAGGTTTTGCCGACGTGCACCCAGGTTTGTGGTTGAGTACACCATCGCAGGCACTTCTGTCTGTGATTCAGCGTCAAGGATAACCACAGCCATGGTCTCCAGACTGAATCTATGCCAAGACGCATAAAACAAGTACCAAACAATGTGCGAGTCTGGATAAAACACACATATCAGAAAAAGTTTTGCACTAGCTTGGTTCCGAGAGTTTCGGAATTAGTACAGAAAATTGGAAGAGAAGTAACATAAACATCATATCCGCCCTTTTTATTGCTAATGAAAACCACACATTGGATGTTGTACCGCTATACAGGGAGACTTTCAGAGGTGGTGGTCCAGATTGCTATACACACCGGTACCTCTAGTACCCAGTAGCACGTCCTCCTGCACTGATGCATGCCTGTATTCGTCGTGGCATACCATCCATAAGTTCATCAAGGCACTGTTGGTCCAGATTGTCCCACTCCTCAACGACGATTCGGTGTAGATCACTCAGAATGTTTGGGGGGTCACGTCATCCATAAACTGCCCTCTTCATTCTATCCAGGTATGTTCGATAGGGTTCATGTCTGGAGATCATGCTGGCCATTCTAGTCGAGCGATGTCATTATCTTGAAGGAAGACATTCACAAGTCGTGCACGAAGGAGGCGCGAATTGTCGTCCATGAAGACGAATGCTTCGCCAATATGCTGCCGATGTGGTTGCACTATCGGTCGGAGGATGGCATCCACGTATCGTACAGCCGTTACGGTGCTTTCCATGACCACCAGCGTATTACGTCGGCCGCACATAATGCCACCCCAAAACAGCAGGGAAGCTCCACCTTGTTGCACTCCGTGGACAGTGTTTCTAATGCGTTCAGCCTGACCGGGTTGCTTCCAAACACGTCTCCGACGATTATCTAGTTGTAGGCACATGCGACACTCATCGGCGAAGAGAAGGTGATTCCAATCGTGAGTGGGCCATTCGGCATGTTGTTGCATGGTGTCATGGATGGAAAGATGGACCTCGCCACGGATGTCGGGAATGAAGTTGCGCATCATGCAGCCTACTGCGCACAGTTTGAGTCGTAACACGACGTCCGTGACTGCACGAAAAGCTTTATTCAACATGGTGGCGTTACTATCAGGGTTCCTCCGAGACATAATCTGTAGGTAGCGGTCATCCACTGCAGTAGTAGCCCTTGGGCTCTATATCTGCTCCATGTCAGAACAACATCGCTTTGGTTCACTCCGAGGCGCCTGGACACCTCCCTTGTTGAGAGCCCTTCCTGCCACAAGGTAACAATGCGGACGCGATCGAGCCGCGGTATTAACCGCAACGATGAGGCCTTCTGCAATCAGCTAGACGAATTCTGCCACAGAGGCATTCCAAATTTAGTGCTGCTGTGGGACAAATGTTTCAACCGCTGTGGCAATTATGTGTAAAATATTGTAAGGTACATGGAATAGTACATACACTCCTGGAAATAGAAAAAAGAACACATTGACACCGGTGTGTCAGACCCACCATACTTGCTCCGGACACTGCGAGAGGGCTGTACAAGCAATGATCACACGCACGGCACAGCGGACACACCAGGAACCGCGGTGTTGGCCATCGAATGGCACTAGCTGCGCAGCATTTGTGCACCGCCGCCGCCTGTGTCAGCCAGTTTGCCGTGGCATACGGAGCTCCATCGCAGTCTTTAACACTGGTAGCATGCCGCGACAGCGTGGACGTGAACCGTATGTGCAGTTGACGGACTTTGAGCGAGGGCGTATAGTGGGCATGCGGGAGGCCGGGTGGACGTACCGCCGAATTGCTCAACACGTGGGGCGTAAGGTCTCCACAGTACATCGATGTTGTCGCCAGTGGTCGGCGGAAGGTGCACGTGCCCGTCGACCTGGGACCGGACCGCAGCGACGCACGGATGCACGCCAAGACCGTAGGATCCTACGCAGTGCCGTAGGGGTCCGCACCGCCACTTCCCAGCAAATTAGGGACACTGTTGCTCCTGGGGTATCGGCGAGGATCATTCGCAACCGTCTCAATGAAGCTGGGCTACGGTCCCGCACACCGTTAGGCCGTCTTCCGCTCACGCCCCAACATCGTGCAGCCCGCCTCCAGTGGTGTCGCGACAGGCGTGAATGGAGGGACGAATGGAGACGTGTCGTCTTCAGCGATGAGAGTCGCTTCTGCCTTGGTGCCAATGATGGTCGTATGCGTGTTTGGCGCCGTGCAGGTGAGCGCCACAATCAGGACTGCATACGACCGAGGCACACAGGGCCAACACCCGGCATCATGGTGTGGGGAGCGATCTCCTACACTGGCCGTACGCCTCTGGTGATCGTCGAAGGGACACTGAATAGTGCACGGTACATCCAAACCGTCATCGAACCCATCGTTCTACCAACAGGAGAATGCACGTCCGCATGTATCCCGTGCCACCCAACGTGCTCTAGAAGGTGTAAGTCAACTACCCTGGCCAGCAAGATCTCCGGATCTGTCCCCCATTGAGCGTGTTTGGGACTGGATGAAGCGTCGTCTCACGCGGTCTGCACATCCAGCACGAACGCTGGTCCAACTGAGGCGACAGGTGGAAATGGCATGGCAAGCCGTTCCACAGGACTACATCCAGCATCTCTACGATCGTCTCCATGGGAGAATAGCAGCCTGCATTGCTGCGAAAGGTGGATATACACTGTACTAGTGCCGACATTGTGCATGCTCTGTTGCCTGTGTCTATGTGCCTGTGGTTCTGTCAGTGTGATCATGTGATGTATCTGACCCCAGGTATATGTCAATAAAGTTTCCCCTTCCTGGGACAATGAATTCACTGTGTTCTTATTTCAATTTCCGGGAGTGTATATTTGTAACTTCCTTAATGTAATTTATTTTGGCTAGTAAGTAGTAGGGGCAAAGGCTTTCTGATTCACTCTCGTAATCTGTTAAGCAGGTCTGTGAGTATCTGTGCAGAATGGTGCCGGACATTCTCCACGTTGTAGGTACCAGATGGATTGCCTTATATCCAGTGGGACGTTTCCCAGTATCTGCGTCAGCATATGTGTTAAGAGCTGTAGATGAAAAGAACCCCGTCACTAAAACAGGTGGCCAATCAAGTGATTATTGTGAAGTCGGCAACAGAATTGACTGATCAAGTTCATTGTTTACCCGCTTCTTTCAGACAGCAGCATACATTGGGACGATTGATTTGTCCGGTGCTTCACCCGTAAACAAAATCTTACTTAGAAACATCACATCATTTTGCAGTTTTAGTACACTGTGTGGAAAAATATAACCGACTCTGAAAATAATAGGTATGGTGCTGCTGATAGA
This sequence comes from Schistocerca gregaria, assembly GCF_023897955.1. Lineage (NCBI taxonomy): Eukaryota > Metazoa > Arthropoda > Insecta > Orthoptera > Acrididae > Schistocerca > Schistocerca gregaria. The sequence goes on from NC_064921.1 coordinate 541,698,664, forward strand.
GCGAAACATGGACAGGACGTAGTGCCTTGAAATATGGCGGAATTTATTCTTCACATTTTAAGTTTGTAGAAGTTTCTTATAATCTTTGCCAAGGCATCGTCTGGGCTTGGCACGGTAAGAATAGTCTACTATTCAGCGTACAACTACACTGATGCTCATTGATGTTCGTACAGCTTCCATTCACCGTAAATGGAAACAATTAACACTTCTTCGACTGCATTTACAATGAGACGTTAGGAATAGCTTCAGGACCAAGTCGCCTAATCGCTACAACAGCAGAGCACAGGCTGATGGTCTTCTAGCGAGCCTACGAGTTTGCTTACATTTGGTGGGGGACCTCTTCTCCTGACGTTGGGAAAGTTGTTTAAGGCAATGTCGTCTTGTTGCCATATGATCAAGTTACACACATGTCATATCTAGAAGTCCTCTTCGAAGTCTCTTTCCAATGCTACCAATAAGTACAGAGGTTGATTAAAACAAAACAAAAATCTCGGAGTCATAATTCGGCAGCTGTATACGTCAAAATTTACTTTCGTATGTTAGAAAATTCATCATTTGACCGCTATAAGGAAATGAAAACCATTCCTCCATATATATACTCATTCCAGATAAGCTGAGGGCGGCATGTGTTAGCTACCTATGACTTACGCAGAGGAAGTTCTTGAACTACAGACAACATGAACCGTGTGCCTCCTTCCTGGTGGAATGACTGGAACTGATCGGCTGTCGGACCCCCTCCGTGTAATAAGCGCTGCTCATGCATGGTTATTTACATTTCTGGGCGGGTTTAGTGACATTTCTTAACAGTCAAGGGTACTGCGTCTGTGATACAATATCCACAGTGAAAGTCTATCTTCAGGAGTTCCGGAACCGGGGTGAGGCAAAACTTTTTTGATGTGTCTCTTAGAGTCGTTAAAAAGTTTTATTATGTTGTCTTTATCCTCTTTTTTACTCACTGATTGCTAGTGGAAGATCGCTTGGTAACAGATAAAACAATATTTGAGTTTGTTTTCCTTTGAGCTGCCTCTTTCATTGAAATAAGTTTCTTTTAAATACCCAGTTTTTTAAAAATATTCTACTTTCATTTTATTTATATCCTGTCTAGATACTTGCAAAGTAATCAGTTTAGATGGAGGCTTTAAAAGTATTTTACTCGTCTCGAGACGCTATGATAATGTGTTACTTCCTGGAATGACAGAGAATTATCTTGCAAGATTCACTTGATGTATACGGCTGTATACGAACCACAGACTCTGAATGAACTGCATTGTGGTGCCATTGACTTAGCAAATATTATATTACTTTCACGTAACATGTACCACTAATCTCGTTGTTTACGTTGCGTATTTTATGTGTCAGCCATCAGAGAGGCAATGTGGAGGCGATTAACGCTGCATTTGGTTGCTTGCTGCATAAAAATGTCGATGCACTATAAAGAGTAAGAGGCAGTAGCTCTCAGTTCCAAACTGGTGTGAGAGTAGCATTTTACCTCGTCTGTTACATAGCTCCCAACAGCTGATCGCACTCACAACGTCATCTTTAGAAATGTTGTTATCATGATACATATCGCTGCGTTCAGTAACCAGTAGATCTACGAGTAAGAAACATAAAATACTGTGGAACTGCTACTGAAAATGGACAAATCCGTTAATGAAATCATATCACAGAATACTATGTGAACTGTATGAATGCGTGGTGTCTGCTCTTTCGGACACGTTTGCAAGACCAGACACCATGCAGAATCCACAGCTGTTATACATTATATGTAAATTGAAGGTGGAGAGGGGGAGAAAGGAATGGAAAGGGAGGGGATCACAGCAGTGAGCTGCATCGGCAACTACACGGAATCAGCGGCGACGAGTCAAAATGTGTACCAAGCTAGAATTCGGACCTGGGATCTCCTGCTTGTTAGATAGGTGCGTTAACCACTACGTCATCCGGAACACAGCGTTATTGCAACTGCGCAGACTATCTCGGCGCGCAGTTGCGATAAATTTGTGTTCCGGATGGCGGAGTGGTTAACGCACCTACCTAAAGAGTATGAGGCAATATTGTATGATTATATGATAGCGGAACAAACACTGGTAGCAGTTAATTCTGTAAAATATCTGGGAGTATGCGTGCGGAACGATATGAAGTGGAATGATCGTATAAAATTAATTGTTGGTAAGGCGGGTACCAGGTTGAGATTCATTGGGAGAGTCCTTAGAAAATGTAGTCCATCAACAAAGGAGGTGGCTTAAAAAACACTCATTCGACCGATTCTTGAGTATTGCTCATCAGTGTGGGATCCCTACCAGATCGGGTTGACAGAGGAGATAGAGAAGATCCAACGAAGAGCAGCGCGTTTCGTCACAGGGTTATTTGGTAACCGTGATTGCGATACGGAGATGTTTAGCAAAGTCAAGTGGCAGACTGCAAGAGAGGCGCTCTGCATCGCGGTGTAGCTTGCTCGCCAGGTTTCGAGAGGGTGCGTTTCTGGATGAGGTATCGAATATATTGCTTCCCCCTACTTATACCTCCCGAGGAGATCACGAATGTAAAATTAGAGAGATTCGAGCGCGCACGGAGGCTTTCCGGCAGTCGTTCTTCCCGCGAACCATACGCGACTGGAACAGGAAAGGGAGATAATGACAGTGGCACGTAAAGTGCCCTTCCCCACACACCGTTGGCTGGCTTTTGGAGTATAAATGTAGATGTCGATGTAACAAGCAGGAGATCCCAGGACCGAATCCTAGCCATTGCCAGTTCGATCGCTTCAGTCTCGCCTCAGCACCAGGCTCTAGCTGGTCGGCTAACTTGTCAGCCATCCAGCCTGGCTGGCCCGAGGCTTGCGAGCCGCGGCTAGAACAGGCCGCGAAGCCACGCTCACCTCTTCAAGGATCAAATATTTAACGAAAAATAAGTCAAAGAATACATTCACTATAAATGTAGAGACCACAAAATATTTAATCTAGGTAATCAAACGTATCCGGGCAACTGGCTGAAAATGATTTACAAGTTCGTGGCGCCTTCCATCGCTAATGCTGGAATTTAATGTGGAGTTGGTCCACCGTTAGCCTTGATGAGAGCTTCCACTCTCGCAGTCATATGTTCATTCAGGTGGTTGAAGGTTTCTTGGGGAATGGCAACTCATTCTTTACGGAGTGCTGCACTGAGAAGAGGTATCGATATAGGTCGGTGAGGCCTGGCCCGAAGTCGCTGTTCCCGAACATCCCAAACGTGTTCTATAGGATTCAGGTCAGGACTCTGTGCAGGCCAATCCATTACAGGGATGTTACTGTCGTGTAACCATTCTGCCACAGGCTGTGCATTATGAACAGGTGCTCGATCGTTCTGAAAGATGCAATCGCCATTCCCGAATTGCTCTTCAACAGTGAGAAGGGTTATTATATTTTTGATTACTTTTTCGAATCTTTTTTCTATATCCAGTGCCAGCTGAAGCAAGCTTAGGACTGTGTGTACTTCCTTTCTTTTCCATTGCTAAATTATATCTTTTTTGTTCTTCTAATTCTTCATCAGCTTTTTTCTTGTTTATTACTGCATTTGCGATTGCTGTTGAACCACCAGCAAGTGAACCAATAGTTGCTAGATATGGTAATGCAGCTATTACTAATAGAAGAAATCCACCTTCAGGTTTTATTTGTCCAGAATCTTCTTTTTTTTTAGATATTCGATAATCTTTTTTACAAGAGGAATACCTAATGTAATAAGTAAATATCCACCAGTTGTTTGATTGCGCTGACGGGCTTTTGAAACTTTGTTTCAATCTCTTTTTTTTAGCATTTCAACTGAAGAAGCAACAAAATGTATTAAAAACTAAGTTTTGCAAAACTTAAAGCAAGTAGAACTAGCACCAACATCCTTCACTGAACTTAATATGAGTCAAAAAAGTGATATATTAAATACATTATTGGCATAAAGAATTTTTGCAGACAGATTAAAATTTACAGTGGTTAGACCAATTTATGAGAAGGGAGAACAGATATTTAAATAATTATCATCCACTTCTCTTACACACGTCCTTTTCCAAAATACTGTAGAAACTAAAGTATTCAAAAGCAGTTTCGCATTTAAGTAGAAATAATTTGATTAGTATTTCTCAGTCTGGACTCCAGAAGAACTGCTCGATTGAAGAGACTATTTATACACTCACCCACCAAATATTACTATTCTTAAGTAACGAAATCTTGCCAGCTGATATATTTTCTTTTTTTGATATTCTGGAGGTGTCTGATAGCGTAGATCATGTTGCTCTCTTAGAACTTAAGTTTCGTGGAACTGTTGGCTTTACACAAAACAGAATGCAAAAATCTGAACTGACTAATTGAAACAATGTTGAAAGGAGAGAAAGTTTTAGTCAGTAGGGAGAAATTACAAAGGAAGTACCACAAGCCACTCCTATTGCTTATATAAGTTTATTACCTTCATTAAATAGAATTAATAGTTTTTGTGCATGATACGAGTGTCATAATAAATCCCACCAGAGAGAAAGCAACAGAAAATATTGTTAATAATGTTTTCTGAAAATGGACTCTTCCTCAATTTTGAGAAAACACACTATATTCAGTACTATACAACAAATAGAGTCATACCAAAACATATGTACCACAAGAGCAGAAGTCAGTAAATAGGGTAGAATGCTCCAGATTTTTTGGTGTACTTACTAATGAAAACCTGAATTGGGAGAAGCACATTACTGAGCAAATCAAAACTTCCTTTTCCTGCTGCTATTTATTTTATTTAATCCATACGCGTTTCACCTTCTACTGTTTTAAGGCATCATCAGTGGGATCTATAATGATAGTTTTGTTAGTTATAGATTATCGAACAGTTCACTTCACGATGTTTTGTAAAATATGTAATCTCTTACGATTTGCTGATTTGCGTTTCATCACATCTGGTCTGGAGGTCGCACTATCACTTTTATCACTGTTCTATATTCACCTCTTCGTGTTTTCGCCACCCACACACTGTTCAGCATGTTTTTCGCTATTTTTTTGTGTTGGACCCACAATAAAGAGTGGCAAACATGCTGAACAGTGTGTGGATGGTGAAAACACGAAGAGGTGAATATAGAACAGCGTATGGATCAAATAAAATAAGTAGCAGCGGGAAGAGGCAGTTTGATTAGCAAAACAAGTATTTATATGCTTGCTGCGTAAGATGGCCACACAATTCTGAAACAATTAAGTTCAGCTACTTTTGCTCTTTGCATAATTACTAGTCTTGGAAACAAACGAATCAGTCTCCTGAAATAGTTTTCATATTTCTTATCAATAATGTCATATGGAAGGGGTAGCTCATCGCTTAGAAAGGCGAGTGCAAAAACAGCGAGAAATAAGAATAATCTATGGTGTTCAGCCTGCAGTATTCTTATAGGCAGCTCTACAAGGAGTTAGCCATTGTAACTGCGACATCACGATATATTCAGTAATGAAATTCACCATAAATAATCGATCACAATTTGAGAAGGATCGTGATAGCCATACCTAAACACTAGAGGAAAAAATGATATTCCCTACCCGTTATGAAAGCTGTCAGTGCCTAAGAAGAGAGTTCATTCTGTAGCAACAAAAACTGTGGATCATTTTCGCAATAACGTAAAATGTCTGACTGATAACAGGTTTCAAATCTAATCAAAAATTGTTTCTCCTGGACATATGTTTATTTAAAACATGAAGGGACGAAAGCTCATTCAAAGTTACAAGGGAGTGTAGCCTACGTATGGGGAAGAGTGTCCCGCTTTGAGAAGTGTGAGGTGCTGGTGCTGTGAGTTCGCAAAAGGCCGTGAAAACTTGCGCCGCAATGAGCGCCCTGGAAGGCAGCGTTCGTCGCTGACTGATGACATTTCCCGTCCTGGTCACATGGTGAAAGCGGATCGGCGTGTACATCTCAGAGACATTCCCCGGAAACTTGGTATTTAGTATGGGAGTGTTTAGTACATCGTTCTCCGATTCTTAGCGTACTGGAAGATTTCATGTCGCTGGGTGCCTAAGCAGTTGGATGATATTACGAACAGCAAACGAACGTTTCCTTCACAAAATCATCTGCTGTAGTACGCCAAGGAAGGAGACAGTTTTATGGACCCCATTGTTGCTAGCGATGAAACATAGATTCTGCATTTCATGCTGTAATCAAAGCAGTAGATTATGGTGTGGGAACATCCTGCTCCGCCTGTGACAAAAGAAATTACTTTCAGTGCCATCTGTTGGGAAGGTGATGTTAACGGTCTTGTGCGATCGCCATGGACCACTCCTGCTGCACTTGATACCGCTGGGTTCAACCATCAGTGCCTATTTTCGATCCCTTGGGGAAGTTCCTGGGGCGACAACGATTCATACGCAACGATGAGGCCTTCTACAATCAGCCAGACAAATTCTGCCACAGAGGCATTCCAAATTTAGTGCTGCGGTAGGACAAATGTGGGAATTATGTGTAAAAATAGTGTAAGCTACATAGAATAGTACATATATTTGTAACTTCCTGAATGTAACTTATTTTGGCTAGTAAAAAGTAGGGACAAAGGCTTTCTGATTCACTCTCGTATTCTGTGAAGCAGGTCTGTAATTATCTGTGCAGAATGGTGCCGGACATTCTCCACGTTGTAGGTACCAGATGGATTGCCTTGTATCCAGTGGGACGTTTCCCAGTAACTGCGTCAGCATATGTGTTAAGAGCTGTAGATGAAAAGAACCCCGTCACTAAAACAGGTGGCCAATCATGTGATTATTGTAAAGTCGGCAACAGACATTGGCTGATCAATTTCATTGTTCATCCTCTTCTTTCAGACAGCAGCATACATTGCGACAATTGATTTGCTCGGTGCTTCATCCGTAAACAAAATCTTACTTAGATACGTCACATCATTTTGCAGTTTTAGTACACTATGTGGAAAAATATAACCGACTCTGAAAATCATAGCTATGGTGCTGCTGATAGAGCGAAACATGGACAGGACGTAGTGCCTTGAAATATGGCGGAATTTATTCTTCACATTTTAAGTTTGTAGAAATTTCTTATAATCTTTGCCAAGACGTCGTCAGGGCTTGGTACGGTAAGCGTACAACCACACTGATGCTCTTACAGCCTCCATTCACCATAAATGGAAACAATAAACACTTTTTCGACTGCGTTTACAATGAGACATTAGGAATAGCTGCAGGACCGAGTCATCTAATCGCTACAACAGCAGAGCACAGCCTGATGGTCTTCAAGCGAGCCTACGAGTTTGCTTATATTTCGTGGGGACCTCTTCTCCTGACGGTGGGAAAGTTGTTTAAGGCACTGTTATCTTGTTGCCATATGATCAAGTTACACACATGTCATATCTAGAAGTCCTCTTCGAAGTCTCTTTCCAATGCTACCAATAAGTACAGAGGTTGATTAAAACAAAACAAAAATCTCGGAGTCACAATTCGGCAGCTGTATACGTCAAAATTTACTTTCATACGTTAGAAAATTCATCAGTTGTCCGCTATAAGGAAATGAAAACCATTCCTCCATATATATACTCATTACAGATAAGCTGAGGGCGGCATGTGTCGGCTACCTGTGACTTACGCAGAGGAAGTTCTTGAATAGATAAAAAATTTCATGCAGTCTGTTACGGTACTTAATACATATACAATCAGCAGGTTGAATGTGTAAATGGTTTCTTTTACTAAGCACATAACTATCAGCACATCTGGGATGATATTCAAGATGAAGTACATTAATTTCTTTAAAAGATAGAAAATGCTGTCAGTATTGAAAGTGGTCTGTAATTATTGACATTTCTAATAGAGGCGTGTAGCAATGGTTTTTTTAAACTTCTCTGGAAAATGTGGGAGAATGAATTGATTTAGTTTTGGCACTGCACCTATCAGAAAGGACATGAGTAAGTATCTACAAAATATCCTATTTTTTCTGTCGGAAAAACCATTTGCTCCATACGAGCTATTTATTTTCTAGGGATATTGAAAGTGCAGTCAATCACACATGCTCGTTATCGTGGACACCAGTGCTTTTTACCGATTGTGTATGCGAGTGTGCTGTAGAAAAGAACTCCAAATATGTCGGGAGCCAGTTCCAGTTGTCTTATCTTCAGTTGGGGCTCTTTGTGTCATTATCTGAAACTTTTCCAGTGGTCTGAAAACTGGAAATGTCTGTACGACATCACATTATTATTTCTTAATCCTCCGTCTTTCATGCCATTCAACCCACAGGACGTTCTGATGATGGTTTATATGGGCGGACAAATGTAAGAATTTTTAGTGCTGCTGAGAAACATTGAGTTATTTCCTCTAATTCCGTCTGTGGTGCATTTAGCAAGTCTATATTACTTCAGTATATTACAATACAGACATATAAATTATTAGTAATTTATTAAAACTTGCTCATGGCAGATACTTTATTTTGGAAACAATTATCCATCCTCACAGATGACATGTATTTGACACTGTCGCTGACATAGCATTTTAACACATCGATCATTGCGGACATCACCCATTGGTATTTTTTGTGATCTCTCAAAGGCCTTTGACTGTGTAAATCATGGAATTCTTTTAGATAAGCTAAATCATTATGGTTTGAGGGGGGCAGTGCACAAATGGTTTAATTCATACTTAACTGGAAGAATGCAGAAAGTTGAAACAAGTGGTTCATGTAATGTTAATACAACAGCTGATTCCTCAAACTGGGGGGCTATCAAGCACAGGGTCCCACAGGGTCCCACAGGGTTCGGTCTTAGGTCCTTTACTGTTCTTGATATACATTAATGACTTACCATTCCATATTGATGAAGATGCAAAGTTAGTTCTTTTTGCTGATGATACAAGTATAGTAATAACATCCAAAAACCAAGAACTAAGTGATGTAATTGTAAATGATGTTTTTCACAAAATTATTAAGTGGTTCTCAGCAAACGGACTCTCTTTAAATTTTGATAAAATACAGTATATACAGTTCCGTACAGTAAATGGCACAACTCCAGTAATAAATATAGACTTTGAACAGAAGTCTGTAGCTAAGGTAGAATTTTCAAAATTTTTAGGTGTGTCCATTGATGAGAGGTTAAACTGGAAGCAACACATTGATGGTTGCTGAAACGTCTGAGTTCGGCTACGTATGCTATTAGGGTTATTGCTAATTTTGGTGATAAGAATCTCAGTAAATTAGCTTACTATGCCTACTTTAATTCACTGCTTTCGTATGGTATCATATTCTGGGGTAGTTCATCTTTGAGTAGAAAAGCATTCATTGCTCAAAAACGTGTAATCAGAATAATTGCTGGAGCCCACCCACGGCCATCTTGCAGACATCTATTTAAGGATCTAGGGATCCTCACAGTAACCTCACAGTATATATATTCACTTATGAAATTTGTTGTTAATAATCCAGCTCAGTTCAAAAGTAATAGCAGTGTGCATAACTATAACACCAGGAGAAAGGATGATCTTCACTATGCAGGGTTAAATCTGACTTTGGCACAGAAGTGGGTAAATTATGCTGCCACAAAAGTCTTTGGTCACCTACCAAACAGCATCAAAAGCCTGACAGATAGTCAACCAACATTTAAAAATAAATTAAAAGAAGTTCTAGATGACAACTCCTTCTACTCATTGGCTGAATTTTTAGATATAAATTAAGGGAGGGAAAAAAACTAACTCAAGCATTAGTGTCATGCAATATTTTGTGTAATGTAATATCTTGTACAGACATCTTTCATTAACCTGACACGTTCCACATCATTACAAAGTGTCGTATTCATGATCTATGGAACAAGTATTAATCTAATCTAATCTAATCTAATCTAATCTAATCTAATCTAATCTAATCTAATCTGAACACAATGAAGCGCCAAAGAGACTGGTATAGAAACGCGTATTCAAATACAGAGGTATGTAAGCAGACAGAACATGGCGCTGCAGTCGGCAGCGTCCATATAAGACAAGAAGTGTCTGGCGCAGTTGTTAGATCGGTTACTGCTGCTACAAACGCAGGTTATCAAGGTTTAAGTGACTTTGAACGTGACATTATAGTCGGCGTACGCGCGATGGGATACAGCATCTGCGACGCAGCGATGAAGGGGGGATTTTCCCGTACGACTTTTTCACGAATGTACCATGAATATCAGGAATCCGGCAAAAAAACAAGTCTCTTACGTCGATGCTGCTGGAAAAAGATTCTTCAAAAACGGGACCAATGACGACTGAAGAGAATCGTTCAACGTGTCAGAAGTGCAACCTTTCCACAAACTGCGGCAGATTTGAATTCAGGGACAATAACAAGTGGCAGCGTGCGAACCATTCAATGAAACATCATCCATATGGATTTTCGGAGCAGAAAGGCCACTCGTGTATCCTTGCTGATTGCACGACACAAAGCGTTTCGCCTCGCCAAGGGCCCGCTAACACCGATATTGGACTGTTGACTGGAAACATGTTGCCTGGTCGGACGAGTCTCATTTCAAATTGTATCGAGCGGGTGGACGTCTACATGTATGGAGACAGCCTCATGCATCCATGGGCCCTCCATGTAGGCAGGGGACTGTTCAAGCTGATGGAGGCTCTGCAAAGGTGTGGGGCGTGTGCAGTTGGAGTGATATGGGACCCCTGATACGTCTAGATACGACTTTGCCATGTGTCACATACTTAAGCATACTATTTGATCACCTGCTTCCATTCATGTCCATTGTGCATGGACGGACTTGGGCAATTCTAGGAGGACAATGCGACACCCCACACGTCCAGAATTGCTACAGAGTAGCTCCAGGAACACTCTCCTGAATTTAAACACTTCTCCTGGCCACCAAACTCCCGAGATATGAACAGTATTGAGCATATCTGGGATGCCTTGTAACGTGCTGTTCAGAAGAGATCATCACGCCCTCGTGCTCTTACACATTTATGGCCAGCCCTGCAGGATTAATGGTGTCCAAAATTACTTCAAATATTAGTCTAGTCCATGCCACGTCATATTGCGGCAGTTCTTTGTGCTCGCGGGGGCCCTACACGACATTAGGCAGGTGTACCAGTTTCTTTGGCTCTTTACTGAGGTTTCAAATCAGAGTGCAATGTTGTCCACAACTTGATAAGATGTACTGAATAACTGTTCTATTAGCACGTACCCGAATCTGTGCTAAGACAATACTGCCGTCATAAGTGATGATTACAAGTGGTCGCTGATTAAATAGAGGCTGGGCTAAGAGGCACTAAGCTAGAACATAAATAATTTTTCGACTGTGGAGGCATAAGAAAATAGATGGGGACATGTCTACGGCGACGTCTCAGATTGGTTGACGCGTCTGGCAGCTAGTGCGTATATGTGTGGTGCCGTCGTGTGGTACCAACTTTTGTTTGTGACCTCACAGCCTCTTTGCGACAGAGGGTCAAATTGCAAACTGCCAGCACAGTAGGCGTGTCCCCTAGAGGACTGCGGGGTTGTTTGGCTGGCAGGATTGGCTGCGGTCTGCGGCGGCAGCTGTGCAGCGGCGCGGAAGCCGTAACTCAGTGGCGGCACGGAAGCGAAGCGACGCGAGGCTGGTGTCCGGACGCTCGCTCTCCCAGCATTCGACAACCCGTCGCCGCTGTACGCTCTCTCATTGTCTTCTGCTACAGAATACCACACATATACCAGCATCGTAAATCTTTAACGTCTCTCAAAATTTAAGGGTGTTCTATACGCACTCAAGAAAATTGACGAACTGTAGTAACCTTTCTAATCTGTAAGCCCTTCCTGTGCAGGTAGTAAAACGAGGTATTACAAATTTCATTGTTTCGTATTGATTTTTTGTACTTAACACCACGGTCACTGGGTACTGGGAGATGAAGAAGTTTGCACAGGATAGAGTTGCTTGGAGAGCTGCATCAAACCAGTCTCAGGACTGAAGACCACAACAACAAAACACAACCACGGGCAAACTATCAGCCACCCCAGAAATGGGGCAAACTGCTTATTTGGGAGCACTGTGGATGGCTTACTGCTGGTACCAAGGGGTCATATGCCCTAGCACTAGTGACGTAATTCATGATGGTGAAGTGGTCTACCTATGGCAGTTGGATGTATGGTGTTCGAAGTATGGATGTGACAAAATTACGGAAGGAAGCTGTATTTGGATTTGCTCATGATGGTTCAAATGGCTCTGAGCACTATGGGACTTAACTTCCCTTAGAACTACTTAAAACTAACTAACCTAAGGACATCACACACATCCCTGCCCGAGGCAGGACTCGAACCTGCGACCGTAGCGGTAGCGCGGCTCCAGACTGTAGCGCCTAGAACCGCTCGGCCACCCCAGCCGGCTGCTCGTGATCACGCTGTGAATGAATTTGCTCGATTTATTGGTATGTCAACATGGCGTTCTCTGCCACCTGTAGCCATGTAACACAGTGTAGTAAGAACAGTGTTCGTAAAAATACAATGCTGTGCAAAACTTAAGAACGAAAATACTTTTCGCATGATGTGTCACTGCCAAGTAACAACTCGATGAAACTTGGACCATGCATATAAAGAACTGCTACAGTATATTACAGAAGATAATTGAATGTAAGCCGAAGAAATAATTACACCAGAATCACCGTGATTTAAGATGGCTCCTGTTACCAAAGGAGGGTCATGCTCTTAATAACGTGTGTGATTACCATGGGCAGCAAGGCAAGCTCTGCAGTGTGCTGCCACGCTGGCTACAAGGTCGGTACAGAGTTCTTGTGATGGGGTATTCCATTTCTCCACTAGTACGGTAGACAATTTATGGACGGTCGCTGGAGCATGTGGATATGCTGCAATACGTTTCCTCAGTACTTCGACTTAAGTTGGGGGAATGGCAGGCCACTCCATTCACTGAATATTATCTCATTCGAAGAGCATGCCCATCTGTACTGTTTGAAGTGGTCGCGCACTGTCGCCCATAAAAATCAAGTCAGCGCTGAATACACACCTGAAATCCGCACATGCGGAAAGAGTACACTGTGACAATAACGTGGACTGGATAAATAACTGTGTTAAAAGATTTGGAGGTCAGTATGCTCATGCAACACGATACCTGATACCCCCGGACCACTGAAACGACTAAGGTCGACAATATTCCTGGGTGCATTAATTGTTCCCCTTCTTGCCAAACGATAATACATCCAGAATCACTATTAAGACTAAACCTACTCTCATCTGAGAAGACACTGCTTGACAATTTACTCCCAAACTGTTACGTGTAAGATGCAGATCCCAAGAGCTCATACAGTCAGTTCTTTAACGCTGCACCAAAACTACAGACAAATTCACTACTGCCGATGACTGTACTGCTAATTGCTTCTTCTTCTCCTTTCCTCTTAATAAGGTGATGGAAACATATTACTTCAGAAGTCTTGGGGGCTCTCTTTAGCTGGCTGGTCACAGTACCATTAGAATGACTGGAGTGTCGTAAAATTGTTTGGTGCTGAAAGTCTTCTGTAAGCATGTAGGAAAATGGCAGTCTCCTGCATCTGTACAGCACGTAAATAGGTGACGCTGTAATGTGTGCCATATAAACTACATTAACTGAGGCGTTAAAAGAAATTCTCTTTAGTTAGATGAGATCTGTAGGCCAAGTGAAAACAAAGAACTTTGGACCGAGGGTCCAGCTGCTGGACGCTGATGTGCCGCAGAGCAAAATTTGTTCATATTCTTGTAAGGAATTCTGTGATTACCTCACTGTAATTATTTCGACACATGTGTTTATGTGAAGAATATCGTCTGGCCATGGCTGGATATCTGTCTCGTAGTGGGATAGATTTTCTGTTTGTTACCCACACCACACCATTACTGGTTAACCAAGGCACGATCCACAAGATTAGGAAATTGTTAAACTTGTTTATAAAGTTACTATTTGTCGGATCTAACGAGGTCCACTGCGATTGCCCGACAACATTTCGACATTGGCAGAACCAGCCATGTTACATATAGAGTAAAGTCAGAGACATTTGCTTCATGGACGCCGTGGGGAACCCGCTTTACCCTACATCATCTACATCTACGTGATTACTCTGCTATTCACAATAAAGTGCCTGGTAGAGGGTTCAATGAACCATCTACATACTGTCTTTCTACCGTTCCACTCTCCAACGGCACGCGGGAGAAACGGGCACTTAAATTTTTCTGTGCGAGCCCTGATTTCTCTTATTTTATCGTGATGATCATTTCTCCCTATGTAGTTGGGTGCCTAAAGCATGTTTTCGCAATTGGAGGAGAAAACTGGTGATTGAAATTTCATGAGAAGATCCCGTCGCAACGAAAAACGCCTTTGTTTTAATGATTGACACTCCAGTTCACGTATCAAGTCTGTGGCACAATCTCCCCTATTTTGAGATAATCAAAACGAGCTGCCCTTCTTTGTACTTTTAAGATGTCATCCATCAGTCCCACCTGATGCGGATCCTACACCGCACAGCAATACTCCAGAGTAGGGCGGACAGGCGTGGTGTAAGCAGTCTCTGATAGACCTGTTGCACCTTCTAAGTGTTCTACCAATGAATCGCAGTCTTTGCTTTGCTCTACCCACAATATTATCTATGTAATCGTTCCAATTTAGGTTATTTGTAACTGTAATCCATAAGTATTTAACTGAATTTACAGCCTTCAGATTTGTGTGATATAACTTCACACTTTTCCTTATTTAGGATCAATTGCCACTTTTCGCACCATGCAGATTTTTATCTAAATCATTTTGCAAGTCGTTATGATCATCTGATGACTTTACAAGACGGTAAATGACAGCATCATCTGCAAACAATCTAAGACGGCTACTCAGATTGTCTGCTATGACTTTAATGTAGATAAGGAACAATAGAGAGCCTATAACACTTCCTTGGGGAACGCCGGATATTACTTCTGTTTTACTCGATGACTTTCCGTCTATTACTACCAACTGTAACCTTTCCGATAGCAAATCACGAATCCAGTCGCACAACTGAGGCGATATTCCGTAGGCACGCAGTTTGGTTAGAAGACGCTTGTGAGGAACGGTGTCGAAAGCCTTCTGGAAATCTAAAAATATGGAATCAATTTGACATCCCCTGTCGATAGTACTCATTACTACATGAGTATAAAGAGCTAGTTGTGTTTCACAAGAGCGATATTTTCTGAAACCGTGCTGACTAAATGTCAATAAATCGTTTTCTTCGAGGTACTTCATAATGTTCGAATACAGTATATGTTCCAAAACACTATTGCAAATCTACGTTAGTGATATAGGCCTGTAATTTAGCGGATTACTCCTACTTCCCATTTTTGGTATTGTTGTGACTTGAGCAATTTTCCAGTCTTTAGGTACGGATCTTTCTGTGAGCGCGTGGTTGTATATAATTGCTAAATATGAAGCTATTTTAACAGCATACCTTGAGAGCATCCTTGGGTAACAGAAGAAATATTGAATTTAATTGATGAAAGGAGAAAATATAAAAATGCAGTAAATGAAGCAGGCAAAAAGGAATACAAACGTCTCAAAAATGAGATCGACAGGAAGTGCAAAATGGCTAAGCAGGGATGGCTAGAGGACAAATGTACGGATGTAGAGGCTTATCTCACTAGGGGTAAGATAGATACTGCCTACAGGAAAGTTAAAGAGACCCTTGGAGATAAGAGAACCACTTGTATGAACATCAAGAGCTCAGATGGAAACCCAGTTCTAAGCAAAGAAGGGAAAGCAGAAAGGTGGAAGTAGTATATAGAGGGTCTATACAAGGGCGATGTACTTGAGGACAATATTATGGAAATGGAAGAGGATGTGGATGAAGATGAAAAGGGAGATACGATACTGCGTGAAGAGTTTGACAGACCACTGAAAGACCTACGTCGAAACAAGGCCCCCGGAGTAGACAACATTCCATTGGAGCTACTGACGGCCTTGGGAGAGCCAGTCCTGACAAAACTCTACCATCTGGTGAGCAACATGTATGAAATAGGCGAAATACCCTCAGACTTCAAGAAGAATATAATAATTCCAATCCCAAAGAAAGCAGGTGTTGACAGATGTGAAAATTACCGAACAATCAGTTTAATAAGCCACAGCTGCAAAATACTAACACGAATTCTTTACAGACGAATGGAAAAACTAGTAGAAGCCGACCTCGGGGAAGATCAGTTTGGATTCCGTAGAAATGTTGGAACACGTGAGGCAATACTGACCTTACGACTTATCTTAGAAGAAAGATTAAGGAAAGGCAAACCTACGTTTCTAGCATCCGTAGACTTAGAGAAAGCTTTTGACAATGTTGACTGGAATACTCTCTTTCAAATTCTAAAGGTGGCAGGGGTAAAATACAGGGAGCGGACGGCTATTTACAATTTGTACAGAAACCAGATGGCAGTTAAAGAGTCGATGTACATGAAAGGGAAGCAGTTGTTGGGAAGGGAGTAAGACAGGGTTGTAACCTCTCCCCAATGTTATTCAATCTGTATATTGAGCAGGCAGTAAAGGACACAAAAGAAAAATTCGGGGAGGGTATTAAAATCCATGGAGAAGAAATAAAAACTTTGAGGTTCGCCGATGACATCGTAATTCTGTCAGAGAATTAGATTAGGAAATGAGACACTTAAAGTAATAAAGGAGTTTTGCTATTTGGGGAGCAAAATAACTGATGATGGTCGAAGTAGAGAGGATATAAAATGTAGACTGGCAATGGGAAGGAAAGCGTTTTTGAAGAAGAGAAATTTGTTAACATCTAGTATAGATTTAAGTGTCAGGAAGTCGTTTCTGAAAGTATTTGTATTGAGTGTAGCCATGTATGGAAGTGAAACATGGACGATAAATAGTTTGGACAAGAAGAGAATAGAAGCTTTCGAAATGTGGTGCTACAGAAGAATGCTGAAGATTAGATGGATAGATCACATAACTAACGAGGAGGTATTGAATAGGATTGGGGAGAAGAGAAGTTTGTGGCACAACTTGACTAGAAGAAGGGATCGGTTGGTAGGACATGTTCTGAGGCATCAAGGGATCACCAATTTAGTATTGGAGGTCAGTGTGGAGGGTAAAAATCGTAGAGGGAGACCAAGAGATGAATACACTAAGCAGATTCAGAAGGATGTAGGTTGCAGTAGGTACTGGGAGATTAAGAAGCTTGCACAGGATAGAGTAGCATGGAGAGCTGCATCAAACCGGTCTCAGGACTGAAGACCACAACAACAACAACCTTGAGAGGAACATGACTGGTCTATAATCCGGACCGGAGGCCTTGCCTTTATTAAGTGATTTAAGCTGCTTCGTTACTCTGAGGATATCTACTTCTATGTTTCTCATCTTGGCACTTGTTCATGATTGGAATTTAGGAATATTTACTTCGTCTTCTTTCGTGAAGGAGTTTCGGAAAATCGTGTTTAATAACACTGTCATCAGTGACTTCACAGTTGTTATCGCGCAGTGAAGGTATTAATTGCGTCTTGCGACTGGTGTGCTTCATGTATGACCAGAATCTGTTTGGGTTTTCTGCCAGATTTCGAGCCAGAATTTCGTTTTGGAAAAGATTAAAAGCATCTCGCATTGAAGTACGCGCCCCTGCCAGCCCACGGCTGCTTCCAGAACCGTTGCAGACCTTGCTGACCTTGGCCGCAGATCCCGTTGCCTCCCCGGGGACCTACCCCCTCCCCTTCCCGACCGCTTTCACTGCACAGAGCTGGGAGGACACTCCCTCACCCCCCTCCTTCACACGCCTTCCGCATTCCTCATGCCAGACCCTCTAGTCACCGCCAACCACGACCCGCAAACATCAGTCGGCAGCCTCCTCGGGAAATCAACACCCGAACGCACCAAGTTGCATATTGCACATGCAAATGTCCAGTCTCTGCCAGCTCACTTCGACGAGTTCAAATATGTATTTCAAACTGCTGATATACACGTAATACTTTTGTCAGAGACTTGGCTCAAACCAAGTATGCCTACAACTTCCGTAAACCTAGATGGCTATATCTTTCTCAGGCACGACAGATGCAACAGACGAGGGAGCGGAGTAGGGGCGTACATACGCTCTGATTTGTCACCTACAGTACTACACACATCCGACAACAATGTAGATAAACAAGTGGAATATATGTTCATAGAGATCACATCACTTAACAGAAAGTGCTTAATATGTGTCCTTTACAAACCTCCTAAAGTAGGTGGGTTCGCCTGCTTTGAAACTGCCCTCTCTAGTCTCGAATCGTCATATAAACATGTAATTATAGCAGGTGACACTAACATTAATTTTCTGTGCAATAGTCCTTCCACTGGGAAATTTAAGAGGATGCTTTCTTCCTCAAATATGACGTTACTTCAGCTGGCACCTACTCATCACATGACTACCAGTCACACTTTCATTGATATATTCGCAACAAATTCTCCGAACAGAATAACCCGCACCTCTCAAATATCTGCGCCTGGCCAGTCTGCCCATGACATCATTTCCATGACGTATTCACTACAATGTCCTAGAAAGAAACAAAAACTGTCTACATACCGAGACCTCAAACGCATAAATTTGCCTGAAGTCGAAACTGAGGCACAAGAAATAGTTTGGGGGATGACCTCTACTCCCCTCATGGACATAAACGACAAACTCCAGGATTTCACTAACAAAATTACTCTACTGTATGACAAATATGCTCCAATAAAGATCATAAAAGTAAAAAGGCAACCTGCACCCTGGCTGACTGATGAACTAAAACAGCTCATGAATCTCAGAGATGCTGCACATCGAGCATACAAGATACGCCCCACACCTGAAAATCATGCTGTATACAAGCAGAAACGAAACAAAGTCAGTCAAGCGGTGAGAAACGCTAAGCTCAGGCATGCCCGTACATTAGCTGACAATAGATGTAGACCAGCTATCCTGTGGAAAAATCTTCGTAGTCTCGGGTTAGGCAAAATAAAAGTAGCAGAAAATCACATGGTCCCAGCTGAAGAACTAAACCGTTTCTTCACATTACCTACTACCAAAATTGTACCGCAAAAAAAGAGAGAATCATTGATTACTTCATGAGGTTGAACGACTGTAGCAAAGAAAAATTCTATCTACAGCACGTCACTTGCAGTACTGTCAAGAAAGCCATAATGTGGATTAGATCAGCATCTACTGGACATGATGGTATCACTATCCAGATAGTAAAACTTATTATTGACCAACTACTGCCCTCTATAACAGACATTTTCAACGATTCATTAATCACAAGTGTTTTCCCTGAGGCCTGGAAACTGGAACAAATTAAGCCCTGCCTAAAAGGACATAACCACAGCACCCTCTGACTACCACCCCATCTGCCTTCTTCCTGCACTATCAAAGGCCTTAGAATATATAGTTCGTGACCAGCTCACCGTCTACCTCACTACTAATAACCTACTAGACGAATACCAATCAGGTTTCCGTAAACATCGAAGCACAACATCTGCTCTGATAAAGGTGACAGATGACCTGAAACTTGCGATGGACAGACAAGAAGCGACTATCATTTGCTTCTTAGATTTCAGCAAAGCATTTGATACTGTCGACTTCGACATCTTACTGGACAAACTTAGCGGTCTAAATTTCTCACCAAGTGCAGTGCAATGGTTTCGCTCATACATGACGTCTCGTCAGCAACGCGTCCTATCTGGGAATATAAAATCACAATGGCGGCAGGTTGTGTCAGGCGTTCCCCAAGGGTCAGTATTAGGTCCTATACTCTTCTCTCTGTATGTCAACGATGTGTCATCGGTTCTGACCTATTGCAAATACCATATGTATGCTGATGACCTTCAGTTGTATCTAAGTGCGAAACCAAACAATCTCAAGAAAGCTATTGAAAATTTCAATACTGACCTCGATGCATTGTCAAAATGGGCACAGGACATAGGTCTAAAACTAAACCCATCTAAAACCCAAGCGGTACTTGTTGGTCACTCTAAGCTCATTAGCCCAAAACATCGGGAATCCGTACCACCTCTTATCCTAAATGGAACAAATATTAACTTCTCTCCCTTAGCAAAGAGTTTGGGAGCAATAATAGATGAAAATCTAAATTGGACAGAGCACGTAACTGCAGTATGCAAAAAAGCATCAGCATCCCTTCATGTCCTACAAAAATATAAAAAACTCTTCCCTTTCGATCTGAAAAAGAAATTAGTACAAACGCTTATACTCCCAATCATTGACTACAGCGATATTATCCTACAAGGCCTCTCTCAGGAAAATTACCGACGTCTAGAACTGGTCATGAATTCCTGCGTCCGATATATCTGTGACGTTCGACTTTTTGATCACATTTCACCAGCATATGCAAAATTGTCCTGGCTGCGTGCAGACAAACGCAGAGATTTCCATACACTCTGTCTCATCTACTGCCTTATAAATGTAAACTGTCCCTCATATCTCTTCTCGTCCCTAACACTCATGTCGGAACAACATGACAGAAAACACGTTCCCATTATAATAAAATCCTCTCCGTTCCACTGCATCGCTCAGTCACCTTCTCCAAGTCCTTTACAGTAGCGGGAACCCGACTCTGGAATAACCTCCCTCGTTATGTTAGAGAACTTAAAAACATGTCCAGCTTCAAAAAACAGTTACTGACGTATCTACTTAAGCAACAGTAATGTCTTCCTCTGTACATGAATGCACTTCACCTCATTACTTCCCTCTTTCCCCCTCCTTAAATCTCCATTCCCCAAAACACGCTAAACTAGTAAACATCTACTTTACACACCAAGATATTATGTACACCTGCACAAACCTTCATTACTATTGCCAATCCTTCTGATGTTTGTCATTATTATTTGATTTTTTTACTGTTATTATTATTGCTTATTATTGCTTTTATCATAATCTGTATGTATAGCACCTGCTGTAAAAATACTGCCAGCATTTAATTTATTAGCTCTCAGTCATGTTTATCATTACTTTTTTTTACTGTTATTATTATTGCCTTTATCATAATCTGTATGTATAGGACCTGTTGTAAAAATATTGTCGCATTTACTTTATTAGGTCTTAGTCACTACTCTTTATTCATATTATCACTAGAGTAAGCTAATATTCTCATTTAAACTATGGTCATGATGTAACTCTGATGTGTGATATGCTGCATGTGTGGAACACTGGTCCGATGTAAGAGAGAGCCTGATGGCCCTAATCTGACCAGGTTAAACAAATAAATAAATAAATATTTCGAACTTCTGTAAAACTTTGCCAATCTTGGTGAATTTGTGAACGGTGTCGAAAGCCTTCTGGAAATCTAAAAATATGGAATCAATTTGAGATCCGCTGTCGATAGCACTTATTACTTCATGAGTATAAAAAGCTAGTTGTGGCATGCTTTTTCGTTGCTTCTGCAACAACCATCTGACCCGTTTTGTGTACCATGGGGGATCAGTACCATCACTTATTAATTTATGTGGTATATATCTCTCAACTGCTGTTGATACTACTCTTTGAAAACATTCCACGACTTTTCTACACTTACATGATCAGATCAGAAGGAGTGAAGACTGTCTCGTAAAAAGGCGTTAAAAGCATTTTTATCAGCTTTTTAAAATAGATATACTTTGCGTTTTTTTATGGTTGTTGGTGTTACGGTATTCAGCCTAGCAGCAACTGCCTTGTGGTCGCTAATCCCTGTATTCGTCACAATACTCAATAAGGTCAAGTATGCTTTCGCAACCATTTACGCTTCGAGTGGGCTCATTAACTAATTGTTCAAAATAATTTTCTGAGATAGAATTCAGTACAATTTGGGATGGCGTTTTATGCCTGCCGCCGGCTTTAAACGTATAATTTTTCCAGCACATCGAGGGTAGATTAAAGTCACCACCGACTATAATTGTATGAGCGGGGTACTTATTTGAAATGAGACTCAAGTTTTCTTTGAAATGTTCAGCAACTGCATCTTCTGAGTAGGGGAGTCGGTAAAACGATCCAATTAATAGTTTAGTCCGACTGTCAGGTAAAACCTCTACCCATACTATTTCTGCTTCAATTTCACTACAAGGCAAGCTACCTGTGACAGCAATAAATACTCCACCACAAACGGTATTTAATCTATCCTTTCTGAACACCATTAGATCACTTGAAAAAATTTCGGCTGAACGTATTTCCGGCTTTAGCCAGCTCTCTGCTGAGCTTCAGTGCTTTCTCGTAGGGCTTGGAGCTCTGGTTCTTTCCCAACACCGCCAGGACAATTTACAACTACAATACCAATCGTTTCTACAACTACCTTATTGTGTTTTACCTGAACACTTTTAGACGGAAGACCCTTCTGTGGTTTCCTGAGACCCTCTAACCTAGAAAACCGCCCAGTCCCTTCCACACAGCCCCTGCTACTGGTGTAGCCGCCTCCTGTGTGCAGTGGACTCCTTCCCTATTAAGCGAAACTCGGAAACCCCCCACCAGATGGCGCAAGTCAAGGAATCTGCAGCCTACACGGTCACAGAACCGCCTGAGCCTCTGATTCAGACCCTCACTCGGCTCTGCACCAAATGACCACTGTCGGTTCTATCGACGATGCTGCAGATGGTGAGCTCCGCTTTAATCTCGGAAGCAAGACTGGTAGTCTTTACCATTTCCGCTAGCCGCCCGACACCAGACAGAATCTGCTCCGATCCAAAGCTACACACTTCATTGGTACCGGCAAGAGCCACCACCTGCAGTTGGCTGCACCCTGTACTCTTCATGGCATCCGGAAGCACGTGGGACGTGCTCGACGTCCCTTGAATCCCCGCGTTCGATCCCCCACAGTGACGCCCCTTGGCAGCAGCCTCAAGCTGCGTGATGGACCCAGCGGAGGTTAGAGTCCTCCCTCAGGCATGGGTGTGTGTGTTTGTCCCTAGGGTAATTTAGGTTAAGTAGTGTGTAAGCTTAGGGACTGAGGACCTTAGCAGTTAAGTCCCATAAGATTTCACACCCATGGGTGATGGAAGCCAAAACAGCCTGGAGCTGTGAGTGAAGGGTCGCCAACTCAGCCCGCATCTGTACACAACAATCACAGTTCCTGAAACTTCCTGGCAGATTAAAACTGTGTGCCCGACCGAGACTCGAACTCGGGATCTTTGCCTTTCACGGGCAAGTACTCTACCATCTGAGCTACCGAAGCACGACTCACGCCCGGTACTCACAGCTTTACATCTGCCAGTATCTGTCTCCTACCTTCCAAACTTTACAGAAGCTCTCCTGCGAAGTTTCATATCAGCGCACACTCCGCTGCAGAGTGAAAATCTCATTCTGGAAACATCCCCCAGGCTGTGGCTAAGCCATGTCTCCGCAGTATCCTTTCTTTCAGGAGTGTTAGTTCTGAAAGGTTCGCAGGAGAGCTTCTATAAAGTTTGGAAGGTAGGAGACGGATACTGGTAGATGTAAAGCTGTGAGTACCGGGCGTGAGTCGTGCTTCGGTAGCTCAGATGGTAGAGCACTTGCCCGCGAAAGGCAAAGGTCCCGAGTTCGAGTCTCGGTCGGGCACACAGTTTTAATCGGCCAGGAAGTTTCATATCAGCGCACACACCACTGCAGAGTGAAAATCTCATTCTGGAAATCACAGTTCCTATCCATTACTGCAGTCAATTCTGTTTGAAGCTCGTAAAAATGTGTAACAAGCAAACAACGCCTTATAAGTAACAAGAACTAGCGGTGTTTCTCTCGCTGAGCTGTTCTGGCCAAACAAACAAAAACCTGTACGATACGAGGGTCGAAACAAGCGTCGATAAAATGGCGGTACTGTACACTACACTGTAATTCAAATAAAAGGTTGTGCCTAGTAAGCACTCAAACGCGGAAGAAATTACCAAAATAAACTAGTAACTACCCAGATAACTGAAAGTAAGTCGCTACAGTTTGAAGCTCGTAAAAATATCTAACAAGCGAACGGTGTACTCGCCTTGTTAGTAGCAGGAACTAGCGGTGTTGCACTTGCTGACTGTCTAACCTACACCCTAGGAAACCATAAAAGACGTATGTAGAGAGAGACGTCTTCATCTTAGAGCACAGTGTAGAAGCTGAGCTGGATTCACAATTTCCAACCTCACACTATTCAGAAGTGGTAAGCATGTGCCGCCGATGCTGCCACAGAGGCAAGGTGGACGCGAAACTAGTTAATTTTGCATCAGGGTTTCATTGCACCATTGCTGTTTCACCAGCTGGATAACATGACGTTTCGTGGATGTGTGCAGGCCTTTCTTTGTACGGGAAGTCTGGGCTCAACCATTCCTTTCTTTTCTTTATGTTAGCATAAAGACACCGTTTCTCGTCAGCATTAACGATCAGGATAGGAGTGGTCGATGCTAATCTCGAGCCAGTTGATGACGAGAAGGCAGAGATGTGCGTATGGATGATTTTTATGATTTAGGCTTAGAGCAGACACTACCTGTACACCCGAGTTTTGAATCTTTCCAATTGCATGCAAATGCCGCACGATAGTGAAATGATGACAGTTCATCACATATGCCAGTCCTCGAGTACTCTGACATGCATCATTGTGGATTAATGCGATCTTCATCAAACCCCGAAGGTCTTCCTGAGCGTGGAGAAGCACTAATGGCAAAACGAGATTTCGGCTAGTGTCTAGCCATTATCAATGCACTCTTTCGTAGTTACAATACATGTCCCGGTACGGCAATCTCCTGTTGTTTGGGGGGACTCTTGGATGAACTGTGACCGAAGTCCGAACGACTGGGAACATTCATTGAAACTATGAAGCTGTGCATTGATGATGGCGAGGCATTAGCCGAAATCTCGATTTGCTGTAACAAAGTTTGCAAGGAAAGGGCGGCGGTGCGGTTACTTTCGTCCATTACCTGCACCTACCTGTGAGCTCTTTGCAGCAGATCGCCGGTAGGATAGCCGAGCAGAAACCTAGTGCATTGCAACTCGCATCAGGCTGCATACAACGTAACTATTTCAAGAATCGGGAAAATGTCTTAATTTTGAATGAATGGTGGAAATACTGGCATAACTTCAGTATATTCTGAACCTAGATAATGTACACGTTCACTGCCAAGCCCGTGCTAGTCCTAACACAGTCATGCAGAAACCCTTTCGTTCACATTAGCAAGTTTATGGTAACGTATTTCCCAAAATCTGAACAGCTACTAATCAAGGATTGTTCTTAAATGAAAATGCTCGCCATACTATTAAGTTTATCCGTGTCTAATGCACTCAGGTTTTTAGTCACCGAGCTGCTCAATATGCCACGTGGAATTACTTTCTTTCCTCATTACTTAAAAAATCCGTACTTTCTCTAAAACACACCAGAATAAATATGCCTTCACTTTAATACACTTTTGAAACATGTAGCGCAACGAATACCGGCAAATTATAACTTTCTTCCGAGCTCATATTACACATGATTGTGCCATTGAAATGCTGGCTCCACTCCTTTAGTCTGCTGTATGCACTCTATATCTCCAAGAGAAAAGACGCGCGAAGAATACTCCGTTCTGATTGGTCAGTTTTCTTGAAGACCAATAGAAAAACATTATTATCCCGCGTTAGTCCGCTCTTTTCATGACTAACCAATCAAAAAATAACACACTTTCGAACTGTACCTTTTCCTGAAATAAATATATAACATTCTGATATTTTGTTTATACTTTGCGTTATTAACTATTTTCATTTGCATTCCAATTAGCTTTACTTTTACCGTAAGCTTGTTTAACATATTATGATGTAAAATTCCCAATCGTCTGCATTCACACTGTCTTAAAACTTTCACACACTAGTTCGTACATCGTTCCTCAGTAGAACAGTGATCTACTTATTTACTTTAGACCACATTCAAGCATCATTCACACTACAAAAAGCATATAGAAAACTGTACAAACATAAATAAACAAGAAAGCCTTCAAGAAATAAACAAAAAAACATTATTCTTGACCTGTTTCTTGAATGTTTCTGTGCACTACTGTCCTCTAGCAGATGAAAATTAGAACTACATACTCGACTGAACCCGCTTCAGGCCATCTGCCACTGTGTACATTTGAGTCATTCTCCCGATACACAGACTCTAGACAGGAGCGATATAAGGCATCATGCCCAGCACCCCATATGATTATAAAGCTTTTTTCCAAAAAATTTCGAATTATACAAATTATTTATTCTGGCTTCAAATTTTAAATCTCTCAAAAAATTCTCATTCTTACGAACTAAAATTACGAATTCCTTACTCTGGACTTGTCAGTCTACAACTAAACTAGCCTATATTTTAATTTCTTTATGAAAAATCATTTCTTACTTGACAAAATTGATGCAAATTTTCAAAACGAATGTTCAATATTTTAATAACTTTTTTAACATTTTGAAATTCATTTATCATGAAAGTCTTTTGAAGTTAACTACTTCTACACTTGTTTTTATTTAAAGGCACTGCGATTTGTGTCCTTCTATTTAATAATGGTATTTTAGCCTACCTTAGCAGCAGCACATCACTGTAATCTTTTCGCCATATAAATTTCTCTGGCTCTTGATTATGGCACCGTTGCATTGTGGCGTCCATAACATTCCTCCATTCTCCACATATGTGTCCTTTCAGGGTTGTCCCTCAAACAATACTTCCGTCTAAGATTACTTTCTTTACATACATACTAACACACAATCACTATTATTACAATAAATCGTTTACAAATTTTATATTTCGTTTAACTTGACTTGAAATTAAAGTAAATTAACAGAGCACTGCTTCTTTATTTTGTTTTAATCAGCAAGATGAAATCTATTAGAAATTTTTTTTAAGAATTTATTTCCTTTAGAAGACTTAACGGATTTAAAAAAAAGAAAACTAGTTGCTTTTGAAAGTAAAACAAACTTTTTCTTTACTTTAACTCAACTTGGACATTCACTTGTGAAAAACACATTTCATACCAAGTAATTATTTACAAAAAATAATAGATAGTTCCCACTTCTATGCAGTGTCTCTTTGCATCACTGCTTCTTCATATTTTTTACCACTATTGAACAGAAATCAAAATTTTTTGCTTACAGTATATATAATCTCCACATTCATTCATATTCCTTTCATAATAAATGTTCTTCAGCTTTCGCCAGATATATTTTTCATCTATGTTAAACTTCCTTTAATTATGTGGCCACTGTACATCCCTTTTCATCATTAAATCACGCCTTTTCCTGAGCACTACAATTTTTGTTCATCATCAAAATCTCCTGTATTAACTGCGCTTTTCACACCCGGTTACTTTCATTTCCCTATGTTTCACTCAGCCTACAATTTATTTTTACATATTTAAACTGGATAATCCTTCCCATCTTCCATTAGTTTAACTGATACATTAATGCTTCGTCTACGTCCACATACCATGGAAAAACTTTACATATTACTAAAGTCAGTCCTTACTGTCAGCTTTCAGCAGTATAATTCAACCTTTTTCTACTTCCCCTTTACGTCATCACCTTCGTGCCTTAATTATTTTTCTACGTCAACATACTTATGTCATCACTTCCTTCTATATAATCTGACCCCATTTCTCTCACCATAAAACTTATTTCGTCATAAGATACCATAACTCCCTCTGAGGCTCTCAAACACTTTACCTTCACTGATAGAGAAGAAAATTAAAAATGATAGATTCAGCTCAGAATGACAGAAGAGGAAGATTGACACTACAAAAAGAAACTGAAATGGCATTGTCAATGAATCGAGCACCTGGTGTTCGTCAAACACCTAGCATTACATAGGCAGCAAAGCCCTCTGATGCCTCCAAGCTTAGCACACATCTAACTCTGGACTAACCTATCTTTTCAAATCAATAACATTTCTTCAGCCCAATGGTTTTCCCGATTCCCAGTATACTAATCTATACGCATTTGTGTGTGGTTTTTCAGTAATCCTAAACAGACCCATACTTTCATCTGTAAACGTTTTCGTTTCTGCAGTAATCCTTTTTGACTTTTCCCTTGTTTTGACTTGTGCCACCTTCATTTCCTCAGGGCCCTCGCCTACATCATCCCCATACTCATTGTAGCCCTCTAAATCTTCCATCCTTCTACAATACTTACTTGGTATATTGGCTACTTCTTCTTTCGTCAAATTATTTTTTGGAAAAATTGTAAAACCACATCTTTCCCATTTGTTTAAAAACTACTACTTTTTCATTAAAATTTTATCTTCCCTTGTACTGGTTAAAGAAATCTACGCCAATTAGCATTTTTACACATAGATCAGGGATTATAAGTAAGTTATGAGGTACTTCTACACCATTTATTTTTACTGGCAACAGAATTCGTGTTTAACAGGTTTTTTAACTTTTCCTGTAGCTACAAGTATCTGCACCCTCAATTCTGGCATTACTACAAGTTCATTTCTTTTTGGCAACGATTTTAACCAACTTTTACTCACAGCACATAAATCACTGCTACTATCTGCTAAACACTGTACTTCTTCGTTACACACTTGCAGACTACTGACTGACTCAGTACCTTTCTTTCATTGCTAGTGTCAGAACCCTCCTCCAATAAATCGTTCACAACCTCCCTTCTACCGAAACCTTCCCTATTTACAGAAAATACACAGATTTTTTCA
Organism: Schistocerca gregaria; assembly: GCF_023897955.1. Classification (NCBI taxonomy): domain Eukaryota; kingdom Metazoa; phylum Arthropoda; class Insecta; order Orthoptera; family Acrididae; genus Schistocerca; species Schistocerca gregaria. The sequence continues at coordinate 541,727,149 of NC_064921.1, forward strand.
GAGTTACCCTCATCACTTTTCTTCTCCATACTAACTATTCTGTCCACTAATGATAGCTCAAAATTTTTTTCCGGCTTTTCCCCATTATCCCTTGCCTCTCTCTCTCTTCCGTTTTTTCACGATTAATTGGCTGACCCCCATTTTGGTCACCATTTAACTGCCTCTCTCTTATAGCCGCACAAATGTCGTCATCTATAGACGCTATTATTTCTTCTACACTGACCGTAATTCTGCAGCTTCTGTACTTTCTCCTTCCCCAGACCATGACTCGACTTCAACTTGGTTGCTAAAGACTTTCTGGCAATCAGGTTCTGTCACATTTTCCGCTAATACATCACCCATTTCGTCTGAAATACAGTGCTGATTTTGTTTATGTCTGTCCAAAAACTCCCCTAAACCTCCGTGAAACGTACAGATTTCTATGTAGCTCGTTTCGTCTGTCGTTACTACCTTCTTCTGCTGCTCACTTATAATCCCTGTCTGTTTAGTGCTACCACCTACAAAGGGTTTTGCTAGCGGGTTCAAATTACTACTTACCATCTTGTAAACGCTAACCCTTTCAGAGACCACATTTAGTTTGACGGATTCTGGGATTATGTACCGTTTCCTACGTTTACCCCCATTTGCTATCGCCTTGGCGCAAAATCATCCTCTCGCACCGGAGAATAGGATCGATAATTGTGCATCTGCTCCCCATTATTTCGCCTATCGTTTGTTAGATAGCGCCTCCTCTCAGCATCTCTGCTCCTGCTGTTTACACTGCACACGCCAATTCTGTTAATGTTTACATTTTGCCGCGGTTCTGCATTATTTGGTGGTCTGAAATTACGACTTGCATGCTCCTCCTCATGCAACAACTTCTCAACTCCCTCCAAATAACTAATGCATTTATGAACGTCATCCCTCGGAGCTGAAATAATTTTCTTTCGACAGTTCATGGACTGTTTACCTTCCTGGCCCATAACAATTTGTTCTGGGTCCACTTTATTGTTTAAAGATGACAAATTTGTCATCCACTTTAACGTGAACTCCCTACGCTTTTCTTTCTGGGATTAAACTTTTCCCCAGCCCTGAATCTATTCAGCAACTCCGTTTGTTTTTGCTTGCCCTAATATTCCTTAAAAACGCTTCTTTAAATTTATCTAGAGTATCGTACTGTTAAGTAGCGATTAGTCCCCAAGTTCTAGTCTCTCTAAAGAATTTAAACGTAATAAGCCCTATTTTTTGCCTGTCTGACCGCAAACTAGGTAGAACATCTTCAAAGTCATTCCAAAATTCTTTTGGATGTACATTTCCTATTGGAACCAATTGTAAAAACTACTTGTTAGCGACATATGATATTTCAGACGATTCTGCTAAAAAACTACACCCAGTATTATTATTTCCATGTCTAGGGTTAGTTTCAACTTGGTGTAATCTACTGCTATGCTCATCCAACCTATTTTCAACCTCTTCTGCTTGTTTGGTTAGCTGAAGAACATCTTCTTCAGAGACACCCACTCGGTCAGGCACACATTTTACTTCATTCATACACTTGGCATCTTCAGAACTGATTTTACTGCCTAACAATTTGTGATCATTTACATATAAAGACTCTACCGCCGCTATTTTGACCTCCACTTCCTGCACAGTTTCTTTTATCAAATCTACCATTAGTTTGTTTCCAATAGCAAACTTAAGGCGTTTTTTCATTCACTTTTTACAGTTTTAATGAATTGTTGCCAGTTATTGTCAACTTGAGAAATTTTGCCATCATCTTTACTTTCTAACGACTTCAAATAATTTTTCCGCATTTCTTTTAAAACAGCAGCCTGCTTTTCGAGTTTTTCAAGTCTACTGATTTTCTGACCAATTGCTTCAGCCAAATTAGTATGTTGCTTTTTTTCATTTTTTATAGGATCCATTAATGCTTCAAACATTTCTTGCATACATCCAGGTTCTATTTTTTGCATTACTGTTTCCCGTATACCTTGTTCCACCGGTACTATACCAAATTTGGTATCCACATTTGTCACACTTGATTCAGTAACACTACAAACACTGTCATTACACAAATGTTTGTTACGGATTTCATCCTTGATGTCAATTTCAGGATTTGCATTACCTCCACTAGTTTCATTAACTGACATCCGTGAAGCAGATTCCACTCCACTGTCCGTAAATAACACGTAACAATCGTGAAAAACCTCCTCTTTTAGTTTAACATCTACTCCTTCTCTCTGTTCGAGCGTGCTAGTTTGTGAAGCACTTACACTGAATGAGAGTTCGTCCTGTTTTATCGTATTTACAAAATCTGCACTTCCCATGTTACTGTCTTCGAACACACACACACACAACTAATCTAACAGACTTAACTTCTCTTTCGTTGAATGCTGAAGCCTCTGTGTGCAGAAACTGGGAGTGTGACCTCCTTTGTCTGTCGTACCAGTTTTCGGATCCCCGCTCGTTGTGAAGTTGGCAGCGCTGCTCTGCCGTACTGCTGCTCGTTGATACGGCTATGACGCCGTCTGCTGCTTCGATGCGCCCTCGTTTTTACTCTTTAACATCTTCCTCTTATTGTAAGTATCTCCGGCGACTCGAAACTAGTTCCGTTCGAAATTCTGCGCGTATCGCTAATTTTTCATTAGCGTCCACTATACGGTATTTCACAAAATTTCTATCAACTACGGATTCAACGCACTACGGCTTTTTAACTGTTTTCCCGGTACCATTTGCGGCGGCGCGGTTCCTTTCGTCCATTACCTGTTCCTACCGGCTATCTGCTGCAACGAGTTCACAGGCAGGTTCAGGTAATGGACGAAAGGAATTGCGCCGCCGCAAAAGGACGACTGATTACTGCGGTCCATCAATTTGAAAGTCATATCACAGTCGTTGAGTGCATTCCACATTCCTAATGGAAGGTAACTTGATAGTAGTTTTCATTTAATAAGAACGTTATCCAATACGCAACATCGTTTCTGTTAAATTACATGATGCCATGGGGAGCTTCCCTCCTCTGCATGTCACCAGGGATCGGATCTGTAGCATCTTAAGGATATGCTAAACAGATCAGTCGACATCTTACAAAGAGGATGCGAGCGCACTCTTCGTTGGTCCAGTCCATATGGTCTTAGCAGCATCGCGAACAGCGCCGCCAACGTGCAGGCGTCAACTAAACGCATTGTACCCATTGTCGAGCAGAGAGACCACCCTCGAACAGAGAGACCACCCCAGTGCACTCCCCTTGCCACTGTGGGGGTGAGATTGTGTTCCTTGAAGTCCTGTTAAATGTGAGTGCAATTGCAACTGCTGTTTGAAGTAGATCCCTTCTTGTCAACCGAGCGAGGTGGTGCAGTGATTAGCACACTGGACTCGCATTCGGGAGGACGACGATTCAATCCCGAGTCCGGCCATCCTGATTTAGGTTTTCCGTGATTTCCTTAAATCGCTCCAGGCAAATGCCGGGATGGTGCCTTTGAAAGGGCACGGCCTACTTCCTTCCCCATCCTTCCCTAATCCGATGAGACCGATGACCTCAGTGTTTGGTCTCTTCTCCCAAACAACCCAACCCCAACCCTTCGGCCAAACGCACAATGTACGGATCATCTGATGTTGTTATCAGCTATGGTCGATCACCTCCTCTCATTCGGACAGCGGTGGCTATAATTCGGAGTGCAGTAGCTAACTCCTGAAGTACACTCGTCACACTTCGATCTTCTTCCAGTTTCCCGACTATTCTTCCCCGTGAGAAGTCATCCAAAAGCTGTTTCCGGGCCATATTGTAATAAAGAACACTGCCACAGTGCACAGTAAACGCGCTCTGATTGAACACTCTGTCTTTTCCCGTTCCCCCAACTGCCTCTTGTTTCCGGGCCAGTCCCATTTGGCGCTGTAGTCATGCTGACCTCACACCATGCCACGTCCACTTTTCTGCACACGACTGGAAAGCCCCAGGGAACAAGCTCCCGCACTTTCATTGTAGGTCAGGATACTTCATCTACCTCGTCCTTACGTTTTGCAAAGCATTGTGCTATAACGAATAGGGTCCAGATATGAGTGTCGCTCATTGTTAAAGACAACCTGCCATGACACTTTCTTGTCACTGGAGTCGTTGAATGCAAGCACTTCGAAATCAGTATCTGATCGAAACTTGCGAAGAAAACTGGACGTCTAGGTTTGGGTGATTGCAAAACAAATCACAGGAGCACGTAAAGCTGCACGTGTTCCGAGGGCCAGACAATACAGAAACTGAACACTGGCTGGCTGGAATAGTGTAGTGCGGTCCACGAGTCGCGACATTGCCCTTTTTTCGAATAATGCAAGGTTACGATTGCGCCGGTGGCCAGATGAGGCGTTTTATCCGCAGTGTGTGGAGGACATAGGTCTGCTCGAAGTTGGTTCTTGATGTTTTGGAGATGTTGTCCATACCATGACTTGGGCCCACTCATTTAGATTATCGTGAGTATGGACCGGGATGTGTAATCAAGATTCTAGCTGAGCAAGTGTTGGTCATTTTTCTGCATGTTCAATGAGCAAAACACTCCAGTGCTCCAAAATGACGCAATCCCTCTTCAAAATGTTCCAAGTTTAACGAACACTCACTCATCCTATTGCATTTCGAGTGGCCCTCTAAATCTTACGATGTCAATCACTTAGAACACTTTTGTGACGATTTGGGATAAGGGGTGGAAGGTAGCATTCAATGTCCTCGCAATTGGGTAACTGTATGAGTTGTGATCATCAATAAGTAGCTTCATCTGGATGTGGCAAACCTAAAGAAACTTGTAGATTCCTTACCACGCCGAATTGAGGTCATCATCAAGGTTAAAAGATATCTCCTGGAGGTGACGATTTTTGTGTCGCGCGTGCTGACCAGTAATGTCACTTTCGTAAGTACACACTATTTATAAAATGAGTTGCCCGTTGCGATGAAAGGAAAAGTAGCTGCATCATAGTGTAACAGGACGCAAAGAAAACATTTTTTACTCTGTGCTAGTCGTCATGAGAAACATGTAGAACTTGCATGCGAAATGTATGCTTAACAAAAGTAAAAATCGTTCAAGCGACGAAATTGTGGTTGGTTTCCAAGAGTTTTCACTTAATTGTATTTCAAGGAAGGGGCTGAGCTTTCAAGCCATCGTGGATCTACTACCCTTCTGAATTGTTTACCAGCGCAGTTTCCCTGTTTTTAACACTAAACGCTTCTGTCCAGTTTGTGCGACCTTCGTCAAGACTCCGTTCTTCAGATGGCTGCACACTGTTAAAACAGTTTTTTTTTATACTCAGTGATCGACACCTCCGGATTTAAAAATTAGGACTGGGATAGGTCTAATTATTTGTTCACAATCTCCACTGAATCAATAAACAATAATTCCGCAGTAAGATGTAATTCTGTGCCATCTTCTACACATTACTCATTATGATAGACTTCATCTCTCTTTCGATCTTCACAATTCGTAAGATGAGTTCCATTTTTTCTTCCTACTGGTGTTCACTGGACACTGTCACGGCTTGGTGGTCACGAGGAAAATGCACGTAGCAAACGCTGAAATCTACAAAAAATGAATAACAAGCAGAGAGAGATTTGTCTGAGATCGAGCTTTCGAGCTGTCATCGTTATTTATTAATGGAGTTGTTGTGATGAACGAGCTCATTGTAATCTGGCAAACCTCTCTAAACTTATAAGGTTTCACCTCTCAAGCATACTCCCGTAACGTTTCTCTAATGACAAAATTCACCTGCATGTGAAAAAGTTCCTATAGAGACTACTTTTTAACAGAAATCACCATCTACACTGTAGATAGTAGCTTTTTAATGCAAATATGTATCGGAGAAGAATACTTCTGTATAGAAGTATCTTAGCTATCTATTTAACATCTCTCGGCCGCCCTCACACCACACATAAAATTGATAAGCAGATTTTTCCACTCAGTAATTACAGAAATTTGACGATTAATTTTTAGTCTGAATTGTTTCATTTTGCTTAATCAAATAAATTATGAAGTTTAATCGACATCCCTTGAAGGTGGTTTTACAGAAACTGAGCTCGCTCTTCGAGAAGAGTTTCTAAATTTTTCCTGATTCGCCATAGGGCGAAATCTTCCCACTAATGTGACTCCCGTACAAGAAGCGCTTGACTAAGCGATATTAAATTATTCACTTACATGCTCATTTATTTTCTGTACAGATACCTCACTGATTCAAACTTTGTCACCGCAACTACTAAAACGTGTTTCCTAAGAACCGTATGAGTTTCATTTTATCAGCTCTTGCAATTACTTGGCTAGATCGCCTTTTTTATATTCATCTTTCACGCTAATATCAGCGCAATTTTAGTACATACAGAAATAAGTAATTTCTGTAAGATAGAGGTGTACATTGCACTATAGTTTGTACTATAATTAATTAGCCACTCTCGCCAACACTGGAAACATTGGGTGCTACATTTACTTAATATGCTGATTGAAATTTGCAAATGAGTGTATCAATAGCAGTTACATTAGAGAAAGATAGATTAGATGTGGAAGCTGCAAATCATGCCAATTTCTATGTATCACATCAATAAGTATTGTTTGAAAGGATTTAAATTTTGTTTGGACCAGATATTACTGAATATCTATAGGCCACTATACATTTATTAAGGGCATATAACCTTCAAGATACCTCAGGAAATATGAAATTACATTAACAATGAATTAACATATGATTAAATTTCCAATGTCTCACTTTGTCCAGGCACATTAATTATAGCTAGTCTTAAGACATATTTTCGTATTGTATTAGTCACATCTGAAGCGATAACCACTTGTCGAAAGCATACAGAAGCAGCAGCGATAGTGAAGCTTGTGGCGGCAACGTTTTAAACAATATGCTTTCTCAAAGTCTCGGTTTCAGAATGTCTTCCCAATGTCCATACGGAAACCTTGAAGTCTTTAATACAAGAGAACTTACGTTGTTTTAGCCCATGTCCTGGAAACCTCTCCCTACGAACTACTCTGATTGATTCCAAGTTTTCCAATCTGCATGCTTAGGTTTATCATATTCTTGTAAATTCGTATGATTGTTCTGTAATACATGTGTTTTACCAAATGCCGTACCTTGTACTTCGCGGAAACAGAGTTTTTCACTTCTTGCTGCCACTGCGGTGCACGAGACAGAACCACGGAGCTATAGCAGTTTACAGTCTTCTCCAGTATCGTCTCTCTTTTTCCTCCTCCTGGAAAAAGCCCTAGCAGTTCTTTGCAGCAATTCATCTCAGTTATTGCTTCTACGAAAATATCGTATGTAACACGCTTTTTCACTCACTGTGGTCTTCGTCTGTTAGAGACGCATCCCAGTGCTTTTGTGTGGCAAAATTAGCTGCCTCTCTCTCTCTTCCCTCTGCTCTCCACAGAGTTATCAAAACACATTAAGGTACTTATTTAGGATAAAACGTGTTTTCTTTCGCTAGCGGTTTTCGAACATAATGACTTATCGTAAATTGTACGGTCACTTCATTTTTATAACCAGGTGCCATTCTTATCGGGATGTCGTTATTTACCATGCTATTTGGAGTGAAAAGGTGTATGTAGTTTTCCTGTGGTTCAAGTCAACATTGTTCCCTGAGTTTTCGTGTTCTAATTATTTGCATGTTGTGCTTCTTAGATGGAGATGTAGACATACGCTGAAAGTAATCAGCAAGCTGGCTGGTGTATGAAGTCGGTAACCCAGTACACAGATTTGACAGTGGTCTGGTTCATACAGTGTCTCTAGGGTGTAGGTATAAAGAGCCAAGTTCCCTATCCTTGCACTTGAGAAGCTTGTAAAAAATTCACAAAAGCCCTTTAGATTTTGTCCGACTAAAGAGTGAAGTCACTGGACTTCCTTCATTTGATATGACAATTTCAATGCAAAATCCCAAGTAAGCGCTTTTTGTCATCGATGATGGGTAATTTAAATTCAGATCTTCTTAAAGATTAGGAGTAGACAATTTTATTTGTAATAGTGCCATGTTTTACAGCTTTTGTAAAAGGAACATACGTAGCTTGAGAAGGATAATGACATAAAATCATTTGGGAAGTGAATGAAGTGTTCCAGTCCTGTAATTCTATTCGTAGAAAAAGCCATTCTTCTATAGTTAATTGGTAGTCCAACGTTTTATGACGATATTACCACTGAATTTACTCCACAAGTAATGCTAGTGGATTTTAACTTCTCATGTGCTACTGAAGCAAAAGGGTAAGATTACATGTCACTTGGTGATAGGTTAATAAGTGATCTAATACGGGAGAGTGTCTGAATTTTTCTGTGTTATTTGTACCTTACTTTTTTGTTTGGAACTTTATGTGTAATAAATACACTTACAGTTAATAAAATGTTCCGTGCTATTATGCCATGGTAGAATGGTTTTCACATTAAGACCTCAAGTTTCGCTTCTTCTTCGTAGGACGTTTTCAAGGGGATCGAAGCTTATTTGAGTGTGCGATTCACAACCTGGCTCGCCACTGGCTGTAGCTGAATCAGTGGATCGCACACTCAATGAAGTTACGATGCCCCTGAAAATATCTTCTGCAGATGGGGACGAAACGTTGGGTTTAAATGTGAAATCCATTCGACAACAGCATAACTGCCTGGACAATTTTATTAATTGTGACATTTCAGACTGTGAAAGTTTACATTTTACAGTAAATAGAGTTGTGCTCTATCAAAACTACGGTTCGGTAGTTTTGCTACAGTACATAACTGACGTAGTAAATGGTAGGATTATAGGCAGTATTGGTTGCATTGGCAGGAAAAGAAACTTAAATGAATGTCTAAGAAAGAAACTGGGAACGGATCGGTTAGTTTTGCACTTAATTAGAACCACACATAACTTCGTGTTAGTATATTTTGTATTGTACATCCTTACAGAAGATAAAACGCATTTTATAAGTAATAAATAGTGCTTGATCGCGTAACCTACATACTTTTATGTAAAGAAAGCAATTACTTTTGATGCAAGTATAATTTGCATGTACAAACAAAACAACTGCATATAATTACTGTTGTTATTTTGTAGTCAATAGCATGTACTTCATCATACTCAGAAGCAAGAATTTTCTGTTATTACTGATAAATGCGAAAGTTGCTTATGAATAACAAAAACATGTTCTATATAATTTCGACTATGTGTTGAAGTGCTGTTTGATATATTTTAGCACTGTTATGATAAACCTGTATTTTTTAAAATTTTTACAACATCAATCTATTTCATGTTACAAATCAACAGTTTTCGAACAAGACCTGAATGAAACATTGAAATTTCGATGTTTATAAATACTGTTTACTTTTAAGTAACAGACACATGGACAACTAACTAGAAAGCCGGCCGGAGTGGCCGAGGGGCTCTAGGCCCTACAGTCTGGAACCGCACGATCGCTACGGTCGCAGGTTCGAATCCTGCCTCGGGCATGGATGTGTGTGGTGTCCTTAGGTGAGTTAGATTTAAGTAGTTCTAAGTTCTAGGGGACTGATGAGTCCAATACTGCTCAGAGCCATTTGAACCATTTTGAACTAACTAGAACAAAAATGTTTCGTAGCTTAAGTGGTCTTTCATATACCTTCACTCAGTTTCTAGACGGTTCACCACTTCTGATTTCTAGGGAAGCCCACCAGACACTGATTGGGTAGGTAAACACAGCGATCGATGTGAGGTAATGCCCAGTAGGTATGCAACATGCCTAACGTCAGCTAAATGACAAAGGCTATTAGAAAAACTAACGTAGTCTATGTTTGTTTATGACAGTCTATGGTAACCTATGGTAGTCTTACAGCTCTCGTAACGAATAATGCAATAGATGACATATGAGATGCGTTTTCTTGGGGCTAAATTCGCACGTTTTATCGTATCTACAATTGTTATTGCACTGTGTTGCATAACAGTGTCATAGATTGGTGAACAATACTACTTATAGATAACCAAATCAAATGTCCACAGGTGATGTGTAAAAAATTCGTGCCCGATGGAAGTGTTTGCTCGCAAGCTGGTTGATACATCTGGGAAAACGGCCACCCTACGTTCCCGTGCTTCCGAACGCTGGCTGGGCCGCTTGTCTTTCTGCTGGGATCGGCTCACCGTAACTCGATTCGCCAGCGAGCCGTGGAGCGGCCAGCGGCACGAGACGAATGCCCGGCTGTGCAGGGAAACTGCCCCTTGCGGACTGCTGATGCGCAGCCGCGTTCGACATGCACGCCGCGCCGCGCCACAGTCTGCAAACTGTTCCCTCTCTCGCCTCCCCTCCACTGGCCACGGTCGTGACCCGCAGCTCAACTCGCCAGCACTGTTGACTCCGCAACTGTTGCTCCGGCATGGGCGCTGACCACTACCCTCACCGACAGCTTCGATCAATTACAGAGCATTCTATTTACTCCAACCCCTTAATTCTTGTCGATTGGTCTCCCGTGACAACATCTATCCATCAGTATCAGACGGGCAATAATGCATCTTTGTGCTTTATTTTACAAGAAAATCAACTGAAATATATGCAACATATAGACACTAACCGATCACCTTTCTGTGTTACAAGGTTTTAGAGCTTACATGATATGTTACTTCCCGCCTAAGCAATAACAGATAAAAAAAAAAAAAGGAGTCTCTCGGGGTTCAATTTTGAGTTCATTCCTGTTCCATGTGTGAATGATCGTGCACTTAATATTCAACAAGCTTAGTTGGCGCTCTTGCAGATGAACACACTAATGTTATAACAAATCCAATTAGGGAGGAAAAACCAGAAGATATTGTTTATGACGTTCATCAAGGAATTATTAAGTGGCTCTCCAAAAATGGACTGTTTATGAATTTTGAAAAAAAAATTTTTTCTGTTCTGCACACTACATCCTTACTAACAACTGGTGCAGCGCATGAACATTACTCAGTATATAGGGTAGAATGCTCTAAATCTTTGGGTGCACTTATTGATGAAAACTTGAAATTTTGGTCTGGAAGAAACACATTACTGAGCTTCTTGAACAGTGAAGTTCAGCTACTTTTACTCTTCGCACAATTGTTAGTCTTGGAACCAAATGAACCAACTACAAGACGTATTTTGCATAATTCCACTAAGCAGTGTGTTATGGAATAGTCTACTTTGGCAGCTCAACATCTAGAAAGAAAATATTGGTTGCAAAAAAACAGTACAAAAAATATGGGGTGTTGACTCACAGATGTCATCAAATTTCCTCTTCAACGAGCTAGGCATTTCAACTGTGTCGACACAATAGATACGTTCATTAATGAAATTTCATAAATGTAATCAATCACAATTTGAGAACAACAGTGATGTCCGTAACTACAGCACTAGAGGCAAAAATAAACTTTATTACCCATTATTAAAGCTGTCAGTGGCTCAGAAAGGAGTTCAATATAAAGCAGCAAGCATGGTTACACATTTGCCCATTAAAATGCAATATCACACAGGTAGCAAAACAAGTTTTAAATATTACCTAAAATCATTTCTCATGAATAACTCCTTCTATTCCTTGGACGAGTTTCTATTTAAAAACTGATAGCCTGTAAAAAAGCCAATTTTTGAACTGTAATGGCATGAGAAAGACTAAAAATAATATATTCACTCATGTTAAAATTAACCATGTACACATATCCTGTAAACTGACTCAGTAGATATCATTTCGACAAAAGAATCATTCAAATAACCTATACATCAAGTTACTAATTAACTGACTAACTGATTGAATAATTTCATAGATGTTAAAGGGTTTTTGTGAATATAAACAATTTTATTTCTGTAATACAGTTTTATACAAAATCATATTTCGTAAATATCATTGTTTTCTTCTGATTTATGTCATCGAACTCCATACAAATACATTCAGAAACGACTTCCTGACACTTAAATCTATACTCGATGTTAACAAATTTCTCTTCTTCAGAAACGCTTTCCTTGCCATTGCCAGTCTACATTTTATATCCTCTCTACTTCGACCATCATCAGTTATTTTGCTCCCCAAATAGCAAAACTCCTTAACTACTTTTAGTGTCTCATTTCCTAATCTAATTCCCTCAGCATCACCCGACTTAATTTGACTACATTCCATTATCCTTGTTTTGCTTTTGTTGATGTTCATCTTAAATCCTCCTTTCAAGACACTGTCCATGCCCCTCGACTCTTATAACTGCCATCTGGTTTCTGTACAAATTGTAAATAGCATTTCGCTCCCTGTATTTTACCCCAGCCACCTTTAGAATTTGAAAGAGAGTATTCCAGTCAACATTGTCAAAAGGTTTCTCTAAGTCTACAAATGCTAGAAAAGTAGGTTTGCCTTTCCTTAATCTTTCTTCTAAGATAAGTCGTAATGTCAGTATTGCCTCACGTGTTCCAACATTTCTACGGAATCCAAACTGACCTTCCCCGAGATCGGCTTCTACCAGTTTTTCCGATCGTCTGTAAATAATTCGTGTTAGTATTTTGCAGCTGAACTGATAGTTCGGTAATTTTCACATCTGTCAACACCTGCCTATTTTGGGATTGGAATTATTATATTCTTTTTAAAGTCTGAGGATATTTCTCCTGTCTCGTACATCTTGCTCACCAGATGGTAGAGTTTTGTCCGGACTGGCTCTCCCAAGGCTGTCAGTAGTTCTAATGGAATGTTGTCTACTCCCGGGGCCTTATTTCGACTCAGGTCTGTCAGTGCTCTGTCAAACTCTTCACGTAGTATCGTATCTCCCATTTCATCTTCACCTACATCCTCTTCCATTTCCGTAATATTGTCCTCAAGTACATCACCCTTGTATAGACCCTCTATATACTTCTTCCACCTTTCTGCTTTCCCTTCTTTGCTTAGAACTGGGTTTCCATCTGAGCTCTTGATATTCATACACGTAGTTCTCTTCCCTCCAAAGGTCTCTTTAATTTTCCTGTAGGCAGTATCTATCTTACCCCTAGTGATGCTTGCCTCTACATCCTTACATTTGTCCTCTAGCCATCCCTGCTTAGCCATTTTGCACTTCCTGTCGATCTAATTTTTGAGACATTTGTATTCATTTTTGCCTGCTTCGTTTAATACATTTTTATATTTTCTCCTTTCATCAATTAAATTCAATATTTCTTCTGTTACCCAAGGATTTCTACTAGCACTTGTCTTTTTACCTACTTGATCCTCTGCTGCCTTCACTACTTCATCCCTCAGAGCTACGTATTCGTGTTCTACTGTATTTCTTTCCGCTATTCCTGTCAATTGTTCCCTTATGCTCTCCCTGAAACTCTGTACAACCTCTGGTTTAGTCAGTTTATCCAGGTCCCATCTCCTTAAATTCCCACCTTTTTGTAATTTCTTCAGTTTTCATCTACAGTTCATAACTAATAGATTGTGGTCAGAGTCCACATCTGCTCCTGGAAATGTCCTACAATTTAAAACCTGGTTCCTAAATCTCTGTCTTACCATTATATAATCTATCTGATACCTTAAGGCTGTAGAAACGTTTGTTGGCAACCGTTAGTTAGTTGTTCCAGTTGTTTCCTGACCTTGAAACGAGTTAGTTTTCTGTATTCTTCAGTGAAAGAACGTAATAACAACAGTGGATTTAAGTGAAACCATATAGTAACTGCTGTAGTTCGTAGCTTATTTATGAGGTAGGGATCCCTATCAAATTTGAGCCAGAGGAATACGCCGATATGGTGTTTATTTATGGCAAATGTGATGGTGATGCTACTGCTGCAATTAACGAATATCTAACTTGGAGGATTCCGAATGCACGAACCATTAGTGGAGTATTTCGAATGTTACTTAAGACAGGTTCTCTAACTACCGTTCATAATCAGTACGAGCGGTCGATTCGCGAAGACGATGATGAGGATAATATGGATGCTGTTCAACGTAGCTCGGGTACCAGCACAATAACTTATCTCTCAACGATTAGGTATTTCACAATCTAAGATACAGCGTACACTGAAGTACAATAACCTTTATCATTACCACAAACAAAAAGTGCATCATTTACATCCGGGAGGTCCTGCCCTTCGCTTGGAGTTGTACAACTGGTTAAATACTAATCGGAAGTTACAGAAATACTTTTTATATACTGATGAGGTAAAGTTTACTGGAGATGGTATGAGTAATTTACATAAAGAGCACGTATGATCTGAAACAAACCTACATCCAACAGTGCAACGCAATTTCCAGCAGCGATTTAGCATAAACGTGTGGTATGGCATAATCAATACCCCCTTTATTGGGCCATTCATTTTCCCAGGGCGTCTAACTGGCGAGACGTACTTACAGTTCCTTCAATAAGAAATGCCCCGCTTCATCGAAGATGTTGCACTTGCTACGCGACTGCAAATGTATTTTTAACATGACGGTCCGCCTCCACATTTCAACAACGCCGTTACTACAAATATAAGTGAACATTTTCCCCAGAAATGGATTGGTCGTGGTGATACACGTCTGTGGCCAACCAAATCGCCCGATTTAATATCAATGGATTTTTCAGTATGGGGATGCATGAAAGACATAGTTCATGAGGACAAAGTCAATACATGTGAGGCATTACTTGCTCGCATTATGAATGCAATAGACGAAATTAAGAACAACCCTGTGAAACAGAAACTAGCAGCAAAATCTGTTCATACACGTGCAGCTAAATGCATTGAACTCGGTGGAGACATTTTTGAACATTTATTGTGAAAGTATTTTGAAATTGTATGTTCACTGTACAACTTCCTTAACACTAAGCTTTGTTTTCCCAGTTTAACAAGGATTCACGTGTGATACGGTATTAATAAAAGCAGATTAACTGACACATTCATACAGTTTCAGTTAACTTTATTACCATTATTTTTCCAAAATAAAATTCTCTTCAGCTTCTGTTGAAAACTGTCCGATTGTCTGGAATTTAAGAAACAAATTGGGCCAAGTATTTAATAAATTAAAAATTTTAGGAAATTTCTTCTTTGCTTCTCTGGATGTTCTGGAAAACTATTGCAGATACACGCCTGGGGCATGGTTTATTAGAGTCACCAGACCACTAACAACAAAATAAATGGAACTCATGATCTACTTTAACCTCGTACAGTTTTGCGATGTCTTCATTTTAGCGAAGTTGCTAAATTTCAGGCAAAATCTTTTATTAGCCGCAACTCCGTAACTAATAATTGGCAGACCTATGTTTATATGAACTTTTTTCTTTAGTTTTACTTGTAGAATAATATATTAGAATATATGCATATCTTCGTGATCACACTATATAATTGCCACCAAGAATATGACCTAAAATATGAATATTAATCTGAGTGACAATGTTATCAAAGCGGGAGAGTGTCGTGCCACCTCTCAGTATGGGTAGTTGAAGGTTCTAGGTTCACGCTAAAGAAGGGATTTCATGGGTTCAGAATATTTTGAAATGGCAAGCGCTATCACTTATTTTTTTTTGTATTGTATTTTTAATGTGATGAGGCTGTAGGAAAGTCATATACTAGGTCTCCAACTATTCGTAGCGTTCTCCTGTTGGTGAACATGATAATCTTATATTGGTTCAGGTCATCAGCCATGCCTGCAGCCTATATTCAAGGACAAGGAGGAAGAATATTTTGAATGTTAACAATGACACAAGTAGGTCTGTCCTAAGCATCCTGTACTTCACTAGTCGTACTTAGTTGAGTGTATCCTCTGCTCATCTTACTTTTCTGTTGTATTTTTTTCTCCAATTCAATTGTTTATCCAAATGAATTCCCATTTTTTTTCATGTGCTTGTCAGATGATTTCTTGCCCCCAGAGACAAAGATCTAGTTTGTCTGGACTTGATGTCCATCAAGGGGTAATATTCACTGTGTCCACGGTCCTTTTCACAAATGCTCGTGTGCCCGTCAGGTCGCTGTAAAAGAGCCATGCACCCTGTGGAGCTCAGTATTCGTTTGCTGGCCACGGGTGCCGCTCCAGGTTTTCTTAACTGGGGAATGGCGAGGGACACCCATTCTCTGTCATCATAAGCTCTGGGCCTGCTTGATCAATTATCATGCGGCGCAGAGGAGGAATGTTGTGGGCCACAGAGAACGGAGCCTTGGCTTAAGCTTCTGGGTAGCTATGATGGTACAAACCTCTATAAAAGAAGCCCTCAATTTCAAGGTTTACTACGTGCCAGGAGTGTGGGGCTCTAGGTGGACACCAATATCCATAACTGCTCATTAAAACACTATGACAAATGATACACCAAAAACGCTCACGACGGAATGGGTGTACTGTATGCCAGCAATAGCCCCCACTCAACGAAAAGTGCTTCAGATAACCCAACGAAAACTATAACTCACAAATGAATACATTTAAGTAACATAACTCTTTTTTTGTCTCAAAATATGTTTACGGTAATACAAAAGGTTCAAATGGCTCTGAGCACTATGGCACTTAACTGCTGTGATCATCAGTCCCCTAGAACGTAGAACTATTAAAACTTAACGAACCTAAGGACATCACACACAAGCATGCCCGAGGCAGGATTCGAACCTGTGACCGTAGCGGTCACTCTGTTCCAAATTGTAGCCGCAAGAAACCGCACGGCCACTCCGGCCGGCTTATGATAATAAAAATACAGGAGTATAGCAGCTTTTCTATGTAAATAAAAGATTAAAATGCATACCAGGCTCACTAAAATCTATTAAACATTTGAGGAACGGCACACTACCTCTGGAAATTGCCACATCACTTTAAGCTGGATTACTCCAGCAAGACAAAACTTTTAGGAATACCGTACCCATTTCATACTGAATTGCGTATGAATCTTAACCGAAGCAAGGGTGTGGTAACATGCAGAGACTTAAGAAAGATTGAGATGAACTGGAGGATGTGTGGGTAGATTGATTCATGAGAGACATCAAAAGCCTAATGAAGCAGGTTAACAGTGAACTAGAGAAGAATCCTACCTTTATTATGATCTTTAATTCTCTGGTCCTGCCAGAGCATATGACGGTAGGATTCATGCACGTGAATGTGAGACTTTATGCTTCCAACCCGATACGCTGTTTAAAGTGTCAGCACTATGGTCGCCACAGCAGGCAACAGATGGGCAGCTTGTGGAAAATGTGTTCACACTCCACACGAAGTTGGGAAATGCTCTACAGGTCTTCAGTTCCCTTGGTCTGTGTTAACTGCAGTGGTAACTATCCCACTTGCAGGCGTGACTACCAAGTATTTCTAGATAGGAAGAAGACTGAAGAGATAACGGTAAGAAGAAGAATATCATATTTAGAAGTAAAAAAGAAAATACACTACCAGAAAAAAAATAGCACACCCTTTTAGAAGTTTCCAATTCACTCAAAATTAATTGTTGTAACAGTGTACATGGACTACATAAAATACTTACATTTACATATCAATCATACAAGTGGTTCTGTGGTACCAGGTATCGATCCATGCTGAAACGCCAATATTAGTATGGCGTGGTTGCTGGCGCTTTTGGGGACAGTATCTTAGAAGCTTACGTTGACAATTCTTATATCGGCTACCGATATTCTGCTACTTTCTTTAATGCCTGTCAAGTCGCTTTGGGAAGAGAGCTCCTTGAAATTATCAACGACCTGTGGTATCCCGCCTTTGGGAACAAGAAAGCTCTACACAGAACCTTGTGTGAAGACAATGATGCTAAGAATAGAACACTGTCGAAATTTGGGGGGAAAACAGGGTGATATCGCAGGACAAGCTAGACCCGCTAGCGTAGCCGAGAGTGCTAATGTTCTGCTTCCTGGACTCGGATAGGTATGCCGGCTCTGGATCTAATCCGCCCAGCGGATTAAAGACGAGGGCCGGTACGCTGGCCAGCCTGAATGTGGCTTTTAGGCGGTTTTCCACATCCTGGTATGTGAATACCAGGCTGGTCCCTACGTTCCGCCTCAGTTACTCGACTCGCAGACAGTTGAAAACGTTCGCACTATTCCATGGCTTACACTAGACGCAGACAGCCTGGGTGCAGTAATTCCGTCTCTGGGGCTTCGGGGTGGCGACAGGAAGGGCATCCAGCCCTCCTTGCAACTAATATCGCCACATCAATAGTAACAATGACAACCCTGCGTTACGGCGGGAAAAAGGCCCCAAGTGGTTCAAATGGCTCTGAGCACTATGAGACTTAACTTCTGAGGTCATCAGTCGCCTAGAACTTAGAACTACATAAAAACCTAACTAACCTAAGGACATCACATACATCCATGCCCGAGGTAGGATTCGAACCTGCGACCGTAGCGGTGGCTCGGCTCCAGACTGTTACGCCTAGAACCGCACGGCCACTCCGGCCGGCGGCCCCAAGTGAAAGAAAGAAAGATCTCAGGGAAAGTTAATTGCAGACTGGTTCAGAACTTTTACCAGGAGCGACATTCAGGAAAGAAGGATCTGGTAAGGCACATAGCCGCATACTCGATGTGAACTCACATGCTTTTGACCCACTTGATGTGGGGGCCCTATTCCACCTCTCTTCCAGAGAGCATTGCTTTTAAACAAGCATTTACCAATGACCAGGATACTGCTGAGGGCGATGAATATTGCTTTGAATTGTTACTTGTGGCTTGTGATAGAAATTACCCAAAAAACGCATGTCGTAGAGGTATCTACCAAATTCCTAATGTTTGCAGGCATTATAACTTTGAAGACATCTCATTCCCATTAAACTCCAAGACATACCAAAATTTGAGAAGAAAATTAAAATTATTCAATTCACACTTACAACCTGGATGTAGTTAAAGCAAGCCAGAAGATGACGATGAACACGCTATGCAGAAAGATGCAAAGGATGAAGTAGGTGGATCCTGCTAGTTCTCCAAAATAACTGGCCATTGCCCCAGACATGTAGGTTTATTATTATTCTCCTAGGGTATTTACAATGTTTGGTTACCTCTGCACTCCAGACATCATTTTCTACAACAATGGACACATTTACAGACACGAATTTCTTGTTTTACAGTAGGCAGGAAAGTATGTCTGCAATTTGGACTATCCTACCAATTTTATAATTTTATAACCTATGCTTCCAGTATGCCAGATTTACAGCCTATCCTGCCATTTTATCAATTTTACTGCCTATACTATCAATTACAGATTTGGCACCTAATTAATTATGGTCCTCTAACTGCAGAGTAAGAGCCTCAAATGGGAAGCACATTGCTCAGGAGCAGAGTGCATCTTCACTGTTGACCAGAGCATGATGACGCTGGTGTGATTAGCTCAGAGGGTAGTGGGGAGAGGCGATAGGAGGACAGGGAGAGGGAGGAAGAGGAGGAATGACTTTGAAAATTGCCTCAGCTGTAGCCTGACACCAAGTTTGCAGAGTCTGCTGGTACTGCTACGATGCAATCACAAAACTATGAAACAATCTGCAGAGCTTTACGCCACCATCTCTCTGTCTCTCTGTTGGCACTACACATGAAGGCAGGAATGTTCTACATGCATCCTCCTAACACAAATCCTTCCATCAGACTACCACAGGGTATAGAGTGATTCGTCACTCCAAGTCACTCGTTGCCAGTCATCCGCTGTCCAGTAGAGTAGCTCTTCTCACCACTTCAAACATCACTTAGCACTAATTACAGAAATGTGTGACTTACGAGAAGATGCTCAACCATTGTACCTTAGTCTTTTTAATTCCCTAGTCATTGTGCTAGATGGACTTCTGGGAGTACTTTGTAAGTAAGGAGAGATTTCTTCCACTGATTTCCCTCTGCAGTGCTCGATGGTCCTTGTCAGAATGTATCTGGCCTTTTGCTAGCTGTTGTTGTTTCTTTGCATTTCCACTTCACAATAAAGTCACCAACAGTCGACCTGGGCAACTACTGGAAGGTTCCTAATGGATCTGTTACTCAGGTGACATCCAATGAGTAGCCCTCATTCGAAGTAACAGAACTCTCTTGAGAAATCCATTCTGCATTCACTGCTTATCTACTGACAACACAATACTTCCTTTTACACTGGCAGATCCACCTATTGTAACATCTAGTGATCAATTATGTATTTCATAGGGTTGTCCGGCTACTTTTAATCAGACAGTTTACGTTGTGATACATTGGCCAAAGTGGAGGACAGCCTCCATAACTGAGGAAGCTAACCTGTTTGAAACCTGCTTCACATTGCAATGGGGTAGCCATAGCAGTTCAGAAGCAGCCGCCAGCAATAACGGTGTCAGGTTACACCCCTCAACTTCTTCCTCTCCCCTCTTTCTATGTCCCCTACCTTTCCCCATCCCCTCCCCTCCCCTCACCGCTATGCTCTGAGCCGATTGCTGGTCATTGTCATCATTGTCACGCTAAACTCTACGTGGAAGGATACAAACTCACTTTTCATCATTGTAGAGGAGCCATTAGGATATGATGATTGTTTGCATCGGCATGACAATGCATCCAGTCATAAAGCAGCAAGTGTGGAGCAATGGTTTCTGGACAAAAATGAAATCAGGTTTTAAAATGTGGAATCTGATCACAATTTATTGGTCATGAACTGTAGATTAAAACTGAAGAAATTGTAAAAAGGAACAAATAAGAAGGTTTAACCTCGACAAGTTGAAAGAACCACAGATTGAAGAGAGGTTCAGTGGGAGCGTGAGGTTGACTAGACTGGGGAAATGACTACTGTAGAAAACGAACTGGTAGTTTTAAGAGATGAAATACTGAAGGCAGCAGTGGATCAAATAGATAAAATGACAAGGCTACTAGGAATCACTGGATAACACAAGAGATACGGAATAATACTAACGAAAAGAGAAAATTTAACATGCAGCAAATGAAGCATGCGAAAGTGAATACAAACGTTTAAAAAATGAGATTGACAGGAAGTGCTAAGCAGGAATGGCTAGAGTAGAAATGTAAGGATTTTAAAGCATATTTCATTAGGGGAAGATAAATACCGCTTAAAGGGAAATTAAAGAGACCTTTGGAGAAAAGAGAACCACCTGTATGAATATCAACAGTTCAGTTGAAAAACCAGACCTAAGCAAAGAACGGAAAGCGGAAAGGTGGAAGGAGCACGTAGAGGGACTAAACGAGGGAGATATACTTGAGGGCAGTATTGTGGAAATGGAAGAGGACTAGATGAAGATGAGATAGATATGATACTCCGAGGAGAATTTGACAGAGCTCTGAAAGGTCTAAGTCGAAACAAGGCACTGAGAGTAGACGACATTCCGTCAGAACTACTGATAGCCTTGGGAGAGTCAGACATGACGAAACTCTTCCATCTGGTGAGCAAGATTTATGTGACAGGCGAAATACCCTCAGACTTCTCGAAGAATATAATAAGTCCAATTCCAAAGAAAGCAGGTGCTGGCAGATGTGAAAATTACCGAACTAGTCGTCTGGTAGAAGCCGACGTCGAGGAAGATGATCAGTTTGGATTCCTGATAGATGTAGGAACACGTGAGGCAACACTGACCCTCCGACGTAACTTAGAAGATAGCGTAAGGAAAGGCAGACCTACATTTGCAACATTTGTAGATTTAGAGAAAACTTTTGGCAATGTTGACTGGAAAACTCTCTTTGAACTTCTGACGGTAGCAGAAGTAAAATACAGGGAGCGAAAGGCTATTTATAACTTGTACAGAAACCAGGCGGCAGTTATAAGAGTCGAGGGACATGAACGGGAAGCAATGGTGGAGAAGCGAATGAGGTACGGTTATAGCTTATCCCCGATGTTATTCAATCTGTACATTGAACAAGCTATAAAGGAAACGAACAAAAATTTGGACCTGGTACTGACGATTAGGGAAAAGATATAAAAACTTTGAGTTTTGCCGATGACATTGTAATTCTGTCATAGACAGCAAAGTTCTTGGAAGAGATGTTGAACGGAATGGACATGCTCTTGAAAGGAGAATATAATATGAACATCAAGAAAAGCAAAATGTACTGGAATTAAATCAGGCGATGCTGAGGGAATTAAATTAGAAAACGAGGCACTTAAAGTAATAGATGAGGTTTGATATTTAGGCAGCAAAATAACTCACGATGGCCGAAGTAGAGAGGGTATAAAATGTAGACTGGAAATGGCAAGAAAAGCATTTATGAAGAAAAGAATTTGTTACTATCGAATATAGATGTGTTACAAAGTCTTTTCTGAAGGTATTTGTCTGTAATGTAGCCATGTACGGAAGTGAAACGTGGACGAATAACAGTTTAGACATAAAGAGAATAGAAGCTTTTGAAATGTGGTGCTACAGAAGAATTTTGAAGATTAGGTGGGTACACCACGTAACTAATGAGGAGGTACTGAATAGAATTGGGGTGACACGAAATTTGTGGCACAACTTGATCAGAAAAATGGATCAATTAGGAGGATACATTCTGAGACATCAAGGGATCATCAGTTTAGTGTTGGACGGAAGTGTGTGTGTGTGTGTGTGTTTATGTGTGTGTGTGTGGGGGGGGGGGGGGGGGAGTAAAAGTCGTAGAGGGAGACCAAGAGATGAATACACTAAGCAGATTCAGAAGGATATAGGTTGCACTAGTTACTCGGAGATGAAGAGGCTCGAACAGGATAGAGGAGCGTGGAGAGCTACATCAAACCAGTCTTTGGGCTATAGATCACAACAACAACAACATGTAGCCACTAATTTACCGCGATTTTCATCTCTTCATAACTTCTGGAATGCTTGCCTCCCATCGCTTTGTTGCGCAGTCCGAAAACATGCAAGTCACTCGTAAGGAAGAGAGGAAGGAAGACTGGGGTTTAACGACCCGTTGACATCGCGGTTATTAGAGATGGAACACAAGCGCGGGCTGTTTTCAAGTCTGAGTAGTGAGATCGGCCTTGCCCTTTGAAGGGAACCATCTTGGCATTTGCCTGGAGTGATTTAGGGAAATCACGGAAAACCTAAGTCTGTATGGGCGGACGTGAATTTAAACCGTCGTCCTCCAGAATGCTAGCAGATTTTGTTAATCACTGCGCCACTTCTCTCGGTAAGTCACACGGAACAACGTCTGTTGAGTGGGTGTTCGAGACATTCAAATTTCGTATCCTGTGTTGTTCCTACGGTATTGGGACGAGTCTGAAATACTAGTCGCTTATTCCTGACTGAAGAAAGAGGTGTTTTAAAAGAAGAAAAAAAGTGTGTGAAATCTTATGGGACTTAACTGCTAAGGTCATCAGTCCCTAAGCTTACACACTATTTAACCTAAATTATCCTAAGGACAAACACACACACACACCCATGCCCGAGGGAAGACTCGAAACTCTTCCGGGACCAGCCGCGCAGTCTATGACGGCAGCGCCTTAGACCACTCGACTAATCCCACGCGGCTGCTTTATTAGCAGATTTGAATATTAATTACTGGTCAATGTTATTGCCCTTTTCATGTAATGCCTCAAAATTACTCCTTTTCACCCCAATATAGAAGAAACGTGACTTTTCCTGCTGATGGCTGAGTGTGAAAGTTTTTTGTTTTGTTTTGGCGAACAGCTATCGCACTACTCCTTACTCGATCCTCTCACTTCACTTTGATCATGAGGCACTCAGGTTTTATATCCTGTAACAGTTCCATCCAGAAATCCATTGTCTTCGCCCTGGCAACGACGAAAACAATTCCTGAAAGGTACTGACACGAAGATCTCTCAATCTGGGAGCCAACTGACGCCGTCCGCATCTTATTTAATCACCTGGACAGTAATGTTTACTGAACCAATACCAATATTCAAAACAGCGGCTATTTCGTTTAAAATAATTAGCTTGTTTTTCTTCACAAGCTGTTCCATTGCGGCTATGTTTTCTTCACTGCGTGGTGTGTATGGTCAAGCGACTTTAATTTACGCCTCTTTCAGTCCTTCTGCGCCATTCATATACTTGTTGCACGGACAGAATACGAATCACCGTAGAATGTTTTAGTCCCAAGACACATTTCCACGGTTTTACACCTTAGTTGCTGAAAAATTGTATGACAGATCACTGTACCAAAGTTATGCAATTCGACAATGCAGCTGCCATCTTAGCTCTGACACAGCTTCCTTTCCTGTCATGCACCATGCCGCCAAAGGAAACTCCGGAAAACTTCACAAATCGATAAGACTACATTTAGATATGCAACCTATGTATTGCATCTTTTAGATTTTAATTTGAATCAGCCTCGGTAGTTTTGAAAGAACGTGCGGGATTTTTATGCATTTCACACTCTTCTCGGGTGTAAATTCAGTAATTACCATTTTCGATATTAAACTGCGACTAGTCAGTGAAAGAAAAAAACAGCTTCCATATTGTTGTTCCTGTGTGTGGCATACTTCTGTCCAAGTTATGCGGAACTATAGTTTGGCGTCGTTTTCAGTACTCACATGTTGAAATCTTCACGAAGATTACAACGTGGAACGATATTCTACTTCAAACGATATTCTACTTCACTTTGCCGTCTTACAAGACTTTCTATACTTGATGCCACTGTTTACTGTTACAAGTGCATTTACTTTGACGTATGATTTTGTTTGAGAACGTATTGCAACGGCTGACAACCGCGTAATGTAGCCCCGTGTAATAGCCTTTGCAAGGCTATATTAATGGACAAACAAGCAGAAGGGAGGATACCCTGATGCTAGAGGATGATTCAAAGGAAATTACCCAAAGTAGGTATCTCCATGGAAGCCATTAATCATTAGTCTGACGAGACTTCCCTGTTTTGCCGGGACAGCCCCGGTATTCACCTAAATGTCTCACTGTCCTGAGAAATCATTCTGTTTGAAATCGACACAAGTAGTATCGAGACCAAAGGAGGTATAAAGCAACATCACTCAAACCATTTCTCCCAACGGAACTGCTGCCAAATAGGAGTTAATTTTGTGAGAAATGTGTGCTGCGTGTGTTTGCAGAGTTTGTTGAATATCGTTTGGCATCTATACAGGTTTGTCCTAACAGTCTGCAGTCAAACGAAAGGGCATAGAATTGTTTGCATATTTCACTCACTCGGTGACGAAACTCCAAGTCTACCAATTTTTGGACTTCTGGCAACTGTTCTGACTTAGAAGTGAAAGTCGGCAGATGATGAACTGTGTGTACAAAGTTACGTACTACGTACTATTGTTTTGTTTACTGGAAACTTCAAGCAAAATTAAATCACTTATTGGTGTTGGTTGTCGGGCTCACGTTAGTGTTTTATCAGCAGAAGATGTTCTGCCAATTGATTCTGAGGTTAAGTAAGAACAAAACACGTTGGCTGTCCCTCGTTCAAAAATGGTTCAAATGGCTCTGAGCACTATGCGACTTAACTTCTGAGGTCATCAGTTGCCTAGAACTTAGAACTAATTAAACCTAACTAACCGAACGACTTCACACATCCATAACCGTGGCAGGATTCGAACCTGCGACCGTAGCGTAGTAGGTTGCAGACTGTAGCACCTAGAACCGCACGGCCACTCCGGCCGGCTGTCCCTTGTTCTTGCTTACCAGAGGGTCCTGGATATTTTCGAAGGAACTAAGTCACATTTTTGTCACCTGACACCTGAACTCAAAATTCGCTAAATTTCTCCTATAATAGCTATTCCCCATCATGGCTGAGAGTTCCAGCAAATCAGTTAGAAGTTTTTGTTGCTACCATTAAAGAAACTGAGCTTCAAAGTATCTCACTCTCTGAAACTTCGAATCTGATAGACAGTAGTGTACAAAAGTTTATTTCTAGAAAGGTTAACCGATTCAGGAAAAATTTTCAGCTTAAGAAATGTTGAAAGACCTTGTGAAGGTATGAATTATCACAGAAAAAATCTTCTAATCATTCGAATTATTTTTTGACGAATTACATAAAAAAGTGGACTCCAGTTCTTTCAGCATCTATCGAGACATTCAGCATCTGTCTTGGTTATTTGCAACAGTCTGACTCACTGGATTCATTTTCAGAATTCTGTGAGGTTTTTGTCTGAGTGTGGTACCCCTCTCTCTGCTTTCAAAGAGAATTCATTATTAGATGAATCTGAACGTATTAAGAACGCAATGGAACTGCATATCAAAGGTTGGGCAACAACGAAATTGCCTCTAGAAGAAAGACGTACTACAATATTTAAAACACGTGAAATATGTAACCTTGCTTTGGAAAATGTAGGGAAAATTGTTAATTTTGCGTCATGTTTGCCATGAACGAATGTTGCAGTAGGAAGGGTTTTCAGTTTGATTAATATGCACTGGTATGATGAAGAAGGTCGTCCTAGTTTTGATACAATAAGAGCTATTATTATTATAAAAATTCATTTCAGTCTATCTCGCATATGAAAGAAGTGACGTGTGACCAAGGTCTCCCGTCGGGTCGACCGATCACCTGGTGGATGTCTTTTAGCTGATCCCACTTCCGCGACTTCCGTGTCGACGACGATGATATTATGATGAGGATAACACAACACCCAGTCCTTGAGCGAACAGAATCTCTGACACACCCGGGAATCAAACGCGGGCTCCTCGCCTGGCATTCTGCTGCGCTGACTACTAAGCTGTAAAGGGGGACATCTTGCACAGAATTTTAGAACTGTCTTCTTTCCAACAACGTTTTGCTAGAATGAATCCAATCTTCTTGTAAATATAGTATACCGTCTTAGAATGAGATGTATAATTTTTGTCTGATTACTGACTAGTATTACTACATAGTTTCTAGTATTATGAATTGTATCTTTTCAAAATAGTGACTAAACATCGCAGAAAATATATACAGGCTGTTATAATAAAAAATTATGTACAAGTCTTTTTTTATTTCTAAATAAATAATTAATTGATGTGTAATGTACCTACATTTTCGTAAAAGTCTTCTGGAGGTCATATCGCGTCATAATGTAAAAAAAAACTTTACTGGAGAAACCAACGTTTCCGACTCGGTTACAGTGTTCTTCTTCTGGGTCTACTGACGTGCTTTATCTGTGAGGAGTCGCTTGTATTATGTCGTTGATGCTCACTGAGCATGACGTAACGCTATTATTTTAAAAGCTCATAACAATAAGTGATCATCTGAGGCGAAAAGAGCGGGTAGTTCATTATCATGGGTTGCTACTGTGCACGGAGTTGGGATCTGCTGTCGTCTATTACTTATTGCAGTGTGTTTGCTATGACTCGTTCAAAATGGCTCTGAGCACTATGAGATTTAAAATCTGAGGTTATGACACCCCTAGAACTACTCAAATCTAACTAACCTAAGGACATCACACACATCCATGCCCGAGGCAGGATGCGAACCTGCGACCGTAGCGGTCGCACGGTTCCAGACGGAAGCGCCTAGAACCGCTCGGCCACTACGGCCGGCGACATTTTTTATGCAAAGTAGAGTCATATATGAAAATTAATTACATTTCAAATCCAATCCAACTGAAATCAGGGTGACTGCAGAAATACAGGTTTATTTTCAATGCAGTACAACAACACTGATTGCGTAGGTGATTTCTTCCCACCTGAACACTTGTAGGTATTCATTAACATGTATCCGGCCGCGGTGGCCGTGCGGTTCTATGCGCTTCAGTCCGGAACCGCGAGACTGCTACGGTCGCAGGTTAGAATCCTGCCTCGGGCATGGATGTGTGTGATGTCCTTAGGTTAGTTAGGTTTAAGTAGATCTCAGTTCTAGGGGACTGATGATCTCAGATGTTAAGTCCCACAGTGCTCAGAGCCATTTGAACCATTAACATGTACTGGACAGGATCTAAAACTATTTCTTTGTGCCACAGAGCAGCAAGCGCAGTTCAGTAGAAGAACTGCTCCAACCCCTACTGGTTTAGCAGGTAGGTGAAACATCAACCCCAGGTGCCTGCCTCCTGTGGGGCAGGACGTATGCTGGAGATACTGTTCATCGTGCTCTGTCTGTTTCCTGGAGAGACTTTGTAAGACAGGTGCACTCTGTAATTTTTACTACTAAGGACAATCTGCGAAAGTTCCCCTGGAGGGAAGAGGATTTGGTAAACAACACGGCCAGTTTTTTGAACCATTTTTAAGGGAATGGTATCTAGGGGGATAGCGACTTCGAAAGTTTTCTAAAAGATATAGGCAGTCTCTGGTGATGACGATCACACACTCCGGCTGCCTGTTCGGGATACAGCCCAACGTTCTCCACTTTCTTTTTTTCTTCTGTTTTCACGTTCCCACGCTAGAAACGGCACGCAAAAGACAGCTCTGGACTGTCTAGAGTTTCCTGACGTAAAACCTTTAGACACCAGTTTATGGCAGAATGTGATATTTCCTTTCTGGTAATTGTTGCTAAGACGTGGGGAGACGTTGCTTTTAACTGAAGTTCGGATTCTGCTCTGAGCAGAGCGAATTCAGGCTCTGCTTGCACAGGGGAGACTGTTTGTAGCAGAGTCGTTTTGCATCTTACTGTCGGTAGAGACACTTCGGGTTCTGCACGCAATTGGGACAGTATTCGGTGAGGACGCTCTAGGTGGAAACTTCTGGGTCAGATCTCGTCCGAAGACGGCGCAGCAACCGCGCCCACTCACGGTCGCTTAGCGAGCCATCAGCACCTCCTCCAGCCAGCGCACTCAGGTTACAATCACGGCGAGAATTACCGACACCACCGGTGGTACAGGTCACAATGATTCTAATAACCCGAAATAACGTCACTGTTAGGTTCTGTCTGGCCAATGGGGCTGGAACAGTAACACAACATCTTATATTCCAAGCATGAATGCTATCACCGTTGTCTAGTCGAGGATCTGAGTCAGTTAAAATTTAATATATGAGAGAGCTGAGCTTGTCATTGTGCAATGTTTTTAACGGACTCAGCTTGTGCTCATAAACTCAGAAATTTATAGTATCCTTAAATTTCATTTCATAGCTAGCCAGCCCTGTGCGTAATTGAGGAAACTATGTGGTTACCTCCACCCATTGATCCATTGCTGGGCCGAAAATTAGCTATTATTAATTTCGTTGAGCACAGTTTCATCGTGCGAGAGTCCGACCCGGTAGCTGTGTGGTCAGCGTGGCGGATTTCCATCCTACGGGAAGGGTTCGCTTCCCGGCTGGGTCGGAGATTTTCTCCGCTCAGGGACTGGGTGCAGTGTTGTCTTCATCATCATTTCATCCTTATCCGGCGATCAGGTCACGCAATGTGGCGTCGAATGTTACACGACCTGCACCAAGGCGGCCGGACCTGCCCCGCAAGGGGTCTCCCAGCCATCGTGGGAGAGATATAGATAGATAACTAAGTAGCATCATTTCTCACTCTCTTTAATATCGAGAAGGCGTTCCACAAAGTATAAAAACAAGTGTCCCCGATTTTTCTCTTAAAAATTTGATCAGCCTATTAACGTCACGAATCGGAGTAAATGACAGGCATGCATCGTAAGTGGGCTATGAGGGAAAGGGACCTGTAGGCGGCTAGAGATGTTGCACTTTGCTTGAAATGTTCAAATGTGTGTGAAATCTTATGAGACTTAACTGCTATGGTCATCAGTCCCTAAGCTTACACACAACGTAACCTAAATTATCCTAAGGACAAACACACACACCCATGCCCGTGGCAGGACTCGAATCTCCGTCGGGACCAGCCGCACAGTCCATGACTGGAGCGCCTTGGACCACTCGGCTAATCCCGCGCGGCTGCACTTTGCTAGACCAACAGAGGGTAGGAGATATTGGTGTATATAAGAAAAATGTTAGCAAAGATATGTAAGTGAGATATTAAGAGGTAAAGAGGGAGAAGAGATCGAGGAGGTTTAGAGAATTTGGGTACTGTAGGAGAATGTTTGCCCAGCACAGGATTTTCCACCTTATGCCGTACCAGCAGCTGGAGATCACTTTACTGGCGACCGCTCGTTACCTCTGACGCCCCTTCCGTAAGCACAACAGGTGTCTGCCTAGCTGCCCGCCGCTCTGTAGTGGCGCAGCGAGCCTCCTTAAAGGGCTCACCTGTTGGACTCTCGTCACGTCACGCAGGCCGACGCCATCGCTAGAGTACCTGAAGAATGGGGATCTACTCACCCTCATGTCAAAGGTGGCAGTTACTTAAGATCTATCGAAAAAACCAACAACAGTAACAGTAAGTTCCGAGTTAAAATATAGTTTCTGTGTGACTTCCTGTAACAAAACAAAACGAAGTCAGCAAGAGCAGTTTTCAAATTTCTTTTATTTTCACATAAGTAAAAATGATTACCCAAGCATTATAGCACAATACCTATAGGAGTCAGCTGGTTCCATACTACGTCGTCTGTAGAAGCACTGACGGGAATAGCATGTTTCTCAAAGGGAACAACTCAAGTGATAAATTGGTCAGGAGGAAGGAAAAACATTCCATGACCTAACTTGCTAACTAAATGGCGAATTTCTTTATGATGCGTGAAGCAACTCATTTTCTGGAATGATTAAGTGTAATATTACCTAGATCTCCAATTACGGCAACGAACTAGGAAGCAAATATATTTTAAAACAATTATTTAAATTACACGAAAGTAAATAATAACTAAATAACTCACCATTTACCTATGCTTTTGAGCTTAGACCACTCAATATGTTTAATATTATCTTTATAAATCTAAGTGTTCACAAAACTGCCCTAAGTGCACGCAGAGATGAATACAAAACATGTTACGAAAGATTGAGCATTCTTTCATAAAACTGTCTAACGTTTGCACAAAAGTGAATGCTAAATACGTTACAAAAGGTGATTGGTTCTAATCACTCTTCAGTCATATTCATCCCCTTCTATGTAGGCCACGTCCTCAGCTCACTGACCTTTCCCTTCATATCCTTCCGCCTGAGGACGCCCGAAGTTTTCGTTGGGGAAAATCTCTCCTGGCTTCCACTAATGTGAGGTTATGGATTTCGAGTCCTCTGACGCAGGGCTTACGAAGTACTAGCACTTTCTTTCTTTTCTGAACTCTATTCATAATCCAAGAATGGCTGGGGAGCAAATGACGCTCTGTCCTGTTTCCTAGTCCCTCTTCCCATTGTTTCAGCTCAGTGATAACGTTTTGTACAAACGGATCCACGATGTTCCAAAACCCAATAATTCACTTGTTTTTTCTGCATAAACTTTAAACAGACCAAAATGGCTGTATGCGGTATGGCAAAGTCTGCGGTCAGAGTGGGAAATAGTAGTATGTTTTCTTCAAATCTGTCACTATCTATAAAGAACAGTAACATTCTTATAACCATATGATTGAGATTTTGGCCTTCATACCAGTCGCTGAACAAATGTGGTTCTCTTATGTTTTTGGGAACACAGCTATCAAAGAAATGGTACAGAAAGGTGCACAATTCATTATGGCCTTCGCCCTCTTGATGACAACTACCTTCATCTGTTTTCGTGCTATGTATCTCAAAATTAAAAATGGTTCAAATGGCTCTAAGCATTATGGGACTTAACATTTGAGGTCATCAGTCCCCTACACTTACAGCTACTTAAACATAACCAACTTAAGGACATCACACACATCCATGCCCGAGGCAGGATTCGAACCTGTGACCGTAGCAGCAGCGAGGTTCCGAACAAGCGCCACAGCGGCCGGCTCAAAATTAAAAACCCATAGCATAATAAAAAGTAATCAATCTTTTCTTACTTTCATTTTTTCTCGTTTATCTTCATTATTTGAGACATAAAACTGTGAATTGCTCATATTACTATTGTCGCGCCTGAACCACTGTCAAGTCCAAATCCGAAGGCAGGTTCATCAGTGAAGTACAACACTTAGAAGTGAAAGCACATTTATTACCGACACCAACGTACAGCCAGAACAGTACCGGTCTCTTGGCTGAGAGTGCGGTTATTTATACAAACATCGAATAGTCCAGGAAGTTTGAATTTATATAACCACCAAATATTCCAGATACACAAACTTAAGATATTTCTAGAAAGGATAAAGACTGAATAAAAATAATTGCTGATGGTCAGGTTGGAAGCTGCGACTGACAGCACGGTACCTAGCGACGCTAACCTCCACGCCACACTGTTTGCGCAAGCACTCACGGCAGTATTTTCTGTGAAATAATTAATAACTTTTGTACTATCCCTGTGTTATTATCAAAAGCCAATTCCTTTTTGATAGGTTTTAAAGTGGCCTTTTACATGTTACGTTTATCGCACGTGCGTAATAGAGAGACGTAAAAGCAACAACACAGCTGGGGAAAAGCTTTTAATTGTTCATTCTGTTACTTGCGTTCAAAATCTTTGAATTTAAATTTTTTTCTACCTCATATTTTATACTTTAGGGCTCATATAAGGCCAATGAAAAAAATAGTTAATGAAATTATTTCTATCGTTACGCAAGTTCAGGCCACAGCCTACTGCAGAAATACTCATCAAGAACCTGAAAGCTAACTTTCACTTATGTCACCCTCATTCATTAATATGCTGAAAATCAGAATGTATACTTTATTTTCCATAGAACTGTACATGTGTCTCACAATTTAAGGAAAACTGAACCTGACGTATAATGGTGGCATATTGTTGTGTGCCAGCGAGATTATTCTCAAAGCTGCAATCTTATGTAAAATCGGAAAATTCTTAAATATTTGACATGCAGGGTGCTACTGTTACGCAAAGAACCTCAAAAGTAATGCATCTTACATACAGACCTGTATACAACAGCGCAAATATTAAGCGTCTACTCTCAAGGTACATTCAGAGAAGTAGTGGTACACTAATCGCATTTTCGTTGTAACACCTATTGAAATACAAGGGTGTTTAAAAAAGAATGTACGTATTTTAAAGTATTATTTTGTCCAAACTATCGTTCACTGCGATTCGGCTCGGCTATCGGAGAAACGAACACATAGTCTAGTTTATATTAATAGCCGCTAGATGTCAGTTGTCTTCTGTTTAGCTTGGTAACCGTCATACGTTTAAAATAGTTTGTCCGTAGCAGAAATCAGTTTGTGTTCTCGAGTTTTCGAAATGCATTTCCGTGATTACAGTACAAAGACGTTTCAGGTTGAGGTACCAAATTGATCCTGTGAATTAATGTAACATTCGTAGATGGTATCGACAGTTTCTAGATGTAGGAGGTGTAAGTAAAGGAAAGGGTCCTGGCCACCCTCGTGTTCCTGAAGAAAATGTTGGACGAATTCAAACTGCTT
The DNA here is from genome assembly GCF_023897955.1 of Schistocerca gregaria. Lineage (NCBI taxonomy): Eukaryota > Metazoa > Arthropoda > Insecta > Orthoptera > Acrididae > Schistocerca > Schistocerca gregaria. The sequence continues at coordinate 541,760,081 of NC_064921.1, forward strand.
TACAACCTAGTCCTTCAAAATCAACTCGTCGTGCCGGTCGGGAGTTACAACTATCTGCAGCAACAATTTTGCGTTTTTTGAGACGTCCGTTCGTTATGAGGCCGTACAGGTTACAGCTGTTACAAGCTCTGCGTCCTGATGTCAAACGCAAACATGTGGCATTTTGTAACGAGATTATTGATGCTATTGATGATGATAACACTTTCGCACAACCCATCGTGTTCAGTGATGAAGCGTCTTTCCACGTTAGTGGTCAGGTAAACAAACACAATGTTCGAATTTGGGGCCTACAGAACCCATATGCAGCCATTGAACGTGTACCAGATTCGCCCAAAGTGAAAGTGTTCAATGCGATATCCCGATCGTCTGTTTACGGCCCATTCTTCTTTGATGGAAACACGGTTAACGGTCAGCAGTATGTCGTTATGTTGCAAAACTGCTTGTTTCCGAGGATGCACGAAGACAACTTCATTTTTCAACAAGACGAGACACCCCCTCACTGGAGTCGCCAAGTGCGTGAATATCTGAATGAAACTCTACCGAACCATAGGATTGGTCCTCAAGGAGCTGGCGACCTAGTATGTCTCAGCTGGGCTTCACGGTCACCGCTACGGTCGCAGGTTCGAATCCTGCCTCGGGCATGGATGTGTGTGATGTCCTTAGGTTAGTTAGGTTTAAATAGTTCCAAGTTCTAGGGGACTGATGAGCACAGCAGTTAAGTCCCATAGTGCTCAGAGCCATTTTTGATTTGGCGCCCTTTGACTTTTTACTGTGGGGTTTCGTTAAAGATAACGTTTATGTACCACCACTCCACAGAAGCTGGAAGAGTTGAAGAACCGGATCCGTACTGCCACAACAACAGTGACGAAGGACATGCTTGCCCGAGTATGGAAGGAATTTGAATGTCGATGTGATATTATTCGTGTCGCTGATGGAGGACATATTGAACATCTGTAATCTGGACTTGAAAGGTTCATAAATTTGTGTTTAAAGTTTCATATTCGTTTGTCTTGAAGTTTAATAAATATATGAAAATACCTATATTATTTTTGAAACACCCTGTATAATATTCACATGACGCACATAATGTTTTTCACTGTTCTGCGTTTGACGTATTATTTTGTTGCACACGTCGCTCCATATGAGAGCGCTATACTATACAGTAAAAATAACCTAATGATGATTCCATGGCTGTATCATGTTTATTCCTAAAAGGATACAACTCCTGGAGTTGTCCCCTATTACAAGCACTCCAGAATTAAGTCCATTTTCCACAAGTGGCAATGCAACGATGACGTCCCATTTAAGTTCCAGCCCATACATCTATGTCTCAAGAAAACGAAACCGACTAAATCTATAGCTTTAATTTTGGAGCAGTTATCCCCTTTTACTGATACGTGATTCAGCGTAATTGTTAAGCAGTTACAAAACCAAAAATTAAATAAGAATCATTCAGGAAGTAAGTTTTTCGCACCTACGCTGAATGGCAGGCCATGCATTGCGAGGGTTAAGTGAGTGACATTCAGGGTGTGTGGCGCTCTACACTCCCCAACCGCTCACACTATCCTTGTCGTAGAAACCGAAAATGGCCGCCGTGATACTATCTTCCACAGACTGTAAGACGAAACAGACAGATTTAAAATTATTTAGGGAGTGCTCCAAGTGAATATTATGGGCGTTTACTGTTTACAGTATTTGTAAACAGCTGGAAAACATTGTAAGCTTCATAAGGCTCTTCGCAGCCGATAATGCCTATACGAAGGTTACAACGGCAGATGGCTTCAGCGAAACGCAGGATGACCTGTGGAGTACGGACAACTGGTGTACGGACATGCAGTTAGCCGTGAACGTCAATAAATGTAACGCATTGAGCAGAAGTAGATGAAGAGATCTATTACTATTCAATTGTGCTATTGACGAAAAATCACTGGAAATAGCAGCAAGCAAAAATTACTGTACTGCTATAAACGACACATTCATTTTCAAAGTTCGAAATTATTACATGTACAAATATTATTGATACATGAATAGCACCATAAACTCACCGAATTTGCATTTCGTTCACCAGTTGACTTTACGAGTGCCGTGCCTTGACAAAATGACGAGTAAGCGAGAAACGACTTTTTGTGTGTCGGCATGTGCGACAACAGCGCAGCGTGCATTCAGAAGAAATTAAGGAAAAAGAATCACCGTATAGAAAGAGCATTCTGAGTCGGTATTGGCAATTTTTGGACTCTGGCTATCTCTAAACAGGAAAGTATCGATCGACTAAGTGTGGCAGAAGCAACCGTGGAGAGGGAGGGAAAGTTTCGTATGCAGTATAAAAATATCAACAGTCCGCGCAAGCTGCTAACTTGGAATACCGCAGAAAACTGAGAGGAAGAATTTACGACGGGGGTTACATTTCAGACAGTACCGTCTGCAGCTCGACCAAAAATTAAAACTGGTCGATTATAAATGGCACCTTTAATTTCGCATTACAATTCAGGTAACACTTGAGTGTGAACATTTCGCGTCCAAGCTGATGTTCAACGATGAAGCTACCTCCCGTTTCTCTGGAAAGGTTTGGGCCTAATCGGTTCTATGTAAGATGTGGGGCACTGATCATTCTCATGAAACTGTGCCGCATGAACGAGATAATTCCAAAGTTCATAATTTCTGATCAGTGTCACAGACGAAATTGTGTGGGCTGTTTTTCTTCTGTGAGAAGATTGTGGCGGGTACCTCTCACCCTGCTATGTTTCAGCTGTGACCGTTTTCACAGCTAACTAATGATTCCGAACATTTCTTCTTCCAACGAGACGAACCACCCTCTCACTGGACCGTCGATGTTCGTCGCTACCTGAACGACGAACTTCCGTATCTGTGGATTGGGCGTAGTGATGAAGATCATGGCTCTATTCCTTTATCCATCTCCCCCCCCCCCCCCCCCCCCCCTCTCTTCCATAGGTCGCCTCACCCAAAGCCTTGTGACTTTCTCCTCTGGGGATACACAAAGACCGAGTTTACATATCCACACTGTCCAGAACACTGGAGAATAACGCATCATTGCTGGTGTGATGAACATTCACAGGATGTTACTACATGAGGTATGAAACAAACTTGACTGCGACTTGGTCTGTATCGTGCGACCATAGGTGCGGTAGTAAAATATATGTACTGTCTGCCATCGGGTTCCCCTAAATCGCAGGCAGCACTGCATAACAGCCACGCTATGAGGGAAACAAGCCAACAGCCAAACAGGCGAAGACATCAGGTAAACACACCGAAGATTCCAGTCGATTAATAGGAACCTTTCCTTGCAGAGGTCGCCGCGACATATCCGGCCACGGATTGCTACGCCGGGTTTCTATTGGCTCCAGCTCACTATGTAGGCCCGGCCAGTCGAAGGCAGACCAGTCTTCGTCCGCTGCTAATGGCAACCGCTACAGCAGAGTCTCCGAGAAGATATCACCGAGGCCTCTGTACTGCACAGCCGGTCGAAGTACCAGCGAACCGAGAGGAACCACATCTCCGGCTAGATCGACAGACGTCTACATCTATTGTACAACCAGCTATTGTATTGTAGAAGAAGTTACGTTCAATAAACTGTTGGAGAATACAACAAAATATTTTGTAGAGTGCAGAATTCCAACTTCTTGAGTTTACTGTTCTATTCATGCTTTAGTCATATTGTAATGTAATAATTTGGAAAATATAATGCTTTGAAAAAGAATGAGCCAATTTCAATAGCCCCGTACCTAGGAGTAACCGTCCGGAACTACTCAAAATGGAATGACCACATGAAACTAAACGTAGGAAGAGCAGATGCCAGGTCGAGATTTACCAGGTTAAATTAGTAGAAGAGATAAAATCGAACGAAGAGCGACACACTTCGTGGTGGGTTCGTTTAGTAAGGCTGCGGTCACAATGGCACCGACATCGGTGGATTCTGCACCGACATCGGCCTAAGATGTACAACCTTTTCCAATCTGTACGCCAGCACATGCGCGATTACAGTGCAGCCGATCTCATCGCCCGAATATATAGACGTTGGACGGATCGGTTTTTGGGGAAAAGAACATTCCGCTTTTGGAGACGGCGATTGACTTATTGTGCGGTATTATTTGACAATGCATGAACACTTGTTCATCAAATGGCATTCAATGCGTCTGAAGATGGCCTTTGAAGGCCGATCGGTTACGATTGTATCATAAAAATGCGATTAAGTACAAGAACCTTCATATCAATTTGTTTTCACGGTCGTATCGACCAACATTCTCCCACACAAAATATGGACTGTGAGAAACTGATAAATTTAATGCACAGAAGTTGGAGTTTTATAGTCGAGTTGGCGTAAGATGATCCCTGACAGCTAAAAGCGCTGTTGTCAGCTTTCAATTGCGAAGTGTAAGCGGCTGCAAGGAAAACAATAGCCGACAATAGAGCTGTGACAGAAGTGACGCATCGCCATAGACACGTTTACAAAACCATTTTACGTGATCGGCTGAGCTGGACTTGCAAAACTGCTGCGTCCAGCCCACTGCAATTGCTAAGGAATGAACCTACTCCGACTCAACTATAGGCACTCTGAGAATGAAAAATATCAAAACAAATGGTTGAAATGGGTCTGAGCATTATGGGACTTAACGTCTGAGGTCATCAGTCCCCTAGAACTTAGAACTACTTAAACCTAACTAACCTAAGGACATCACACACGTCCATGCCCCAGACAGGATTCGAACCTGCGACCGTAGCAGTCGCGTGGTTCCAGACTGGAACGCCTAGAACCGCTCGGCCACACAGGCCTGCTGAAAAATATCATAATCGGGATGTGGCTAGTAATTTGTGGGCAGAAGTTGCAGCTGTATTGGAAACCCCAGGCAGGAGAAATCTTTATCGGACATTTTAGGAGGAAATTGTATGAGAAACCTCTAAAAATAATTTGTTCACTTGAGAAGGGTACTGTAACGGATCCCTTTTGGATTGTACTTGGAGGGCATCAGCTGTCTCCCAATTATTATGACTGCTTACTTTACTGGGGTTTTATTTCAGAAAGACGGTGACTCTGCTATATGTGGTTTGCAAATGTGGAGTACGTCTTTCCACTTTCAGAGCTTAGATCTCCAGAGTATTTAAGTTTGTCTTTCACACATATGTTGAGCGGCAATCCTTGAAGATTAAGTAACATACTGTATGTCAGTTGTGCAGAGAGTTTGTAATCATGGTTTTCAATGTCACCACGAATCATCTAGATTGTATAACAAAACGTTTCTCTCTTCCTCTGGTTATTCCAGCAACTGATGAAAGAGAATTCGCCACGTTCTTTTCTTCGAGACAGATGTGGTCGGTCACATGCTTTCGCTATCTTTTTAGTAACAACTGCCTCTATGCATCACTCGTCTCGAAGCAAAGAGGCGTTGTGCCATCCATCCCATCCAAGGAGGTTAAAACTCTAACCTCCTTGATAGAATAGATGGTAACGTAACCTTAGCTCCTTGATCCCGCCAAGAGCTGACGAAGGAGATCGGACGCATTGTGAACAAGCTGTCGGCTGGTCTTTCGGGGCAGCGTGCATGCCTTTTGTAAGGTTTTCGAAATCACTGTAGATCTAAATTCACTCATATGCGATGGAGAAATGGCCATCTCGTGACGGTTATAAGCTGTTGAACTGTTTAGCACTATTGGAAAAACTGCGCCAATTGTCGACTGATAAAACATCCGTTGAACAGTGATTTTCAGTCCGGAACCACGCGGCTGCTACGGTCGCAGGTTCGAATCCTGCCTCGGGCGTGGATGTGTGTGATGTCCTTAGGTTAGTTAGGTTTAAGTAGTTCTAAGTCTAGGAGACTGATGACCTCATGTGTTAAGTCCCATAGTGCTTAGAGCCATTTGAACTATTTGAACAATGATTATTTTGTGTTCTGTGCACCACGTTTTTGCACTGAATGCCATCATTCAGACAGCAACATTATACGTCACAACGGACCCGTACTTGGAGTACAAATACTGATCACGTCCTTTGTGGAGTAATGTTAATTGTAAATTGTGCAGCCCCACCCTGTTCGAGTGTTTAACAGAATACAGTGAATTCTACCAGATCAAATTGATATTGTTGGTGTGAGTGGCTCCTCTCCCTGCTAGACAACAGATATTACAGGACACATCTTAGCAGGTAGTGCAAAGAGCAGCAGATCTACCAGCGTGGGAAGGACCAGGTACATGGGTTTAGGCACACGGTCGTTAAATATCTAGCCCCTTTCGTGTGTATAGGGAGTGTTGTACAGCCTCGAGTGCTATCTACTGCATATCTATCCCATTTTCTCTCTGGCGTGTTGCATTGTGTACCGAAGACTGTCCGATTGCAGTAGTCTTGTCACCGTGACTCCTGCATTCAGAACTCCTGCCTGCGTGATACACAGATCTCTCTATCTGCGTGATCTGCCACTTCATCAATGATTTATTGTCCTCAACGTACACCAACCCATGAACACGGAATACCAGCATCCTCCCTCCCCTCTCAGAGAGCTGATGTCACCAATCAGTACTTCACATCAAGATGAAACTAAGGAAGCTCTTATTCTAATACAAAACTTACTCATTCGCCCTTAACATATTACAGATTCGTAGCACATAATGCCGTTAATGATCACCAACAAGCGCAGTACAAAAATACCCCTGTTACTTCCTTGATCTTAATGCATATTATACTTCTCAAACACGTTCACCTACAGTTTCAGGTGCACTCTTCCGATTGTTCCTTTTTTCCTTTTTCTCTGTCTCAACTTTGACTGTTGCTTGGATCGACTCTGGAGCCTCTCTGAACAGTCGTAAGCGTCCGATATGCACTTTTATCGACCTCGTCGGTGCTGTAGCCTAATGTTGACCTATGGCGGACCCTTGGTAGGGTTTTTGAGTAAGGGTTGGGCAGCATCACCCATTGCTCCACTCTATAGAGCAGTAGTCTCCCTGTGTATTTCACAGTTTCTTCTAGTTTCCCTGGTGCCATTCCGTCTACTTTCTGCACTTGCTTCTACACCTTCCACACCTTCCTCACTGTCCTTGCGAACTCATGGACTGACACTCTGCCCTTGTCTCTTTTCACTGTAATCATAACAAACGGCGACGACATTTTCTTCCGCACACCAACTCATACAGAGACAACTCTGTACTGGTGAGCGGGTTTGAACTGTACGCAGCCACGACAAATGGATGATCTGTATCGCAATCAATACGAGTTCACATAGTAACTTTACATCCTTCCGATCGCCCGATACACCCGCCCTGCCCTACCATTCGACTGCGGATTCTTAATTTGCTCACATGTAACAAGTGACGTAATTCCTTATCAAGTCCAGTTTAAAATTTGTTCCTTGATCTTTAATTGTCGTCAGTGGTACCACAGACTTAAGTATCCACCTGTTGACTATTGTTTGTGGAAGTGTAACTGCTTGTTAGATTCCCATAACAATCGTCTCTACATACTGATCGAAGTTGTCTGTTATGATCAGAACAGAACGGTTCCCCGTTGGAGTCTAGTTTAACCATCCTTAAACATCCACCCTAATCGTTTAAAATGCCTTTGGCAGTCTCTGTAATGGCACTGGTTCAAATGGTTCTAATGGCTCTAAACACTATGGGATTCAACATCTGAGGTCAACAGTCCCCTAGACTTAGAAACTACTTAAACCTAACCTACCAAAGGACTTCACACACATCCATGATTCGAACCTGCGACCGTAGCAGCAGCGCGGTTCCGGACTGAAGCGCTTAGAACCCCTCGGGCACAAAAGGCCGGCTGTAATGGTACTCGTTTGCAACTAAATTCTGGATGCTGCACACACTACACACAAGGCGTTACACACTGAAACACATCTTCCTCTTTTTTCATCCAGTATGTTTTAGCCACCCTTCGTTTCGTTGCTCTGCGTCCTTCACGACCAGACAATATATGATCAAACACGTGTTGCAGAAAGTCTTCCTTCATCTTAGCCGGCACCATCACCCACGGCCCTAACACAGTTACCTTACAAACAGATTGTCACACATGCTGAACTGTGGTTGCGTCTTCTATAGCTTTCAATCACTGTCAACGCTCTACACTGCTTGCCGTTCAGCAAGGCCTTGACTCAGTTCCTGCTGTCTTGCTGCCCAATGGATCTGCATTTCCATGTTTCTTTTCTGGCTTGTGAACCACTTGGCAGTCACAACGCCCGTCTTGTTAGGCTGCTGGCTCGGTCTTTCAACAATAATAACCATTTTATAACAGCATGATTCTCATAAAGATAACATCGGAACTCCCCATACGGGGCTAAGCATTTTATTCTCTGTGGCCGAATAGTTTTTCTCGCCTGTGTTAAGGTGTACCAACGAAAAAGCCGCATTCCGCTCCTTACTGTTAATCTCTTGACTTTACGATGCATTCTAAAGCCACGTCTACACTGGCCGCGCTACGCTGCAATATGTAGAACCAAGAAAAGAGGTTCAGCGCGGTGCGGCATGGCCGGCGTGGGCAACAAACCAAGCTGCTCTGCACAACAATGAACAAGTTCCATGCAGTGCTGGTACGTCAAACGAGATGGTTCGGTTCTCTTTAGACAGCGTTTCTCGTTTCCCATTATTGTTGACGAGTGCGCACGCAGAATGGAACGTTGCTGCACACCTACGAATAGCCTGCTCCGTTCTACTCGTTCTGAAATGCTCTGTAGCATTCTGTACTGCTCTGCATTGTGCGTGTGTGGGTGGTGCAGAGTTGCATGTTTGCGGTACGTCTTGTGTTAACGTGGCGTAAAGTCTTATTAGATGCACTGCAAGATAATGTAAATTCCTTCTGGATATCTGAGAAAATTAAAACTGAACTCAATGTCGAAACTTTTTCAGCACCTTGAATGTTCCCCGGCATTCTTCCATCCACACAAATTTGTTCAACAGCTGCTATATGAGCAAACCCCCTCACGAGTTTCCTATGATAGTTTGAGAGTCCCAAGAATGATCTTAGTTCCTTAACTGCCTTCAGTTCTGGGGTATACCCATACCACATGCACCAGACATGGATCCATTCTCATTCCATCTTTGCTAATCACATGTCACAGGTAACCAAATTCCTCCAACAAAAATTACTCTTATCATTACTTACTATCAGATGTGCAACCTGTAACATTTTGAATAACTCTCTCACTCGTTGTCTATGTTTCTCTATGTCTCATGAGAACAAAATTATTGCTTCCAGGTAAATCAGATACTGGCGAGGCTTTAACCTCCTCAATACTTACTCCAAAAAATGCTGAAATGTAACAAGAGTATTCTTCAGCTCAAATTCTATCCTTCGGTATTAATAGTAGCCGCGGTGTAACGAAAAGCTGCTTTTGGTCTGTCTTCTGGAACAACCTCCAACCGATTGTATCCACTTCTTAAATGGATGGTAGAGAAATTCCGGTACTAACCTAGGTAGTCGATTGTGTCTGTGATGTTAGGTATTGAGGCATCTGTAATGGTCTAGCCGGTCGCAGTGGCCGAACGGTTCTAGGCGCTTCAGTCTGGTACCTCGCGACCGCTACGGTCGCATGTTTGAATCCTGCCTCGGGCATGGATGTGTGTGATGTCCTTAGGTTAGTTAGGTTTAAGTAGTTCTAAGTTCTAGGTGACTGATGACCTCAGCTGTTGAGTCCCATAGTGCTCAGAGCCATTTGAACCATTTTTTTGTTATGGACTTAAGATGGCAGTAATCACACCAGAATCTGTACTTCTTAGAACAATCTGCAGACTTCTTTGGCACAACCACAATTTCAACCAGCCGTGGAATATTGCTCAGCTCTATTATTCCATCAGCCAACTGCTGGTTGTTAAACTCCTCCAGAATCAGCTGTAAATAGTGATCAATTCTATTCGGTCTATAATACACCAGTTCTTCATTTACTGTAGGAATTCAGTGCTGCATAATGGGCATCCCTCGCAGCGGACCCCAAGGAAAAATCAAATCCTCAGATTCCTACAACTCCTCCATTTGCGTTCTGTCTGCCCCCTCTAAATGCTCCACCCATTGTATCTAACGCAGTTCTGGTGGTGTACCTTGGCTGCCCACAGTTTGAACCTTCTGTGCACCAATTATCCTCCTCCCGAATGTCCCAACTTACTATTAACATCCTCTTTATCGATTTCGCTTCTTCAGCTCGAAAACTGTCGGAACTGAAGGGGACTGCCCGCCTGCTGTCCATCTCCTGGTGTGTGCGCTATTCGTTTTAACCAAATAATCCACTTAACCGAACACATCGTGCCCTTCCAATAGCTGCATTATACACAACATATCGACTAGCAATTATGGCCTCAAACTCACCTGGAGCGCATTCCTGGCACTCTCTAGCACAGAATAAAGCGAGTCAGATCTCAATACATTTGTATACACGTTAATAGGATTTTCCACTACAATGCAGGCATCTTGCCAGAGATCTACACTGATGATAGCCTCTCCTAGCTAGAATAACTTCCTACTAAGTTCGACCACACGTCACCGAGTATCAATTTTGGCATGATGTTTATGCAAAATGTCCAATCCCAGGATCATGTTGCAGTCCTCCATTACAGTAGGAACTGCTTTCACACGTTGCTCTTACCTCAGTGGCCCTACTTCGTTACTTCCCAATCAGGCAACCTATTTCGTGGTGAGTTCCATCAGTTCCAGTCCACTAGGTCTCTAGCGCTGTAAGATGGCAGGCATTCGGGTCCTTCCTCCTATGGCAGTGGACTCATCATGCCAGTCCATTATTACACCTGATTTTGCATATACACAAATCGCCTTAAATATGTGACTGGCATACTCCATTGTGCAAATTAGTGATCATATGCTCTGTACTGGCATGCACGGGTGTCGGACATAATTATTTTGATCGTGTCTTCTTTCGACTTGCGACCACTGTGTAGGTTTCAGCTGCCAGCATTGAGCGTCGTTGCGAGGGATGAAAGCTGACGGATTTCCAGAAATGCAGCCGGCATACACAATAGCCGCGCCGCGTAGGCGATGTTACCGGCCTTTGCAGAGGCGTCTAAGAGGCCACTCGCGGCTCGCCTTCTAATGTTAAAAACCGACGGCTAGCGGACTCTCCGGACACAGTTTTGCGACGGTGAACGCTGTTGTCCAAAGCAGTGTGTTTTGAGACAGATAGAGGATGCAGGAGAGAGACGCCACGGCCTATGGCACTGTCTGCTGGGGCTTCGCGTAAGCGGGCGTCCATCTCGACGGGGAGTGTTTTACTGTGGCGCCTCATGTAGGCCCGGTAATTAGCCTTTGATGTCCCAGGCCCAAGAAATACCGCACAGACATCTTGCGGAAGGTATGACCGGAGGGTTGATTCCTTCGTCAGCTCACGATTACGACCGCCGTAGAATTTGGCACGAGAAGCTGTCATTGGCGATAACAATGACGTAACGTTGAAGTGGGAGATTTTCCGTTATTGTCTAATAGCCATGACTAGTGGAAAAAATGTAATTGGTCCGTGATTGGCTGGTCACTAGTAGAAGCTCTCGCGGCGCTGTGGCAAAGTAAGTGCAAGAGAGCCGTCCTCATCATCGCAGGAATCGGTCATTACTTACCCTTCTGTGCTTCGTAGGCGAGTAGTTTGTTAGAGTCTTATCTGTCGGGTCATCGTGACAAATAGAGTTTTGCGGTCGACTTTGGACGTCTCTACCTCGGACTCCATCAGCCTCGTATCAGCGTGCCCGGCCATGAACTGCAGCCGTCGTCTAAACGCCGAAATTTGCTATTTGTGGTGATATATGCTGTTCCGGCTAACAGGGAATCCGTTAACCGATTTCACGCCGCAATGCAGCAGTCTTATCTTCACAACGGATGCACTCTCCTTTCGCTGGTAATAAGGCGGCAAAATGTTCGATTACTGATACGTTAGTTTCAAAAATGGCTCTGAGCGCTATGGGTCTTAACTTCTGAGGTCATCAGTCCCCTAGAATTCAAAACTACTTAAACCTAACTAACCTAAGGACATCACATCCATGCCCGAGGCAGGATTCGAACCTGCGACCGTAGCAGTCCCACGGTTCCGGACTGCAGCGCCTAGAACCGCACGACCACCGCGGCCGGCCCGTTAGCTTCATGATAATTAATTTGCATCTTATTGCGTCCCCAGTCACATATAGGTGCCTCACACCAACTTGTTCAGATAGGTCCGCTATTGGATTCTGCCGGTATCCATAAATTTGTCAATAACTCATGGTTCTTATGATTTTCATACAGCTCATGTTTGAATTACGTGCTCATATTTGATTTTGAGTTAATGAATCTGTGTAATACTCTAGGTCAGAATTTCTGTGTTGAACTGTACAGTTGTCTTGTAGTCCTACCCGTCATTATTTTGGAGGGAAAACAATAAACAATTTATTAATTAAACTTCTGTGAAGTTTAACTAGCTCAAGATAGGTAGCACTTTTGCCAAATGAATTCAGCGTCTTGCCTTGCTTGTGACTGATGTGCATCTTTATGAATGTGGTATGCATCAGAGCTTCACTCTGGCCCTAATTTGTGTGTCAGTTAGTGACACCTGCAAGGCACCTAGAACAAACTTACCGTGTGCTGTTGTGTCCAACAGAAACTTATACGTCCTGCCCTTTACAACACCCACTACTGCACAAAATCAAATGGCTCGAAGCACTATGGGACTTAACATCTGAGGTCATCAGTCCCCTAGACTTAGAGCTACTTAAACCTAACTAACCTAAGGCCATCACACATCCATGCCTGAGGCAGGATTCGAACCTGCGACCGTAGCAGCTGCGCGGTTCCGGACTGAAGCGCATAGAACCGCACGGCTACAGCGGCTGGCCACTACCACACATTCCGCCTCTGACATGCTATGTACTTGTTACATCTAATTTTAACGGAAACTCCTTTCGGCTGACTTCGAGTTCCCTCTTAAATTTAACAGCTACTTCCATCCGCCCTGTTGCTATAATGCTCTTGTTGATAAATATTCCACTTACATCGCTGAGATTGGCGGCACTGCCTCTGCACATGCTCTGTAAGCTTACATCCGTAGCACCTCAATTTCCAGAGAATACACTACACCTATAACCCACACCCGTTGGCATAGCAATCTCGTCACATTCCATCCCCAACCTAACAGCCAAAGGAAGATCCTTAGGCGCTCCTGTGTACGCTCTTCTTGACGAATCCAGTGACAAACTTCTTGGGACAGCATCGAGTGGCGTTTATTCAATCTCCTGCAGCAGAACTACATTTCTTTCATCAGTTTGATCTAGTTTATCACTCTGACCTAGCTCAAACAGTCATGTGTTCACTTTCCTTCCTGTATTAGCTAAATCCTCTATTCCATCTTCGTAATAGTACTTATCTGTTAGGGGACTGATGACCTCATATGTTAAGTCCCATAGTACTCAGAGCCATTTGAACTTACCTGTTCCTGAAAGAACCTCGCACTGTTATGGTTCTTGTACCTCTGCAGTAAACCCCTGTTTTAACTGCTCAGACATTTCCGCCTTTCTCAATGCTTCTGTGTGGACGTCGGACCAGCCTCCAATACTCGCCGACGTTGTCAGGTCCTCCACGAACTAAATCACATCCTCAGATAGTTTCCCAGAAAAGGGTTTCATTAGATGAGCAGCAGCTGGATCTGTTAAAAGGCTAAATGCTCATAGCAACACAACTGTTTCATCCCTAGCTGCAAACTTTTTTCGAAAGTCTCTAACCAATGTTTGAACTGCCTTCTGGCCAGCATTACCCTACGTCTCTGACTCTGCCTTGTGACACCTCATTCACACACAACATAAATACGCAACAGTGACCGAACTATATAACGAATAACAAATTCTACTTTGTGCCTCGTTATCATCCATCCAGTGTCCATATACTGCCTCGCGACATGACCAGCCCCGCGGTATTATCCGAGCGGTCTAAGGCGCAGCAGTCACGGACTGTGCGGCTGATCCCGTCAGAGGTTCGAGTCCTCCCTCGGGCATGGGTGTTCAAAAATGGTTCAAATGGCTCTGAGCACTATAGGGCTCAACTGCTGAGGTCATAAGTCCCCTAGAACTTTTTTTTTGGTCATCAATCTACTGACTGGTTTGATGCGGCCTGCCACGAATTCCTTTCCCGTGCTAACCTCTTCATCTCAGAGTAGCACTTGCAACCTACGTCCTCAATTATTTGCTTGACGTATTCCAATCTCTGTCTTCCTCTACAGTTTTTGCCTTCTACAGCTCCCTCAAGTACCATGGAAGTCATTCCCTCATGTCTTAGCAGATGTCCTATCATCCTGTCCCTTCTCCTTATCAGTGTTTTCCACATATTCCTTTCCTCTCCGATTCTGCGTAGAACCTCCTCATTCCTTACCTTATCAGTCCACCTAATTTTCAACATCCGTCTATAGCACCACGTCTCAAATGCTTCGATTCTCTTCTGTTCCGGTTTTCCCACAGTCCATGTTTCACTACCATACAATGCTGTACTCCAGACGTACATCCTCAGAAATTTCTTCCTCAAATTAAGGCCGGTATTTGATATTAGTAGACTTCTCTTGGCCAGAAATGCCTTTTTTGCCATAGCGAGTGTGCTTTTGAAGTCCTCCTTGCTCCGTCCGTCATTGGTTATTTTACTGCCTAGGTAGCAGAATTCCTTAACTTCATTGACTTCGTGACCATCAATCCTGATGTTAAGATTCTCGATGTTCTCATTTCTACTACTTCTCATTACCTTCGTCTTTCTCCGATTTAATCTCAAACCATACTGTGTACTCATTAGACTGTTCATTCCGTTCAGCAGATCATTTAATTCTTCTTCACTTTCACTCAGTATAGCAATGTCATCAGCGAATCGTATCATTGATATCCTTTCACCTTGTATTTTAATTCCACTCCTGAACCTTTCTTTTATTTCCATCATTGCTTCCTCGATGCACAGATTGAAGAGTAGGGGCCAAAGGCTACAGCCTTGTCTTACTCCCTTCTTAATACGAGCACTTCGTTCTTGATTGTCCACTCTTATTATTCCCTCTTGGTTGTTGTACATTTGTATACGAAACCTTCTCTCCCTATAGCTTACCCCTACTTTTTCAGAATCTTGAACAGCTTGCACCATTTTATATTGTCGAACTCTTTTTCCAGGTCGACAAATCCTATGAACGTGTCTTGATTTTTCTTTAGCCTTGATTCCATTATTAGCCGTAACGTCAGAATGGCCTCTCTCGTGCCTTTAGTTTTCCTAAAGCCAAACTGATCGTCACCTAGCGCATTATCAATTTTCTTTTCCATTCTTCTGTATATTATTCTTGTAAGCAGCTTCGATGCATGAGCTGTTAGGCTGATTGTGCGATAATTCTCGCACTTGTCAGCTCTTGCCGTCTTCGGAATTGTGTGGATGATGCTTTTCCGAAAGTCGGATGGTATGTCGCCAGACTCATATATTCTACACACCAACGTGAATAGTCGTTTTGTTCCCACTTCCCCTAATGATTTTAGAAATTCTGATGGAATGTTATCTATCCCTTCTGCCTTATTTGACCGTAAGTCCTCCAAAGCTCTTTTAAATTCCGATTCTAATACTGGATCCCCTATCTGTTCTAAATCGACTCCTATTTCTTCTTCTATCACATCAGACAAATCTTCACCCGCATAGAGGCTTTCAATGTATTCTTTCCACCTATCTGCTCTCTCCTCTGCATTTAACAGTGGAATTCCCGTTGCACTTTTAATGTTACCACCTTTGCTTTTAATGTCACCAAAGGTTGTTTTGACTTTCCTGTATGCTGTGTCTGTCCTTCCGACAATCATATCTTTTTCCATGTCTTCACATTTTTCCTGCAGCCATTTCGTCTTAGCTTCCCTGCACTTCTTATTTATTTCATTCCTCAGCGTCTTGTATTTCTGTATTCCTGAGTTTCCCGGAACATGTTTGCACTTCCTCCTTTCATCAAACAACTGAAGTATTTCTTCTGGTACCCATGGTTTCTTCGCAGCTACCTTCTTTGTACCTATGTTTTCCTTCCGAACTTCTTTTTAGAGACGTCCATTCCTCTTCAACTGTGTTGCCTACTGCGCTATTCCTTATTGCTGTATCTATAGCGTTAGAGAACTTCAAACGTATCTCGTCATTCCTTAGAACTTCCGTATCCCACTTCTTAGCGTATTGATTCTTCCTGACTAATGTCTTCAGCCTACTCCTCATCACTATTATATTGTAATCTGAGTCTATATCTGCTCCTGGGTACGCCTTACAATCCAGTATCTGATTTCGGAATCTCTGTCTGACCATGATGTAATCTAATTGAAATCTTCCCGTATCTCCCAACCTTTTCCAAGAATACCTCCTCCTCTTGTGATTCTTGAACAGGGTATTCGCTATTACTAACTGAAACTTGTTACAGAACTCAATTAGTCTTTCTCCTCTTTCATTCCTTGTCCCAAGCCCATATTCTCCTGTAACCTTTTCTTCTACTCCTTCCCCTACAACTGCATTCCAGTCGCCCATGACTATTAGATTTTCGTCCCCCTTTACATTCTGCATTACCCTTTCAATATCCTCATACACTTTCTCTATCTGTTCATCTTCAGCTTGCGACGTTGGCATATATGCCTGAGCTATCGTTGTCGGTGTTGGTCTGCTGTCGATTCTGATTAGAACAACCCGTCACTGAACTGTTAACAGTAACACACCCTCTGGCCTACCTTCCTATTCATAACGAATCCTACACCTGTTATACCATTTTCTGCTGCTGTTGATATTACCCGATACTCATCTGACCAGAAATCCTTGTCTTCCTTTCACTTCACTTCACTGACCCCTACTATATCTAGATTGAGCCTTTGCATTTCCTTTTTCAGATTTTCTAGTTTCCCTACCACGTTCAAGCTTCTTACATTCCACGCCCCGACTCGTAGAGCATTATCCTTTCGTTGGCTATTCAATCTTTTTCTCATGGTAACCTCCCCCTTGGCAGTCCCCTCCCGGAGATCCGAATTGGGGACTATTCCGGAATCTTTGGCCAATGGAGAGATCATCATGACACTTTTCAACTACAGGCCACATGTCCTGTGGATACACGTTACGTGTCTTTAATGCAGTGGTTTCCATTGCCTTCTGCATCCTCATGTCGTTGATCATTGCTGATTCTTCCGCCTTTAGGGGCAATTTCCCACCCCTAGGACAAGAGAGTGCCCTGAACCTCTATCCGCTCCTCCGCCCTCTTTGACAAGGCCGTTGGCAGAATGAGGCTGACTTCTTATGCCGGAAGTCTTCGGCCGCCAATGCTGATTATTTACCAATATTTAGGCAGTGGCGGGGATCGAACCCGGGACCGAAGACGTTTTGATTATGAATCAAAGACGCTACCCCTAGACCACTTAGAACTACTTAAACCTAACTAACCTAAGAACAACACACACATCCATGCTCGAGGCAGGATTCGAACCTGCGACCGTAGCGGTCGCACCGTTCCAGTCTGTAGCGCCAGAACCGCTCGGCCACCAGCGGCCGGCGGCATGGGTGTGTGTGTGTTTGTCCTTAGGGTAATGTAGGTTAAGTAGTGTGTAAGCTTAGGGACTGATGACTTTAGCAGTTAAGTCCCATAAAATTTCACACACATTTGAACATTTTTTGCAACATGACCAAAACCGTGACAAGTAAAACAAGTTCCAGATAGTGGTTCACCACACGGTGCAGAATGCACGAGCAGGTTACACTGTGAACATCTGACACGGTGACACTCTCTTCTAGACTGCATGTCTCTTATACACACCAAGAGTAACGAACAGTTTTTCCACTTACACCACTGTCTTGACACTGCAGGTTGTGGTCCAGATGTTGCACTGCATCG
Organism: Schistocerca gregaria; assembly: GCF_023897955.1. Classification (NCBI taxonomy): domain Eukaryota; kingdom Metazoa; phylum Arthropoda; class Insecta; order Orthoptera; family Acrididae; genus Schistocerca; species Schistocerca gregaria. The sequence continues at coordinate 541,777,894 of NC_064921.1, forward strand.
GTGACACACCACCTGCTGCCCAGTGAAGGCGATGCCATAACTTATTCACTTATGAAGCCAATTTACAGTGACTCTAGGTGTGGCAGGATAGCTGCATTGCCATTATGTCGAATGGCTGAGGCTTGCGGCTGAGTGGCAGGCCGTTAAAGGCCCAGAGGGAAGAGGCTTCAAAATCTGTTATTTTCTGCTGGTACATCTGCACTGTGTCGATTTGGGGAGGCAGTGATGCACCCGCCCACTGAACGCGGGGCCGAGAGCCAGCCAGGTGGCTGTTCGTGACGAGCTAACCGGCTGCAACACAAGTTCGTGCCTGCTTTGCTGACTCCTACACTCGGTGCCTGGCACGCGCCCTTGTTGCTGGCATCAGCGACATGTGGAGATGGACAGGTATCTAGCAGAGGTAGAAAATTCCGCGATGGATGACTAGATACGTGCGGCCAAAGGGTGCAGTAAAGACGCACCCACTGCCTTGTTGGAAAGCGTCTGCTGTGGCTTGGGTGTGATGCTATGGCCCTGGCTGCTGTTTGAGTGAGACAAAACTGCCGGACGTGCGGGGGCACCAATTTCAGAGGGTGGTCTAAATGTAGAAAATTTGTACAGCGACAGAGACTCGAACTCACGGCTGGTGCTGTTGGCCCCATGTCGCCTCCAAATTTGGCATAGCCCTTCGTCCTGGTAGACACTGCACTCTGGATGACTTCGCTACAAAATCAATAGCTGTATATTCCAGATATCAGTGCTTCTGTTATACCAATGAACTGCTTATGCACACTCGGCAACACCGTTGAAACCCCGATGATGGAAAGATTTCCTTGCCTGCGCTGTGTATTAAGGCTGTGATGGCAGGGCCTAGTCTATTTCGTGATAAATCAACATCGTTGTTGTCTTAGCTCAAATGATGCTACGCCATGCTCACTTGCTACTGGTGGATAAAGCAGTATTCCACCCTCCCTCTCACAGATGTTATTCTCGAAATGGTAACAGCACTATAGGCAAATAAAGTTTCTTAGGAATGACCTCATGTCATGTCATTGGGGTGGAGGACCAAACAGCGGGTTAGAGAAGTATGGGGAAAGGAACTCGGCCGTGGGCTTTCAAAGAAACCATCTTGGAATTTGCCTGTATCGATTTAGGAAAACCTAAACCAGGATGTCCAGACACAGGTTTGAAATATTGTCCTCCCGAGTGTTAGTCATGTGTGCTAGTATGTAGCATGCTGGGCGATGGTGTATTGAAAGTTACTTACTGGTACAATTTTAAAACTAACTTACACGTGATTTTAATCTATGTGTTTCATGATGTGGCGAGTTCTGTTTTGGCGTTATAATGTCGTATGTCCTCTCTCTGTGTTCATTAGGTGCCAGGAAGCGAAGCCATCTCACCGTGACGTCATGATTGCAGAAAAAATGACATCATGGGAGCAGACAAAAAGCTGGCGTACCTAACGCGGAGTGGCGCTCCAGTCTATGCTGCGCAAACCCAGCAACAAACTCGACTACCCTGCGCGGATCGGTAGGCGGTCATCTCACCACGGCAGGCAACGTGGAAACTGCTTGTCACCAAGGCCACTTGGAGTGAGGCGACGATATGAGTCTTCAGTTATGTGTGATGTATTCACAGTATTGATAAGCTTCTTTACAAAGCATGCTGCCTGCAAGTGGAATGAGTGATTAAAATAAATTAGTGGAACACAATTACGTACATATGAGGTATTTACGTAATTAGATATAGAGTGTGTGCCACAATCATAGATCTATCCACTTCTCTTTTCTTTTGCGTCTCTGAATTTTTTAATTATTAGCATCCGTATATTCCGATTAGCTTATTTGTACCGTGTATGTACGCATTTTATTAAAGGTAAGATTATTTACTACTATGGAAGAAGTTGATAGTTTTATACTACAAGACCAAAGAATGAAATTAATTCACCTAGAATACATCTTTTTTTATCATAATGAAGATTGCTTCATCAATGACAAAGAAGAGTAGGATCTATTGATTTAGTTTTTTCTGCAAAAATATGTATCTGTGATTAGTGAATAGCTGATTAGTTAATTAATTTCATTAATTAATTTCATTAATTTGCTAACTACCTTCCTTAAAAGTCAAAGTATGGATTTCTTTTTGTGCAGAAACACAGCTTCTATACTAAAAATGTACTTGTTAATTAATAGTGACATTGACATTAATTACTACCATTCTTTGTAATGGATACTTGCAGAAAAACTGATTCATGGGAGCAGAACAAAAGCTGGCGTACTTACCACAGAATGGCGCTCAAGTCTATGCTGCGCTAGTTGGTTTTATCACTTAGTTCATACACTACTGGCCATTAAAATTGCTACACCACGAAGATGACGTGCTACAGGCGCGAAATTTAACCGACAGGAAGAAGATGTTGTGATATGCAAATGATTAGCTTTTCAGAGGATTCATACAAGGTTGGAGCCGGTAGCGACGCCTACGAAGTGCTAACACGAGGAAAGTATCCAACTGATTTCTCGTACACAAACAGCAGTTGACCGGCGTTGCCTGGCGAAACGTTGCTGTGATGCCTCGTGTAAGGACGAGAAATGCGTACCATCAGGTTTTCGACTTTGATAAAGGTCGGCTTATAGCCTATCGCGATTACGGTTTATCGTATAGTGACACTGGTCTCTGACAGTGTTCTAGCAGTGGTGGACACCAAAAGATCCCGAGAAAGATCCCAGAAGACCCATCTCCACGGCTCCTTACACCCTTCTCCGCACCGATAACCCGTACCCTCTGGCGCGTGGCGGAGTTGTTATAGGCCACCTCAAGCACCTCCCTGTCCGGCCCCAACCTCTCCTTAAAATCCTGCCGAGCATCTCACCCTCAGCCTCTTCTTCCCCACCCTTACCATCACCTGTGCCACCATTTATGTCTGCCCTCGCACCCCCATCCCGTACGATTTCCTGGCCCACATTGACCACACCTTTTCCACCTACGTGATTGCCGCCGACCTCAATATCCACAGCCGTGATCCTGCAGACCTCCAGCGGTGGCATCAGTTTCTCACCACCATTCAGGGAGACCTGGTTCCCCTGCCTCAGCACACCCGACCCGCATCCAACACCACTCCCGATGTGGTCCTTGCCTCTCCCAACCTCCTTGGGTGTATCACCGCAGATGTCCTTGACCTTATTGGCAGTGACCATGCTCCTGTTCTCCTCACTATCTCTAGTAGTCGCCATCCCTGCAACGCTCCTCGCCCTGATGTTCCTCCTAAACTTGGGCATGATTACTCCCTTGCCAACTGGGATGCCTACCAAGACTCCATCCACACCCAGGTTGGTGGCCACGACCTTACCCTCCAATCTCCTGATGACATCTCTCGCACTGCTGCCTTTCTGCACCAGACCAGACCTTGCCTGACGCCGTCGCCACCCATATCCCCATCAAAGCCATCCACCCTCACCGCCCCACCCTGCCTCCACAGGCCGTCCTCCTCCTTCGAGAGTCCCGCCGCCTCTACCACTCTTTTCTCCGCACTCGTGACCGGGATACACTTACCTGCCACTGGCAATTACAGCGACACATCCGCAACCTGCTTACAGCGAAGAAACGCCGTGTCTGTCGCCAGACATGTACACAACTCAACACCACACTCCCCATTAACTCTTCCAAGTATTGGTCTGCTTTCCACCACCTTACTGGGAACCACCCGCCCCCAGTACCCCTCCTCCTTAATGACCATCCCTTTCCTGACAACCTCAGCAAGGCCAACCACTTTGCCTCTCACCTCTCTGATGTTTTACCCAATCCAGATGATCCCCACTTTGATTATTCCCTCTTCCCTGACGTCATGGACCGTATGAATGTTCCTCCCCTTGCTTCTAGCTTCCAGTACTTGGGCCACAAACAACCATCTGAACTTAACACTCCCATCACTACACAGGCCATCAGCCTCACACTCCACACTAAACGCAACACTGCTCCCAGCCACGACTGCATTACCTACCGCCACCTCAAACACTGCCCTCCCTCCTTCCTTTCACTCCTTGCCACCCTCTACAATGTCATCCTTGCCACTGGCTTCTATCCCGACCTGTGGAAAACCTCCCATATCCTGATGTTCTCCAAACCCAACAAGCCTCCATCTGATGCCTCTTCCTATCGTTCTATCTGTCTCACATCGGTGTTCAGCAAGCTCTTGGAATCCATCCTTTCCCGGCGCATCCATCAGCACCTCCGCCAAAACCACCTCCTCCCCAACACCCAATGTGGCTTTCGACCTTCCTTCTCTGCTCATGACCAACTCCTCTGCCTCACTCATCTCCTCTCCCTCCAGCTTTACTCCCGTCGCTCTGCCATTTTTGTCTCCCTTGACCTTGAAAAGGCCTATGACCGTGTCTGGCATCCCGGTCTCCTGTTTAAACTCCAAACCTACGCACTTCCTATTAATTACATCCGTCTTATGGCCTCCTTCCTCTCCCATCACCCCTCTTATGTTACCATCCATAATGCCAATTCCCACACCTTCTACCCCTCTGCAGGTGTGCCCCAGGGCTCTGTCCTCTGCCCTTTCCTCTACCTCCTGTACATGGCAGATATACCCCCCCTCCAGTATACTTCTTGCAATATGCTGATGACACCGCATTCCTCGCCCTCGCTCCTACCCTCCAACGGTCTCAATGCCATCTCCAGAATCACCTTGACCTTTTTGCTGCATGGTGTAACCAGTGGCTCCTGAAAATCAATCCTTCCAAGACCCAGGCAATCATCGTAGGTCGTACCACTCGCTCCTTACGGCTCCTGGATTTCTCCCTTACTGTCTACACCCGCCCTGTCTGCCTCACCTCCATCCTCACCTACCTTGGCCTCACCATTGACAGTCACCTCACCTGGATACCTCATCTCCACTCCATCCAATCCAAAGCCCACCACCGCCTCCGACTCCTCAAACTCCTCTCTGGCCGGACATGGGGGTTACACCCCTCTACCATCCTCCACACCTACAAATCCTTAATCTGTCCCATCCTCTGCTATGCCAGTCCTGCATGGATATCTGCCCCCCCCCCATATTCTATAAGTCCCTCCAGATCCTTGAGCGTCATGCACTCCGCCTCACCTTCTGTATACGCCTCCCATCCCCCACGTGGATCCTCTATGATCTCATTCCTTTCCCCCATCTGCTCCTATTCCTTGAACATATCCGCATCCTCTTCACCTCCCGCCACCTTGAACCCCCTCACCCCCTGGTTGCTCCTCTCCTCTCCCATCCCCGCCCCCTACCACCCTACCACGTCTTCACTGTTGTATCCCCCCTATGCTCCCGGATGATGCCCTCTCTTCCTCCATTTATCCCTCCTATCAATTCTGATCCTCCCTCCCCCTCCTTTCCTCTGTCCTTTTCCTGGGCTCCCTCTCCCCACTTCCCTTCCTCTTTTTTTCCCCACCTCCCCTCTCTCTGCCGCCTTCTCTCCCCTGAGTCCTTTTGAATTTCCCTCTTCTGCCTCTTCTTATTCCCACTCGCGTCTGCCCTGCCTCTCGGCCCCTTATGAGTCATCTCCCTCCTTGGTTCCCCCCTTTCGTTTTCTCCTCTCCTCCCTCCTTGTTTTTCCCCCTCCTCCAGGTCCCCCCCCCCAATCTGCCTTTGACTTGGGAGTGTCATATTTGTGCAACCATTTTTGTGCAGTGTTCTACAGTGTGTGTTTTCCAGTGAGTTTTCTAGTGAGTTTTCCGTGGTGTGTCTTTAGGGAAGTGTAGCGAACAGCCATCATACTGTCGCTGGGTGTGATTTTTTATGTCTTGGTAACAGAAAATAGACTGTCGCCATGTTTTTTAATTGTGTGTCTACTATGTTACTTGTCTGATTCCTGTGTATTTTATCGACATTGCCCACCCCTTTTGCTTTCTGTTTTAACTTTCCGCATTTTTACGCCGTTTTACACTTTAAGCCATCATTTTATCGACTGTTTTTCCTTGTTTCTTTCTTCTTCCTTTTCTTAAAAAAAAGTCTGTAGGCTGTAGAGCAGCGTACTAAGCTGCTGCCAGCCCGTCCCCCTTCGGGGGGAATTGAAAATCAATAAAGAAAATAAAATCTCAGCAGAGGGGTCGAAACGTCGAACATTTTAGAAGGAACATGACGCGGCCTAATGACCTAGAAGATTTTAACTTCAGTGACACCGGCCACAAAAGCCTGCAGACTTACATAGTGACATTTCTGCTCGCGTAGGTCGAGATTCAATGACTGTTAGCAGAATATGGAATCGGTGGGTTCACAAGGATAATACGGAACGCCGTGCTGGATCCCAACGGCCTCTTATCACTAGCAGTCGAGATGAGAGGCATCTTATCCACATGGCTGTAAAGGATCGTGCAGCCACGTCTCGATCCCTGAGTCAACAGATGGGGACGTTTGCAAGACAACAACCATCTGAACGAGCAGTTCGACGACGTTTGCAGCAGCATGGGCTATCAGCTCGGAGACCATGGCTGCGGTACCCTTGACGCTGCATCACCATCACAGACAGAGGCGCCTGTGATGGTCTACTCAACGACGAACCTGGGTGCACGATTGGCAAAACGTCATTTTTCTGGATGAATCCAGGTTTTGTTTACAGCATCATGATGGTCGCGTCCGTGTTTGGTGACATCGCGATGAACGCACATTGGAAGCCTGTATTCGTCATCGCCATACTGGCGTATCACCCAGCGTGATGGTATGGGGTGCCATTGGTTACACGTCTCGGTCACCTCTTGTTCGCACTGACGGCACTTTGAACAGTGGACGTTACATTTCAGATGTGTTACGACCTGTGACTCTACCCTTCATTCGATCCCTGCGAAAGCCTACATTTCAGCAGGATAATGCACGACCGCGGGCCTTTCTGGATACAGAAAGTGTTCGATTGCCGCCCTGGCCAGCACATTCTCACCAACTGAAAACGTCTGGTCAATAGTGGCCGAGCAACTGGGTCGTCACAATTCGCCAGTCACTACTCTTGATAAACTGTGGTATCGTGTTGAAGCTGCATCGGCAGCTGTACCTGTACACGCCATCCAAGCTCTGTTTGACTCAATGCCCAGGCGTATCAAGGCCGTTATTACAGCCAGAGGTGATTGTTCTGGGTACTGATTTCTCAGGATCTTTGCACCCAAACTGCATGAAAATGTAATCACAAGTCAGTTCTAATGTAATATATTTGTCTAATGAATACCCGTTTATCATCTGCATTTCTTCTTGGTGTAGCAATTTTAATGGCCAGTAGTGTATATACATTTCATTAATTTGCTAACTACCTTCCTTAAAAGTCAAAGTATGTATTTGTTTTTGTGCAGAAACAGAGCTTCCGTACTAAAAATGTACTTGTTAATTAATAGTGACATTGACATTAATTATTACCATTCTTTGTAATGGATACTTGCTGTAAATAGTTGTATTTGTTGTCTTTTTTTCACAGACCTTTTCTTGAACATTGCACGAGAAATTTTTTCATTATTTTCGAATATACTTAAGCTGTAAAGCATGTGGTGAATTGCATTAAGTGTAAATAGTTCGAGTGCCTGTTAATTTACCATTACATACACTCTGGCGACGTTAAGTCACGGGATAGTGATATGCACCTATACAGGTGGCGGTAGTACCGCGTACACGAGGTATAAAAGGGGTCTCGTAACCGTATCGCTTGGTCCCTAGGGGCCTAGACGACTGTAAAATCGTGGCCTTGTCAGATGAGTCCAGATTTCAGTTGTTAAGAGCTGATGGCAGGGTTAGAGTGTGGCGCAGTCTCCACGAAGCCGTGGACACACTGTGATGGTAACTCCATAATGGTGTGGACAGTGTTCACATGGAATGAACTGGATCCTCTGGTCCAAATGAACCGATCGTTGACTGGAAATGGTTATCTTCGGCTACTCGTAGACCATTTGCAGCCATAAGTGAACTTCATTTTTCCAGACAACGACGGAGTTTTTTAATGGATGACAATGCGCCCTGTCACCGGAGTACAAATTTTCACAAGTTGTTTGAAGAACATTCTGCACAGCTCGAGTGAATGATTTGGACACCAAGATCGCTCCACTTGGGACATAATCTAGAGGTCAGTTCGTACACAAAATCTGCACCAGCAACGCTTTCGTAATTACGTACGTCTACAGAGGCAGCATAGCTCAGTATTTCTGCAGGGGGCTTCCAAAGACTTGAGTCTCTGCCATGTCGAGTTGCTGCACTACACCGGGCAGAAGATCAGTCGCGGTATTTGGAGGATTCTTATGACTTGCCACCTCAGTGTAATATTATTCTCTTTTGGTTAATTTCACAGTAAAGCTTTACGTCGCTGTAACTTTCTAGATAAACTTTCTTTTTGATTGCGGGGGATGAGTGAGGATCCCATATACTCCCACGCCGATACTGGTATATTGGTCAGTAGAGTCCATGCCCGCGAAAGGCAAAAGTGCCGGGCTCCATTCTCATCCGGCATACTGTTTTAGTGTGCCAGAAAGTTCCGTATCAGCGCACATTCTGCTGCAGAGTGAATGTTTCATTCTGGTTATTTATTACTGTTTGTGACATTTGGTCGTAAACTTATCGATCTGCTTCACCAAAGAGTAGTCATACGTTGACGCAGCTACCGCTGGTGTAACGGATTCCAGCAGTTCAGAGTAACTGCTACCTACTGACAATGCTTTCAGTAATATGGTTGGCACAAGTACTTAGCGTGATGGTAAGTCACTGAAGTTCCGTATCAGCGCACATTCTGCTGCAGAGTGAATGTTTCATTCTGGTTATTTATTACTGTTTGTGACATTTGGTCGTAAACTTATCGATCTGCTTCACCAAAGAGTAGTCATACGTTGACGCAGCTACCGCTGGTTTAACGGAGTCCAGCAGTTCAGAGTAAGTGCTACCTAGTGACAATGCTTTCAGTAATATGGTTGGCACAAGTGCTTAGCGTGATGGTAAGTCACTGAAAGATGGGCACTGGAGTTTAGATGTGTGCGCTGGCATTTCTCTGACGTGCTTGCTAATTAGCTTTCGGTATAATTATTCACTCCTCAATCTATTCAGTTTAAGGGTTCAGTGTTAAATGATTTATGTCGTGAGGTGGACTGTGAAATCTTGCTAAAATTAAATTTGCTTAAAATTGAGTCTGTCTAAAAATGATTGTTTGCGATCCACTAACCATCACTTTCTTTAATCGAACCCATCTTTTTACTCTTCCTCAAACTATCAGTGAATGAAATAAATATGTCTTGAACTTGTTAGAGAGGAGAGAGGCAGCATCGTCGTAATACAGCACACATAGCGGTTGTGTTATAAAGTCCTCAGATTATTACGATTTAGGATCTGGAAGGGAATAACTATCAAATGATAAAGATATAACATTACATTGAATTTTATTATATATTTACTAGCACAGTCATCGGACTGCTTCTCTTGTGATCAGGCAGGCTGATATTCGTTATAAGATTTTAGAAATACTGCTTGCCTGACATTATCCAAAATAACTGCATTTTTAGGAATTTCATGTATACGCATAATAAATACACCAGACGATATAAATAAAATATAGAGATCTGTATTAGATAAAGTTTCTAGTTACTCCTGTAACGCTTACAAGCATTTGGGCTTTGAAGTTCCTCTTCTTCTTCCTTGGCGTGCTGGCAGGGTGCGCTGTTTTGATTCTCTGTCGCCATTTTATCCGAAAATTAGGGTGCAGGCCTGAAATCTGAAGGTATTAGTGCAGGAAGTCAAGCTGTCGCTGCCTAGTTGGTCCTATTGCCATTTACCATTCGCTCTCAACTCAAAACCATCCTTTGCCATTGTTGTTACGTTTGTTCTTCTATTCTAAGAACAGGTCGGTACCTTCACAGATGGCTTTCTCTCATATTGTCTGCTACTAGCGCTATTCCATATAACTTCATCATTTGTAACATGACCGTGCAGTGTTTATCTTTTGTTGAAAGCCAGCATTCAGCACCATACTGTACAGCTGAACTAATTACTGATCGGTATACTTTCGAGTTATCTGGAATCTTCTGATCACAGAGTACATCAGGCACAGTGCGCCATAGGAACCACGTGCCCGTTAGAAGGTTAGAGATTTCTGTGCTGAAATTTTTATCAGCAGCACTTATCGAGCCTGAGTACCTAAGAATCCTTGCTGTTGTATGGTCAACACCACTGATTCTGATGGTATCCGGGCCATTCAGATCTGTGACGAGGTACTGCGTTTTCTTCGTGTTGAGTTGTAGACCTATTTCCAGGCTTGGAGTTTTTTTTTTCGTTCTGTTCGTTGTATTTGGTCGGAGCGGACGTCACAAGATAACCGTTGAAGTTCTTTGTTGAACCTTTCACTCATTTTTTTTTTTTTATTACAGAGGCCAGCCAGCTCTCTGACCGAACACGTTGAGCTGCCGTGCCGGCAGTCATGGCACTGCAGGTTAGTCGCCTCTCCAGAGGCCAACAGCATATCGACAACATAATGTCCAGGGTGAGGTTTTCTGCAGATTTCTTGTGATTGTGTTCATGACTGTGATGAAGAGTAGAGGCGAGGCGGAAGGAATATTCTACAGAGTTATTGTCAGTGTTAACATTCTCGATTTTGTCACTCAGCAAAACAAGTGACTGAAAAGTTAGGTCGCGGCTTCTAAGAACAAGAAGAATAGTACGTGTGCTGCATTCTGGTGCTAAAATTCGCGTACATTTCTCACTACACATGAGTCACACAATGTTGCGTGAGTGACGGCGGTAGTGGAATCCTAATTGGAGCAGAAATATCGCGGAACCCTAACCACAGCGTCCATAGCTCACATTCCTGGCGCTGTCGAATTACGACACATATTTGTAGATTCTTCTACTTACACGAGGCATAACGCGACGTTATCACAAAATAAAAAAAATTCAAATAAGGTTTCTGAATGAGTAGCCCTCTTACTTAATTCTTTCCTTAGATGCAGGATGTAGATGGCGTTACTACTGTATACTTCGTTCGTTTGCCCTTATCGGCCTATATATATATATATCTCCCGGTCGTTATGATGGTATTCTTGACTGAAGCCGCTACTATTCGGTCGAGTAGGTCCTAAACTGGCATCACGAGGCTGAGTGCACCCCGAAAAACGGCAACAGCGCATGGCGTCCTGGATGGTCATCCATCCAATTGCCGACCACGCCCGACAGCGCTTAACTTCGGTGACCTCACGGGAACCGGTGTATCCACTGCGCAAGGCCGTTGCGTCTTATCGGCCTATAGTACACTTAATGTCAGTTTGACGTTTGTTGCATGATACCTTGCAATTATAATGGTCAGCAGTGTACATTACTTAATTTACCACATGATTAACTACTTTTCGTACCAAAAACACTCCGTAAATCATGTAAAATGCCTGAATTGACTACTGTATCTTCTATATCTTGTCCATTTGGGCAAAGACTACTAACATCACATTATGCATTCATTTTACTACAGACATGGTTGATGAGCAAAGTAGAAAATGTTATTTCGGTAGTCTGATTTACAATGTACACGTACAGTGGCAGGTAAGAAATGTGTATGATTACCTAATTTCTCACTGCCGGATTCAATATGCTTTTCGTCATACAAAGATTGAAACACACCTGTAATCTTACGGAAGCGCTCCTTACCTTTTCTGTCTGTCTGTCTGTCTGTCTCTGTCTCTCTCTCTCCCTCTCTCTCTCTCTCTCTCTCTCTCTCTCTCTCTGCCTGTCTTTGTCTGTCTGCCTGTCTCTCTCTCTCTCTCTCTCTCTCTCTCTCTCTGTCTCATGTTCCCCACTTTCTTATTTATTTATTTACTAAAAAAACTTGCTTCTTTCCGCTGTATACATTCTTTCTTTTAATTATTTTTATTTTTAAAAGAGAAGATAAACACATTTTATCTGGGGGTAGCTTTACTATCTTAATAATCCAGTACTAAAAGGTGTTAAATAGTATAAGCTATTCAGAATATTTGAGAATTTACATTCTCATTTGTTAAACAGTTTTCATTGAGGCACTCACTAGCTCGGGACAAGCATATTAAATCCGTTATCATCTAACGGCAGACAAGAAGACTATAAAGTGAACTATTCTCTTCCCAGTTAGCAAGATGACAGCTGATAGGGAACAAATGCAGCAATAAGTAGTCAATAATATGTTCGATGCTTAGAATTAACATTATATTTCACCAGAAACGTTTAATTAGTATTCAAATAGGAAATTATCAGTAAACACCTACCAGTTATTTAAAGAATAGAACTCCCATGTTTAAAACGTTACCTTTCCCAAACTACGTGTCGTACAATAACATAATTTTGCAGGCACATTCAACGTTGTGTGTGGATAGTGCCTACAAAATGTGTTGAGAACTGAGTTAGTAGTAAGGAATTAAAGATTGAAATCTGATGCTGCAGTTTTATCGTGTGCATGGCAAAAATGTAGTAAGCTTTTAAATTTTTCCTTTCATAATTTTGTAAGGACGTCATCGAAAAAAAGAACTTTCATAAGGGTTTGAAACTAAATGTAAAGTTTGTTTGAGGTCGTTAAGTTCTCTCATTCTTTACTATTTTATGTATGTGGGTCGCCTGCCTGAAGGACTTACACACTGTTTCTAACTGTAATAACTGACTCATTGCGATAAACATTTAGCATAAAATTATACCTTTTAATAACTGGATTAAATTTTTAGTTCGATCAATACCTTTATGAAATATTTAAAATCAGATTTCTGTTGCCACTGGGAGCAGTTAGACAAGAAACCTGCAACTTGGACCGCTCACGTTTCTCCCAAGGTTAGCGATTTAATATTGTACCACATGGTTCTAGCTTATGTGTAGCTACTTACAGAGGTCCAATATGGCAGCGAAACTTTGTAGGTACGCTAATGAGTTATGTGGAAGCGATTTACGCTGAAAAAAAAAATAGTTCTTGATTTGGCCATCAGGTGTAAATCTGGAGCTGAGAATACAAGAAAGATATAGGAATGTTTCCATATGTAATGGTTTACAAATTGAACTTGGGCAGAAAAAAATGGTTGAAATGGCTCTGAGCACAATGGGACTTAACGTCTGAGGTCATCAGTCCTTAGAACTTAGAACTACTTAAACCTAACTAACCTAAGGACATCACACACATCCATGCCCGAGGCAGGATTCGAACCTGCGACCGTGGCGGACGCGCATTTCCGGACTGTAGAGCCTAGAACTCTTCGGCCACCCCGGCCGGCATGGACAGAAAAGATCAAACAAGTGAGAAAGGCATAATGTTGGTATTATTAACCGCCGCTTACACAGTTTGCCCAATAAGAGCAACGGAGACGTCGAGATGCTGCACAGCGCCAGATTAGCACCTGGCGGCCAAAACCAGAACTTTTTTTTAACATAAATCAGTTTCGCATTAATGCGTTAGAATGTCTACTAAATTTCTCTGCCATGCGTTTATTACAGCCCACTCTGGACCTCTGTCAGTAGCTGTACTTTAAATTACGAGTATAATCACCCCGTAGATTTTGAGGGTCTAGCAAGGAACAGTTGTAGCCGACAGAGTGCCGGGAACAGCTATATCTCATCTGCTACCCACAGCTTCTATGGTGTCGTCAATTAAGATGTATCACTTATGCTGCCACTGTGTCTGGACGCGAATGTGTCTTTCACCGTAATCGTATATAATTCTGACAGCGCTATTAGTAGCGAAGACATTTCTATCGTCGAAGTAACCATTTAGCTAGCGGAGAGGCGGGGTTTCAACGTGGTACAGACCCGCGGTCATAAATTCGCGGCGCCCTTTTTCAAGCGATAGCTGCGGCAGTGCAGCCAACTGGCGCCAGCGGCTCGCGCCGCGCTTCCTACAGGGAGCCAGGCGCCGGGCGCCGGGGCGACCCCTGGCGGCGCGCCAGACGCCAGTCGCCGCCCTGACTCACGGCGCAGCGAAAGCCGCAATCCCGCTGCCGACTTACTGGTTCTTCATGCCGCCACACAGTCTTGGCACCATTCTAGGATAATTTCATAACACACTGCTTCCCCCTTCATACCGTGTATGTGACCGCCTCTGGGGTTTGGTGGTCACCGCCGCCTGCCACTGTTGTCGAGTTACCAGACTCAGCTCTGATTTTTCCGTGCTGGAAAGAACAGCAATGAACTCTAGTCCATATAGTGAGGACTACAAAAATAAAGAATGAAATTTTCATGCAGGACGTCGGTGTTGCATCAGGTCTAAAGCTGCGGTTGTAGCCGCGTGGTCTTAGGCGTCCTGTCACGGTTCACGCGGCTCCTCCCGTCGGAAGTTCGAGTCCTCCATAGGGCATGTGTGTGTGTGTGTGTGTGTGTGTGTGTGTGTGTGTGTGTGTGTGTGTGTGTGTTGACCTCAGCGTAAGTAGTTCAAGTTAGGCTAAGTAGTTTGTAAGTCTAGGGACCGATGACATCTGCAGTTTGGTCCCATAGAACCTTCCCACAAATTTCCAATCAGGTCTAAAGATTTCCAAGAGGCACAACCTTATTTTTCATGTCGTTAAAGGTTATCCCATATTCAAATTTCGTCATTGTTAAAATATGTGTGTGTTTACCCGTCTGCGCTTTTGTCCTTGCTGTGTGTATAACGATTACCTGGGTTCAAAATTTTTCTCCTATGTCGTAAAATTTCATTGCCTCGCTAATCAGGGGGCGTTTAAAATATATTAGCACACTTTTAAAATATCAAAATATGAAATATTTACATTTTCTTAAAATTATTAGAGGGAACGACAGTATATCGAAGACTTTAAAAACGACTGTCTTTTAAAACACAAGTTTCGGGACTGGTCTTCATAGCAAGAAGAATGTACTTCGGTTCACCATCCTAAGTTCTGGACCAGGCCCACGAAGGGCTAAACCGGGAGTATACGGCTTAATTGGTACCGTGAGGAATGGGGTGGTATTGAAATTGGTCGTTTGGTATTTGGAGATATGTCATGTTGGAGAGGGGTGACCAGAAAACATATCACTTGGACCAAAGGTGACTAGGATGGAGAAAAAGACAGGGTGGTATAGATGGAGGGAATCCTGAAGTGACACAAGGCAGGAAGGAATGGGTTAGATCTGATGCGAAGGACAAAAAATGGGGCACATTTTGTTGTCTGGCATGCGTCACTGTGGCTGACGCTGACGCTAAAAAGACGAGCCTATCCTTGGTTGGAGGTCATTCCTGCGGTTCCTGTAAAAGAGAGTAAAATATCTTACCACTTTTGTTGATTTGTCCTTGCTGTTGTAAGCTGAAAAAGAGAAAGACACACTCTAGTGGGGCATTAGTAAAACTTAATCCCTCAGCAGGTCAGGCCAATGCGTGGTTGTCCTGTGATGAGGTTGTTGGCCCAGTCCACGTCGAGTAAAGGCGCAAAGCTATTGGCCTATATCTCTGACATCAATCTGTTGTAGAATTTTTGACCATGTTTTTTGCTCGCGTATCATGTCATTTCTGGAAACCCAGAATCTACTCTGTAGGAGTCAACGTGGATTCCGGAAACAGCGATCGTGTGAGACCCAACTCGCTTTGTTTGTTCATCAGACCCAGAACATATTAGATACAGGCTCCCAGTTAGACGCCATTTTCCTTGACGTCCGGAAGGCCTTCGATACAGTTCCGCACTGTCATCTGATAAACAAAGTAAGAGCCTACGGACCAGCTCTATGGCTGGATTGAAGAGTTTTTAGCAAACAGACCACACCATGTTGTTCTAAATGGAGAGACGTCTAAAGACGTTAAAGTAATCTCTGGCGTGCCACAGTGGATTGTTATGGGACCATTGCTTTTCACAATCTATATAACTTACCTAGCTAGATAGTGTCGGAAGTTCCATGCGACTTTTCACGGATGATGCTGTAGTATACAGAGAAGTTAAAGCATTAGAAAATTGCAGAGAAATGCAGGAAGATCTGCAGCGGATAGGCACTTGGTGCAGGGAGTGGCAACTGACCCTCAACATAGACAAATGTAATGTATTTCGAATACATAGAAATAAGGATCCTTTATCGTATGATTATGTGATAGCGGAACAAACACTGGCAGCAGTTACTTCTGTAAAATACCAGGGAGTATTAATTGTTGGTAAGGCGGGTGCCAGGTTGAGATTCATTGAGAGAGTCCTTAGAAAATGTAGTCCGTCAACAAAGGAGATGGCTTACAAAACACTTGTTCGACCTATACTTACTGCTGATCAGTGTGGGATCCGTACCAGGTCGAGTTGACAGAGGAGATAGAGAAGATCCAAAGAAGAGCGGCGTGTTTCGTCACAGGGTTATTTGGTAAGCGTGATAGCTTTACGGAGATGTTTAGCAAACTCAAGTGGCAAACTCTGCAAGAGAGGCACTTTGCATTGCGGTGTAGGTTGCTATTCAGGTTTCGAGAGGATGCGTTTCTGGATGAGGTATCGAATATGTTGATTCCCTCTTCTTATACCTCCCGAGGAGATCAGAATGTAAAATTATAGAAATCCGAGCGCTCACGGAGTCTTTCCGGCAGTCGTTCTTCCCGCGAACCATACGCGAGTGGAACAGGAAAGGGAGATAATGAGAGTGGCACATAAAGTGCCCTCCGCCACACACCGTTGGGTGGCTTGCGGAGTATAAATGTAGATGTAGGTAGAGATGTAGATGAGCCGGTTGCGGGAGTGTCCCGCTTTCTTGTAGAACTTCCTGGCCACGGCATGAAACCTGTCTCGGACAGGCAAAATCCCAGTGTCCTCGTGGAATTGGCGTGTCGAGAAGCGCCTCGGAAGATGCATAATAGTCTTCAGGGCTCGGTTCTGTATCGGCTGCAGAGTCACAATGTAAGCATCTGCGGTTTTGCCCCAGACCACGGCCGCATGCCCTAACAGTGGAGGGACCAACGTTAGGTGTAGCGTGATGGGGTCACTGTGGATGTCACCTAGGGTGAGGACATGGCTGGAGTGTAGGTGTAGGAGCGGTCGGTTGTGCTGATTTTTGCTCGACATCATGCCAGATTTTGTAACTGGAATAGAAACAACGGGTTTGTTGGAGTCACACTACTGAGTGTATATCGGTATAGATATGGGGGAGGAACATTTTATGAGTTAGTACAGCGGGGCATTCTCTTCTTTCCTTGTTAAAAGTCAGTTCCCACAATGCGAGCGTGTTGTTAGTAGACGTGTATAGATGTGCATGGAAGGTGGAATATGTGTGTATGGTGTAGAAGGGCACCTGATTTGGCGATAAGAGGGTAGGCTTTGGAATGCTGGACTGGCTTTCCTTGTTTATGTTCTGAATTCAAAGGGAACTCTAAAAGAGATGTTCTGGGAACTGGCTAATTTGGAATAGGATGCGAGGTGGGGGAAGGTAGATGGAGGCAGGAGTTGAGGTCTCTCTAGGATTTCCATTAATTTGTAAAATTTTGGAGCGACAAAGCTCGAAACAACGTTGGCACACAACCACCCTGTGCTCTTAGGAAGTCCTTGAACCCATACCCTGTGGAAGTTTTTTGTTGGCTGGCATAATCACCAGGACACGGAAACCTGAAACATCCGTCTAGGACGTGATGTAGTGTTTAAAGTCAAGCTTCAGTATGCGTACTGCCCCCCTTCCCCTCCCCTTTGTTTTAGTCGTCATTCTTCATGCGATGTTGGCCTACTTATTGGTTCTGAGACAGCTGTTACTGGCCCATTTATTGAATTAACTACTAATCTAATTGAATTTCAGCTTTGTAACGAATAAAATGAACAAATGTATAAAAGATGTTACGAAAATGTTATGTACTCGACGTTCGTGCTTCGCGGTTTGAGGATTGCGCGGCCCCTCCCGCCGGAGGTTCGAGTTCTCCCTCGGGCATGAGTGTGTGTGTTGTCCTTAGCACAAGTTAGTTTAAATTAGTGTAAGTAGTGCGTCAGTCTAGGGACCGATGACCTCAGCAGTTAGATTCCTTAGAAATTCAGTATCATTGAACATTTTCGATGTTCGCCTAAACGAATTCTCAACCCCTCAGGCACTGAAGCATCACGGGGTTGCATATGCTCAAGGCGTTGCCTGCACGAACTGTGCCGATCGCAGCGAGGACGGCAGATGGCAGGACAAGCGCCATCACAGGTCCTCCGGGCCAGGGACCTATTTTCTCCTCCGTATCACGTGTGCGGAACTGAATCGGCACGTGTTCTTTGGCGTTCCGGTTACATAGGGTGGTGCAAGTCAACACATCAGCAGTTGGCTCCACTGAAGCTCTGGGTCAGTTCAGCCCTTTAGTCAGAGCGCGGTCGGAAGCCACCGCAGCGGGACCTACGACCTGCCAGCGATACCCGAAGAGGGCCATCTACGCCGAACGGTCATTCTCCGTCGTTAGGGATTATTGGTGGCGAAGTCTTCACGTCCCGCTACATTTATTCACTGTGTGTATTCACTGCGTATGCCTGTTAGTGTCTGAGAAGTTGTATTACTTTTTATTGAGAAGAGGTTTTTCTTTGTTATTAAATATCTCCACTATACTCGTAATAAATACTTGTTTTTTTTTTTACCCGTGTGTTTTTATTGCTTATCCCGCGTCTCCCCGTAAGAGATATAGCAGAAAGAATCAAATACTTTCAGACGTGGTAGTACCCATCGAAACATGAAACACAAGTCCAATAAATATGGATCCGGAGAGACTTTATTTCTGAGATCACAACACTTGTTGAGAGCAAAGTCTCAACGGTGCACTCTTTATCAGCAAGTTCTAAAGAGAAATTGAGTCTCTTAGATGGCTCAGTTTCGTCTTTGTGCCCAGACGGTAGCCACACTTGACAAAGGGAGTAAAGATTTCGGCTTCTGCACTGGGAGCATTTATTTACAGCTTGGACATTATTATGAACAGATGGCTGGGTGAAATCAAGATTTTGTAATGAGGGTAGGAGATCTGTAGAGGTTTTCAACACTGGTTCGAAAATGGCTCTGAGCACTACGAGACTTGACATCTGAGGTCATCAGTCCCCTAGAACTTAGAATTACTTAAACCTAACTAACCTAAGGACATCAGACACATCCATGGCCCTGGCACGATTCGAACCTGCGACCGTAACAATTGCGCGGTTCCGGACTGAAGCGCCTAGAATCGCTCGGCCACACCGACAGGCTTCAACACTGGTATTCGTGAGATTGATTTGTTGGTAGAACGCTTAATATAGTCCTTTGATGTGTTCACAGAAAATTCTCTCCTAGGCTTTCTTCCATGGCAGTGCATCACTTTGCCCTTTGGCAGTTCTCTTGCATTGGTTCAAATATTTTCGTCCTCTAAATAAAATACACTCTCCTCCTCTTCAGGTGTACGACATGGCCTTCCACTGCTCATCTTCCTGTTACACTAGAAAACCTGCGTTCATAAGATGCTGTAATGGTACTCAGCGATGTGGATATTTTTGGGGATAGGTAGCATGGTTTTGCAGGCAACTTCCGTTAGGTAGGCTATATAAAATCAAAACCTGCCTTACACACTGAATCATTTGTTCATACAAACAGCATAATAACATAAAAGTAAAGACATTTGTGTGTGCCGGTAACACAACGAGACAGAAATACCTAAAAAGTATACGTGAAAAAGTACCCTCTTCCTGTCCCACGTTTATAGGACGTGATTTTCTTGTTTCGAAGAGCACTGTTATCTCCAATATACTCTACAAACATTTTAACGCCCTGTATTTTATGGCATGAAAAAGAAGGAAAGCATTATGTATCAGTCTGTAGAAACTGTTACAGGATGCTCCATACTACTGCAGCACAATTTCAAATCACAATTTGTATTTAAATTCATAATAAGGCTTTCAGCACGAAAACTGCTCGTAGTGTTAGAAACATTATTTGTTGCTAACCACGATTTCGTAGAAGCAACAAGATGCTCTTTCTCTGTATCGAACTCCATAATACTGAAACACGAAGGCTTGTATACGTTACTTACTTTCACTCTATTATCTAATATGGCGTTGTATTTTGTTACAACCCTGTGCAGTTACCGAGAATGTTTGTAACCAAGAAAATATCTGTTACACTAATCTACTGTGTAAATGTGCGAACTTTGTGTAGGCCGTTGTTCGGGTGTCTCGCAATTCTAACTCTGCCATGCCTGTGCATATATTCGATCATACGTTGTGTTATTGACAGTATTACCCAACCAGAAGACACTGCAACACCCAACCAGTGAACACTAGGCGGAAAATCTATGGACACTTTGGTACAATTTCCGTAAACGTTGTATAAAGCGTGTGCACTATGCAGCAGGCTTCATTTTCAATAGGCTATAACACAAAAAACATAGTTCCTCATAATTCAACAACACAGTGCCTCACAATTTTTCAGTTCATTCTGTAATTATGAAGTACTTTCTTATATATGTGTGTACTCTATTACTTTTGTCAGTATTCACTGTTTAAAAATTTTAATATACTTATGAAAAAACTAATGAAAAACAATAGCGTAAAAACTTTGTAGGGGAAACTCCGGCATAGTCAGGAAAGTTCGTACTATTTAAGCTCCAAGGAATTTGTTTCAGAGTTGACAATAATATCGTTGGGAGGTAGTCTCCTGTGGTGAGGTGCGGACTAGAAGTGGCAGTGTTCAACGGTGTAATGGAGTGTATTTTCTAAATGGTATTTAAAGTGTGGCAAATCATTGTGAATGGATAAGTGAGCACATATCTGGGTACATTTGTTGTTGTTGTTGTTGTTGTTGTTGTTGTCGTGGACGTCTGTCCCAAACTCGTTAGATTAAGCTTTCCACGCTACTCTGTCTTCTGCAAGCTTCTTCATTTCCGAATAACTACGGCAGTTTAAGTCCTTCTGAATCTGCTTGCTGCGTTCATCTCTTGGTCTCCCTCTACGAGTTTCAGCCCCTTCCCCCCTCCCCCCTCTCAAACTTCCTTCCAATACAAAGTTGGTAATCCCTTGATGTCTCAGATTGTGTCACACCAATCGATCCCTTCTTCTAGTCAGTTTGTGCCAAAAATTTCTTTTCTTCACAATTTTGTTCAGTACCTCCTCAAGAGTTAAGTAATCTATCAACATTCTTCTTTAGCTTCACGTTTCAAAAGCTTCTGTTCTGTTTTTCGTCCATGCCTCACTCCATACATGGCTGCACTCCATACAAATACTTTCAGAAAAGACTTACTAACAAATCTATATTCGATTTTAACAATTTTCTCTTCTTTAGAAACGCTTTATTGCCATTGCGAATCTACATTCTATATCCTCTCTACTTAGGCTGTCATAAGTTATTTTCCTTTACTACTTGATCAAGTTACAAATTGAATACCACCGGGGATAGGCTACAGCCCTGTCTCACTCCCTTCTCATCCACTGCTTCCCTTTCATGCCCTCGACTCTTGTAACAGTATTTGGTTTCTGTACATGGTATAAATAGTCTTTTTTTCCCTGTATTTTAACCCTGCTACCTTCTGAATTTCAAAAGCATTCTCTAATTCTTCAAATGCTATATACGTACGTTTCCCTTCCTATAACAAGTCTTCCAATAGAGGTAGTGGGTCAGTATTGCCTCATGTGTTCCAGCATTTCTCCAGACTCCAGACTCTTCATCTTAGAGGTCGGCTTCTACCTGTTTTTCCTTCTACTGTAAATAGTTAGTGTCACTGTTTTCCACTCATGAATTATTAAAGTAACGGCTCGTTAATATTCACACTTATGAAGACCTGCTTTCTTTGGACTGACTAGGAATTACTACATTCTTCCTGAATCTCAAGGTATTTCACCTATCTACTACATCTTCCGCAGCAGATGGAATAATTTCGTCATGGCTGGCTCTCCCAAGCCTATCAGTAGTCCTAATGGTATGTCGTCTACTCCAGGATCCTTGACTCGACGTAGGTCTTTCAATGCGCTGTGAAATTCTTCGCACAGTGTCACATTTCTCATCTCATCCTCACCTAGATCCTCTTCCATTTCTGTAATATTGGTTTCAAGTTCATCTTCCTTGTATAGATCCCCTACATTCTCCTTTCACATTTCAGCTTTCCCTTCTTTACTTGGGTCTGGTTTTTCATCCAAGTTCTTGATATTCATACAGGTGCTTCTCTTTTCTCCATAGGCCAAATTTTCCTAGAAGTGGTTTCTATATTTCCCCTAATGAAATATGCTTCTAAATCCCTACATTTGTTCTCTAGCCATTTCTGCTTACCCATTATGCACTCCCTGTCAATCTGGTATTTTGGGCGTTTGTATTCCCTTTCACCTGCTTCCTTTGCTGCATTTTAAAATTTACTCCTTTCATCAATTAAATTAAGAATCTCGTGTTTAGCGAAGGATTTCTGCTAGGCCTGGTCTTTTTACATATTTGATCCTCTGCTGCTCTCACCATGTCATCTCTTAAAGCTACCCATTCGTCTTCTACCATGTTCCATTCCCCTGTCTAATCATCCGTTGCCTTATGCTGCCTCAGAAACTCTCGACAACCTTTGGCTCTTTCAACGTATCCACGTCCAGCAGTATCGCACATACTGCTACTAAAACAACACATCTAAATACACTGCCCGGTGACATTAAAGTGACCACCTTTCAAAAGCCAAGGTAACCACCGTTTATAGTGTGGGTCGTTGCAAGACGTGCAGGAGAGAGTCAGTGAGGATCTGGAAGATACTGATTCAATAGGTTTGTCGTTTTGGGATGCATGGTGCGAACAGTCCGATCGAAGTCGTCCCACAAATTCCCCATTGGGTTAATTCCTGGGAGTCTGATGACCGGAGGAGTACGATAAATTCATCCTGGTGCTCTTATACCCTTGCATGTACACTGTGAGTTGTGTGTCGCGATGCATTGTCCTGATAGAAGATGCCGTCGTTCCGAGGAGAAACGAATTGCATGTAAGGATGTACGTGGTCCCCAAGGATAGACGCACACTTGTGTTGATCCATTGTGCCTTCCAGAATGACGAGATGGCCCAAGAAATGCCCTCTGGCCTGGACCCTTCCGACGATGGTCGCAGGGTGTGTTGGTTTCAGATGTTTCACGCCGTACACGCCAGTGGCCATCTCTCCGATGAAGCATAAAACGTGATTCATGTTAAAAGGAAATCTGTTCGCTTTCAGTGGACTCCAGTTGCGGTACAAATTCCAGTTTTTGTCGCCGATGAACAGGAGTCACCATGGGTGCATGACGCAGGCGTCTGCTGCAGAGTACTGTCGATTTCATCTGGGCGGTCAGTTGCTCAACAGAAACATGCCTACTCGCCCGTACACATATCCGCAGCTATCATTGACCCCTGTCATCTGCGGCGTGGCGCAACTCAGTTGCTTCGGATCCGGTTTCGAATAGCGCCATTTTGCCCTATGCCAAAGGTCTGCCGCACTGGTAGCACCGGTTCCCGTCAGATCACCAAAGTTAAGCACTGTGAGCTGTCGACCGAGAATGACACTTCACTCCGTCGGTACTGCAGGACCTTCCGAAGCGTGTTCGGATTGAGAGAGAGAGAAAGATTTTGCCCTGCACGGTGTAGTTTAACGACGGCGGCACGCCAACGCTTTACAAACTCAGCTGTTTGGGAAACGCTTCCATTCTTGGTCCGAAAACCAAGGATCATGCACTGTTGGACTCCAGAGGAAGGAGCTCCGTTTCCGCATTACGATAACGACTGCACTGTTTTCCTCGTTACCCGTGACCCCCCCCCCCCCCCTTCCCGACCCCTCGTTTCCCCGACACGCTTTATATGCCATCCAATAATGCATATATGCAGATTCCTCGGATGTATTATAGTATGTCAATCTGATCGTGATGCACAGATAAATCTTGCATGCAATCACTTGCCTGTACTTCGAACTCTTTAGTCAATGAAAGCTGTAGTAAAATATATCACTGCCGTAAGTGTTGTGTATGTCTGGACTGGAGTGTTATCATCAATGGATCAGAAATATATAGGCTGACAGCCAGTTATTTACAAGAGAGCTACCACAGCAGCAATAAATCAGTAAGAGCGCTTGGTCATGAATTCTTGTTTTGTTCGTGGTTGTCATGTTTCTCTGCGCACAATTTCAGTTGCTAACATAACTGCTTTGATCTGTTTCCTTCGTGCGCTTTGTTCCTTTATGCTTATTCTTTACAATGCGCAAGAGACTGTCTGCCGCTAACAGAGAATGTGAACAAGAAAACGTGAGGCTACCACGATCCTGCAAGTCGAAATCGAAACTGCAGGACAGCATGAAACGTACGAAGGAATTAATTTTGGAACTGTACAGCTGTTGGTGACATGGCGACATTTGGGCGTGCCGGCAGCTGTGGACAAACTCGCCCATTTCCGTGTGTTAAATGTGAAATACTTTGTTATATTGATCCACGTGTAATGCTTCGTCCTTGGATTTTTACTAGTATATTTAGCTTGGGACTTCCCGCCTGCGTATCTGGGTGCTAACGTGCTTGTCTGTCATGCAACGGGCCCGGGTTTAATTCCCGTCCGCGATGGAGATTTTCTCCGCTCGAGGACTGGGTGTTGTGCTGTCGTCAACACCGATATCCAAGTAACCCAATGTGGTGTCGCACGAAATAAGACTTGCAACTTGTCGGCCGAGCTTCCACGATTGGGGCCTCCCGGCCATCCATACCACACGATCATTTCAGGTTTTCAATTTGGGCCTAGTACCAGTTGTGTGAGAAAAATAATGAGACTGTTTTTTATCTACGAAAGTTTTTATTTTTTTCAGACTAGTCCCCTTAGAAATAGTTCCCTTCGATAGCTGTACATCGGTGGATTCGTTGTTCCCAGGCTTAATAGCAGCACTGGTAGGGCCTTCACATGTTCGTCACATTCTTTTGAATGCTTTCCACAGGCCCAAAATGGGCCCTTTTAAAATACTTTTCAAGTTAGGGAAAAGAAAAAAGTGACAAGGACTCAGATTAGGTGATCAGGGGGAAAGGGTTGTGCAACAACAGGAATGCCTTCTGTGATGGAAGTGGCCGTGAGACATGAGCCGTTATCATGATGCAGCATCCACTTGTCTGTAATGTACGGTCCCACTCGATTCACTCTTTTGCTGAGCCTTTCAAGGACATCTATGTCAAGCACTTGGTTGACAGTTTGTCTTGGAAGAACAAATTCTTTAAGCACGGTACCCCTACTATCAAAAACGCAAATCAATATTGGTTTCATCTTCGATTTGCTCATTCGAGATTTTTTCGGTCGAGGAGATGTCTCAGTGTGCGACTCCCCCCACTCAGGATCGCACTAAAAAGGTCCAAGTTTCATCACCTGTGAAGACACAACTGGACCATTGGTGGTCATTGGCAGTAATCTCAAGAAGATTATTGCACACATTTCTTCGGATGTTCCTCTGCCCTGTTATGAGCCTTGTCGGCACCATTTTGGCACAAACATTCCGCATGTGCAAAACATTGGTCAAAATTTGATGTACGGAAAGTGTTTAAGAGGTCAGCCATCATCCATATTGTTAAAAATGTGTCTGTTATCACAAGAGCATGCACACACTCGAAGTCTTCGTCAGATTTTGGAAGTTAAAGGTCTCCCTGAGCGAGATTCAATATGTTGTCAGCCTCCCAAAAATGCTTTGTGCCAGCGATAGCTTTGCTCTTAATGAGGAACATTCCCTGTTGGCCTGATTCAACTTTTCGAAGGTCACACTCGTGGATTCCCGGCGTTAAACACATAATTTGATGGCATAATGCTGCTCAAAATTCCGCTGTTCCGTCTATGTAAAACACAACAAAAACCAACATCACTGATGGTGCTCTCAAAAGTCACGTGATTGTACACGGAACTGAAACTCGGATTGGGCATCTGGAAGCTATGAACACTCCGGTCTATACAAGTAGAACCAGGCAACGTTGCCAGATCGCGCCCTTTGTTTCAGTCTCATTACATTTTTCACAGTGCTCGTATATCTGCTGATTGCTATGATGAATTTATCACAAATAACTGCCGATAAACTCACAATTTTTCAACTTATTTTTGCTTAACTAGTTTTTAATTTTTTGAATCAAAATTATAGCCATTACTGAAACTGTATGTATTTACACTACTGGCCATTCAAATTGCTACTCCAAGAAGATGCAGATGATGAACGGATATTGATTGGACAAATATATTACACTAGAACTGACATGTTATTACATTTTCAAGCAATTTGGGTGAATAGATCCTGAGAAATCAGTACCAGAGGCGGTTACCTCTGGCGGTAATAACGGCCTTGGTACGCCTGGGCATTGAGTCGAACAGAGCTTGGATGGTATGTACAGGTACAGGTGCCCATGCAGCTTCAACACGATACCACAGTTCGTCAAGAGTAGTGACTCGCGTATTGTGACGAGCCAGTTGCTCGGCCATCATTGGCCAGACGTTTTCAATTGGTGAGAGATCTGGAGAATGTGCTGGCCAGGGCAGCAGTTGAACATTTTCTGGATCCAGAAAGGCCAGTACAGGGCCTGAAACATGCGGTCGTGCGTTATCCTGCTGAAATGTAGGGTTTCGCAGGGATCGAATGAAGGGTGGAGCCACGGGTCGTAACACATCTGAAATGTAACGTCCACTGTTCAAAGTGCCGTCAATGCAATCAAGAGGTGACCGAGACGTGTAACCAATGGCACCCCATACCATCACGCCGGATGATATGCCAATGTGCGTTCACTGCGAAGTCGCCAAACTCGGATGCGACCATCATTATTCTGAAAACAGAACCTGGATTCATCCGAAGAAATGACGTTTTGCCATTCAAGCATCCAGGTTAGTCGTTGAGTACATCATCGCAGGCGCTCCTGTCTATGATGCAGCGTCAAGGGTAACCGCCGCCATTGTTTCCGAACTGATAGTCCATGCTACTGCAAACGACTTCGAACTATTCGTGCAGATGGTTGTTGTCCTGCAAACGTCCCCATCTGTTGACTCCGGCATCGAGACGTGACTGCACGATCCGTTACAGCCATGCGGATAAGATGCCTGTCATCTCGTCTGCTAGTGATACGAGACCGCTGGGATGCAGCACGGCTTTCCGTATTACCCTCCTGTACCCACCGATTTCATATTTATTGGAGCTCGACCAACGTGAGCAGCAATGTAGCGATTCGATAAACGGCAGTCGCGATATGCTACAATCCGACCTTTATCGAAGTCGCATTTTTCCTCGTTACACGAGGCATCACAACAACGTTTCACCAGGCAACGCCGGTCAACTGCTGTTTGTGTATGAGATATCGGTTGGAAACTTTCCTCATGTCAGCACGTTGTAGGTGTCGCCACCGGCGCCAACATTGTGTAAATGCTCTGGAAAGCTAATCATTTGCATATCACAGAGTCTTCTTGCTGTCGGTTAAATTTCGCGTCTGTAGCATTTCATCTTCGTGGTGTAGCAATTTTAATGGCCAGTAGTGTAATAAAGTATCTTGTACTATGTTTCGGTGCCGTTGGACAAATATACTCATTGGACACTTTATTAAGACATGTCAAGGTGTTTGAAAGTTACTGTTTTTAAAGAACAACGGTATCCCTGTATTTTATCGTTTCTAGCTAACATTCTGTTGAACCTACAGTATGGGTATTTGAACACGTTTCCTCACCTCGTTTTTGTGTTTCATATGCATCTAATGCCTACTACGTAGCTTTCTTAATTATATTTGTTCCCATCATATCGGCCTCACTCCTACTCCACTTTGAAATGGAATGGCCGCTTGCCGAGGAATTCCACAGGCAGAAACCTCACAGTTAACGTGCGTCCCTGCTAACGGCAGCAGTGGATACCTCGCCAGTAGCAGAGGCTGGGCTGTCCTCTGCTAAATTATGACAGCAGCAGTGCAGCAGTGTGCCACCTCCCCGCTTGCGCCCGGAGTCACGCCGCGCCTGATCGTCCGTCAGTGCTGCGCACGTCATCTACGTTTGACATATCACACATGTCGCTGTCGTGCATTCTTAATCCTTGTGACAACTCAAAATTGTCCGCCCCTAGCAGCTAAGTGGTCAGCGTGACGGAATGTCATACCTAACGTCCCGGGTTCGATTCCCGGCTGGGTCGGAGATTTTCTCCACTCAGGGACAGTCTGTATCATCATCGTTTCATCCCCATCGACGCGAAGTCACCGAAGGAGTGTCAACTCGAAAGACTTGCACCAGGCGAACGGTCTGCCCGACGGTCTGCCACGTGGCATAATTATACTAAACTCAAAATTTTGTGTTCTCAGTCACCACAAGATTTTCTCCATAGTACTCTGACACTGTTTTTCCTGATATGGAAAGCGGATGGACGATAAAATTACGGCACGTTGTGATTTCAGCGTTCTGATGACGTTATTAATTGGCCAGGTGCGAAAAGGACTACCGTACTGAGGGTTCCATACAAGCTTAATTATGCATATAGCCTGTTTGCCCACCCCAGAAATCAATAATCTCGACGATTGCCTGTTATCGGCACTGATACCGGTTCCAGGACTTCCAAGACATTCGAGAATGTTTTAGTTTCAATTTTGAACTCCGACAGCAAATGACGAAAGATGTTTCATGTGAAACAATTGGAAATTAACAATTTTCTATGTCTTTTCCCTTTATTTTTACTATGGAACTTAGCCTGTTTCCAAATTTCTTGCTTCTAGGTCAACGGGGGACGTCCCGTATAGGTCGTAGCGATTGAATTTGCGAATATCAAATTGTGTGACATAAATTGCAGTATCTTCTGATTGCATTCACTTAGACGCTTATCTCTTTTACGCCAGCAAGGAACCATAAACCTAAGTATGTGTGTGTGAGAGAGAGAGCGAGAGAGGGAGATACCTTACCAGATGTTCAGACAGACAGTCGGACAAAAAAGAGGAAAAATAAAACAATATTTCTTCATATGGTGCAGTTACAAATTAACAACTTGCCTTTGGTTGTACCGTGGAACCTTGCTTGTTGCCAAATTTCCTGACTGTAGGACAGTGGGTAGTACTCTACAGGTTTTGATGGGTCAGTTTGCAAATATCAATACATGGTCATAAATGGCGCTATATTTTGATTTCACTGACTTAAAAGCTTCAATTTTTTACACTAACAAGATACCGCAAATCTTCGCATGCATCATTTATTTTAACTTGATACTTCTGACAGTTCCTGAGACAAAAGGGGTCTTCACAGGCGGGCGGCCAGACGGTGAGATAGCAAATGACATTTTTTTCCTGTGGTGATTACACATTCACAATGTCAGCAGTTTTTCCTTTGTTTCTTATCAAATTTCAGCATTCTAGGCTAGCGAGACCTGTCCTATAGGTTTTGATGAGTGAGTTTGCAAAACTCAAAATATGACATAAATGGCCGTATCTTTTGACTGAATTGACTTGGAAGCTTAAATTTATTACACCACCAATGGACCATTAACGTTTTTGTGTGACATAAATTTCAAATTCATATGTATACTCGTTCCTGAGAAAGAAGGGCCTTAGCAGATGGACAGAGTGTCAGTGATGTGATATAATTACAAATTAACAATTATCGTATTGTTTCCTTTAGTTGTATCGTGAAACGTTGCTTCCTCGCAGATTTCAATATTCTAGCCCAACGGGAAGTACCCTATAGGTTTTGATCAGTGACTTGGCGAGTACCATAATGTAAGATATCAAAGGCCGTATCTTTTGATTGCACTCACGTGGAAGATTACGTTTATCAAACCGCCAAGGGACCGTAGATCTTAGTATGATAAATAATTTCAACCCGATACATCTACCTTTTCCTGAGAAAACGGTTTTCAACGGATCCTAAAAGGATTACGTTTTTATCGATTGAGGTACGGGAACCCTAAAAAACATACTACTCTTGCAGGAGATGTCGTTCCCACTCACAGATCCTATCTTCTCATGACAACAAATCTGTACAGCACGACACCATTATGTAAACTGTTTTATTATGAAACCAGTAACAGATTTTGTACAAACGAAGCTTGTTGGCCGAATATCGATGTTCCTCGTGCGAAAAATTTTCACGAAGTAACCTATCGAGGTGGTGCAATGCTAAAACAATGAAGTTATATACGAATGGACGGTAGTTCTAGTTTGTATCCGTAATTTGTCTGAACCTCTCAAGTGAATACCGGGATGTTTTCTTCGAAAGGACACTGCTGATTTCCTTTCCAAGTCGAGTTTCTCACGTCTCTAATGACCTTGTTGTCGTCGGGGCTTCAAGCCCTAATTTCCTTCCTCTTTTTTCTAGCACCAAAACCTGCAGAGTGGTAGCACTCATAGGTCGCGCAGTAGGCAGGAGCAGCCAGCACTCACTGCGGACTCCCTGGCAGGACACAGTACAAGACGCAGGCGGCGCCGGGCCGGCCTCTGGACTTTGATTGGCGCCACCTCCACTCCCCCCTCCCCTCCTCCCATCGCCCTTGTAGCTTATTGCTGCCAGGCCGCGGATCGCAGTCAGACCAGATTTCCCCCGGGCACCGACCCATTAAATTCGCCTCTGTTTCGCGTGGCCATGCCTGCAGCTCTCCACCAGCGCAGGAACTAGCTTAAAGGGTGCCAAATGGCATTGTACTGCGTCATATACGGAGTACAATAGACCGCGACTGTGCGGTGTCGTTTTTCGCACGTGTTAAGTTCTAACATTGGACTCGCAGGCAGACATTTGTACGGAGTTTACATCATTTCTAGTTTTGCTCTCGCCTTCTTTTACTGTCCATGTTAAGGTAATATTATCCTCACTCGTATACCAACTGTAATTTTCTGATGTCCCCGTCTTTCTCGACTGTCACAACAGCACAACGATCTCTTCATAACTCCGTAAACTTCACCTGTTTGTTTACCTCCCGTTAATCCTGCAAAAATCAAAGCAGGTTTTTAGAGTTCCGTACCTCAGCCAATAGAAGCGGAATCCTGATAGGATCACTTTATTGTCCGAATGTGTCTGTCACTCTCACTGACTCTTGGAAACTCTTTTTCTCAGGAACGCGTAGATGTATCAAGTTCAAATATATGTCACTTACTACAGTCTACAGTCCCTTGGCGGTGTAACAAATTGAAGCTTCGAAGTCAATGGAATCAAAAGCCACTGCTATTTAAGTCGCATATTTTAATATTCGGAAACTCACCGATAGATCTAGAATCATGAAATTTTACAACAAGAAAGGTTTCACAGTACAAGTAAAGGGAAAAACCGGAAATCGTTAATTTGAAACTACAGGGTGTTTCAAAAATGACCGGTATATTTGAAACGGCAATAAAAACTAAACGAGCAGCGATAGAAATACACCGTTTGTTGCAATATGCTTGGGACAACAGTACATTTTCAGGCGGACAAACTTTCGAAATTACAGTAGTTACAATTTTCAACAACAGATGGCGCTGCAAGTAATGTGAAAGATATAGAAGACAACACAGTCTGTGGGTGCGCCATTCTGTACGTCGTCTTTCTGCTGTAAGCGTGTGCTGTTCACAACGTGCAAGTGTGCTGTGGACAACATGGTTTATTCCTTAGAACAGAGGATTTTTCTGGAGTTGGAATTTCACCGCCTAGAACACAGTGTTGTTGCAACAAGACGAAGTTTTCAACGGAGGTTTAATGTAACCAAAGGACCGAAAAGCGATACAATAATGGATCTGTTTGAAAAATTTCAAAGGACTGGGAACGTGACGGATGAACGTGCTGTAAAGGTAGGGCGACCGCGTACGGCAACCACAGAGGGCAACGCGCAGCTAGTGCAGCAGGTGATCCAACAGCGGCCTCGGGTTTCCGTTCGCCGTGTTGCAGCTGCGGTCCAAATGACGCCAACGTCCACGTATCGTCTAATGCGCCAGAGTTTACACCTCTATCCATACAAAATTCAAACGCGGCAACCCCTCAGCGCCGCTACCATTGCTGCACGAGAGACATTCGCTAACGAGATAGTGCACAGGATTGATGACGGCGATATGCATGTGCGCAGCATTTGGTTTACTGACGAAGTTTATTTTTACCTGGACGGCTTCGTCAATAAACAGAACTGGCGCATATGGGGAACCGAAAAGCCCCATGTTGCAGTCCCATCGTCCCTGCATCCTCAAAAAGTACTGGTCTGGGCCGCCATTTCTTCCAAAGGAATCATTGGCCCATTTTTCAGATCCGAAACGATTACTGCATCAATCTATCTGGACATTCTTCGTGAATTTGTGGCGGTACAAACTGCCTTAGACGACACTGCGAACACCTCGTGGTTTATGCAAGATGGTGCCCGGCCACATCGCACGGCCGACGTCTTTAATTTCCTGAATGAATATTTCGATGATCGTGTGATTGCTTTGGGCTATCCGAAACATACAGGAGGCGGCGTGGATTGGCCTCCCTATTCGCCAGACATGAACCCCTGTGACTTCTTTCTGTGGGGACACTTGAAAGACCAGGTGTACCGCCAGAATCCAGAAACAATTGAACAGCTGAAGCAGTACATCTCATCTGCATGTGAAGCCATTCCGCCAGACACGTTGTCAAAGGTTTCGGGTAATTTCATTCAGAGACTACGCCATATTATTGCTATGCATGGTGGATATGTGGAAAATATCGTACTATAGAGTTTCCCAGACCGCAGCGCCATCTGTTGTTGACAATTGTAACTACTGTAATTTCGAAAGTTTGTCTGCCTGAAAATGTACTGTTGTCCCAAGCATATTGCAACAAACGGTGTATTTCTATCGCTGCCCGTTTAGTTTGTATTGTCGTTGCAAATATACCGGTCATTTTTGAAACACCCTGTATATCACACACAAAAAACTATTTTGCTGTCCGAAAGTCCATATGTCCCTCCGTCTGTTAATACCCCTTTTCTCATAACCAGATTGTCATATCATCATGAAATTTATACCACATACTGAGGTCTGTGGTCTTTCGGTTGTGCAAAAAAGTTATGACTCTAAGTAAATTCAGTCAGAAGATACGGCCATATATCTCACATATTTTGATACTCACACATTCACCCATTAAAACCTAAAATGTAGTTCCTGTTGACCTAGGATCATGAAATTTGGCAATAAACGAGGTTTCACAGAACCAAGAAAGGAAAGAAAAACTGTTAGTTCGTAACATGATTGTATATCACACGAAAAAATTTTCCTTTTGTCGTTTGTTACCCGACTTCAAACTTGAAATTAGGACATTCTCGTACGTCTTAGAACCCCTAGGATCGACATCTTGCGAATATCAACGTCGATAACGGGGAAAATAGTCGAGATCCTCGATTTCCGGAATGAATAAACTGTCGACATTCATGGCTCTGTACGGACCCCTCAGTGCGCGAGTCCTACTCGCAACTGGCCTATTTTTTTTTTTTTCAGTGTATCAACGGATTTGATGCTGTCCTTCAGTTTCTGGTATCTTGTGTTAATCTTTCCATCCCATATAACCTGTTTTAGACATTCTGTATATATCTGCATCTGTAACGTTTCCCGTACACTACTCCTTCCAGCAACAGGTTAACTATTCACTGACGCCACCAGTTAATCTGTTCCATCAGCTGGTAAGGGTTTACCAAAGACCTCTTTCTTCACTTATTCTTTTTAGCACTTCGAGTCTCATATTTTACCGTTCACTTGATTTTTACATTTTTGGATAGCATCATATTTCAAACGCCTACAGATCCATTTTCTGCAGATACCCAATGTTCCGAGTTTCGTTTCCTTACAGTGTTGTGTACTTCTGTTGGAAGGGCAGAAAGACGTAAAAGGGAAACAGATGCTGTAAAGGAAGTGAGATTGGGGGTTAACCTACGTCCGATGTTATTCAATCTGTACAGTGAGCAAGGAGCAATTGGCAAGGGAACTAAATTTCAAGAAGAAGAAATAAAAACTTTGAGGTCGCAGCAGTCAAAGTATCTGGAACAACAATTGAGCTGAATGGATAATGCCTTGAAACGATATTATAAGGTGAATATTAGCAAACGTAGAGCAAGGGTAACGGAATGTAGTCGTCTTAAATCAGGCGCTGCCGAGGGAACTATATAAGAAAATGAGACACTAGTTGAGGAAATAGGCAGCAAAATAACTGTTGGTGGCTGAAGTAGAGAAGACTGGCTACAGCAAGGACAGCATTGGTGAAAAAGAGGAATTTTTGAACATCAAATATAAAATTAACTGCTGGAAAATCTTTCATGGAGGTGTTTGTCTGGAATTTTGCCTTCTACAAAAGTGAAACATCGACGATAGGCAATTCAGACAGGAGAACAATAGAAACTCTTGAAACGGGCTGGTAAGGAAAAAATTTTGAGGATTTAATGGATAGGCAGAATAGCTAATAAGGAGGTAGTTAATCGAAGAGGGGAGAAAAAAATTATTTTGGCTCAAAATAACTTAAAAAAATCAGCTTATATGACACATTCTGCGCCATCAAGGAACTGTCAGTTTAGTACTGGAGGAAAGTGTCGGGGGCAAAAATCGTAGAGGAAGACCAATAGATGAATGCAGTAAGCAGATTTAGGAGAATGTAGACTGCAGCAGTTACTCGAAGATAAAGAACAGAGTTGCATCAAACTAATCTCTGGACTGAGTACCACATCAACAACAACAACAACAACAGCAACAGGAATACTGTGTGCGATTTCAGGAATGTTTCCCTCATTTTCATATCACTGTCTAATACCAACAGAGTTCTTTTGTTGAAGAATTCGTTCTTCAAGGGTGACAAAGCACTTCTGATATCTTCCTTGCATAGAACGTTGCATGGACTCTAAACCATAAACGTAAAAATTCCTTCGCTATTTAATGTGTATTACGTCACCTTGTTTCTACAACTGTTGTTTTGTTTCTCTTCAAGCTATACTGTGCTCCTGGTATTCTAGCAATTCCTTTCATCTGGCCCTATACATCTTCTTCACATACGGCCAGAAGGGTTCTATAGCGAACCTTCCCACGGGTACAGACAAATCATTCCGCTCCTGATATCTCTACCTAATAAACCATAGCCGGCCGGGGTGGCCGAGCGGTTCTAGGCGCAACAGTCTGGACCGCGCGACCGCTACGGTCGTAGGTTCGAATCCTGCCTCGGGCATGGATGTGTGTGATGTCCTTAGGTTACTTAGGTTTAATTGGTTCTAAGTCCTAGGGGACTGATGACCTCATATGTTAAGTCCCATAGTACTCAGCGCCATTTGAACCTAATTAACCATAACACTACTAGTCAACTGCAGACGATGGACATAAATATTGAAACACCACAAACACGACACATTGTCATGCCTGATAAGGTGTAAGAAAAGCGTTGGGACTCAAAACAGTTTCCAGTCATCTCGGAATGGACAACTACAGGCTTGGTATGGTTTTCAAGAGGCTGTTATACCATCATTCCTGCAAAACAGTGGAAAGTTCAGGTAGCGACGGTCAAGGTGGATAGAGATCACGCACCCTTCTCTCCAAAGGTGACCCCAAAGGCTTAGTAATACTGAGCTCTGGTGACTATGGTGGCCAGAGAAGATGAGATATTCATCCTCGTGCCCACGAACTAGACCTGGGAAATTCGAGCTATGTGAACAGGGGCCATGTCGTTTTTCGATCCAGCGCCACCAGTGGAAAAAAACGGACAAAAAAGGCGGCAGTACATATATGATGACGAAGTAGTTCACAGGCGAATGGCCGAATATCGGTGTCCTAAAGGCACGATATTTTGGACAGCGACAACGTTGTCATCATTAGCTGCGCTGCTGAATCGATGACCTAGGAACTGGTACAGGACTTTTTCTTTCCGCCTCCTCCCCCCCCCCCCCTCTCCATGCCTCCCACCTGACGCTCTGTCCACAGTCACGTCCAAGCTCAGGCGTGCTTCCAGCATCTGCTCCCCGTTCCTCACGCCGACATGTCGTTCTGTCCACGGGTCGTGCCTAGGGATGCGTACTGGAGGCGTCTCGTCTGTTGAGCTGTCTGACCCCAAGTCAGTTCGTCCAGGAACGTCTAACGACGTATCATCATTGATCAAATATTCTTTTACTCTAACCTCGACAGACTATTTAATAGGGACTGTTCAGGAAATTGACCGAAAATATCAATTTTCAATTTATTTTATATTAGTAGAGCTCATGGACAGTAAGTTTCCAAAGTTTCAATGATGACATCACTTCCGACATTCCCGAAAAATAAATGTGCGACGCGACCTTTCTGTCATGCCCACTTTTTGAAGCAACACCTCAATACTGACTTGGTGAACAAGAATTACTTTCACGCAGACTTGCACGAATGAAACTGTTCCCTATCTTAGAAACGATAACAAACCAGTTGCTTTGTTTATGAAGAAGTAGGCCTTGTTTGCCTTGTGCTACTGACGGACTTTATCCAGAATTGCAACTTATGATGCAGTTCTTGTATTTAATAACGGTAACGTAGGGAAGTTTTAAATAGGAAATTTCACTCACGACATCTTGAGAAAATCACATTTACAGCGCTTCTCTGCAGCTGAAAAGTCAGTTGAAGACATGGTAAATCAAAGAAAGCAGAAAACAAGAAATGAGTACCAATCCGGGAGGGGGTTGGGGTGGGGTGGGGGGGGGGGGTCTGAAGAGGCGAGAAAAGAAAAAAACGTTAGGTTGAACGTTAAATAACAGTATCAAAAAAATTGTGTTTTTTAAAGTTTAGTTACCTTTTTCTCAGAATCTCTGAGTGCTCGAATTATGACGTTTTGTACGTTTATTCTTATATATTCAATACATGCAGTTTCAATAGTATTGAGTATTGAGTACTGAGTATAAGATGAGATACGGGACAAAGTGCTTGGAATTTGGCATGAATCTTATATTATTGTTACAAAATTATAATTAAAAATTATAAACTTCTCCTA
Organism: Schistocerca gregaria; assembly: GCF_023897955.1. Taxonomy (NCBI): domain Eukaryota; kingdom Metazoa; phylum Arthropoda; class Insecta; order Orthoptera; family Acrididae; genus Schistocerca; species Schistocerca gregaria. Next base: position 541,814,555 of record NC_064921.1, read on the forward strand.
TTAGATACACTCAAAAAACCTCATGAGAGGAGCTTACCGTATAGAAACAGATTAAACAGAGGAAATTTTGTAGAAATTTCTTGAATAATTACTGAGAAAAACGTACATATGTTTTGAAAATAAAATGTTTAAATTCAGTAAAAGAAATTAAATGTATATGATCTGTTCATTTCATGTAAAGTGCGGTACAAAATTTCATTGCTGTGTTTTCAAAATTGTGGATTTGGTGCTTCTTTTAAATAGTGTGTGTTTCTCATGAACTCCCTCTTTATTGATAGAGTATCAGATGTGACACGTCTGTGTCAGAACTTTAGTACGGTCATAAACAATTCTGTGTAATTCCAATCGGCCGGCCGCAGTGATCGAGCGGTTCTAGGCGCTTCAGTCCGGAACCACGAGGCTGCTACGGTCGCAGGTTCGAGTCCTGCCTCGGGCATGAATGTGTGTGATGTACTTAGGTTAGTTAGGTTTATGTAGTTCTAAGTCTATGGGACTGTTGACCTCAGGTGTTAAGTCCTATAGTGCTTACAGCCATTTGAACCATTTTGTAATTCCAATAAGTAGTTTTCCGCTACTGGAGCCTTTTTAGGTTAATCCAGTCTGGTGAGGCGATGGTGTTTGCAGCAATGATCTTCTACAGTACGGACTGCGTGACCTGTGTATGTCACTCCACAATGGCAGGGGATGTGATAGGTCCAGGACTTCTAAGGTCTGAGGTTGACCTTCACACTACCAAGCAGTGCCCCTGTTTTAGCTGGTAGGCAGAAGACGGTATTAATTTAGTGTCTCACGGGAACTGATTGCCACTTTATATAGCCGATCTTCCTGAACTCTGTCGTCAGTTGTTCAAGTTCTTTGTCGAGACTCTCATTGTCGGAGAGGGTGATAGCCCTGTCTACGAATGTTTTGAGCATCCCATTACTTTGCACCGGTTGGTGGCAGCTGTCTGCGTGTAAGTATAGGTTGGTGTGCCTCTTCTTGCGGTACACATGTCTGGGTGTAAGAGCGCCAGGTCAGTGTATAATACTCCCCTGCTTCCCGGGATTTGCGAAATTACAGGTTGACAATGACCGTGAATTATGAATTTTGACCCGTGTCGGGATAAGGCATCCGAATCCGAAGTAAATAATGTTTATTCCACGGGAAACAGGAGACGTTATAACTTGATCGTTATTGAATGAGTAATTTCATTCAATAACGATCGGTAAATGAATTAATAATTTATTAATTGGGGGATTGTCAGGTGGAATAAGCTTTATAGTTTCATGAAATATCCTTGAATTAACTTCAGCTGAATATGCATTGAAATAAATCTTAATAATTTAATAATTTATTACTTCATTCTATTATTAAGTTACTACGGTTGGCGTATGGTTATTAAGCGCAACAATTAACTACGATAACCAGTCTGAAATTTACTCTTCACCGTCTATGCAAATAATTTGATAATTAACATATTTTTTCTTGATAAAGGCGTGACACACTCGCTTCATTAAGGTAAGGATTGGAAGGAACCTACTTGGTGTTATTGTCGGGTGGAATGTAACTGCAACACTTCGATTATAAAGTGCTTGTTATTAATTGTTCAACTTCAGAGAAAAGCACAGTCACTGACAAGCCTTCTCCAATTTTATCCTCTGAAAATTACGTAATCTTACTTCACTCGTTGTCTGTGGATCGACGGAAGTCCATGGCAGCGACACAATGTGGCATCGGGATTTTACTGTTGCGACTTGGGCCCACAGTGCGCTTCACATTTAAGCCCTCGTTTCTTCAGCACTATGCCCATTAATCCATAATAACTTGCCCAGCAGTGCTTCCAGATATAGCGACCATTACTTTCCCGTCATACGTAGATCCACACACTAGCCGTTAGGTGTAACACAGCTAGGACTAGCAGCACTCGACTGTACGTCTTATTCCGAGCACGGCGTCTCTGCTTCTACCACCCGCTGGCGCGCTCCCGCGCCCAGCGGCACGACAAAACAATTTCTCAACGTTGCCTCGACTTGCCAGTGTTAAATATTACATAATTTAAACATAGTATTTACAATACATATTTACACTAGACAATACAACGTATACTAACTATTTCATGTGTTAAGTAAGCGAAAAAATTAATAGCAAGGACTGCGGTTTACCGCCACAAGTGGTGGTAATGGTGGGGGGGAGGGGTGGTTGGGGGGGGGGGGAGGGAGGGAGTCATAAGCCAGCTCCTGGCAATCAATTCTGAGAACTACTTCGTCATGAATTACGCTGGAATCTGTTGAAGAATCACTGCACGTCTGAATTTTCTTTATGCTTGCCTTTCCAGAGCTTTAGCACTGTGATAACATTTTTCCATATGTCTCGTGTTGATCGCACTGTGGTACGGACAGAGATGGAACTCTTTCATCCAACAAATGTATTGCACTTCTGTTTTGCTACGTAGCCTTTGCTCTGTAGCCACATGTTTCCCTGATAGCTCTTCTATAGTAATGTTTTCCAGTAAAAATCCCATCCTGCAGAACCTCAGCATCCACAAACAGTTCTCAACGAATATTTTCAGTAATCTTGCGAGAGACGTTCAGTTAGGTAATTATGGTTCATCGAAGTTTCAGTCACGAGCCGTGCTATATACTTAGTCTTCCTCAGTCCAAGTCTAACATTATGTACACATTATCTTCTTTGTTTTTCAGCAATCTTATGTAGGGATGACAGTGGATCTACAAAACATTAAACTGTAAATATATTTCGTGTCACTGAAAGCCCGGCGTACAAAAATCTAGCACATATTTGTAGAAGAACGTAAAAATTAAAGTAGGAAACAGAAGAAACCTGACCACTGAATATGTTTTTAAATAAAGCTAAACGCATATGATCTAAATAAGACTTTTACCACAGTCGCATAAGACGGTATTAAATTAATATTATAATGTGTCTTACTCAGATTCAGCCAGTACAAGAATTTCCACAGCTTAACTGACGCTAAATCTGTCGTTTGTGCTGCAGCCAGAGAGCGCCGAATATTTTATTCGTCTTACGGCTTTTGACATTACATTTAGCTGTCGGGCACTTTATAAGGCGCTGTTGTCTCCAGGCTTTCTTAGATTGCTCGCTTATTTCATTGGATTTAAACCTCTGAACAAACAACACTTTATCGGCATGTAATTCTTATCTACTTGATTACTATTATAAATAGTGTAGTAGCAGCGTTGCAATGAAATACCTGAATAGAACAAGCAGTACGTTCTCAAAAATGACTGTTATTACAGAAGAGACTTCACGGAGAATAACGGAAATGACAACAACATGCTTGGACTAGTGCAAAGACTATGATGATACTTCATGTTTAGTGGTGTTAAACTAAAAGAAAATGGACAATACGTCGTACCCCATTCTTAAGATCGACGGTGTTTCCAGCAGTGTTGCACTAACCTAAAGGAATCATTTATTAAATTTTGCTTTTAGAATTTCTCTGACGTTTAGAAGATTTACACGACAGAGAGCAAAGCCCGTGAATGAAACATACTCGTACCCGTATACATCTTGATGTAATTATGTATTCCGCTTCCTCTTGCAGTTGACGATGTTTGCGAACACCTTATGAATCTCCTGTTTACGTCACTGTATAACAGCAAAGGAGTCAAATGATAACTCTAGGTACTCAGCTTTTTTTGTGGCCTCTAGTTTAAATCATGTCAGCTCAGTTGTTCACTTTTTGAGACGTGAATTGTTCCCTGAATTCACATTCACCTCCAGTGAATGTTTTCCTGTCTAGGCATCAACCGAGGAGATTAAATCACCCACTGTAGCATTTCTTCGGAACCATCTTAATTTGTCAAGTTATGACGTCGGGGTTATATATACATAGACAGGTATGATTTTAGTTCATAGTTCCGTCGCGACGATATCTTCAATGATGTACAACATGCCATAAAAAGTAGACAATAATTTTTACAAAAGAACATACACTGAAGCGCCAGAGAAACTGGCATAGTCATACCTGATAAAATACAGAAATATGTAAACAAGCAGAATAAGGCGTTGCGATTGGCAACAAGTGTCTGGCACAGTTGTCAGATCTGTTACTGCTGCTACAATGGTAGGTTATCAAGATTTAAATACGTTTGAACGTGGTGTTATAGTCGGTGAACGAGCTATGGAACACAGCATCTACGAGGTAGCGATGAAGTGGGGAATTTCCCGTACGACCATTTCACGAGTGTACCGTGAATATCATGAATCCCGTAAAACATCAGATCTCCCACATCGCAGCGGCCGGAAAAAGATCCTGCAAGAACGGGACCATCGACGACTGAAGAGAATCGTTCAATGTGACAGAAGTGCAACCCTTCTGCAAACTGCTGCAGAATTCAATGAAAGGCAATCAACAAATGTCAGCGAGCGAACCATTCAACGAAACATCGTGGATATAGGCTTTCGCAACGGAAGGGCTACTCATGTACCCCTGATGAGTGCGCAACACAAGTGCCTCGCCTGGGCCATTCAACACTACATTGGACTGTCGATGACTGGAAACATGTTGCCTGGTCAGAAGAGTCTCGTTGTCAATTGTATCCAACGGATAGACGTGTGCGGGTATGGAGACAACTTCATGAATCCATGGAGGCTACACGTCATCTGGGGACTGTTCAAGATGGTGGAGGATTTGTAATGGCGTGGGGCTTTTGCAGTTCGAGTGATACTGGACCCCTGATACTTCTAGATACGAATCTGACAGGTGACAGGTACGTAAGCATCCTGTCTGATCACCTGCATACATATATGCCCATTGCGCATTCCGACGGACTTCGCCAATTCCAGCAAGACATTGCTACACACCATACTTCCAGAATTGCTACAGAGTAGCTCCAGGAACATTCTTCTGATTTTAAACACTTCCGCTGGACACTAGACTCCCCACACATGAATATTGTTGAGCATATCGGTGACGCCTTGCAAAGTGTTGTTCAGAAAAATCTCCACCTTCTCGTACTCTTACGGATTTGTGGACAGCCCTGTAAGATTCACGGGGTCAGTTCTCTCCAGCACTACTTCAGATATTAGTCTAGTCCATGCCGCATTGTGTTGCGGCTCTACTGCTGTACACGATGTTAGGCAGGTGTATCAGTTTCTTTGGCTCTTCAGTGTAAATTAACATTACGCGTATAATGCGTCATACTCAGATTCAGAAACTGCAAGAATTTCCACTACTTACCTGATGCTAAATTTATAGTTTGTGCTGCAGCCAGAGAGCACCGAATATTTTTTTTGTCTTACGCCTTGTGACATTACGCCTGCCGATGTGGCCGAGCGGTTCTAGGCACTACAGTCTGGAACCGCGCGACCGCTACGGTCGCAGGTTGGAATCCTGCCTCGGGCATGGATGTGTGTGATGTCCATAGGGTAGTTAGGTTTAAGTAGTTATAAGTCCTACGGGACTGATGACCTCAGCAGTTAAGTCCCATAGTACTCAGAGCTATTTGAACCATTTTTGACAACACATTTAGCGGCCGGGCACTTTGTAAGGCGTTATTTTCACCGAGCACTCTTAGACTGCTCGCTTATTTCATTGAAGTTAAACTCTAACAAATAATGCTTTATCGGCATGTAATTTTAGACTGCATTATCTACTTGATCACTATTAAAAATAGTGCCGTAGCAGAGTTGCAATGAAATGCCGGATTGAAAAAGCAGTATGTTCTAAAAAATGACGGTTATTACAGAATGGACATTTAGGAAAATGACGGAAATCACAACAACGTGCTTGAATTAGAACGAAGACTATGATGATATTTTATGTATTGCTGGCATTAAAACTCCAAGGAAAACGGTACTCTTACTCATATACGTTTTGCTATAATTATGTGTTCACCATCTTCTTGCAGGTGACGATCCTTGCGAACACCACTGTATGAGAGTGAAGGAGTCAAGTGATAACTCTAGGTACTGAGCCTTCGATGTTTAGTGAAAAACAGATTAACTAGAAGCAATTTATTAGTTCCCAAGAAGATCTCATTCACAGCTCTATCTAAAATTATGCTTCAGTTGCTATTTATTGTAATGTTTGTATTCTCGTGATACAAATATAGCTTCAGGTAATGTTAGTGACGAAAGGTCATTAATATATGCAAGGAAAAGTATGACCGCTATGATGGAAGCTTGTGGTGCAACACATGCAGTTAGTCCCAGTTCGATGATGAGTAACAGCTTAAGGACCCTTTCTTATCGACGTCCCTTGTTCCCTACTATATCGATATCACTTGGACTTCAAAGTAACCTTATTTTTGAAACCTACAGTTTAGTTGTTAGTCACAGTATTTGTCTCAAAAAGAATGGTGGATGGGTAAATGGGACTCGAAGTTGGAGGAGCTACATGAATGAACTGTATGGAGCCCCTGTTTCACCTCGTTAGGTGCGGCCTTGCCACAGCTGGTGGTAGGTATAAAGTACACCCTAAGACAAAAAAAGCGACGCACTACGAAGGAATTACTCAAATGGGACGGAAACCGGTATATGTGTTTTACATGCACAGGCAAGAATATTACAATTTCAGAATAAATGTATGATTTATTGAAGAGAAAGAGCTTCACAAATTGAACAAATCAATCACGCGTTGGTCCTGGCCTTTATGCAAGCGGTTATTCCGCTTGGCATTGATTAAAAGAGTGGTTGGATGTCCTTTCGAGTGATATCGTGATATATTCCGTCCAGTTGGCGCGTATACAGGCACATCTTCACTGGTGATCAGGGCTCAGTTCCAAATGGGGTTCGTCACTGAAGACAGTACATCAAAAAATGGTTCAAATGGCTCTGAGCACTATGGGACTTCAGACCTGAGGTCATCAGTCCCTAGAACTTAGAACTACTTAAACCTAACTAACCTAAGGACATCACACACACCCATGCCCGAGGCAGGATTCGAACCCGCGACGTAGCGGTCGTGCTGTTCCAGACTGTAGCGCCTAGAACCGCTCGGCTACTCCAGCCGTCTAAGACAGTACTACCCCAGTCAGTGTGATTCCCGCCTGAATGTGCCCGACACCACTGCAAATGGGCTTGTTGGTGTACAGAGGTCAATTGTAGTCGGCGCAAGGGGCGCTGTGAGAGCTGCCTCCATATTAAGCACCAGTTACAAGCCGGATCGATGATAATGGTCGATCCGGGACTCAAGAGTGTCTCCGGAAGTTTCTCGGCCCTCACGTTCTGCCATCTCCCTAGGTCGACCACTTCCTTCTTGACGCTGTGTGCGCTCTTGGTTCACCCACTCTTGCCATTATCATCGAATAGTAGCGTTGCTCCTGTTCGTATGCTGCCTCGGGCATGGATGTGTGTGATGTCCTTAGGTTAGTTAGGTTTAAGTAGTTCTAGCGGATTGATGACCTCAGTAGTTAAGTCCCATAGAGCTCAGAGCCATTTGAACCATTTGCTCCTGTTCAAGTGTCTATCTTTTCGCCGGTTACCCCAGCCGGCTTCTTTGAGACCAATTACACGTTCTCTCTCAAATTCTGGTAACTGTTATTCTGGTAACTGTCTGTGAGACATGATTATTCTCCAGCTCAGTTCACGGAATGAATTCACAAAGACTTTATGCCCTGGTATCGACATACCCTTTGTTTACTAAACTTTCCAGCTGCGCGATGAAATTATGTTGCAACGTTACCCATTCATCCATCGGTCGCAAAAGTTTACAATTTTCATTTCGCTTCGATACCTACAAGAATATCAATTTGTCATCAATTTGCATAACTCATTCGTGGTGAGTATTTTTTTTTTTTTGTCTTAGACTGTACACACCCAGAAAAATGCAGAAAATCAGGAAAGACCCTTTGGAAAAAAGACGCTGCCTGCTCACGGCCAGAAAGCTTCTGGAGCTGCCTCTGGGAGTGACAGCTTAAGAGCCGGCGATGGAGGGCAGCGTTGCTGATGGCCTCCCCTCGCACGACTCGTGCCAGCCGCCGCCACGCAGGAAGACCGCCTAACGCCTCCGGTTCACACTCAGCCGCCGGCTGCAGGCGTTCTGGCTGCTTCGCTGTCAAGCACAGCTCAGATGCTATCCGTTACAGCTAGCAAACCGCAAGTGCGCATGAAATGGACTGAAGATACGAATGTATTTATTATGCGCCATTATTACATAATCAATAAAGTAGAAACTAATCTCTTCACCTATAGCACAGAGTGAGGTTTAGTAAGCAGTAACCTTATTTAAATATTAAACATCAGCTATGGATCAACGATGCGCTGTTTTGATAATACCATTATCAATACTGAACGAAAGATCGCTGAGGTCATGGTATCACAAATACACAATAGAATTTGACATAAAATGACAATACAACATAATCAAATCACTCACTATCCAGTATGCAATTGTATCTACGTGTATCAAAGAGGATCGTAAAGAATACCAGGAATCTCTCAGCTTTAGGGTACTAAATGGTGGAAACATTGAAAATACGAGAATAGCTTTCATGGAATATGGGGGATTTTTGTACGCCACAGAGATAGCGAATTCCCAAGCAGAAAACCTTCACGTATCATTTTGTCAATGTTTCTGTCATAAAATACACAATTTTGACAAAGTTAGGAAACCATCTACGCAGTAGCCATTTCAGCAATTAGATCAAAGGGTGGGAAGGTAATGTCAGTACAGGCACAATGTTGTCATTCAGACTACGCTCCACCATTGGAAAGTATGCTACAAATAATAAACGGAAATTGAGAAAGGATGAAGGGGGAGTATGCAGCTTTAGCAATGGAACTAGCTGCAAAATTGCAAAATAAATGTGAAACGTCTCACTAGAATAACGGAGAACTTCAGAAAACATGCACGCAATAAACGAAACAACGGACAGATATCTTACACAGTGGAGTGGCAAAGAAACTGGCGAAGGCATGCGTATTCCTATAAAAAGTAATGATCGTACGGCATTGTTGGCCGGGAGACCCCATGCAGGGTGTTTGGCCCCAGAAATTGCAAGTCCTTTTTAGCTGACGCCACTTCGGCGACTTGCAAGTCAATTATGATGAAAGCCACACCACAACCAGTCATCTCGGGGCAAAGAAAATTCCTGACCCCGCCGGGAATCGAACCCGGGACCCCGCTCGCGGAAAGCGAGAACGCCACCGCAAAACCACCAGGTCCGGACGCGTATTCCTATAAAGAGATATGTAACACGCAGAATACGGCGCTGTGGTCGGCAACGGGGCTATATAAGACAACTGTCTGGCGCAGTTGTTAGATTGTTTACTGCTGCTACAGTGGCAGGTCATCAAGATTTGACTGAGTCTGGGCGTGGTGTTATAGTCGGCGCACTAACGATGGGACACAGAATCTCCGAGATAGAGATGAAGTAGGGATTTTTCCGTACTATCATTTCACGAGTGTACCGTGAATGCCAGGAAACCGGAAAAACAACAAATCTCCGACATCGCTGCGGCCGGAAAAACATCCTGCAAGAACGGGACCAACAACGACGGAACAGAATCGTTCAACGTGGCAGAACTGCAACCCTTCCACAAACTGTTGCAGATTTCAGTGCTGGACCATCAACAAGTGTCAGCGTGTGAGCCATTCAACTAAACATCATCGATACGGGCTTTCAGAGCCGATGGTCCATTCGTGTACCTTGATGACTGCACGACACAAAGCTTTATGCCTCGTCTGGGCCAGTCAACAACAAAATTGGACTGTTGATGAATGCCTCGTCGGACAAGTCACGTTTCAAATTGTATCGAGTGGATGGACGTGTACAGGTGTGGAGACAACATCAAGAAACCATGGCTCCTGCATGTCAATAGGGGACTATTCAAGCAGGTGGAGGCTCTGTAATGGTGTGATGCTCGTGCAGTTGGAGTGATACGGGGCCGCTGGTACTTCTAGATACGACTCTGACAGGTGACACATAATAAGCATCCTGTCTGATCACCTGCATCCATTCATGTCCATTGCGCATTCTGACGGACTTGGGCAATTCCAGAAGGACAATGCGATACCCCACACTTCCAGAATTGCAACAGAGCGGCTCCAGTAACACCCTTCTGAGTTTAAATACTTTCGCTTGCCACCAAGTTCCTCAGACATGAACATTGTTGAGCATATCTGGGCTTCCATGGAATGAACTGTTCAGGAGAGACCTCCACGAACTTTTACGCATTTATGGACCTCCCTTTAGGATTCATGCCGTCAGTTCCATCCAGCACTACTTCACATGTTAGTCGAGTTCATGCCACGTCGTGTTGGGGCATTTCTGCGTGCTCGCGGGGGGGTCCTACAAGATATCAGGCAGATGTACCTGTTTCTTTGGCTCTTCAGTGCATGTTCCACACACTGAAACAAAGACAGCAAGAGTATGAAGTAATAGAAAGAATCTCGACAAAGGATAATATTACAGGTACCTAGGCAAACCAATCAACCAGTACCAGGAGCTCTCTCATTAGAAGTAACTCCAACGCTTCTAGAGTTTGCTATAATAACTACCTGTTTACAAATGAAGAGAAATACACAGAACACATTTCTGAAATGGAAACCACACCGTTGGTACAAAAAGAGCTACAATAACATCAAAGTTAAATTGAAGAACAACAGTACCATTCATACAAAATTTATGGCTTAAACGTTTCAGTTCAGCTCACACCTATCTCACTAAACAGCCAGATGGAATTTGAAGGCACAATATATGTCCTATCAAAATACGGAAACACCACAAACCCCTCCAAATATCTCCGTGTCACATGCATACATAATATGTATAAAGTGTTCATATCATGTATAAGCAAAGTGATGTGTATGATGCTTGATGAAAGTTGAAATACTGGCAGAAAAATAGAAATTCTGTGTGAAGAAATCTCAAAGTTGTAAAGACAGCTCATCGTAGATGCTGTCATATTACAGCAAGTAGCAGATGAAAAACTAGCATAGTTCAGCTTACATTGGTTACGAAATAGCTTTTGATTGCACTCCAAATACATAGCTTATTGAAGCTCTGCTGGTGTATGTTACTATCATCGTCATCATCATGATCATAAGGCGGCTGTTTGTGCTTACTCTTTTGTCGAGGTGGTCTATGTTACTTTTTACTTATTATTGTTACTATTATTATTATTATTACGCTGTATAATGTTTGACAGCACCACTAACCCAAGTAATTTTTACCACAAGCGGGAATAAAGAGTGAAAACTAATGTAAACAAGAACAAATGTATACCTGGACGTGAAAAGCCGCCTGATGATGAACCTGTCGATTCGAAACCGGTAACGGTGCTTTTTGTGCGAATAAATAGGATTATCAAAAGTGGCTTGTTGCTGTTTTCATCTTTGTAAGGGTCAACCTGAATACCTATTTCGTACACAGCCCAAATGGTTCAAATGGCTCAGAGCACTATGGGACTTAACATATGAGGTCATCAGTCCCATAGAACTTAGAACTACTTAAACCTAACCAACCTAAGGACATCAAACACAGCCATGCCCAAGGCAGGATTCGTACCTGCGACTGTAGTAGTTGCGTGGTTCCGGACTGAAGCGCCTAGAACCGCTTGGGCCACAGCGACCGGCTCGTACACGGTCACAGTCTAAAAATGTCAGATTTTGACAAAATAACGCTTGTATATAAATTCGACGTATACAAACTACACACACAAAAAATAGTTTTGCATCACCCCGGTTCCCAGATCTCCTGAAGACAGACTTTGACTGCGGATATTGTATCATAGACACAGCCCCTTTGGCCACATATGTCACTAGAACCGCCCACAGATGTAAACAACCACGCATGAGCAGCGCCTATTAGACGGAGGGGGTCCCACAGCCGATCAGTTCCAGTCATTCCGGCAGGAAGGAGGTACACAGCTCGTGTAGTCTGTAGTTCAACCATGCCTAGACGGCCAATACCGCTTTTCGATCGCGTCCGCATTGTTACTTTGTGCCAGGAAGAGCTCTCAATAAGGGAAGTGTCCAGGCGTCTTGGAGTGAACCAAAACGATGTTGTTCGAACATGGAGGAGATACATGGAGACAGGAACGGTCGATGTCGATGACATGCCTCGCTCAGGCCGCCGAAAGGCGACTACTGCAGTGGATGACCACCGCTACCTACGGATTATGGCTCTGACGTACCCTAACAGCAACGCCACCGTGTTGAATAACGCTTTTCGTGCAGCCACATGACGTCGTGTTACGACTCAAGCTGTGCGCAATAGGCCACATGATGTACAAATTCACGCCCGACGTTCATGTGGAGGTTCATCCTTGCAACCACGACAACATGCAGCGCGGTATAGATGGAGATGGGCCCAACAACATGAAAAATGGACCGCTCAGGATCGGCATCACGTTTTCTTCACTGATGAGTGTCGCATTTGCCTTGAATCAGACAATCGTCGGAGATGCCTTGGACACATTGTCCAGCGAGGACAGCGTCATGGAAGGCGCCATAACGTCTGTACGATACGTGAATGCCATCCTCCGACCGATAGTGGAACCATTTGGGCAGTATATTGGCGAGGCATTCGTCTTCATGGACGACAATTCGCGCTCCCATCGTCCACATCTTGGGACTGACTTCCTTCAGGATAACGACATCGCCCGACTAGAGGGGCCAGCATGTTCTCCAGACATAAACCCTATCGACTATGCCTGCGATGGATTGAAAAGGGCTGTTTATGGACGACATGACCCACCAACAACTCTTAGGGATTTACATCAAATCGCCGTTGAGGAGTGGGACAATCTGAACCAACAGTGCCTTGATGAACTTGTGGATAGTATGCCACGACGAATACAGGCATGCATCAGTGCAAGAGGACGTGCTACTGGGTGTAAGAGGTACCAGTTTGTACAGCAATCTGTACCACCACCTCTGTAGATCTCGCTGTATGATGGTACAATATGCAATGTGTAGTTTTCATGAGCAATAAAAAGGGCAGAAATGATGTTTATGTTGATCCCTATTCCAAGTTTCTGTACAGGTTCCGGAACTCCCGGAACCGAGGTGATGCAATATTTTTTTCTTGTGTGTATATAGATACTGGGCAAAGGTTATTATTCTTCCACGTAGATCTAAAATACATAACATTGAAAACCTGTACGGTATATTGTACTGTTAACGAATTTTCTGTAGAAGAAGCTTCCTAATACGTGTTAGTTAAAAACATCGACTTTATGTATAAGAGCTTTGCAACAAGTGTTCAAAAGTAGCGCGTTCCCATAACAACAAAAAAATATTTCTCACTTATTTTGTGACAGTTATATATAATTTCACCATAGAAGGAAAGTCGTATATATCATAATGTGCCATTAACGAATCTTCTGTAACGTAAATTATGATCCTCTTAGTATATCTTGGGATATGGTTTGTTTGTATGTCAAATTCATGACTGATACTAAGGTATTCAGTGTGTAATGTTCCCGTTTTAGATAGTTAAAAATGTTTGACGTTGTACAACCATATATCAAATAAGAAAATGTCAGTTGAAGGCATCACAAAATCATTTAAAAAATTCATCGCAGCTGCTGACCAATCGCAATGAAGATTATGCAATTGATAACGGTCGCCCGCAGTTATCAGCTTATTGATTAATGTAACACAGAAATATTCATTTTAAATAACCAACAGTTGTAGGCTAAAAATGTTTACTGCGGCTGCGGCACCACGTGCAAGAACATTTGCTAATGATTTGTCTGCTACTACTAAAGCAATTAGTAACTGTACCGGCATACAACTGTTCATTGATATTTATTACATTAGGTTTTCAAATCGGCTTCCTGTTTCATCACATCAAAAATTTTACTAGTCTAAAGTATATAATGCACTAAGTTTATGTAAGTCTTAGTCACTCATAAAAATAAATATTTGTCACATAATTTTGTGCACTCTACTTCACGTCACCCCAAGGAACAGGCAGAGCGTTTATTGAGGACCTAGATTACTTAAAGTGATATTTTTCTTGAAATAAAATTGTACTTCAGTTCATACTCGAATCTTTTACTGACAGTTGTTCATTGAAGAAAGTTTCTACAAAAGAACAGCGTCATTTATTGTATCATACTTTAAAGTTATTTTCGGGTAACTTTTGGATTCAGGGAACAAACGTGCATAAAATATTACGTGTGAATGTGAAGCACAAAAGAAATATTGTATTCTAGGATCCCCTCAGAAAGCTCAGAAACCCGAGATGTTCCCATCAGCTCCCCAGGCTGTTGACATTCCACCTTCAGCAACCCAGACCCAACAATTAAACACACATCGACCGGTGGCAAGCCGTTCAGTTATATTCTTAACTGTCTAAAAACAACATAAACGAAGCCCCATACTTCTAACCAATGCAATGTCTAAATCATTTGGGATTAGAATAATGATAACTTCAACCTCTGCTGGCCTTTGGACCGGATGTATATTTTGAAGGTTAGCGGTTACAAATAGCATGTTGTCATCTATGATGTTTTCTGTTCTGAATCAAATAAAGGTATTTTATGGGTAGTATTGATACGTCAAATTCCGTAGGTAAGCTCATGTTATATGTTTAGTGGTTCAGCTTTTGGTCTGGAAGAGTACATGAGATGGGAGTACCTTCATGTGTTGTGAGAGATTGGCGAGATGAGGATAAGGTACTGGTTAAAGAAATGAGGAGCTGTACTGAGTATCGGCGAGAACTGTGGTCTTGTATCAAGCTCAAAATGTTAATCGTAAAGAGTGAACTAAGAGGAGAGGTCAGTATAGCGGAAAGTGTTAGAAAAATGTCACATAGACATACGGTCTACATCAGACTGTTTCCGAGATACAAACATTTCATGTATAACGAGTACAGTGGAAAATAATTCAACTTTTCTCCTGAATCTATGTGTGATGTGGCATAATCGGCGATATACTAATAGCTACTTTTATTTTGGAGTAATTAATGAAGAAAAAAATTTACTTGTGTTTTTTATTCAAAATGTACGAGGGATTGATAAAAAATTTCCTCGATTTTACAATACTATGTCGTCTACCTTAACAAATACAGAGAAATGAGCTAAATCTTAACTTGCCTTAACTTTTACACGCATGTACACACAACTGAGCTATTAGGAAGCTAGGATCTGTCAGCAGTAAGGTGCAGGATGTAAAAAAAAATATTTTTAGAAAGAAAATTATTTATTTACCACAGAGACTAACCTTACAACCATCACAGAAAGTAACATTTAATCTTAACAGTGGGCAAATTTTTGATTACATTGATCAGCAAATCGAAACATTTCTTTCGATTCCGATAAATGTACAAGAATCTAACAATTTTTTTTAGCAACAGTGTCTGTAATAAACAGTAACAAATAGTGGATACGTACGTTACGATATACGTCTTTGAAGTAGGCAATGAAAACATTAATGCAAAATAATTCTTTAAAGGCAACTAATTGCACCTGTCTGTGCAGCAGGCCCAGCAGTACGTGAAAAATTTATCAAAGCAGATGATTAAAACCATTAATACACAAAATTCAGAAAATAACGACAAAATATGTAATATAAAAGGAGACTATATTGTACATGTTTGTGAAGCAGACGAAGTTTTATGATCAGTACTAAAGCCAAAATGTAAAACAATCAAACATTTAAAAGAGAAATAATTTACACACGCCTGTGAGACAGACAGAGCAGTATGAAAAGAAATTGTAAATTACGCACGTTCATGAAACGAACGGAGCAAAATTTAATCCATTCATTTGCTAATAAGAGCTTTATTTGGGGAGGAACCTCGGGCGGTTGCTCTATTCAGCACAGACTGTGGAACATACAGAAAACAAATTCAATTTGCATAGCAATGCACAAGTCCCTTAAACCTTAAACACCACAGTGACATGTCAACATACAGCAAAAGTCGTTATCAGGCCACAAATGCAGTATTGTACCAAGGCAGTATTTAAATTCAGTACGCGCATCAATAGTGCAAGGTGAAAATTGCCATTAAATAAAATTTTGACTAGCTGCAAACAGACAGAAGAGACCGTCACGTTAGGATACTAACATGAAATTTACGAAAAGGTTTTACCCCCTGTTCCGCACGGGGTTAGCCGAGCGGTCTGAGGCGCTACAGTCATGGACTGTGCGGCTGGTCCCGGAGGAGGTTCGAGTCCTCCTTCGGGCACGGGTGTGTGTGTTTGACCGTAGGATAATTTAGTTTAAGTAGTGTGTAAGCTTAGGGACTGATGACCTTAGCAGTTAAGTCCCATAAGATTTCACACACATTTGAACCTTTTTTTCTTACCCCCTGCATTGGTGGACACAACTCAGAAGCTGTCAGGACCTCTACTAAAACGTACACTCAGAGCGCATATCAGGTAGCAAGTGAAAAATCGCACAGGTTTTCTCCAAAACACCACGAAAATAATACACTAGAGGAAATGTTTAATTCCAGGAATGCAGTAGTATTTAAATTTACAAATGAACGCACCAATAGTGCAATGCAAGAATTACAATTAAACGAGTTTTAGGTCTAATGACGTTCGGATGCTGATCCATCTTTACTGCATGGCCCAAACTGATCAGTAGAATGACCAAACGTGAACAAAACACACTTAATGGTGACAGAGTAGGAGTTTGTCTCGCGAATCGTCACTAACACGTTAATGGAGCTCACCATGGTTCCCGCATTAGGCAGGATGTGGATGTCCTCCAACCAAGGCAGCTGGCAACTCGCCAAAACGACTGCAGATTGTGGCCCTCACAGACAGAGGAAGGTCTCAACGCTTCAGTAGTCGAAGGTGCGGTCCGCGACGAAACACCTGCGATCCAAACTCAGGGAGCGGTCCACCACGACGCTTCGGCACAGGTTACGATTCCAGCGAAGGCTCCGTCCAGCGGGCAACTCTCTGCCGACAACCAGAAAACGGTCGTTGAGCTGACAGCCCAGCAGCGAGTTGTGCGTGGGCTTAAACCGCCATCGTGCTCCTGCTAGCGCGTCACTACATGGGCCGTCAGAGAAACAGTAACTTATCAACGCAACGAAATAGTTTTAAAGAGATCCACAATCGATATCAGGGTGCGCGCACCGTTCAACATCCTTGAGGAACCTTTTACAATTTCGTTTAAAATCAACAGTTTCATTTGCATTTTCCAAATGTTTAATGAGACCTCCGGATGGACGACAACCATGCAGAATACTGTGAAATTCGTACCATACATTTGTGAAAATGTCCATACTTTACTGCTTCGTGGCAGTTGCTTGCGGGGTCACACTTCACGCAAAGTTGTTACAGAAGGCGCATACATCGAGGCTTTCACAAAATACGCCAAAAAAGAGAAAAAATCATTATAGTGAGATGAGGTGACCTTCGAGGCCACGATAGTCAGGAGAGCTTAAAATTACTGTGCCTCGCTAGTCAACTTCAGACAGAAGGTTGCGTGATCACTGTCCACCTCCATCATCATAAGATGAAATTGGCCGTATTTTGCAGGAAGAATGGTAAAGATTCCCTTGAAAATCAGAAAGGACCAGTATTTATCCATTCCGAGACAACCGGAAGTTGTTTTGAATGTCAACGGGTTTCCTACATCGTATTAGGCACGGTAATGTGTTTTTTTTCCGATGTCCCATATTTTTCGTCCAACCACCGTAGTAATCCAATGACGGACGTGAATATTTGTAAAAGATATGACCTTGTCAAAACAGATGGTTCTTTCGAATATAAAATTTCTGTAGTGTATTCGTTAAGTTAAAATTCACCGAAAACTTTTATTTTCAATACTGTGGAAGACAGTCTTGTGAAATCGGATGAGTCTTTTTCAGACACACTGTACTTTATTGTGACTGAAGTAGACCGCGACTTCTTCTATAGCTAGTAGGTCTAGGTGGAGAAAGACTCCTGGGAGATCTAGATGAGGTAGCTAAGTATGTATTCATTCTACGCTGAGATGACAAAAGTCATGGAGTACCTCTTAACATCGTGTCGGATCTCCATTTTCCCGGATTAGTGCAGCAACTCAGCTTGACATGGACTTAACAAGTCGGAAGTCCCTGCAGAAATACTGAGTCATGCTGCCTCTATAGCAGTCCATAGTTTCGAAAATGTTCCCGGTGCTGGGTTTTGTGCACGAACTGACATCTCAATTATGTCACACACTGGATTCATGTCTGTCTAGCTGTGTGACCAAATCGTTTTCTCAAACTGTCCAGAATGTTCTTCAAGTCAATTGCAGTCCACAGCTCGTGGTCTCGTTGTTGCGTTCTCGCTACCCGAGCTCAGGGTCCCTCGCCCGATTACCGGCGAGGTCATGTCAGTGTGGTCTGGTGACATAGCGCATTGACGTCCATAAAAATTCCACCGTTTTTTGGGAACATTAAGTCCATGAATGGCTGAAAATGGTCTCCAATTGCCGAACAGAACCATTTCCAGTGAACTGTCGGTTCAGCTGGACCAGACGACCCAGTCCACTCCATCTAAATGGAGCCCACACCATTATGAAGCCACCATCACCTTGCACAATGCCTTGTTGACAACTAGGGATCATGGCTTCGTGAAGTCTGCGCCACGAGCTCTCATCAAGTGAAATCCGGATCGATGTGATCAGGCCAAGTTTTGCGGTCGTCTAGACTCCAACCGATCTTGGTAACGAGCTCTGGAGAGTCGCTGCAGGCGATATCGTGCTGTTAGCAGTGGCACTCACGTCGGTCGTTTGCTGCCATAGTCCGTTGACGCCAAATTTCGCCGCACTGCCCCAGCTGTTACGTTCGGCGTACGTCCCACACTGTCTTCTGCGACTATTTCACGCAGTGTTGCTTGTCTGTTAGCAGTGACAACTCTAAGCAAACGCCGCTGCTCTCGGTCATTAAGTGGAGGCCGTCGGTTACTGCGTTGTCCGCGGTATTATTGGCACAATCTTGATACTGTGGATGTCGGAATACTGAATTCCCTTGCGATTTCCGAAATGGAGTGTACCATGTGTCCAGCTCCAACTACAGATCCGCATTCAGAGTCTGTTAATTTCCGTCGTGCGGTCATAATCACGTCAGATACCTTTTCACATGAATCATCTAAGTACACTACTTGCCATTAAAATTGCTACACCAAGAAGAAATGCAGATGATAAACAGGAATTCTTTGGACATGTATATTATACTAGAACTGACATGTGATTTCATTGTCACGCAATTTGGGTGCATAGATCCTGAGAAATCAGTACCTAGAACAACCACCGCTGGCCGTAATAACGGCCTTGATACACCTGGGCATTGAGTCAAACAGAGCTTGGATAGCGTGTACAGGTACAACTGCCGATGCAGCTTCAACACGATACCACAGTTCATTAAGAGTAGTGACTGGCGTATTGTGACGAGCCAGTTTCTCGGCCCCCATTGACCAGACGTTTTCAATTGGTGGGACATCTGGAGAACGTGCTGGCCAAGGCAGCAGTCGAACATTTCCTGAGTGCAAAAAGGCCCGTACACGACCTGCAACATGCAGTCGTGCATTATCCTGCTGAAATGTAGGGTTTCGCAGGGATCAAATGAAGAGTAGAGCCACATCTGAAATGTAACGTCCACTGTTCAAACTGCCGTCAATGCGAACAAGATGTGACCGAGACGTGTTACCCATGGCACCCCATACCATCACGCCGAGTGATCGCCATTATGGCGATGACGAATACACGCTTCCAATGTGCGTTCACCGCGATGTCGCCTAACACGGATGTGACCATCATGATGCTGTAAACAGAACCTGGATTCATCCGAAAAAATTGTATTTTGCCATTCGTGCACCCAGGTTCATCATTGAGGACATCATAGCAGGTGCTCCTGTCTGTGATGCAGCTACAAGGGTAACCGCAGCAATTGTCTCCGAGCTGATAGTCCACGCTGCTGCAAAACATTGTCGAACTGTTCGTGCAGATGGTTATTGTTTTGCAAACGTCCCCATCTGTAGACTCAGTGATCGAGACGTGGCTGCACGTTACAGCCATGCCTGTCATCTCGACTGCTAGTGATACGAGGTCGTTGGGATTCAGTACGGCGTTCCGTATTACCCTCCTGAAGCCACCGATTCCATATTCTTCTAACAGTCATTGGAACTCGACCAACGCGAGCAGCAGTGTCGCGATACGATAAACCGCAATCGCGATAGGCTACAAGCCGACCTTTATCAAAGTCGGAAACGTGATGGTACGCATTTCTCCTCCTTACAGGAGGCATCACAACAACGTTTCACCAGACAACGCCGGTCAACTGCTGTTTGTGTATGAGAAATCGTTTGGAAACTTTCCTCATGTCAGCACGTTGTAGATGTCGCCAGCGGCGCCAACCTTGTGTGAATATTCTGAAAAGCTGCTCATTTGCATATCACAGCATCTTTTTCCTGTCGGTTAAATTACGCGTCTGTAGCACGTCATCTTCGTGGTGTAGCAATTTTAATGGCCAGTAGTCTACAAATGACAGCTCCGTCAGTGCACTGCCCATTTATACTACGGCCATTTGTGTATGTGCACATCGCTATCCCATAACTTTTCTCACCTCAGTGTCATTACGACGGGCCTTGTTGTGTACTCTAGACCTGTCTTTGATACTCTTTCACATCAAAATGTAGCGAAAAGTCGATCATCAGTCCGTACAAAACTGACATTCCTTAGAGTGGCCCTGGGAGGATTTGGAAGCTCCTTTGCCGCAGCCGTATATTTGCGGCGCTGCAGCCGGACCGTTGGTCTGTTTGTTATCCCGGCCGGCGGACACACGGCGCGCAGCCGGCGAGACGGATTGCGCGGCCGCGGCGCCCGAGCAGCACGCAGCTGTGGGCTTTCTGGGGGCCGCGGCGCCATCCATCAAAACGCGGCGGTTCGTCTCCCATCACAGACCTGTGCACTCGATCTTCGCGGACGTCCTCTCCTTCGCAGCAACTCTTGGATATGATCTGTTACTTAGGCACTGTCAGGGCGGAGACGCTTAACTTCCTCTGTCGACCACAGGAGGATCGAATAACGCCGTTCACTTGGCTAACACACATCAAAATCTGCAGAAAGGTCCGTGAAAATTTCTTGCATATGTCCAATGTCACTACGAATATTTCAAAGAAACTAAAACATTCGTCGCTTCATCTAGAGTTAACAAGCTAAAAAGAATACTGGGGAACCCGATCAATTAAACACCAATGAGCTCTGGGACTAATATTTCAATGATTTCCTTGACTTTAAGAAACAACACAATTTCTCTGGAGTTAGTTTCTCTGTGCTACTGCGAAAGTAAATGGTAGCATGACATTAATGCCCCGACAGCTGAGTGGATTGCCGGTACGGTAGCCCAGCGTGTTCGGCCAGAGTCAGTTGGCCTCTGTAATAAAAAATTGAGTGGAAGGATCAACCACCGAACTTGAACAGGATCTCTTGCGGTGTCCGCAACGACCGAACACAACGATCAACAATGAACACAACAACAACAACAAAAAGTGGTCAGTGGTCAGAGTGACGGATTGCCGTCCTACGGGTTCGATTCCCGGCTAGGTCGGAGATTTTGTCCACTCAGGGACTGGGTGTTGCGTTGTCTTCATCATCATTTCTTCCCAATCCGGCGCGCAAGTCGTCCAATGTGGCGTCGAATGCAATGAGACCTGCACCAAGGCGGCCGGACCTGCCCCGGATGAGGTTTCCCGGACAATGACACCAAATGCTGAATGCCAGTGGCCGGGAGACACCTGCCAGGGTGTTCGGCTGGGTGGTGCAAGTCCACTTGACATCACTTCATCGACGCAGAAGATGAGCTGAAATGTTCTGGATGACACAAACACTCAGTCCTCGAGCAAAGAAAATCTACAACCCGGCCTGCAAACGAAGTCGACACCCTACTAGAGGCTGTCACACTAGCTACTGATCGTTTTGTTTGTTCTACGGTCTCTCTCTACATTGTCTTTCTTCTGTAGGAAGATCGGTTCTGTGCCGACGTCGCATGATGTTCCTCAGCGTGTAGCGATAAGAACTTTTTTTGTATTACAGAGGGGACCAGTCTCCTCCTCGCCGAACGTGCTGAGCCACCGCGCCGGCTGGCCAACAACTGTGGACGGCTACTACTGTAACAATGAGAGTCGTGTACGTGGACATCTGAATCATTTCCTTGAAAGTAAAAATGTAATATCTAGAAACATTTTAGAGTACTAATAAACGTAATTTCTATCTGTTAATTTCATTTTGCGTTTTATCTTTTACAAAGCTAGAAACTAAATATGTAATATTAAGCGATTACTATTTCGCTTCTCGAGTACGTGGGTTCCGGGTTCGATTCCCGGCGGGGTCAGGGATTTTCACCTGCCTCGAGATGACTGGGTGTTGTTGTGTCGTCTTCATCATCATCATTCATCCCTATTACGGTTGGAGGAAGGCAATGGCAAACCACCTCCGCTAGGACCTTGCCTAGTACGGTGGTGCGGGTCTCCCGCATCGTCCCCTACGCTCTGTCAAGGAGTATGGGAACTCATCATCATCACTTTGAATCAGCTGAATTAACTGACAGGTGGCTGATCTATAGTGTTTCCTGTCTAGTATTAAATCAGCCAGTACTTAATCTGCATCTTCCAACGCGACATCCTCCTCTAGCATTATTTTTCCTCAACAGTAGTTGTCGATACCGGTATTATTTTTCGAATTTTGAACAAGTCAGTATTATCTCAGTTAATTTTTCTGCTAACTTTCATATAATTTTATACACAGTATGTTATGTTTCATGAAAAGCAATTACTTTATAAAATATTTTAGTTTAGATGTTATAATCGATAAGTACTAGTTCTGAATGTACCCGTAATTAAAATTATTTTCTTAGAAACGTTTGGAATTCCGAATTATTTACAATTGAAAAAATCAATTATTAATTACGCAATACTGTACTGTTTACTACGTTTATTTCTGGATTCACATATGAAATAATAAATCGAAATTAGTAATGTAACGAAAACTAACAGGAACTCATTCGTTAAGAAAAATTGTAAACCCTTTGGAATATTGTTATTTCCGGAGAGTGTGAGAGTCGTAAGCTTGCATCGAATGTGATCGGACGTATTTTTGCATAATATGTGCAAACAACGTAATTTCGGCTTTGTTAATGCGAAAAATCAAAATATATTATGATGTACTAAACGTGAGAAAATCTGTGGAAAATATATTTACGTTATAAAATTCTGCAACAGCAGTCCTCCAATTTATTTAGTTCAAACCAAACTTGAGGCTCTGATGTTAGACTTTCAGCTTCAAGAATCAGACCCTTAACAAGAAGAACTGGAGCCATCTCAACATGACGAGCTAAGTAAACTGGAAAGTTCATAGTAATCTTTGTTCCTCTCAAATCTTCATAAAAGACTTTGTTTATTAATTTCTTGGACTGGGTATTGTTTATTGTGGACAGTAGATGGAAGAAGGAAGGAGGGGGAGATTACAGTCTACATCTTCACTCTGAAAACCGCTGTGAAGAGAATGGCGGAGCATTAGAGAAGCATGGTCATTAATTTATTTGAGTTGCTGTATGTCAATAGACCACACCTACCGTGTCTTCAAGAATTTTGCCTGTCATTATTCCACAACCAATCCAAATGTTCTGTGGAAGTTATTGCTGCACTCCACTACAATAACCAGCGCCAATAGTCACATGTTAGTTTCACTCTTGGCGAAAGGTCACGGAGGTACTGAAAAATTTGAATTGACAAACTATCCTACTGAAACCTACTTAAACGACGTTAAGAACCATCTTTAAGTGATGACGATAGGACAACACTACAACCCCCAACGGAATCGCTGCCCTGGGAACACGACAAAAGGTTTCCCTGATTACAGCTCGCACAGACGCATTTAAGCAATAATTTTCTCCCACTCTCCACACCCGAAGATAATGGGAAGAAGTCATTCAGTAGGAAGACTGGCCTCAAGACTTTATAGTAATGTACCTTGACTTACCTGAAACTAATTAACTTACCGAGTTTCCCATCAGAGATATCAGCTTTTACTAATATATTTTTGTTACCATAATTCATAAAAACTGAGTGGCATCCTTTACTAAGTAATTAAGCCATTAATTCAGAAATTGCATAAATTTAGAAACTTGACCAGAAATTTAAAGACGGCCCCTGTATTCCCAAATGCGTTATTCCCAACGCAGACATACAAAATGGTTCCATGAACTTTTACGTTTTATCAACTGATTACGTATTTTGTAAGCCAAATAACTATTCAAACATATCGCTCAGCCCAGCTAGAAAATTCTAGCCTAGCAGTTATTTCAAACTATAAAGTAGTTTCGTAAATACTAAAATGTTCATGCACCGGTCTATAGGAGTTAGTCCCCACCCCAAAAGAGTTCAGTCTTGGCTTGTACATCTTAGTTGTAACATCTATTCGAAAGTTGGGAACCTCGTGGCTCTTCAGTTTAACGTTAATGTCCGCTCCCGATTAATAAACGACTAACATAGTCCTAAAAATAGCCCATATCCAGACGATTTACATCTTTGTAATAACTTGCACTGGTCTGTAACTTCCTTGAGTCATTGAGTAGATAATCTTCATTCCGTTCGCTACTTTCTCTAAACATAATGGCTGTAACTGTATTGGTGCCGAAAAGCTAGAACTCAGTTACTTTAACTGACTGTGTAAATTGAAACGAGTGTTGTGATAATATTCTGATGGGACTATATTGTCGAAGTGCACTGTATTTGGTTCTGTGAAATTGTGTGCATCACATGAGTGAACAGTCTTTTGTGTAACGGTCGTCGTTCTGCCTGTAGTGACAATAAATGTGGGAAAAGTCAAATCAACTAAAAGCTGTATGGTACATTATTGGAATATTTCCCGTAATACCGGTTTTATAGCAAATCTACAAACTTACTCCAACGAGCAGCCAAACGCAGAATGAGTTTTTGCAGGAAGGTCACGTTTCAACTTGCCGGATTCAAGACGTTCACTTTACCCCTCCAGGCATAGTCAACAGATTTGTGATCCACAGAGAGCGGTATGGAGCAAAGAACATCCAGAGTTTAACATATCATCAACATATAGGTTATTATAGCCTGAACACTAGGGTGCCTAGACAAGGATGAAGGAAGATATCGATCGTGTTTTCTTCAATGTGGATACCTCTATTTTCAGCTGAAGTGATTCCAGGTAACCACAGAAAAGCTAAATATTAATGGTTTGTCAGGAACTTTTTCGCCGGCCGGTATGGCCGAGTGCTTATAGGCGCTACAGTCTGGAACCGCGCGACTGCTACGGTCGCAGGTTCGAATCCTGCCTCGGGCATGGATGTGTGTGATGTCCTTAGGTTAGTTAGGTTTAAGTAGTTCAAATTTCTAGGGGACTGATGACCTCAGAAGTTAAGTCCCACAGTGCTCAGAGCTATTTGAACCATTTTTTAGACTTTTTCTTCATAAATACGAGTCGAATGTCTTAGCTATAGTGTCATCTCGCACCTAGGTGACATTAACGATGGGGAAAGTAGGCTCTCACTCCTGGAGTGTTAATCGAACGAAGTGTTGCAGCGGTTTAAGTAACGGACTCGTATTCAAAGAAGGGCTCAAATCTGCACTCGGCCACTTAAATTTAGGTATTCATAGTTTTCCAAAAACAGTTCAGTAAATGCTGTGTGATGTCTAAAGACCTTGTCGTCAACGAAGTGCTAAAACCAAATCTTCCACCTTCCTTTTTCGAAACGCAATTATATTTTTGGAAACGAAATGGTCGTGATTTGCCTCTCGCCTTGTATAGGTTCTCAGAAGCCGCTCTGAATGAACCAACAAACGCACGTCTTGTGCCAGTACCAATAGGCTGGCCGGCCGCTGTGGCCGAGCGGTTCTAGGCGCTTCAGTCTGGAACCATGCGGCTGCTACGATCGCAGGTTCGAATCCTGCCCCGGGCATGGATGTGTGTGATGTCCTTAGGTTAGTTATGCTTAAGTAGTTCCAAGTCTAGGGGACTGATGATCTCAGATGTTAAGTCCCATAGTGCTTAGAGCCATTTGCACCAAGCCAATAGGCTGTCTTCGACGGGCTACGGTAAATCGATGTGAAACCGAGCGAGGTGGCGCAGTGGTTAGACACTGGACTCGCATTCGGGAGGACGACGGTTCAATCCCGCGTCCGGCCATCCTGATTTAGGTTTTCCGTGATTTCCCTAAATCACTCCAGGCAAATGCCGGGGTGGTTCCCCTGAAAGGGCACGGCCGACTTCCTTCCCTAATCCGATGAGACCGATGACCACGCTGTTTTGTCTCCTTCCCCAAAACCAACCAACCAACCAAATCGATGTGGGCATTATTTACATCTGTATATTAGCAGAAACCTTAGTTGCCTTGTTACGTATGGTGATAGATATGTGCGGTATGAAAGCAGAGTCTTGTGCTAACCTGTCCAAGATTGAGCATTCGCGTTACACTACCAATCTCAGAAGATTTGCGGCGAACATTTACTGGCTTTTACAGTCGTGATTACTTTATTATCAATCAAGCATCCACTTTGCCGCTGCAGGCACTTGACTTCGTTAGAAAGTACTGATCAATACATGCGACAAGCGAGCGCAAATGTCGCTTACACACGCTACCATAGTTAGGGTGGCCATCTTGATTTACCCGACGTGGCAGCTGCGGGGCGAATCTACACTCTGACTGGCTGCTGTTTGTGCGCCAGATTATACAACTTCTTTAATTATTGGTTAAATAAAACGTTAAATAGGAATTTGTATAACATAAATGAACTTCCGCAATGTAGTGATTAGGGAGTACTAATGAAAACTATGAACAGCCCGTATCACTTCACACTTTTTCGTGTTGTTACGAACGATGCTCCATGTTGGCAGTGAGTAAACGTCAAGTTTTGGTGCAAGCCAGTAACGTTGAGTGATGTCGGGCTACGCAGTTAGATTTCAGAATTGGGTGGCAGTCAATAGAAATGTATTTCTTGGTGCGAGTATGCAAGGAATGCAAATCAGTTACATATTAGGAAAGTTCTCATACATCGTTCATTAGCACATATAGAACATGTGTGGAGTATTTTGCGTGTGGGTTTGTAGAAAGTCTATCGATGTCAGGACACAATTTGATGACTGTGGTTATTTGAACCAACGCTAACTTCCTCAATGAAATAACATATTCCTTATGAAATCTCGGTAAAGTTACTTACTAGTTTGCCAGAGGCTAATTATTCGAGTTACATAAAGCAGCACTCCTTTTCAGCCATCAGTACCTAATGAACATCGGACTCCTCGCCTCTCACAGCTCTGTGACAACTATTTGGAGTGAAGACAACAGGTCAGTATAATTTACAGAACTTTGCAATCTTTTCCGACGCGTCACTATGCATCTGTGACTTCCAAACTGATTGTAGTTTCAGTATAAATGAGGCCAGTAACATGGACACAGTGGTAATAACCCTAGGGAAAACGTTATAACATCATAGAACGTAAAAAACAATGATAAGAGGTATGTTGGCAACGGACAGCATTCAGACTCAGGCGCGGCTTATGCACTAAAAATACACGTTACCATGCTTAGTACGGTGTAGGAAAATCGTTGGCATTCAATACAGTTTCCAGTCGTCTCGGATGGATAAATGCAGGTTCTGAGTGGTTCTCAATGGAATCCTATATAATTTTTCCTGAAAAAATCGCGACAACTTCAGATAATGATGATGGAGATAGATAGAAACCACGTACCCTTCTCTTCAAAGTGGATCACAAAGACTTAATAATGTTGACATCTATTGACTGTAGTGGTCAAGGGAGACGCAAAAATTCATCCTCGTGCTCACAAAACCAGTCGTGGACGACGCGAACTGTGTGGACAGCGGCTCCGTCGTCTTGGAACACAGCATCGCGATTGTGGCACAAAAATTGTACAATGGGATGGACATGGTCACCCAAAATGGTCACATAATCCATGGCAGTAATTCTTTCTTCCAGAGTAACCATGGAATACCGAGATATGACTGCCCATATCATCATCGAATCCCCATCATTTTTCACTCTTGGGACGTAAACTCTGACAGAAGTTGGAAACAGCATGAAAGCAAATGACTCTTCCATTGCTCCATACTCAAGATTTTATTGCTTCGGCCCTAAGTTTTCCTATTGCGGGCATTTACACCAGTGATGAGTGGTTTTGGAATTACATCTCGCCCTGCATTTCCCAGTTCCTGAAGCTCTTTTCGCGTTTTTTTGCTGCTGACAGTGTTCGCAAGTGAGATACTCAGTCCTGCAGTGCCTTTCTTAGCTATCGTTCTCCTAATCCCAATCAGTGGCCGATCATCATGATAACTCAACACACAGTTTCGTCTGCTTCGTGACATAGAGGGTAATCGTTTTCCGTTTTCTACGTGTGCGGTGTAAATCTCCGATATGGTGCCTGTTGGAACACCAGACACTTCGGATACCTTTTGGAAAGAACCCACCATACGAGAAGCAACAATTTACGAGCTCCGACATAATGCACTCACAACTACACTGAACGCTATTCCAATCGACAGACACTTGCAACCTGCAGGTTCGGCTAGGATCTGCGTTTATGTTCAATTATACATTTATCGCGGTGTTTCGGTATTTTTGGCCACCCCTTTACACTAGAGCAGCCATCTGCCTTGCGGTAGTGGTAACATCGGTTGTCGTCAGATCACCAAGGTTAAGTGCTGTCGGGCTGGGCTAAGATGGGTGACCATCCGATCTGCCGTGAGCTGTTGGCAAGTGGGGTGCACTCAGCCCTTGTGAGGCAAACCGAGGAGATACTTTATGGATAAGTAGTGGCTCCGGTCTTGGAAACTGACATACGGCGGGAGAGCGGTGTGCCGCCCACATGCCCCTCAGTGACGCCTTTGGACTGAGGATAACACGGCCGCCGGTCGGTACCGATGGGCCTTCCAAGGCCTGTTCGGACGGAGTTCAGTTTAGTTTAGTATTCTAGAGGTGACTTCTTGAAAGTCGGAAATATTGTCTATTCAGGAGGCAACATAGTACGTACAGTACAGTTTCTGCGGTCTGTGGTACTTTCCGCTATGACAGCTCGTTCCTTCTCGTTCGTCATCGCTTACTCACGACGCCAGGTCATTTTTGTCGGATACTCGCAGCCGAATCATTTTTCCCCACACTGCCACTGCTATCTGCTGTTGACTGCGGCCTGTTCCTCCTGGAGCACATCAGACCGTCTGCTTAACTGTTCGGATTATTCTCTTCATCATTACTCTGGTGCATTAAATAACGATAAGCTTGCTATTTACTTAAGAAAAATGTGGACTTCTCGTACAATGCACGCGCTTGCAAACCGTTGTTGATGTACAGTTAGCAGGTACAACACTCAGTTGTCCACTTGCTATCTGATTATGACTTTGTAGTTAACAACTTCTTATGTGTAGGTTGCTAGCATGCGACACTACTAAGCTGACTGGCAAAAATGTTCATTATTTCATGAGATTTTTGACTAATTCTTGAGATACCCTCAGTGTGTACTATCACCCAAAGAATTACTGCCAGTCCCAGTGTTTTACTATCAGTGATTAGAAAGCAGAATGATGAAGAGATTGTGGACCCGATGTTAAGCAGTGTGGATGTGTGACATGGATGCTCACACAATACTGATATTCAGCAATGAAATGATGAGTATTCATATGCATCGTTAGAATCTGAGCGAACTGGAGATAACCGTGTGATCACCCTGCCCCTAATTCATACACAACAGCGTCAGCATTATGGGTACTCACCTTATGGTACTTCCACTATGGATTATTGTTCGCTGATGACCACTCTGAAAAATCTGTTCCAGTCGATCTGTCTTCTGAACAGCTTACCAGGATGGCGCAAAAACTTGTAGTTAATCTGGCTTGCCGCCTGCCTAAGGAGGTGATCACAAACAGCTGTGCTCATCCGTGCAACACTATGTAGCTATCAGTAGAGTCTTTGGCCCCTTGCCTGGTAACTGTGGCTCGGGCGGTCCGCTAGAGGGCAGCGACATATGGCTGTACGAGGATAGAGGCTCGTGCGTGAGCTACGGCAAGGAAGTTGATTGAGTATCCACTCCAGTACTGCGACTAATGAGCGATATTTTGCTGGCGACTGCGTATAACGGCAGAGGAACTGCCTTCCGAATTTGGATTCGCTTGGAGTATCGAGGCGGGCGTGTTGACCGTTAAAGTGGTGGCCACGCTAAGGCGGCAATAGTTTTTCATATTTTATTGCTTGTACCCCCTTTATTCCAGTATGGAAAAATAAAAAAAAAAGATGCTATCTGCTTTTCTGAAGTGTCCTACTGGAACGTAAAAAGAGCTAGAATTTCTTGTTTGTGATATTTGATAGCATTGTTAAACAGACTAATTGAAATTGAGTATTTTGTTTAATGCAACACCTGATCATTCACCAACGTATCTCCATACCGCTTCAGTATGCTCGCAGATAAATGACCGTCGGTGACACACACAGTGATTTTAAATTTAACCGCAGTAAATACAATCCTCACCTTTAGGTATACTTGTTTCAACACATCTAGACATTTGCCTGCTAGAAAATTTAAAACGAGAGATGAATTCTGGCACAACACGAACATGTTCCGCAATTACAGTAATATCTGGTGTATCCACTCTTCATCTTTACGACGACTTGAAGTTTGCTGGGGACAGTTTCAATGACGTGTCTGAATGTCTCTTTTCCTCAAAAACAGAAACCAGGGAAGGTAGTGTGAAACGTCCCCTTAGAAAAATTATACAAGACTGTGCTTAAACTGACACACAATATTTTTAGCGCTGGCAGGGTCGCCATATGAAACGTCCCCTTAGAAAAATTATACACGACTGTGCTTAAACTGACACACAATATTTTTAGCGCAACGCAATCTGACTTCCAAAAATCCCTACGAAAGAATGACCCTGACTAACATTAACCTATACGTTTCACAAATCACTTACCTCACAAAAATCTTCGTTACTCGAACTACTGCAATACAGCGAGCGCCACTACTGTCAGCTAAATAAAAGATTCAAACTACGGAAGTCACTAACTACTGATAGGCACAGTTAGCAAATGAAAGATTTTAATAGAGAAGAAACAATATATTTACCTTTATAGTCTTATTATATATATATCAGTTCATCACACCAATTCTTACAAATTTCAAAACTCCGCCATCTCTCTCCCCACGTCCACCACTGCTGGCGGCTCACCTCCAACTGCGCAACGCTACGCGCTGTTAACATCCAGCTGCCGCTGCCCAACACTACAATGGCAGACAACAATGCAAACCAGCCACAGACTACACACGGCACACCCAGTGATTTTTCATACAGAGCGCTACGTGGCGTTACCAATAAGAAAACGTAAACAGCCTACTTACAAGTGATATTAGAGTCTGGGGTCTGGAGTGAAGACAACGTTCTAACTCATCACAAGTCTGGAGTCGGGGCAGACCATTTCAGAAATTTTACTGTCCACAACCCATTGCCACACAGACGCTGTTTTATGACAGGGTGCATTGTTGTGCTGATACAAACAAGTATCATCTTCTAGCTGTTCCTCTACTGTACACAGTACACAAGGCCGTAAAATGTTTTCTTATCCTACCGCATTTGACGTTTTTTTGACCACAGTAAGAGGAACACGTATTAATAACGAAAAATATCCACATACTGTAACACCGTCTCTTCCTTAACTTCTCTGAAGACGCTACACATTACGGCGGGTAGTGTGCTGCAGGCATTCGCCAAACTCAAACACATCCATCGGATCGCCGCGGCTGTAGCGTGATTCATCACTGCGAATCACTCGTTTCCAGTCATTCAACGTCCAGTGGTGTCGCTTACCACTGACCACAGAAACGTTTGGCTTATGAGAAGTACCATTTTCTTTTTAACTCGCTATGCAGAGTCACTGTGCTAGTTCGACTGCAGGTAACACTTTGGAACACACGAGTGATTCCTTCCATTGGTTTCCTGAGTCTTTTCACAGACTCCGTCTGCTTTGCGCCACGGTAACTATCCGTCACTCCATGAGGCTTGCCTTGCTCGGTTTTTAGCTAAACGTATTTCTTCGCGCTTCCACTCTACAATTGCATCACTTACAGTCGACCTGGGTAGCTTTTGACGGGTTGAAATGTCGTTGTTGAATTTGTGACTCAGATAAAGTGTTGAGGTTTGGGTACTTGGACGCAGAATTGTTAGTCTAGACTGACAGCCATAGTTCACTTACTGGCTCAGAAAACATTAGGTAGTACATAATGTGATGAATTTGCAGTGATGTATGTGCATATTAAGATATCACACATAAAAATATCTACACTTATACCCGTTACATTGTGTATAAAACGATTACTAAAGTCTATCCATCAACACTGCAACCGAAGTGAAGAGATATTTTCCTAAAACCGTCACTTAATGCCTCACACATGAGAATAATTTTACAAGTCAGCTCGAGCTCCCATGGTAAACAATGAAGTTCTGGCATTCAGCTGCTGGTAACGCTAAAATTCGATGTTGACAAAAGTTCCAACAAGTGAAATGAAAAGTCCTCCAACTACTGTCACAGTTTTATTAAGTCCTTGTGCTCTAGTGCAGTGAAAAAGTTAGAATCCGAGAAATGAAATGATCGTATGGCATTACTGGCTAGGAGACTATCTGTGGTCGTTCGGACCCCAGGTTCAAGAAGACTTTCTGTTTGACGCCGGTAACTTACGCGTCGATTAAGATGGGAGGAAATAAAGAGTTCAATAGAAACGTCCAGTCCTCAAACGAAGAAAACATCCGACCAGGCCTGGAATCGAACCAGGCACTCCGCTTTCTGGAGGCGGAAATTCTAATAACTAAACCACGAACAGCTACAGACAGATTTTGAGAAACTATGTTGGCACAAAAAACTGCAAGACGAACTATGTTTTTCACCATCATTTGGACTGAAATTTTCAATGTTACATAAGTTGTTTAAATGAAAATGATTTCCTCAAATAATATTCTTATTCGTATACAATATAGACTGTTTGTTTGTCCAAGGATACTAAATAATCTTTCGATTTCAGATGTATGGCCATATTTATGGAAGAGCAGTCCTAGCTAATTTGTCCAAGTCCTTGTGGAACTTTCACAATGTCTTTCGGAAAGAAATCAAATAATGAAATACAGTTGAAGAAGACACAAAAGCGAATCTCTCGTCTAGAGCAAAGTCCCAGGCGACGACCAGAAAGTGCAGGTGACTCCTGAATATAATCAATGTCCTTAACATGGGTTTGCTGCAGAATTCTGGAACATACTCTACGTTCGAGTGTGATAAATTTCCTAGAGACCTAAAAGCTTATGTCCACTAATCAGTATTGCTCGTGTGATACTCAGCTAAAGTGATATACTGTACTGAGAAGTATGGATGGAGGACAATAGGCAGATTCAAAATTTATAGACTTCCGAAAAGCATTTGACGGACTACCCCACTGCAGACTGTTAACGAAGGTACGAGAATATGGAAAAGGTTCTCAGATGTGTGAGCGGCACGGAGATTTCTTAAGTTATAGAACCCAGTATGCAGTCCTCTACGGCGAGCGTTCATCAGAGAAGGGTATCGTCATAAGTGCTCCAGGGAAGTGTGACAGAACCGCTATAATTTTCTGTATTCATAAATGACCTGGCCGACAGTGTGGGCAGAAATCTGCGGCTGTTTGCTGATGATGCTGTGGTGTACGGGAAGGCGTCGAAGATGAATGACTGTAGGATAATATAAGGTGACTTAGGCGAAACTTCTAGTTGATGCGATGAATGTCAGCTGGTTCTAAAGTAGAAAAATGTAAGTTAATGCGGATGAGTAGGAAAAACAAACCCGTAATGTCCGGATACAGCATTAGTAGTGTACTGCTTGAGACAGCCACGTCGTTAAAATGTCTTGGCGTAACGTGGCAAAGTGATTGAAGTGGAACGATCAGGTGAGGATTGTGGTAGGGAATGTGAATGGTTGACTTCGTGTTATTGGGAGAATTTTGTGAAAGTGTGATTGATTGCAAAGGAGACCGCATATAGGACGTTAGTGCGACCCATTCTTGAGTACTGCTCGAGTGTCTGGGGTCCGCACCAGGTTGGGCTAAAGGAAGACGTCGAAGGAATTCAGAAGCGGGATGGTAAGTTTGTTACTGGTAAGTACGAACAAGTGTTACGGAGATGCTTCGGGAACTCAAATGGGAATACCTGGGGGCAAAGCGTCCTGCTTTTCCAGGAACACTATTGAGCAAATTTAGGGAACCGGCATTTGAAGGTGACTGCAGAACGATCCTTCTCCCGTCAGCAAACATTTCGCGTTAGGACCGCAAAGATAAGGTACGAGAAATTAAGGTTTACCGGAGGCATACAGACAACCGTTTTTTCAGTTGCTCTGTCCGCAAGTGGAACAGGAAAGGAAACATTAGTAGTGGTATAGTGTACCCTCCCCCCACACGTCGTGCAGTGGCTTGCGGATTATGTATGTTCATGTAGAAGCACAAAATTCACTGTTACAACATGGGTGATCACGGGGAGATTGGTCAAGTTCTGATGCTAGCAGATGACACCATAGTCTCCTCACCAACGTCAACGTCAATGCGTTCCTCTCCAGAATCCTTGATGTTGATGTTCAGTTTCTTTCCGTCCCAGTGTATGTGATTGCTTCCAGTTGAAATGATTTGCCGCCTGTGAAACTGCTAAAAATAATTTAGTATGCTAGGTGTGCCGGGCTTTGTGCGCTGGGCTGGAGAGATACTGCAGCGTCTCGCGGTACTGCAAATCAGAGATTACCGATACTAAACCTCCTGAAGGCCACAACCACTGGTGCAGCTGAGCTGCTGCGAACCTCAAGGACAGCTAACGATACAACCGCGCAGCCGCTAGCTACCACTGCCCGCGGTACATTGTCTCAGCAAAATAAATCAGGGAACAGATTGTTAATGTACCAGTAATTGAAATTAACAATTATATTAGAGAAATGTGGTCGAATTAAGTCGGGTGATGCTAAGGGAATTAGATTAGGAAATGAGACACTTAAAGTGGTAAAGGAGTTTGGTATTTGGGGAGCAAAATAACTGATGATAGTCGAAGTAGAGAGGATATAAAATGTAGACTGGTAATGGCAAGGAAAGCGTTTCTGAAGAAGAGAAATTTGTTAACATCGAGTATAGATTTAAGTGTCAGGAAGACATTTCTGAAAGTATTTGTTTGGAGTGTAGCCATGTATGGAAGTGAAACATGGACGATAAATAGTTTGGACAAGAAGAGAATAGAAGTTTTCGAAATGTGGTGCTACAGAAGAATGCTGAAGATTACATGGGTAGATCACATAACTAATGAGGAAGTATTGAGTGGGATTGGGTAGAAGATAAGTTTGTGGCACAACTTGACCAGAAAAAGGGATCGGTTGGTAGGACATGTTCTGAGGCATCAAGGGATCACCAATTTAGTATTGGAGGGCAGCGGGGAGGGTACAAATCGTAGAGGGAGACCAAGAAATGACTACACTAAGCAGATTCAGAAGGATGTAGGTTGCAGTAAGTACTGGGAGATTAAGAAGCTTGCACAGGATAGTGTAGCATGGAGAGCTGCATCAAACCAGTCTCAGGACTGAAGACCACAACAACAACATGAGAGAATAGTAGATCAAGGTCGAGACGAGTCTGACTGACACAACGAAACCATAATTTAACGAAAGTGCATATTTAAAAGAATTGACAGAAATAGACAGAGTGGGTCGATTGACCGCTGCCGCCGTTTCACGCCCCCCCTACGGTCGAATAGTGAATGATTTGATTTCAAATTTCGCGAAGTTCGCCGAACAATAACAACCGTGCTGATTCCGCTAACTTCCGGTGGTGGTACTTCGCTGCTCCATTCCAGTGCCGCGCAGAAAGGTCAGCCAGACTTGAAAGTAGTCAGTGCACAGTGTGTGAGTAGTTGATGCTGAAATAATGACAAGTGAAAAGGGCAAGAAACTATTGGTTATAGACAGTTATAAATTCTGTTTTCTTAAGTGTCTCATAGATGGCGTTGATAAACAAAAGTTAGGAGGAAAATATAAAAGTGTTTTGTGGAATTACATTCCTTAAATTTTGTTATCGATTCACAGACCACATTCATGAAAAGGACGACTCTGGTAAACAGCTTTGTGAAAAGAAAGGCTGAAAAAAATTTGTGTGAACGCCCCTCCAGACTTACCTGCGTCGAGGTAGTTAATGGTGATATTGGAACTCTCACAACTCGGTATTTGGTTCGAACAGGGAGACATATTATTGCGATTCGATTACACAAGCTGCGCAATAACTTACCACAGTTACATGAAGCACTGGCGAGAAATGGTTTCCGCACAAACAGGAGCGAAAATGTTTTGTTTGTGAACGACTGTGAAAAGAATATTGCGGATTTATCGTGCCAAAGCAATTTAAATTTTCTGGAAGAGTAGAGAACGTTAATTACAGATGGGACCTTCAAGAGTTGCTCCAAGCTGTTCCACCAAATATTTATAATTCTTGGGACAAATGAAGTAAACTATTTCCCATTCGTATTTTTTTGCTCCCAAACATAAAAATGAAATGTATTAGGAAGCTTTGCCCTTAACTGCAAATATTATCAATCCGGACATTGTATAAGCTGACTTTGAGATGTCAGTTCACCAGGTAATTGTTTACGCTTGACACCAAATAAATGTAAAGGAGCGCAGATTTCACCTTGGACACAAATGGCGGAAAAAATTCAATCATTGGGATTATCAAATGACTTGAAATCAAATGGATGTAAAATCGACAGACTTCTGAAAAATTTGTTTGGACTGCCTCTACTGCCCCTGACCGAACGGAAGATTGCTTCGTGGAGAACGTGATGTCCTTCAAACCTAACAATGAACATCAGGATGACTTCATTGATTATTTATTTCATACCTACATTCTTACAGACAGCGACTACCCAACCACTATGTGGAACGACAGGTATGTAGTTCTGAACAGACTACTAACTGCTGTAAGGTACTCCACTCTAAACCGGTTTCTTCCCATCCCAAAATATTCTATCTGTTAGACACGTTAAAGGATATTCAAATAGAAACTTACGTTAAAATAAATAGTGGTAAGAGGACTTCTGTCAAAAATGCGCGACAAACATAACTACATATAAGAACAAATGGGCAACCTTCTTAGCTCAAACATTACTCGATATGAATATCTTCAAAACATCTGATACAAGTTTCTAGCGCTTACGTAGTTTTATTACTTACGCTTGATAATTCCAACTTTGCTTGTACTGTTCTTACATTGTGAGGAAATGAAAAAGGCAGACATTGTTAACCATACCTACTGCATGTAGCCAGTCCTAAGTAATTATAAAATCGGAAAATGTTTTGGAACTGTTGATAGCTTACGGGAAGCAACAAGTACACTTTGGAAAAAGAAGATGGCAACTACTCAATACGTCCGCTGTCGGATAAATACGGCGGAAGCTAATTGGAGACAAGATGTCCGTTTCTGAATCAAATCCGGGTCAGCCGGATGGCATAGTGACTGCCTGGCTCTTCTTAAATAGTGATTACCTAGCAGATCTTGCCGCCAGTCTCTCTTAATTAACTGGAAGACGTGCAGAACTCAAATTAATGATGTGCTTTGAGGGTTGAGCCGCCGCGGCACCTGAAGAAGACAGGTGGGTCGTTCGTTGAAATATTGACCCTACAATGGAATCAATAACTCGGCTCAACACCTGAGGAAAACCATTAATCAATCACGCCGACAGGATCTCGGAGATCATGTGGTAGAGCCCACTTCCAGTAGACATGGTAAGGTTCAGTTGTAGCAGGGACTCAGTGGCGTTGACGGTCCACATAATATAGATAGCCTGAAGATGGCAGAGTGGTATGTCTTCTTGATAACTGACAACAGTGCTGAAACTCGTTTTTGCCTACAGAACTTAAGACATTTATATTCCTGTTACAACTTGAGGTTTGTGGACAGACTTACAATGAGACGATGTACGTTGTTACCAGTAACGATTAGACGTGCTGGTTCAAATGGCTCTGAGCACTATGGGACTTAACTGCTGCGGTCATTAGTCCCCTAGAACTTAGAACTAGTTAAACCTAACTAACCTAAGGACATCACACACATCCACGCCCGAGGGAGGATTCGAACCTGCGACCGTAGCGGTCGCGCGGTTCCAGACTGTAGCGTCTAGAACCGCTCGGCCACTCCGGCCGGCTTTAGACGTGCTGACATTTGTAATGTTGTGCTAACGTTTTCTTAAAAGCGTAGGTGATGATACCGTAATCAAATTATGTAATTACAAGTTTTATTGAAGTGCGCACACTCTTGGAGACCCGAAAATTATATGAATTTTAATGTAAAACACCGCAATATATAAAATGCTATGTCCAAAAGAACAGACAGCACACATTCATGATATGCATGAGGGTATTGAAATAATTCAATGGCGACGTCTGACTATTTGTGTCGTACGGGGACTCGAACCCAGTTTCCCGCTTAACGCGTGCGGTTGCCTTAACAGCCTTGGCTATCTGAGCACGCTTCATGTCCATCTCAAAGTCTCAACTTGTTGCGCACTACTTCCGTAGCGCCACCCTCCGGTGTATGTTCAAAATGGCTCTGAGCACTAAGGGACTTACCATCTATGGTCATCAGTCCCCTAGAACTTAGAACTACTTAAACCTAACTAACCTAAAGACATCACACAACACCCAGTCATCGCAGAGAAAATCCCTGGCCCCGCCGGGAATCGAACCCGGGAACCCGGGCGCGGGAAGCGAGAACGCTACTGCACGACCACGAGCTGCGGACCCTCCGGTGTTCGGAAAGTTGACAATTTGGAATGGACGTGCTCAGATTGCTGATGTGATTGGTTAAAGTGGAAAATCGGGGTTCGACTCCCAGTCAGGGAGAAATTTTTAACTTGTCGCCATTGAAGTATTTCAGTTCCCTGATGCAGCTGACGTCGGTATTTCTCTTTCGTCGTAACATATTCAGCCAAGTTTCTCCCGTTGCGTGTTTACAGCTGAATGCAGAGGCCAACCTGGACATGAACAGACGTACTCAGCCGTTCTGCGTGAACTGTCCTCTATTGAGGGTCAGGAGTGAGCTACTCGTACATTATGGATCTCAAGTTGCACATGTAGTCAGATGGAATCACAAGCGAGTGCCTGTTAGACAGGCAGCCTGATGAGCCAAATCGTTATGCACTTCGTCTTCAGGCCACAAGTGGCACATCGGGACTATCAGACTTCCGTGTCAACCTCACATGAGGATGCGGATAGGAGGGGCGT
This sequence comes from Schistocerca gregaria, assembly GCF_023897955.1. Taxonomy (NCBI): domain Eukaryota; kingdom Metazoa; phylum Arthropoda; class Insecta; order Orthoptera; family Acrididae; genus Schistocerca; species Schistocerca gregaria. Next base: position 541,853,742 of record NC_064921.1, read on the forward strand.
GTGGTCAGCTCACCGCTCTCCCTGTCGTTATGATGGTTTTCTTTGACTGGAGCCAGTACTATTCGGTGGAGTAGCTCCTCAGTTGACATCAAGAGGCTGAGTGCACCTCGAAAAATGGCAACAGCTCATGGTGGCCCGGATGGTCACCTATCCAAGTGCCGGCCATGGCCGACAGCCGTTAACTTCGGTGATCTGACGGGAACCGGTGTATCCACTGCGGCAAGATCGTTGCCCCATATCATTATGACCACCTACTTAACAGCACATTTGTCCACATTTGGAACTTAGTACAGCACAGATTCTGTGTGTTACAGATTCAAAAAGTCGCTGGTAAATTATCGGATGTGTACGGCAATAGACATCTAAGCACAGGTCTCGCAGTTCCCATAGATTAACGGCCGGTGGTTTCTGGGCGCGGTTGGTGCCTGATAGCTTCCGAGACGGTTTCGTATGGGTTCTGGTCAGGGGAATATTGCGGCTAAGAAACAACGAAAATTCACTATCGTGCTCCTCCAACCCCTGGCCTTGTGACACTGACAGCTATTCTGTTGGCAGAAGCCATCGGCATGGCGGAGGACGTCAAGCGTGGTTGGATACAGGTGATCCTCAATAATGTTCACCTAGTTCACAGCTAACGATTTCAGCATGTAACATAGTTTCCAAGGAAGACCAACTGAATATGCGCTATAGCACAATACTGTCCTCACTGATCTGTGCCCTCGACCCCGTGCATGTTTCGAAGAGACGTTCGTCTGGATGACGGCGTGTTCGGACACGACAATCGACCTAGTGTAGCAGGAAACGTAATTCGTCACGGCTATAAGTTTACGTTGCTGCGTGGTCCTGTCACAGTGAACTCATTCAGACTGCAGTTGTAACTGGTGTTGTTGGGGTCGACATAGGGGCACGCACGTGTTGTCTGTTGCGGTGTCACATGCTCAACAATTTGCTCTGAAAGACGTGCTCCGAAACGCTTGTGCCTGTAGCATCATTGCACTGTGTCGTCACACATGCTACAGATTGCCACCTATCCTGCTTTACCCAACGGACAAGCATCCGACTTCCAGTTTATTTGTTTAGATGTGGACTCGCATCACACTGTAGCTCACACGCGGTTTCACTCTCCTTCAACGACTTTCTGTAGACCCCATTGTGGCGATATCCTTATCAGTCGGCCTTCTATTACACTCGGGAGTAGTCGTTCTCTCTGTCGTAATTACCCCTTTATGGGGGATCTTACACAAACCAGGGACTTACGTACAAAAATATAATCCCCTGCACATAAACGATTTTTGCTAATCGTTAACAGGCCATAGGTTCCCGTTTATCCTAACTAATCGGAAGAAGTCGAGACTAAAAATTTCCTAGTCTAACCACAAGTGAGGAAAAAATTCACATAAGAAATAATCTACTTGCTCAAAATAAACCAAATATATCTCGTGTACTGATCATTAATTCAGCCATCATATTTAAGTTATTTTTGGGTACCAAAATCGAGCGGCGAAGTCGAAGACGGCTATGAGCACCAAATGGCTGAAATTTTTACGATATATTCCTAAGATCCCGATATACACCAGCCTTCAAAATTTTCTGGCTCTCTTTGTCCGTTCCCGAGCTACAGAGGTTCAAAGTCATCCTATTTGTACACGTAAAATACGCGTGTCGGATCTGGCGTGAGGCGAAAACTTAATTTATAAAGTGGCGTAGCACGAAGGAATATGTTGTAAAGCGTCTCTGCTGTAATTACAAGAGTTCCGTGAATAAAACGTTGTAGTAATGAAGCATATGCAAAATTTTTGTACACATAAAATCCGGTGTGATGTGTCAAATGAATTTTGTGTTATTTCAGTTTCACATAAGTAAAGTAACAAAATTTTACTGACCCATAAAATTCTTTCCATATGAGTGATATGCCTTGCTATAGAAGGGAAAAGGAGGGAAGCAAAGAGAAACACTTCTATCAGAGCACAGAAAAAGGCGAATATGCTCCTCTTTAAAAGACTCTGACCGAAAAGTGGGATACCAGCTCCCTCATTTTCTTTTCATCATTACCTTCAAAAATTTTTCCAAAATATTTGGCTTGTGGACATATTCGCGCTTTTTTATGCTGAGAGACAAGGAGACAGTGGCAGTGGGAAAGAAACGGAGAAGTAATAAGTACTAGAAGATAGTAGACAGTGGTTGTGCTGCAGAAAGCGCAAAGGAGACAATAGTAGTGTGAGAGAAAGAAAAAGTCAGAGTGGTAGTGTAACATAGTTGACAGTGATAGAACAGTGCTAGGGAAAAATTGAAGAAGACGCTGCCAGTGGAAGAGGAATAAAGTGAAGGAGAAAGGGGAAGTTTGTGATACAGGAGGATAATGGAAAACAGACTCAGTTGTAACGAGGAAGATAGACAGCGATAGTGAAAAGAGACAACAGAAGTGGGAAAGAATGAACGAGATAGTAGCAGTAAGAGAGAGAGCAGGAGGGAGACAATGAGAAAAACTAGTAGTGAAACAGAACGAAGGAGACTGTGGCTGCGAGACAGGAGGCAGTGATAGAGAGACAGAAAGAGATGACGACAATCAGTTGGGATGAATTCGTGAGTAAGAATGGGCATGTGGGAGTGGGTGGGTGTGAGCGACTTAAAACGGTGGTCTACTGGGTGTTAGAGAGTTACTGTTAGGGGAACGTGTGGGAGTAAGAGATTAGTTGCATGTTAAAAAGTGCATTAATATGTTCACATAACAAAATTATTGGGAATTTTTTTTAAAAATGCTAAGAAGGTAGAATGAGGCAGTTGGTACCCCACTTTTCACGGTCTTTAAAACAGGGAAATATTCTCCTCTCCATATTCCCCTTTTCTGTTCTCCAACAGGAGCACTTTTTCCCGCTGTTCTTGTTATGTTTGATATTCATTTTCAGCGGCGGCCGTCGATAATCTTCCTGTTTGTCGTTGGTAGCATCCACGACAGGCTGTCGATTACACACAGTCAGTCGCCATGCACTCATTCTCCTGGTCGTGCCTGAGGTTATGCCCGCTTTTATCGTACCACCCTGTAACATATTTTTCATACGTTAAAACATGGAACTTCTCCCTCCTGAAGCATGTCTGTACTCTCTGCTGTCCATCCATTAACTACATCATTCAACCGATCCCGTCACCAGAATGTCACGTGGAATTATTGTTAGAGAGACAAAACGTGATAAGGACAATGAGTTGTGCTGAATTCGTAACTGATGACCCTTACACCAAGCGCGGCGCATGAAAGTTTGCCCTCTGTCAAAAGTCGGGTAGGTTAGTCAACGTCCCATTTGTGGCCCGTATAGTCGCTAGATTGCTTTCCCATTTCTCTCTACTCCGCTTCTACTCGTATACTTTCGCATCGCCACCAGATGGCATTCAGTCTCGGTTTGAACGGTGGTCACAGTGTTTTGGGTCATCAGTGTAAGTGACGTGAAGAACACGTGCGTGACCTGAGAACCTGCGAGCAGCCTCCACCGCCTGGCGGCTAGCCGCCGGGGCCGGTGTGAGAGCAGCAGCGCCTGAATGGCGGCTTCCGGCCGCACGCTATCTGCCTCCGCCGCCTGCCGCTGTCGCCAAGTTGGCCCCCGCACAAGGCGCGCCGCTTCTGCCGCTCATGCTGCCTCTGCCGCAGTGCGCACCGCACACTTACACAGGTTGTCTTCGCGACGCCCTTCCTGTGCTTCTGACTACACGTCTACACCAGGGGGTCAGAGGCATCCACAAAGCGTCTGCGTGTGTGTGTGTGTGTGTGTGTGTGTGTGTGTGTGTGTGTGGAGAGAGGGGGGGGGGGGGGGGTTAGGCAGGAAGGAAGATTACAGTTTAGCGTCACACCGACAACGAGGTCATGCAAAAGGAGAACAACTTCGTAATAGGGAAGGATGGGGAAGGAATCCGGCAATGCCACTTCAAAGGAACCATGCCTGTATTCACTTTAAACAATTTAGATGAACCATGGAAAAACCTAAATCTGGCTGGCCGGATTTGGATTTGAACCTTCGTCCTTCCGAATGGGAGTCAAAGGGGGGGGGGGGCGTGACGAAAGGGGGCACTTTAATCTTGTCTACAACTATTAATTCACCTCAGAACCTGATGTATTTATAGAAATAATTTTCTTCGTTTCTATTAAACCGCAGATTTTCTCTTGAAGATATTTTTCAGATTCATGTACTTGAATGGTAGTCCTGGGTTATTCTTCACGAAGTATTATTGTTGTTGTTATAACCAGTATGAAGGCTGCTTCCATCCAGCTCTCTACGCTAATCTATCTGCAACCGACATCCGCTTGTGGCTGCTCTCTGTATTCGAGCCTTGAGCTCCACACAATTTTAAGCCACCACACTTCTTCCGTTATCAATAAGGCAACTTCTTCATGCTAGGGCATGTCCCGCAACAGAACGCATCCCTTACTCAAGAAGTCCCATACGTTTTTACGAGTATTCTCAAATCGCTTCTGCGTCTCCTCACGACCCATTCTATTTACCCATCAAACCTCAATCGTTCGTCTGTAGCATATTTTAAAAGTTTACGTTCTCTGCTTTACTAAACTCTTGAGTGTAAATTTTTCGCTTCTTGTAAAAGGCTGCACTACACTCCGCACAAATATCTTCACAAAATGCTTCCTAGAAATTAAATTTGTAATATTTATGAACTATTTCGTCGGAATTTAGAGAGAGACAGACTTATTAATAACTGAAACAGAAAGTATTAATGTTTGTGAGTGCGGAAGCAGCCCATCGGTCATTCCATCCTTATCATTCCTAATCGCTTTGCAGAACATCGACGACATATTATAAATTTAGAACTGGAGGAATCTGCAATTGCTGTGTATAGCCTCCCAAACAAACAAAAAATATTTTTTGACTAAACAAAAGTTTTGTTCCACGCTCCCACATACTGGGATCCTGTAATTAAAGAGACAATAGAAATAAGAATGTATGAGAACAACCGTGTCAGCGGCTTCAATCTCAGCGATGCATGGAAGAGAGCTCTCGATGCAGAGAAGAGACCGGGATATTCGTAGCAATATTTAAGCTACCAAGGGCGCGATGGCATCACCAGCGCGGACGTTGATACATCTGTGACAGCGTTACGTAACTGACCACTAGTCACAAGCAGTCTATGGGCTATGTATGACCACCACAACACCAGTTTAGACAGTCATCTGCTCCTGAAGGAGACGATGGAAGTAACTGTCGAAAGCTCGCGGTTTTACCCTGAACTGACGCTGCAAGAAGCGCGAGAATGTTTTATAAACAGTGCCGTCGCGAAATACTTCGTGCCGGCCGGGGTGATCGAGCGGTTCTAGGCGCTACAGTCTGGAACCGCGCAACCGTTATGGTCACAGATTCGAACCCTGCCTCGGGCATGGATGTGTGTGATGTCCTTAGGTTATAGTCTGTCTGTAAACTGAAGAGCGAGCAGCGCTTTTGGTGGGGGAAGTGCCCTTTCCCGGAAGAACCCTGCCACTGGCCTACAGGGCAACCCAAAATCAGTTGCCCGTTACCTATCACCTATCTAGCGGTGTAGTTTGGCGTGCCGTGATATACGTCGTTTCTGTTCGTGGGATCTTAGTTGCCAATGTCAGTCAGTTGACTTTGAGTACTCACTGATATACTTCAGTATCCGGAAGTGATGGATAATCGCCCTGCATTGCAAGAAAATGTGCGGAATACGAAGGAGATATTTGCGCAGAACGAGCGTTCGATCGTCTCTAACGTAATTACAGCTTGTGTTAAGGAGGCTACATAAAAAGAGCTGTTGGCTAATATTACCAGTCCCAATCAAAGGGCTGCAGTTTATGCAAACGTCAGCCTCTCCAAAATAGGACGCATAAGGAAGGAACGCGAAAACAAGGTGCATGGTTTACTGGAATCGCCGCGAAGAAAAACTAATAATTTAGGTAGGAAACCCATCGTTATAGACAGTTTCACAAAATCGGTCATTCGACGAACGATGGAGGACTTTTACATAAACCAAGAAATAATGCCCACATTACGGAAATTACTCACTGGCGTGAAACAAAAAATACATTTTCGTTGCAGAAAGATGTTTTACACAAGACATTGCGTGAAATAGGATTTACCTGGAAACGAAGACAATGACAAAAAAAGCTGTGCAAATCGAACTAATACAATACAAGTAATTAAAAATTTCTGATTAATTTTTAAACACTCTTCGTGTTGCAATAATTGTTAAGTTTTAATGCAGTCCTTCAAAGAAAACTTCTACCTTTTAGTAGAAACACAAAGTAAGAACAAGCCTTAAATTCTACAGACTGATTGCACTATATCTGGTTCGTCTTACGAATAGAGGAACATACATTCATATGAATAGGCATTCGGTTCTATGTTTGTAGTAGAATCCTGACTTCCGTTCTTATGTTAATATTATTTATTCTATAATGTTTCGAAGAAACTATCGTCTTTTGTTTTCCTTATACTCTTAACGCATTTGTCTAAAAATAAACGCAGACAGGACGTATCTGTACACGGCGTCGCCACAGATTTAAAGCGCGCACCGCGGCACGGACTGTACTACGTTGAGGAACAGCCTGTAGAAGCGCCCTGTGACGTAGCTACGTTGGCTGAGTGGGGACTCGCGCGCTCGCTCTTCAGTTTACCGACAGACTATAGTTTGATTTAAGTAGTTCTAAGTTCTAGGGGACTGCTGACCTCAGCAGTTAAATCCCAAAGTGCTCAGAGCCATTTGAACCATTTCAAATACTTCGTTCTCAAGAGGTAAATAATTAAATGGCGCCTTTTTTCTTGGGTGCTTCTCAGTAGTAGAGTTAATTTACTGAAGCATCACATTTTACCATCGCACGGATAAAGTAGGTTAAGTCGTGACGTGCTGTCGTGTTCATCGCACTCTGTGAACACATTGCCCAAATACCATGCCTATTCTCGTCCGCGTCTGGCGTTACCCCGTTCAAGTGTGTTTTCGAAGCGTTTGGGAATCGTGTAAACGAGGTGGTACGTGGGTCACCAACCCGGCATTAACGTAGTCAGATGCAGAAAACAGCGTACAGGCCACATCCATGCTGGCCGACACAACGGCCCTCGTCGTTAACCCGGCGGGCGGATTCGACCCGGGGCAGGCACATCTCTCCAAATCCTGAAAGCGGCTTGCTAACGTTCTGAGGTGTTATTCAGTTATTCTGCGCAACGGATTAATCTAAGATGTACCCTTTACCCTGTGGCTCCTGCATGATGCAATTTCCACCCCCACACTACTACAGAAGTCATACAGACGCTCCTAACGTTCTAAAGAGAAATGTCTGAAATATAAATGTCAGCAATAAATATCTTCTGGAGTCGTCCGCTGTAAGGAAATGACACAAAAATTCACAAAATTTCTTACGTAACTAGTGGGATGCTTGGGTACTGGAGTAGTGCTAGTCAGTGTAAGAAAAACATGAAACTAACGAAAGTTATTATTTATTTTACAAAAATTCTTAGAAACCACAATGACACTTTTAGTTATGAATTGAACAAGTTATATCCTGGTTCTTTTCGGAATGTGAAGTTACTTTTCAAGGATAGGATTCGCTAATGAAATTTCTACACAAAGTTTAAGATGGTAGTTAACTTGGCAGAATGGCTGAGAGGCACGCCTACTGAACTTGAATAATTATCCGTTAGAATGTTGCTAGGTATGGTCGAGGCTGTCGTGTGTAAAATGCAGTGAAGTGTACTGTCGTGGAAGAAATATGGGGCTCGCAATAGCTGTAGCGCACAATACCGTAAGCTGCGATGACTGCTGTCTGCGCCGCTCGCTGCTGACAAATCAGATAACTCTCGTTCTATCTGGATTGACCTTCGCCAATCAAGCTCTCCCTATGCCTTGATGAAGTCAAGGATTCCTATTCGCCCCTAGTCTAACTATTGGCGTGATACACTGGTGAGATAACCAGTCCACCGCTCCCACACAATGTAGCGGAATCTGCTTGTAAGCCGAACACGGGGTTGTTCCCCCCTTTCCCCTCGGGCCCACGCTGTCTGCTACGGGTGGTCACCGGCCGACATGGGCTGGGTCGTCCTCTGAAGAGCCTGGCGCCCCGTTGCACGGCCTCTCTCCCGAAATAAAAGCCTCTGTGACCGTTGTGTCTGGAATGTATGTGTGCACGCCAGCCTCGAGTATTTCAACCACGGTGCACTCACTTGTCAATTGCATATAGTTTACATGCATTCATACAACATTGACTTTTTCTTATCGAGTTTGGGTTCGAATGAAGCGTCTTGATGTGCGGAACATGATTGTGAGAGCGGAATATGTAAGCAATGAAGGTAAGGAGACCACGACGTCTTACAACGTGTGCGCTTAACCGGGTGGGTCTTGTGTGCCTACTCCCTTGCAAATTAAAAATAATTATACTGCTAGATAACAGCGGGCTAATTGGAGAACTGTTGGTTTCCAGAAATTTGCTGTTGTTCAAGGCCGGCCGCTGTGACCGTGCGGTTATAGGCGCTTCAGTCTGGAACCGCGCGACCGCTACGGCCACAAGTCGAATCCTGCCTCGGGCATGAATGTGAGTGATGTCCTTAGGTTAGTTGGGTTGAAGTAGTTCTACGTTCTAGGGGACTGATGACCTCAGATGTTAAGGTCCCATAGTGCTCAGAGGCCATTCGAACCATTTGTTGTTCAAGCAAAGACGCAACTATCTCCATGCTTAAGAAAAACGAAGTATGAAGAAAGACTGGTTAGTGCTTTGAGAGTACTGTTACCCTGCCTTATGCGGTAATTGAACATATAAGCAGTGCGCCAGCACTGGTAGTTTTATTGGAGAATTGTCGTCGGAGCTGGCCACCGTCGCCAGTACGGAGACGAGACAGTCAGTCTGTGTATGGAACACTATGAGAAACTAGACAGTTGCCGTATTATAAATTAAATCGCGTTGTACGGAAAGCGTGTTTTGGCTTCTGTGAAGAATGGGGTGTTTTCACAGAAGTTAGGGTATTCGCTAACGAATGGCAAGTGTTGTATGATCACAGTGTCTGTGTAACCGCTAACATCAGGTATTATGAGGATATTTGTGTCTGATTTCGAAATATCAGTAACATTATTAAGCTGAGCTGCCCTTCTTGTGTATAAACGAGTTTACCGAGAGTTCGACGCCAATAATTATAAACTTAATTAAAATACTAGATAGTGACAAAAACTATTCTGAACTTGCTCCTGCGATAATGATAATGAAGACTTAGTTCTGATCACATGCGTAAAGGGAAATTTATTTTCGCTTAACATTTTTCAGAATATCCGTGTGTTCCCGAGTTTATGGTACTTTTTCGGAACTTGCCTCTGTACCTACATAGTTAATGGTTTCAGGTACGATCTGTTGCCATGTGCACGGGAAACGGTTGCAGCCTACGTACCGTGGAAAGGAGAGTGGCTGATGTAAAGAGCGACGTGCCCTGGTTGGACGTTAGCGAATATGCAGATGCACCATGCACATTTGATTTCGTAATGTACCTGTAGGTAACACGCTAAAGCATTATAATTAAAACAGACGAGAAGGTGCGAGAGATGCTTAAAGCTCTGCCTGTGCTTGTATTCATAATGAGAATCTATACAACTAAAACGCTGTATTTTCATTCTATATACTCATACTCAAAATACACGTCTTGTGAGCAATCACGATCGCATCAGTCTCCTAATAATAAGCTAGTTAACGACATATTATTACACGGCTGACTCAAAAAGAAATCAGTACCGATGAAACCACGACGGGAAAACGACATTTTCTCTGTGTGTAAATCACAATTGAAATTCCCAAAGCAATTCCTGCATCAGGACATGTTAGTGAAAAAAAAAGGGTGGAGGGGTGGACAGGTGAATCGGCCAGTCGGCACGCAATCCTCCCCCACCTGTAGCTGTGGCTTTAATTAAAGCGGCTTGGTCTGTATTCTGGCTGGTCTACAAGCAGGAATTAGGAAAAAAAGACAATGAGAATTACACAGCTGCTCAGATCAAAAGCAATTAAGTACATGAAAAAGTATAGCGCAAAACGTGCATGGAGTAGCCTCCACAGCAGACACTTCGTTGCCAGCAACGCAGACGGTGGCATCGTTTAATCACTGAATCCCAGGGCGTAGAAAGAAGCGAACACTAACAGTCAGATTTTTTTTAGTTTGCTTTCAAATAGCATTCTCTTACTACACTCTCCGGACAAGAATAGATACTGTAAAAACTTACATTCCGACGGCTGGCATTCGCTGCGGATGCGAAACACTGAAATGTCTGTCACTTAAAGATGATCCGTAGAAAATCTTGTATAAATCTGGCATTTTAATAATGTGACTGTCTGACAGAATGCATCAGGCTATTTATTATTCTTTTGCTCAGAATTTCTGTGGTTGAAACAATGGCTCAACATGTATGAATGTGTCTTTCTTGGTTTCAGGTCAACCTGTAGTTGAATAGAGCAGTAAGGTCTGTAACGGGGATGATGCGGGCTGTTACAAGCGGCTTTAGCGTCGACTAATTAACGAGAAACAGCCACCCGGGGAGCCCGCGCTCCCTGCCGCCTGACTGCTCCTGCCGTTCACAGCTCGCGATTAACTTTCGCCTTGATTCCTCGGAGGAACTCCATTAGAACAGACAAAGGAGGGCATCCCAGCACCAAGAGCCTGGAGAATCCATTTTCCGTTCCCGTCCCAGTCATACTGGAACCGGTACGTGTCTCCTCCTGGTAATTTCGCTGCTGTCTTCATGGTTGTCTTTAATTTACTGTCTCTTTTTGTCTCTAAACGGAAATCCTGTTCCTCGGACAACCAATATGATGGCAGTCTGTCTCATTCTGCGAAGGATTTAAACATAAACCTGTTAAAGAGCATGTGACTATGGGCGAAAATGTTTTTCTTTATTTATTTATTTTTTTTTTTTTTTGATATCTCTGCTCCAAGTGCAACCTAAAAATATGGATACAGGGATTGTGAGGCGAAAGGCTAGGGCCCATCTCCCAGCATGCGTCGTTCCCTGTCACTACCATATTGACATAAACACCTCTGAAACCAATAGGCCTTTAATAATTTTTTCGTAATGCGCGGCCACAGTCATAATATATTTCTTTAAAGTCAGTACCGCCATCAGACTGTTGTTTATTTACAGTGTTACATTTACGCTCACACAATCATGATTTCGGCTTCAGAGTGCCATTATCAAGTGTTTTAAGTGTTATAAATTGCCTAAATGTACTGTCGTATTAAAATACACAGCCAGAGAGTCCTGAAGCAAACTACGCCCAGCCTCGCCGTATCCAAGAACCCGGTCAGAGCACTCTTTCTTGTTGCCGCAGTCCCACTACTGCTGCCATGCATGGCGTGCAGTCAGATCTAATGGCCACTTCCTCTATTGGTATCTGCCCGCTGCTTGTTGCTCGCTCGCTCTCCAATACAAGACTCCATTCCCGCTTCATCTTCTCTAGAAGGTCCGCTCATTGGCGCCTGTGCCGCGATGTACGTGGCGTTCCTGTAGCGGTCACTTCAACCATCATCTGCCGATCGCAGAAATCTACTAATACCAGTATTGCTGGCCCCTGTTTGACCAGAGGAGAGGTGGAATCTTTCTACACGTCGGTCAGGGGCTTGAAGATGGCGGAGTAAATCGTCGAAACTAGACGGGTGAAAGGTGTTGGATTTGACATCCTGTATCGAAGAGCCGAATCCCGCAATCATCTTTGAAAAGATGGACATGCAGAGACATTGTTGTTGAAACATGCATCTATCTAAAAACTGTGATGATACTCGCAGGGGTGAAGCCGCCCCCCCCCCCCCCCCCACACACACACACATCCACCAGTGTGTATAGCGTGAGAGGAGGAGTGGATGCCGGCCGGAGTCGCCGTGCGGTTCTAGGCGATGCAGTCTGGAGCCGGGCGACCGCTACGGTTGCAGGTTCGAATCCTGCCTCGGGCATGGATGTGTGTGATGTCCTTAGGTTAGTTAGGTTTAATTAGTTCTAAGTTCTAGGCGACTGATGACCTCAGAAGTTAAGTCGCATAGTGCTCAGAGACATTTGAACCATTTTTTGAAGGAGTGGCTGTCAGCTGTCGGTTTGACTGCTGGCAGTGTCGAAAAGCTGGTGGTGATGATGGCAGCGACTCTGCAAGGATGCAGACTAGAGATGACTGGCTGCCTAGGACGTAGCGCGCAGAGGTGCGCAGGATCACATCGTTGACCCAGGGTGGATGAGATGGCTTGTAGCAGCAAAGGTGTCTGCCCACATGAGCAAACGTGCAGAGGCGATGACAGTTGAACGACTGCTTGGCCTCGGGATCAGCAGCAGCTGAAGCAGGCCTTCAGGTGGTTCGCTGGTCGGAGGGCGCGAAGTTCACAGCACTGGACTTGAAGCCAGCAGCAGGGGCGCATCTATCAGCGGCAGAGTCCAGAGATGGTGACTGTTTGATACTTCTAGACCCGTCGACCGTCGAAGGCCCCTCCTCGCGACTGGGGGCTGGCATAATGTGGCACCTTTAACTAATAATGGTAATTTCACTGAAAAAATACGGCAACCAGCCACTTTTTAATGCGTTTTTTTTATTTACGCCAATATGCATTTCGGGTTTGCACCCATCTTCAGCTGGCAAATTACATGGATCTTGAGTTACTACAGTAGTACAATCTCGACAGCAGTTTGGATGCTGCAGCAGGCCTGTGCAAAAGCAACGACTCCAATCATTTACTTCAATTTCGCGAATTTAAAGTCACACACTATCAGCTGTTCATTTTACTTACATTCTCCTCTCCTTGTTTTTTTCCTGGCTTTTCTTCTTTTTTGCAACAACACAAACACTTTTTATCACGTATTTTGCACAGGCGCACTGCGTTATCCGCCATGTTGTCGACTGACAGTTTTTGTTTACATACAAATGGTTTATCTATGGACAGAGTTATATTTTTACGAAAGTTTTGAGGTTCTAAGATAAGCTATTGTTTTCTAAATATTGACTTGGCTGATAGAAGTATTCTAACATAACACATTTATACAAAGCAGTAATTCATACATTTACAATATAAGCCAAAGATAGAATTAAGATATTAGAATTAAGATTTTTATGTTTTATGTTATTACATGCATTTGCTGGGTTTATAATAGATTATGTTATTTCTTGCTTGTGCTTAGTAAGTGGTTTCATAAGTAGAGTGTGGAAGTTTTTTAGAAATATTCGGTTTGGCAGCTCTGTTTGGTCGTTAAGTATGTCAGAAGGGGATGCATGTTTATGTGAATAAAAAAAATAAAAAAATAAAAAAATAATAAAAAAACGCATTAAAAAGTGGCTGGTTGCCCTATTTTTTTCAGTGAAATATCATTATCCACGGCCACGGAGCTCAACAGTCCAAATAAAATGGACAAATTGTTAATAATGGTAAGTATTTATACGGACGGGACTGTCCTTGTTTTGCTACAGCATCGGTTTCTATCACGTAAGACAAATCAAAGTCATGACTTGGATGTGAAGCAATCAGACCACCAGTGCTACAGTGGCTCTGTTTTTCTGTTGTGTTATTGATATTCCAGCTCCGGTCCTTCAGCTGTCCAGTTGCCTGGCATAGTAGCGGCAGTGCTTGCTGCCAAACCCGAATGTAACGGCGTCCCATCGGTACCGGTCTGACTCATTTCCATGGCTTCTCTTGCCGTGGCACTAATCTGTATCCGCAAAATTATTCTGCTGTGCCACAGCACATTATTGAAAGTACAGCAACGTTTATTAACCGCTGCATTTTCTAGGTTAGGAATGTGCTGCAGCTTATTTTCAAATAACTTTGTTAATATAACTCTCTCATGACGAGTCACTATCGGACGCAGGACCATAGGTTTTATTAGATTCGACTAGTTTCATAACAGATTCTTCTGGCTTCAGATGGACGTCGCATGTGAATTTTGATCTGTTAACATGTATGTTGTCTTCTTTACACCTGCAAAAAAATTTTCACTAAAATATCTCTTGAGCTAGCTAATTCTTAGAGAAACTTTGTTCCAGTTCTTCTATTATGTCTATATTCAAGTGTGAATTGCATAAATTACTAGGGTGTTCCTACTCCTGGAACGTAGACAAGCAGTCCACCACCCGGATAGCGTACTTTACCATCTACAGATTTGAGTACACAAGGTAATAGAACCTATTAACGTTTTTGGTATATTTGTTACCGTTTCCAGTATTTCATAACTGATTTTATGATGTCAATTACTTTAAACGTTAAATCATGGGCCAGGGTATATGTGAGTTGCAGTCTCAAAACGTGAATATCTTGTGTGCAGTGCTTGTTTTGTGGCGAAATTGCTAGAAATCTGAAGATGGTAACATTTCAAATACGTATTACAATAATAGTGCTCATTAAAATTCAGCAATTGTTGTCGGTGACAACAAAGCAGTCCACAAAAGGACACCGCAATCTGAAGAATAATCGCTGCTATAGATTCATAAGTATTGGTTCCTGTGTTGTACACGTTATTTGTCGAACACAGTCGTGCTAGAGTTTGTATTCATGCCACAGTTCAGGACACGACAGTACTGTAGTTCTCCCTTTGCGTTGTGGTGGGAAATTTAAATGCAGTGTAGTTGTTAATACCGAAACACTCTGACCGCTTTGGATCCACCAGCTCTTGTCTAGAAGTGATTGTTTTGAATGTTTCTTCTACGAAGAGCACATAAAATCACTTGTAACATAAGTGTTGGTAAAATTAATGATGACTAAGTGGAGCATATGAAATGGTTTCGTGGACTGCAGGGTGCTGCTGTCAGTGCCTTATTTCTTGATCACAAATGAACAAACATAGTTCTTACCTAAGAATGAATAGACACACACACACACACACACACACACACACACACAGAGAGAGAGAGAGAGAGAGAGAGAGAGAGAGAGAGAGACTCATCTGCCCCTACCAGTGGGTTTTATGCAACTTGCAGTGTCTTCAAAAACCATGGGCGAGAGTTTCATACTCTCTCGCTCGCTATACCCAAACTATTAGTCATACATAAAAGATTAACAGAACCTTTTTGAAGTAAATTTAACGTAGCTAAATTTTGTACTGTGATACGTTGTCGCTGGAGGACACAGTTTTGGAGCTGTTCTAGAAAAACTCGTTTGAAGGTCACTTCTGTACGTTTTTCTTGAATAACTAGAAAACTGTGTTCTCCAGCGACAACGTACCACAGTACAAAATTTAGCTACATTCAATTTCCTACAAAAAGGTCCTGTTCATTTTTTTATGAAAATCTCGCAAGTGGTTTTGAAGGCGTTGCATTAAAACCCATAGATAGGGGTAGCTGAAACAATGTGTATACTTTTCTGATGTTTTATTTTATGTAGGTGTTGTGTTCTGAGACACTTATAAACAGTGGATACCTTTATTTTGGGCATTGTGAAGTAGATATGACTACAAAAACCTCCGCTCAGTTCAACCTAGATTAAAATTTCATTTCGAAATTGTGACAAGAAATGTGTGCATTAGAGGACTTCTTGCCACTTGGTAGCCCATGACTGAACATCCTGCGTGCTGAACAAGTTCTATGGTCAGAAATCATTCCCACAGTTTATGAACGAAAGGATGTACATTTTCTCTCCTGACCATCTTTGTTATAGACGTGTGTGTGGTCGTAAAGGATGGATTGCTGTGAAGTGTCAAATACAACGATTTCCCGAAGTAATCGAAAAAGCTGGTAGTTGCAGTCATGTTGTCTTTCACATACATCGCTTTATGTTGTGCCACTTTGAAACATACAGTTGTTTGCAATATATGGAATATGTAACCGAATTGCAGTGTCGGTGGTTTCCATACGGAAATCTGTGTTATGTGGTATTAACATAAATCAACTCTTTAGCTTCTCGAGCTATCGATGAGCCAGTAACGTTTTCTGTAAGTTATGGTAAACCGAATAGACCTGTGTTATTCTGTAAGAAATAGCGGTCCTAGGGACGGTGAAGATAATTAGTGCGTAGGCTAAATGCTCTCTTCTTCTAGCGAATCTAGCGTATTTGCTACCTACAGACTAATAATGAATATCTGGTCACGCAGTAACAACTTCTAAAACCTTTCTACTACTACCTGGGTGAACACGATGAGAAACAGTCAGAAGTGAGAACTACGACTCATGAGAGGAATGTAAATTCCCCTGCATACAATAGAGCTCATTACGTATCCAAATAGAGTCAAAGTCCAAGCTGGCATAACTGTTCACATTTTGACGATTAGGAGATGCAACGAGGTCCGAAAAGTAAGCGTTCCAGCCTTGGATCCCGTTACATAGAACCACTGCCGAAGGGTTCCGTCCAATTGCTGTGAACCTAAGACCTACATGGCATCTTCCCTACTTCGCAGCTGTGTCCACCTGACCTAGTACTGGCTCCATATTTACATATTCTTCCTCATCCGATTTCTGGAATTCTATCGACGCTTTTATCTTTTTCTTTAGGCCTGTAACAAACGCATCGACATTTATAAACTAGTTGTATTAAAATTTTTGCCGTAACCACAGGCCTTGTTTTTTTAACAATTAATAGAAAAATCGTATCTTAGCAGCCATCATGAAGCCGAAGGCTTCCAGCATAAGAAGCCACTCTCATTCTGCTAATGGTGTTGTGAAACAATCCCTTATTAACCCACCGTTATTGACTAGTGGATTATAGCCTGACAGTTTAGAATACTTTGACTGTGTGCAACCGATAAAGGCTGATCGGTTAATCTTTGCATGGGAGTTGTTTCTTATCAAATTCAACAAAGCTAATTAGGATGTCAGGTAGCAATAATCGGTACATACATTGTTGTAATGTTCCACACCTATTGCCTCAAACAGCACGAATGAGGCAGTCACTCCCTTTACCTGACAAAGTAATAACGGTTAATTCATTACAGGTCTCCTATTAATGTCGAAACACGCCAATATTCTTCATGTGGCACTGAATGCACAGTCCTCACTGCAATCCAAATCGTGGGTGTCCGACGCGATTGTCGCGTAATCACGGTGCACAAATGAACACTTCAACAAATCAGTCAATTAATGCCATTTACGTATTTTCTGGAGGTCAGGCCCACGGCGTTGAGTGACACACATAGCCATTAAACAATTATAAGTGCGGTCGGCCGTCCTGCCGAAATCCGCCCTGCTCACCTAGCAGCCAACAACTTACATGCTGGGAGTCTCAACACTGACTACCCTCTGGCGCACCGGGTGCTCGACTATCGATACTGACTACTGCGACCTGCATGAGGCAAAGACGTAGTTTTCTCAATACGTAAGGGGCTGTTGACCCCTTACAGTTGTCAAAGAAGGCGGAGGAGAGGACACATGATGAGGGGACTCTCTTGCTATTGGGGTGCGAAACTACCCCTAAAAGGTGGAAGAATCAGCAGTGATTAACTACATGAGGATGCAGAAGGCTATGGAAACCATTGTGTCAAAGATCCTTACGTGTGGCTTGTAACTGAAAAGATGTGATGATGACTTTTCTGTTGGCAAAAGATTCCGGACTAGTCCCCCATTAGGATCTCCGGATGGCGATTGCCAAGGGGGAGGTGACCATGAGAAAAAAATTGAGTAACCAATCGGAGGTAACGTTCTAACAATCGGGGCGTGGAATGTCAGAAGTTTGAACGTGGTAGGAAAGCTAAAAATATGTAATTGGAAGTGCTAAGACTCAATATAGATATAGTGGGGGCAGTGAAGTGAAATGGAAAGAAGACAAGGATTTCTGGTCATAAGAGTATAAGGTAATATCAACAGCAACAGAAAATTATATAATAAGAATAGGATTCCTTGTGAATAGATAGGTGGGGAGAGAGTGGGTTACTGTGATCATTTCAGTGATAGGGATGTTGTTATCAGAATTGACAGCAAAGTAACACCGACGACCATACTTCAGGCATACATGCTGACGTCGCAAGCAGAAGATGAAGTAAAGAAAGTGTATGAGGATACGGAAAGAACAGTTCATTACGTAAAGGGAGATGAAAATCTAACAGCCATGGGAATTGAAATGTGGTTGTAGGGGAGCTAGCAGAAGAAAGCGTTAAGGGAGATTATGGGTTTGTTAGCAGGGAGAGGAGAGAGAGCATGAGTTCTACAATAAATTTCTGATGATAAAAGTGAATATTCTCTTCAGGAAGCACAAGAGGAGGAGGTATACGGGGAAAAGCACTGGAGATACTGGAAGATTTCAATTAGATTACATCATGGTCAAGCAGAAATTCCGAAATTGGTTGTAAAGCGTACCCAGGGGCAGATACAGACTCAGATCACAATTTAGTAGTGATGAAGAGTGGGCTGAAGTTTAGGTGACTAGTCAGGAATAATCACTGCACAAGGGAGTGGGGTACTGAAGTACTAAGGGATGAGTAAAGATGCTTGAAGTTCTGTGAGGTTATAGATGCTGCGATAGTGAATAACTCAGCAGGCAGATCAGTGGAAGGGGAACGGCTATCTTTTAAACGGCCAGTCACAGAATTCGGAGAGAAAACTGTAAGTACCAGGAGGGTGACTGAAGAAATACTTCAGATGGAAGCACCGCAATGTTGCGGAAAATTCAGGAATACAGAAACAGAAGTCACTTAGGGATGAAAAAAATAGGAAGTGCTGGGAAGCTTAGGCGAAACGGCTACATGAAAAATGCGAAGAAATCGAAAAAGGAATAAATGTCGGAAGGACTGACTCAGCATATAGAAAATTCAAAATACCCTTCGGTGAAATTAAAAGCAAGGGCTGTAACATTAAGAGTGCGATGGGAATTCAACCGTTAAATGCAGAGGAGAGAGCGGATAGGCGTAAAGAGTACGTCGAGAGCCTTTATGAAGCGGAGGCCTTACCTGACGACTTGATAGAAGAAGAAACAGGGGTCGATAGCGAAGATATAGGGGACCAAGTACCAGAATCAGAGTTTGGAGTAGCTCTGGAAGACTTAAAATCAAATAAGGCGGATAGCATATATAACATTGTATCGGAATTTCTAATAACATTGGGGGAAGTGGCAACAAAACGATTATTCACGTTGGTGTGTAGAATGCATGAGACTGGCGTTAACTATCAGTATTTTGGAAAGATATCATCCACACAATTCCCAGGACTGCAAGAGCTTACAAGTTCGAGAATTATCCACAATCAGCTTAACAGCTCTTGTGTCCAAGATGCTGACAGGAAAGAATGGAAGAATGGAAAAGATAGCTTGAGGTTCTGTTATATGACGATCAGTTTGGCTTTAGGGAAGGTAAAGGACCAGAGGAACAGCCCTGACGATACGACTGATAATGGAAGCAAGACAAAAAACATCAAGACAAGTTCACAGAACTTGTCGACCTGAAAAAGAGTTCGACAGTGCAAACTGGTGCAAGATGTTCGAAATACTTAGAAAAATATGGGTAAGCTATAGGAATAGACGGGTAAGAAGCAATGATGGAAATAAAAGGAAGCTGCAAGAGTGGAATCAAAATTCGACGTGAAAGGATATCAATGATACGAATCGCTCCTGACATTGCTATTCACAGTGAAAATGAAGAAGAATTACGTGATCTACTGTATGGAATGAACAGTCTAATGAGTGCAAAATATGGATTGAGGGAGTAAATCGAAGAAACACGAAGGTAATGAGAAGTAGTAGAAATGAGAACTGTGAGAAACTTGACATCAGGATTGATGGTCACGAAGTAGATGGAGTTAAGGAATTCTGCTGCCTAGGCAGCAAAATAACTAACGACGGACGGAGCAAGGAGGACATCAAATGCAGACTAGCACTGGCAAAAAGGGCGTTCCTGTCCAATAAAAATCTACAAGTAACAAACAGAAGCCTTAATTTGAGGAAGTAATTACTGAGAACGTACGTTTGGATAACAGAATTGTATGGTGGTGTAACATGGGTAATGGGAAATCTGAAACAGGGGACAATCGAAGAATTTGAGATGTGTTACTAAGGACGAATGTTTAAAAGTTGGTGGACTGGTGAGGTAAGTAATGAGGAGCTTCTCCGTAGAGTCGGCGAGGAAAGGAATGTATGGGAAATACTGACAAGAAGAAGGGACAAGATGATAGGATGTCTCTTGCCATCAAGGAATAACTTCTACTGCAGTAGAGGGAACTGTAGAGGGTAAAAACTGTAGAGGGAGACATGGATAGGGATACTTCCAGTAAATAACTGAGAACGTAGGTTGCAAGGGATATTCTGAGATGAAGATGTTGGCACAGGAGAGAAGCTCGTGGTGGGCATCAAACTAGTCAGAAGACTTAAGTGAAATGTCTCTCTATGCCCATCTTTCTGCAGGTGATATTTGAAGTGATCGATGTCTCAAAAAGTACGTTTACCAGGCATTGACTGCTGGCCTCTAGTTTGGCTAGATCAAAGGTCAGAATCTCCCTAAACGTCGGCCAAGGGGCCTCAAGGTGGCGTAAAACATCGCCGAAACTGGTAACCTAATAAGATAATTTAGAAATTTGCACAGCTGAAAGGTGTTTGATTTGACATTCTGTAAGTGTGGTTTCATGAGAGATCACAAGTCTATCTGGGAAACCATCTACCTTTATCCATGCTTAAAAATCAACGCATAATTGTTTCTGTTTGTCGGCTTGATCTTAGTGCTGGCAACATTCAGAATTTGCAAGCCTTGAACAACAGGCGTATGTAAAACACATGCCACACTGCTGATTGCGAACATTCGCGTTTCTGCTGGCACGGTGCTTGGATTTCCTAGGACTTCCTTCGTATGCATACATCTCTTCATTCTTGACGGACGACCGTCTTGTGGTTTTGTTCTTGCATATGCATCCTGTCTCCTCAGACCTTTTTGCTCATTTAGCAACGTTTTGACGGCATGGTGCCACTTTACCCCAAACTTAGTCCAAGAATGCCTTTGAACAACAATTATTGATGATGTGACACAATACTCTTTTTCTATAACGGATGCCACCGTTTTGAATACTAACGCCATCGATAAACAACAACGATGACTTTCTGTTGTTTAATAGCTACCAACGTAAACTGTGTGAGTTAACCTTTTAGTTTATGTGTGTACTTCTGAAATGAAGTCGTTACTGTTGCCACAGGAGTACTTTCTTTTCATCTCATTCGTTTTCCATCACCCTGCATAATAATTAATTCTAGCAACTAGATGTCTTTTATATATTTGTACCAATTTATCACTGTTTGCTTATGGTAATACAGTTACGACTGCTGTGCTTGATAAATCACCGATTTATCTACTTTTGGAGTGTCTTCTGGGCCAGTTCATTCGATTCCTTTAACAGAAAGAAAAAGCGTGAATTCTGGTCTGGAACACAGCTTGCAGGCTCCAATAATTGAGAATTTTCTGACTTCGATGGTCGGGGCTCTGGTCTCTCCTTTCTTACAATGCATGTGTTAATGTTGATGTTATTTTTATTGATTTTATTTAAAAAATTTGCCTTCTCCATATATCGTATTAACCTTTGCTTATAATGCCTTTGGCTCACTACTATCTCTTTATACGCTCTGTCATTCGACGTTATCAGTGCCTAGTATAACTGTCAAATGAGATTGGTGCGCAGACCATCTGTTCTGCTTTACACCGCTTGCCTTTCTGACTGCCACGCTTTCGAGCTTCCTCTGCTCTTCCCACATTCCTCTTTACTGTACACTTCATTTCCAAGGCATCTGTAAATTATTGTCGACGTTGTTTCCCTTTCTCTCTTTCCATATTGCTGCCGTTTTTCTCTCTAAAATGATTCCTTCTTTTTCACAGTTTCCACCTAAGACGATATGTAATCATGCAACCATAGTCTTATGACGTTGAATTGTTAACAAGCAATATACAGCATTGTTCTCGAAAGCAAGAACCACGTCAGTTCCTACGTAACGCACTACATTTCTTTCCCTTGGTCCTGGTTTTCGATTCTGTAATACTCATACACGGAAGGTCGAAATAATACTCGTACTTAGACACGACACTAAGCCACGACTACTTCGGAGTTCTGTTCGAACATTGTAAATTTCATACGTTAAATATATTCTCAGTTGCATATCGGAAAAGAGGACTGATGACCTCAGATGTTAAGTCCCATAGTGCTTAGAGCCATTTTTTGCATGCCGGAAACAATATTGCATCGTGCTTCCGAGCAACAGAGGCGCTGCAATATCGCAGTATATTTCAATTGTTTTGCCTCCATGACAAACGAGATTTTATACATTGTGCTAGAAGAACCCACCAATGACGCGTTACTTCACAGATGAAATTCTATCACAATTTCATATGATTAACTGTTTTAGCTGTATTATTTTCTGGGTCAGTTTCCAAAAGTACTGCCTTCTTTGTCTCACGAATTTACCTTGTGGAAACTGTATCGATAGTCGATTCAACAACGGAATCTTATTAATTGGAAATTTGATTTGTACAGACATTTAGTACAATGATTACTTCTCTTAGTTCATAGAAACATGTTTGGATCCCTTGTACTTGATTTTCATTCACGCTGGGCAGTGTTTGGACTACACAGTGCCTTAGTCATTTGTTCATTTAAAGAAGATACAATCATACTTCCGTACTTCGTATTTAATTCTTCCAGCCAGGAAAGCTTTCTCACTTATCACTGAACATGTAGTACGTTGGTGGGTGCAATATAGTTCTTGTCAAAGAGGTGGTTCATGTCACCCGCGCTGTGCATGCGTTTTCACTTTGTTCCCGATGCATGTTACGAGCACGTGGCAAGACAGCACGCTGGTTTTGGGGGCGTCACCTGCCTTTGCACCCGCCACAGTGACCTCGGATGCGGCCACAGCGACCAGGCAGGTCACTTGTCCAAAACCGCCGGCCAACCGCCGCTGACCGCACCAGGCCATCCGTTCCAACCGCCGATGCACCAGGGACACCACTATGTACACGTTCTGTGGCCATCGTGTGGGACGTGGCAGCTGCTTTACAAAAAAGATACTTTTCACAGTGTAAATAAGGTTACACGCTGATTCTTTAATTCGGTGACATTACATTACTGATTCCACGTCACTATATCTGTGCTCCCATTTGCATTAATACATAAAAAAAAAGTCATCTGTGTCACAATTTTATTGAAGGCCACCAGATCTGATCTGCCCTGCAGATCTACATCTACATCTACATACATACTCCGCAATCCACCATACGGTGCTTGGCGGAGGGTACCCCGTACCACAACTAGCATCTTCTCTCCTTGTTCCACTCCCAAACAGAACGAGGGAAAAATGATTGCCTATATGCCTCTGTACGAGCCCCAATCTCTCTTATCTTATCTTTGTAGTCTTTTCGCGAAATGTAAGTTGGCGGCAGTAAAATTGTACAGCAGTCAGCCTCAAATGCTGGTTCTCTAAATTTCCACAGTAGCGATTCACGAAAAGAACGCCTCCTTTCCTCTAGAGACTCCCACCCGAGTTCCTGAAGCATTTCCGTAACACTCGCGTGATGATCAAACCTACCAGTAACAAATCTAGCAGCCCGCCTCTGAATTTCTTCCATGTCCTCCCTCAATCCGACCTGATAGGGATCCCAAACGCTCGAGCAGTACTCAAGAATAGGTCGTATTAGTGTTTTATAAGCGGTCTCCTTTACAGATGAACCACATTTTCCCAAAATTCTACCAATGAACCGAAGACGACTATACGCTTTCCCCACAACTGCCATTACATGCTTGTCCCACTTCTTATCGCTCTGCAATATTACGCCCAAATATTTAATCGACGTGACTGTGTCAAGAGTGGAGCATTCAAACATTACAGGATTCTTTTTCCTATTCATCTGCATTAATTTACATTTATCTATATTTAGAATTAGCTGCCATACTTTACACCAATCGCAAATCCTGTCCAAGTCATCTTGTATTCTCCAACAGTCACTTAACGACGACACCTTCCCGTACACCACAGAATCATCAGAAAACAGCCGCACATTGCTATCCACCCTATCCCAAAGATCATTTATGTATATAGAAAACAACAGCGGACCTACCACACTTCGTGGGGCACTCCACCTCCGATAAACACTCACCATCGAGGACAATGTACTGGGTTCTGTTAG
Organism: Schistocerca gregaria; assembly: GCF_023897955.1. Lineage (NCBI taxonomy): Eukaryota > Metazoa > Arthropoda > Insecta > Orthoptera > Acrididae > Schistocerca > Schistocerca gregaria. Next base: position 541,877,751 of record NC_064921.1, read on the forward strand.
TTAAGAAGTCTTCGAGCCACTCACATATTTGGGAACCAATCCCATATGCTCGTACCTTAGTTAGGAGTCTGCAGTGGGGCACCGAGTCAAACGCTTTCCGGAAGTCAAGGAATATGGCATCCGTTTGATACCCGTCATCCATGGTTCGCAAAATATCATGTGAAAAAAGGCCGAGTTGCGTTTCGCAGGAGCGATGCTTTCTAAAGCCGTGCTGATGCATGGACAGCAACTTCTCTGTATCAAGAAAATTCATTATATTCGAACTGAGAATATATTCGAGAATCCTGCAACAAAACGATGTTCAGTATATTGGTCTGTAATTTTGAGGATCCGTCCTTCTACCCTTCTTATATACAGTTGTCACCTACGCTTTTTTCCAGTCGCTCGGGACTTTACGTTGGGCAAGAGATTCGCGATAAATGCAAGCTAAGTAAGGAGCCAATGCATTAGAGTACTATCTGTAAAACTGAATTGGAATCCCATCAGGACCAGGCGATACATTTCTTTTCAACCCATTCAGCTGCTTCAGAACCCCAGGGATGTCTATCACTATGTCCTCCATACAGGAATCTGTACGAGACTCAAACGGCGGTATGTTTGTACGATCCTCCTGCGTGAAAGATTTCTCAAATGCTAAATTCAAAATTTCAGCTTTCGTTTTGCTGTCTTCCGTTGCCAGGCTAGACTGATCAGCGAATGACTGGATGGAAGCCTTCGACCCGCTTACCGATTTTACGTAAGACCAGAATTTCTTTGGGTTTTCAGGAAGATCCTTTGCTAAGGTATGACGGTGGTAGTGGTTGAATGCTTCGTGCATCGCTCTTTTTAGAGCAACACTAATCTCTACTAACTCTTGCCTGTCCTCGTTCTCCGATCTTTCGTGTACCGCGAGTGCAACTGCCTTTGCTTCCTGAGCATTCTCCGAAATGCGCTGTTAAACCACGGTGGGTCTTTTCAGTCCGTAACCCACTTTTTCGGAACATACTTGTCCAATGTGTTTAAAATTTGCACATAATTCTTCCACGTCCATCGTACCAGAAGTAAATGAAGTCGATTCATTTACTACGTGGGATGCTAACAACTGCTTATCTGCTGTTTCTCGTAAGAATACTCTCCTAGCCTTCTTGACGACTTTCTAACTTTCGTAACCATCGTCGTAATGACAACATCATGATCACTAATCCCTGTCTCAACACTGACACCGTCGATGAGGTCTCGTCCGTTCGTAACTACCAGATCTAATATATTTCCATTACGCGTTGGCTGTCGATTTAGCTGCTCAAGACACTTTTTGGATAATGTGTTCAAAAGTAATTCACACGACGGATTGTCTGTACCACCTGTAATGAATCCATAGACATCAGTCTATACTAGGTAGGTTGAAGTCGCCTCCTACTAATATAGCATGATCCCGTTACTTCTGCGATGCAGAATGTAGACTCCCTTTGAGTGAATCTAGAACTGTCGCGGTGGAACCTGGTGGCCGGTAATAACACTCCACAATTAACTTTATTTCCCCTAGCCCTGTTAAACGTGTCCAGTTAACTTCACAATCACACTCTACTTCGACCTCAGTAGACACAATATTTTTGTCAACTGCAATGAAGACGCCACCTCCTACGGTGTCTAATCTGTTCTTCCGATACACGTTCTAACCCTCACTAAATATGTCAGAACTTCCTATCTCAGGGTTCAACCAGATCTCAGTCCCGAGAATAATTTGCGCGCTACACGCTTCCTGAAGGGCAATAAATTCCAGGAACTTTTTCCGAACACTCTGAAAATTTACTGCTACTATCTTGATAGCTGACGTGTCTTTACATTGAGTGCGTTCTGATTTCCCCGCCTGCACGTCAACTGGTGAGTGTTCTTCAGGACCCCTCGCACTACTGTGTAGCCTATAAAACCCCCGTGTGCACGCAACAAGTAGCCGCTTCCTTTGTGTAGTGCACCCCTGACGTATCTAGGGGCGTTCTACAATTCCCCACCCAATAGCGCAAGTCAAGAAATCTGCAGCCAAGACCGTCACAGAGTCGACGAAGCCTCTGACTGAGACACTCCACTCGGGTCCAAACCAAAGGACCCCGATCCGCTCTGGGAACGATGCTTCAAATAGAGAGCTCCGCTTGCACCCAGCCTGCGAGGCCAGCTGTCTTCACCAAATCCACCAGCCTCCTGTACGAACTGAGGATCGCCTCAGAACCCAAGCGACAGGCATTATTGGTGCCGACGTGAGCAACTACTTGCGGACAACTGCACACCGTACGCTCGATAGCCGTAGGCAAGGCCGCCTCCACATATTGGATTTCTTTTCAGCCCTGTACGCTATTTCCCTTAGGGGCTCCATCACCTGCCTAACGTTGGAGCTCCCAATAACCAGCAAGCCTTTGCCCCCGTGTGCCTGCTCGGGCCCTGCTGAAGGAGCGGCCACCTGCCCACTGACAGGACGAACGGGCGAGGCCAGCCGGCCAGCCTCCACATTGGCCCTCCGCCTCGAGCGACGCGAACGCGTTGCAGTCCGCCACTCATCCTGAGGTGAGGGCGGCCCTGACGCGCCGGGTACACTAGAAGGTGCCTCGGCGGCTGTGTCAGCGGACGCAGCAAGCGACACCTGGGCTGTCTCAAGCTGCGCGGCAGACCCTCCGCTGTCGCTGCACCTCGAGGCAGCAGCCTGAAGGCGGCTGACCGTGGCCAACAGATGCTTGTGAACCGTGGCTAGTTCCTCCTGCACCCGCACACAGCACGCACATACCTGCTAATATCATCATCTTCAGAGTTAAGTTGCGCGGTTGAAAGGCGACAAAAATTACAGAAGTGTAACACTGGAAAGAGTACATCAAGACGTCATGTAACCTACACATACCTGGCGCCGCAAAGTGCCGATTGTCAACAGTAGTACCGGGTGGTTACAATTAATGTACAACTACTCACGGGCGTCCAGTGTGGGCTGTAATTATCGGATGGCAGCGAAACTTGGTAGATATGCTAATGAGATAATGTGAAACTAATTTACAGTGGTATAGAAATTAGTTCCTACAGTGGACACCAGGAGCAAATCTGGCGCTATTCGCTATATGTATGACGATATGACATCCATGTTGTTATCTGCCAAGTGAGTCAACAGTATGGCCATTGTAAAGAGAGACCGTGCGCTGTTAGTGAACAGGCTTTATGGGACGGCAGTGCTGCTTTGAGAGAGAATCGCCGACTGCAAAAGACACGTTTTTTTTTAAATGGTTTAAAGAAGATGAAAATGAGATTCGAAAACACGGGTGAGCTTGCCGTGGCACCTGGAAGCGAAAATCTTGCTACCCCGGTGGAAGTTATTGACGAGGTTGCTGTCGCTGTAACCGAGCGTGCAGCACCTGCACCGGTAGTGCTAGTGCTCGTGCAGTGTTACGAGAACTGCCCATCCCAAGGTCAACAGCGCGGGAAGTTTTGTGGTCAGTTTCACACATGTACCCGAGCAAGATCCGGACGGTGCGGCAACATTCTGAATTTACTTTTCGGTTTCTGGCACGTGTTGATTTATATGACATGTGGTTTGGCAATTTCTGTGGAGTAAGGCGGCACATTTTACACTACAGGGTGCAGTTCTGTGTAGAACTGCCGAATTTTGGACAGTGCGACAGTGTTAAACAGCGTATTGTTCACGTAGAGTTACTGCACTTGCCATATGTGACTTCTGTCTGGGGATCTTCGGTTGACGTGTGTTTGATCATTTTTCTGACGTTCCGCTAGATCAAATGGCTGTTGGAACGTACGAAAAATCATCAAACAAACGTCGACCAGAGAGCCCGAGACAGAAGACAACAGGCAATCTGTCAATATTATTCGTATCAATAATAGAGTATGGAAATAGAGTGACAACTACAAATTAGGGAAAGAACATTCAATTAATTGTTTACTGTACAATTTTCCTTCCGTTTTTATCTATTACGTAAAACAGTGCAAAATAAAGAAACACATTAATTGCTTCCAGATGGCACACAAATCTGTGAAGCAACTTACAGTAAATAGTACACCACACGTTTTCCTTCTTCTTTATACATTTCAGAAAACAATGTGAAGTACGCAAAATATTTATTGCCATCGATTTCATCTTCTATAAAAACAACTGTAAGAACTTACCTTACCGTAAAAAACGAAATGAAAACCAAGCTATTGCGGACTGTTATCGTTAGTTAAAAAGTGGAAACAGTGGTTTTAGTTAACATTATGTAGGATGAATCACATAAGACTTGCACTGTAAATACTGAAGAAATGGCAAATGCAATTGATGTGAGGTTTTACAGAATGGATTAGTAGTTAGGGATCTTGTATTTTTAGCCAATTAACAGACGGTAATGATAATTAGAAAGTCTGTTTTTTGTGCCAAAAATTCTACCTTTTAGATGGAATAATGCCTATTGACACTAAAAAGCTAAAAATGGGTAAATTGCAATGTCAGTGGTTTTTGTGGCGGGATTCTAGTGCGAGTCCGTTACGAGATATCTTATTTTGTGAACGTGTAGAAACTTACATAATACCTGTAATTTTTTTAGGTTATCAGTCTTCTGACTGGTTTTATGCGGCCCGCCACGAATTTCACTCCTGTGGCAACCTCTTCATCTCCGAATAGCACTTGAAATCTAGGTCCTCAGTTATTTGCTGGATGTATTCCAGTCTCTGCCTTCCTCTGCAGTTTTTCTCCTCTACAGCACTCTTTAGTACCATGGATATCATTCCCTGATGCCATAACAGAAGTTCTATTACACTGTCCCTTCTCCTAACCGGTGTTTCCCACATATTCCTGTGCAGCACTCGTTCCTTAACTTATCAGTCCACCTAATTTTCAACATTCTTCTACAGCACCACATCTCAAATGCTTCTATTCTCTTCTGTTCTGGTTTTCCCACAGTCCATGTTTCACTACCATGCAATACTGTGCTGCAACGTACATTCTCAGAAATTTCTTCCTCAAATAAAGGCCTACGTTTGTACTAGTATTATCTTGGCCAGAAAGCCCTTTTTGCCAGCGCTAGTCGGCTTTTGGTTCAAATGGCTCTGAGCACTATGGGACTTAACTGCTGTGGTCATCAGTCCCCTAGAACTTAGAACTATTTAAACCTTACTAACCTAAGGACATCACACAAATCCATGCCCGAGGCAGGATTCGAACCTGCGACCGTAGCAGTCGGCTTTTGATGTCCTCCTTGCTCCGTCCGTCATTCGTTATTTTGCAGCCTAGGTAGCAGAACGGCTTAACTTCATCTACTTCGTGACCATCAATCCTGATGTTAAAATCCGCCTCCGTAGCGTAGCGGTAGCGTTACCGCCTACCACGTAGGGGACCGGGTTTCGATTCCCGTCATCATTTGCCGGCCGGAGTGGCCGTGGGTTTCTAGGCGCTACAGTCTGGAACCGCGAGGCCGCTACGGTCGCAGGTTCTAATCCTGCCTCGGGCATGGATGTGTGTGACGTCCTTAGGTTAGTTAGGTTTAAGTAGTTCTAAGTTCTAGGCGACTGATGACCACAGAAGTTGAGTCCCATAGTGCTGAGAGCCATTTGAACCATTTGAATCTGATGTTAAATTTCTCACTGTTCTCATTTCTGCAACTTCTCATTACTTTTGTCTTCCTCCGATTTAATTTCAATCTGTATTATGTACTCATTAGATTGTTCATTCCATTCAGCAAATTATGTAAGTCTTCTCTTTCACTCAGGACGGCAATGTCACCACCGAATCGTATCATTGATATCTTTTCACCTTTAATTCGACTGCAGCACTTTTCTTTTATTTCCATCATTGCTTCTTCAATGTACAGATTGAACAGTAGGGGCGAAAGTACACATCCCTGTCTTATACCTTTTTTCATCCGAGCACTTCGTTCTTGGTCGTCCACTTTTATTATTCCTGCTTGGTTCTACATCTACATCTACATTCATACTCCGCAAGTCACCCAACGGTGTGTGGCGGAGGGCACTTTAAATGCCACTGTCATTACCTCCCTTTCTGTTCCAGTCGTGTATGGTTCGCGGGAAGGACGACTGTCTGAAAGCCTCCGTGCGCGCTCGAATCTCTCTAATTTTACATTCGTGATCTCCACGGGAGATATAAGTAGGGGGAAGCAGTATATACGATATCTCATCCAGAAACGCACCCTCTCGAAACGTGGCGGGCAAGCTACACCGCGATGCCGAGCGCCTCTCTTGCAGAGTCTGCCATTTGAGTTTGCTAAATATCTCCGTTACGCTATCACGGTTTCCAAATAACCCTGTGACGAAACGCGCCGCTCTTCTTTGGATCTTCTCTATCTCCTCCGTCAACCCGATCTGGTACGGATCCCACACTGATGAGCAATACTCAAGTTCTTGTACATATTGCATATTACATGTCTAGCTTTAGATTATCCCTATTTTTCTCAGAATTTTGAATATTTTGCACAATCTTACATTGTCGAACGCTTTTGCCAGGTCGACAATCCTATAAATATGTCTTGATTTTTCTTTAGTCTTGCTTCCATTATCAACCGCAACCTCAGAATTGTCTCTCTAGTGCATTTATCTTTCCTAAAGCCAAACTGATCGCCATATAGAGCATCCTAAATTTTCTTTTCCATTCTTCTGTATATTATTCATGTCAGCAACTTGGATGCATGAGCTGTTAAGCTGAGCCGGCCGCGGTGGTCTCGCGGTTCTAGGCGCGCAGTCCGGAACCGTGCGACTGCTACGGTCGCAGGTTCGAATCCTGCCTCGGGCATGGATGTGTGTGGTGTCCTTAGGTTAGTTAGGTTTAAGTAGTTCTTAGTTCTAGGGGACTAATGACCACAGCAGTTGAGTCCCATAGTGCTCAGAGCCATTTGAACCTGTTAAGCTGATTTTGCGATAATTCTCGCACTTGTCAGCATTTGTGGTAGCACACACTAAAGAACAACAGAAGTACGTCCACTATGTGTAAGGCTTCTGACCAGTAACGCAAGAACTGACCATCAAAGGTTATGTAAAAATGATTACCGGCAACGATCCACGCTTCAAGTCTGGTATGGAACGAGTACTGCACACGTGCTACATTTCAGTGGAGGTTTCCGAGTAGGCTCCAGTAATACGTTCTGCATATGATCGGGTGTAGTTGGTGTGTCCTTGTAATCAGCGTCTTTCGGCTTTCCCCCCAGGAAAAAGTCTACAGGCGTCAAATCCGGGGAGCAGGCCGGCCAAGTACAGATCCTCTGCGTCCTGTCCAAAGATTTATGAACAATTCGTGAAGCCATGCTTTAGTACTTCGTGCACTATGGGCTGGACAGCCGCCTTGTTGGCATCACAGATTCCTACCAGTCAGCAGTATCCGTCTTATAGCATCCGTGGAAGATTGTCTGTTAGCAGGCTGAGATCCTTGAACGCGTGTGTGTTTCGTCTATGGATTGGATTGTTTGAGGGAGGAGACCAGACAGTGAGGTCATTGGTCGCATCGGATGAGGGAAGGACGGGGAAGGAACTTGGCCGTGACCCTTCAAAGGAAACATCCCGGCATTTGCCTGGAGCGATTTAGGGAAATCACGGAAACCTAAATCGGGATGGTCGTACGCGGGATTGAACCGTCGCCCTCCCGAATGCGAGTCCAGTGGTTTCGTCTGTGAAAAACGGGCCTATGACCTGATGGTTCACTATCCCACATGACACGATTGGCAGCAAACAAATAGTCCATGTTTCGACGGTTGACCTGACCATGACTGGTAAATGTTGCTTCATCAGTATACAAGACACATCTGGAGTATCCTGTGTTAACGCCGATGTACAGAAGTTAACACGATTCTCATAATCGTGTCCATGCAGCTCTTGATGGAGAGAGATGTAATACTGATGGAACCTATGTCGATGGTGAATGCGTAGGATACTTGCTCGACTCAAGCCGCTTTCTCATGCGATTGAGCGGGACAGCGCGGAAGCTAACGTGAGAATCAGCTACAACAGATGTTATCGTCACTTGTTTCCTTATGTCACGTCGTCTTGGTGTTACACTACTGTACTTCGTTGAAGAGTTGGTGATAAATACCTGCCGAGATGGTTGACGTGTCTTGGGATAACTAGCGACTTACACCGCACAAGAACGAACTGTATTCTTCGTACACTCTCCATACAACATGAGCATGTCGGCTTTTTCTGCGTCGCTGACTCCCATCGCTCACTTACTACCTACTACTTGGACAGTCACACACTAACTGACTACCAAGTCACAAGGCACTCAAGGAACACACAAACACAATGTAAGCAAATATAGCAACACCGTATCTAGCATCTAAGCTGATTGAATGGTTCAAACAAGTGTCGGTGTGGAAGTTTTTCTCGTAAACTACTCGCACTAGAATCCTGCAACGGACACCACAGAAATTCCAATTTATCCCCCCTCCCCCTTTTAATCTGTTAAATCAATAGCCATTTTTCCATTTAAAAAGAAACATGTTTGTAGAGAGACACACTTTCTAAGCATAGTTATAAGCTGTTTATTGAGTAAGAATACGAGCCCTTGACTATCAGTTAATTCTATGAAAACCACACATTAATAGCCCTTTCATTACCGCAATATATGCGGTGCAAGTTTTAGCCGGCCGGAGTGGCCGAGCGGTTCTAGGCGCTACTGTCTGGAACCGCTCGACCGCTACGGTCGCAGGTTCGAATCCTGCCTCGGGCATGGATGTGTGTGTTGTCCTTAGGTTAGTTAGGTTTAAGTAGTTCTAAGTTCTAAGGGACTGATGACCTCAAAAGTTGAGTCCCATAGTGCTCAGAGCCATTTGAACCATTTTTTGCAAGTTTTAGGAGATTCACCCTGTATAGAGGGCGATGATGCTAAATGAGGAAAAACTACAGGAAATTGATCATGAGAGAATATGGAGCAAAAAAGTCATATGAGCTTACTTATTTATTCATGAAAGCTGTACAGTACAATGAAGAGCATGATGAGGCCACCGTTACATAAGATTATCGAAGTGACCCCCACGAGCCTCTCAGAATGCGCAAACACGACGTCCCAGCGACTGAGTAACACATTCAAATGTGCCACCTTGCAAACGAATGGCGACAGAGGCAACTTAAACGTGCTACTTCAGTGTCAGAATCTAAACGGTTCGGGGTCTAGCGGGCGGACGGACCATGCTTCTAGACCATCGACCAGGGTACATCTTGTCAAGATGCGGAAGTGAGGTGGAGCACCATCATGTAGTGGCCACGTTATCTTTAGTACAACCGAAGGCACATCTGCCAGAAGGGAAAGCAGGTTTACCCGTAAGAATTACAGATATTCGTTATATGTGAGGTGTTGTGGCTTGATTTGATTTGATTAATGCAGGAAGATAAAAACAACAAGTGTCTTAGCCCACTGTTGCCAGCATCGCAACTAAGTTTATTTTTGTGGTTTCGCTCCTTGTGATTCTAATAAAGCCAAAAGGTACTCTTAAGAAGTGTTTGGAGGCCCATGAGGTGTTCCATCTGGATGTGCCCCCTCGCTCTCCCTCTGCCCTGCCATAGAAACAAGGAATGGGGATACATTTTGGAACACGCGTAGCTAGGACGCTCGTGTTCTGGTGCAAATGGTGCTAGGCACTAAAAAAATGAAATTTACTTTATTAAAAAATCTTACTTTGGTACTTGAGCAATGCAAACATTTGTTAAGAAAAACAACACACAATTGGCATTAACAACATTACGTAATACATTCCAGTTTCCAATTCAGTTCAACAAGACCCAACTGATCAGGATTCGTAAGTTTCAACCGGCCCAACCTGCCTTCGAAACAAATGAGAAAGGTAACAAGTAATCCAAAATCGACTAGTCTTTACTAAATGATTGCAAGACAATAAGATCTTAATGTTCCCGACGCTTCTTAGCAGTCTTATCTAAAAGGATCATTTACGGCCGGCCGGAGTGGAAGAGCAGTTCTAGCCGCTTCAACCTGGAACCGCACGACTGATACGGTCGCAGGTTCGAATCCTGCCTCGGTCATGGATGTGTGTGATGTCCTTAGGTTGGTTAGGTTTAATTAGTTCTAAGTTCTAGGGGACTGATTACCTCAGATTTTAAGTCCCATAGTGGTCAGAGCCATTTGAACCATTTTGATCATTTACGGTTCTCGGTTCCAGTTGGCACATAATCCATAGAGTCATTCAAACCAGTCACGCCTCTGACCGTCTACGTGCGATTACACAACACTCAGAATACTAAAAATTTAATCTTCGTGTAGCTGCCTTAAAATACTTAACTCTAGTTCCCTACCAGAAACGGCAGTAGCACTTAAATTTGCAAATTACCTACAATATAAAATAAAAAAGAAATTCCAGTGTTCTAAAGTTGCGCAGACAGGGAGTTGGCTCTTGGCAGTCTTTAAATTCTCAAATGAACGTATCAATTTGAATTGGCACTAGCCGTTGAAATTTTCGAACTACACTAGCAGTTAAATACCGAAATACCCGCGGTTCTAACCGTTTTCATAGTTTACACAAACAGATTAAATTTTTAGTTTAACTGGGCGCTTAGCGATCTTTAAATTCTCCAACAAATTTATCAACCTGAACTGGCACTAGCCGTTCTAACTTGAGGAATATATTTAAAAAAAATTAAATCTTGCCCTTGGCCACACATAACTCCAATAGTTTAAACAGATTCACGGCTCTAGCCACTACTAAACTAAGCAGGTTAACAATTTTCCTGAACAATGACAGGTGCTTGGAAGTTTCAGTTCAAAGCGCTAATGAAGCTAATCGTCTAACAGGACATCCTCAAACATAGACCTCGATCAACAAAGCACATCAAAACAATATTTGTATTAATCGGTGGCTGCAGCGCTGACGACACACTCCATACTCTAAGTCCAGTCAGTCACATGAAATGATGTGGGCATTAGCTCTCTGTCACCTAATCAGACATAAGGTTAGGGCTGTTCAATGAATAAGCCCTTAAACCCTGCAACAAAACAGGTGCTAGGTTTTAAAAGTATTCAGTGATAAAAATTTAAACACAGAAGTGCGATTAGAGGCTAGACATAAACCATTTTACTGCCACAAATTACTCAAAAACAACGCATATGAGGGTACCGTTAGAACACGTTAAAGATGGCCGCAAGGAAAATGACAACAGAGAATATTTCAACTATGCGTTTCTAGCCACTCGCATACCAACCAATACCCAACTCAGCTGCCGATACACGGTTTCTTAAGCGTCATATAACATGAGAGTGTCCAGTTGTTCGGTCCGACGTCCGTTACTTTAACCACGTGGTATATTACGAACAAACAGCTTCTTACTCATATGCAAAATTTCCTTTGCTAAAATAGTTCACTGGCCTATGTCTGTCCCAAACATTTAACTTGTAAAATATCAGAAATAACAACCACTGGGCTACCACTACAGCCACACAATGTACAGTTTAAGGGGCCTTTAGCCACTTTGCGTTTTAGATGTTTTTAAGTACACAGTTAGTTTAAGTACTAGGATTGACCAGAAAATAACGCACTGAACTTTTTCTCTCAGCCGAAAACAATGCAACGAATGCCGAACGTATGTATTACTTGAAGTCTCCTTAGTGAGCGCGCCAAGTTTCCGACACTTCCGACAGACAGCTTAGCTACAGGACAGTTTCAAAACGGTGTCTGTAAAAGATGTGTGTTACAAGTACAGAGAAAGAAACTCTGGGGAATATTCACAAACGCTCGTGCAAAGCCTATGGAGCATCTGCTGTCGACAGAAGTACAATTAGTCTGTGGGCACGAAGGAGGTCATAAGAAGGCGGTTCGGCGGAACTCCACGATTTGCACACTATCCACGACTGTCACACCTGACATGTTGCAGCGAGCTGATGTCATCCCAGAGGACAAACGCATTTCAACTCGGCAGTTGATGCTGCATCTGTCAATCAGCAAAGGAAGTGTGGAAGCAACTTATCGCAGCCTTGGATGTTTAAAATTGTTTGTAAGATGGGTCCCACGGTGTCTAACGGTGGACCAGAAATGGCACAGAGAAAACATTTGTCTTGATTTGTTCCAACATTTTGAAGCTGAGAGGGAGGGCTTCTTGTTCCAGGTTGTGGCATGTGATAAGACTTAGGTTTACCATTTTGAACCCAAAACATAACAACAGTCGATTGAATGGCGCCATTCCCAAACCCCACAGAAGAAAAAATTCAAAGCAATTGCTTCCAACAGTAAAGTCATGACCACCATGTTCTGGGACGATGATGGTGTGATTCTCATTGATGTGATACCAAGAGGCGGTACCATTAATTCAGAAGAATATGTCAACAAATTAACGAAACTCAAGTGGTGCCACATGAACCCGGGAGTTGTTTTGCTGCAACATGATAACTCTCGGCCTCACACAAGTCTAAGTACTGCTGAACACATAGCAAAACAGGGATGGACAGTGTTATCCCCTATACGCTACAGCCCTGACCTATCCCCCTCGGACTTCCACGTGTTTGGGACATTAAAGGATGCCATTCGTGGAAGACATTTTGAGGACGATGAGGAGGTGATTCACACAGGACAAAGCCGCTTTCGCCGCGCTGGTGGAAGGCCATAGAGCGGGATGGAGATCACGTGGAAAAATAGGATGTGTAGATAAAACACCATTGTTTTTTTGTGTGTAATTCGCATTATGATTGATAAAGACTCGTTAAATAAAAAAAAAGTGGTGCTTTACTTTCTGGGTAAACCTCGCACATAGGAAACAGCAACTCGGTACGAAACAGTATTAGTCCAAATGTAGAACGCCTGTTAATTTTGATCACAGCGCTTTATACGAGGGCTATCCACAAAGTACATTACGTTTTCGTTTGTGTCCGTTAGGGGCGGGGCTAGCGCGGCCATCTTGGTGTCATGGCATCCTGTCGTGCTAGTGAGAGGTTCGTGCTGTACTCCGTTGAGTTACTGTGACAGTTTGAAATGTCAGCGTTAATTGAAAACGCCGCGAAGTGTGTGCTGTAATAATGTTTCTGACTGCAAAAAACTGTACATCGACAGAAATCTATCGGCAGCTTTGTGAAGTGTATGGGGACAACATAATCACTGAAGGTGGAGTGCGTCAATGGATCATAAAATTTAAAAATGGCCGAACTAACGTTCACGACGAAGAGTGAACTGGAAGACCCAGCATAGTGACTGCCGAACGTGTCAAAAAAGTCGATGCCGCGGTCCGTGAAAACCGTAATTTCACAATAACGGAACTCTCTATGAGTTTTCCACAAATTTCATGAAGTTTGTTGCACGAAATCATTACCGAAAAGCTTGGTTACCACAAGCTTTGTGCAAGATGGATACCAAAAATATTGACAGAGATTCACAAAAATCAGCTAATGGCTGAAGCGTCAACGTATTTGGACGCTTACGAGAAAGATGGCGACTCATTACTCGATCGCATCGTTACTGGTGACGAAACAGAGGTTAAGCATGTGAACTGCGAGACTAAATTGCAGTCAATGCAGGGGCGCACACAAATTCCCCCCCAAAACCCAAGAAATGCATGCAGACAGTGTCGGCAAGGAAGGTGACGGCGACTGTCTTTTGGGACAGAAAAGGTGGGATTTTTGTGGATTTCCTGGAAAGAGGCACTACAATAAACTCACAAAGGTATTGCCAAACTCTGCACAACCTCAGAAGAGCAATACAAAACAAGCGAAGGGGAAAGTTGGGCTCAAAGATCTTGCTGATTCAAGACAACGCCTGGGTCCACTCGGCAAATGCCACTCGTGAAGTCCTCGAATCTTTTTAAGTTGTTTCCTCATCCGCCGTACAGTCCCGACCTGGCACCTAGCGACTTCAACTTACTCCCAGCAATGAAGAAGTGGTTGGCTATGCAGTGTTTTGATGACGACGCACAGCTTCAAGAAGGGGTAACCACGTGGTTGAAGGCACAGACGGCCGAATTTTACGAAGAAGGAATTTCCAAGCTCGTCCATCGCTACCATAAGTGCCTTAATGTAAATGGCAACTATGAAGAAAAGTAGTATTTAAGTGTGTTTTTCATCTGTATATAGTAAAAAAGATTTCCAATACTTTATTTATTTTTAATTCCAAAACGTAATGTACTTTGTGGATAGCCCTCGTATTTGCCCACTAAAACACAACTCAGGAGCTTACCTGGAGACTGCCAAATTTCTAACCTAAGCTGCGCAAGTTTCCGCACAACCTGAGGCTTTCAGTACACGACAACATGAATTTTATGAACAATAGCAGATAAATTATCCAAAAACTATATTTGACGGTGATGTTATCATGAATCTAGGAGCAGTGGTTTCCGCTCCACATTCCCGAACCTACGGGACGCGAGCCGTAGTGGTTTGTTTTACCCTCGCTGAACAGCAACGCGTCAGCCACCGCTGCTGTCGACGTTCGGACGTTGGTTCACTCGCGTCCTCCATGAGTCCTCAACTCAGCTCCGCTGCGCCGCTAGACGGCTAAATGACTACTTTAGGCGGCCATAATTCTAGTATGTTAAATAATATGTGCATTTATACTTAGAAAGGCTTCTGACCTTGGGGTGGATGTGTATTCAGACTTGACAAGATTCTGAAAGTACCTACCAACCTAAAAGGTGATTTATAGGTTGCTAAAAATGAAAAAGTCGAATGAAAATCAAATTAGTATATTTTACTTAAAGTTTACAGACAGTAAGACAATTAATATATCTCATCATAATCATCCATTGTTCCGTCGTCGTCGTCGTCGTCGTCATCGTCATCGTCATCACCATGATCATCATCATCATCATCCATTGTTTCTTCGTCTCCATTATCTTCAAGCATTTTCACAACAGGTTCTTTCAACACTAACAGTACCTCCTTAGGAAAGGGTTTTCTTTTTTTAATGTGCCTCCTCCTCTTGAACGCAACTATAGGATCTGAAGCTATCAGCATCCAGTGGACAATATCCGTATTGGTATGCATTCTTGAAGTTTTCCTTGCAAGGAAAAGACTTAAACCTTTATGTTCTTTCTGACTAGATTCCAAGACATCTTCTGAGAAAAGCCCCACAGTCAAAGGTAGTTCCTTTATTATGTCTGCACCATGTATTAGCAGCTTGTGCACAGATGCACTCATTTTGTACAACTTGTACGTTTCTAAACAGACTTTTGCTGTTTCGAGGCAATAATTTTTAAAATTACTGTAATTAACATTAAATCCGCAAGACAAAACGCTTAGAATGTTTGCAAATCTATGTATAATTTCGGGCTCTAGATCTGTTATAGACGCAGATTTCGTGGGCTCTGCAAAAAATTTTCTTGCAGTATTCCCGTCATCGGAGTTACCTCCTCCTTGCATGGGCTGGTCTACCACTAATCCCAATTCACGATAGAATTTAGTGGTTATTTCTTCTTTTTATATTTTCTTTGGCTTCTTTACCTCTTGCTTGCCACTGTTTCAGTTCCAATTTATATGATATATGTAACAAGTACTCGTAACATCTAAGGTATGAGTGTAAAACAGATATCCCATACGTAAATGAACTGGTCGTAGCATATTGTTTTTGCAAAAGTAAGTCAAAGTTGTTGAGTTCTTTGGGTGTTGTCTTGCACACGTCACACGCTTGTGTTGACGAAGTGTCTGTGAGCACATTACACGTTTTTCAGCCCATCATTGTACATACAGCACGATGTTTAAATGTGTAAGATTTATCCCCAAGGGTCATCTCAGTAGGCTGCAAACTTGATATTTGTTCCTCAATTGCTTCGTAATGGAGTTTTACTGATTCCTTTGTCTCCTTTTCAATCTGCAGGTGAAGGATGCGATTATATCTCGACGAGGAAGGACTCGGATTCTGCCAAAAAATGTGTTTACCATTCGTTACGACCTTTGACATTTGCAGTGGAACTATAGTACATAGAATTATGTTGGTATCTCCATACAGTGAGTTGTTAGCAACACATTGTTTGTAAGTGGAATTTCCACCACTACCGTCAAGGCCCCACTTGTAGATGACTTCAGTCGTTGAGTTTGCAGTGTGATCGTGGTGTGACAGAAGTACATCCTGCAGTACATGAGCAAGTCTTTGGATTGTGTGGTCCAAAATATCTTGAACTGCAGTTTGCACTTCGGTCTCCGTGATTGTTATGTTACTCGGGTAACATTGCTTCTTTGTTTGTGCTATGACACTATAAGGTGGATAGATTTTCGCACCTCGATATTCCGCTCCTTTTCGAAAATGAATATAATCTTCTTTTTCCATGTGAGAGTAAATAATGAGCGCTAAGGCTTCTTCGGGAGAGTAAGGGTTCGTAACCGAATATGATGGCTTTTCGTGAATCTGTTTCATGCGTTTGTATCTGCGAGGGGTTGTGGTTAGGGCTAAGTTTACTACTTGTGCAGCTGTTCTTTTTCTACTCTTATTAAGGCTGCTTTGAGCAGCAGTACACAAAAGCTCTGGTGTTGACTCAGCAACAATTGGTAGCACTATTCTTCGTTTTTATCGTTGAGAGCTCTCTTCAAAAGATTTTGAAGGTCTTCTTCAGTTTTTTTTTCACTTTTAAATATTCGTTTGTGGTTGTAGTGCTTACAGCTGGCAAGACCAAGTCGTTTTTAACCCTTCTGAATTGGATTTGGTAAATATTTCCATATTACAATTGGATTTTTTCCACTTTTGTAGCAATTTTGAGACAAACACCTTTGAAATTGACTTAATTTTACGTACACTGTCTTTTGACTGTTTATATTCTCTAAATTTATCCAATATGTAAGTCGTTAATCGTTCTATACACTTAGACTGTGATTGTTTGTAAAAGTTTTCCTTTTTTAACACTAAAACTAGATCCATTTTCCTCATATTTAATTCGGAGTGACTTGGTCCACTCCGACAACCTGAAAAGAAAAGAGTCTGGTGTCACAATGCGTTGGTTTGAATTCATAGAATTTACAATACTAATAGTCAACAAATGCACAAGTGTAAATACTTAGGACAGAAAGCGGTACTCAGCAGAACTTTTTTTGAAAGTGTAAGGAAAAATATTTTTTATAAAATCGTCATTTACTATTAACAAGGGTAAAAAAATCTGAATTGTAACGTTGTCTATTTCATGAACACACCTGTGGCTTCCACCTACATTATAAATACACTCCTGGAAATGGAAAAAAGAACACATTGACACCGGTGTGTCAGACCCACCATACTTGCTCTGGACACTGCGAGAGGGCTGTACAAGCAATGATCACACGCACGGCACAGCGGACACACCAGGAAACGCGGTGTTGGCCGTCGAATGGCGCTAGCTGCGCAGCATTTGTGCACCGCCGCCGTCAGTGTCAGCCAGTTTGCCGTGGCATACGGAGCTCCATCGCAGTCTTTAACACTGGTAGCATGCCGCGACAGCGTGGACGTGAACCGTATGTGCAGCTGACGGACTTTGAGCGAGGGCGTATAGTGGGCATGCGGGAGGCCGGGTGGACGTACCGCCGAATTGCTCAACACGTGGGGCGTGAGGTCTCCACAGTACATCGATGTTGTCGCCAGTGGTCGGCGGAAGGTGCACGTGCCCGTCGACCTGGGACCGGACCGCAGCGACGCACGGATGCACGCCAAGACCGTAGGATCCTACGCAGTGCCGTAGGGGACCGCACCGCCACTTCCCAGCAAATTAGGGACACTGTTGCTCCTGGGGTATCGGCGAGGACCATTCGCAACCGTCTCCATGAAGCTGGGCTACGGTCCCGCACACCGTTAGGCCGTCTTCCGCTCACGCCCCAACATCGTGCAGCCCGCCTCCAGTGGTGTCGCGACAGGCGTGAATGGAGGGACGAATGGAGACGTGTCGCCTTCAGCGATGAGAGTCGCTTCTGCCTTGGTGCCAATGATGGTCGTATGCGTGTTTGGCGCCGTGCAGGTGAGCGCCACAGTCAGGACTGCATACGACCGAGGCACACAGGGCCAACACCCGGCATCATGGTGTGGGGAGCGATCTCCTACACTGGCCGTACACCTCTGGTGATCGTCGAGGGGACACTGAATAGTGCACGGTACATCCAAACCGTCATCGAACCCATCGTTCTACCATTCCTAGACCGGCAAGGGAACTTGCTGTTCCAACAGGACAATGCACGTCCGCATGTATCCCGTGCCACCCAACGTGCTCTAGAAGGTGTAAGTCAACTACCCTGGCCAGCAAGATCTCCGGATCTGTCCCCCATTGAGCATGTTTGGGACAGGATGAAGCGTCGTCTCACGCGGTCTGCACGTCCAGCACGAACGCTGGTCCAACTGAGGCGCCAGGTGGAAATGGTATGGCAAGCCGTTCCACAGGACTACATCCAGCATCTCTACGATCGTCTGCATGGGAGAATAGCAGCCTGCATTGCTGCGAAAGGTGGATATATACTGTACTAGAGCCGACATTGTGCATGCTCTGTTGCCTGTGTCTATGTGCCTGTGGTTCTGTCAGTGTGATCATGTGATGTATCTGACCCCAGGAATGTGTCAATAAAGTTTCCCCTTCCTGGGACAATGAATTCACGGTGTTCTTATTTCAATTTCCAGGAGTGTAAATGTGGTCAGCTAAGGATTGTTTAATCGCCACATACCATTTTTTGACATAACTACCCTTCAGAGTAGATCCGAAAGTTAGGTCAGTTACTCATTTCCTTCTTTTGTCCTGAAGGTAGGTTACAGATAATTTTATAGTATAAATTCGAATTGCTCACTTCTTGGGAAGAAGGAGTATTGTCTTCGTAAGGAAGGTAAGCTTGTAACACCAACAATGCAGATAAAATACCTTCTGCACCATCCAAAACTTTCGCCGTTTAATATTCGTTGATAACTTTTGATTCTGTAGCTGTAAGCTGTATTGTAGAAACTATATTTAATACGTAATCGATGTACTAATGTATTTATTTTTGACTGCATATAATTGATTGTAATTATGATGAGAATATTGTAAATTGCTGGCTGATAGCCAAGGGAACTTTTTTTGAAATGTATCGATAGCAACGACGAAATGGTAGTAGCTTGACTGTTGTTTATCTTTACGTATGGAGAGTCTCTTTCACGTTGCGAGGAAAGAGGAAGCAGAGCAGGTTGCGTGATGAATGAGTGTGGAAGTGTTTGTGGAAGGATTGATTTTCAGGAGCCACTGGTTACACCATGTGGCAAAAAGGTCAAGGTGATTCTGGAGAAGGCGTTGGGACCGTTGGAGGGTAGGAGCGAAGGCGAGGAATGCGGTGCCATCGGCATGTTGCAAGAGGTGTACTGGAGGGGGGCTGGATGGGGCATATCTGCCGTGTACAGGAGGAGGAGAGGGGAAAGGACAGAGCCCTGGGGCACACCTGCAGAGGGGTAGAAGGTGAGGGAATTGGCATTATGTATGGTAACGTAGGAGGGGCGGCGGGAGAGGAAGGAGGCCATCAGATGGAAGTAATTGACAGGAAGGGCGTAGATTTGGAGTTTAAACAGGAGACCGGGTGCCAGACATGGTCGTAGGCCTTTTCGAGGTCGAGGGAGACCAAAATAGCGGAGCGATGGAAGTTAAGCTGGAGGGAGAGGAGATGAGTGAGGTGGAGGAGTTGGTCATTGGCAGAGAAGGAAGGTCGAAAGCCACATTGGGTGTTGGGGAGGAGATGGTTTTGGCGGACGTGGTGATGGATGCGTCGGGAAAGAAGGGATTGCAAGAGTTTGCTGCACACTGATGTGAGACAGATAGGCCGATAGGAAGGGGCATCAGATGGAGGCTTGTTGGGTTTGGATACGGGAGGTTTTCCACAGGTCGAGATAGAAGCCAGTGGCAAGGATGACGTTGTAGAGGGTGGCAAGGACTGAAAGGAAGGAGGGAGGGCAGTGTTTAAGGTGGTGGTAGGTAGTGCAGTCGTCGTTGAGAGCAGTGTTGCGTTTAGTGTGGAGTGTGAGGCTGATGTCCTGTGTAGTGATGGGAGTGTTCAGTTCAGATGGTGGTGTGTGGCCCAAGTACTGAAAGCTAGGAGCAAGGGGAGGAAGAGAGGTATTCGTACGGTCCATGACGTCAGGGAAAGGAATAATAAAAAAAGGCTCTGAGCACTATGGGACTAAGCATCTATGGTCATCAGTCCCCTAGAACTTAGAACTACTTAAACCTAACTAACCTAAGGACAGCACACAACACCCAGTCATCACGAGGCAGAGAAAATCCCTGACCCCGCCGGGAATCGAACCCAGGAAACCGGGCGTGGGAAGCGAGAACGCTACCGCACGACCACGAGCTGCGGACAGGGAGTAATCAAAGTAGGGATCATCTGCGTTGGAAAAAACATATGAGAGGTGAGAGGCAAAGTGGTTGACCCTACTGAGGTTGTCAGGAGAGAGACGGTCATCAAGGAGGAGAGGGTCCAGGGGGTGGGGCGGTTCCCAGTATGGTGGTGGAAAGCAGACCAATACTTGGAAGAGATTATGGGGAGCGTGGTGTTGAGTTGTATACATGTCTAGCGCCAGGCATTGCGTTTCTTCGTAGTAAGCAGGTTGCGGATGTGTCGTAATTGCCGGTGGCAGGTAAGTGTGTCCCGGTCACGAGTGCGGAGAAAATAGCGGTAGGGGCGGCGGGACTCTCGAAGGAGGACAGCCTGTGGAGGCAGGATGGGGTGGTGAGGGTGGTAGGGATATGGGTGACGCTGGCGTCAGACAAGGTATGGTGCAGGAAGGGAGCATCAGGAGATTGGGGGGTAAGGTCGTGGCCATCAACCAAGGTGTGAATGGAGTCCCGGTAGGCATCCCAGTTGGCACGGGAGTAATCGTGGACAAGTTTAGGAGGGATGTCGGGGCGAGCAGCGTTGCAGGGATGGCGACGATTTGAGACAGTGAGAAGAACAGAAGCATGGTCACTGCCAATGAGGTCAAGGACATCTGCGGTGATGCGCCCAAGGAGGTTGGGAGAGGCAAAGACCACATCGGGAGTGGTGTTGGATTCGGGTTGGGTGTGCTGAGGCAGGGGAACCAGGTCTCCCTGGAGGGTGGTGAGAAACTGACGCCACCGCTGGACGTCGGCAGGATCACAGCTGTGGATATTGAGGTCGGCGGCAATCACGCAGGTGGAGTAGGTGCGGTCAATGTGGGCCAGGAAATCGTACAGTATGGGGTCGCGAGGGCAGACATAAATGGTGGCACAGGTGATGGTAAGGGTGGGGAAGAAGAGGATGAGGGTGGGATGCTCGGCAGTATTGTTAAGGAGAGGTTGGGGCCGGACAGGGAGGTGCTTGAGGTGGCCTATAGCAACTCCACCACGCGCCAGAGAGTATCGGTTATGGTTGTGGTGAAGGGTGTAAGGAGCTGTGGAGATGGAGATACGGGGTTGAAGGAAGATTTCCCGGTGCTGACACAGTGTGGGAGCGCTGGAAGGGGTGGATGTTTTGGAGCACAGTGCTGATGAAACGGATGATGTCCTCTGCAGTAAGTGGAAGGCGAAGCGAGTTGTTGGGGTGAATGGGGTCATCAACAGGACGGACAGGGATGGTGAGCTCAGGGGTGACTGGAGGAGGTTTCGCTTTACACTTCGAGGAGTAGGTAGGATGTGGTTCGTTACAAGTGTTGCAGGAGGGGGGAGAGGTGAGGTTGGGGCAATTCTTGAGGAAGTGTGAAGCTTTGCAGTGGGGACAAGTAGGGGCGGGCTCTTGCAGGCAGAGGTGACATGGTCGTTGTATGTGAGGCAGCGTTGGCAGCGGTAGGATTGGACTGGGGAGCAGGAGGGGTCCACCTTATGACGGCGATTGTAGATGAGGGCCCCCTGGGTGAGGAGGCGGTCAATGGAGGGAGAGGATTCAGTGAATATCCGCATGAGAAAAGTCGGCCCGGCATCACTGAAGATGCGACGGGCCGAGCGGATTTCAATGTCGGGCTGCGAGTTGAGTTCCGCCAACACTGCAGCCTCCGAGACCACAGGGCTATGCTTCGTGATCACATTGGTGAAGGTTGGCGGACATCGGGGAGGTTGAGGCTGACAGGGAGAGGACAGGGTGTGGTATGGGGTGAGGGTTGCACGTCGGCCTAATTGGATACAGGGGATGCGGGAGAGGAGATGTGTGTGGAAGGAAGCATTGGTGGAGTTAACGAGGTTTGAATTGACTCTGTTTTTTTTTTAGCAGTTGCATTTATTTGATTTTGTAAATGATACTGACAATATTATACACATGTATAATGCATTATTCAAACTACAACTTCTCCCGGATAATTATTTTGTTAAAATTTCGCAAGAATGCCACCTGACGTAGTGTAATAATGTTGACTGTAAGCTGTGTTCATATCACTAAAATTACAGATCGTACATCAGAGCTTTTATATTTGTTTTGTCTTCGATGGATTTAATTATTCTTAGCAAATTGATCATGAAAAGGAACGACAGAATACCACCCGCACACAACACTGACGTATGCTACCAAAAATATTTTTCTCCGTGATTCGTGCGTAGTTTAATTTTGGCCACATACATCAGCAATGAAATCTTGTTCAACGATAAATACCATCAGCACTGTTCTTAGAAAATGCAGTCTGATTCGATTAATTTTTTTCTTTTGTAAATAAAGTTCAGTACCACCAGTGCACATTAATTTCTTACACATCGCAATATTGAAAGTTTGTAGTTTCAAGTAATTTAAATTTGCCGCTGTAATAAAAGTTGAGATGGCGGCCAACAAAAGATAGAGGATTTCTTTTTTAATTAAGATTTTCGTTTTCCCAATAAATCATTTAAATCATTTAAATTGATGACACTAAGCCCGCATCTCGCGGTCATGCGGTAGCGTTCACGTTTCCCACGGCCGGGTTCCCGGGTTCGATTCCCGGCGAGGTCAGGGATTTTCTCTGCCTCGTGATGGATGGGTGTTGTGTGATGTCCTTAGGTTAGTTAGGTTTAAGTAGTTCTAAGTTCTAGGGGACTGATGACCATAGATGTTAAGTCCCATAGTGCTCAGAGATATTTCAGCCATTTTTTTTTGATGACACTAATAAAAGAAATTATTAAATAGTTTTGAAAATTAGTTTAACGCAAACCCATGCTGTTTTCAACTAGAAGTACAGACGAAGTTGCTATATAATCGTAACTAACAATGGCTGCGCTTCTTGCAGCTATGATAAAACAATTAATACAAAATTATAATTAAAACAGGAAGTGAATTTTCAATAATTAATCATAAATAGTTTTAACGCATTTGGCTCTATTTGTTTTACCAGCAAATGAACACAAAAGTACAATAATTTTAC
Source organism: Schistocerca gregaria (assembly GCF_023897955.1). Classification (NCBI taxonomy): domain Eukaryota; kingdom Metazoa; phylum Arthropoda; class Insecta; order Orthoptera; family Acrididae; genus Schistocerca; species Schistocerca gregaria. The sequence goes on from NC_064921.1 coordinate 541,900,913, forward strand.
ATTAAATGTTTTTCATTTAACAGACCTCAAATCGATTCGCGTCTTGCGTCGGCGATGTACATCAGAAGAAGACAAGAGGGTACAAAACAAAAGAAAAGAATGACATAGATTAACAAAGGATGTGAGACAAATATTGTCTCTGTTTTACATAATTATCATCTTTTTAAGAAATAACTACATAATTGAATGAATATTATCCACACTTTCATATTCCACACATAATAAAAAAATATATATATCGTGGATGTTATAATGGCACGAAGTAACAATGCGGACGCGTTATTGACCGTCTAGGTATATTTGAACTACAGACAAGAGCAGTGTATCTTCTTCCTGGTGGAATGACTGAAACTGATCTGCTGTCGAACTCCCTCCGTCTAATAGGCGCTGCTCATGTATGATTGTCTACATCTTTGAGCGGGTTTATTGATATCTCTGACCAGTCAAAGGGACTGTGTCTGTGGTACAATATCCACAGTCGCCGTCTATCTTCAGGAGTGCTGGGAACCGGGGTGATGCAAGACTTTTTTTTAATGTATGTATTTATCTGATGTGGGAGTCATTGACTTTGTCTAGTACACGAGTGTAGTGGAGAGAGTGAGTAAAGTAGATGATTTAAGAAATGGCTTTGAGCACTATGGGACTTAACATCCTAGGTCATCAGTCCCCTAGAACTTAGAACTACTTAAACCTAACTAACCTAAGGACGTCACACACATCCATGCCCAAGGCAGGATTCGAACTTGCGACCGTAGCTGTCGCGTGGTTCCAGACTGAAGCGCCCAGAACTGCTCGGCCATTCCGGCCGGCGATGATTTAAGAGCAGTAGCTCTCTACTGCAGAGCTTTGTATTAAAACTATTTAAAATATCACACATTTGCAATGGATCCAACAACTTGTATTGTTGAAAGGTGGCTACACTGAGTCACAGCGCCAGAGATTGCGCCAAAGAGTATTATTCCGCCGCCTTCATTGGCGCAGTAGTAGTTCAGGGGTTGCCGTGGGCAGTGCTTGTTGAAAGGATGTCGAGAGCTGTACTAGTTGAGAGCATGTGGTGTGCAGTTTTTGTTCTGCTGGCCGAGAGAGTAGATGCTGTTCGGTTGGTGTAATGTATATATGGAAGATGTTGCAATGATCACAGTGTATTTTTCGTCAATATATATGGCGGTAACAAAATTTTTTTTGTTTCAAATCTCCTTAATAATAATTCCTCTTGGTCACAGGTTCAGTTAACAAAGCATCTGGCTCGTGTTCATGTATTAGATGTAATTTTGGTTTCTGTGTGCAGTTATAGTATTTCTGGTTTTTTGTAATTAGTTCATTGTAAATGGTGTTAAAAATATCTTATCGCGTTGAGGAAGAACCGTGCCAGATACATGTACGTTGAGTCACACTACCACACACAAAACAGTTACACTTGTGCTTTGTTGTTTCGTAGCTTTTATAGTTGCTGGGGACTTAATTAATCAACTGTGTTAAGGGAAATTTCCCTTCAGTCTTTATTGTTATTTTGTGCAGTCAGATTGCGTACTAACACTACTCAGGGCCAACCGGTTACGAGACTTCGTAACCGGACACACAGCTACTAAAATTATTGCATTTTCATTTTAAATAACTAAGCCCCCATGCAACGTTCGACTTGAAACATTTTTACGAATATGGCATTTAAATATAAAAAGTTTCATCGCAACCTAAACAGCGTGAGTATGCCACGTACATAGTTAGTGACATGCACCGACTGGCTGAAGACTAGACACACCAATCTTAGATCGCCTTTGGTAGTTTACGCTCATGCTCGTTCTGTATATGGGTAGATGCAGTGGCCGATGTGTGTGATTTCAGAGGTATATATTGCTGGCTGTGTTTGTGTGTGAGGAGCCCACGCAGGCCAGAGTGGCCGAGCGGTTCTAGGCGCTACAGTCTGGAACCGCGCGACCGCTACGGTCGCAGATTCGAATCCTGCCTCGTGCAAGGATGTGTGTGATGTCCTTATGTTAGTTAGGTTTAAGTAGTTCTTAGTTCTGGGGCACTGATGACCTCAGAAGTTAAGTCCCATAGTGCTCAGAGCCATTTGAACCATTTTTGAAGAGCCCGCAGGCTCAGGTAAACATAGCAAGCTCTTTACAGTATTTGAAAAAACGCCTGAGAAGCTCTTGCACGTGAATACGAAACTGTGGCCGGCCGCGGTGGCCGAGCGGTTCTAGGCGCTTCAGTCCGTAACTGCGCGACTGCTACGGTCGCAAATTTGAATCCTGCCTCGGGCATGGATGTGTATGATGTTAGGGTTAAGTAGTTCTAAGTTCTAGGGGACTGATGACCTCAGATGATAAGTCCCATAGTGCTCAGAGTCATTTGAATCATTTGAACGAAACTGTGACAAGCATGAGTGTCGTGGTAAACACTTTTCGAGGGAATATATAAGAGGCTCAATACTTAACGTATTACGTTGACTCCTGATGTGAAGAAATACTGTGAAAGGACACACTGTGACGGAGAACCTGGAAGTATTGAAAGACAACTGTTAAGTGGAAAAAAAACAAGGGGGAGGAGAGGTGGTGGGACGCGGGGTGAAGCACTATGCTAAGGGAAGTGGTCGTACTAATTACCCAGTAAAATAATGAATAAACGAAACTACGTTAAGCGGTGTATGCATGTCTAGAGATCACGATGTTACAGGGAGAATAATGGACATGAAAAATAAAAGAGGTGCAATTTGTTTAAGGTGGTTCATTATTAAAATCTTGAACAGCATCTTAAGTGTGGGTGACCAACGATCCGTTGTAAGATAACAAATTAAAAGGCATGTTCTTTCTTACTGACACAGAATTTGAGGAAAACGAACATCGCCCGGAGGTCAGAAACGAGCAGTAGATTTGGTTACTCGGCCAGAAGTAGAGGCTTGAAGGCTTCCAGAAAGTGTCTACTTGCAAGTACAAGCCATCGTTTTTCGCCAAGTGCTTGAAAATTTCGAGTTCTTCCCATAAATCTAATCTACACCCTCTTACTTCTTTGTATAAGATTACGGTATCCTCTAAATCCTTCGGAGCCATATATCTGTAATCGCATATCTTTTTACCCCCCCCCCCCCCCTCTCCCGCTTCTCATTTCAACTTTCCAGGATAATATGTTAATTCTACTGATGAATATGTAGTTGCAAATTCACACACGCTACTCACTGCAGGACGTGCTGGAGCGCTACCTTCCAAAGGTGATGTAGGGCTAGTGCCTGTACTCTTCAGTCAGTCTGAGCATGTCACTCACTAGCTCTGTACGTAAAAGCTATAAACCATAAGTGTTAGAGTAATGTTACTTTAAGAGAGTAGCGCAAGAGGCAGTATAATTTCAGTGTTTTCCACAATGCGACACGGCAGGTGTCTGGGCGCAAGACGTAGTTTTTGACTCCCAAACGCTTGTGCCAGGGCGGGATGTGTTACTGCCTGGCAATTTATTCTCAGAAAGCTATGTGTTTTGCTTTACCAGGTGGACAACGCCCATTTTCGTCAATGAGGTGTGGACATCCAACACCTGTACGGCCATTAGCTATTTCACTGCCTTTGGAAAGAAAGACCTAATAATTGTGATGGCCCTTGTCTTTTTGTGGTGTTTCTGTAGAGCCACAAAGCCCTAACGATCTGCCTTGTCAACGTTACAAAAAACAGCGAGTTTATCCACTATCTGCACAGGAATTTTGTCGAATCCTTTCCTTGTACCTCTGGTGATATTATATACTCATCGTACCGCTTTACACTTGTCGTAGACGAAGTATTTTCAGTGGTAGAGCATTGAACGTCACCCTTAGTAGACCATCATTATCTCACACACAGAAATTTCTTTAAATACAAGGGCTACCGAGATAGTAATGCACCGTATTTTTTTCTTCAACACTTCAATTATTGAATATAATGAGAATTACACACACGAAAGAATGGTGTTTTATCTACACACCCTATTTCCCTGCATAATATCTCCATCCCGTTCTGTGGCCTTCCTCCAGCGCGAAACAACGGTGTGTATGACCTCTCCGTACGAATCTTTGTCCTGTTGGCGGAGCAAGTGGTTCACTGTCTGAATCAGCCCCTCATCGTCCTCAAAACATCTTCCACGAATGGCATCCTTTAATGGCTCAAACAAGTGTAAGTCCGTGGGGGGAGGGAGGGGGGGGGGCAGGTCACGGCTGTAGAGTTGATGTAACATTGTCCAGTCCTGTTTTGCGATGTGTTCAGCAGTCCTCAGACTTATGTGGGGCCGAGAGTTATCGTGTTGTAGCAAAACGTCGCCTGTGTTGCTGTGGCTTCCAAGTCTCAGGAAACGCGTCTTGAGAGTTTTGTTAATGTGTTGACATAAGGTTCTGAATTAATGCCACCGCCTCTTTGCATCGCGTCAATGAGAATCACACCTTCACAGTCCGAGAACGCCGTGATCATGACCTTACCGGCAGAAGAAATTGCTTTGAATTTTTTCTTCTGTGGGAGTGGGAATGGAGCCATTCCATCGACTGTCGTTTGGTTTCGAGCTCAAAATGGTGCATCCAGGATTCATCAACTGTCACAATCGGGTCAAGAAGGCCTCCCCCTCAGCTTCAAAACTTTGCAGCAAATCAAGACAAACGATTTTTCTGTTCGATTTATGATCCACCATTAGACACCGCGAGAGCCATCTTGCACAGACTTTTGAATTTTCACAAGGGCGGATAATTGCATCTACACTTCGTTTGCTGATTGACAGATGCACCGCCAACTGCCGAGTCGTAATGCGTCTGTCCTCGCGAATGACAACATGTCAGGTGTGACTGCCGTGGATGGTCTCCCCGGACGCTGCAAATCGTGGAGCTCCGCCGAACCTCAACCTCCGCTCCCAGCGATTAACTGTACTTCTGTAGACAACAGATGCTCCGTAGACTTTACATAAGCGTTTGTAAATATTCCCCACTGTTTCTCTCTGCAGTGAAAAATTCAATGCCGCCGCGTTGCTTGTAACGTACATCACCTACAGACGCCGTTTTGAAACTGCCCTGCACCTACACTATCAGTCGGAAGTGACAGAAACTTGTACCGCTCACTCAAGAGACTTCAAATAATACATACGTAACGTTTCGCATTCGTAGCATTGTTTCCGGCTGAAAAAATGCGGTACATTACTTTCTGGGCAACTCTCGTATTTCCAACGATCTGATGGAAACCGTGAATATGTTGACTGTGCGATTCTAATGGAAACTGGTACTGACTCACGTATGTCCACTGTAGCACAGTTTGAAAATATAAACTAAACGGAACAGAGACGGACATTTTAAGTAATGATAGGACATTTTATTTCACAAATATTATTGACGTCGCTTTCGGCTTCAACCAAAAAATTCAGACGATGGGGATCTTAGTAGGGCGTCGATGAAAGGCTGCTGTTTTAGTTGTGAGCTGTCGTATAATCGGCGTTAGAATCACGACTCGAAAATGTATTTGTGTAGTTGCTTAGCGGTTACAAATCATTAAAACGTCCAAACAGCTAAAAGCGACGTTCTCAGAAACGTTAGGAGAAAGTATCTCTCAAGAAAAATTGTAGCAGGGATAGATGCAAACCGTATTCCCGAGTACTATAATGTTAGTTAGAACCAGGACAACAATACTCTGCACGGACGGTTTCCGCGGAAATGTTGCTCAACAAAGCCTAGTGGCTATATAAGGAGACGCGCTTCCCTTGAAATTCAGTCCACTTCACCAGGGGGAGAGAGCAACACGGAGCGACGGCAGCTTTGCACGGCGAGAACTTCTCACGTAAGTATAGGTAAGTGTGTCTGTCCACAGGTGCATCGGCGAATAATCGTCTGCGACTCCACTTCTGCGACTCTTCACTTCTGTGGCTCTGCACATCTGCGACTCTACACGCCTGCAGGACTACACACCGGCTCTGGCTACGCATCTCACTCTTACACGTCTGGGCCTGCTCGTCTGTGACTCCTACATGTTTGGTGCTACATGTCTGTGACTTTGTGTCTGTAGGATTACGTATCAGGAAAAGCTACGCACACTTTACATCTGCCAGTCAACTCGACTGGGGCTGTACACTGCGCGACTCCGAGTCTACACTTCGCATCTATGAGTCTACACTTCGCATCTACTCGTGTACGCCTCGCATCTTCGTTTTACTTCGACGAGTCCACTCTTCGCGCTCACGAGTCTACGATTCACACCCACGAGTCTACACTTCGCATACATGACTCTGCACTTCGCATCCACGAGTCTACCCTTCGCACCTACGAGTCTACCCTTCGCACCTACGAGTCTACCCTTCGCACCTACGAGTCTACCCTTCGCACCTACGAGTCTACCCTTCGCACCTACGAGTCTACCCTTCGCACCTACGAGTCTACACTTCGCATCCACGAGTCTACACTTCGCATCCACGAGTCTACACTTCGCATCCACGAGTCTACACTTCGCATCCACGAGTCTACACTTCGCATCCACGAGTCTACACTTCGCATCCACGAGTCTACACTTCGCATCCACGAGTCTACACTTCGCATCCACGAGTCTACACTTCGCATCCACGAGTCTACACTTCGCATCCACGAGTCTACACTTCGCATCCACGAGTCTACACTTCGCATCCACGAGTCTACACTTCGCATCCACGAGTCAACACTTCGCATCCACGAGTCTACACTTCGCATCCACGAGTCAACACTTCGCATCCACGAGTCAACACTTCGCATCCACGAGTCAACACTTCGCATCCACGAGTCAACACTTCGCATCCACGAGTGTGCGCTGCACGTCCACGAGTCTACGCCGCGCCAGGCTACGCTACGAGCCTGCGACTCTACGCTACACGTCCAGAAGTCTACGCCATGCGACCACGAGTTTGCGATCTGCCTCGGCCGAGTTAAGCTCTGGCTTGGCCTGTCGCTGGTCCTCCTAGGACAGGCCACGCCACGCGTCGGCCTGACGGGCCCTGTATCCTGCTGAGGCCTGCCGACCTTTTAAGGTTTTGCTGCCGGCCTTTTCAGGCCGTGCGCAGGTCATGTTGCAGGTTCAGAGCTTCGGGAAGTTGAGGCCGCAGACGAGTGGACGTACGGCGTCGACGAGAGTGGGCGCATGGAGTCTACTAGAGGAAGCGCAGCGTGGCTGCCACGCATCTGCGACTCGACGCGTCCGTTGCTCTTCATCTGTGGCTCTACGCATCCGTGGCTCTTCTTCGCATCGGCGACTCTATGCATCCACGACTACGCATCCGTGGCTCTTCTTCGCATCGTCAACTCTACGCTGCGCGCCGGCCACACTACGCAGCAGCGACTTTACCCACGCCACCCACACTACGCGTCTCCCACGCACTGCTGATCTGAGGAGGACGCCTGTGCATGGCAGCTCATCGTGGTCCCTCAGTTCCGACCAGGGTTTTCGGGAGGTTTTCCTTGGTTGTAAGGCGAATGCCGGAGCTGTTTACCCCCTCCCATCGATAAAGAGATAATTAATGTAAATTGAGAAATAAATGTTTTAAGCTTAGATGCCTTGTGTTAATTATTTTTGACTGTGTATGTTGATATCCGTTTACGTTGCTTAAGGCGGGAAGCTTCTCCTGATCGCTGTAGTATACAAAGAAACAGATCAGCGGACGTCTGTGGCTGATGTACTAAGTTCTATTAAAAAAGACTGAAAAAAAATCACTTAACAAAAAGACAAGATTGAAAGATAACTAGCAAAAAAGACAACGTTACAGCAGAAAAAAATTAGCAAAAAAGTGTGAATAGCGAAGCAAAAAGACAAAAATCGCTTATTCTTTGTACGTCGTTGGTATCAAAAATCACTTCACTTATTAAAAACAACTTTCTATTTTTTCGTTGGTAAATCACATTGAGGCATGTTTGCTAGTTAGGTTTTGCTAGTTAGGTTTTCTGGCTGATTTGAACGTGGCACTGAGACCTACAACACTGCTTGCTACTCACTTACTTCTTTTTTCCAATTTGTACAGCGAAACATGTCTGGCAGGCTGTCAACTCTACACCTGAGAAAAACGTTAGTGCCTTTAGTGTCCGTTGTGTTTCTTTAGTGTGCAGACTACAGCAAAACACCTCTTAAATACTGCAGTGATACGTGCGGTTTCTTATAGAAACGAAACGTACCAACGTTCGAGTTTACATTGAGGTGTGTGACTGTGAACATCTTACCGCTGTGGACTTCGTAATCTATTTGGGGCGCTTAAAAGAAATCGGATTCTGTTCGCTTGCCAAAGCACGTTTTACAGATTTACATCAGGGGATTCTGCTTGGAATATGTCTCCCCTTACGTGTACGTACGACAGCGCGCCATGTGAAACATATTCGGTGCCAATGTGGCAAAATTACTTCACTGTCGTGAATAATGAAGCGTTGAATGTTTTCAGTTACACCATTGCTCGTATACTGCATCGTCACAGTGAAACAAAGGAATTATCCGATTTCGAATTGAGATTTAGCTTCATATTAACAACCATTGGTGTTGCATTCTAACAAGTCTGAGTGTCGAAATGTAGGATTTTCTCATAACAGTTCATATAATGTTGTGCTGGTACACGATTACCACATCACATAAGTAATACAAAAGCCAAAAAAAGTCAACGAACAAGCAGAGCTTCACTCTTTATGAACAGGTGGTCCATCACCTATACTAAGTAGTGATTACGACGATTTTCGACCTGTAAGGATAAATACAGCCGTACAGAGGTTTCGTCTGAGCGAGATTTATTTAAAATACCAAGACTATCCTAAAACAAGGCACACACATGCTATTAACGTATAACTATCCTTATATTTTTGTCTGAAGTGAATTAATTATGCTAGGATTTCTGTAGTTCGCTGGACCAATAATGCATATTCCTTCTATTTACCTGTCCTTTGTTTGAGAAGGAACATTCATCGGTAAATAGAACATTGGAGATGAAGTTCGGGTTGCCGAGGATTTGCTGCTGTGCCCACCGGTTCTGGAAATCATTCCCATGCTATTCTTGATGTGCGAGTACATGGTAAGGATGGAACCGGCGACGTGTAAGAATAGATGTACACTGGTTTTAAGAATGCCAAGCAGTCGTGTGCTCACATGTGGGTTCATAGCAACGGTAGCGAGAACAGTAACTTCGGCAGCTTCGTCTGTGCGAGTGCTACGACGATTGCGTTGTCGTGTAGAAACTTCCCGTTTCCTGAAGCGTCGCAACAAGGCGAGAAAACATCCATCGGAAAGGTGGGTTCTTGTCAGGATATCGCTCTCTGTACAGTTCGGCTGCCTGCCTAGCATTTCGCCTACCTTCAACAACAACAACAACAACAACAACAACAATAAAAGAAATGTTATGTCGGTGCAGATTGTTGGAAGGACAGCCTTTACTGTATGCCTAATCTACACAACAGTATTTGGTTCAAAAGGTTCAAATGGCTCTGAGCACTATGGGACTTAACTTCTGAGGTCATCAGTCCCCTAGAACGTAGAACCACTTAAACCTAACTAAACTAAGGACACCACACACTTCCATGACCGAGGCAGGACTCGAACCTGCGACCGTAGCGGTACCGCGGTTCGAGACTGTTGCGCCTAGAACCGCTCAGTCACTCCGGCCGGCATAACAGTAATTAAAAGGACTAATCTACTGTACTAAATGTACCCTAACATAAGAAAACAGTATCGCAGTTAGTGTTCTGCTAACTTACATTCCCCATAGATGAGTAGCATTTCTGCCTTCTCTTCGTACTTACACAACTCATCAAGTGACGATGGTTGACGGAATGACGGGTGTGCGTTGCACTTATCTTTACATTTGTCCTCTGTCAGCATTAGTACGTGGATGTGAACCATTACCCCGAGTACCATTACCTGCACTAAGCGCTGGGAGCGTCAACGTCAACGTTGTGTTATGTAATTAATAACGTTGTGTTTAAATGAATGGTACACTGTGATATATTTTTGAATAGGTCTTTAGGAAAGGAAATGAATTACCGAATACAAAATAGAGGATGCTGTTCATATCTTTGTAAAAAAACATAGATACAACGAAGGCAATCATGCTGATTGATGTCCCCCTGACGGCTGAAGACCATTTGCTTGATACATTTTGTAATTTGCATCTGGACAAACAGCTATTTAGGGTGGTCAAGATAAAAGGGACACCTGTATACTTAACACTGAAACCCGGTCCTTCATCTGTGCAGATTACTCAACTGTCACTACCCACGATGAGACATTTGAAGAAGTAGAATCTAGACTGACATCTGCTCTCGAAGGAGTGCTATGTAGCATGATTACAACCACTTGAAACCGTCCGGATAAAACTCAAAAAATGGTTCAAATAGCCCTAAGCACTACGGGACTTAATATCTGTCATCAGTCCCTTACACTTAAACTACTTAAACCTAACTAGCCTAAGGACATCACACACAGCCATGCCCGATGCAGCATTCGAACCTCCGACCGAAACAGCAGGGAAGTTCCGGACTGAAGCGCCTAGAAGCGCTCGCCCACAACGGCCGGCATAATTCATATGTCTTCGCTCCATCAATATGACGAACAGGCAAGAAGAAAGCTGAATATCACCTGGATGAGTCGCAGTCTCCGTGCACGACGAATACCTGAGGTTAAAGTTGGATCATACCTTAACCTACAAACAACACTCTGTGGACTCCAGACAAAATGTGTGGATCTGTAACAATCTTATACAAAACTGACAAACACCACGTAGGGAGCGCAGCCCAGCGTCCTCCACACATTCACACATCTGCGATCCTCTCCTACGGAGTATGCCACATCAGCCTGGAGGAGCTCTTGACGTGCTAACCGAGCTGATGTGGTTCTTCATGAGACAGGCCGCATAGCCACAGGGTACACTTAAGGCCAACCACATTCAATACCACTTTTGCACCCATCAGAGTATCGCCTCCAGAAGTAAGAAGACCAGAAGCAGCAGATAATGAAAAGAAGAAGCCAGAAATAGATCTGAGCATTCATTGATAGGAACTCATGCTTATCCATTACGACTGACATCCAGGAAAGACATTCCGCTTATATCAGCATCAATTACAGCTTCATGATGTAAGAACCCCACCAATAAACCTCCAGAAATGTCTCAGTTTGCTGGTGACTCCGTAAATGGAGGTATAAAGAACATGCAGTACAGCTGACCCCGCTTGCCCACGAGAGTTTTGGGATAATTAAGCCAGTCTGTCTTTGAACTAACTTAGAGAGCCACCACGTAGCAATTCTTCCTACCTGTTATTTGGTAATGTAGTCGTACTTTTACGTCCTCTCGCAGACCCGTAGCAGTGCCGTGGTATTCCGAAAGTGTAGTAGTAGTGTCTCTGTTTTACGTAATGAGGCAGGAAGCAGTTTTCCGTGCAAATAATTTTTTTATGGGATGCCATTACATTTCATCATCATTGACACGCAAGTCGCCGAAGTGGCGTCAACTAGAAAGACTAGCAATACGGCGGCCGAATCCCAAATGGGATATCCCGGCCAATAAATGCCATACGATCATTTAATTTGCATGGTGCGTTTATTTAAAAAAAAAACGTAAAATGAACTTCTTAAGTGATGGTTATGGTTCACAGTCTGTAACCTGAGCGTACAATAGGCTTTGCCAAAGTTATTTATGTATTAATGTCAACGTTTTATGGAATTGTAAAATGACTGATAGTATTTATAACCCGTAGACTCCTCCCAATGTCTGAGTTGCAAAAGACAACTTTTGTTATGAAATATTTATCAGTAACAATTACAGGATTCTCGCCAGAATAAATGTACTTTCCCCGACGTCACGAGTGATTTCTGCATCGACACTTCATCTCATTGGCCCTGAAAGGACAAGAAGACCAAATACCCCTGCTAGCCATTATGGGAACCTATCGCTCGCTTCTTACTCCATAGGTAATGCAGCGCTGACACATCCGCTTCACGTATGTGAAACAGCAAAACTGGAAATCAAGTATAATACGTTCTTATCTGCAAATAATCGGTACCTTACAATGGTGACAGACCTATGTAGGCCTTATCCTGTTTTGCATTCATAGGAGCATGTCACATGCCTCAACAAGGCCTTTTCTTTTCCTTCTCCTATTACATCACGTTTAAAATAATGAATTTATAACAAAACGAGTGACTCGATGTGACTGTTTGGGCTACATTCCGGTCTATTTATTTAGTTTGACACCGTGCAATGTTTGCAGATACCTGACGAGGTCAGTTACTTCCTGGGACGTTCTGCATACTTTGTATCCCACGCACCTAATACCATCTAAAATTCAGTAAACCGTTTTGCAATAACTTCCTATAAACACTTATATAATGTAAATTCATTGTGTGGCTCAATTTGAAGATGTCTGATTTAGGACAAAAGAATCATTCGCAAATAAATAATAAATACATCTGAAATTTTCCCGGCGTATTTGTTCTTCTAATAATTTCCGGTTCTTTGCTGGGGACGGAAGATAACCTTGATTTTATTCTTCTTCAGTAATCGGCCTATTTTCGACGACACATTCCCGGCATATGGAAGAAACGCAGTTGATTTAAAGTCGTCATCAGCGTCCTCAGTGCGCTGCTTCTTGTTATGACAGTTGTGCATGGCCTTTCTTATTTGGCGTGAAGTGTAGCCATTCTCTTTAAAAACCTTCTCCAAGTGTTCTAATTCTGCGTGGAGGTTTTCATCGTCCGATATTACATGCGCTCGATGTATTAAGGTACTGAGAACACCGGCTGTTTGTGCTGGGTGGTGGCAGCTTGACGCCTGGAGATACAGATCTGTGTGAGTCGGTTTCCTGTACAGCAAAGAACCGGGCCCTGGTTGGATCCGTTAAGGACGATTTACAACTGAAGAAAGCAGGGGTCTACAAAATTCCCTGTGAATGTGGCTCTGCATATATTGGCCAGACGACAAGAACCGTCCATGAACGATGTACAGAACATGAAAGATACACCCGTCTGCGGCAACCGTCAAAATCGGCAGTAGCAGAGCACTGTATTTCATTGGGACATTCAATGGAATACAATGGAACAAAAATTTTAGCTCCGGTTTCCGGATTTTGGGATTCCGTAATCAAGGAATCAGTGGAAATACGTCTTGCCGATAATCTTATAAATCGTGACAACGGCTTTCAACTGGATAAAACTTGGAATCCTGTTATTAAAATTATACATTCACAGCGGAATAGACAGCGTCATTCGATACTCAATGACTAGATGATCTTTTACTTTCACCACCGAGGGCAGCACGTACAACTCGGCTATGCCGCGCATGTCAACACGTGCGCGAGAATCGGTATAAATACCGCGACTGCACCTGGGCTCTTCAGTAGTTGTGTACTCACCTGATGATGGCCGGACGTCTCTGGGCCGAAATATCGTGGCAGAATGTCGACGGGATCCGGCTGCATACCCGGAAATTATTAGAAGAATAAATACATCCTCCAACCAAGACTGATTCTTCATCCTATATCATTGGTTACTGTATCTTCTCAGCCACGTGTGGGAAAACGTTCTCTGAACACTCGTTCGTTTGCCTGTAATCTCAGTTAACAGTAAGACGCGGAAGACCTGTTTGCAGCGAATGACTGAGCTACTCTGGATGCTGAATTTTGTACTCCGTGAAATTCTCAGTAATTAAATTATATTCTAGTTTTAAAGTATATGGTGTTTTTGTTTTCTTTGTATTCGCATCTGCATCTGGCTGTGTGTCGTTTTATCGATCACGTGAGCAGGTGTCATAAACTAACCAGTGACTATAAACTGTTCGGTAAACCTTGTGGCCCAAGCTACCATCTTCTTTCTTGAAAAGTAACACGTCAAGAAAATGTAATCTTCCGCCTGCCTCTTCCTCCTTGGTAAAGTGAATCTTCTGACTGATCAAGTGCAGATGATTGTGAAAACGATCCGGTTCCACCCTGCCATTCCGCCACAAAACAAACCTATCACCCACGTAATTGAATCAAATATTCGGCTTCTTGTCCGCAGTTTTCAATGCCTGCTTTTTATTTTATTTTTTTGAATATAATCTACCCTGGTTGAAAATGTTGAAATTTTTATGTCTATTATTTCAAGATTTAATAAAGTCGGTAATGTTTTATATAGAAGGCTGTGGATTGCTGTGTTATAAAAGTAAACAGCGTTGGTCATGTTCAGAAGAGGATGGGCGCCGGGATGAGGAAGTTGAAAGAAATTTTGAGAAACAAGAAACTTTCTGATGGTGAAACTTCAAGAGGCAGGCTGACAGACAGAATGATTGATGAAGTACAGAAGGATTATTGGATGGCCATTAGAAATAATACTGAGGATTTGTTGAAAATGAAGCAGGCAGTATGGGCTACCTTCTTCCACAGACTGTCAACTGATGAAAAACCAGTACACCACTATTGCCCTCCTGGACCTGATTCATGGTACACTTACCTCAATGTCCAGTACTCAAACAGCTCATATAGCCATAAACACTCCATCCCAGCAGCGGTCATGGATATCACAAAACCTGGCAAATCCTGAATTAATGAAGAAGTGTCTGCATGGTCAGACTCAAAATCCCAGTGAGTTGTTCAATAGTCTTATATGGACTCTCTTACCAAAAAATTGTTTTTGTTGGAATGAAGACACTAAAGTAAGGGGGGGGGGGGGTCAGTGACTGTTATTGCTTTTAATGATGGCAACGTTGGTAGGGTGAAAGTGTTACAGCATATGGGAATGGTCAGACTCAAAATCCCAGTGAGTTGTTCAATAGTCTTATATGGACTCTCTTACCAAAAAATTGTTTTTGTTGGAATGAAGACACTAAAGTAAGGGGGGGGGGGTCAGTGACTGTTATTGCTTTTAATGATGGCAACGTTGGTAGGGTGAAAGTGTTACAGCATATGGGAATGGTCAGACTCAAAATCCCAGTGAGTTGTTCAATAGTCTTATATGGACTCTCTTACCAAAAAATTGTTTTTGTTGGAATGAAGACACTAAAGTAAGGGGGGGGGGGGTCAGTGACTGTTATTGCTTTTAATGATGGCAACGTTGGTAGGGTGAAAGTGTTACAGCATATGGGAATTAATCCTGGAGCAAACTGAATCAGAGAACTTGAACGGAAAGACAAGGTTCGCATTGATAAAGCAGAGCATGCAGCACATTTGGCCACTAAGGAGTCCACAAAGAAGAACAGAAGAAAAAACTTTGAAAAAGATCGAGTGGATGAAATGCAGTATGGTGCAGGGTGCTTGTGAGCGACTAAAAATAAAAAAAATTGAGCATATATTAAGTGAACTACACTCTTTTGAATCCTTAGAAACCGTTCCTGAAAAATTTGCATTTTCTGTTGCACTTTCACCTAAATCTCAGAAACCACTTCGAGTAGATGTTCAAATTTTTACAGAGTAATAACATAGATATCCTCAGTCTACTGAACTGAAAGAAGAACATAAAGTTATATATAATTAAAATTATTTAGGGTAATGTACAAACAAGGGATACAGAATTTTAACCGTGTAGTTAAAAAATGGTATTTTCGAAACCAGTGCACTGAAATGTAATTTTTGTAGTTCAGTAGACTCAGAACTTACAGTTTTATCTCCTGTATAAGTTTCATGTCAATGGCTGCAGTGGTTCCTAAAATACAGGGAAGCCAAGTCACTAACTTTACCATTGTGGGGATAGGGCGTTCCAACTCCCCTTACTGGGCTCTCCATAGCGACACCATCCGTCTGTTCATAGAACTCATGGTCCGTTTGAAATACGTGGTCGTGAGGCAATATTTAAACAGTTCTGCAACATCGGGAGGAAAAATCCGGTTTAACTGTTGCAACACCTCATTGAGTGGAACCGTAGTGAACAGCGACACGACATCAAAACTAACTAATATGTCCTCCGGCTATAGCACTGTGCCGTTTAATGTACTGATAAAATGTGCCGAATTCTTGAGATAGGAATCCGATCGACCCACACACGGTGGTAATAATGCTATCAAGAACGTTTCAGGTGGATAGGTAAACGAACCAGTAGTTCTCACTACAGACCCTAGAAGAACATCTTCTTTGTCGACCTTCGAAAATCCATAAAGTCTTGGCAATTGAAGTGAACACACTTTTCGAACGCTGTATTCGACAAAATGGCTCTGAGCACTATGGGACTTAACATCTGAGGTCATCAGTCCCCTAGGACTTCGAACTACATGAACCCAACTAGCCTAAGGACATCACACACATCCATGCCCGAGGCAGGATTCGAACCTGCGACCGTAGCAGCAGCGCGGTTCCGGACTAAAGCGCCTAGAGCCGCTCGACCACAACGGCCGGGGCTGTATTCGACAGACGACTTCTTTATCAAAGTTCTAAGAACTTTGCCAGTGCGGTCTTTACTTATTTTCCTGTATGTCTGTGGATGTAATACATCGTTAATCTTACTGTAATAGTCAGTCATATTCAAAACAACCGTTGCGTTTCCCTTGTCAGCGGGAGAATGACAACACTATTGTCTGATTCATGAGTTTTACGGGATTCCTCGCACCCACAGTTAAATTACTTTTTGGAGGCTTTGCACAAGACGGTACTCATACAGCTTCTATACAAAGTTCTTCAGCCGTAACCATGACCAAACTACGAATGCCTGCTTCTACGCTGGCACCGGTGAAATCCAAACTTCTCCTTTCATTCACTAAGGACCGCATAAGAAAAACCTTGAAAAAGTGGAACATAATAGCCCGGAACATTTAGTTAAGTATGACATTTGAGGCTTTGAAAGTTTACATTTTACAGTACTTGTATGAAGTCTAGTCTGAAGATGCCTCACTGTTTCTCCAGCGTGTAACTGTGGCTGCTGTACCATTCCCGACATGTGTTGGAAAACTTTCTCTGAAAACTTGTTGGTTTCCTTGTAGTCTGAGCTAATAATATGACATGGAAGACCTGTTTGCAGCGAAAGGGCATGCCATTTTTGCTTACTGAACATTGGATTATGTGAAATTCTCTGTAATTGTTATTGTATGCTACTTTTAAATTATACTGTGTTAGTTTTCTTTGTATTCCGCTGAATAAAATAATAATATAAATTCATTGACTTTTCGATCTTTGTTTTGTTTTTAAACTGTCGATAACTTAGAGTAAAAATTTTACACTTGCAGTCTGGTGGCGACCAAATAATAAGCTGTCATATGATAATGCCGCTGAATTTTCGGCTTATGTCGGCGAGAGGTGCTGCACTATACAGAGCCCAAAGAGGAATGCAGTCGATCCACGTTACGGGAAGTGTGCTACGGAACGCAGTTTTCAACACTGTGCACTGAGCGATCTGCTCCGCGACACTTGTGCCTGCACCAGCACTGTGCTCTGACATCAGGCCTGCCACAGTGGCCGCTTGTCCTGCTTTACAGGGCGGGCAGTCCTCCGGACTCTCTCATTCTGTGATGAGCCACTAAAGTCCAATGTGTTGTCGATTACTCGTTATTTCATGGCAATTCAAGCACTTTCCTAAGTGTTCTCCTAAGCAGTGCGAACAGCTGACCATTTCGCCGTACCATAACAATTCGCTATTTGTCAAAATCGTTTATGTCAATGGATTTCTGCATTTGTAGCCTCTATCGTCGCTATAATGGTTTCCCATTCGGCCCTGCCCAGTTCATATACATTCGTTACTGCGTCACGTGTCCACAACGTTACCAAATGCTGGTATTCAATCTCGCCATGGGCAGTGGTCGTGTTTCGGTTCGTCAGAGTATTTACGTAAGAACTATACACCAGGTTTGGTTAGTGCTGCTGTTGCGGTTATCAGCTCGAATACTAGTTTGCTGAAGCTCTCATTGTTACCCTACTCTGTGCAAGTCTATCAGTTTACGAGTAACTACGGCCACCTTTTGACCTATCAACCGATCCGTCCTTTTAGTCAAGTTGTGTCAAAACTTTCTTTTCTCTCCATTTCTATTCAACACGTCTTCGCTAGGTAGGTAATCTGTCCATCTAATCTCCGGAATTCCTCCGTAGCACCAAATTTTAAAGGTCTCTATTCTCTTTTGGCCTGAACTGTTTATCGTCCACATTTCACATCCATATGAGACTACACCGCAGATTTTCAGACAAGTACGTCCAGGAAAACTTCGTAACATATTTGTATTCTTTATTAACAAATTTCTCTTCTTCAGAAACGCTTTTCTTGCCATTACCAGTCAAAATTTAATATCTTCTCTAGTTCGGCCATCATCAGTTATTTTACTACCCAAAAAACAAACGTCATCTATTGCTTTTAGTATCTCGTTTCCTAATCGATGTACCTCACCATCGCCTGATTTAATTCGACTGCATTCCCTTACCCTTGTTTAGCTTTTGTTGACGCTCATCTTTTATCCTGCCGCAAGACAGTGTCCAATCCATTTAACTGCTACTACAAGACCATTGCTGTATGTGACGGAACTACAGGGTGGGGCAAATAAAGGTGGTCCGTACGAGTGGATACGATTGGATGTGTGTGTGTGTGTCTGTGTGTGTGTGTGCGTGTGTGCATATAACCGTATTCCAGCACGATGGGGAAGTTGCCCATACAGCCGACCGAAATTTGGGGCACATTTACACTATCTTCACGCCCGTTAGCAGAGGTCACTCTGAATGGGGCCTTAGCTGCCCACCCAGATCGTCTGATCTGTCATTGTGCGGTTACTTTGTGAGGGGAGCCCTCAAGTCTAAGATGTATCGCAAAAGCCATCATAGTCTTCACGAACTGCAGCAGAACATTTCGGATGTGACTGCAGCAATTCCAGCCGTCCAGCTTCGATTCGCCTTCAGCAGCTTGCTGACCAGGTCGCGAAAGTGACAAGAAATGACTGGTGGTCACTTTCAACATCAGACATAGTCAGATCAGTACTGTAGTTCCATTCCTCTGTTATGTTCCTTTGTACCTGGGAATTCCGTTTCCGGCCACTTTTATTTGCCCCACCCTGTACGAAGTCATTGGCAAACCTCAAAGTTTTATTTCTTCTTCCTGAACTTAACTTCTTCTCCAAATTTTTCTTTGGTTTCGTTTGCTGTTCAGTGTACATACTGAATAACTTCGGGGATAGGATTCAAACCTCTCTCACTCCCTTCTCAACCACTACCTCCCTTTCGTGACCCTCGACTCTTTTATCTGCCGTCTGGTTTCTGTGCAAGTTGTAAGTAGCTTTTCACTCCCTGTATTTTACCTTGTTGTCTCATAATTTCTGACACTGTAAGTGTGTATTCCTGTCACCATTTTCTTTTATTCTACAAACGTCATAAATGTAACATTTACCTTTCCTTAACCAACCTTCTAAGAAAAATCGTTGGGTCATTACTGCCTCGAGTGTTCCTACATTTCTCTTGAATCCAAATTCATCCTCCAGGAGGTCGGTTTCTACCTTTTTATTCTTTTATTTTTTATTCGGTGCAGTTGTGGATGCTTTTGATGTTGAAGGTGAGGTGTGCTGCATAGTGATCGGCAACGGCCGTCATAGTAAAGTTGGACGAGAGTATTCTGATACAATAGCTGCATAGTTAGCAATTATATTCAACCGCTCGCTCACAGAAAGATCGGCACGCAAAGACTGGGAAGTTGTTCAAGTCACACCAATAGCCAAAAAGGGAAATAGGAGTAATCCGCTGAATTACCGGCCCATGACACTAACATCGATTTGCGGTAGGGTTTTCGAACATACTGTGTTCGAACATTATGAATTACCTCGAAGGAAACGATTTATTGACATATAGTCAGCACGGTTTCAGAAAACATCGTTCTTGTGAAACACAATTAGCTCTTTATACTCATGAAGTAATGAGTACTATCGACAGGGGATGTCAAATTGATCCATTTCCAGAAGGCTTTCGACACCGTTCCTCACAAGCGTCTTCTAACCCAACTGCATGCTTATCGAATATCGCCTCAGCTGTATGACTGGATTCGTGATTTCCTGCCTGAAAGGTCACAGTTCGTAGTAATAGACGGAAAGTCGTCGAGTAAAACAGAAGTAATTCCGGCGTTCCCCTCTATTGTTCCTGATCTATATTAACGATATAGGAGACAATCTAAGTAGCCCTCTTAGATTTTATGCAGATGATGTTGTCATTTACCGTCTTGTAAAGGCGTCAGGTGACCAAGACGAATTGCAATATGATGGCTGGCACTCTCTGGTACGTCCCATCTGCCGAGGTGGTAACCCTGGAGCCTCCAGCACCATCCGGAGGCAACAGAGGCGCAGTCTGTGTGTGGCCACCAGTGTGCGCTCGGTCTCCCAGACCTTACAAAGCACCCACACCCATATTTGCTACACGTTAACGGGAAACCATCTTGAACTACGTCTCGGATTCTGTTTTTTCGCAATCCATTGACGGTTACGGTAGTGAGGAAGAAGGTGGAAGATTAGAGTTTAACATTGCGTAAACGATGAGATCATTAGGTAGTAGGTAGGAAAACAAGCTCGGCTTGGAGAAGGAAATCAGCGCCATCCGTCTGGTAGGAATCAGCCCAGCATCTGCCTCAACTATTTACGGAAATCACGGGGAAATATAAATCTGGATGAACGGCGGGGGATCTGAACTACCGACTACCCGAATCCGATCCCAGTGTGTCAACCAATGAGCACATCGCTCGGTTGATCTGCAGTGTCCGCTACATCCGTGACGAACTGTAATCTACTGACGAGTGTGTCAGTAATGCAGACGGTATCCTCGATATACATATAATAATCGGTCACCATTATGAATACGTCAGTAATGTTCATTATATTTTGTAAGAAACAGCTTTTCATGATGGTAGGCTCCTTCCATACTCACTGTCGCATACATTATTGGACTGAAGAATAATTTACTATTAGAACGCAGAGCGTCAGACCAAAATGCGAACGTTCATCAGAAATGAAAGTGATATCCCAGGAAATACACAAAAACAACTTATCATACAGCATCCGAATCGCTATCGGGTTGTTCGCTAGCAGTTTTTCAGTATATAAGAATGTATTGTCACTAGGTGATCGTAAGGGAATGTATTACGGCTTCGTTTGTTAATTTTTGTGCATAAATGCCACTGTTTCGTGTCTCAAATTTTTAGAAGGCGCTCTTCGTAAGAGACGGAGAGAACGTAGTAGTACCCGATTAATGACTGTTCTTGAATTTTCGGTGTCCGCCACTACTAAGAATATGGGAAATCAGTGGTCGGATTGGCGACTGGAAAACTTTCGATTATTGGAAGGAATCGTCAACTGAGTGCACACGGAAAAAAAGTTGGTGCAACCAGTTATGAAGTACGGCGACTGTGTCTCGAGACCTTATCGAGTAGGCGCGGCAGTAGACATCGACATACAAACCACGAGGACCGCATCACGTTAGTGCAGCCCAGGTGGAAACGCAATAGAATTTCTCTGGGAACTGAATGAGAGTTTTTGGAAGAGAAAGAATGCTGATATCGTCCAAACCTGTTGGGTGAATTTTAAGAGAAAGGATAATGTTCAACTTCTACTCTCGTGTTCGTAATGTCTTGTTGGTATCTGAAAAACTGTATTAAACGTATTTAGATATCGAAATGTGTTAGCGTCGGCGCAGGGGGACAGAACTACGTGAAAGTTTAATTTTGAATGGAAAAGTGTGCAATGCACGCTACACGATGCGAAATCGAAACTAGACGATACATTTAACAATTTCGCAGCGAGAGATGAATCCTTTTTCAATGAAACTAATATATGCTATTTGATTGATAAACAAATGACTCAGATCAATATTTTGACCCTGAATATTGTTAATCTTTATCTTTGGTCTTGCAAACAATGACTGTACCATAATTGTTAGTTTAATAAAACAGAATGTGAACATAACATTTAACGCATGTGACTTTCTGATAAAATTGCTTGAAAACTCACAAGATGGGACTTTACTGAGCACTTTTACTAGTATTAAGCTTCTGACCTAATATATTATTTACACGAATAGCACTCTGACAATCACTGTGCCTTACATGGCCTTGAATTTTGATGATAATTAGTTGGCCTACCAGTGCTCAAGGAACGCTCGTCTTTTCTGCAACCTGTTACTATTAGAAAAATTGATCTGACTATCCAAAACCTTCAGGTAGATACCTGGATTTATCATCTCGGTCTTTCAATATCTCCACAGTAAAGCTCGAGTTGCATTAGCCATATGGCTGAGAGCTTGCTCAACGTATAGTACTGACTCAACTCGACCACTAAAGACGTCGAAATGGAGAAATCTGGGCATGATTAATTAATTTCAGACAAAAACATAAAAATGGTTAGAAGCTGAAGGTGTAATTGTGCCTCCTTTTAGGATGGTATTCGTATTTTAAATAAATCTCGGTCAGATGAGACGTCTGTATGGTAGTATTTATCCTTCTGTAGCGGGACTTTGAATTTCGCCGCGCTACACTCGTTCCCTCAGCCATAAATTATACCGTCAGAGTGGTATGAGCGCTCGACGGCAGAGAAAATACTAAAATTGTAACTCTTTTTTGTTTTTTGTCCGTTTTCATTTTTGTCTCTCATGAGAGGAAGCTTAATACAGACGTGACCTGATGAAGACGAAAAAAACTCATTTATGTGTAGACACATGGTGGAAGTGGTTATGAAATTCGGAGGATGGAAGTAGCAAACTAAATTAAATTGCATTAAATATCAAAACGGTTTTGTATACATTAGAACTTCCTGGACGATGAAACTTATTGCAAGATTTCGGAGCAGACTTTTCACGCAGAAATGAAGTAGGAGATTTTTGAGACCTGGACGCCGCACGAAAGAAGACATGTTAACATGGTAAAGGATGAACTCTTATCTACGCCATTTCCCCCTGGCAGTTACATTTTGTTATTCTCTGTTCTTTTTCAATAATTTTTGTAGTGGAAATTGGTTTAACTTTTCCTCAAAAACGCCACAAGGACCACCCCAACAATAGCTTTTCCGAATCACGAAGTCCGATAGCTTTTCTGTAATAGTAAGTCCGATTTGCATTTCTTTCTTTCCCTTTTTTCACTGTCATTAACGATTTTTTTAAAAAACCTTTGTACTCACGATTTTTCCCACATTTTCAACCTTTTCTTCTCTTTTTATTTTTTAATAACCACTATACTTCCTCCAGATCGAAAATCTTCATAATCACGACTTTGTATAATTAGCTATGGCTGTGACACCACCTGTTTATGAATACTGAATATCTGCTTGATCGTTTGCGTATTTTAGCTTTTGTATTATATATGTGACGTGGTATTCGAAAACCAGCACAACATTTTTCTAAACTGGTGTGAGGAAATCCAACATTTTGACACTTGGACTTGTTAGAATGCAACACCAATGGTTGTTAATATGTAGTAATACCTCAATTCGAGATCGGATAATTTCCTTCTCCTACTGTGGTACATTTTTCTCGATGCACTATACGAGCAATGGTGTAACTGAAAACATTCAACGTTTCAGTAATCACGAAAGTGAAGTAATTTTACTGCATTGGTACTGAAAATGCTTCACTAGTCGCGGTGTCGTACGTACATATAAGAGGAGATACAAACTAAGCATAATTCGCTGACGAAGATGTGTAAAATGTGCTTCTGCTAAACGTAAAGCATAGCTAGACATTACAGTGATGTTGCACTACAGGGACAGAGTCCGATTTCTCCTAAGCGCCCCAAATACAAAGGCTGAAATCTGTCGATCCACGTCGGTATGCTGTATTGAATATACAGACAGCCACACATCTATAAAACCTCAATGTAAACACAAATGTTGGTCTGTTTGGTTTCTGAAACTGCACGTATCACCACAGTAACATTAAAAGAGCATATGAGCTCTGGTCTGCACATTAAGGAACACACTGAAGGCGATAAACGTCTTTCAGGTGCAGAAGTAGACAGCCTGCCATACTTGTTTCACTGAATAAAATTAAAAAAAAACTGAGTGGGTACCAAGCAGTGTTTTACGTCTCAATGCCACGCTCGAATCAGCCAGTATATGCCAATTATATAAAAAGAAAGTGATTTTTCATCTAATAAAGTGATTTTTCACTTAATAAGTGATATTTTTCATGACTTAGCTGATTTTCCAACGACTTAAGAAGAATAACTGATTTTTGAGGCTTTTTCGCTAAGTGATTTTTCAGTCTCTTTTGCTAAGTGATTTTCCAGACTTTTTTTGTAAGTGATTATTAAGTCTTTTTTGCTAGAGCTTCGTCTTTTTTGCTAAGTGATTTATTGAGTCATTTTCGGTGGAGCTTAATCTTTTTTTCTTAAGCGATTACTCAGACTTTTTTACTAGAACTTCGTACATTAGCCACAGATGATCAGTTTCTTTCATACCAGAGCGATCAGATGAAGCTTCCTGCCTTAGGCAACGTTAATGGATAATGTCATTTATTACTCAACATACACAGTCAAAAATAATTAACACAAGGTATGTAAGCTTACAGCATTTATTTCTCAATTTCTGCTTTACAGGAATTATCTCTTTATCGATGGGAGGGGGGTAAACAGTTCCGGCATTCGCCTTACAACCAAGGGAAACCTCCCGAAAACCCTGGTCGGAACTGAGGGGCCACGATGAGCTGCCATGCAGAGGCGTTGTCCTCAGGATCAGCGGTGCGTGGCAGACGCGTAGATTTGGTGGGGTGGGTAGAGTCGATGCTACGTGGTGTGGCCGACGTGTAGCATAGAGTAGTCCATGTGAAGCCGAGTCACGGATGTGTAGAGTTGCAGATGCGTGGCGTAGTCTCGTGGACATGCAGCGTGGACTCGTGTATGAGCACCGAAGACTTATTCACGTGTGGCGTAGACTCATGGATGCGAAGTGTAGACTCATGGATGCGAAGTGTAGACTCATGGATGCGAAGTGTAGGCTGGGGGTCGCGAAGATAAGAGTCCCAGCCGAGTTGACTGGTAGATGCAAACAGTTCGTTGCTTTTCCGGATGTGTAATCCTAGACACACAAAGTCACAGACATGTAGCACCAAACATGTAGAAGTCACTGACGTGCCGACGCAGACGCGTGAGGGTGAGATGCGTAGCCACAGCTGGCGCGTAGTCCTGCAGGGAGTGTAGAGTTGCAGATGTGTAGAGTTGCAGATGTGCAGAGTTGCAGATGTGCAGAGTTGCAGATGTGCAGAGTTGCAGATGTGCAGAGTTGCAGATGTGCAGAGTTGCAGATGTGCAGAGTTGCAGATGTGCAGGTTCTCAGATGTGCAGATTCTCAGATGTGCAGATCCTCAGATGTGCAGAGTCGCATACGTGAAGGGTCGCATACGTGAAGGGTCGCAGACGAGCATTCGCCGACGCACCTGTGGACAGACGTACTTACCTATACTTACGTGAGAAGTTCTCGCCCACCAGTGCTGCCGACGTCCGCCCCGATAGCTGAGTGGTGAACGTGACGGATTTCCGTCCTACGGGCCGCGGTTCGATTCCCGACTCGGTCGGGGATTGTCAGCGCTCACGGACTGGGTGTTGTGCTGTCTTCATCATCATTTGATGCCCATCCGGCGTGGAGGTCGCACAATGCGGCGTCGAATATAATACGAGCAGCACCAAGGCGGCCGGACCGGCCAATGACGGCAAACGCTTACTTCATTTCCAGTGCTGCCGTCGCCCCGTGTTGCTCTCTCCTGCTCCTGAAGTCGTCTGAGTTTCAACTGCAGCGCGTCTCCTTATATAGCCTCTCCTCTTTTGTTGAGCTGCATATCCGAGGAAACCACCCGTGTGCGGTATTGTTGTCCTGGCTCTAACTAACATTATAGTAATCGGCAATACGGCTGGCATGTGTCCGTGCTATAATTTATGTTGAGAGAGACTCTATCATAACATTTCAGAGAACGTCGCTTTTAGCTGTTTGGACGTTTTAATGGTTTATAGCCTCTAAGCAACTACAGAATTAAATTTTCAAATCTTGATTCTCATGATGATTTAACTACAGCTGCTGCGCTTTTCACCACTAAAACAGCAGTCTTTCATCGACAACCTTCCAACATGCTTATCGTCTCTGAGTTATTCAGAGGGTATCGTGAACTTAAACAAAAAAGTATGAGTACGTAGATTAGATGTATGGGAAGATCTCGAAATTTTAAAACACTTAGAGAAAAACGATCGCTACATTTTAAATCATCAGCTTCATCCTGCAGGTAGACATTTCCTGGATGGCTTAAACACCTCTACTTCTGTCCGAGGATCTCGTTGTTGGCCTCCGCCCATGTATATTTTCCTTAAAATTCTGTGTCAGTAAGAACATGTACTTTATGTTGTTGTTTTACAATGGACCTTTCGTCTTCCACAATTAAGCTGCTGTTCAATATTTTAGTAATGAACCAGCTTAGACACATATCCCTTTTTGTTTTACTGTTTTTATTCTGCCTGCAACATCGTTATTTCTAGGGATATATACACTCAATAGTATAGCTTCGTCTGTTTATTATTTTACTGGATATTTTATAACACTTCCCCCTTCTGGTATATTTATTCTCGTAGTATACTTTAACAGTACAACCATTTCCCTTAACAGGAGCTTCGCAAGTGAGGATCTGTGCACACACACAGTTACACACGCGCACACACACCCACCCACCCACCCACCCACCCACCCACCCACCCACCCACCCACACACACACACACACACACACACACACACACACACACACACACAGTAATGAATAGATACTTCTGAAATCACACATGCGCTTCCAGGACGTGCGGGAGCACCACGTACCAGAGACGACCTCTACTCTTTAGCTCCCTACGTGTCACATTTACACTCTGCAGAGGCCGATGCCACGTTTTGTATTTAAATGCCATATACATAAAAATGTAGCCACTGACAAGTAAGATAGGTCGATGAAACTTGGACCATACATTCAGAGAACTACTGCAGTATACCACAGAAGGTTACTAAAAGAAATACGCAGTGGGATGAACAGAACTGATACTTATTCAAAGACAACCATTACGCTGGAGTCACCGCGATTTACGAAGGTCCACTGGACATTATAAAAGGTGGGATTAGCTTCTTAGTAGCGTGTCTGATCACCATGAAGTTAACACTTGCTCTGAAACGTACTCCCATGATGACCACAAGGTTGGTAAGGAGTTCCTGTGGGAGGGCGTCCTTCCCTCCACCAGTGTGGCTGGCGACTGCTGGGTGATCGTTGCTGCTTGTCGCCATGCCGCAATACATCTCCCCACTGCGTCCCAATCTATGAAAGTAAAGTCAGGACCGAAATCACCCTGAAAAGACGCGCTCGGGAAGGAGAAAGGTGTCACAATGACGCTGACTACTGAGTCCAACAAGTTTAAAGTGTTTGAGCTCGTTACACCCACACAAAATTATGCCTCCCCACACCATAACACAGCGACCTGCAAAACGACCATGTTCGGCAGTGGACGTGGATGCATTACGTCTTCCCCGTTTCGCCATATAATGGTAGTCGAGCACTGGCGGAAATGATCGTCTTGGTGGTCCAGATGTTATGGTCTGCAACCTACGTCCTCAATTATTCGTCAGATGTATTCCAGTCTCTGTCTTTCTCTGTAGTTTTTCACTCTAAGAGTTCCCCCTAGAACCATGGAGATATACCTCTTTGTCTTAACAGACGTCCTATCCTCCTGTCCCTTCCCCTTGTCAGTCATTTCCACATATACGTTTCGTGTCCGATTCCAAGCAGACCCTCATCATTCCTGACGTTATCAGTCTACCTAATTATCATCTTGCGTCTATAGCACCACATCTTAAATTCTTATTGTCTTCTGCACTGCTTTTCCCACTGTTCATGTTTTACTTCCATACAATGCTGTGCTCAAAATATACATTCTCAGACACTTCTTGCTCAAACTGAGGCCTATGTTTCAAACTAATGGACTTATCCTGGCCAGGAATGCCGTTTTTGCCAATGCTATTCTGTTTTTGATGTCCTCCTTGCTCCGTCCGTTGTTGACTTTTTTTCTGTCTCAGTACTAACATTCCCTACCTTCATCTACTTCGTCACCATCAAACCTAATGTTAATTCACCCGCTGTTCTAATTTCTTCTGATCCTCATTATTTTCATCTTTCTTTGATTTAGTCTCAATCCACATTCCGTAGTTATTACACTTCTCTTTCCATTCAGCAGATCGTGTATTTCTTCTTTACTTTCACTCAGGATAGCAATGTTATCAGGGAATCGTATCACTGATATCCTTTCACCTTGAACTTCAATTCCACTCATTAACTTTTCTTTTATTTCCATGATTGCTTCTTCGATGTACAGATTGAACAGTAGAGGTGAAGGACTACATCCCCGTCATGCGCCCCTTTTAATCTAAGCACTTTGTTCTTGGTCGTCCACTTTTATTATTCGCTCTTGGCTGTTGTACATATTGTATATTACCCCTGTCTCCCTACAACGTACCACTATCAGAGTCAGAATTTCGAACAAATTGCACTATTTTACATTGTCGAACGCTTTTTCCAGGTCGACAGATCCTACGACCGTGTCCTGAATTTTCTTTAGTCTCGCTTCCGTTAACAACCACATCGCCTCTGGACAGGGAGGCCACGTCCGATCAAACTGCCTCCAGCGCCGCTTTGTCCAGGCGCCACGTGCGGAACCAGTGTAGACAACGGTGCCGACCGTGTTGTCGCTTACGTGGAAGCGGCGCGGCCGGCCCATGACACAGCCTCACGCGACTTCGAGCTCAGCCACCTTTAAGGCCTTGAGGGCGCCGCCGCACGACGAGATGCCCTTGAAGGACACAACGCCCTCCACCACCACCACTGTCGTCGTACCAGAGGTTTCGGTTCCAGACGCTGGCCTCATGGCCGAAGGTGCTGACCCCAGCCCTTCGATGGGGGACAGGCAGGAGCGGAAACAACGGTCGCCGAAGCGGCATAAGAAATGCGGTCTCTCAAGGGAAGACGACCAACGGGACAGAGACAAGGAGCAAGCTGCCGACACCTTCTCTGACTCTCCATTACCAGTATACTCTACCAGTGCCGCCCCAAGGCAGACATCTGACACCACGGGGAGGAACTGACTTCGCTCACCCAAGGCGTTGCCATGACCAGCGCCCCTGGAGAATGACTAGGCGATGAAGTCCACTGTCCGCGACCATGCGCTGTCACTGACCACTTCCCTGCTCGGTGACTGAGCTGCTGAAATGGAGGCAGAAGACCTATCAGACGCCCTTCACACTCCTCCGCCACAAGGGACTGGCGCCCCACTTAGTGTGTCTCTAACACACTCATTAGGGTCAACATGCCTGCCACAAGGATGGTGGCTAAATGGTCCCGTTACCAGCGAGGAGCCGCCTTTTGCATCTACATACTTCGAATTAAGATGTTCCACCCCTACAGTGTGGGTACAAAAAAGTCAACAGAAATACTCTTTCATCAATGCGCGCGCTTTCCATGACATGCTCTGGTCGGTGGACTCAGATATCACCCTCCTTCACACAGATCTGCAACTGAACCTCTCTGGGTACATAACCTACCGCATTCCATCGAGCGACGGTGCTGGTGGAACCGCCATCCTGGTACATGACGGCATCGAGGGATCAGACATGACGTATCGAGGCCTTGCCATTACTGTGGGAGCAGTTCGTACTGTCAATATGCCCTCCAGAATATCTAGCCTCTGTGAAGGGGTCACCTTTTACTCCAACGAAATTTCTCCACTCCTGAATGGGAATACGGAATAGGTCTTTATAAATCATTTTGTTCCCTTTCCTGAAGGGGATAATGAGGGCTGCTATAGAGCCTCTTCACGCTCTATTCGGTCTTAGGTTACACATATTTATGTAATTAACTTTATTTTCTCACAATTTTAAGGAACAATATTTATTTTATTGATTATTCTAGAATATAATTCTAAGTTGGGTGCTTAATACTAGTTTATACTAAGTATATTTTGTTGTTCTACCCTTATATTTAATTACTGATCCCACTGCTGTGTGCACTGACTGGTGACTACAATGTTTGCTTGTGGAGCGAAGACCATCTTGTAGTTTGCTGCATTGGATGCTATGTTCTGGTTCATCCACTTTTGGTCTTGTTTTTCGTCCAGGATCAAGAGTAGCAGAACCAGAACACTAGGTCAAACGGGGCGATTTCAATAGCGTCCCGAATCCAGCGGACCAAACTCCACGCCACTCTACCTTGCTGGCACTATGGGATCTGTCACTTCAAGAGACGTGACGTCTCCTCTAGTTGGACCTGTGTGACTGTTCATGCTTCACCGAATATTCTGCTAAGCGCCTCGACCGCCTATACGTCTACCGCGCCGCGACAAGGGATGCAGAGCTAAGGCCGACAGCCTCTACCGACCATTTGGCATGCATTCATTCGGTCGCACTCTCCCGACAACTGACATACCAAAGCCATGGTTCATGGACGCTGAACGTTTTCTACTTATACGACGACTCATGTTGCGGGTGATCTTTACTACGTGAGAACGCCTCATCCGCAGTCTGATGTACATACTTCCACCTTACATTGGTGGCTCGTCCGCGCCAAGTCTGACCTCCTTTTGCACAGTGTAGTGCAGCAACGCGAGGTGGCATGGAATCAAGTCCCCTGCAGAAACATTTAGCCACTCTGGCTCTATATCCGTTCATAATTGCGAATGTGTCCTGCACAAACCTACCTAGGCCCTGAGATCAACGCTCTTGGAACATTAGCAGAGACAGCAACAGGTAGACGCGTCGACACGCGCAGCTTTCTTCCAGATTATTGGACATTTACGCCTAGGTCCCACGGATCGTCCATCAGTACAAGGACATCGTGCGTGACTTGCTCGTCCCCAAAATAATGGCCCAGGACGACTCCATGCTGGTTCCCATAAATGCTGAAAACTTAAAAGCGGCCTTGGCACGAGGCTCCCTGTATGATCCACCCAGACTAGATGGCTTCTTGAACGAATTCTAGCGCGCCTTCTATCCTCTGATTGGTGCTCAGTGGGTTCAGATGATTCAACACCTGCTCTGCAACGATATTAACGTCGCCACATATCGCCTGCTGCCACAGCGGACACGTGCGCTGCTTCGTGACAGCAGATTCCGCAACATGGGTATGATTCTCCAGACGGGTTACGTCAACATTTACCTAGCGTCAAAATTAATTATTCTTCCCCTAACGCTCACCAAGTCCCACTGTTCCCAGGCAGCATATATCATTTTGTGAGCGCAGGTCAAATATTCAGGTCCCACTACACTATTTTAACAAGGCCGCCAGACAGCTGCTGGGATCTTACACAACGCATGCTGGTGTTCCAGTTGCAACGACAGCCAGAATCTGTCATGCCGGACGAACTCCTAAGCCCAGATAATGTTGACTTTCGCGCCGGCAGAATGAAAGCCGTTAACTGTCTAAAAGGCGTGTCTGTGTATTACCTTTTTTACAAACCACGCCCGAATGCACTCTCGACTTCTTCTTCCATATGAAGAGGACTCATGAGACGTTCCGCCGCAGAGCATTGTTCCGGACACGACTATCGAATTATTTAGACGCATTATTCGAGGATCCTCCTGCCGGTTGGGGCGTTCCGAGTATCAGAAGGCACACCTGGAGATGATTCATGAAACATGAATGATCCTCCGAGAGAAAGGAATCCTCCATTAATTTTCGCGAAAGCGTAATAAAATAAAAACATAATAATAATAAAATAAATAAGTTTTTTTCAAATAAAACTTCTTTGATGCTATGAGATCCCTTTCCTTCCTATGCTCGGGGAGGGTGAGAATGGGACACTTTAGCCAGGCCTCGGAAGGCCAACCTTGCGGTCTTTGCCCACGTCCCCCTTTTCGGTCTTGGAGAAAAAAAAGACTCGGTAAAGAAAAAAAAACCGGTTAAGGCGACCGTACGCGTGTAGTGGGAATTCCATGATGACGTCCCAGTCCAGTCCATATTTTCACTGCCGTCATTCCATTATGCAGATATAGTTGGTCCTATTCACAAAATGGAATAAATTTCGTGTATGTAATAAAGTACCTTCCTTCAAGTGATGTAAGAATACTAATATAAATGATGTATATTTACCTAGACCATTGCAAATTAAGAAAGTTTTTACTAAATATAAGGGAACAAGCTTCCTTTCTAAAACTCAGTGACAGCAGGGGTGGTGTATATTAACACTAGTATGACTGCTTCTCAGCAGGTGCAGCTCTGCTTAGGACAAAATGTATGACCACTTCTCTCGCACTTACCGCCTTACCACACATTGCCCTTCACATCTGCAGTTCTGGAATACTCTGAAATGGCGACGCTACAACATAGTATCTGGCCGTTAGAAGAGCAAAAAATTTATCACAGGCAATTAATGAAGTTGGTAACTGAGTGGTAACTCGTTTTTGTAGCATTTGATGGAGAACTACGCTGACTCAAGCTACATGGTGGCTATAGTTGAGTCGATCAACCGGAAAAATGGCCACCTCATATTTTTTTCAAATTACGCTCACTGTACGCATGGTTTGGTGAGGCAGGGCGTCATGTCCCACCAGCAGAAGTGCTCGCTAGAAGGGCACTGAATCAGAGAAGGATCCATGTCCAAATAAACAACCGTATAGTAGACCAATTAAAAAAAATTGCACTGATTGACTCTTCCGTTTGTTCTTGGTATATAATTTAATACATTATGTATAAAACACACCCAATATTTTTCATTTGTTACACGAATCGGTTTTCGGCTGTTACGCCATTATCGAGATTACTTATCTTCGTACTTGTTACGCCATCATAAGTAATCTCGATAATGGCGTGGCAACAGCAAACTGGTTCGTGTAACAAATAAAAGATAATGAAGAATATTACACCAGTGGTGTGTGTATCTCATTCACAACCTAAAATGAAGAAAGTATAAACTGTAAAGAAAATACTACAGTACACACTCGACGTGCAGAAACCGTTTTATGACAGTGTCTCCTAGCTGCCAGAGAACGTGGACAAGATAAAGATGAAGCATACCCACCATTGTGTGCTTTTCTGTATTTTGTTAGCTTTTGTGCGTTTTGGGTACATTGTGAATAAACCAGGATGCTCACAACACATTCTTTTACGCAGTGACGCCAGTTGAGTCTATCAGTAGGTCGGGTTTCACTACTCATGGCCATCACACTAATACATATGGGAAGGGGAGGCTTGCAAAACTTATAGGTGACATTGTTGTGGGTGGCGGTGGGATCAGTCATAGAAAAAATCCTGTAGTAGTTGGTGTTAGACCTGCACCTTTTTTTAGATTGAGGTCAGCTGATTGGTATAACTGCTACAAGGAACTCCCTCTTCTTCCTTTACTAGGTTAGAGATTCGCTGGCCGTTTTTCAAGCAGTTCCTTGCGTTTGGGGGAGTGGCCATGTAAGTAAAAAAACAGTAATCTATTTGAGTCGATAGAGGCATCACGGCACTACACTGAACAGATATTTGAATGTTGTGCAGGGGCAGTTGCATTTGATGAAACTAAACTTCTAACTTTTGTTATTTATAGGTCCGCTAACTCTGACTTCAGTATATTTCTGCTCAGGCTAGAGAGGGTTCTTGATTCACTTTGTAGGAAGTACCAGAAAGTAGTTATATGTAGTGAATTCAGTATAAATTTTGTATATGATGGTGGAAGAAAAAGTATGTTGGTTCATAAGGCTCTGAGCACTATGGGACTTAACATCTGTGGTCATCAGTCCCCTAGAACTTAGAACTACTTAAACCTATCTAACCTAAGGACATCACACACATCCATGCCCGAGGCAGGATTCGAACCTGTGACCGTAGCAGTCACGCGGTTCCGGACTGTGGCCTTAACCGCGAGACCACCGCGACCGGCAAGGATTTTGGTAGCTCTTCAAAATTCATATGATCTGATGATATGATCTGATGCAGACTGTGTTGTTCCCATCTAGGGTGCAGGGGAACAGTAGCACTGCCATATGCAATATTCTTATTCATTCTTTGTTTGTAGAGGGGCATTCTGTTAGTAAAAGGGTGAAAGGCCTTTCAGACGATGATGAACAAATTTTAACACTAAAAGGATTTTGTACTCAAAGGAATGTTACATATTATTACAAACTATGTAGGAAAGTTAATACAACGGCAATAGAGAGTTAAACGTCGTCAAGGAACAAGAGTGGCAGGATGTTTGTAATGATGATAACATAGATGACAAATATAATGCTTTCCTTAATACGTTTCTCACTCTCTTTGAGATCTGATTTTCATTAGAACGACCCAAAGTGAGTACTAGCAGTAAAAGGCGGTGTGGGTAACAGACTAATGGGATAAGGATATTACGTAAAACAAAACGGGAAATATATCAAAATTTTAGAAGTAGTCACAGTGAAGCTACAGTAGGCCATTCCAAACAGTGCTGTAAGGTGCTTAAAATGTTATTAGGAAGGCAAAGAGCATGTGATACGAAAATAGAACACCTAATTCAAAGGATAAAATTAAAACCATATGGTCGGTTGTGTAGGAAGTTTCTGGTCATTAGCAAAAGGTAGACGATATCAAGTCAGTTCGTAGTAAAAATATTTCTGTTGCTGATAAATCAGATATGTGTACAGTATTTAACAATCATTTTCTGAGAATTGCTGTTGAATTGAATAAAAATTTAATCTCTATATTTATCATGAAAGTCTCTTGGCAAATGCCTTTACGAGATTGATGTCTGAAATACACCTCTGTGATACAGGCAAGGTGGAGATGAAGACAATAATTAAATCACTAAAGACTAAGGACAGTCATGGCTATGATGGAGTGCCTTGCAGAATATTAAAGTACTATATTTAGCCATATTTGAAATTTTTCCTTCAGGAATGGTCGTTTTCCTAGACGATTAAAATACTCAGTGGTAAAGCCACTTTATAAAAAAGAAGAAAGTGATAATGTATACAGTTTTAGACGTATTTAAACGCTATCAGCGTTCGCTTCAGTTATTGGAAAGGATGTGTTTGTAAGGGTAATAAGGAGTCGTGTAACAACTGAAAATACTATATTCTCTTTCCTCTGAGAGATACTGGGTGAGTTAAACAGAAGTTTTCGGACAGAAGTTTTCGAACATCACACACATCCATCCAGGATTCGAACTTGCGACCGTAGCTCCTGAAGTTGGACAATATTTTTTGGTCATCAGTCTTCTGACTGGTTTGATGCATCTCAGAGTAGCACATGCAACCTACATCCCCAATTATTTGCTGGCTCTATTCCAATCTGTGTCCTCCCCTACAGTTTTTGTCCTCCACAGCTCCATCTAGTACCATGGATTCATTCAGTGATGTTTTAACAGATGTCCTATCATCCTGTCCCTTCTCCTTATCAGTGTTTTCCACATATTTCTTACCTGTCTGATTCTGCAGAGAACCTCCTCCTTCCACCAAATTTTCAACATTCATCTGTAGCACCACATCTCAAATGTTTTGATTCTCTTCTGTTCCGGTTTTCCCATATACCATGTTTCACTACCATACAATTTGTACTCCAGACGTAAATTCACAGAAATTTCTTCCTCAAATTACGGCCGAGATTGGATACTAGTAGACTTTTCTTGGCCAGGAATGCCCTTTTTGCCATTGCTAGTCTGTTTTTGATGTACTCCTTGCTCCGTCCGTCATTGGTTATTTTCTGCCTAGGTAGCATAATACCTTAACTTCATCTGCTTTGTGACCATCAATCCTGATGCTAAGTTTCTCGCAGTTCTCATTTCTACTACTTCTCAGTACCTTCGTCTTCCTTCGATTTACGCTCAGTCTGTGCTCTGTGCTTACTAGAATGTTCATTCTGTTCAGCAGATTATTATTTCCATCTTTCTTTGATTTAGTCTCAATCCACATTCCGTACTTTTTACACTGCTCTTTCCATTCAGCAGATCGTGTATTTCTTCTTTACTTTCACTCAGGATAGCAATGTTATCAGCGAATCGTATCACTGATATCCTTTCACCTTGAATTTTAATTCCACTCCTGAACCTTTATTTTATTTCCACCATTGCATCACCGATGTACAGATTGAACAGTGGGGGCGAAAGGCTACATCGTTGTCTTACGCCCTTTATAATATGAGAACTTCGTTCTTGGTTCTCCACTGTTATTATTACGTCTTGGAAGTTGTACATATTGTGTATGATCCGTCTCTCCCTATAACTTACCACAACGTTTTCCAGAATTTCGAACATGTCGCACAATTTTACGTTGTCGAATGCTTTTTCCACGTCGACAAATCCTATGAACATGTATTGGTTTTTCTTTAGTCTGAACCGCAACGTCAGAATTCCCCTCTCGTGCGTTTACTTTTCCCAAAGCCAAACAGATCGTCGTCCAGCACATCCTCAATTTTCTTTTCCATTCTCCTGTATATCATTCTTGTAAGCAACTTGGATGCATGAGCTGTTAAGCTGATTGTCCGATAATTCTCACACTTATCAGCACTTGCCGTCTTCGGAATTGTATGGATGATGCTTTTCCGAAAATCAGACGGTATGTCGCCAGACTCGTACATTTATAAGCAATGTGAATAGTCGTTGCCACTTCCCCCAATGATTCTAGAAATTCTGATGGAATGTTGTCTATGTCTCTGCCGTACTTGATCTTAAGTACACCAAAGCTCTTTTAAATTCTGATTCTAATACCTCTTCTAAATTGACTCTTATTTCTTCTTTTGTCACACGAGACAAATCTCCCCCCTCATAGAGGCCTTCACTGTATTCTTTCCACCTATCCACTCTCTCCTCTGCACTTAACAGTGGAATTTCCGCTGCAGTCTTAATGTTATCACCCTTGCTTTCAATGTCACCGAAGGTTGTTTCGGCTTTCCTGAATGCTGAGTGTGTCATTCCGACAATCATTTCTTTTTCGATGTCTTCATGTTTTTCCTGCAGCCATTTCGTCTTAACTTCCCCGCACTTCCTATTTATTTCATTCCTCGGTGACTTTTATTTGTCTATGCCTGAGCTTCCTGGAGCATTTTTGTACTTCCTCCTTCCATCGATCAAATGAAGTATTTCTTTTGTTACCCATGGTTTCCCCGCAGTTACCTTATTTCTACCCACGTTTTCCTTCCCAACTTCTGTTATGGTCCTTTTTTGAGGTCTCCATTCCTCTTCAACTGTAGTGTAAACTGAGCTATTCCGCGTTGCTGTATCTATAGCCTTCGACAACTTGAAGCTTATCTCGTTATTCCTTAGTACTTCCTTACCCATTTCTTTGCGTATCAATTCTTCCTGACAAATGCCTTAAAATTCAGCCTACTCTTCATCACTACTAAATTGTGATCTGAGTTTATATCTGCTCCTGTGTTCACCATACCATCCAGTATCTGACTTCGGAAGATTGGAATTTTGTGGTATGTTCCAGTGGGACCAAACTGCTAAGGTCATCGGTCCCTAGGCTCACACACTACTTAATCTAACTTAAACTAACCTACACTAAGGACAACGCACACTGCCCTGTCCCAGGTAGGACTCGTATCTCCGAAGGGTGAAGCCGTGCAAACCGTGGCAAGGTACCCCGCCCTAGACAGTACGTCTACCCCGGGCTGCTCTGCTTTCAGACTCTCTGTCTGACCATGATGTAATCTAACTGAAATCATCTCGTACCACCCGGTCTTTTCCAAGTATACCTCCTCCTGTTGTGATTCTTGAACAGAGTATTCGCTATTACTGGCTGAAGCTAGTTACAGAACTCAATAAGCCTTTCTCGTCTCTCATTCCTTGTCCCAAGCCCATATTCTCCTGTAACCTTTTCTTCTTCTTCTTGCCCTACAACTGTATTCCAGTCTCCCTCCCATGACTATTAGGTTTTGATCCCCCTTTACATCCTGTATTAACCTTTCAATATCCATATACACTTTCCCTATCTCTTTCATCTTCACCTTGCGACGTCGGCATGTATACCTGAACTATCGTTGTCGGTGTTGGTTAGATGTCGATTCTGATAAAAACAACCCTGTCACTGAACTGTTCACAGAAACACACTCTCTTCCCTACCTTCCTATTCATAAGGAATCCTACTCCTGTTGGACTATTTTCTGCTGCTGTTGATATTACCCTATACTCATCTGACCAGAAATCATTGACTACTTTTCGCTTCACTATACTGATCCTATAACACCCCCCTGCTTCGAGGGATTTGCGAAATTACTAGTTGACAATGACCGTGAATTATGAATTTTGAGCCGGCCGCGGTGGTCTCGCGGTTCTAGGCGCGCAGTCCGGAACCGTGCGACTGCTACGGTCGCAGGTTCGAATCCTGCCTCGGGCATGGATGTGTGTGATGTCCTTAGGTTAGTTAGGTTTAAGTAGTTCTAAGTTCTAGGGGACTTATGACCACAGCAGTTGAGTCCCATAGTGCTCAGAGCCATTTTTTTTTTTATGAATTTTGACCCGTGTCGGGATATGACAGCCGTATCCGTAGTAAATAATGATTATCCAGCGGGAAACAGGAGAGTTATACCTTGATCGTTATTGAATGAGTAATTTCATTCAATAACGATCGATAAATGAAATAATGGAAATAATTTGGAATTAAATTTTGCCAGTGGTAATTTTGCTGGAAGAAATGATTAAGTTGTAAAAGCAATTAAAAAATCGGTAGGCAGCTCAACTGGTGCGTGACAGTACTGTTAAGTACGTGAATAATTGTGTCAAAAATAAAGTTTATCTGTTAGTAGCGCACCATGTGGAACGGGAACTGTTACGTAAGTGCTGTGTCAGGCTCAGTAGTCATATAAAACAATGTCATAACAATCTAAGTACACTTAAACATTAATGGTTAACTTTCAATAAGTATTTTCATAGTTATTTTGTTCATAATTTGTCAGCTAAGTGCACTGCTGACAACACAGATAGTTATCTATCGCGATTTTGAATATTGGACTGTCATTGAATCTTTAAAATTAGGTACTTTGCACAGTATAACCTACTGAAAGTGAAATATGTTGCTAATAATTAACTATGTTTTGAATGATAATAATTCATTAATTCGGGGATGACAGGTGGAATAAGCTTTATAGTTTCATGAAATATCCTTGAACTAACTTCAGATGAATATGCATTGAAATAAATCTTCATAATCAAATTTATTACTTCAGTCTATTATTAAGTTACTACGGTTGGCGTAAGCTTGTTAAGTGCAACAATTAACTACCATAACAAGTCTGAAATTTACTCTTCACCGTCTATGCCAATAATCTGATAATTGACATATTTTCTCTTGATAAAGGCGTGACACACTCGGTTCAATAAGGTAAGGATCGGAAGGAATCCACTTGGTGTTATTGTCGGGTGGAATGTAACTGCAACACTTCGATTACAAAGTGCTTGTTATTAACTGTTCAACTTCAGAGAAAAGCACAGTCACTGGCAAGCCTTCTACAATTTTATCCTCTGAAAATTACGTAGATCTTACTTCCCTCGTTGTCGGTGGATCGACAGAAGTCCAAGGCAGCGACACGATGTGGCAGCGGGCTTTTAATGTTGCGACTTGGGCCCATAGTGCGCTTCACATTTAAGTCCTCGTTTCTTCAGCACTATGTCCATTACTCATTAATAACTTGCCCGGCAATGCTTCCAGATATGCCGACCATTACTTTGCCGTCGTACTTAGATCCACACACTAGCCGTTAGATGTAACACAGCTAGGACTAGCAGCACTCGACTGTACGTCTTACTCCGAGCACGGCGTCTCTGCTACTACCAGCCGCTTGCGCGCTCCCGCACCCAGCGGCACGACAAAACAATCTCTCTGACTTCAACGTTTACTAAATATGCCCTGACTTGCCAGTTTTAAATATCACATAATTTAAGCATAGTATTTACAATACATATTTACACTAGACCATACATCGTATACAAACAGTTTCATGTGTTAAATAAGCAAAAAACTTCACAGCAAGGACTGCGTTGTAGTGTCACAACCTCTAGTACATCTAGTTTGAGCATTTGAATTTCGCTACACGTTCTAGCTTCTGACTCGAAGAATTTTATTCTTTCGTTGATTATTCAGTCTTTTTCTCATGGTAACCTCCCCTTTCACTGTCCCCTCCCGGAGATGCGAATGGGGGACTATTCCGGAATCTTTTGCCAATGGAGAGATCATCATGATACTTCTACTATTACTGGCCACATGTCGTGTGGATACACGTTACGTGTCTTTAATGCAGTGGTTTCCACTGCATTCTACATCCTCGTGCCGTTGATCATTGCTGATCCTTCCTCCTTTAGGGGGCAGTTAGGGGAACTCGGGGCGGTACGGGATGCTTAATGTTTAGCAATTTATTTAAAATAAAGGAACGCAAGGAAACATTTCTTAAAGTTATAAAAAAATACCTTGTAGTGTAACGTAATGTACCTTATTTTAAAATCACTTGAAACATTATATTTTGCATTTTTTACATTTTTAAAAAGAAAGTGTTGCATATTTCCCGTTCCACCCCACTCACGGGGAAGAATGGGATAAGGTTATTTTTTTGCTAAATTATTGAATAAACGTTGAATTTGAATTACGAATATCTTATTAAACTATGAAAAACTGTTGTATAAAAGGCAATCCAGACTAAGGAATGTGTAATTTAAACAATTAAAAAGTCATTCTTCAAAATAAGAAAATATTCTAATGTCGTTCTGAAAAATGTACAGTGCTTAAAAACCACCAAACCACTAACTACCAGTCGTTTCGACAATAGTCAGAAATCAGTATTTCCTCTTCATCTTCACTGTCTATGGCAGCACATGAATTGTGTGCCCACTTGAAAAACCCTAACATGCGACCCAGCGGTCTTTAGAAACGGAGTAGAAGACCCCACAGTAGAGACACTCAGCATCCTCTCTCTCTGATTCTCTCTTCTCCATCATCTTCTCCCTTTTGTTTATCTTAAGGTCTTTGATGTCCTCTGATTTTCTTGGGTGTACAGTTTGATATTTTTGCCTTATGTTGCATTGCAACTGACGTCTCTGTCCTGACATTGTTCATATTTGTCCACCCTCCTCCTTTCTGTAGGCCTACTTTACGTGCGGATGCATTCTGGAGTTCCTTCTTATAAGAAGAATCTGTTAATACGACGGTTTTTCCTTTTCGTCTTGTATTCTGCCGAGTATTTTGACAGATTAGTGGGTTTGTAATGGCAGCCTCGGGCGATATCTGGAAAGCTGAGTTGTTCGGCGAACATAGCTGGTTGGGAGAGTCTGGCATCCATTAACATCCAGGCTGGGGTCAATTATTGAGCCTTGGCCAGTCTTTGTCTTAGGACTACTAGTGGCAGGTTCAGTAGACACTGGAGACCCTGTAATCAATGTGTTAGGTTCTCCATCTGTAGAGTTCGTAGTCGGACGTTCGCAGTTTTCGAAGTCTGTTGGTGCTGATGGGTGGTAGTCTGCGTCTGATAACACATTCAGGTCAGACGGCCATATTCCAGTTCTTTTAAAGTCATTTATAGCCGTCGACATAGTTGCAGCACGTGAAAACGCGGCCCCAAATAGCGATTAATTTGGAAAAGAGTGACAACTCCGTAGCCATTTTTTTATCTCTTCAACTCAGAGGCTTGAGAAAAGTTAGATCCAGGGGTTGTTATTTATGTGAAGTGTATGGCGGTAAAGAAAGGAGGACTACACCATTGTCTCTAGCCATATCAAGTAGCTACTCGTTTTTAGTGAGTTGAATGTTAATCAAAAATTAGAAGCAAGGGTGATTCTTTTGTGGCCTTAGAAAATCCCAAAAACTTTCTAAACCATACTAGTAATAATTCGCTAGTGATCCACCCCGAGGGGTGAACTTCAGACCAGCCTCCTGTACGCTAAAATTCTTGTTTCTTCTACTTCCTTGGAAAGATAAGGGTGGGCGACATGTATTACCCAGATGCAGACATGCAGATGACTGCTGTAACGGTTTCTCCACGTTCTGAAGATGTTACCACTCCTACTTGCCTTTTTCCGTTAAGTGCTATTATTTTCGACTGACTTATAGGATTAACTGTGAAGCCACTTTCATCACACTTGAATATGTTGTCAGCAGTCAGCTTGTACTTATGAATAACATTATTGAGAAGAGAATTAAACAGTGAAATTGCCACTTTGTTGAATCCCATTGCTCGAGCACCAGAAGTATTTTCTGGCTTGCGAATATTCAGTGTAGGAAGACTCGTAATGAATTCTTTAAGCTGTAACGTGACGAACGACAACTAACTTAGATCTTGCACTTCAGACTAAATCAAAATGGCTTCCCTCACCTCCCTTCCGTTCTAAGAAATAGTTACATGCCCATGCAACATGTTGCAGCACTGTCCAGCCTAGTAAAGAGCAATATCCCATTGTGCCCCGCTATCCCGTTCTGCCCCGAGTTACACTAATTGTGAAATTTTCGACCGTGAAAGTTTACATTTTACATATTTGCAATGTATGTAGGCCAGTCTGAAGATGCCTCAATCAGGCGAAACGTATCATTCGCAAATAAATGATGAGTACGTCCCTGCAACCAGAGTGACTGCTTCTGCAGCGTATAACAGTGGCCGCTGTACTATCCCTGCAATGTGTTGGAAAACGTTCTCTGAACACTTGTTGGTTTGCCTTTAGTCTGAGCTAACAATATGATAAGGAAGACTTGTTTGCAGCGAAAGGGTACTGAACATTGGACTCTGTGAAATTCTCTGTAATTAATATGATATGTTAGCTTTAAATTATATTGTGGTTTAGTTTTCTTTTTATTGGGATGAATAAAATAATAATATTTATGTTCATTGACTTTCTACACCTGGTTGTGTGGCGATTCATTGATCACGTGGACCAATGTAATGAACTATCCTCTGACTATATGTAAACGTTTTCGATCTTTGTTTTGTTTTTAAACTGTTGATAACTTAGAACAAAAATTTTTCCAGACGAATTCTGGTGGCGACCCAATAAAAAGCTGTGTTAATGCCGCTGAATTTTCGGCTTATGTCGACGAGAGGTACTGCACTGCACAGAGCCCTAAGAGGGATGCAGTCGATCCCCGTTACGGGAAGTGTGCTACGGAACGCAGTTTTCAACACTGTGCGCTGAGCGATCTGCTCCGCGACACTTGTGCCTGCACCAGCACTGTGCTCTGACACCAGGCCTGCCACAGTGGCCGCTTGTCCTGCTTTACAGGGCGGACAGTCCTCCGGACTCCCTCATTCTGTGATGAGCCACTAAG
The DNA here is from genome assembly GCF_023897955.1 of Schistocerca gregaria. Classification (NCBI taxonomy): domain Eukaryota; kingdom Metazoa; phylum Arthropoda; class Insecta; order Orthoptera; family Acrididae; genus Schistocerca; species Schistocerca gregaria. Next base: position 541,943,973 of record NC_064921.1, read on the forward strand.
GTCCGACATGTTGTCTATTACGCGTGATTTCATGACAATTCGAGCACTTTCCTAAGTGTTCTCGTAAGCAGCGCGAACAGCTGACCATTTCGCCGTACCATAACAATTCGCTCATTGTCAAACTCGTTTGTGTCAATGGAGCTCTGCATTCGTTGCCCGTATCGTCGCTATAATGGCTTCCCATTCGTCCCTGCCCAGCTCATATACATTCGTTTATGCGTCACGTGTCCAGAACGGTACCAAATGCTGGCATTCAATCTTGCCATGGGTAGTGACCGTGTTTCGGTTCGTCAGTGTACTTACGCAAGAACTATACACCAGATTTAGTTAGTCTTGTTGTTGCGGTCTTCAGTGCGAAGACTCGTATGTTACTCTACTCTGAGCAAGTCTGTTAATTATTTACGAACAACTGCCACCAGCTTTTGAACCTGCTTACTCTATTTATCTCTTGATCTCCCTATACAATCACCCCCCCCCCCCCCCAACTACCACTTCCCACCAATAGTAAACTAGTGATCCCTTGTTGGCTCAGAAAGTGTCCTATCAACCGGTCTCTTCTTTTAGTCAAGATGTGCCACAACTTTCTTTTCTCTGCTGTTCTATTCAACACGTCCTCGTTAGTTAGATAATCTGTCTACCTTATTTCCAGCAAACTTCGGTAGCACCATATTTTAAAAGTATCTATTCTCTTCTGGCCTGAACGGTTTATCGTCAGCGTTTCACATTCATACGAAACTACACCTCAGATCTTCAGACAAATACATTCAGAAAAACTTCGAGGCAAATCTATATTCATCAGTTATTTCATTACCCAAATATCAAACCCCATCTAATAATTTTAGTGTCTCGTTTCCTAATCGATTTTCCTCCCTGCCGCTTGATTTAATTCGACTGCATTCCGTTACCCTTGCTTAGCTTTTGTTGACATTTATCTTTTATCCTTCTTCAAGACAGTGTCCAGCCCATTCAACTGCTGTTACGAGACCACTGCTGTCTGTGACGGAACTACAGCGTCGGGCAAATAAAAGCGGTCCGGACGAGTGTATACGATTGTATGTTTGTGTGTGCGTATAACCACATCCCAGCAGGATGGAGCATCTGCCCATACAGCCGACCGAAACTTGGGGCACATTTACACAATCTTCGCCCTGTTAGAAGAGATCACTCTGTACGGAGCCCTGGCTGCCCTACCAGATCATCTGATCTGTCATTGTACGATTACTTTGTGTGGGGAGCCCTCAAGTCTAAGATGTATGGCAACAGCCCTCACAGTCTTCACCAACTGCAGCACAACATTTCGGATGTGACTGCAGCAGTTCCAGCTATCCAGCTCTGATTCGCCTTCAGCGACTTGCTTCCCAGGGCCCGAAAGAGTCCAGAAATGAGTGGTGGTCACTTTCAACATCTGCCATAGTCAGGACAGCACTGCAGTTCCTTCCCTCTGTTGTATTTCTTTGTACCTCGGAACTCCGTTTCCGATCGCTTTTATCTGCCCTACCCTGTACAAAGTCATTGATAAATCTCAAAGCTTTATTTCTTCATCCAGAACTTAATTCCTTCTCCAGATTTATCTCTGGTTTCATTTGTTCCTTGTTCAGTGTACAGACTGATTAACATTGGGGATAGGATTCAAACCTGTCTCACTCCCTTCTCAACCGCTGATCCCTTTCGTGCTTCTCGACTCTTATAATTGCCGTCTGGTTTCTGTGCAAGTTGTAAGTAGCCTTTCGCACCCCGTGTTTTACCTTGCTTTCTCGTCATTTCTAACACTGTAATTGTGTATTCCTGTCGCCATTTTCTCATAGTCATAAATGTAAGATTTGTATTTCCTTACCAATCTTATAAGATCAATCGGAGGGTCAGTAGTGCCTCGAGGGTTCCTACATTTCTGTGGAACCCAAATTATCCTCCAGGATCTACATCTACATGATTACTCTGCAATTCACATTTAAGTGCTTGACAGGGGGTTCATTGAACCACAATCATACTATCTCTCTACCATTCCACTCCCGAACAGCGCGCGGGAAAAACGAACACCTAAACCTTTCTGTTCGAGCTCTGATTTCACTTATTTTATTTTGATGATCATTCCTACCTATGTAGGTTGGGCTCAAGAAAATATTTTCGCATTCGGAAGAGAAAATTGGTGACTAAAATATCGTAAATAGATCTCGCCGCGAAGAAAAAGTCTGTGGTTTAATGACTTCCATCCCAACTCGCGTATCATATCTGCCACACTGTCTCCCCTGTTACGTGATAATACGATACGAGTTGCCCTTTTTTGCACCCTTTCGGTTCCTCCGTTATCCCACCTGGTAAGGATCCCACACCGCGCAGCAATATTCTAACAGAGTATGAACGAGTGTAGTGTAAGCTGTCTCTTTAGTGGACTTGTTGCATCTTCCAAGTGTCCTGCCAATGAAACGCAACCTTTGGCTCGCCTTCCCCACAATATTATCTATGTGGTCTTTCCAGCTTAAGTTGTTCGTAATTTTAACACCCAGGTACTTATTTGAATTGACTGCCTTGAGAACTATTGGTTTTTACCTTTTTATTCATTTATTTATTATTCGATGCAGTTGTGGATGCTCTTGCTGTTGAAGGTGAGGCGGGCTACAGAGTGGTCGTCAGCTGTCGTCATAGGAAGGTTGGACGAGAGCGTGGCTGATAGCAAACAAGTTAGCACAGTAAACAGAAGATTTACTTAATTTCATGACGTCCGTGGGGTGGTATCGACACTAGATACCACACTTGTTCATTACCTGGGGGAGAAGTACAGAATAAGGAAGGCAAGTTGCACCAGGCACCTGATATCTCGATATGAATTACAGCCATCAATATTCAGATCAAGAGAAGCTCTTTGTGCAGGCAGTAAAGCGAATGACGTCTTCTACTAGAACCCACCGATTACTGCTATGTGTAAGGTGAATCAAGAGATGTCGATGAGAATGTTTCGGCACTCGTTTAATTTTACTATGGCACATGGAAGACACTGACCAGCTAAGGGACTGGAGGAACGCGATGCAACAAGACCTTCAAGTAGTGGCGATACGTCACCGCACAGGCAGTTGGTCAGTGTGAAGAACTGAGAGATGCACAACGCCTTATTGGTTGGAGAATTCCCTATGAAACCCATATTGTGGCAAATGTTCTCGAAAACGGCGAAGGCAGCTATCGAGGTATAGATGTTATGTGTCTCTGAAAACCGTGAAACCGCAGGGATGGAGAAGTTAAGTTTAAGGGATTACAGATTAGTATCTTATTCATATAGAGTCAACATGGAAAAAGGAGGAGTTGCTACTTATATGAAAACTAGACACAAAGTCAAAATATTGAAACAAATAGTTTTTGTGTAGGACAGACCCTTGAAGCATGTGCTAGTGGGTTGCTACTACAATATACTTCTATAGTAATAGTAACAATCTACAGATCCCCTCAAGGTAACTTTCAGCTATTCATTAAAACTCTAGAGGCATTATTGAGTTACCTGTCCGAGAAAAGGAGTCGTTAGTGGTTTGTGGTGATTTTAATGTAGATTTCTTAAAAAATACGAATAGGAAAAATGAGCTACAATCTTTGTTTCGTTGTTTGAATCTAGTATCAGTTGTAAATTTTCCAACTCGTGTGCAGCAGGATAGTAGGTCACTTATCGATAACAGTTTCATAGAAAGGGATCAGGCAGAAACAATTAATATGTACCCAGTTGTTAATGGCCTATCTGATCATGATGCACAGTTTCGTGGTTGGCAGGAGAGCCAACACCGTGTTACTAGAGGAGGCCGAAAGGCACGCTATTTAGCTCACGCAGGTTGGCGTGAGGTCTGGAACAGGACAAGGAAATTCGAATTTAGAAACAACGGGCGTAGCTGGTGGAATACTTAACTTTAATCCATTAATGAAGAACGACACTCTTGACGGTACATAGTTCACAATATCAATAGTAACTGATAATGGCGCCTTGCTAGGTCGATGTATGCGCCCGTAGAGAGACAGGAGGGGCCGAAGGGTCGACCTCCATCGGGCCGGGGCACCCGACGGGCGAAGACGACATATAGTCCGGAGCGGGCAAGAGTTCCATGTCGGAGGACAACTGGTCACGGGAAGCGATCGGCGGCGCGTGACCCAGGGAGGCGCCCGACGGTTGCAGCGACGCGGCCACTGCGGGCGTCGCCGGCGGGAGAACATGCGGCGGCGGGGTTGGCGGCGGCGCGTCGCCATGGGGCAAAATGGAAGGCAGCGTCGGTAACACCTGGGGCTGAGGCGAGCCAGTAGATGGGTCCCCGGGGCGCTGGACGGACGGCACCGTCGCTGAAAGCAGACGGCGAGCGGCAGATCCCGTGCGACGACAGAGACGCAGCTGATTGAGATGCCGACGCACCTCACCAGAGGCCCCCAAAACCAGGTACATAGCGCTGCCGAGGCAGCGAAGAATGCGCCCTTCGAGCCAACGCCGTGAACCTCGATAGTGGCGATAGTAGACAATGTCGCCTGGAGCAAAAGCAGGTGTCTGCCGCTGCACAGGAACCTGATGCGGCGGATGTAGCAAAGACATCAAGGTTCGATGATGACGACCGTGGAGCAACTCAGCCGGCGAGCGACCATATCGGGGTTGAGAGCGATACGAGGACAAAAAGAGCAATAACGCGTCCTCTGTGACTTGAAAGTCCTGACCAATCGTTCAGCGGCACCGTCTGACTTTGGCGAAAACGGCGCCGACGTCAGATGTTGAATACCATTGGCCTTGCAGAATGACTGAAATTCTGCGGACATGAATTGTGGGCCATTGTCGGAAACAATAGTCTGTGGAAGACCTTCAATGTAAAAGATAGCGGATAACGCTTGGATGGTGACAGATGACGTCGTGGAAGACATCCGGACAACAAAAGGAAAATTACTGAATGAATCTACCACAACCAACCATCGAGCATTCCAGAATGGACCAGCAAAATCGATGTGTAAGCGTTGCCAAGGGGAAGTGGCTTTTGGCCATGCAAAGAATGTCCGCGGTGGTGCTGATTGTTGTTCGGCACACACCATGCAAGAAGAGCACATATTCGTAATGGCGGCATCGATTCCGAACCAAGTACAGTGCTGACGAGCAAGTTATTTCGTTCTCACTATACCCCAATGTCCTTGGTGGAGAAGCTGTAAGACAGAGGACTGTAACGAACGTGGTACCACGACCCTGGACTAATCGTTATCAGAACGCAGCAGCAAAACACCACGTCTTAAAAAAGTGTCTCCTTGTGAGCAAAAAATCGGCGAACCAACGAGTCCCCGATTCGTGACTGACATGGGCCATTGCGTAGCAACAAAGTGCAGAACCGGAGCAAGGACAGGGTCGGCAGCTGCGGCTGTAGCTACACGACGAAAATCAGTCGGAAACGATTCGACCACGTCATCAGTTTCGGCATCAATCAACATGCAAGGAAGTTCTGAGGAATCGAATGCCCTATCCCAAGCAACAGGCAAGCGGGACAACGCATCGGCGTTTCCGTGCTTAGCAGTGGACCGATACAAGATATCGTAGCGGTACTGCGAGAGGAAAATAGACCAGCGAATGAATTTCTGCGCTGTACGTGGAGGTACAGGCTTGGTCGGATGAAAAAGCGATGTCAAAGGTTTGTGGTCTGTGATTATGGTAAAGTGACGACCATACAAGAAATCATGAAACATTATAACACCAAATACGAGAGCCAACGCTTCTTTCTCGATCTGTGAATAATTTCTTTGAGCAGACGAGAGCAATTTGGACGCAAAGGCAATAGGGCGATCGTGCGATCAATCTTTGTGCGCAAGCACAGCACCGATCCCGAAATCCGATGCATCCACCATCAACAAGAGAGGCTTCTGGGTATCGAATGGCGTAAGGCAAGTATTGGAAAGCAACGCCGATTTCAACTGGCGAAAGGCGCGTTCGCATTCCGTCGTCCAGACGAACGGAACACCCTTACGGCGTAAGCGATGAAGCGGAGCTGAAATGGAAGAGGCGTGTGGTATATAATGGTTATAAAATGTAATTTTTCCCAGCACACTCTGTAGGTGCTTCAAATTTTGCGGCGACGGCAAGTGTTGTATGGCACAGAGGTGCGTTGGACTAGGATGTATGATTTGGGCATTGAGTACATGTCCCAGGTATGGCAAATCACGAGCAAAAAACACACATTTGTCCTTCTGCAAGCGAAGACCATTTTGTCGCAAGACCTGAAATAATGTTCTGAAATTGGCCAAATGTTCTTCTTCCGTCTTTCCAGAGATCACAATATCGTCCAGATAATTTGCTGCAGTAGGGACCGACGCACAAACAGTTTGTAGATATTGCTGAAACAATGCAGGGGCGGATGCACACCCGAATGGCAGTAGTTTGAATTGATACAACCGAAGATGCGTGTTAACCACCAAACCGCGCTGGGATTCTTTGTCCACCGGTTTTTGCGTGTTAACCACCAAACCGCTCTGGGATTCTTTGTCCACAGGTTTTTGCAAGTACGCATCTGCGAGGTCCAATTTCGAAAAATATTTACCCGTGCACAGTTTGTCAAAAAGATATTCCGGGCGGGGTAAAGGAAAAGTTGCAATCACTAGTTGTGGATTCACTGTTGCATTGAAGTTCACACAAAGTCTCAACGTTCCGGAAGGTTTTGGCAAAAGTACTAAGGGTGATGCCCAGAGAGAAGCCTGCACACGTTCAATTACATCTTGTGATTCCAAATCGTGTAATGTTTTTGCGACCTCATCACGCAATGCGTGGGGAACATTGCGCGCTCTGAAAAATTTCGGTTGCGCGTTTATTTCAGTTCCAAATGTGCTTTATAGTTCTTATCGCAACCGAGGCCCGGTGCAAAAATGTCTGCAAATTCTTCACATAGACGAGAAACACTGTCTGAAGGCACCGTCTGGTTCACTGATAGGACCTGATTTACTATAGACAAGTTAAACAACTGAAATAAATCGAAACCAAACAAGTTCACTGCAGAAGAAGAACGAAGGACGTAAAATGACACAAGTTTTGTTTGTCCTTTGTATGTTGCAAGAAGGTTGCTCTGTCCTAACACAGGGATCTCTTACCTGAATAGCTAGTTAACATTTGCGGCACGCAACGGAGGTGTGCCCAGCAGTTTGTAAGTGTCGTGATTGATCAGTGAAACTGCAACTCCTGTAACGAGCTGGAATTGTATCACTTTGTCGTTAATGTCCAAGTCTAAAAAAAGTTTATTGGCCTGCTGACGACAAGAGCGACTGTCTCGTGCAATGTGAAATGACACAGGTACATAATCACTTGAGACTTGACGGGAGTTCCGGCGATGTCGACGCACACTATTTTTGGGACGAACACAGTCACTGTTAGAAAGAGTGGCACTGGGCGGAGTAGAATGATCAACATGAATTTCCATGGGCGAAGTTTCGCGAGCCTGAGTATCCTTGGTTCGATTCCGATTCCGGCGCAAAGCAAAGGGCCTGGAACGGTTGTGAGCTTCCGATCTGAGCTTTTTCTGGCAAACACTCTGAACGTGTCCTTTTTTATTACAATAAAAGCAAATAGCTTGGCGTGACGGGCAATTCTCACGCGAATGTTTAGTAGCACAACGCGGGCATGATTTGATCACTGCATTTGCTTGCCGGCGCGGCACACGTAGCTGAGAGCCTGGCGGCAGCGGCGCGGCCGGGCGCGAGAGCTGTTTACTGCTCCGTGCAGCTCGCCCGGCGGGCCGGTTAACCTGACACACTGCTGGCGAAGTTTCAAATGATTCCTGAGCAAAGTCAAGTGTGTCCTGCCGATCCAATATGTCCAACCCTTGTTGAAGGGAGGGATTTACTAGTTTCAAAATCTGTTCCCTTATACGAACATCAGAAACGTTCTGTGCAATTGCATCACGTACCATAGTATCTGAATAAGGAAGTCCACATTGACACTCAAAAGCACAATCCCTAGTAAGGCCTTGCAAGGTTGCAACCCACTCCCGATTAGTCTGACCTGTCGTACGTTTTGTACGAAAGAAGGTATACCTTTTCGCAACTACGTTGACAGATTTTTTGAAATATGCATCTAATGCAGACAAAATTTATTCGTAGGACAGAGTTGCTACGTCGCGTCCGGGAAATAATTTGACTATCACACTGTACGTGTTCACCCCGACTGAAGATAACAAAAAAGGCTGCCGCTCGTTACCTTGAATTCTGCAGGCGGCGAGATGGAATCCAAATTGGCGTGACCACTCCGTCCAGCTTTCCAGTGCAGCATCAAAAGGTCGAAAAGTTGGTGCAACAGCGTGTTGTGGCTGCGTTAGCGGTGAAGCGGCTGCTGCCGCATCGTTTTGCATCGCACGAGCTGTCCAAGGGCATCCAGTAAGGCATGCGTCTGCTGATTCTGTAAGCGATAAAATTAGGACAGTACATCTGGAGATTGTGCGAAGCCATTACACAAGTAAATCAGGGCAATATCGATAAGAACGCGGTTGCGCCTCGTCGTCAATTTTGTGGCTGGCAGGAGAGCCAACACTGTGTTACTAGAGGAGGCCGAAAGGCACGCGATTTAATTCACGCAGGCTGGCGTGAGGTATGGAACAGGACAAGGAAATTAGAATTTAGAAATAACGGACGTAGCTGGTGGAATACTTAACTTTAATCCATTAATGGTGCACGTCACTCTTGACGGTACATAGTTCACAATATCAATAGTAACTGATAATGGCGTCTTACTAGGTCGTAGCAAATGACGAAGCTGAAGGCTATGCTAAACTATCTTCTCGGCAAATGAGAACGTAAGTAGGCAGTGAACCATCGATAGCAAAGTCGGCTGTACAATTGGGGCGAATGCTAGGAAGTCTCTCTAGACCTGCCGCGTGGCAGCGCTCGGTCTGCAATCACTGATAGTGGCGACACGCGGGACCGACGTATACTACCGGACCGCGGCCGATTTAAAGGCTACCACCTAGCAAGTGTGGTGTCTGGCGGTGACACCACACACAGTTAATGGAAATAACACATATAACACCTTACAGGCTTCAGGCAGGTTCATACAAGGCAGGGAGGCTTATTGATGCGAACAGGGTACAGAGATTTAAGAGCAGCCCAGGAGAGATAGAATGGGATGAAGTATACACAGAAAATGATGTTGATGCCAGATTCAATTTATTCCACCGTCTCAATATTTGGAAGTAGCTTTCTTGAAACGTTATCCAAAATAGTCATTACAAAGTCAAGTAAGCCATGGATTGCTAAGGGAATTAAGATATCATGTAAGAGGGAGAATGAAACATATGGACAGGCCAGAATAAGTCAGGATCCGATGTTATTTGCTTACTACAAATATCACTGTAATATTATAAGGAAAGTCATTCAGAAGTTGAGAAGCTTATGTGTTCTGACAGAAATTAATAATATGGATAATACGATTACATCGACATGGAATATTGTAAAATCGGGGATGGGGCAGCCTGACAGTGCAGAGCATACCATAGTAATAAAGCTAAATGATGATGTTGTCAGTGATAATTCACAAGTTACAAGTATTTTTAACAATCACTTTCTAAAGCTGCAAAAATAGGGTTAAAGGGTTCAGTTAAGTAGCAAACAAATATGTAAATAATGTCATTCCCCAAGACTTTAGGCCATTACAAATAGCACCAACATTCCTCACTGAAATTAAGCGAATTATAAATATGCTGTAAAACAAGAGCTCATGTGGTGTTGATGGAGTCCCTAACAGAACTTTGAAGTGTTGTTCTAATTTAATAAGTGGACTCCTTAGTGATATATGTAATGCTTCGCTGGCACAGGGAATGTTTCAGACAGATTGAAATACGCAATTGTCAAATCTCTTCATAAGAAACGGGACAAGAGTGACTTAAATAATTATAGACAAATCTCATTGCTGACTTCATTTCCTAAAATATTTGTGAAAGTTATTATTCAAGAGTAGTTTCACATTTAAGTGAAAATAATTTACTCAGCTTGTCACAATTCGGATTCTGGAAGGGTTATTCGACTGAGAATGGTATCTACACATTTACCCATCAAATACTACAAGCCCTAAATAACAAATTATCGCCAATTTGTAATTTCTGTGATCTTTTCAAGGCGTTTGATCGAGTGGATCATATCACACTCTTAGAAAAACACAGTTTTTATCGAATTGAAGGTTATACACGCAGCTGGTTTGAATCATAGTTAACGAACAGAAAGCAAAAGGTTGTGCTGGATAGCACAAATAATGTTGGGAGAGTGGTAAATTCTAGTGAATGGGGAGTTGTCACAAAGGGATTCCCGCAGGATTCAATTTTGGGTCCGTTGTTGATCCTTATTCATGTGAATGACCTGTCAATGTCCGCCCCCGGTAGCTGAGTGGTCAGCGCGACAGAATGTCAATCCTAGGAGCCAGGGCTCGATTCCCGGCAGCGTCGGAGATTTTCTCCGATCAGCCACTGCATGTTGCGTTGTCCTAATCATCAACATTTCATCCCCATTGACGCGCAAGTCGCCGAATTGGCGTCTAATCGAAAGACTTGCACCCAGCGAACGGTCTACCTCACGGCAGACCCTAGTCACATGACATTTTATTTACCTCTCACTTATTATTCAGCAAGCAGAACTAATACTTTTTGCAGATGACACGAGTGTTATAATACGTCCCATTCCAGAAAAAAGCAGCTCAATATATTGTTAAGGATGTCTTTAAAAGAATTAGTCAGAGGTTCTCAGAAAATGGACTATCTCTTAATTATGAAAAAACTCACCATATCCAGTTCTGTACACCGAACAGAGTCATACCGACAACTGATGTAGCATATGAACAGGGCTCAGTTAACACGGTAGATTTCTCCAAACTTTTGGGTGTTCACATTGATGACAACTTGAACTGGAAGAAGCATATTACTGAGCTTCTCAAATAATGAAGTCCAGCTTCTATCGCTCTTCGTATAATCGCTAGTCTTGGTAATAAACAGATGAGCCTCCTAACGTACTTTGCATATTTCCACTCAATAATGTCTTATAGTATAGTTTTCTGGAGTAACTCACCACTTATACGTAAAGTATTGATTGCACAAAAGAGGGCAGTGAGGATAATTAGTGGTGTTCACCCAAGGACGTCGTGTAGGCACCTATTCAATGAGTTAGGTATATAACTGCACCACCAGAGTACATACATTCGCTAACAAAATTCGTCATATATATTCCATCTCAGTTCGCGAAGAACAGTGATGTTCATACGTACAACACTATCGGGAAAAATAACCTTTCCTATCCGGTACTGAAGCTGTCAGTTGCTTAAAAAGTAGTACATTATTCAGCAACAATAAATGTTTGATCATTTACCCAACAACATAAAGTTTCTGGCAGGTAGCAGATCAAGTTTTAAATCTAGATTAAAATCATTTCTTTTGGACAACTCCTTCTACTCCATCGACTAGTTTATGTTTCAGAACTGATAAAAAAAATGTACCTCTAAATGCAGTTGCATGTGTAGAATTAAATTTTTCTGTAATATTAATATTAGCACTATTCATGTGTGTATGTATATCTATAATCTGTCTTGTTCCACATCACATCGGTAAAATAATCGCGAAAGTGATCTACGGGATATGACACAACTAAACTAAACCAAACAGTCCCAAATTCTGGATTTCGAAGGTTAACTAGATCAGTTTTGTATCCGTCTGTCCGTATATACTACTACAGTATAAGCATGTTGTCAACGGCCATACACATCACTTCGTTACCTCGTAACACCGACCAGAGCCTTGATAATGGTCTCAATTCGGTGACGAAGAGAGTCCACTGGTATCACTTATTAAGGTCAAGGCCTCGGGTCCAGTTTGTGTATCAGTGAGGTACATTTCAGATTATGCTGATACAATAGCTCCATATTTAACAATTATATTCAACCACTCGATCATAGAAAGATCCGCACCCAAAAAGTGAAAAATAGTCCAACTCACACCAATACGCGTAAAGGAAAATATGAGAAATCCGCTGAATTACAAGCCCATATCACTAACGTCGATTTGCACTTGGGTTTTGGAACATATACTATGTTCGAGCATTATGAATTACCTTGGAGAAAACGATTTATTGACACATAATTCAGAAAACATCGTTCTTGTGAAACACAACTAGCACTTTAAACTCATGAAGTAATGAGTGCAATCGACAGGGGATGTCAAAGTGATTCCATATTTCTGGATTTCCAGAAGACTTTCGACACCTTTCCTCACAAGCGTCTTCTAACAATAATGCGTGCGTATGGAATATCGTCTCAGTTGTGCGACTGGATTCGTGATTTCCTGTCAGAAAGGTCACAGTTCGTAGTAATAGACGGAAAGTCATTGAGTAAAACAGAATTAATATCCCGCGCTCCGCAAGGAAGTGTTACAGGCCCTCTATTGTTCCTGATCTACCCGTGTATTAACGACATAGGAGACAATCAGAGTAGCCCTCCTAGATTTTTTGATGCCGTCTTGTAAAGTAGTCAGATGACCAAAACGAATTGCAAAATGATTTAAATACGATATCTGTGTAGTGCTAAAACTGGCAATTGACTCTGAATAAGGAATCGTTTCGAGTTATTCACATGAGTTCTAAAAAAAATCCGCGAAATTCGATTACCCGATAAGTCACGCAAACCAGAAGGCTGTAAATTCAACTAAAGACTTAGGGATTACAATTACAAATTACCTAAACTGGAACGATAACATAGATAGTGTTGTTAGAGCAAACCAAAGACTTCTATTCATTGGCAGAATGCTTAGAATGTGCAACAAGTCTACTAGAGATACTGCATACACCACACTTGTCCGCCCTATTCTGGACTGATGGGTGACATCGAAAAATTTCAAAGAAGGGCAACTCGTTTTGTATTATCGCAAGATAGGGGAAAGAGTGCCACAGACATGATACTTGAATTGGAGTGGGAATCATTAAAACAAAAGCGTTTTTCGTTGCTACTGGAAGTTCTCATGAAATTTCAATCACCAGTTTTTTCTTCCGATTGCGAAAACATTCTTTTGGCACCCACCTACATAGGGAGAAACGATCATCATGATAAAAGAAGAGAAATCAGGGCCGACACAGAAAAATTTAAGTGCTCGTTTTTCCCTCGGGCCGTTAGAGAGTGGAACGGTAGAGAGACAGCTTGAAGGTGGTTCATTGAACCTTCTGCCAAACACTTTATTGTGAATAGCAGAGTAATCACGAAGATGCAGATGTAGATCTATGGGTACAATATGCGGCTGAAGTCAGTCATTGATGAGCAGATCAGGAATGGCTACCAGACTGCAGGGATTTTGACTGGTCTGTGTCACTTGCTGTCACAACTCCAGAATTATTGTACGTGATTAAGAACAGGTGATTTAGCAGATCAGTCGAAATGCGTCACTGCTCCTCGCTGTTCGTCATGGAAGGAGCGTATGCTCGTAGCCCTGGGTACGCCATTGTTGTCACCAAAAGAACCATCCTAGCACTCCATTAAGCCATTCAGGAAAATCACGAAAAACCTCTAAATCTAGGTGGCTGGACGGGGACGTGAACCAGAGACCTACTAAGTACGAGACCTGCGCTAAAAGGTGGAAGTGTCCCCAGCGTGCAAGTCACGAACATATGAAGGAAAGGTGAGCTCTGGGACGGCTAGATCGTTAACGTAAACACATGGTTCGTCTCCGCTGTAACTTGAATGAGTCGACTCCAGTCATGGTACAAAAAATATCGCCAAACCATTGCAGGTAACTCCCAGCCTGAATTATAAGCAACACACACTGGCAGTTAAACGACTCATTGGGTCGTCAGAGCAGTTGGTGCCTTATACTATTTGAAAAGAGGCAACTTTTGGTCGACACGGGATGCCTCACTTTCAAATTCTGTCCATTCATTCCGACGTAGGGACCAGTGAAGGCGTGCAAGCCTTATGTCTCACTTTGAACGAATCGGGTTTTTCGAGGTAACCGACTCGGAATTTTCAATGCAGGCAGTTTCCTTCCAAATGCTCACACGGAAACTGATTTAGATGGACCTAAATTCACTTAAAACAGCAAGATCTGTTGGAGATGAAAGTGATTACATTCATTATCAGTCCGTGTTCGTTAGGATCTTTCTGCTACCACTGGATTTACGTTGGGTTGCATGGAGACAAGTAATACACCAGTTCTTAGACACATTGGAAAATCCACGCTGCAATCCTATCAAATCGAGCTTCTACATTCAAGTTGTGATCACGGTCACGTTGAAACACGACAGTTGCATCCTGCCACATTGTCACGTCTTAACGTCACATACGTGACTGCGCTGTTCCCATACAACCTAATGACACAACTTCATCTCAGTGCATGGTACCTGTTCGGCACCGTTTACGTATCTCCAAACCGTGCTGTTTTAAGTGGTGACAGATATATTGCCTGGAGAGCTTGTGAGTCGTATTACGGTGTCCTGAACACAAGAACAATGAAAAAGGTACCTCATCAGGCACTGAATAGAGAGCATAACCAAGTGGCCCTGAAAATGCTTCATGCACATTAAGGCAGTAGATTTTGAGTCGTGCCCTCATCTCGTGGTCGTGCGGTAGCGTTCTCGCTTCCCACGCCCGGGTTCCCGGGTTCGATTCCCGACGGGATCAGGGATTTTCTCTGCCTCTTGATGGCTGCGTGTTGTGTGATGTCCTTAGGTTAGTTAGTTTAAGTAGTTCTAAGTTCTAGGAGACTGATGACCATAGATGTTAAGTCCCATAGTGCTCAGAGCCATTTGAACCATTTTTTAGTACTCTCGGCGCATGTGGTGCAGGCTGGGTAGTCAATTTCAAGGTGAGTGAACTATTTTCCAGACGTTTTATCCTGATCACCCCGTTTGAATCAGAGGCAGCAAGCTGAGGATTTCGCAGTGCGAATGGGTGGCCTCTCTCTTGTACGTAGCTTCCGCCAAGGTGTTAACTCTGGTGCCTCCAGCACCTTCCGGAGGCAACAGAGGCGCAGTCTGCGTGTGGCCACCAGTGTGCGCTCTGCCTCCCAGACCTTACAAAGCACCTACACCCACATTTGCTACATATCGACGGGAAACCATCTTGAACTACATCTCAGATTCTGTTGTTTCGCAATCCATTGACGGTTACGTTAGTAATTTTGGGAGTTTGGAAAAAGATGGAAGATTAGAGTTTAACATTGCGCAAACGACGAGGTCATTAAGTAGGAGAACAGGCTCGGCTTGGAGAAGGAAATCAGCCACATTCTTCTGATAGGAATCAGCCCAGCATTTGCCTCATCTATTTACGGAAACCACGGGAAAAAAAATCTGGATGAACGGCTAGGGACTTGTACTACCGACTTCCCGAATGCGATCCCAATGTGTCAAACTCTGAGCCACATAGCTCGGTTCATTTCCCAGTGTCCGCTACATCCATGGTGAACTATAATATACTGAAGAGTGTGTCAGTAATACTGACAGTATCTTCGAAATGATCGGTCATCATGACGAAGACGTCAGCAATGTTCATTATCTTCTGTTAGAAACAACTTTTCAAAGAAGGTAGACTCCTTCCGCAATCACTGTCGCGTACATTTATTGGACTGAAGAATAATTTACTGTTAGGATGCAGAGCGGTTTACTGAAAGGCGCATGTTCATCAGAAATGAAAGTGATATCCCAGGGCTGAACGTAATTTAAAGCCATAGAACCGCTAATGTTCTGAATACACAAACCGACTTATCATAATAGCATTCGAATTGCTTTCTCGTTGTTCGCTGAGAGTCGTGCAGTGTATAAGAATGTATTGTCAGTAGATGATCGTAAGGGAATGTATTATGGCTTCGTTTGTTAAATCATTTACATGACTGCCACAGTTTCGTGTTTGAAATTTTTAGAAGGTTCTGTTCGTAACAGGCGGAAAAAACGCAGTAGTCCCCGATCAATGATTGTTCTTGAACTTTCGGTGTCCGCCACTACTACGAATTTGGGAAATCAGTGGTTGCGTAGACGACTGGAAAACTTTCGTTTATTGGAACCAATCGGCAACTGAGTGCACATGAAAAAAAGTTAGAGCAGCCAGTTATGGAGTACGGCCACTGTGTCTCGAGTCCTTATTAAAGTACCGCCAGTGTGGCTCGAGTCCCTATCGAGCAGGCGAGGCAGTAGACATCGAAAAACAAACGAGGAGCACAACACGTAAGTGCAGCCCAGATGGAAACGCAGTAGAATTTCTCTGGGAACTGAATGGGAGCCTTTGGAAGAGAAAGAATGCTGCTATCGGCAATACCTGTTGGGTGAATTTCAAGGAACCGGTGAAAGGATAATGTTCAACTTATACACTCGTGTTCGTAATGTCTTGTCGGTATCTGAAAAATTGTATTAAACTTATTTAGATATCGAAATGTGTTAGCGTCGCCGTCCGAGGTGGCCGAGCGGTTCTAGGCGCTACAGCCTGGAACCGCGCGACCGCTACGGTCGCAAGTTCGAATCCTGCCTTGGGCATGGATGTGTGTGATGTCCTTAGGTTAGTTAGGTTTAAGTAGTTCTAAGTTCTAGGGGACTGATGATGTCCGATGTTAAGTCCCATGGTGCTCAGAGCCATTTGAGCCTTTTTTTTTTTTTTTAGCGTCAGCGGAGGAAGACAGAACTACGTGGAAGTTTAATTTTGAATGGAAAATGTGTGCAACGCATGCTACACGATGCGAAATCGAAACTAGACGGTACATTTAACAATTTGGCTGCGAGAGAGTGATCCTTTTTCATTGAAAGTAATATATGCTATTTGGTTCAAAAACAAATGACCCAGATCAAAATTTTGACCTTGAATATTGTTAATCTATATCTTGGGTCTTGAAAACAATGACTGTACCGTAATTGTTGGTTTAATCAAACAGCATGTGAACATAACATTTAACGCATGTGACTTTCTAATAAAATTGTTGAAAACTCACAAGATGGCACTTTACTGAGATCTTCTACTGGTATTAAGCTTATTACCTAATATATTATTTACACAAATAACACTCTGACAATCACTGTGCCTTACATGGCGTTTAATTTTGATGATAATTAATTGGCCTACCAGTGCGCAAGGAACGCTCGTCTTTTCTGCAACCTGTTACTGTTAGGAAAATTGATCTGACTATCCAAAACCTTCAGGTAGATGGCTGCATTTATTATCTAGGCCTTTCAATATCTCCAGAGTAAAATTCGAGTCAAAAGAGAGTTCCTTGTTGAGAATATGTTACATTAGCCATATGGATGAGAGCATGATCAATATATAGTACTCAGTCATCTCGACCACTAGAACAGGCTAACTGGAGAAATCTGGGCATGATTATTTCACTTCAGACAAAAACATAAGAATAGTTACAAGCTGAATTCGTAATTGTGCCTCCTTTTAGGATACTTAGGAAGAATAACTGATTTTTGTGTCTTTTTCGCTAAGTGATATTTCTGTTTTTTTTTTTCTAAGTGATTATTCAGTCTCTTTTGCTAGAGCTTCGTCTTTTTTGCTATGTGATTCTTTGAATGTTTTCGCTAGAGCTTAATCTTTTTTGTTAATCGATTTCTCAGACTTTTTTACTAGAACTTCGTAAATTAGCCACAGATGTCTACTGATCAGTTTCTTTGCATACTACAGCTATCAGATGAAGCTTCCTGCCTCAGGCAACGTAAATGGATAATGTCATTTATTACTCAATATACGCTGTCAAAAATAATTAACACAAGGGGGTATAAGTTTACAGCATTTATTTCTCATTTATTCTTTACAGGAATTATCACTTTATCGATGGGAGGGGGTAAACAGTTCCGGCATTCACCTTACAACCAAGGGAAACCTCCCGAAAACCCTGGTCGGAACTGAGGGACCACGATGAGCTGTCATGCAGAGGCGTTGTCCTCAGATCAGCGGTGCGCGGCAGACGCGTAGTGTGGGTGGCGTGGGTAATGTCGCTGCTGCGTAGTGTGGCCGACGATTATCTGATGTGTAGAGCTGCAGATACGTGGCTTAGTCTCGTGGGCGTGCAGCGTAGACTCTTGGGTGGGAAGCGTAGATTCGTGGATGCGAAGTGTAGACTCGTGGATGCGAAGCGTAGACTCGTGGATGCGAAGCGTAGACTTGGGGTCGCGCAGTGTAGAGTCCCAGCCGAGTTGACTGGTAGATGCAAACAGTTCGTTGCTTTCCCGGATGTGTAATCGTAGACACACAAAGTCACAGACATGTAGCACCAAACATGTAGAAGTCACTGACGTGAAGACCCAGACGCGTGAGAGTGAGATGCGTAGCGACAGCTGGCGCGTAGTCCTGCAGATGTGCAGAGTTGCAGATGTGCAGAGTTGTAGATGTGCAGGGTCGCAGAAGTGAAGGGTCGCAGAAGTGAAGGGTCGCAGAAGTGAAGAGTCGCAGACGAGTATTCGCCGACGCACCTGTGGACAGACGTACTTACCTATACTTACGTGAGAAGTTCTCGCCGTCCAATGCTGCCGACGTCCGCCCCGATAGCTGAGTGGTGAGCGCTACGGATTCTCGTCCTACGGGCAGCGGTTCGATTCCCGGCTCGGTCGGGGATTGTCAGCGGTCACGGACTGGGCGTTGTGCTGTCTTCATCATCATTTGATGCCCATCCGGCGTGGAGGTCGCCCAATGCGGCGTCGAATATAATACGAGCAGCACCAAGGCGGCCGGACGGGCCAATGACGGCAAACGCTCTCTTCATTTCCAGTGCTGCCGTCGTCCCGTGTTGCTCTCTCCTGCTCCTGAAGTCGTCTGTGTTTCAGCGGCAGAGCGACTCCTTATATAGCCTCTCCTCTTTGTTGAGCTGCATTTCCGAGGAAATAGTCCGTGTGCAGTATTGTTGTCCTGGTTCTAACTAACATTATAGTAATCGCCAATACGGTTGGCTAGTGTCCGTGCTATAATTTTTTTTGGGAGAGACTCTAACCCAACATTTCTTAGAACATCGCTTTTAGCTGTTTGGACGTTTTAATGATTTGTAAGCGCTAAGCAGCTGCAGAAACAAATGTTCGAATATTGATTATCATGATGATTTTACGACAGCTACTGCGCTTTTCACCAATAAAACAGCAGTCTTTCATCGACAGCCTTCTAACGCGCTTATCGTCTGAATCTTTTGCCTGAAACCGAAAGCGACGTCAGTCGATTAGTAGTATATCTGAGGTAAAATGTCGCATGGTTAATCAGAATGTTTTTTTCTCTTATCCATTTAGTTTACATTTTCAGATTGTTACCGTGGACATATATAACTCAATACCAGTTTCCATTACAATAACACAACCAACGTATTTACTGGTTCCTATCAGATCGTTGGAAATATTCATAGAAATTTTTGTGTGTGAAAAAAAGGTGATGCTCTACTAAGGACGAGGTCTAATGCTCTACCACCGAAATGGCTTCATCTAGGTGATCTACAGGGAGTGTAACGCTTTGCGATGGATATATAATAACGAATAAATGCCGGAGGTATAAGGAAACGATTCGATAGAATTCCTGTGCAGATAGCGGATAAATGTGCTGTTTTATGTAACATTGACGAAGGAAGATCGTTATGGATTCGTGGCTCTACAGTAACACCACAAAAAGGCAAGGTCCATCCGCTTATTATGTGTTTTTGGAAAGTGAGTGAATGCTGCGTGAAGGAGCTAATGGTAGTAAAGGCGTTGGATGTCCGCATCTCATTGACGATAGTGGGCATTGGCCATCTTGTGAAGCAAAAAGGAACCAGCCTTAGGTCGCCTGTGGTATGGGGCGCTCCTGCACATCCTATATGCTTGTAGAGAGAATGAGCAGCGTGTGTGGATTCACAAGCATACATTCATTACAAGAATAAACATATCACCTAAACAGCTGGGACAGAGAGAGAGAAGGGTTAAAATTGAAATCATATGTCTCTGAGGGATTCAGAGGATATCGTAAACTTAAAGAAAAAAGTATGAGTACGTAGATTAGATGTATCGGAAGGTCTCGAAATTTCAAACACTTAGAGGAAAACGATGGCTACATTTTAAATGATCAGCTTCATCTTGCAGGTGGGCATTTTCTGGATGGCTTAAACGAATCTACTTCTGTCCGAGGAGCTAGTTGCTGGCCACCGCCCATGTATATTTTCCTTAAAATTCTGAATCAGTAAGAATAAGTCCTTTATTTTGTTATTTTACGATGGACATTACGTCGTCCACAGTTAAGCTGATGTTCAATATTTTAGTAAAGAACCACCTTAGACACATCTCCCTTTTTGTTTTACTGTTTTTATTCTGCCTGTAACATAGTTATTTCTAGGCATATACACACTCCATAGTATAGCTTCGTCTATTTATTATTCTAGTGGATATTTTAGAACACTTCCCCCTTATGGTATATTTATTCTTGTAGTATCCCTTAACAGCACGACCATTTCCCATAACAAGGGGTTTGCAAGTAAATATCTATACACACACAAAGACACACACACACACACACACACACACACACACACACACACACACACACACACAGTAATTAGTACGTACCTTTAAAATCACACATGCTGTGCCAGGACGTGCCGAAGTACCACGTACCAGTGGCGACCTAACGCTATTGCCTCTACTCTTTAGCTCCCTACGTGTCGCCCTTAAACTCTGTAGAATCCGATGCCACGTTTTGTATTTAAATGCCATATACATAAAAATGTGACTTTCAAATGAACTGCCACTGACAAGTAACATAGCTCGATGAAACTTGGACCATACATGCAGATAACTACTGCAGTATACCACTGAAGGTGACTAAAACAAACACGCAGTGGGATGAACAGAACTGATACTTATTCAAAGACAACAATTACGCTGGAGTCACCGCGATTTACCAAGATCCACTGGACATTGTAAAAGGTGGGATTAGCTTCTTAGTAGCATGTCTGATCACCATGAAGCCAACACTTGCTCTGAAACGTACTCCCATGACGACCACAAGGTTGGTAATGAGTTCCTGTGGCTGGTGACTGCTGGGTGGTCGTTGCTGCTTGTCGCCATGCTGCAATACATCTCCCCACTGCGTCCCAATCGATTGGATTTAAGTCGGGGGAACGGGAAGGCCAGTCCATTCTCCGGAAATCATTTCGAGCCAAGAGCTCCTCAATGTGGGCTATTAGGTGTGGTCGTGCCTTGTCATCTATGAAAGTGAAGTCAGGGCCGAAATCACCCTGAAAAGACGCGCTCGGGAAGAAGGACGGTGTCACAATGACGCTGACTACTGAGTGCAACACGTTTAAAGAGTTTGAGCTCGTTCTATCCACACAAGGCTATGCCTGCCCACACCATCACACAGCGACCTGCAAAACGACCAAGTTCGGCAGTGGACGTGGATGCATTACGTGTTCCCCCTCTCGCTATATAATGGTAGTCCAGCACTAGCGGACATGATCGTCTTGGTGGTCCAGATGTTAGGGTCTGCAACCTACGTCCTCAATTATTTGCCCTATGTATTCAAATCTCTGTCTTTGTCTACAGTTTTCCCCTCTTACCGTTCCCCCTAGAACCATGGAGACTTACCTCCTTGCCTTAACAAACGTCCTATCCCCTTTCCCTTCCGCTTGTCAGTGACTTCCACATATTCGTTTCGTCTCCGATTCCAAGCAGACTACCGAGCGAGGTGGCGCAGTGGTTAGCACACTGGACTCGCATTCGGGAGGACGACGGTTCAATCCCGTCTCCGGCCATCCTGATTTAGGTTTTCTGTGATTTCCCTAAATCGTTTCAGGCAAATGCCGGGATGGTTCCTTTGAAAGGGCACGGCCGATTTTCTTCCAAATCCTTCCCTCACCGTCTCTAATGACCTCGTTGTCGACGGGACGTTAAACACTAACCACCACCACCGAGCAGACTCTCATCATCCCTCACGTTATCAGTCCACCTAATCTTCATTATTCGCCTGTAGCACAACATCTTAAATTCTTATTGTCTTCCGCTCCGCTTTTCCCACTGTTCATGTTTTACTTCCATACAATGCTGTGCTCCAAATGTACATTCTCAGTCACTTCTTGCTCAAACTAAGGCCTATGTTTCAAACTAATGGGCTTATCCTGGCCAGGAATGCAGTTTTTGCCATTGCTATTCTGCTTTTGATGTCCTCCTTGCTCCGTCCGTTGTTGATTATTTTGTTGCCTCGGTAATCGCATTCCCTACCTTAATCTACTTCGTCACCATCAAACCTTATGTTAATTCACCCACTGTTCTAATTTCTTCTGCACCTCATTATTTTCATCTTTCTTTGATTTAGTCTCAATCCACATTCCGTACTTATTAGACTGCTCTTTCCATTCAGCAGATCGTGTATTTCGTCTTTACTTTCACTCAGGATAGCAATGTTATCAGCGAATCGTATCACTGATATCCTTTCACCTTGAGCTTTAATTCCACTCGTTAACCTTTCTTTTATTTCCATGATTGCTTCTTCTATGTACAGATTGAACAATAGAGATGAACGACTACATCCCCGTCATACGCCCTTTTTAATCTCAGCACTTCGTTCTTGGTTCTTCACTTTTATTATTCGCTCTTGGCTGTTGTACATATTGTATATTACCCCTGTCTCAACACAACGTACCACTATGTTTTTCAGAATTTCGAACATCTGGCACCATTTTACACTGTCGAAAGCTTTTTCCAGGTCGAAAATCCTACGACCGAGTCCTGATTTTTCATTACACTGGCTTATGTCATCAGCCTCGGCGGCTGTGGACAGGAAGGCCACGTCCGATCAAACTGCCTCCAGCGCCGCTTCGTACAGGCGCCAAGTGCGGAACCAGTGAAGACAACGGGGCCGACCGTGTTGTCGCTTACGTGGAAGCGGCGCGGCCGGCCCTTGACACAGCCTCACGCGACTTCGAGCTCAGCCACCTTTAAGGCCTTGAGGGCGCCGCCGCACGACGAGATGCCCTTGAAGGACACAACGCCCTCCACCACCACCATTGTCGCCGTACCAGAGGGTTTGGTTCCAGACGCCGGCCTCATGGCCGAAGGGGCTGACCCCTGCTCTTCGACGGGGGACACACAGACGCGGAAACAAGGGTCTCCGCAGCGTCATAAGAAGCGCGATTCTCGACGGAAGACTACCAACGGGGCAGAGACAGGGAGCAAGCTACTGACACCGTCTCTGAATCTCCGTTGCCAGTAGACTCTACCAGTACCGTCCTAAGGCAGACATGCGACGCCATGGGGAGGACAGTGGCCTCGCCCACCCAAGACGTACCCATGACCGGCTCCCCTGGACAATGACCAGGCAACGGAGTCTATTGTCCGCGACCGTGCGCTGTCACTGACCCCTTCCCTGCTCGGTGACTGATTTTCTGAAATGGAGGTAGAAGACCTACCAGATGCCTTTGACGCTCCTCTGCCACAAGGAAATGCCGCCCATGTTATTGAGAGCCTAATACCGGTAGAAGGATCACGTTAAACATGCCTGCCACAAGGATGGGAGCCAAGCGTCCCCTTTACCACCGAGGGGCCGCCTTTTGCATCTACATACTTCGAGTCAAGATGTCCCAGCCCTATTGTGTGGGTACAATAGCGTCAACAGCAACACTCTGTCATCAAACCGTGCTTTTTCCATTACATGCTCTTGGCGGCGGACCCATATATCACTCTTCTTTACACTGAGCAGCAACTGAACATCTCTGGGTAGACAGCCTACCGCAATCCATCTAGGGACGGTGCTGGTGGAACCGCCATCCTGTTACGTGACGGCATCGAATCATCAGGCATGACGTATCGAGGCCTTGAAATTACTGTGGGAGCAGTCCGTACTGTCAATGTATACGCACTCTTCAGAATGTCTCGCCGCTGTGAAAGGGTCACCTTTTATTCCGACGAAATTGCTCCACTCCTGAATGGGAATACGGAACACTATCATACGCGGTCATGTTAATAGCGTTCTTAATCCAGCGGCCATGCGCCATGCTTCTCTACCCGCCTGGCACTGTGGGATTTGTCGCTTCAAGAGACGTGGCGTCTCCTCCACTAGGACCGATGTGACTATTCAGACTTCACCGAGCGCTCTGTTAGCCACCTTGACCAGATAAACGCCTTCCGAGCCTCGACAAGAGATGCAGAACTAAGGTCGACAGCCTCCACCGACCATTTATCATACATTCAAAAATGGCTTTGAGCACTATGGAGGAGGTGCACTCAGTGAATCAACTGGATCAATCTACGAAAAGAAATAGCATTCCAGACCATCATTCCTGGTTGTAGTTAGATTGGTATCCCACTGCTGTCTGGTGTGTCTCCAGACACGTCTTCTGCCTGTAACCTCATCGAGTGGAATAGAATTGTCTTCAGTGACGAGTCCCACTTCGAGCTGAGCCCCGATGACCAGCAAAGACGCTTCTGGAGACGGCCCAGACAGTGATAGGATACGAACCTCACTGTCGCGTTCCATATTGCATGACAACCAGGAGAGACTGTCTGGGGTGCCATTCCATTTCAAGGCATGACCTATTTGGTTGCTATCCACCGCACCCTTACAGCACCGCGGTATGTCGACGTCTCGTATTGCTGTTCTTCATAGCAAGGCAGACCGAGCAAACAATGCCCACCCACGAGACATTCTACTGCTTGTCTTCGTGTTTGCAAACCCTATCTTGGCGAGCAAGGTCGCCAGGTCACTCCCAAATCGAGAACGTTTGGACCGTTAAGGACGGGGCTCTCCAACCAGCTCAGGACTTTGATGGCCTAACATGCGAAACCGACAGATTTTGGCGCGATGTTCCTCAGGAGGACAACCAAAAACTGTTTCAATAAATTCCAAGCCCAGTAGCTGCTTGCAATTTGTGAACCACTTTCTCAGCAATAAATCATCCAGTTTTTCTAAAATTGCCATTATTTGTTTGTCTGTACTCTTATATCACACATACGATTCGGATAACTCCTTTGGTGCGTCTTTTTATTTTCTACTACACTGTACATTGATGTGATAAAAGTCGGGTGTACCTCCCAGTATCCTGTCGGACCTCCTTTTGCTCTGCATAGTGCAGCAACTCGACGTGGATCAACAAGTCTTTAGAAGACCCCTGCAGAGATATTGAGCCATACTGCCTTTATGGCCGTCCACAATCGCGAAAGTGTTGCCGGTGCAGAATTTTGTGGACGAAGTGACCTCTCGAATCTGACCCCTAAATATTCGATGAGATTTATGCCAGGCGATCTGGGTAGCCAAATCATTCGCTCCAATCGTCCAGAAAGTTCTTCACGCCAGTCATGAACAATCCGGAGGCACAGAATACTGTGATCCGTAAAAATTCAAACGCTGTTTGGGAACATAATGTCCATGAATTTTGTAAACGGTCTCCAACTACCCAAACATCCAAAGAACCCAGCCCTTTTCATGCAAACGCAGCCCACACCATTATGGAGCCGCCACCATCTTGCACAGTGTCTTGTTGACAACTTGGGTTAATTGTTTCGTGGGGTCAACGCCACACTCGAACCCCAGCATCGGCTCTACTAACTGAAGTCAGGACTCGTCTGACCAGGTCATGGTTTTTCAGTCATCTAGGGTTCTACTGATATAGCCACGAGCCCAGGAGAGACGCTGTAAGTGATGTGATGCTGTTAGGAAAGGCAGCCACGTCGGTCGTCTGTTGCCATAGCACACTGAAGCCAAATTGTGCCTCACTATTCTAAAAGATACGTTCGTAGTACGTCCCACCTTGACTTCTGCTGTTATTTCATGCAGTGTCACTTGTCCATTAGCACTGGCCACTCTACGCAAACGCCGGCCGGAGTGGCTGTTCGTTTGTAGGGGCTACAGTGTGGAGCCGAGCGACAGCTACGTTCGCTGGTTCGAATCCTGCCTCGGGCATGGATGTGTGTGATGTCCTTAGGTTAGTTAGGTTTAATTAATTCTAAGTTCTAGGCGACTGATGGCCTCAGAAGTTAAGTCGCATAGTGCTCAGAGCCATTTGAACCATTATTTCTACCCAAACGCCGCTGCTTTCGGTTGTTACGTGAACTGGCCACTCTACGCAAACGCCGGCCGGAGTGGCTGTTCGTTTGTAGGGGCTACAGTGTGGAGCCGAGCGACAGCTACGGTCGCTGGTTCGAATCCTGCCTCGGGCATGGATGTGTGTGATGTCCTTAGGTTAGTTAGGTTTAATTAATTCTAAGTTCTAGGCGACTGATGACCTCAGAAGTTAAGTCGCATAGTGCTCAGAGCCATTTGAACCATTATTTCTACCCAAACGCCGCTGCTTTCGGTCGTTACGTGAAGACCGTCGTCCACTGTGTTGTCCATGACGAGAGGTAGCGGCTGAAATGTGGTATTTTCGGCACAGGCTTGATACTCTGGATATCGGAATATTGAATTCTCTAACGATTCCCGAAATGGAATGTTCCATTAGTGTAGCTACAACTACCATTTCACGTTCAAAATCTGTTAACTCCCGTCGTAAGGCTATAATTACTTTGCAAAGCTTTCCACATGAATCACCTAAGTATAAATGACAGCTCCGCCAATGCACAGCCCTTTTATACCTTGTGTACGCGATAATACTGCCTTCTATATATCTGTATATAGCTATCCCATAACTTATGCCGCCTCAGTGTATATATGTTACGTTCCATGCGTGACGAATTATTCAAACTGGTAGGGTTGGGTTGTTTGGGGGGAGGGAGACCAGACAGCGAGGTCATCGGTCTCATCCGACTAGGGAAGGAAGTCGGCCGTGCTCTTTCAAAGGAACTATCCCGGCATTTCCCAGGAGCGATTTAGGGAAATCACGGAAAACCTAACTCAGGATGGCCGGACGCGGTATTGAACCATCGTCCTCCCAAATGCGTGTCCAGTGTGCTAACCACTGCGTTAACACTGGTAGGAAAATGAGTACAATTAGTTAAATACTTATATTTCTGTGAATTTTGAATTTGATGCGTACCGCTTACGCGGTGACGTTTTAAGCTCACAACCATATATAGTTCACTATTACGTACGATGCTTCATCTGCGGTGTGCAGACATGCGCGCTTCAATGTAGACGCACCTGACTTGTTAACACAACTATACTCAAACTTACGCACAGATCGTTGCGGAGGAGGTCTTGAATCATTTGAACCCACTGAGCGCCCATCAGGGGATAGAAGGTGCGGTAGAATTCGTTCGAGAAGCCATCTGGTCTGCGTGGTTCATTCAGGGCGCCTCGTGCCAAGGCCGCTGTTAAGTTTTCACCATTTATGGGAACTAGCACGGAGTCGTCCTGGGCCATTACTTTGGGGACGAGCAAATCACGGACAATGTCTTCGTACTGGTGGACGATCCGTGGGACCTCGGCATGAATGTCCAATAACGCTGGAAGAAAACTGCAGCGATGGTACACTGCGTGTCGACGCGTCTACCTGGTGCTGTCTCTACTCTTGTTACAAGGTGTCGCTTGCAGTGACGTTTCTCTCTGGTGACGTGATATACGAATGCCATTTCGGTTGGGATGGTATCCTGCGCTCTCGTCAGACTCGTACTCCTTCAAGCTGTTCTGCGGTGAGACGGAGTAGGCGAGCTTTGAGACGATTAACCGCTGTCTGTCCGTCTCATGATGTGGGCTGTGTCATTGGTTCCTTCAGCTCTGTGTTATAAAAGTCCGACGTTGCCGACGCTTGCACCCTCTGTTACGCCCATGTCCCATGGGAGTCGATCGCACGGCCGAGGTATGTTTGTGAAGCCGACACTTCCGCAATTACGAACAGCTGTATAGACAGCATGGCTAAATATTTCTGCAGGGGACTTGATTCCATGCCACCTCGAGTTGCAGCACTACACCAGGCACAAGGAGATCCGACTTGGCGCGGCCGAGCCACCAATGTAAGGTGGAAGTATGTACATCAGACTCCGGATGAGACGTGCCCACGTAGCAGCGATCACTCGCCAACGTGAGTCCTCATATAAGTAGGAAACATTCAGCGTCCATGAACTGTGACTTCTGTACGTGAGTTGTCGGGGGAGTGTGACCGAATGAATGTATGTCAAATGGTCGGTAGAGGATGTCGGCCTTAATTTTGCATCTCTTGTCGAGGCTTGGGAGACGTATATCTGGTCAAGGGGGCTAGCAGAGTGCTCGGTGAAGTATGAATAGTCACATCGGTCCCAGTGGAGGAGACGCCACGTCTCTTTAAGTGACAAATACCATAGTGCCAGGCAGGTAGAGTAGCAAGGCGTAAGGCCGCTGGATTCAGAACGCTATTAAAATGACCTCGTATGATCTAGTGTTCCGTATCCCCATTCAGGAGCGGAGTAATTTCGTCGGAATAAAAGGTGACCCTTTCACAGCGGCGAGTTATTCTGAAGGGCGCGTATACATGACAGTACGGACAGCTCCCACAGTAATGGCAAGGCCTCGATACGACATGCCTGATGCCTCGATACCGTCACGTAACAGGATGGCGGTTCCACCAGCACCGTCGCTAGACGGGATGCGGTAGGTTGTCTACCCAGAGATCTTCAGTTGCAGAAGAAAGGTGATATCTGGGGCCAACGAACAGAGCATGCCATGGAAAGCGCGCGTTTTGATGACAGAGTATTGCTGTTGACTATATTGAATACACACAGTGGGGCTGGAACATCTTAATTCGAAGTATGTAGATGCAAAAGGCGGCCCCGCGGTAGTTACCGGGGACGCTTGGCTACCATCCTTGTGGCAGGCATGTTTAACGTGATCCTTCTACCGGTATTAGGCTCTCAATAACAGGGTCGCCATTTCCTTGTGGCAGAGGAGTGTCAAAGGAATCTGGTAGGTCTTCTGCCTCCATTTCAGAAAATCAGTCACCGAGCAGGGAAGGGATCAGTGACAGCGCATGATGGCGGACAATAGACTCCGTTGCCTGGTCATTGTCCAGGGGATCCGGTCATGGGGACGTCTTGGGTGGGCGAGGCAACTGTCCTCCTCATGGCGTCGCATGTCTGCCTTAGGACCGTACTGGAAGAGTCTACTGGCAACGGAAATTCAGAGACGGAGTCGGAAGCTTGCACCCTGTCTCTGCCCTGTTGGCCGTCTTCCGTCGAGAAACCGCGTTTCTTATGACGCTTCGGCGACCCTTGTTTCCGCGCCTGTGTGTCCCCCGTCGAAGGGCTGGGGTCAGCACCTTCTGCCATGAGGCCGGCGTCTGGAACCGAACCCCCTGGTACGACGACAAGGTGACTGTGGAGGGCGTTGTGTCCTTCACGGGCATCACGTCGTGCGGCGGCGCCGGCAAGGCGTCATCGGTGGCTGAGCTCTCAGTCGCGTGAGGCTGTGCCATGGGCCGGCCGCGCCGCTTCCACGTAAGCGACAACACGGTCGGCACCGTTGTCTACACTGGTTCCGCACGTGGCGCCTGGACAAAGCGGCGCCGGAGGCAGTTTGATCGGACGTGGTCTCCCTGTCCAGAGCCGCTGCGGTTGATAACGGAAGCGAGACTTAAGAAAAATCTGGACACGGTCGTAGGATCTGTCGACCTGGAAAAAGCGTTCGACAACGTAAAATAGTGCAATATGTTCGAAATTCTGGATCTGATAGTGGTACGTTGTGTTGAGACAGGGGTATACAAAATATACAACAGCCAAGAGCGAATAATAAAAGTGGACGACCAAGAACAAATTGCTCAGATTAAAAACGGTGTATGACGGGGATGTAGTCCTTCACCTCTACTGTTCAATCTGTACATCGAAGAAGCAATCATGGAAATAAAAGAAAGGTTAACGAGTGGAATTAAAGCTCAAGGTGAAAGGATATCAGTGATACGATTCGCTGATAACATTGCTATTCTGAGTGAAAGTAAAGAAGAAATACACGATCTGCTGAATGGAAAGAGCAGTGTAATAAGTACGGAATGTGGATTGAGACTAAATCAAAGAAAGATGAAAATAATGAGGATCAGAAGAAATTAGAACAGCGGGTGAATTAACATAAGGTTTGATGGTGACGAAGTAGATGAAGGTAGGGAATGCTACTACCGAAGCAGCAAAAAAATCAACAACGGACGGAGCAAGGAGGACATCAAAAGCAGAATAGCGTTTGCAAAAACTAAGGGATGGAAGCCCTCCAATAGGAACTCCTTACCAACCTTGTGGCCATCATGGGAGTACGTTTCAGAGCAAGCGTTGGCTTCATGTTGATCAGACACGCTACTAAGAACCTAATCCCACCTTTTATAATATCCAGTGGACCTACGTAAATCGCGGTGACTCCAGCGTAATTGTTGTCATTGAATAAATATCAGTTCTGTTCTTCCCATTGCGTGTTTCTTTTAGTCACCTTCTGTGGTATACTGCAGTAGTTATCTGTATGTATGGTCCTAGTTTCATCGAGCTATGTTACTTGTGAGTGGCAGATGATTTGAAAGTCACATTTTTATGTATATGGCATTTAAATACAAAACGTGGCATCTGCTTCTACAGAGTGTAAATGTGACACTTAGGGAGCTAAAGAGTAGAGGCACTTGTCTTAGGTCGCCTCTGGTACGTGGAGCTCCTGCTCGTCCTGGAAGCGCATGTGTGATTTCAGGAGTACATATTCATTACTGTGTGTGTGTGTGTGTGTGTGTGTGTGTACAGATCTTCACTTGCGAAGCCCCTGTTAAGGGAAATGGTCGTACTGTTAAAGTATACTACAAGAATAAATATACCAGAAGGAGGAAGTGTTCTAAAATATCCACTAGAATAATAAATAGACGAAGCTACACTATGGGGTGTATATATGCCTAGAAATAACTATGTTACAGGCAGAATGAAAACAGTAAAACAAAAAGGGGGATGCGTCTAATGTGGTTCATTACTAAAATATTGAACAGCAGCTTCACTGTGGACGACGTAATGTCCATTGTAAAACAACAAAATAAATGAAGTGTTCTTACTAATTCAGAATTTTAAGGAAAATTTACATGGGCGGAGGCCAACAACGAGCTCCTAGGACAGAAGTAGAGGCGTTTAAGCCATCCAGGAAATGTCTGCCTGCAAGTTGAAGCTGATCATTTAAAATGTAGCCATCGTTTTCCTCTAAGTGTTTGAAAATTTCGAGATCATCCCATACATCTAATCTACGTACTCACACTTCTTTGTTTATGTTTACGATACCCTCCGAATCCCTCAAAGACATATGACTTTAATGGCACACTATTTTACCCCCTCTCTCTCTTCCAGCTGTTTAGGTGATATATTTGTTCTTGTAATGACTGTATACTTGTGAAATCACACACGCTGCTCATTCAAACTACAAGCGTATAGGATTTGCAGTAGCGCCCCATAGCAGAGGCGACCTAAGGCCGATTCTTTTTTGCTTCACAAGATGGCCAATGCCCACTATCGTCAATGAGATGCGGCCATCCAACGCCTTAACGACCATTAGCTCCTTCACGCAGCATTCACTCACTTTCGAATAACACATAATAAATGTGATGGCCCTTGTCTTTTTGTGGTGTTCCTGTAGATCCACAAATCCCTAACGATCTTCCTTCGTCAATGTTACACAAAACAGCAGATTTATCCGCTATCTGCACAGGAATTCTGTCGAATCGTTTCCTTGTACCACTGGCGTTTATTCGTTATTATATATTCATTGTAAAGCGTTACACTCCATTCAGAGTAGCGATGCGACATTTTATTTCAGAAATATTACTACTGGACTGACGTCGCTTTTGGTTCCGGCCAAAGATTCCAACGATAAGGATGTTAGAAGTTTGTCGATGGAAGACTGCTGTTTTAGTGGTGAAAAGCGCAGTAGCTGTCGTAAAATCATCATGACAATCAAGATTTGAAAATTTATTTCTGTAGTTGCTTAGCGATTACAAACCATTAAAACATCCAAACAGCTAAAAGCGACGTTATCTGAAATTATGATAGAGTCTCTCTCAACAAAAATTATAGCACGGGCACATGCCAACCGTATTGCCGAATACTATAATGTTAGTTAGAGCCAGGACAACAATACCGTACACGGGCTGCTTCCTCGGAAATGCAGCTCAACAAAGCCTAGAGGCTATATAAGGAGACACGCTGCCGCTGAAACTCAGACGACTTCAGGAGCAGGAGAGGGCAACACAGGGCGACGGCAGCACTGGAAATGAAGTGAGCGTTTGCGTCATTGGCCGGGAGGCCCCTTGAGGAGCAGGTCCGTCTTGTTACATTTGACACCGCATTGGGCGACCTGCAAGCCGGATGGGCATCAAATGATGATGAAGACAGCAGAACACGCAGTCCGTGACCGGTGAAAACCCCCGACCCAACTGGGATTCGAACCGCTGCCCTTAGGACAGAAATCCGTCACGCTCATCACTCAGCTATCGGGGCGGACGTCGGCAGCAGTGCACGGCGAGAACTCTTCACGTAAGTATAGGTAAGTACGTCTGTCCACAGGTGCGTCGGCGAATGCTCGTCTGCGACTCTTCACGTATGCACTCTTCACTTCTGCGACTCTGCACATCTGAGAGACTGCACATCCGAGAATCTACACATCTGTGAATACGCACATCTGCGACTCTACACGCCTGCAGGACTACATGCCGGCTGTGGCTACGCATCTGACTCTCACGCGTCTGGGTCTTCACGTCAGTGACGTCTACATGTTTGGTGCTACATGTCTGTGACTTTGTGTGTGTCTAGGATTACACATCCGGGAAAGCAACGAACTGTTTGCATCGACCAGTCAACTCGGCTGGGACTCTACACTGCGCGACCACAAGTCTACGCTTCGCATCCATGAGTCTACGCTTCGCATCCATGAGCCTTCACTTCGCATCCTCTAGTCCACGCTACACGTGAATGAGTCTTCGGTTCTCATCCACGAGTCCACGCTGCACGTCCACGAGACTACGCCACGCATCTGCAACTCTCCACAGCCGTGACTCGGCTTCACATCGGCTACTCTACGCTACACGTCGTCCACACCATGCAGCATCGACTCTACCCACGCACCCACTTTGCGCGTCTGCCAAGCACCGCTGATCCTAGGGACAACGCCTCTGCATGACAGCTCATCGTTGTCCCTCAGTTCCGACCAGGGTTTTCGGGAGGTTTCCCTTGGCTGTAAGGCGAATGCCGGAACTGTTAGCCCCCCTCCCATCGATAAAGAGCTAATTCCTGTAAAGAAGAAATTGGGAAATAAATGCTGTAAGCTTACGTACCTAGTATTAATTATTTTTGACGGTATGACATTATCCATTTAAGTTGCCTAAGGCAGGAAGCTTCATCTGATCGCTCTAGTATGCAAAGAAACTGATCGTCTGTGGCTAATGTACAAAGTTCTAGTAAAAAAAGTCTGAGAAATCGATAACAAAAAAGATTAAGCTCTACCGAAAATGACTCAATAAATCACTTAGCAAAAAAGACGAAGCTCTAGGTTAAAAGACTTAACAACCACAAAAAAAGATTGGAAAGTCACTTAGCGAAAAAATCTCAAAAATCAGTTATTCTTCTTAATTCGTTGGAAATCAGATAAGTCGAAAAGTATCACTTATTAGCTGAAAAAGCATTTATTAGCTGAAAAATCACTTTCTTTTTTGTGTCATTGGCAATTACCGGCTGATTTGAGCGTGGCATTGAGACTTAGAACACTGCTTGGTACCCACTCAGTTTTTTTAAAATATTTTATTCAGTGAAACATGTATGACAGGCTGTCTACTTCTGCACCTAAAAGACGTTTATCGCCTTCAGTGTCCGCTGTGTTCCTTAATGTGCAGACCAGAGCTCATATGCTCTTTAATGTTACTGTGATGATACGTGCAGTTTCAGAAAGCAAACAGACGAACATTTGTGTTTACATTGAAACTTTACAGATGTGTAGCTGTCTGTGTATTCAGTACAACATACCGACGTGCATCGACAGATTTCAGCCTTTGTATTTGGGGCGCTTAGGAGAAATCGGAGTCTGTCCCTGCAGCTAGTTCAGTGCAATATCACTGTAATGTATAGCTATTCTTTACATTTGGCAGAAGCACATTTTACACATTTGCGTCAGCGAATTATGCTTAGTTTATGTCTCCTCTTATATGTACCTACGACACCGTGAATAGTGAAACATTTTCAGTACCAATGCAGTAAAATTACTTCACTGTCGTGAATACTGAAACGTTGAATGTTTTCAGTTAGACCATTGCTCGTATAGTCCATCGAGAAAAATATGCCACAGTAGGAAAAGGAAATTATCCGATCTCGAATTGAGATAGAGCTACATATTAACAACCATTGGTGTTGCATTCTAACAAGTCCAAGTGTCAAAATGTTGGATTTTCTCACACCAGTTTAGAAAAATGTTGTGCTGGTTTTCGAATACCACTCCACATAAATAATACAAAAGCAAAATACGCAAACGAACAAGCAGATCTTCAGTATACATTAACAGGTGGTGTCACAGCCATAGCTAATTATACAAAGTCGTGATTATGAAAATTTTCGACCTAGAACGATAAATACTGCCATACATACGTCTCATCTGATCGAGATTTATTTAAAATACGAAGAGTATCCTATAAGGAGGCACAATTACATCTTCAGCTTGTAACCATTCTTTTGTTTTTGTCTGAAATGAATTAATCATGCCCAGATTTCTCCAGTTCGACTTGTTTAGTAGTCGAGTTGAGTCAGTACCCTACGTTGATCAAGCTCTCAGCCATATGGCTAATGCAACTCGAGCTTTTCTGTGGAGATATTGAAAGACTGAGGTGATAAATGGTGGTATGTACCTGAAGGTTTTGCATAGTCAGATCAATTTTCCTAACAGTAGCATGTTGCAGAAAAGACGAGCGTTCCTTGCGCACTGGAGTTGGCCAACTAATTATCATCAAAATTGAAGGCCATGTAAGGCACAGTGATTGTCAGAGTGTTATTTGTGTAAATAATATATTAGGCCAGAAGCTTAATACTAGTAAAAGTGTTCAGTAAAGTGCCATCTTGTGAGTTTTCAAGCAATTTTATCAGAAAGTCACATGCGTTAAATGTTATTTTCACATTCTGTTTTATTAACCTAACAATTATGGTACAGTCATTGTTAACAAGACCAAAGAGAAATATTAACAATATTCAGGGTCAAAATTTTGATCTGAGTCATTTGTTTTTCAGCCAAATAGCATATATTAGGTTTATTGAAAAAGGATTACTCTCTCGCAGCCAATTTGTTTAATGTACCGTCTAGTTTCGAATTCGCATCGTGTAGCGTGCGTTGCACAAATTTCCATTCAAAATTAAACTTCCACGTAGTTCTGTCCCCCTGCGCCGACCCTAACACATTTCGATATCTAAATAAGTTTAATAAAATTTTTCAGATACCAACAAGACATTACGAACACAAGAGTAGAAGTTGAACATTATCCTTTCAGCCGTCTCTTGAAATTCTCTCAACTGGTTTTGGCGATAGCAGCATTGTTTCTCCTCCAAAGACTCCCATTCAGTTCCCAGAGAAATTCTACTGCGTTTCCATCTGGGCTACACTAACGTGATCCACTCCTCGTTTGTTTTTCGATGTCTACTACCTCGGCTACTCGATAGGGACTCGAGACACAGTGGCCGTACTCCATAACTGGCTGCTCTAACTTATTTCATGTGCACTCAATTGACGATTCCTTCCAATAAACGACAGTTTTCCAGTCGCCAATCCGACCACTGATTTCCCATATTCTTAGTAGTGGCGGACACCGAAAATTCAAGGACAGTCATTAACCGGGTACTACTGCGTTCTCTCCGTCCCTTACGAAGAGCGCCTTCTAAAAATTTGAGACACGAAACTTTGGCATTTATGCACAAAAATTAACAAACGAAGCGGTAATACATTCCCTTACGATCACCTAGTGACAATACATTCTTATATACTGAAAAACTGTTAGCGAACAACCCGATAGCGATTCGGATGCTGTATGGTAAGTTGTTTTTGTGTATTTCCTGGGATATCACTTTCATTTCTGATGAACGTCCGCATTTTGGTCTGACGCTCCGCGTTCTAATAGTAAATTATTCTTCAGTCAAATAATGTATGCGACAGTGAGTATGGAAGGAGCCTACCTTCATGAAAAGCTGTTTCTTACAAAATATAATGAGCATTACTGACGTCTTCATAATGGTGACCGCTTATTATATGTATATCGAGGATACGGTCTGTATTACTGACACACTCGTCAGTAGATTTCAGTTCATCATGGATGTAGCGGATTCTGGCAGATCAGCCAAGCGATGTGGCTCATTGGTTGACACATTGAGATCGGATTCGCATAGTCGGTAGTTCAGATCCCCCGCCGTTCATCCAGATTTATATTTCCCCGTGATTTCCGTAAATAGTTTAGGCAGATGCTGGGCTGACTCCTACCAGACGGATGGCGCTGATTTCCTTCTCCAAGCCGAGCTTGTTCTCCTGCCTAATGATTCGCCTTTGCGCAGTGTTAAACTCTAGTTTTCCACCTTCTTCCTCACTGCCGTAACCGTCAAAGGATTGCGAAAGAACAGAATCTGAGACGTCGTGCATGATGGTTTCCCGTTAATGTGTAGCAAATGTGGGTGTGGGTGCTTTGTAATGTCTGGCAGGCCGAGCGCAGACTGCGCGTCTGTTGCCTCCGGATGGTGCTGGAGACACCACGGTTGACACCTTAGCAGATAGTACGTACCAGAGAATGCCAGCCATCATATTGCAATTCGTTTTGGTCATCTGACGACTTTACAAGACGTAAATGGCAACATCATCTGCAAAAATTCTAAGAAGGCTGCTAGGATTGTCTCCTATGTCGTTAATATAGATCAGGAACAACAGAGGGGAACGCCGGAATTACTTCTGTTTTACTCGACGACTTTCCGTCTATTACTACGAACTGTGACCTTTCAGGCAGGAAATCACGAATCCAGTCATACAGATGAGGCGATATTCCATAAGCATGCAGTTGGGTTAGAAGACGCTTGTGAGGAATGGTGTCGAAAGCCTTCTGGAAATCCAGAAATATGGAATCAATTTGACATCCCCTGTCGATAGCACTCATTTCTTCATGAGTATAAAGAGCTAGTTGCGTTTCACAAGAATGATGTTTTCTGAAGCCGTGCTGACTATATGTCAGTAAATCGTTTCCTTCGAGGTAATTCATAATGTTCGAACACAGTATATGTTCGGAAACCCTACCGCAAGTCGATGTTAGTGACATGGACCGGTAATTCAGCGGATTACTCCTATTTCCCTTTCTGGCTATTGGTGTGTTTTGAGCAACTTTCCAGTCTTTGGGTGCCGAACTTCTCTGAGCGAGCTAACTATGCAGCTATTGTATCAGAATACTCTCGTCCAACTTTACTATGACGGCCGTTGCCGATCACTATGCAGCACACCTCACCTTCAACATCAAAAGCATCCACAACTGCACCGAATAAAAAATAAAAGAATAAAAAGGTAGAAACCGACCTCCTGGAGGATGAATTTGGATTCAAGAGAAATGTAGGAACACTCGAGGCAGTAATGACCCTACGATTTTTCTTAGAAGGTTGGTTAAGGAAAAGTAAATGTTACATTTATGACGTTTGTAGAATAAAAGAAAATGGTGACAGGAATACACACTTACAGTGTCAGAAATTATGAGACAACAAGGTAAAATACAGGGAGTGAAAAGCTACTTACAACTTGCACAGAAACCAGACGGCAGATAAAAGAGTCGAGGGGCACGAAAGGGAGGTAGTGGTTGAGAAGGGAGTGAGAGAGGTTTGAATCCTATCCCCGAAGTTATTCAGTCTGTACACTGAACAGCAAACGAAACCAAAGAAAAATTTGGAGAAGAAGTTAAGTTCAGGAAGAAGAAATAAAACTTTGAGGTTTGCCAATGACTTCGTACAGGGTGGGGCAAATAAAAGTGGCCGGAAACGGAATTCCCAGGTACACAGGAACACAACAGAGGAATGGAACTACGGTACTGACCTGACTATGTCTGATGTTGAAAGTGACCACCAGTCATTTCTTGTCACTTTCGCGACCTGGTCAGCAAGCTGCTGAAGGCGAATCGAAGCTGGACGGCTGGAATTGCTTCAGTCACATCCGAAATGTTCTGCTGCAGTTCGTGAAGACTATGATGGCTTTTGCGATACATCTTAGACTTGAGGGCTCCCCACACAAAGTAATCGCACACTCACAGATCAGATGATCTGGGTGGGCAGCTACGGCCCCATTCAGAGTGACCTCTGCTAACGGGCGTGAAGATAGTGTAAATGTGCCCCAAATTTCGGTCGGCTGTATGGGCAACTTCCCCATCGTGCTGGAATGTGGTTATATACACACACACACACACACATCCAATCGTATCCACTCGTACGGACCACCTTTATTTGCCCCACCCTGTAGTTCCGTCACAGACAGCAATGGTCTTGTAATAGCAGTTAAATGGATTGGACACTGTCTTGCGGCAGGATAAAAGATGAGCGTCAACAAAAGCTAAACAAGGGTAAGGGAATGCAGTCGAATTAAATCAGGACATGGTGAGGGACATCGATTAGGAAGCGAGATACTAAAAGCAATAGATGACGTTTGTTTTTTGGGCAGTAAAATAACTGATGATGGTCGAACTAGAGAAGATATTAAATTTTGAATTGTAATGGCAAGAAAAGCGTTTCTGAAGAAGAGAAATTTGTTAATAAAGAATACAAATATGTTACGAAGTTTTCCTGGACGTACTTGTCTGAAAATCTGAGGTGTAGTCTCATATGGATGTGAAATGTGGACGATAAACAGTTCAGGCCAGAAGAGAATAGAGACCTTTAAAATTTGGTGCTACGGAGGAATTCTGGAGATTAGATGGACAGATTACCTACCTAGCGAAGACGTGTTGAACAGAAATGGAGAGAAAAGAAAGGTTTGACACAACTTGACTAAAAGGACGGATCGGTTGATAGGTCAAAAGGTGGCCGTAGTTACTCGTAAACTGATAGACTTGCACAGAGTAGGGTAACAATGAGAGCTTCAGCAAACCAGTATTCGAGCTGATAACCGCAACAGCACCACTAACCAAACCTGGTGTATAGTTCTTACGTAAGTACTCTGACGAACCGAAACACGACCACTGCCCATGGCGAGATTGAATACCAGCATTTGGTAACGTTGTGGACACGTGACGCAGTAACGAATGTATATGAGCTGGGCAGGGCCGAATGGGAAACCATTATAGCGACGATAGAGGCTACAAATGCAGAAATACATTGACATAAACGATTTTGACAAATAGCGAATTGTTATGGTACGGCGAAATGGTCAGCTGTTCGCACTGCTTAGGAGAACACTTAGGAAAGTGCCATGAAATAACGAGTAATCGACAACACATGGGACTTTAGTGGCTCATCTCAGAATGAGGGAGTCTGGAGGACTGCCCGCCCTGTAAAGCAGGACAAGCGGCCACTGTGGCAGGCCTGGTGTCAGAGCACAGTGCTGGTGCAGGCACAAGTGTCGCGGAGCAGATCGCTCAGCGCACAGTGTTGAAAACTGCGTTCCGTAGCACACTTCCCGTAACGTGGATCGACTGCATCCCTCTTAGGGCTCTGTGCAGTGCAGTACCTCTCGCCGACATAAGCCGAAAATTCAGCGGCATTATCACATGACAGCTTTTTATTGGGTCGCCACCAGACTGCAAGTGCAAAATTTTTACTCTAAGTTATCGACAGTTTAAAAACAAAACAAAGATCGAAAACGTTTACATATAGTCAGAGGATAGTTCATTACATTGGCCCATGTGATCGATGAAACGTTACACAACCAGAAGCGTAAAGTCAATGAATTTAAATATTATTATTTTATTCATCCGAATACAAAGAAAACTAAAACACAGCATAATTTAAAAGTAGCATATAATATTAATTACAGAGAATTTCACATTGTCCAATGTTCAGTAAGCAAAAATGGCATGCCTTTTCGCTGCAAACAAGTCTTCCATGACATATTGTAAGCTCAGACTACAAGCAAACCAACAAGTGATCAGAGAAAGTTTTCCAACACATGTCGGGGATGGTACAGCAGCCACTGTTACACGCTGCAGAAAGAGCCAGGCACATTCAAACTAGACTTCATACAAGTACTGTAAAATGTAAACTTTCAAAGCCTCAAATGTCACACTTAACAAACTGTTCCGGGCTATTATGATCCACTTTTTCAAGGTTTTTCTTATGCGATCCTCAGTGAATGAAAAGAAAACTTTCGATTTCACCGGTGCCAGCGTAGAAGCAGGCATTCGTAGTTTGGTCATGGTTACGGCTAAACAACATTGTATAGAAACTGTAAGAGTACCGTTTTGTGCAAAGCCTCCAAAAAGTAATTTAACTGTGGGTGCGAGGAATCCCGTAAAACGCGTGAATCAGACAATAGTGTTATCATTCTCCCCGCTGAAAAGGGCAATGCAACGGTTGTTTTGAATATGACCGACTATTATAGTAAGATTAACGATTTATTAAATCCGCAGGTATACAGGAAAATAAGTAAAGACCGCACTGGCAAAGTTCTTACAACTTTGATAAAGAAGAAGTCTGTCGAATACAGCGCCGGCCGTTGTGGTCGAGCGGTTCTAGGCGCTTCAGTCCGGAACCACGCTGCTGCTACCGTCTTAGGTTCGAATCCTGCCTAGGGCATGGGTGTGTGCGATGTCCTTAGGTTAGTTAGGTTTATGTAGTTCTAAGTTCTAGGGTACTGATGACCTCAGATGTTAAGTCCCATAGTACTCAGAGCCATTTTGTCGAATACAGCGTTCGAAAAGTGTGTTGAGTTCAAATGCCAAGACTTTTTGGATTTCCGAAGGCCGACAAAGAAGATGTTCTTCAAGGGTCTGTAGTGAGTACTACTGGTTCGTGTACCTATTCACCTGACACGCTCTTTATAGCATTATTACCACCGTGTGTGGGTCGATCGGATTCCTATCTCAAGAATTCGGCACATTTTATCGGTACATTAAACGCCATAGTGGTATAGCCGGAGGTCATATTAGTTTGTTTTGATGTCGTGTCGCTGTTCACTACGGTTCCACTCAATGAGGTGTTGCAAAACTTAAACCGGATGTTTCCTCCCGATGTTGCAGAACTGTTTAAATATTGCCTCACGACCACGTATTTCAAAGGGACCATGAGTTCTATGAACAGATGGATGGTGTTGCTATGGAGAGCCCAGTAAGGGGAGTTGGAACGCCCTATCCCGACAATGTTAAATTTAGTGACTTGGCTTCCCTGTTTTTGAGGAACCACAGCAACCATTGACATGAAACTTTTACAGGAGATTAAACTGTATATTCTGTCTACTCAACTACAGAAATTACATTTTAGTGCACTGGTTTCGAATATAGAATTTTTTAATCACACGGTTAAAATTCTGAGTAACTTTTTCGTACGTTATCCTAAATAATTTTAATTATACATAACATTATGTTCTTCTTTCAGTTCAGTAGACTGAGTATATCCATGTTATTAACCCGAAAAAATTTGAACATCTACTCGAAGTGGTTTTTGAGATTTAGGGAAAAGTGCAACAGAAAATGAAAAGTTTTCAGGAACGGTTTCTAAGGATTCAAAAGAGTGTAGTTCACTTAACATATGCTCAATTTTTTATTTTTAGTCACTCAGAAGCACCCTGCACCATACTACATATTATCCTCTCGATCTTTTTCAAAGTTGTTTTTTCTTTTCTTCTTTCTGGACTCCTTAGTGGCCAACTGTGGTGCATACTCTGCTTTATCAATGCTAACCTTGTCTATCCGTTCAAGTTCTCTGATGCAGTTTGCTCCAGGATTAATTCCCATATGCTGTAACACTTTCACCCTACCAACGTTGCCATCATTAAAACCAATAACAGTCATTGACCCCCCACTTTAGTGTCTTCATTCCAACGAAAACATTTTTTGGTAAGAGAGTCCATATAAGATTATTGAACGACTCACTGGGATTTTGAGTCTGACCATGCAGACACTTCTTCAGTAATTCAGGATTTGCCAGGTTTTGTGATATCCATGACTGCTGCTGGGATGGAGTGATTATGGCTATATGAACTGTTTGAGTACTGGACATTGAGGTAAGTGTACCATGAATCAGGTCCAGGAGGGCAAAGGTGGTGTACTGGTTTTTCAT
The DNA here is from genome assembly GCF_023897955.1 of Schistocerca gregaria. Lineage (NCBI taxonomy): Eukaryota > Metazoa > Arthropoda > Insecta > Orthoptera > Acrididae > Schistocerca > Schistocerca gregaria. The sequence continues at coordinate 541,985,976 of NC_064921.1, forward strand.
CAGTTGACAGTCTGTGGAAGAATGTAGCCCATACTGCCTGCTTCATTTTCAACAAATCCTCAGTATTATTTCTAATGGCCATCCAATAATCCTGCTGTACTTCATCAATCATTCTGTCTGTCAGCCTGCTTCTTATGGTTTTACCATCAGAAAGTTTCTTGTTTCTCAAACTTACTTTCAAATTCCTCATCCCGGCGCCCATCCTCTTCTGAACATGACCAACGCTGTTTACTTTTATAACACAGCAATCCACAGCCTTCTATATAAAACATTACCGATTTTATTAAATCTTGAAGTAATACACGTAAAAATTTCAACATTTTCAACCAGGGTAGATTATATGAAAAAAATAAAATAAAATACTTCTTATGTAGGTTCACAAGTGATATATATAACACATTTCATTCGGAAAATTGCAAATTTTATGATGGGATAAAAATCCGAAGATGTGAAAAAAATTTCTGCTTTAACTTATATGGACCCCGGTTACAGCGAACTTCTTTATGTAAAAGTTCTAGGAGCAGGCATTGAAAACTGCGGACAAGAAACCGAATATTTGATTCAGTTATGTGGGTGATATGTTTGTTTTGTGGCGGCATGGTAGGGTGGAACCGGATCGTTTTCACAAACATCTGCACTTGATCTGTCAGAAGATTCACTTTACCAAGGAGGAAAAGGCAGGCGGAAGATTAAATTTTCTTGTCGTGTTACTTTTCAAGAAAGAAGATGGTAACTTGGGCCACAAGGTTTAGCGAACAGTTTATAGTCACAGGTTAGTTTAAGAACCCTGCCCACGTGATCGATAAAACGACACACAACCAGATGCAGATGCGAATACAAAGAAATCTAAAACACCATATAATTTAAAAGTACAATATAATATTAATTACTAAGAATTTCACAGAGTACAAATTTCAGCATCCAGAGTAGCTCAGTCATTCGCTGCAAACAGGTCTTCCGCGTCTTACTGTTAACTGAGATTACAGGCAAACGAACGAGTGTTCAGAGAACGTTTTCCCACACGTGGCTGAGAAAATACAGTAACCAGTGATAGATGATGAAGAATCAGTCTTGGTTGGGGGATGCATTTATTATTTATTTGCCAATGATACTTTTGTGCTAAATCAGACGTCTTCAAATTGGGCCACACAAAGAATATACATTATATAAGTGTTTCTAGGAAGTAACTGCAAAACGACTTACTGAATTTTAGATGGTATTAAGTGCGTGGGATACAAAGTATGCAGAACGTCCCAGCAAGTAACTGACCTCGTCAAGTATCTGCAAACGTTGCACGGTGTCAAACTAAATAAATAGACCGGAATATAGCCGAAATAGTCACAAAAAGCGACTCGTTTTCTCATAAATTCATTATTTTAAACGTGATATAATAGGAGAAGGAAAAGAAAAGGCAAGAGATTACCTTGTTGAGGCATGTGCCATACTCCTATGAATGCAAAACAGGATAACGCCTACATAGGTCTGTCACCATTGTATGGTACCGATTATTTGCAGATAAGAGCGCATTATACTTGATTTCCAGTTTTGCTGTTTCACATACGTGAAGCGGATATGTCAGCGCTGCAGTACCTACGGGGTAAGAAGCGAGCGGTAGGTTCCCATAATGGCTAGCAGGGGCGTTTGGTCTTCTTGTCCTTTCAGGGCCAATGAGATGAAGTTTCGATGCAGAAATCACTCGTGACGTCAGGGAAAGTACATTTATTCTCGCGAGAATCAAGTAATTGTTTCTGATAAATGTTTCATAACAAAAGTTGTCTTTTGCAACTCATAGTCTACGGGTCATAAATACTATCAGTAATTCCAGAAAACGTTGACATTAACAAATAAATAACTTTGGCATAGCCGATTGTACGCTCAGGTTACAGACTGTGAACCATAACCATCACTTAAGAAGTTCATTTTACGTTTTTTTAAAAAATAAACGCACCATGCAAATTAAAGTATCGTATGGCATTTATTGGCCGGGATATCCCATTCGGGATTCGGCCGCCGTATTGCTAGTCTTTCTAGTTGACGCCACTTCGGCGACTTGCTTGTCAATGATGATGAAATGTAATGGCATCCCATAAAAAAAATTATTTGCACGAAAAACTGCTTCCTGCCTCATTACGTAAAACAGAGACACTACTACTACCCTTTCGGAATACGACGGCACTGCTACGGCTCTGCGAGTGGACATAAAAGTACGACTACATTACCAAATAACAGGTAGGAAGAATTGCTACGTGGTGGCTCTCTAAGTTAGTTCAAAGACAGACTGGCTTAATTATCCCAAAACTCTCGTGGGCAAGCGGGGTCAGCTGTACTGCATGTTCTTTATACCTCCATTTACGGAGTCACCAGCAAACTGAGACATTTCTGGAGGTTTATTGGTGGGGTTCTTACATCATAAAGCTGCAATTGATGCTGTTACAAGCAGAATGGCTTTGCTGGATGTCAGTGGTGATGGATAAGCGTGAGTTCCTAACAATTAATGGCTCAGATGTATTTCTGGCTTCTTCTTTTCATTCTCTGCTGCTTCTGGTCTTCTTACATCTGGAGGTGATACTCTGATGGGTGCAAAAGTGGTATTGAATGTGGTTGGCCTTAAGTACCCTGTGGCTATGCGGCCTGTCTCATGAAGAACCACATCAGCTCGGTTAGCACGTCAAGAGCTCCTCCAGACTGATGTGGCATACTCCGCAGGAGAGGATCGCAGATGTGTGAATGTGTGGAGGACGCTGAGCTGCGCTCCGGTGTTTGTCAGTTTTGTATAAGATTGTTACAGCTTCACACATGTTGTCTTGAATCCACAGAGTGTTGTTTGTAGGTTAAGGTATGATCCAACATTAACCTCAGGTATTCGTCGAGAACGCAGACTGCGACTTATCCAGGTGATATTCAGCTTTCTTCTTGCCTGTTTGTCGTATTGATGGAACCAAGGCATTTGAGTTATACCGGCCGTTGTGGCTGAGCGGTTCTAGGCGCTTCAGTCCGGAACCGCGCTGCTGTTACGGTCGGAGGTTCGAATGCTGCATCGGGCATGGCTGTGTGTGATGTCCTTAGGCTAGTTAGGTTTAAGTAGTTTAAGTGTAAGGGACTGATGACAGATATTAAGTCCCGTAGTGCTAAATGCTATTTGAACGATTTTTTGAGTTTTATCCGGACGGTTTCAAGTGGTTGTAATCATGCTACATAGCACTCCTTCGAGAGCAGATGTCAGTCTAGATTCTACTTCTTCAAATGTCTCATCGTGGGTAGTGACAGTTGAGTAATCTGCACAGATGAAGGACCGGGTTTCAGTGTTAAGTATACAGGTGTCCCTTTTATCTTGACCACCCTAAATAGCTGTTTGTCCAGATGCAAATTACAAAATGTATGAAGCAAATGGTCTTCAGCCGTCAGGGGGACATCAATCAGCATGATTGCCTTCGTTGTATCTATGTTTTTTACAAAGATATGAACAGCATCCTCTATTTTGTATTCGGTAATTCATTTCCTTTCCTAAAGACCTATTCAAAAATATATCACAGTGTACCATTCATTTAAACACAACGTTATTAATTACATAACACAACGTTGACGTTGACGCTCCCAGCGCTTAGTGCAGGTACTCGGGGTAATGTACACATCCACGTACTATTGCTGACAGAGGACAAATGTAAAGATAAGTGGAACGCACACCCGTCATTCCGTCAACCATCGTCACTTGAAGAGTTGTGTAAGTACGAAGAGAAGGCAGAAATGATAGTCATCTATGGGGAATGTAAGTTAGCAGAACCGTAATTGCAATACTGATTTCTTATGTTAGGGTACATTTAGTACAGTCGATTAGTCCTTTTAATTACTGTTATGCCGCCCGGAGTGGCCGAGCGTATCTAGGCGATACAGTCTGGAACCGAGCAACCGCTACGGTCGCAGGTTATACCGGCCGTTGTGGCCGAGCGGTTCTAGGCGCTTCAGTCCGGAACCGCGCTGCTGTTACGGTCGGAGGTTCGAATGCTGCATCGGGCATGTATGTGTGTGGTGTCCTTAGGTTAGTTAGGTTTAAGTAGTTCTAAGTTCTAGGCGACTGATGACCTCAGACGTTAAGTCCCATAGTTCTCAGAGCCATTTGAACCATTCTGAACCAAATACAGTTGTGTAGATTAGGCATACAGTATTCGTGAACCAGCACAACGTTATATGAACTGGTATGAGAAAATCCTACATTTCGACACTCGGACGTGTTAGAATGCAATACCAATGGTTGTTACTATGAAGCTAAATCTCAATTCGAGATCGGATAATTCCTTTGTTTCAATGTGACACATTTTTCACGATGCAGTATACGAGCAATGGTGTAACTGAAAACATTCAACGCTTCAGTATTCACGACAGTGAAGTAATTTTGCCACATGGTACCGAATATGTTTCACATGGCGTGCTGGGGTACGTACACGTAAGGGGAGACATATTCCAAGCAGACATCGCTGATGTAAATCTGTAAAATGTGCTTTGGCCAAACGTAAACAATATTCCACTGAACTGGCAAAGCGAACAGAATCCGATTCCTTTCAAGCGCCCCAAATAAATTACGAAGGCTGAAGTCTGTCAGTCCACAGCCGTAAGATGTACACAGTAAAAAAAAAAAAAAAAAAAAAAAAGGTTCTGAACACTGTGGGATTGAACATCTATGATCATTAGTCCCCCTGGAACTTAGAACTACTTAAACCTTACTACCCTAAGGACAACACACAACACCCAGCTATCACGAGGCAGAGAAAATCCCTGACCCCGCCGGGAATCGAACCCAGGAACCAGGGTGCGGGAAGCGAGAACGCTACCGCACGACCACGAGATGCGGGAGTGTACACAGTCACACAGCTATACAATCTCAATGTAAACTCGAACGTTCGTACGTTTCGTTTCTATAAAAAACCGCACGTATCACAGCAGAAAAATTTAAGAGAGGTTTTTGCTGTAGTCTCCACACTACAGAAACACAACGGACACTGAGGGCGCCAACGCGTTTTCAGGTGTAGAGTCGACAGGCTGCCAGACGTGTTTCGCTGTATAAATTGGAAAAAGAAGTGAGTGAGTAGCAAGCAGTGTTGTATGTCTCAGTGCCAAGTTCAAATCAGCCAGAATACCTACCCAGGAAATCACTTCAATGTGGTTTATCAACGAAAAAAAAGAAAGTTGATTTACATAAAAAAAGAAAGTTCAGTGATTTTTATACCAAAAAGAATGTTTTTTTTTAATAAGTGATTTTTTTTACACCAACGACGTACAAAGAATAAGCGATTTTTGTCTTTTTGCTAAGATATTCACCGTTTTTGCTATTTTTTTCTGCTGGAACGTTTTCTTGTTTGTTAGAACCTTGTCTCTTTTTCAGTCTTTTTAAATAGAACTTCGTATATCAGCCATAGACGTCCGCCGATCTGTATCTGCATACTACAACGATCAGATGAAGCTTCCTGCCTTAGGCAACGTTAATGGATAATGTCATTTATTACTCAACATACACAGTCAAAAATAATTAACACAAGGCATCTAAGCTTAAAACATTTATTTCTCAATTTCTTCTTTACATAAATTATCTCTTTATCGATGGGAGGGGGAAAGCAGTTCCGGCATTCGCCTTACAACCAAGGGAAACCTCCCGAAAACCCTGGTCGGAACTGAGGGACCACGATGAGCTGCCATGCACAGCCGTCGTCCTCAGGATCAGCGGTGCGCGGCAGACGCGTAGTGTGGGTGGCGTGGGTAAAGTCGCTGCTGCGTAGTGTGGCCGGCGAGCAGCGTAGAGTCGCCGATGCGAAGCAGAGCCACGGATGCGTAGTCACGGATGCGTAGTCACGGATGCGTAGTCACGGATGCGTAGTCACGGATGCGAAGCAGAGTCACGGATGCGAAGCAGAGTCACGGATGCGAAGCAGAGTCACGGATGCGAAGCAGAGTCACGGATGCGAAGCAGAGTCACGGATGCGAAGCAGAGTCACGGATGCGAAGCAGAGTCACGGATGCGAAGCAGAGTCACGGACGCGTAGAGTCGCAGATGCGTGGCAGCCACGCTGCGCTTCCTCTCGTAGACTCCGTGCGCCCACTCTCGTCGACGCCGTACGTCCACTCGTCTGCGGCCTCGACTTCCCGAAGCTCTGAACCTGCAACATGACCTGCGCACGGCCTGAAAAGGCCGGCAGCAAAACCTTAAAAGGTCGGCAGGCCTCAGCAGGATACAGGGCCCGTCAGGCCGACGCGTGGCGTGGCCTGTCCTAGGAGGACCAGTGACGGGCCAAGCCAGAGCTTAACTCGACCGAGGCAGATCGCAAACTCGTGGTCGCATGGCGTAGACTTCTGGACGTGTAGCGTAGAGTCGCAGGCTCGTAGCGTAGCCTGGCGCGGCGTAGACTCGTGGACGTGCAGCGCAGACTCGTGGATGCGAAGTGTTGACTCGTGGATGCGAAGTGTTGACTCGTGGATGCGAAGTGTTGACTCGTGGATGCGAAGTGTAGACACGTGGATGCGAAGTGTAGACACGTGGATGCGAAGTGTAGACACGTGGATGCGAAGTGTAGACTCGTGGATGCGAAGTGTAGACTCGTGGATGCGAAGTGTAGACTCGTGGATGCGAAGCGCAGACTCGTGGATGCGAAGTGCAGACTCGTGGATGCGAAGCGTAGAGTCGTGTATGCGAAGTGTAGACTCGTGGGTGTGAATCGTAGACTCGTGGGTGCGAAGAGTGGACTCGTCGATGCAAAGCGAAGACTCTTTAGATGCGAGACGTACATGCGTAGATTCGAAGTGTAGACCCGTAGATGCGAAGTGTAGGCTCGGAGTCACGCAGTGTACAGCCCCAGCCGGTTGACTGGCAGATGTAAAGAGTGCGTAGCTTTTCCTGATACGTAATCCTACACACACAAAGTCACAGACATGTAGCACCAAACATGTAGGAGTCACAGACGAACAGGCCCAGACGTGTAAGAGTGAGATGCGTAGACAGAGCCGGTGTGTAGTCCTGCAGGCGTGTAGAGTCGCAGATGTGCAGAGCCACAGAAGTGAAGAGTTGCAGAAGTGGAGTCCCAGACGATTAATCGCCGATGCACCTGTGGACAGACGTACTTACCTATACTTACGTGAGAAGTTCTCGTCGTGCAAAGCTGCCGTCGCCCCGTGTTGCTCTCTCCCGCTGGTGAAGCGCGTCTCCTTATATAGCCACTAGGCTTTGTTGAGCTACATTTCCGCGGAAACCGTCCGTGCAGAGTATTGTTGTCCTGGTTCTAACTAACATTATAGTACTCGGGAATACGGTTTGCATGTATCCCTGCTACAATTTTTCTTGAGAGATACTTTCTCCTAACGCTTCTGAGAACGTCGCTTTTAGCTGTTTGGACGTTTTAATGATTTGTAACCGCTAAGCAACTGCACAAATACATTTTCGAATCGTGATTCTAACGCCGATTATACGACAGCTCACGAGTAAAACAGCAGCCTTTCATCGACACCCTACTAAGATCCCCATCGTCTGAATCTTTTGGTTGAAGCTAAAAGCGACGTCAATAATATTTGTGAAATAAAATGCCCTATCGTTACTTAAAATGTCCGTCTATGTTCCGTTTAGTTTATATTTTCAAACTTTGCTACCGTGGACATACGTGAGTCAGTACCGGTTTCCATTAGAATCACACAGTCAACATATTCGCGGTTTCCTATCAGATCGTTGGAAATAGAGGGGTGCCCAGAAAGTACTGCACCGCATTTGTTTTTCAGCCGGAAACAATGTTACGAATGCGAAACGTTACATATGTATCGTTTGAAGTCTCTTTAGTGAGCGGTACATGTTTCTGTCACTTCCGACTGACAGTGTAGCTGCAGGACAATTTCAAAATGGCGTCTGTAGGTGATGTACGTTACAAGCAACGTGCCGTCATTGAATTTTTCACTGCAGAGAGAAACAGTGGGGAATATTTACAAACGCTTATGTAAAGTCTACGGAGCATCTGTTGTCTACAGAAGTACAGTTAATCGCTGGGCGCGGAGGTTGAGGTTCGGCGGTGCTCCACGATTTGCAGCGTCCGGGGAGACCATCCACGGCCGTCACACCTGACATGTTGTCATTCGCGAGGACAGACGCATTACGACTCGGCAGTTGGCGGTGCATCTGTCAATCAGCAAACGAAGTGTAGATGCAATTATCCGCCCTTGTGAAAATTCAAAAGTCTGTGCAAGATGGCTCTCGCCGTGTCTAATGGTGGATCACAAATCGAACAGAAAAAACGTTTGTCTTGATTTGCTGCAACGTTTTGAAGCTGAGAGGGAGGCCTTCTTGTCCCGATTGTGACAGTTGATGAATCCTGGATGCACTAGTTTGAGCCCGAAACAAAACAACAGTCGATGGAATGGCTCCATTCCCACTCCCACAGAAGAAAAAATTCAAAGCAATTTCTTCCGTCGTTAAGGTCATGATCAAGGCTTTCTGGGACTGTGAAGGTGTTATTCTCATTGACGCGATGCAAAGAGGCGGTGGCATTAATTCCGAAGCTTATGTCAACACATTAACAAAACTGAAGACACGTTTCCTGAGCCTTGGAATCCACAGCAACACAGGGGACGTTTTGCTACAACACGATAACTCTCGGCCCCATATAAGTCTGAGGACTGCTGAACACATCGCATAACAGGACTGGACAATGTTACATCAACTCTCCAGCCGTGACCTGCCGCCCCCCCCCCTCCCCCGACATACACTTGTTTGAGCCATTAAAGGATGCCATTCGTGGAAAATGTTTTGAGGGCGATGGGGGACTGATTCAGACAGTGAAGCACTGGCTCCGCCAACAGGACAAAGATACGTACGGACAGGTCATACACACTGTTGTTTCGAGCTGGAGGAACGCCATAGAACGGGATGGAGATATTACGTGGGAAAATAGGGTGTGTAGATAAAACACTATTCTTTCGTGTGTGTAATTCTCATTATGTTCAACAACTGAAGCGTTGAAGAAAAAATTGCGGTGCATTACTATCTCGGTAACCCTTGTATTTAAAGAAATTTCTGTGTGTGATATAAGATGGTCTACTAAGGATGACGTGCAACGCTGTACCACTGAAAATACTTCGTCTACGACATGTGTAAAGCGGTACGATGAGTATATAATAACGCCAGAGGTACAAGGAAAGGATTCGACAAAATTCCTGTGCAGATAGTGGATAAACTTGCTGGTTTTTGTAACGTTGACAAGGCAGATGGTTAGGGCTTTGTGGCTCTACAGAAACACCACAAAAAGGCAAGGGCCTTGACAATTATTAGGTCTTTCCAAAGGCAGTGAAATAGCTAATGGCCGTACAGGTGTTGGATGTCCACACCTCATTGACGAAAATGGGCGTTGTCCACCTGGTAAAGCAAAACACTTAGCTTTCTGAGAATAAATTGCCAGGCAGTAACACATCCCGCCCTGGCACAGGCGTTTGGGGTTCAAAAACTATGTCTTACGCTCAGACACCCGCCGTTTCGCATTGTGGAAAACACTGAAATTATACTGCCTCTTGCGCTACTCTCTTAAAGTAACATTACTCTAACACTTATGGTTTTAGCGTTTACGTACAGAGCTAGTGAGTGACATGCTCAGACTGGCTGAAGAGTAAAGGCACTAGCCCTACATCACCTCTGGAAGGTAGCGCTCCAGCACGTCCTGCAGTGAGTAGCGTGTGTGAATTTGCAGCTACATATTCATCATTAGAATTAACATATTATCCTGAAAAGTGGAATGGAGGAGAGGGGGAGGGGGGTAAAAAGATATGCCATAACAGATACATGTCTCCGAAGGATTTAGAGGATACCGTAATCTTATACAAAGAAGTAAGAGGGTGTAGATTAGATTTGTGGGAAGAACTCGAAATTTTCAAACACGTGGCGAAAAACGATGGCTTGTACTTGCAAGTAGACACTTTCTGGATGGCTTCAGGCCTCTACTTCTGGCCGAGTAACCAAATCTACCGCTCGTTGCTGGCCACCGGGCGATGTTCGTTTTCCTCAAAATTCTGTGAGAGTAAGAAAGAACATGTCTTTTATTTTGTTATCTTACAACGGACGGTTGGTCACCCACACTTAAGATGTTGTTCATGATTTTAATAATGAACCATCTTAAACAAATTGCACCTCTTTTATTTTTAATGTCTTTTATTCTCCCTGTAATATCGTGGTCTCTAGACATACATACACTGCTTAGTGTAGATTCGTTTATTCATTATTTTACTGGGTACTTAGTACGACCACTTCCCTTAGCATGGTGCTTCACCCCCGCGTCCCACCACCTCTCCTCCCCCTTGTTTTTTTTCAGTTAACCGTTGTCTTTTAATACTTCCAGGTTCTCCGTCACAGTATTTCTTCACGTCAGGGGTCTATGTAATAAGTTAAGTATTGAGCCTCTTATACACCGATGATATTCCCTTGAAAAGTGTTTAGTACGACACGCATGCTTCTTACAGTTTCGTTCAAATGGTTCAAATGACTCTGAGCATTATGGGACTTATCATCTGAGGTCATCAGTCCCCTAGAACTTAGAACTACTTAAAACTAACTAACCTACGGACATCACACACATCCATGCCCGAGGCAGGATTCCAACTTGGCGACCGTAGCGGTCGCGCGGTTCCAGACTGTAGCGCCTAGAACTGCTCGGCCACTCTGGACGGCACGGGCTCCTCACACACAAACACAGCAAGCAATATGTAGTTCTGAAATCACACACACCAGCCACTGCATCTACGCACATACAGAACGAGCATGAGCCTTAACTACCAAAGGCGATATAAGATTGGTGTTTCTACTCTTCAGCCAGTCGGTGCATGTCACTAGCTATGTACGTGGCAAACACGCTGTTTAGGCTACACTGAAACTTTTTATATTTAATTGCCACATATGTACAAATGTTTCAAGTCGAACATTGCATGGGGGCTTAATTATTTAAAATGAAAATGTAATAATTTTAGTAGCTGTGTGTCCGGTTACAAAGTCTCGTAACCGGTTGGCCCTGAGTAGTGTTAGTAGGCAATCTGACTGCAAAAAATAACAATAAAGAATGAAAGGAAATTTCCGTTAACACAATTGTTTAATTAAGTCCCCGGCAACTATAAAAGCTACGAAACAACAAAGCACAAATGTAACTGTTCTGTGTGTGGTAGTGTGGCTCAACGTACATGTATCTGGCACGGTTCTTCCTCAATACGATAAGATATTTTTAACAGCATTTACAATGGACTAATTAGAAAAAACCAGAAATACTATAATTGCACACAGAAACCAAAATTACAAGTCTAATACATGAACACGAGCCAGATGCTTTGTTGACTGAACCTGTGACCAAGAGGCATTATTATTAAGGAGATTTGAAATAAAAAAAATTTTGTTACCTCCATACATATAGACGAAAAATACACTGTGATCTTTGCAACATCTTCCATATATATATTACACCAACCGAACAGCATCTACTCTCTCTCCCAGCAGAACAATAACTGCACACGACATGCTCTCAACTAGTACTGCTCTAGACATCCTTTCAACAAGCACTGCCCACGGCAACCTCTGGACTACTACTGCGCCAATGGAGACGGCGGAATAATACTCTTTGGCGCAATCTCTGGCGCTGTGACTCAGTGTAGCCACCTTTCATATGCCCCTCCTCCATTGCCTATAATTTGATGGTATTTTTGCCAGTATTGGTGGTGAAAATACCAACAAATTTGTCAAAAAAATACAGACAAAAATAAAAGATAATATTAATAAGTAAATATTACATAACTAAATAAATTTTGGCTTTGCACTGACCCTTCAATAACGTAATGTATAAAATACAGTGAGGAATACAAATGCTTGCATACATGTGATTTTACATAATAGTTTACACAAGGATCATTTGTTAAATAATGTGGTTAAGCAATTCAATCAATAGCATCAGCAATGACGAATAGGTGCAGGTAAGAGTCTCATAACATTACATAAAAAGTAAATATACAAAAAATCTGTTTATTCAAATATTCACATAAAATTTTTTCAGTAGTTCAATAAACAGGTAGCACTCCTCAGAGTAGTTGACAGTAGCAATCAGCAATGGTCAACAGGTGCAAATAGCAGTCTCATAACGTTTCATCAGCAGTATTTAAACAGCTCCAACAGTGGCACCCATCATTGGCGAGCAGGCGCAGACACCAACAAGTGACATCATTTCAGTAGAAGCAGTTCCAACACTGGCACCCAGTAATGTTGAACACGTGCAGACAGCAACAAGTAACATTATCTCAGTAGAAGAAGCTCCATCAGAGGCACCCAGTAATGTTGAACAGTGCAGGTAACAGTCCATAATAATCACTATCACTAACTAGACAGTTCATCAGAGTTCATCAGCAGCAATTAAACATTTCCAAGTGGCACCCATCAATGTTGAACAAGTGCAGGTAACAGTCGATAATACCCACTATAACTAATTAGACAGTTCATCAGAGTTCATCAGCAATAATTAAAACTTTCCAAGTGGCACCCTTCAATGTTGAACAAGTGCAGGTAACAGTCCATCATATTCACTATCACTAATTAGACAGTTCACCAGAGTTCATCAGCAGTAATTAAACATTTCCAAGTGGCACCCATCAATGTTGAACAAGTGCAAACACGAACAACAGTTTGAATGCACACACAATTTTTCTTTACAAAGTTATTATCAATGCTCTTACACTAAACATACAAATTATAATAAACACACAAATGATATCAGATAATTGTCATATTAACTATTACAAATACACAAATATCAGTAAACCTATAATATTTATGGGTGTCAGTGCAAGCCTCAACAAACAAGTAAAATAATATTTAGGAGATAAATCGGTACCAATTATTTGGGATTAGGAAAGGAAAACACACAAAACACACTTACTCATCTTTCATCCACATATTAAGTACTACTGTGTAATTGAATAATGTTAACTGTGTAAATGCAATTCTGTCAAAATTTGATGTTCAACTTGTTTATCAAGTAGTAGTGGTAACAGTGTATAACAGTCAATAATAGTTAGTCAACATTATAGCTATCATGTCAAGACCAATGTTTGCCAAGCAAAATCAAAATGTACGGTTGCTGAACAACTGTCAGTGTGCCAAGGTATGCAAATACTTCCTCTCTCCAAAAAAAGTATATACTGCTTATTGATTTAATAAAGTGTTTGTGTAGACAATCTTACTTCTACTTGAGTGTTCTAGTGTGCCATCTTCATCCTCCTTGTTCCATATAAAGCAAAAAAAAAAAAAAAAAAAAAGGTTCCTCACTTTCTTCACCTCTTATCGACCAAAATTTCAATAATCATCAGCATCACACAATCTTAATACTTCAATAATACCTCTTACGTCGATACATATAAACCTTATCATAAATACCATTTACCTTACCTCTTATCCACCAAAACTCCAATAACCATCAACTTCACACAGTCTCAATACCTCAATAACACCTCTTCAATACGTCGATACATATAAACCTTATCACCAATATCATTTCACTTCCATAACAACTCTTTCCTCTAATCAGTCTCCTCGAAGAAGTACAGATAAAATCCAAGTGCAAACTTCAATTCATCATCCCATACACTCCGAAGACACAATGTCCACACACAACCTCTGAATAATCCACCTGACCCAAATCTTCTGCTCATTATGATTTATAAAATACATTTTGGTTACCTTGTCCATCATTAAATAAAAGAATTGCATACATGACCCGTAACAGCCTTTAGTTTTAATAACTTTCAGTAAGTAAGTACGAGTACGGAGAGTGAATGATCGTAATATTTCACAGTGTGTATACCACTTCAAGAATCTTGGCAAAAGAGAAGCAAACATGTGGAGTATTTCTTGTGTAAATTGTCACTTGCTATTTCAATTGCTCACGAAGAATGCAGTGTAATAACTGTCAATGGTCTAAACCTAGTGTTGGTATTTCATGTCGTTAGTTTCCTTTTTATTATCATTGAGTTTATTCTCACCTTAGCTCCGGTGCAATCCCATACAATCGCACGAGGAAGTGACATGAGTCAGGGAAGTGTCCTACGCAATCACCATCGACTTGGGCTCCAACTGTATCACATCTGTCTCCATCAACAGCTGCATGGGAACGATTATGAGACTCATGTTAACTTTTGTACATCGACATTAACACAGAATACTCCAGATGTATTACGTATGTTGTGTAGTGATAAAGCCCCATTTACCAGTCATAGACAGATCAACCGCGGGAACATGTACTGTTGGTCAGCTGGAACGTCAGCGTCCGTGGAGTGTAAAAGTATGCTGTGGGACAGTGAACCATCAGCTCATAGTCCCGTGTTTCATAAAGGGAACACTGAACGCACATAACTATCGCTGCCTCCTAACAATCTTCTACGGATGCTAGAAGACGTTCCTATGCAGACTAGGTGGAGCCTGTGGTACCAACATGATGGCTGTCCATCCCATACAGTACGACGTACTACACCATGTCTTCACGAACTGTTTTCAGATCGTTGGGTTGTACGCAGAAGACCTGTATCTTAGCCGGCCTGTTCCGCGGATTTGACTCCTGTGGACGCAGTCTACAAGGACGTACCAACTAGTGTGTAGCAGTCGTTCCATACCAGACTAGAAGCGTGTACTGCCGCTGTCGGTGCGGTGGTCATGTTGAACACATCGTGTGGTTCAAATGGCTCTGAGCACTATGCGACTTGACTTCTGAGGTCATCAGTCGCCTAGAACTTAGAACTAATTAAACCTAACTAACCTAAGGACGTCACACACATCCATGCCCGAGGCAGGATTCGAACCTGCGACCGTAGCGGTCGCTCGGCTCCAGACTGTAGCGCCTAGAACCGCACGGCCACTCCGCATGGCCATCGTGTGGTGGTCAGTTGCTTCGGTACTTGTCGGAATGCAAATAACTAGTGTATGTACTTGTATTGTTCTTTAGTGTGTGCTGCCACAGGTATTCTGTAAGTGTCGGTGTGGCATGTTTTCAGAATACGGTATCTCGTAAACGAGTCGCATTAGAATCCTACAACAAGCACCACTGACATTCTAATTTACCCTACTTTTAGTTTATTACGGCGAATAGGCACTGTTCCATTTAATAAGTGTATGTTTGCACAAAAAGTACACTTTCTAATTATTATTACCATCGGTTGATTGGCTAACAATGCGAGCTCCTGGCTATCAATTCATTCTGTGTCAGCGGCACAGGAATAGCACTTCCCATCTCCGCAATATTTGCGCTGCAAGGTTTAGGTGATTCACCTGTTTTGAGCACTGGAATCGCATGTTATCAGGAGTTCACTCCAGTTTAGAAGTTCCTAACCTGTCGATATGTGTCCTGGCCGTTGTCTCAGATTTTTGAAAGTAAAGCTGCTCCTTTTTAGGGCATTAGTCCTTCACTACACGAGGTTAGAAAATGGACACCAAACACTGTCGTTAAGACACGATTCTGACCACTACATACTATGTTCCTCAATTATGAAATGTTCCAAAATATGGTGCACACAACTTGAAATTCAATGTTTGATCAAATTCTGAGCGCATTATGAACGTGAAGTATAAGAACGTATCAAAAGTATCATCCAGTTCCACTAGTCTGTATCTTCTAGACGAATGTGGCTAGAAAACTGGGGTGTATTTTAACATAGGCATCGGAAAACAAAATCTTCAGTTTCAAAAGAACTACCCGATTTTACAAAGGCATAATTTTAACAGTAACGCGTATCGAAACGTGGGACGCTATTTACAATAACGTTTACGGCGGAAATTTTTATTTTGCTATCACAAACGTTCATTGTGCCCCCCACCGAAAGCATGGCAACTACGAAGAATAGTCAAACAATTCTCATAATTTTGGGAACACGTCTGGACTTACTGCATATGCTGCAGTAGTGTAGCTATGTCGACCGCAGCTTACTTCTGCACACTGGCCGTTCCTTAGACTGTGTCAGATGGAGGCTCGAACTGTGGGAGGTGAGACCACACCCCCTCTGACGGCACAAATTATATTGTAGTAAGCCACACCCCTCACATCAAATTCTAGTTTTAATGAGAAGAATACTCTCAGATTAAGCACTGACATGAAAGTTTATGCAAGTTTTTTTACAAGCTTTTTCGTCTTTGCTGAGTTGTTTTTTATTACGCTGTTGTCTGCAGAATAGACATTTACGCTCTTGATTCGGTTCACTGAATTTCTTGTTGAAACCCATTTTTTGATGAAACCCATGTACTGCCAGTCTTCTTGCATGCCTCTGGTATCTACATTCTCCGACCCAGCTGTCATCCAACATGACAAGTGTGCAGTAATGCTCTAAGCACTCCTTCTTCAGGTCCATGATGTTAATCAGTTCTCCTTATCGTCCTATGTAAGACAGCCATAGCTGTAATCTGATGCGCTCTGTGAAATAAGTCTATTTCGTGAAATCGTATGTAGGCTGTGCGGCGCTGTTTTTCCCACTCCTAGTATCAGCAGTAAGGTATACAGGTATATGTGTACCACGTTTGATTGAACTCAGAGCAGTGGGTTAGGAGGAGATGTAGAACATACATATATATACTCATACATACATCCACTTTTTAAAATATGTATGGATTCAGGTTGACACAGTGCAATGTATAGTGCGGGAGGGAAATATGCATACTTAGTCTGTTTTATGGTCTATGGTAAGAACTGAGAAACTATATTCATATTCTTTGACAAGAATATGAGCATAAATTTATTTAGATTCTTATTTGTATCTCCTTTTTAACATACCAGCTACAATTTAACTAGTCTACTTTATATTACCTGTTATTTGAAGTTGTATCGTATGTCTGTTGGAACAGCTATTTGTAAGATTTATGACGTTGGACTGGCTAACCTAAAAGAGTTGTAATTTTTCTGACACTATATTATTCTTGTACATGCTTACATATCCCTTAACATAAAAAAACATGTAAAATAGTATGAATATATGGGATTTGCAGTGTATTAGTTGTTTGTAGACGCTGTATATCAGGAGAGCACTGTCTTTACAGGGACCAACTTTGTCAGTTAGGCTGATACATGCTCTCGTTTTTCTATGTTGTGACTGTTCAAACTTGAGATATAAAGTACACTGGTCATACACATGCCTTTTTATGTACAACATGTGTAAATCTACTCAGATTCTTGAGTTGTTAACCGAAGGGCTGCAATATAAGCAACATTATGTTGCTGAGCCTGTGTAGAATCGAATGATGTAAGACAGACACTCTGTCTACAAATCAGCGGAAACAGTTATTCGCCGGCCGCGGTGGCCGAGCGGTTCTAGGCGCTTCAGTCCGGAACCGCGCGACTGCTACCGTCGCAGCTTCGAATCCTGCCTCGGGCATCGTTGTGTGTGATGTCCTTAGGTTAGTTAGGTTTAATTAGTTCTAAGTTCTAGGCGACTGATGACCTCAGAAGTCATGTCCCATAGTGCTCAGAGCCATTTGAACCATTTTTTAAACAGTTATTCCTTACGACTATGGCTTCCGCTAAATTCTTATACTTAGGCTAAGTCAACAGCGGTGGAGAATATGTTGTGACTACTTACAGTTGTGGATTACTCATAGCTTTTCATGGACAGATTAGTGGCAGTACAGCGAAAGCTGTAGTAGAGCGTAATAGGATTAACAATGAAATCCGCAGCCATAGCGAGGTACATGCTGTGGGCGTTCGGTTGAGCTGTGGGAATGCGCAGAGAAGCCACTCTGAAATTCCACGACTGATAGAGAAGCTATTAATCGGGACGAATTAATTTGTGGGGCGCCGGGCTAATCAAATGGCCGTGGGGATGCGGGCCTGCGATGCGGTGCGATGCTGTGCCATCCCACACAACACAGCAGAGCACACTGCAGAGTTATGAGTGGGACCACCGTGCGTCCGCCAGCAGCGGCGGCTCTGTGTTCCCTGCTTATAAGCAGGAAAGAAGCGCAGTTCCTGCGTGTGGCATGTTGATGCCATCCAGTCAAGTTACAATTCCGACATAAATGTTGCTACTGGACCCTTATTTTCTAAAATTACAGATACATAGATCAGTGAGGCAGTGAAACTGGCGATTTGACATCCCTGGTAGTAGCACATACGCTAGGAATCACAAAATGGAAGTTGTGCCGCCTGGACAACAAGCCTTTGCCATTGACACTGATATCGATGTTCATTCGCGATGGCGCCGTGGACTGGTGTACAAGGTGATGTTACCGTGAGGGCATTTTACAAAAACAACGACAGCTACGTGGTCGCGCAGGGTGTATTTCCTGCTCATTACTGGCTCGCAAGTCATGGCCCGGTCCCGTCGGCATATGCTATCAAACTGTCGGCACAGAACTCTGAGAAAACGGTCAATACGGTCCCAAAGAGAGATGGAAGTGCACACCAGAGAATGTTGCAAGAGTGTAAGAGACCTTGTCCCCAGGCGTTTTGTACTCAAGCACGCACTGTAACTTGACACAAGGAACAAGTATACCACTCACAGAATTGCTACACCACGAAGATGGCGCGCTACAGAAGCGAAATTTAACCGACAGGAAGAAGCTGCTGTGATATCCAATGATTAGCTTTTCAGAGCATTCACACAAGGTTGGGGCCGGTGGCGACACCTACAGCGTGCTGACATGAGGAAAGTTTCCAACCGATTTCCCATACACAAACAGCAGATGACCGGCGTTGCCTGGTGAAACGTTGTTGTGATGCCTCGTGTAAGGAAGAGAAATGCGTACCATCACGTTTCCGACTTTGATAAAGGTCGAATTGTAGGCTATCGCGATCGCGGTTAATCGCAACGCGACATTGCTGCTCGCGTTGGTCGAGATCCAATGACTATTAGCAGAATATGGAATCGGTGTGCTGAGGAGGGTAATACGGAACGCCGTGCTGGATCCAAACGGCCTCGTATCACTAGCTGTCGAGATGACAGGCATCTTATCCGCATGGATGTAACGGATCGTGCAGCCACGTCTCGATCCCTGAGTCAACAGATGGGGACGTTTGCAAGACAACAACCATCTGCACTAACAATTCGACGACGTTAGCAGCAGCATGGACTATCAGCCCGGAGACCATGGCTGGATTTACCCTTGACGCTGCATCATAGACAGGAGCGCCTGCGATGGTGTAATCAACGACGAACCTGGGTACACGAATGGCAAAACGTCATTTTTTCGGATGAATCCAGGTTCTGTTTACAGCATCATGATGGTCGCATCCATGTTTGCCGACATCGCGGTGAACGCACGTTGGAAGCGTGTATTCGTCATCGCCATACTGGCGTATTACCCGACGTGATGGTATGGGGTTCCATTGGTTACACGTCTCGGTCACCTCTTGTTCGCATTGACGGCACTTTGAACAGTGGACGTTACATTTCAGACGTGTTACAACCCGTGGCTCTACCCTTCATTCGATCCCTGCGAAACTCTAAATTTCAGCAGGATAATGCACCATCGCATGTTGCAGGTCCTGTACAGGCCTTTCTGGATACAAAATGTTTGACTGCTGTCCTGGCCAGCATATCCTCCAGATCTGTCAGCAATTGAAAACATCTGGTAAATGGTGGCCGAGCAACTCGCTCGTCACAATACGCCAGTCACTACTCTTGATGAACAATGGTATCGTGTTGAAGCTGCATGGGCAGCTGTACCTGTACACGCCATCCAAGCTCTGTTTGACTCAATGCCCAGGGGTATCAAGGCTGTTATTACGGCCAAAGGTGGTTGTTCTGGGAACAGATTTCTCAGGATCTATCCACCCAAATTGCGTGAAAATGTAATCACATGTCAGTTCTAGTATAATATATTTGTCCAATGAATACCCGTTTATCATCTTCTTTTTTCTTGATGTAGCAATTTTAATGGCCAGTAGTGTAGATAGAACGCTCTAGGAATGACGTCGGCGGGAAGCTGGCTGACCTTGGGACATTTTACAACGGTTTTTTGGTGGGAGAATAAACAACGCTTTAACAGTTACCTCTTTGGCTAGAATTTTTCGTCCCTTTTTTCACTGGATGATAGTGTTTTCGGTGCAGTCTCTGCTCAGAGCAGGGGCAGAAAGGCTCTGGAGACTTACTTAGGGCTAGGACTTTGAGGAGCAACTTGGTGCTAAGATTTCCAGCAGTACACTCTGTCAAAGTGAAGACTGGGAACTCGTGTGCTTCGGCCACGAGATGCAGCAGTGAGGAGAACTTCACTGAGAGGCAGCCGGTGTGATGTCTGACGAGTGGCAAAATAGGATGGGGCCCCTCCACGCCCGCACCAACGTGGTGACCAAACCAAAAGACCTACTGTCACCTCCGTAAGCATGTTAGTTTTGAATCAGGCGTCACAGGATGCAGGCTGTGATGTTGTCCATGCGTCTGGGTAAGATTACTCATTTACATGGTCCATCAGGAGATAGAAGTGGTCGAAAGCGATCGAAGGGTAGCGGTTGTAAGGGCAGAGGGAAAAAAAGTGCCAAGGCCAGCGCCAAGGGAAAAAAAAAACTTCTGCGACAGTAGGACGGGTAGTAAGGGCAGTAGCGGCTCGCTAGCTGCGACAGAGCATGCAAGGTGAGGTCGGTTAGCGTGAGGTATGGCGCATCGTTACCTGTGTGCTGCGTGTCCGTTAGCTGGGTCAGTCCGGGTGCTGCGGCTGGGCTCGCTTGTAGTCCCCTGGGCCGGCCGCAGTGGCTTCCTCCCTGTAACATAAGAGTTCGGCGCGGCAACGCATGCGTTGCTGTTAGGCCCTCCGCTGCGCCTTGTTGTCTGTGACTCGGTACAGCTTCATCAGGCTGGTGCGGAACGGCGGCGATCGGCTACCGGTCAGCGTCCTCCTCTACTGCACAGCGTAGCCCTTCTCTATTGTAGCTTCTAGGAGCTCCGCTTGTTCAGAGAGCAGCGCCAATTCAGCGTCGGAGTAAGTCACGCCGTCCGCTCGCGCTGGTGCGATGAAGGCTGCCCTTTTGGCTTCTCGATCCCTTGCGGGGCCCGCTCCCGCAGCAGTTGGCGTTGCCACCGGTTCAGCTGGGGCGGCGGTTTTCTTCTTAGCACCTTTCACCTGCGGTGCTGCTGGGGCAACCGCTGGGACAGGCGCGCGGACGTCCTTCTGCGAGGTCGCAGGAGTGTTCGCAGGTACTACTGCGCCGGGGCCTCGGGCGAAGACTGCTCGCAGCTGCCTTAAGGCCTCTTCTTTCTCTGCAGCCACGGCGGCTGCGAAGGCAGCCCTCTCTGTCGCAATGACGGCTCTGAGGGCTGCAGTGGCCTCCTTCACGGCGGTGCCGAGTTCGAGGTCACGTATCTTCTCGGGAGCGCGGGCTGCGTCCTGGCCGCCCGTTTCCAAGCGGTCTTCCCTGCTCCTGGCAGGTGGAGCTGCTGCTGCGCCGTCCCTCTGCTGCGCCGGGCTGTTCTGCGCCCTACGCCGTTTCCGACGTCGTCTTCGCTTCTTCCTCTGCGTCGGTGCGGCCGCGGCCGCCTCGCCGCCCCCGACACGGCTGCGGCTTGCGAAAGCAGCACAACCGCGCCAGCTGGCGACGTGCTGGCCGCCACACCGGACACAGGTCGGCAGAAGGTTGCTGCCGCGGTTGCAGGCGCGGCTGTCGTGCTCCCCTGAGCACTTGACGCACCGCACCGCGTTGCGGCAATACTTCGCAACATGGCCCTCTCCCTGGCACCTGAAGCACTGGGGCTGGGGGTCCATGGCGGTCGGGAGAGCCTCTGACGTCACCGGGAAGCCCAGCAGCTACCGCAAGTCGAAGATGTCGCTCCCGCCGTCGACCGTTTGCACGGTCACGGCATAGAGCGGCGCCCTCTTCTTGTTGGTCCGGTTGTGCAGCCTTGCGGTTACACCACCAAACCCGGCTCGCAGCAGCCCTTCCCGGACCGCTGCCTCGTCACAGCACCAAGGTAGCCCCCTGAGGAGTGCCTTGGTCGTCTTCATCCTTCCTGCGGAAGGTGCCTTCTCACGCGCCGGCGGCGCGTCGACGATGTGGTCGGCCACTGCGACCTTGATCGCCCTGTGGTCGGCCACGTTTGCAGCTCGAACGCAGATCAGCGAGTCTGTATCGACAGACTCGTAGACCACTTCGTTCCGTGCGCAGTTCGTCATGGTGTCGAACAGCGCTGTCCACCCGCCTTTACACTTGATGTACAAAGGGTGGACAGGCCGCGACTCGTCTTCTCTGGAGTTCCTTGCATGGTCGGCAGACTCAGTGAGTTGCGCAACCGAAGGACCCTTCGTAACGGCAGGTTTCCTCTGCGCACCCTTCTTTCCCATGCTGTGAGGCGTGGCAGGCAGCGAAAGGCGTCCCCGGAAGCTGACCAGAAAGCCTCCCCGGTGCGTCTGACAAACCGGTTTCAGGCACTGTCTCTGGCTGAGCCAGATGCAGCTGCCTGCCCTGTTTCAGAGGATCATTCTCAGCCTTCAAGGTCCGGGCAATCGCAGAGGTTGGGCTTACTGGTAGTTGGGAGCTCCAATGTTAGGCGCGTAATGGGGCCCCTTAGGGATATGGCGGCTAAGGAGGGGAAGAAATCCAGTGTGCACTCCGTGTGCATTCCGGGAGGAGTCATTCCTGATGTCGAAAGGGTCCTTCCGGATGCCATGAAGAGCACAGGGTGCAGCCAGCTGCAGGTGGTGGCACATGTCGGCACTAATGACGTGTGTCGCTATGGATCTGAGGAAATTCTCTCTGGATTCCAGCGGCTATCTGATTTGGTGAAGGCTGCCGGTCTTGCTTACGAGATGAAGGCAGAGCTCACCATCTGCAGCATCGTTGACAGAACCGACTGCGGACCTTTGGTGCAGAGCCGGGTGGAGGGTCTGAATCAGAGGCTCAGACGGTTTTGCGACGGTATTGGCTGCAGATTCCTTGACTTGCGCCATAGGGTGGTGGGGTTTCGGGTTCCGCTGAATAGGTCAGGAGTTCACTACACTCAGCTGGCGGCTACACGGGTAGCGGAGGCTGTGTGGCGTGGACTGGGCGGTTTTTTAGGTTAGAAGGCCTCGGGAAAGTGCGGGATGGGCTGCAATGTCAAAGGGTGCTTGGCAATTACAGGACGTGCTTGGATCAAGGAACAGTCGGAATTATAGTTGTAAATTGTTGTAGTTGCGCTGGAAAAGTCCCTGAGCTTCAAGCGCTAATAGAAAGCACAGAAGCTGATATCGTTATAGGTACAGAAAGCTGGCTAAAGCCTGAAATAAGTTCTGCAGAAATTTTTACGAAGTCTCAGACGGTGTTCAGGAAAGATAGATTAGGCAGAATTGGTGGTGGAGTGTTGGTGTCTGTCAGTAGTGGTTTATCTTGTAGTGAAGTCGAAGTAGATACTCTGTGCGAATTGGTGTGGGTGGAGGTTATACTTAACAGCCGAATTAAGTTAATAATTGGCTCCTTCTACCGACCCCCAGACTCCGATGATACAGTTGCGGAACAGTTCAGAGAAAGTTTGAGTCTCGTAACAAATAAATACCCCACTCATACGGTTATAGTTGGTGGGGACTTCAACCTACCCTCGGTATGTTGGCAAAAATACTTGTTCAAAACCGGTGGTAGGCACAAAACGTCTTCCGAGATTGTCCTAAATGCATTCTCCGAAAATTATTTAGAGCAGTTAGTCCACGAACCCACGCGAATTGTAAATGGTTGCGAAAACACACTTGACCTCTTGGCCACAAACAATCCAGAGCTGATAGAGAGCATCATGACTGATACAGGGATTAGTGATCACAAGGTCATTGTAGCTAGGCTCAATACCATTTCTTCCAAATCCATCAGAAACAAACGCAAAATAATTTTATTTAAAAAAGCGGATAAAGTACCACTAGAAGCCTTCCTAAAAGACAATTTCCATTCCTTCCGAACTGACTATGCGAATGTAGACGAGATGTGGCTCAAATTCAAAGATATAGTAGCAACAGCAATTGAGATATTCATACCTCATAAATTGGTAAGAGATGGAACGGATCCCCCGTGGTACACAAAAAAGGTCCGAACGCTGTTGCAGAGGCAACGGAAAAAGCATGCGAAGTTCAGAAGAACGCGAAATCCTGAAGATGGGCTAAAATTTACAGACGCGCGAAATTTGGCACGTACTTCGATGCGAGATGCCTTTAATAGGTTCCACAACGAAACATTGTCTCGAAATTTGGTAGAAAATCCGAAGAAATTCTGGTCGTATGTAAAGTACACAAGCGGCAAGACGCAGTCAATACCTTCGCTGCGCAGTGCCGATGGTACTGTTATCGACGACTGCGCCGCTAAAGCGGAGTTATTGAACGCAGTTTTCCGAAATTCCTTCACCAGGGAAGACGAATGGAATATTCCAGAATTTGAAACACGAACATCTGCTAGCATGAGTTTCTTAGAAGTAGATACCTTAGGGGTTGCGAAGCAACTCAAATCGCTTGATACGGGCAAGTCTTCAGGTCCAGATTGTATACCGATTAGGTTCCTTTCAGATTACGCTGATACTATAGCTCCCTACTTAGCACTCATATACAACCGCTCGCTCACCGATAGATCTGTACCTACAGATTG
Source organism: Schistocerca gregaria (assembly GCF_023897955.1). Classification (NCBI taxonomy): domain Eukaryota; kingdom Metazoa; phylum Arthropoda; class Insecta; order Orthoptera; family Acrididae; genus Schistocerca; species Schistocerca gregaria. The sequence continues at coordinate 542,010,515 of NC_064921.1, forward strand.
GAAAATTGCGCAGGTCGCACCAGTGTTCAAGAAGGGTAGTAGGAGTAATCCATTTAACTACAGACCTATATCATTGACGTCGGTTTGCAGTAGGGTTTTGGAGCATATACTGTATTCAAACATTATGAATCACCTCGAAGGGAACGATCTATTGACACGTAATCAGCATGGCTTCAGAAAACATCGCTCTTGTGCAACGCAGCTAGCTCTTTATTCGCACGAAGTAATGGCCGCTATCGACAGGGGATCTCAAGTTGATTCCGTATTTCTAGATTTCCGGAAAGCTTTTGACACCGTTCCTCACAAGCGACTTCTAATCAAGCTGCGGAGCTATGGGGTATCGTCTCAGTTGTGCGACTGGATTCGTGATTTCCTGTCAGGAAGGTCGCAGTTCGTAGTAATAGACGGCAAATCATCGAGTAAAACTGAAGTGATATCAGGTGTTCCCCAGGGAAGCGTCCTGGGACCTCTACTGTTCCTGATCTATATAAATGACCTGGCTGACAATCTGAGCAGTTCTCTTAGGTTGTTCGCAGATGATGCTGTAATTTACCGTCTAGTAAGGTCATCCGAAGACCAGTATCAGCTGCAAAGCGATTTAGAAAAGATTGCTGTATGGTGTGTCAGGTGGCAGTTGACGCTAAATAACGAAAAGTGTGAGATGATCCACATGAGTTCCAAAAGAAATCCGTTGGAATTCGATTACTCGATAAATAGTACAATTCTCAAGGCTGTCAATTCAACTAAGTACCTGGGTGTTAAAATTACAAACAACTTCAGTTGGAAGGACCACATAGATAATATTGTCGGGAAGGCGAGCCAAAGGTTGCGTTTCATTGGCAGGACACTTAGAAGATGCAACAAGTCCACTAAAGAGACAGCTTACACTACACTCGTTCGTCCTCTGTTAGAATATTGCTGCGCGGTGTGGGATCCTTACCAGGTGGGATTGACGGAGGACATCGAGAGGGTGCAAAGAAGGGCAGCTCGTTTTGTATTTTCGCGTTATAGGGGAGAGAGTGTGGCAGATATGATACACGAGTTGGGATGGAAGTCATTACAGCATAGACGTTTTTCGTCGCGGCGAGACCTTTTTACGAAATTTCAGTCACCAACTTTCTCTTCCGAATGCGAAAATATTTTGTTGAGCCCAACCTACATAGGTAGGAATGATCATCAAAATAAAATAAGAGAAATCAGAGCTCGAACAGAAAGGTTTAGGTGTTCGTTTTTCCCGCTCGCTGTTCGGGAGTGGAATAGTAGAGAGATAGTATGATTGTGGTTCGATGAACCCTCTGCCAAGCACTTAAATGTGAATTGCAGAGTAGTCATGTAGATGTAGATCTGCACGCGTTGTGAAAACAACGCACGACAATTTGTTCTGCGCGGCTCCCACAGCACAGAAACCTCTTCACGAGCTCTCAACGGCCGAGTTAGCGTAGCGCGCAACGGCAGCGATGCGCTCGCCTCGCTAGCTCAGGCGGTGACGAGTGGCAGTGGCAGCTGTCGGGGCCGTACATAGCTTGCGTCTCTACACATCGGTTATGCTGAGTTTGCCTGGCACCATCGGCTGATTAGGAAGGAGTCAAGTTAGATGTGGTTTGACATTCAATTAAATTCATCTGGGCTCATCCACGACAAGACGAGTAGGAGTAGTTGCATGTTTGTTTTACATTCGCCATTTGGCACATTCTTACTGTGTAACCCCAAGAGGCCGTGTTTCCGGTAATTAAGATGAGGATATTAATTTTTTTCTAAGATCCTTGATTCCTTTAGCGAGATGTTTGCTAACTTAGTAATTAGTGATAAAAGAGGAATACTGACGCCAGCCTCCTTAGGGGCATTGAAACACTTTAAGGAGGTTAGGTAGAAATGTTTGCTGGGCCAGGAATCGAACAAAGCTTTCCAACATTATGCGAGCGGATGCCTTAACTGCTTTCGCTATCAGAGCGTCCTCACTATCCAACCCAAATTCCTACCTTGTTGGGCACTTCTTCCGTAGCGCCACCCTGTCCAGCATCCTCATTGCCAGTAGCATGTAGCATAATTCTATCTAGGGGTCGGACTAGGGTGCATCCACACTGAATATATCATGAAACGCCATAAAGACGTATATATTACTGTTATATCTGTCGTGTATGTTCTTTCGGACATGTCTCAAAGGGCAGACACCGCAATGTAATGGAGACATATATGCTTAGTTATTTCTTGTTCTGTTTTATTTGTCCTAATTAACTGTTGCCTTTGTCGTATGTCCAGTTAAGATTCATATTATGTTAAGTTTGGTACATGCATGAATGATTGTAATAATCTTAAATTCGCTGACGGCCGGGGTGGCCAAGCGGTTCTAGGCGCTACAGTCTTGAACTGCGCGGCCGCCACGGTCGCAGGTTCGAATCCTGTCTTGGGCATGGATGTCTGTGATGTCCTTAGGTTAGTTAGGTTTAAGTAGTTCTAAGTTCTGGGGGACTGATGACCTCAGAAGTTAAGTCACATAGTGCTCAGAGCCATTTGAACCATTCGCTTGGGCCAGGACTTCGATTCTATAGTTAGTGAATCCGTTTTTCCCAACAGTATATCTTTAATGACTTTTGTCAAGCCCAACACACAGGACACATTTACCAGAGCCACACCTTAGCTATCGTCAAATCTTTTGTGCACAGTTTTTAGTTCAGGATCTGAGTTCTTTTGTGAGCGATTCGCCTCCCAGTAGCCCAACTGACGCAGATCCCTGTAGCATTCAGAAGGTTTCCGCTTATAGCTTTGTTGGCTCTTGTCAAACCGCTGTGATTATTGCATTCTTTGTTTATAGGAACGACATCTTGCAACTGTACTTACAGTGACGAGCCAAAACATTATGATCATCTGCCTAATGGCGCGTGTTGTTTCACATTTAGAATGCAGTACAGCAGTTACTACCTGTGGTAAGTCTATGGAAGTTTTCCCGTAAATCATGGACCCGTGGTTTCTCGGTGCAGAGCTGGTGCCCGATAGTGACCCAGATGAATTCCGTCATGCTCGCATCAGGATAATTTGGTGGAAAAGACACCGACCTGAGTGCAATGTCGTTTTCCTAAGTTACTGTAGCACAATTATGGCCTTGTGACGCGGACTGTGTGGTGTAGTCGCCTTGCTGGCGATAAAAATCTTAAGAAAAGATCAAAGTAAAACTCCCTTAGGAATATTAATTTTGAGGAAGATAGCTGAAATACAAGGTCGTTTAAAATTGGCATGAAGTTAAGTTCTTTTCGTTGCTCCACTGCAACTGATTCTTCCTGTAAATTTCGTATTTGATGATGGGCACGTGAAAGCTCAGAAAGTGAATATCTGCAATAGGATAGAAGACCAAATGATATCTGTAGTTTTATCTGCATAATGTCCTAGTAGACAAATATATTCCCGAAATTTCATTAGTCTACTTTAGCTATTTTTTTGTGTTTCGGTTTTTTTCCGTCATAATATGTACAGCAGGATGTCAGATACCCAAAACAGGCAGCTATGTGTGTTTGGAGCTTATAGACTCTCAATGGCGAGAGCGGTCAGCTGACTCCCGAGATATGTCCCATTGACCACGCAGGGTATGCCCTTAGTCGACAGTTGCAGCCCCAGTAGCGGCATGACCAACCGTTGCTGACTTCCAGATGGAGCCCGTCCAACGAATGGAGGCGTTCCTAATAAATATTGTGGACAACCTGATCCATTGCATCACAGCACTGGGTGCTGTATTGACGCGAAAGGGAATCACCTCCAATGTTGACGCTCTGGGCGCCACTAGTGGAGGGCCACAACACCTAGAAAATTTTACCTGTAGTTTACTCATAGAAAGACAAAAACAAGGCTCGTCATTGCTGCAAGCCAAGGAACGTGTAGCTACCACGATGAACGCAAAGTTTATGGCCGGAAATACAGTAAAGAACGAACGTTAAAACTGCAGTTAGCAACGAATAAGCCAGAGTTGTTTTAAATAAGAAAACACACAATCAAAGATTCATTTTAGAGCCCTGTTTCAGATCCAGAAGTGAAGTAATAAAGATATTTACGTACTGAGGTTTCAACAACAAGATACAAACTCGCCAACTGCCATTCCCAGATGAGGTGCTTAACTCGTTATCTGGAATTTCCACCACTCACTGAGTCGGTTTACATACCGATGAGATGTCAAGATATTAGACGAAGCCTCCACATTTTTATCCTTATCTTTTAGTCATTTATGATGATTATGACAAGCCTCCTGAAATTCCTATAATAGTGGTACGATTTACCATGTGCAATACCCATGTCCAGTAGCTAAGCGCCCTCGGGATTCATTGGAGAAACCTTGCGTCTATTCGACGTTTGATGTACCAAAATATAACGGGACAGCACTAAAACACGTGATGCACATTCAAAGCCAGGACGATACACTAATCAGAGTGGTATGGCATAGTGTGTGGTCAGACCCTTGCACATTAAGATGCCAGCCACAGACAGGGTGAGCGACTGCCTGGGTCAGAACATCATCCACAACTTCATTTTATGACAGCGGACAAGGTACCAATACAGAGCAAACTCTGAACAGGAGTGCAGGCAAAATCACCAACGTGATTCATCTCAGTGCATTAATTGGAGTCTTAAATGGCAAAAGCCATCCAACCAGAATAGCATCTACTATGGCTAATGTATGAATAGCCTCTGTGTGTTCCCCTTCTTTCTACCACATTTGATATCAGCTCTTCTCCAATGTACGACGTTCGGCTACGGCATGCACTATTCCTTCCTCTGATGTTAATTTGACAACATACGATTTTCCATCGGCCGCCCGTTTCCAATTTTTTTGCCTGAAACTCTCCTTCAGTTTCATTTTTTTTCGCCTTCTCGTTGACTCCACTCGATCAAATTTACTTTTTTGACTGATCCACATTGCTGCATGCACATTTCTGTATGTAATACGGAAAAGCAAAACACATACTTCGAAAATCATTACAGACACGGCAAGATTGCCCTGGAGCAAATATTCAGACACAAAATAAATTGTATTGCATATTAATCTAAGCACATAGACTCACATATGATAACCTATAATTAAGAACATTCTCGTGAATAAAGGGTAAAGACATAGGAAGAACATGGAATATTGACAAATTAATGAGGAATGAGAGGAATTTTAAAATATCCTCACCAGTGATCAATGGGCTACGACAAGATGTGGAGTGCAGTTTAATGATACTGTGTTTTGGAAACATGTCACTGTCCTGCATTTGCTCCTGTAGCATAGTTTCCGAGTGTAAATGTGGCGCTTCATGGAAGGCGTAAAAGAGAGTATTCGCTCCGCACATCAGTGAGCAAATAGAAAGTTTCAAGCCGCTGTTGAGAACTCATAACACCACTTCCGTACTGTTTTGAGCTGAGAGGGCGACGCAACTTCGGATGTACGCGCGACCCTTCTGCTTACGACACGGACACGGTCGTGTCGCCTATTTCCATGCAAAAATATCTGATAGAATGCCGTATAATTTAACTTGACACTGACGGATGATATGAAAATTAATATATGTTAAGCAAGTGGTTCGGCGGATAAGCGCCACTTGCTTGCCAGCATTTTAAGTACAGATGGTGCTCCTCCAACGAGTTACAGGAATTACCCAGGTAGCAGGTCCCAGGATTACACTCAATATCTAACGAGCATTCACTCGTTCCCATCTAGCATACGCATACTTCTGTTGTGGGTCTTGTCGATTAAAAGTAGACAAAATACAGTGTGGAGCGCTTTTTGCGTGGCTGCCACGAACTCGAAACCAAAACATACTCTGTTTTGGGGACGTGTTAGAAGCACCAGTATACCTCCTATGGCGTAAAGGCTTTGATCTTGACACAAAGCCAGTTTAAAAGATCGTCCGTCATGCGGGAGATAGACCACTTTTCTACAAAATGACAATGTATCAACAAACAGGCGCCGACATACAGATTACTTTAAAATATTAAAAAATATTGGTGTGCAATCGCTCTCTACCGTGTTACGACAAATATTATCATTTTTCCCTCACACTAAAAACTATAAAAATCTGAATGAGACCTGTGGTAGCCAGTGAGATCATGACAAGGCGTACAGCAAATTTTATGACGCATGGCGCGTGAGGCCAAGAATGCAAATGACACAAGGTGTATTCATAAACCAGAGAGGAAAAGCTTGTTGATACCAACTAGTAGTCTGCAAAATCAGCACTAAGAAGTCAAATTAATGTGCATCAAAGGCCACAGTGGCATTCATGGCAATGAATAAGCTGATCAACTCTCTAAACTAGGTTAAACTTGAGATACACCACATCTTCCAGAAGGTACTTGACACTAATGTCCGCCAACGTCTTAAAATAACGGTGCGTTTGAGATGGAAGGAAAAATGGAACAATATAATTGACAACAGAAGAAAACATTACAGAGAAATATACCGTGATACCGATACCTCATGGGTGCATCAAAAAAGTGGTTTCAAATGAAATTTGTACAACTATAGCACGTATTAAATTTAACCTTAGTTCAAAAAAAGTCTACATCGATTGGGACTGATTGACGATCGACATAATGGATATACCATGTGGGTAGGGCCTCCCGTCGGGTAGACCATTCGCAAGTCTTTCGAGCTGACGCCACTTCGGCGACTTGTGTGTTGATGGGGATGAAAGGATGATGATAAGACCAACACAACACCCAGTCCCCGAGCGGAGAAAATCTACGACCCAGCGGGGAATCGAACTCTGGCCGTTAGGTATGACATTCCCTGGCGCTGACCACTCAGTTACCAGGGACGGACATGATCGACATTGTGCATGTAGAGACGAAAATGATAATGTTATGATATCCTGAAAAAAGTACGCTACAAATCGGAAACTAAAATAACAGTGGCATGAGTGAAAAAAACCCAACATTTGTGTTTTACAGTTCGGAACGTGTAGTATTAAACGAATAGGTAGATCATAGAATGTAAAAAAGGAAATGACTAGGAAGTTAGATATAGTAGTAATTGCTGAAGGGCCGTTTCAGTAATGTTCGAATGTGTGTGAAATCTTATGGGACTTAACTGCTAAGATCATCAGTCCCTAAGCTTACACACTACTTAACCTAAATTATCCTAAGGACAAACACACACACACATGCCCGAAGGAGGACTCGAACCTCCGCCAGGACGAGCTGCACAGTCCATGACTGCAAACGCCTGAGACCTCTCGGCTAATCCCGCGCGGCGCCGTTTCAGTAAGAACAGAGCTTTGGGTCAGGTTTATACAGTGTTAGAAACACAAAATCAACTACGAGTAATTCAGGACTAGGTCTAATAACGAATAAGAAAATAGGGAAGATGATAAGCTGCTATGAGCAACATAATGAACACATTAGGGGTGTAGCCATGACAGACACAAAGTTATAACACACGCCATGGTACAACAAATGTCAATGCCTGCTAGCTCCACATATGATGAGACTGATACCAATAATTCATCCGAGGAAGAGAGCTGCGGATTTAATTGTGATGAGAGACTGGAATCCGATAGCTGGAAGAGGAAGAGTAGGAAAAATAGCACGTCAAATGGACTAGTCGAAAGGAATAAAAGAGAAAGCTGCCTGGTAGAATATCGTAGAGAGCAGTGCTTAATCATTGCTAATTACTGTTTTAAGAATATTCAAAGGAAGTTGTATACCTCGAAGAAATCTGGGGACACAGGAAGCTTTCAGATAGATTTATACCATTAAGACAAAGATTTCTAAATCGCATTGACTGTAAAATATTTCCGGGGTACATGTGGACTCTAACATAACGAAGTATGAAACCACTCTGTAGCGTGCTGGGAGTGCTTGGAGATGAGTAAGTGTCGCTGACAGTCTATGGGGCCCAGGGAAAAAACCTGTTAACACTTACAAAGAACTTTATTGATCTCGGTATATGGCGTAGTGAGGATCGCTGACCCTGGCTGGAGACGACGAACAGGCGGCAGCTTCCACCTGGTGCAGCTTGGCTGGCACTTCGAGCTACTGAGTGTGGCAGCCTCTGAAGGCTATGGCGACGCCTACGAGAAAGACAGGCCATAGCGCGTACGTCACGAAGGTAGTCCTGCACTCGGTCGCTCAAATCAGCAGAAAAACTATGTTTCTACACCTGTTAACTCATAACTAGCCGTGTACGTAAAAACAAAAACTGAATGTTCTACTGGAATCCGTTATTATGGAATCTGACTGTTATTAGTCCTATAATGATGGGAAGTCCATGGCCTTGCTTGTAATTTGTTACGGTTTCTAACAATACCACCACTTGCAAAGCAGGTTAAAAATCAGATTAATAATGTTGCTCACGCAGCGTATGTTCGCTTTATCGGACTACAACAAAGTTATTGACTGTGTATGGTATCGTCCGAATGGAAATAATGAAGTCACTGTAAAAAAGTCATTAATTTTGGCACTTATCTTGAATGGATTCCCACGTAGATTTCGTCGAAGTTGTTATGGCTCATTTTGTTGATTCTACGGTGATTCCTCTTTGACTGCTAGAAGGTCAGATCTGTATTTTAGCAATATTTGAAGACCTTAACAAATGCGTTTTCGAGGAAATATTTAATGATCAAACAATCCCAGATTAGAACAATGGTATGGTAGAAATAATTTTTGGCTTGGTGTTCACGATCCACATTCTTATTAAACTTCTTGTAAATTCATATATACTTCTTCTTAATTGTCACATCATCAAGAAAACAGTTTTGTATCAATCTTCATATAATTTCCACTTTAACCAAACACAAGACTTGACTGTTCTTTTACAAAGCGAAATAACAACTTAACTTCTGGAAAGTGAAACAAAGACTGCTGTGTCCGCATTCACGCCAAAACGGTTACAAGTAAATCAAAGATTATGACAGTCTCATAGAAATGAATACACACAAGAACCATATCACTGTAATATATCGATACATCGGAGTACCTATACATTAATAAAACCGATTGTGAATATTGTCACAAAAATATGTCTGTTACTTCGCAGAAAAGTAGTACCATATTACTGGTATCGAGAACTGGGGTTAGAGTTCCGTAATGGTCACGTAAATAAAGAACCATTACAGCCTGTACTGGCGTACAATAAAATAAAATCATGTTAAAATGATTATAAGTTGCATAAGGCACCACTTCTTGCATGTAATGAGTACTGTTAAGCAAAAGAGACTAAATGCTATAAACAAGCTGTTATACCATTTATGTCGAGTACTGACCTTAAATTAAATTTAGCTGTAGTACTGTTAATCAGTAAGACTTCATGACAGCAGATTCCAGTGGAAGATGCAATTCTCGTTAGTACTTACTTGCCCATCTGCGAGTTACAGGCTTAGAAACGCACTTTATCTGCTGAGCTGAGCGAGCGAGGGAGCGAGTTCAGAACTACCTTCGTGACGTACGTGCCGCGGCCTGATTTTCTCGTTGGCCTGGAGGCTATGGACACTGACGTCGGCGGCGCTTCACGCTGTGCTACGATGGCACAGACGGCTTCCCAGCTCCGCACGCGGTGGCAGTGGCAGCTTCTGGAGTCTGCTGTGTGCTGCTTCCCTCGACGTCGTGAAGGCCTTGTGGTCCATCGCTCTACTCTCGTCACGGCGATGGAACATGAACACGGTTGTGCTTGGGGTACTACTTGCTGTCCTCGGACAGTAACTGGCTGCCAGCTGGCGTTTGGCTCCAAGTCCTGCTAGGAAATCGGCATCAGAGTTACCAGGCTTGGACAGCAGATTGGCAGGGCTGGGACACCAAGTACCGTAAGGGGCTCTGTGCAGACGGCAGACACAGCCCGGCCTCGAGGTCATAGCTGCAGCTGGCGGAGAGAAATCGTCTCAATGTCGGACGTCGCTCTGGTGTCTTGGTGGCGCTGCTGGCTTCCAGCGATGAGAAGTGACCCCTGGCCTGAAATCCAGACTCATTTATGTGCCCGCAGTGTCCATTTGTTTCCCTAAAATCTTTCGTCTCATCACTTTGCCAAAACGAGAGACTTTCCATGGTTTGGTGACACCGCCCCATTGCTAGACAATTATGGCTGTGCAGCGCCATTTACCATTGAGTTCGGCTATACTTTCTGCGCAATCCTCTAGCATGTCGGTTGTTCATCGACATGTCACCACACTTCAGGCTACCGACCCGCGGCTGTTAAAGCAAAGTTCTGTGTCCTTTCCATGCTACTTTTCCTTACTTTCGTTAAAGACTAACAATTTTCCGACCAAAGACTGGGTCGAGGACCCACAATAATATATTGCTTATGAACTGCAGATTAAAACTGAAGACCTTGCGGAAAGGAAGAAAATTAAGAGGGAATGCATTATAAGGACTGGAGGCTATTGAGAGTTTCAGAGGGAGCGTCAGGTGACGTTGGACTAAAACGGGGAACAGAAATACAGAAGAGGACAAATGGGTAGCTTTGAGAGATGGAATTTGGAAGGATGTACTAGTGGTTGGCTAATATAGGAGATGTTGTGTTTAACTAACGAAAAAAAGCAGTATACCAAATGAAATAGGCATAAGGGATTACAGAAGTCTAAAAAATGAGACTGACAGTAATACAAAACGTGTAAGCAAGATTGGTGAGATATTCCGCATTATGCAAGACACTGTTTATTTGTTTCATTTTTCCCAAACATGTTTAACTGGGCGTAGGTAATCTAAAGCAGCCTAATACTCTGTTAAGCGGTACGACTTGGCCAGGAGGCAAGAAAGCAACATTAACAGTTGAAAATGTGCGTAATCTTTTATTTAAATAAAAATCAACAGCTTATGAAGTCAGTAAAATAGCTTTTAAAAACAAGTAAAAAATTAAACAACTTGTCGAATATTAACGAGGAAATGAGATCAACAATTGAGATAAGCATACCAGCTTTTAAAAAACGAAGAAACTAAGCAATTTGTCAAACGTTAACAGGTATTTGAAGCTAGCCAAGCTGCATATTTATAATCAAAACCTTAACATTTACAAAAATTTTCAATTGACTTTTAAATATAATATCTTAAGTGATCGCAGCAGATTTACTAACAGCAGTAGTAACATGGCGACCATAAGTTCAGAACTAGGAGAAGTTATACAGATACAGTTCAGCCCCGCAACAGGCGGGATAGCCCGACGGACAGGGTTGGCGGTGTGAACTTGCCACCCATGGGTGTACTGGTGGATGGGGCAGGTCCCGTTCAACGTAAACTACAGCAGACAAAATATTTGATGAATCGGTAGCGAAGTGGCACTAAAAATCTCCAGACGATCGGCACAGGCGAGTTTCTAGAATCTCATCGCTACCACAGCCAATCATAAACACCGTCTTCGCTAAATGAAGTCTGTAGTGTGCAAAAGTCGTTTGCTGTCAGCCCCAGACAGCGAACCGGCCTTGGGCCTCGCGAGTGCTACATCCAGTTCGTCCGGCCAGTTCTAACCGTCAACATTCATGCCGATAAGAGCTCCTCCCGTGGAGAACTGCCAAAGATGGGACCCCAATAGCGCGATCTTGAGACTGATGTTCGATGCGAGCCGGCACCTTTCACATATTGCACCTTTTTTGTGCTATCGTCAGTGAGATCATTTATTTTTCAGTCAATGATACATGTCACCTAACTGATACACGAAACATTGCATGTTTTGTTATGGCGAATATTGGACCAAGGATAATGGTTTGGAGGATAAATACACTCCTGGAAATGGAAATGGAAAAAAAGAACACATTGACACCGGTGTGTCAGACCCACCATACTTGCTCCGGACACTGCGAGAGGGCTGTACAAGCAATGATCACACGCACGGCACAGCGGACACACCAGGAACCGCGGTGTTGGCCGTCGAATGGCGCTAGCTGCGCAGCATTTGTGCACCGCCGCCGTCAGTGTCAGCCAGTTTGCCGTGGCATACGGAGCTCCATCGCAGTCTTTAACACTGGTAGCATGCCGCGACAGCGTGGACGTGAACCGTATGTGCAGTTGACGGACTTTGAGCGAGGGCGTATAGTGGGCATGCGGGAGGCCGGGTGGACGTACCGCCGAATTGCTCAACACGTGGGGCGTGAGGTCTCCACAGTACATCGATGTTGTCGCCAGTGGTCGGCGGAAGGTGCACGTGCCCGTCGACCTGGGACCGGACCGCAGCGACGCACGGATGCACGCAAAGACCGTAGGATCCTACGCAGTGCCGTACGGGACCGCACCGCCACTTCCCAGCAAATTAGGGACACTGTTGCTCCTGGGGTATCGGCGAGGACCATTCGCAACCGTCTCCATGAATCTGGGCTATGGTCCCGCACACCGTTAGGCCGTCTTCCGCTCACGCCCCAACATCGTGCAGCCCGCCTCCAGTGGTGTCGCGACAGGCGTGAATGGAGGGACGAATGGAGACGTGTCGTCTTCAGCGATGAGAGTCGCTTCTGCCTTGGTGCCAATGATGGTCGTATGCGTATTTGGCGCCGTGCAGCTGAGAGCCACAATCAGGACTGCATACGACCGAGGCACACAGGGCCAACACCCGGCATCATGGTGTGGGGAGCGATCTCCTACACTGGCCGTACACCTCTGGTGATCGTCGAGGGGACACTGAATAGTGCACGGTACATCCAAACCATCATCGAACCCATCGTTCTACCATTCCTAGACCGGCAAGGGAACTTGCTGTTCCAACAGGACAATGCACGTCCGAATGTATCCCGTGCCACCCAACGTGCTCTAGAAGGTGTAAGTCAACTACCCTGGCCAGCAAGATCTCCGGATCTGTCCCCCATTGAGCATGTTTGGGACTGGATGAAGTGTCGTCTCACGCGGTCTGCACGTCCAGCACGAACGCTGGTCCAACTGAGGCGCCAGGTGGAAATGGCATGGCAAGCCGTTCCACAGGACTACATCCAGCATCTCTACGATCGTCTCCATGGGAGAATAGCAGCCTGCATTGCTGCGAAAGGTGGATATACACTGTACTAGTGCCGACATTGTGCATGCTCTGTTGCCTGTGTCTATGTGCCTGTGGTTCTGTCAGAGTGATCATGTGATGTATCTGACCCCAGGAATGTGTCAATAAAGTTTCGCCTTCCTGGGACAATGAATTCACGGTGTTCTTATTTCAGTTTCCAGGAGTGTATTTATACAGTTTTGTTCACTCCTTACTCAGTGCTAATGTATTGTTTTCACGTTGGTAGCTTTACAACCACCACATATTTTCATACAACCTGTCATCCACGTGGAAGTGGGGTGGAGGGAGTCGCAATTAGGAGTTTCTGGGGCGGGACGGTGGAGATTTTCAGTTCCCCATTTGCCTCATAACAAGGCAACCTTCTGAAAATCTTCATCAGGACTGGTAATTTGAGACTACCTTAATCATTTCTCTGACGGGATAATCCTCTTTAGATAATGCATTTACTATAAAGAGACAAATGAAAAACGAAGAGCCTGGGAAAGAGACATACACATGAATTTCATAGGTTTACAAAAAGTATTTGACCCCACACCATTAAAGAACCTGCATCGACAACCTGACGAGCACACAATACATAAGATAGATGTTGCATCAGTTCACGAGTATCTATATACAAGAATGAAAATATCCGAACTGATGCAGCCAAACAAATACCTGAGGTAAGGGTGCAGTATAGCGCCTACTCTGTTTAAATACCAAGTGTAAGAACTTCTTAAAGAATGGATGAAAATGTCTGGAGGAAAGGGATTAGTCATAGAGGGGAATCACCTGTCGAGTTTACTATTCGCCGCTCATCAAATAATATTGGCTACCTATGACTACGATATGCAGTACAAGATGAAGAAATTATGTACATGTAATAATGCCGGACTACATAAATTATTTTGAAACAAAATATGTCTCTGTGGAAAGCAACCAACGTAGCATTATCATACGCGGAAAACCTGTTGAGCAGTGTCAGGAGGGTAAATATCTGGGAATTACGATCTCTGATCAGTGTCTCAGTGAATAAGAAATAAAGTAGACGACAATACAATCCAAACAAACAATAAATAAGCTGAATTTCATCCTTCGTTCAGATCAAATTAAGACAAAAGAAAGGTTACATAAGTCAATAATACAAAGCATTTGCTTATATGAAGCAAAATCCTGGTAAACAACAAAGCAAGACAGAAAAAGTAAATGAGAACTCCCGCGTACACCGCTGAAGAGGTGGGAAACAGCGTTTAAAATGGAATGGGCATATGATGAGATTAGGGGATGAACGATGGCCTAAAAAGAACTGAGAACGAAAAAATCAAGTGGAGGACAATGTACAATGAAGAATGTTCGAGAGGCTTCGGTATGAGGATGCGAGAAACGGCCTGAAGAGCTGTCAACTAACCGCAAACAAAAAGAAAAAAGACAGTGTTGTTTATTGTTGCAGTCAATGTTTTTTTGAGTCGTCATTTTTCTGACTTTTATGCGAGCCGCCACGAATTCCCCTCCTATGCAAAAGTCTCCACCAAAGACTAACACCTCAGAATACCAGTTGCAATCTACGTCCTTAGTTATTTGCTGGATGTGTTTCAGTTTCTTTCCTCTACAGTTCTTACCCTTTACAGCCCCTCTAGTACCAGGGTTTTTCCGTCGTGTCTTAACAGATGCCCTACCATTCTATCCATTCTTCCTGTCAGTGTTTTCCATGTATTCCTTTCCTTGCCGATTCTACTGAGAATCTCCTCCTGCCTTACCTTATCAGTTCATATAATTTTCTGTATCCTTCTCTAACATCTCATCTCATATAGTTCTACGAGCTTCCTCGGTTTTACCACCGTCCATGTTTCACTACTATACAGTGCTGTGCTCTAAATGAACATTTTCAGAAATTACTTCCTCAATTTAATATCTATCTTTGAAACTAGTAGACTTTTCCTTGCCAGGAATGCCCTTTTTGGCAGCGCTAGTCTGCTTTTTATGTCCCCCTTGCTTCGTCCGTCATTGGTTATTTTGGTGCCTCACTAGCAGAATGCCTTAACTTCATCTACTTCGTGATCAACAATTATGATGTTAATTTTCTCGCTTTTCTTATTTCTGCTACTTCTCATTACTTCCATTTTCCTTCGATTTACTGTCAATCCACATTCTGTACTCATTATACTGTTCACTCAGTTCAGCTAACCGTGCAATTCTTTTTTATTTTCTCTGAGGATAACAATGTCATTAGCGAATCTTATCATTGATATTCTTTCACTTTGAGTTTTAATTCCACTCTTGGGCCTTTCTTCTAATTCAATCATTGCTTCTGCGATGTATAAACTGAACAACATGGGCGAAAGACTACATATCTGTCATCTACCCATTTTTAATCTGAGCGCTTCATTCTTGGTCTTCCATTCTTATCGTCCCCTCTTGGCTCTTGTACACATTATATGTTACCTTTCTTTCCCTAAGACTTGTACTTGTTTTGCTCAGAATTTCGAATGTCATGCACCATTTGACATTGACGAACGCTTTCCCAGATCGACAAGTCATATGAACGTGTCTTGATTTTTCTTTAGTCTTGCTTTCTTTATCAACCACAACGTCAGAATTACCTCTTGGTGCCTTTACCATCCCTAAAGTCAAGCTGATCGTCAGCTAACACAACCCCAATTTTATTTTCCAGGCTTCTGTATGTTATTCTTGTCAGAAACTGGGATGCATGAGCTGTTAAGCTGATCTTGCGACAATTCTTGCTCTTATCAGCTCTTCCAGTCTTCGGAATTGTTGCAAGATGTTTATCCGAAAGTCAGATTGTATATCGCCAAAGTTCAAAATGGTTCAAATGGCTCTGAGCACTATGGCACTTAACTTCTAAGGTCATCAGTCCCCTAGAACTTAGAACTACTTACACCTAACTAACCTAAGAACACCACACACATCCATGCCCGAGGCAGGATTCGAACCTGCGACCTTAGCGGTAGTGCGATTCTAGACTGTAACACCTAGAACCGCTCGGCCACCTCGGCCGGCTATCGCCAGAGTCACACATTCCACACACGAACATGAGTAGTTGTTTTGTTATCAATTCCCACGATGATTTTAGACATTCTGATGGGATGTTATCTATCCCTTGTGCCTTAATTGATTTTAAGTCTTCCACAGCTCTTCTATATTCTGGTTCTAATAATGGATCCCGTATCTCTTCCCTATCGACTCCATTTTCTTCTTTTATTAGGTCATCAGATAAGTCCTTCCCCTCATAGAGACCTTCCATGTACTCTTTCCACTGGTTTTAATAATGGATCCCGTATCCCTTCCCAATCGACACCTGTTTCATCTTTTATCAGGTCATCAGATAAGTCCTTCCCCTCACAGAGACCTTCGATGTACTCTTTCCACCTATCCGCTCCCTCCTTTGCCTTTAACAATGAAACTCCCATTACACTCTTGTTGTCACACACTTCCTTTAACGTCACCAAAGGTTGTTTTGACTTTTCTGTATCCTACCCACAATCATTTCTTTTTAGGTTTCTTCACATTTTCCGTGCAGCCATTTCGCCTTAGCTTTCCTGCACTTCCGATTTATTTTATTCCTAAGTGAGTTGTGTTTCTGTACTCCTGAGTTTCTTGAACATTTTTGTAGTTCCTTCTTTCATCGACCAAATGAAATATTTCATCTGTTGCCCTTGGGTTCTTCGCAGTTATCTTTTTTGTACATATATTTTTATTTCCAACTTCTGAATTGCCTTATTAGATGTGCCCATTCCCGTTCCCCTGAGGGATTGCAGTATCCATGGCCTTAGATAACTTCAAGCGTATCTCTTCATTTCTTATTATTTCCGTATCCCACTTCTTTGTGCACTGATTCTCCCTGACTACGAGCCTAAACTTCAGCCCACTCTTAATCACTACTAAATTGCGATCTGAGTCTATACCTGCCACTGTTATGCCTTAAAATCGAATATCTGATTCAGGAATCTCTGTCTGACCTGATATAAAGTAACTGAAATCTCCCCGTATCTCCCCACCTTTTCCAAATATGGCTCTTCCTCTTTTGATTCCTGAACAGAGTATTCGCTGTTAACAGATGAAATTTACTGCAGTAGTCAATTAGTCTTTCCCCTCTCTCGTTTCTAGTACAAAGCCCATATTCTCCCGTAACCCGTTCTTCCATTCCTGCCCCTACAACTGCATCCTAGTCCCCCATGATTATTAGATTGTCATCTCTCTTTACGTTCTGTATTACGCTTTCAGTACCCTCCTATACTTTCTCTATCTATTCATCTTCGGTCTGCGGCGCCCCTTTGTATATCTGTACTATTGTTTTCGGTGTTGGTTTGCTGCCGATTCTGAGGAGAACAACACTATCACTGAACTGTTCACAGTAACTCACTTTCTTCTCTACCTTCCTATTCATAACGAATCCCACTCCCATTATTCATTTTCAGCTGCTGTTGATGCTATCCTATACTCGTCTGACTAGGAATCCTTGCCTGCTTTCTATTTCACTTCACTGACCGCACTACATCTGGATTGAGCGTTAGCAGGCAAATATGTGTGTGTGTGTGTGTGTGTGTGTGTGTGTGTGTGTGTATCGGTTGCCATTTATCAGACGTTCTGCGTTGAACAGACACTGGGATCTCGAAATCAACTGAGACTCAGAGTCAGCCAAACTGTCGAATTCTAGCTACATGCTGTTGCAAAAAAGTACAGTTTCAGCGTATAGATGGTATCAGACAATAACCTGGGGCTACGATGAAGTCGCTCCCTTTCCCCTGGGAGGCATCACTCTAATACCGTGTAACATCGCCTCTAGTCTTCATAAAGGTCTCAGTTCGGCTAGAAGGGAGTCCAAAACTTTCTTCTGGTATGCCATAGCCATTAGAAGCCCTTCATTGACGATCACATCCCTTAAAGCTACCACAATGGGTTGCGTTGCTATCGCTACCACAAACAGTGTCAGACAGTTTCTGTAGGACTACGGTTATGTGATTTAACGGACCTGTTGAGTTGCGATAGAGTGCTTGACTGTTTGTGGAAGCGGTACGTATACATGCTGCCCTGCCAATGTAACCGTTGTTTCGGATGAAGGGCGTGTCCGCAGCATACTCATCCTGAAGATGTAGCAGGTTCAGATAAATCATGTCCATGGTGAGTTGTGTTTTGGGAAGGTCTTCAAAACATCACTGGACCACCTGTGTCCTGAACTACTCTCTCCACGCACAGCGTGTTGAACATTTCTTTGAGCCGTTGGTGCACTCTAAGCTTTCCCGCACTTCAAAGGATGCAGAAGTATGACTTGTGAGGCCACACATCGTCCGTCTTCGTAGCTGAGAGGTCAGCGTAGATGGCTGTCATGTAGTTGGGTTCAATTCAATGGGGTGCAATCACCATCGTGATGCCGATTGAGGAGCTAGTTGACCGAGTATTAGTGGCTCCGTGTTTTGGGGAGTCTCCAAAACAAACGGGGCAGTGGTGGGCAGACCACATGCCCTCTTTACAGCATCCACATGATTTCTCAAGACAGAAGATGACACAGCAGCCGATAGTCATCCCTTGAGCCTTAAAAACCTGTTGACGAGCTTGTTTTAGGACAAAACTATTCGCCTCCACTCAGGTTTGTTGTTTGGCCGACTGAAGACGTGCAGTTTTGTATGTCCTGGCCTAGTGCGAGGTGCCCGTTTCCAAACACTCATTTCATGCAGTTCCCTTGGCATTGTACCCTCGGAAGCAGTTTGAAGTGGGCCTGCGTTGACAGACAGTAGCATATCCTTCGGATCTGGTCAGTGATCATCAACGAGGCGTTCTAACCGTTCCCACACTCTGTCGGTCAAGGTCTTTTAACGACCACTGTTCTTGTAACATAGTTGCCAGTGGCACATCACTCCCTATAGACACGTTGGGCCGTCTGTCGTCATTCACCAACAAATCAAGCAACTCCCTTCACGGTGTGGTCAAGGCCACGCCCAAACATGGTAGGTGCTTCCATTCATTTTGTCACATCTCTACGTCGACTCTCCCTACTACGCTGATTCCACACAACCGACTGGTACACACACTCCCCTTCATTTCCACGACTTGAGTCATCGGTGGAGTGCGACATTACAGCCTGGTAACAGACTTACATCCACTACAGCACATCAAAGTGACCGGTGTGCTCATTTAAGGGTTGACCAGTATTTTGACCGATGATTTATCTTATGTTATGTACACTCCTGGAAATGGAAAAAAGAACACATTGACACCGGTGTGTCAGACCCACCATACTTGCTCCGGACACTGCGAGAGGGCTGTACAAGCAATGATCACACGCACGGCACAGCGGACACACCAGGAACCGCGGTGTTGGCCGTCGAATGGCGCTAGCTGCGCAGCATTTGTGCACCGCCGCCGTCAGTGTCAGCCAGTTTGCCGTGGCATACGGAGCTCCATCGCAGTCTTTAACACTGGTAGCATGCCGCGACAGCGTGGACGTGAACCGTATGTGCAGATGACGGACTTTGAGCGAGGGCGTATAGTGGGCATGCGGGAGGCCGGCTGGACGTACCGCCGAATTGCTCAACACGTGGGGCGTGAGGTCTCCACAGTACATCGATGTTGTCGCCAGTGGTCGGCGGAAGGTGCACGTGCCCGTCGACCTGGGACCGGACCGCAGCGACGCACGGATGCACGCCAAGACCGTAGGATCCTACGCAGTGCCGTAGGGGACCGCACCGCCGCCACTTCCCAGCAAATTAGGGACACTGTTGCTCCTGGGGTATCGGCGAGGACCATTCGCAACCGTCTCCATGAAGCTGGGCTACGGTCCCGCACACCGTTAGGCCGTCTTCCGCTCACGCCCCAGCATCGTGCAGCCCGTCTCCAGTGGTGTCGCGACAGGCGTGAATGGAGGGACGAATGGAGACTTGTCGTCTTCAGCGATGAGAGTCGCTTCTGCCTTGGTGCCAATGATGGTCGTATGCATGTTTGGCGCCGTGCAGGTGAGCGCCACAATCAGGACTGCATACGGCCGAGGCACACAGGGCCAACACCCGGCATCATGGTGTGGAGAGCGATCTCCTAAACTGGCCGTACACCTCTGGTGATCGTCGAGGGGACACTGAATAGTGCACGGTACATCCAAACCGTCATCGAACCCATCGTTCTACCATTGCTAGACCGGCAAGGGAACTTGCTGCTCCAACAGGACAATGCACGTCCGCATGTATCCCGTGCCACCCAACGTGCTCTAGAAGGTGTAAATCAACTACCCTGGCCAGCAACATCTCCGGATCTGTCCCCCATTGAGTATGTTTGGGACTGGATGAAGCGTCGTCTCACGCGGTCTGCACGTCCAGCACGAACGCTGGTCCAACTGAGGCGCCAGGTGGAAATGGCATGGCAAGCCGTTCCACAGGACTACATCCAGCATCTCTACGATCGTCTCCATGGGAGAATAGCAGCCTGCATTGCTGCGAAAGGTGGATATACACTGTACTAGTGCCGACATTGTGCATGCTCTGTTGCCTGTGTCTATGTGCCTGTGGTTCTGTCAGTGTGATCATGTTATGTATCTGACCCCAGGAATGTGTCAATAAAGTTTCCCCTTCCTGGGACTTAGAATTCACGGTGTTCTTATTTCAATTTCCAGGAGTGTATTTCGAGCATCAATTCTACAAGTTGTTTCCATAAGAGCGTGGAAAAATGTAAAAGGACATAGAGAAAGCTCCATTGACCAATTTGAGGTAGGGAATCTGGGGAGATATGGAAGTAAACTTGCCTACTGCTTTGTCTGGCATTACTGTTTTCTGGCTTATTTACAACTAACATCCGTACAAATTTACAAGTACTGTGCTGTTTATTTATATGTACATTCTTTACTTCTTGCAAGGAGATCGGGAGGACGAGCCTGATTACTAGAAATCATGATCCACGTTTTGTTTGCTTTACTGGATTGGAAGGGGAAGTCCTATTCCATGGCCTGCGAGGTCACCTCACCTGAATCCCCTTGATTATTTCCTGTAGGTATACCTAAAGTCACGAGACCCCAATGGATGCGGAGATGGAATTAGTGTTCAGAATTGTAGCTGCCTGTGAGACGATTCGAAACCCACCAGGGATATTTGTTATTTGTCAGGGTGTTGAAATGGTTCAAATGGCTCTGAACACTATGGGACATAACATCTATGGTCATCAGTCCCCTAGAACTTAGAACTACTTAAACCTTCCTAACCTAGGACATCACACAACACCCAGTCATCACGAGGCAGAGAAAATCCCTGACCCCGCCGGGAATCGAACCCGGGAAACCGGGCGCGGGAAGCGAGAACGCTACCGCACGACCACGAACTGCGGACTGTCAGGGTGTGTCAGGATATTCTTTGCCCATGTCACGCTTGCATTTAGGCTGATGGCCCTCAGTTTCAGCACATTTCGTAAGATACAGTATAAATGGTACGTTTATTGTGTCTATGGTGGTATTTTCAGTTAACTGTAAATAATGTAAACAAAAAGTAGACATTAATGTGATTTTATATCTATTATCTCTTTAACCCCCCCATGAACCATGGACCTTGCCGTTGGTGGGGAGGCTTGCGTGCCTCAGCGATACAGATGGCCGTACCGTAGGTGCAACCACAACGGAGGGGTATCTGTTGAGAGGCCAGACAAACGTGTGGTTCCTGAAGAGGGGCAGCAGCCTTTTCAGTAGTTGCGGGGGCAACAGTCTGGATGATTGACTGATCTGGCCTTGCAACATTAACCAAAACGGCGTTGCTGTGCTGGTACTGCGAACGGCTGAAAGCAAGGGGAAACTACAGTCGTAATTTTTCCCGAGGACATGCAGCTTTACTGTATGATTAAATGATGATGGCATCCTCTTGGGTAAAATATTCCGGAGGTAAAATAGTCCCCCATTCGGATCTCCGGGCGGGGACTACTCAGGAGGATGTCGTTATCAGCAGAAAGAAAACTGGCGTTCTACGGATCGGAGCGTGGAATGTCAGATCCCTTAATCGGGCAGGTAGGTTAGAAAATTTTAAAAGGGAAATGGATAGGTTAAAGTTAGATATAGTGGGAATCAGTGAAGTTCGGTGGCAGGAGGAACAAGACTTCTGGTCAGGTGATTACAGGGTTATAAACACAAAATCAAATAGGGGTAATGCAGGAGTAGGTTTAATAATGAATAGGAAAATAGGAATGCGGGTAAGCTACTACAAACAGCATAGTGAACGCATTATTGTGGCCAAGATAGATACGAAGCCCGCACCTACTACAGTAGTACAAGTTTATATGCCAACTAGCTCTGCAGATGACGAAGAAATTGAAGAAATGTACGATGAAATAAAAGAAATTATTCAGATAGTGGAGGGAGACGAAAATTTAATAGTAATGGGTGAGTGGAATTCGAGTGTAGGAAAAGGGAGAGAAGGAAACATAGTAGGTGAATATGGATTGGGGCTAAGAAATGAAAGAGGAAGCCGCCTAGTAGAATTTTGTACAGAGCACAACTTAGTCATAGGTAACACTTGGTTTAAGAATCATGAAAGAAGGTTGTATACGTGGAAGAACCCTGGAGATACTAAAAGGTATCAGATAGATTATATAATGGTAAGACAGAGATTTAGGAACCAGGTTTTAAGTTGTAAGACATTTCCAGGGGCAGATGTGGACTCTGACCACAATCTATTGGTTATGACCTGTAGATTAAAACTGAAGAAACTGCAAAAATGTGGGAAATTAAGGAGATGGGACCTGGATAAACTGAAAGAACCAGAGGTTGTACAGAGTTTCAGGGAGAGCATAAGGGAACAATTGACAGGAATAGGGGAAAGAAATACAGTAGAAGAAGAATGGGTAGCTCTGAGGGATGAAGTAGCAGAGGATAAAGTAGGTAAAAAGACGAGGGCTGCTAGAAATCCTTGGGTAACAGAAGAAATATTGAAATTAATTGATGAAAGGAGAAAATATAAAAATGCAGTAAATGAAGCAGGCAAAAAGGAATACAAACGTCTCAAAAATGAGATCGACAGGAAGTGCAAAATGGCTAAACAGGGATGGCTAGAGGACAAATGTAAGGATGTAGAAGCTTATCTCACTAGGGGTAAGATAGATACTGCATACAGGAAAATTAGAGAGACCTTTGGAGAGAAGAGAACCACGTGTATGAATATCAAGAGCTCAGATGGCAACCCAGTTCTAAGCAAAGAAGGGAAGGCAGAAAGGTGGAAGGAGTATATAGAAGGTTTATACAAGGGTGATGTACTTGAGGACAATATTATGGAAATGGAAGAGAATGTAGATGAAGACGAAATTGGTGATACGATACTGCGTGAAGAGTTTGACAGAGCACTGAAAGACCTGAGTCGAAACAAGGCCCCCGGAGTAGACAACATTCCATTAGAACTACTGACGGCCTTGGGAGAGCCAGTCATGACAAAACTCTACCAGCTGGTGAGCAAGATGTATGAGACAGGCGAAATACCCTCAGACTTCAAGAAGAATATAATAATTCCAATCCCAAAGAAAGCAGGTGATGACAGATGTGAAAATTACCGAACTATCAGTTTAATAAGTCACAGCTGCAAAATACTAACGCGAATTCTTTACAGACGAATGGAAAAACTGGTAGATGCGGACCTCGGGGAGGATCACTTTGGATTCCGTCGAAATGTTGGAACACGTGAGGCAATACTGACCTTACGACTTATCTTAGAAGAAAGATTAAGAAAAGGCAAACCTACGTTTCTAGCATTTGTAGACTTAGAGAAAGCTTTTGACAATGTTGACTGGAATACTCTTTTTCAAATTCTAAAGGTGGCAAGGGTAAAATACAGGGAGCGAAAGGCTATTTACAATTTGTACAGAAACCAGATGGCAGTCATAAGAGTCGAGGGGCATGAAAGGGAAGCAGTGGTTGGGAAAGGAGTGAGACAGGGTTGTAGCCTCTCCCCGATGTTATTCAATCTGTATATTGAGCAAGCAGTAAAGGAAACAAAAGAAAAATTTGGAGTAGGTATTAAAATTCATGGAGACGAAGTAAAAACTTTGAGGTTCGCCGATGACATTGTAATTCTGTCAGAGACGGCAAAGGACTTGGAAGAGCAGTTGAACGGTATGGACAGTGTCTTGAAAAGAGGACATAAGATGAACATCAACAAAAGCAAAACGAGGATAATGGAATGTAGTCAAATTAAATCGGGTGATGCTGAGGGAATTAGATTAGGAAATGAGACACTTAAAGTAGTAAAGGAGTTTTGCTATTTAGGAAGTAAAGTAACTGATGATGGTCGAAGTAGAGAGGATATAAAATGTAGACTGGCAATGGCAAGGAAAGCGTTTCTGAAGAAGAGAAATTTGTTAACATCGAATATAGATTTAAGTGTCAGGAAGTCATTTCTGAAAATATTTGTTTCGAGTGTAGCCATGTATGGAAGTGAAACATGGACGATTACTAGTTTGGACAAGAAGAGAATAGAAGCATTCGAAATGTGGTGCTACAGAAGAATACTGAAGATAAGGTGGATAGATCACGTAACTAATGAGGAGGTATTGAATAGGATTGTGGAGAAGAGAAGTTTGTGGCACAACTTGACTAGAAGAAGGGATCGGTTGGTAGGACATGTTTTGAGGCATCAAGGGATCACAAATTTAGTATTGGAGGGCAGTGTGGAGGGAAAAAATCGTAGAGGGAGACCGAGAGATGAGTACACTAAGCAGATTCAGAAGGATGTAGGTTGCAGTAGGTACTGGGAGATGAAGAAGCTTGCACAGGATAGAGTAGCATGGAGAGCTGCATCAAACCAGTCTCAGGACTGAAGACCACAACAACAACAACATCTCGTATATTTTCCTTAAAACCAGCTTAGACACATATCCCTTTTTGTTTTACTGTTTTAATTCTGCCTGCAATATCGTTATTTCTAGGCATATATACACTCCATAGTGTAGCGTCGTCTGTTCATTATTTTACTGGATATTTTATAACACTTCCCCCTTCTGGTATATTTATTCTTGTAGTATACTTTAACAGTAGGACTATTCCTTTAAGAGGAGCTTCGCACGTGAGGAGCTATACACACACACACACACACACACACACACACACACACAGTAATTAGTATGTACCTCTAAAATCACACATGCCGTGCCAGGACGTGCCGAAGCACCACGTACCAGTGGCGACCTAACGCTATTGCCTCTACTCTTCTCTTTAGCTCCCTACGTGTCACACTTACGCTCTGTAGAAGCTGATGCCACGTTTTGTATTTAAATGCCATATACATTAAAATGTGACTTTCAAATGATCTGACACTGACAAGTAACATAGCTCGATGCAACGTGAACCATACATGCAGAGGACTACTGCAGTATACCACAGAAAGTGACTAAAAGAAACACGCAATGGGATGAACAGAAGTGATACTTATTGAAACACAACAATTATACTGGGGTCACCACGATTTACGAAGGCCCACTGGACATCATGAAAGGTGGTATTTGGTTCTTAATAGCGTATCTGATCACCATGAAGCCAACACTTGCTCTGAAACGTACTCCCATGACGACCACAAGGTTGGTAATGAGTTCCTGTGGCTGGCGACTGCTGGGTAGTCGTTGCTGCTTGCCGCCACGCTGCAGTACATCTCCCCACTGCGTCCCAATCGAGGGCGATGGAATTTAAGTCGGGGGAACGGGAAGGCCAGTCCATTCTCCGGAAATCCAAGAGCTATTAGGTGTGGTCGTGCCTTGTCATCTATGAAAGTGAAGTCAGGGCCGAAATCACCCTGAAAAGACGCGCTCGGGAAGGAGCACGGTGTCACAATGACGCTGACTACTGAGTGCAACACGTTTAAAGAGTTTGAGCTCGTTACACGCACACAAGATTATGCCTCCCCACACCAAAACACAGCGACTTGCAAAACGACCATGTTCGGTAGTGGACGTGGATGCATTACGTGTTCCCCCTCTCGCTATATAATGGTAGTCGAACACTGGCGGACATGATCGTCTTTGTGGCCCAAAGGTTAAGGTCTGAAGGGCATAAGGCTGCATGGGCTTCTTTTTTTTTTTTTTTTTTTTTTTTGGTCTTATGTCTTCTGACTGATCCGTTGTGCTCAATTATTTGCCGGATGTATTCCAGTCTGTCTTTCTCTACAGTTTTTCCTTCTAAGAGTTCCCCCTATAAACATGGAGGACATATCTCGTGGTCTTAACAATAGTTCTATCCCCCTGTCCCTTCCCCTTATCAGTGATTTCCACATATTACTTTCCTCTCCGATTCTGCGCAGACCTGCGTCATTCCTCACGTTATCAGTCCACCCAATTTTTAATATTCGACTATAGTACCACATCTTCAATGCTTCTATTGTCTTCTGTTCCGCTTTTCCCACAGTGTCTGTTTCACTTTCATACAATGATGTGGTTCAAATGTACATTCTCAGAAATTTCTTGCTCAAACTAAGGCCTATGTATCAAACTAGTGGACTTCTCCTGCCCAGGAATGCCGTTTGTGCCAGTTTTCTTTTGATGTCCTCCTTGCTCGGTCCGTTGTTGATTTTTTTGCTGCCTCCGTAGTAGCATTCCCTAACTTCATCTAATTCGTCACCATCAAACCTAATGTTAAGTGATCCGCTGTTCTCATTTATGCTGCTCCTCATTATTTTCATCATACTTTGATTTAGCCTCAATCCATATCACTGCTCTTCCCATTCAGCAGATCGTGTATTTCTTCTTCACTTTCACTTAGGATAGCAATGTTATCAGCGAATCATATCACTGATATCCTTTCACCTTGAACTTTAATTTCACTCCTGAAGCTTTCTTTTATTTCCATCATTACCTCTTCGATGTACAAATTGAACAGTAGAGGCGAAGGTCTACATCCCGGTCTTACACCCCTTTTAATCTGAGAACTTAGTTAGTCGTCCACTCTTAGTATTCCCTCTTGGCTTTTGTACATATTGTGTATTACCCGTGTTTCCCTAAAACATATCACTATCTTAGAATTTCGAACATATTGCACTATTTTACATTGTCGAACGCTTTTTCCAGGTCGACAGATCCTACGACCGTGTCCTGATTTTTCTTTAGTCTCGCTTCCGCTATCAACCGCAGCGGCTCTGGACAGGGAGGCCACGTCCGATCAAACTGCCTCCGGCGCCGCTTTGTCCAGGCGCCACGTGCGGATCCAGTGTAGACAGCGGTGCCGACCGTGTTCTCGCTTACGTGGAAGCGGCGCGGGCGGCCCATGACACAGCCTCACGCGACTGCGAGCTCAGCCACCGATGACGCCTTGCCAGCGCCGCCGCACAACGAGATGCCCTTGAAGGACACAACACCCTCCACCACCACCACTGTCGCCGTACCAGAGGGTTTGGTTCCAGACGCCGGCCTCATGGCCGAAGGTGCTGACCCCAGCCCTCTGATGGGGGACACACAGGCGCGGAAACAACGGTCGCCAAAGCGGCATAAGAAATGCGGTCTCTCAACGGAAGACGACCAACACGACAGAGACAAGGAGCAAGCTGCCGACACCTTCTCTGACTCTCCATTACCAGTATACTCTACCAGTGCCCCCACAAGGCAGACATCTGACGCCACGGGGAGGAACTGACCTCGCCCACCCAAGGCGTTGCCACGACCAGCGCCCCTGGACAATGACCAGGTGACGAAGTACACTATCAACGCTGATGCGCTTTCACTGACCACATCCGTGCTCGGTGACTGAGCTGCTGAAATGGAGGCAGAAGACATATCAGACGCCCTTGACACTCCCCCGCCACAAGGGACTTGCGCCCCACTTAGCGAGTCTCTAACACCCATAGAAGGGTCAACATGCCTGTCACAAGGATGGTAGCTAAGTGATCCCGTTACCACCGAGGGGCCGCCTTTTGCATCTACATACTTCGAATTAAGATGTTCCACCCCTACTGTGTGGGTACAATAAAGTCAACAGCAATACTCGTCATCAATACGAGCGCTTTCCATGACATGATCTGGTCGGTGGACTCAGATATCACCCTCCTTCACACAGATCTGCAACTGAACCTCTCTGGGTACACAACCTACCGCATTCCATCGAGCGACGGTGGTGGTGGTGGAACCGCCATCCTGGTACGTGACGGCATCGAGGGATCAGACATGACGTATCGAGGCCTTGCCATTACTGTGGGAGCAGTTCCTACTGTCAACATGCACTCTAGAATATCTAGCCTCTGTGAAGGGGTCACCTTTTATTCCGACGAAACTTCTCCACTCCTGAATGGGAATACGTAACATTACGTCTTTTTAAATCATTTTGTTCCCTTCCCTGAAGGGGATAGGGAGGGCTGCTATAGTAGTGCTTCTTCATGCTCTGTTCGGCCTTAGGTTGACACATATTTATTTAACTTTATTTTCTCACAATTTTAAGAAACAATATTTATTTTATTGGTTTTTATAGAATATAATACTAAGTCATGTGTTTAGTACTAGTGTTTAGTACTAGTTTATACTAAGTATATTTGGTTTTTCTACCCTTATATTTAATTACTGATCTCACTGCTGTGTGCAGTGACTGGTGACTACAATGTTTGCTTGTGGAGCGAAGGCCCCCTTGTAGTTTGCTGCATTGGTTGCTGTGTTCTGGTTCTTCTTCTCTTGGTCTTGTTTTTCGTCCAGGACCAAGAGTAGCAGAACCAGAACACTAGGTCATACGCGGCGATTTTAATAGCGTCCCGAATCCAGCTGACCAACCTCCATGCTACTCTACCTGGCTGGCACTACGGGATGTGTCACTTCAAGAGACGTATTGTCTCCTGCAGTGGGACCGGTGTGACTGTTCATGCTTCACCGAATACTCTGCTAAACGCCTCGACCGCATATACGTCTCCCGCGCCTCAACAAGAGATGCAGACCTAAGGCCGATAGCCTTCACCGACCATTTGGCATGCATTCATTCGGTCACACTCCCCCGACAACTGACATACCAAAGCCACGGTTCATGAACGCTGAACGTTTCCTACTTATTCGACGACTCATGTTGCGGGTGATCGCTGCTACGCGAGAACGCCTCATCCGGAGTCTGATGTACATACTTCCACCTTACATTGGTGGCTCGAACGCGCCAAGTCGGGCCTCCTTTTGCCTGGTGTAGTGCAGCAACTCGAGGTGGCATGGAATCAAGACCCCTGCATAAATATTTAGCCATGCTGTCTATACAGCTGTTCGTAATTGCGGAAGTGTCGGCTTCACAGACATACCTCGACCGTGCGATCGACTCCCATGGGACATGGGCGTAACAGAGGGTGCAAGCGTCGGCAACGTCGGACTTTTATAACACAGAGCTGAAGGAACAAATGACACAGCCCCCATCATGAGACGGGCAGACAGCGGTTAATCGTCTCAAAGCTCGCCTACTCCGTCTAACCGCAGAACAGCTTGAAGGAGTACGAGTCTGGCGAGAGCGCAGGATACCATCCCAACCGAAATGGCATCCGTATAGCACGGCGTCAAAGAGAGACGCTGCCGCAAGCGACACCTTCTAACATCAGCAGAGACAGCACCAGGTAGACGCGTCGATATGCAGTTTACCATCGCTGCAGCTTTCTTCCAGCATTATTGGACATTTATGCCGAGGTCCCACGGATCGTCCACCAGTACGAAGACATCGTGCGTGATTTGCTTGTCCCCAAAGTAATGGCCCAGGACGACTGCGTGCTAGTTCCCATAAATAATGAAAACTTAACAGCGGCCTTGCCCTGAATGAACCACCCAGACCAGATGGTTTCTCGAACGGATTCTACCGCGCCTTCTATCCCCTGATAGGCGCTCAATGGGTTCAGATGATTCAAGACATCCTCCACAAAGATTTTACCGTCCCCACATATCGCGGGCTGCTACAGCGGACACGTGCGCTGCTTCGTGACAGCAGATTCCGCAACAAAGGTATAATTCTCCAGACGGGTTGCGTCAACATTCACCTAGCGTCAAACTTAACTATTTTGCACACAATCCTCCCCTAACGGTCACCAAGGTCCACAGTTCCCAGGCGGCGTATATCATTTTGTGAGTGTAGGTTAAATATTCAGATCCCACTACGCTATTTTAACAAGGCCTCCAGGCAGCTGCTGGGATCTTACACAACGCATGCTGGTGTTCCTGTTGCAACGACAGCCAGAATCTCTCATGCCGGACGAATTCCTAAGCCCAGATACTTTTTACTTTCTCGCCGCCAGAATGAAAGCCGTTAACTATCTAAAGGGCGTGTCTGTGTATTACCTTTTTATAAGGCGCGCCCGAAAGCACTCTCGACTTCTGGTTCCACCTGAAGATGACTCATAAGGCGTTCCGCCGCATTGCATTATTTAGACGCATTATTCGAGGATCCTCCTGCTGGTTGGGGCGTTCCGAGTACCAGAAGGCACACCTGAAGATGCTTTATGACACATGAGTGATCCTCCGAGAGAAAGGAATCCTCCATTAATTTGCGCGAAAGCGCAATAAACTGAAAACATAATAATAATAAAATAAATAAGTTTTTTCAAATAAAACGTCTTTGATGCTATGAGATCCCTTTCCTTCCTATGCTCTGGGAGGATGGCAATGGGACGCTTTAGCCAGGCCTCAGAAGACCAACCTTGCGGTCTCCGCCCCCGTCGCTCATCTCGGTCTTGGAAATAAAAGAGACTCGTTAAAGAAAAAAAATCGGTTAAGGCGACCGTACGCGTGTAGTGGAAATTCCGGGATGACGTCCCAGTCCAGTACATGTTTTCACTGCCGTCATTCCATTATGCAGAAAGTGGATGGTCCTATTCACAAATTAGAATAAATTTCGTGTATGTAATAAAGTGCTTACCTTCAAGTGATGTAACAAGAATAATATAATTGACGTACATTTAGCCAGACAATTGCAATTTAAGAAAGTTTTTACTAAATATAAGGGAACAAGCTTCCTTTCTAAAACTCAGTGACAGCATGGAGGGTGTATATTAAAACTAGTATGACTGCTTCTCAGCAGGTGCAGCCCTGCTGAGGACAAAATGTAGGACCACTTCTCCCGCACTTACCGCCTTACCACACATTGCCCTTCACATCTGCAGCTCTGGAATACTCTCAAATGGCGACGCTACAACATAGTATCTGGCCGTTAGAAGAGCAAAAATTATATCTCAAGCAATTGATGAAGTTGGTAACTGAGTGGTAACTCCTTTTTGTAACATTTGATGGAGAACTATGCTGACTCAAGCTACATGGTGGCTATAATTGAGTCGATCAACCGGAAAAATGGCCACCTCAGCTTTTTTCCAAATTACGCTCACTGTACGCATGGTTTGGTGAGGCAGGGCGTCATGTCCCACCAGCAGAAGTGCTCGCTAGAAGGGCGCTGAATCAGAGAAGGATCCATGTCCATATAAACAAGCGTATAATAGACTAATTCCAAATGAAAAAACAAAACAAAAAACAAAAAATTGCACTGATTCACTCTTCCGTTGGTTCTTGGTAGATAATTTAATACATTATGAATAAAACACACACAACACTGGCGTAATATTCTACAATATTTTTCATTTGTTACACGAATCGGTTTTCGGCTGTTACGCCATTATCGAGATTACTTATCTTCGTACCTGTTACGCCATCATAAGTAATCTCGATAATGGCGTAGCAACAGCAAACTGGTTCGTGTAGCAAATAAAAGATAATGTTGAATATTACACCAGCGGTGAGTGTATCTCATTCACAACGTAAAAATGAAGAAACCATAAATTGTAAAGAAAATTCTACAGTACATACTCGACGAGCAGAAACCGTTTTATAACATTGTCTCCCAGCAGCCAGAGAAGGTGGACAAGATAAAGATGAAGCATACCCACCATTGTGTGCTTTACTGTATTTTGTTAGCTTTTGTGCGTTTTGGGTACATTGTGAATAAACCAGGATGCTCGCAACACGTTCTTTTACGCAGTGTTGCCAGTTGAGTCTATCAGTAGATCGAGTTTCACTACTCATGGCCATCACACTAATACATATGGGAAGGGGAGGCTTGCAAAACTCATAGGTGATATTTTTATGAGTTGTGGTGGGATCAGTCATGGAAAAATTCCTGTAGGAGTTGGTGTTAGAGCTGCACCTATTTTAGACTGAAGTCAGCTGATAGGTATAACTTTTAAAAGGAAGTCCCTCTAACTAAGGATCAGCTTCAGAGGACGTCATGTTTCCAAGTAGAGAAGGTTTTGGCACATTTCATCAAAGCATAAGAGGTATTAGAGATGAAGTTAGTGAAGTGCTTATAGATGTTGACTGGTTGACTGTGAAATTATAGGTATATCGGAGCACCACTTAAATAATTTGACAGTTCAGAGGCTTACTTTACCAGGATAGAGATTCGCTGGCTGTTTTTCAAGGAGTTCCTTGCGTTGGGGTGAGTGGCCATGTAAGTAAAAAAAAACAGTAGTGTATTTGAGTCCATACAGGCATCACGGCACTACACTGAACAGATATTTGAATGTTGTGCAGGGGCAGTTGCATTTAGTGAAACTAAACTTCTAACTTTTGTTGTTTATAGGTCCTCTAACTCTGACTTCAGTGCATTTCTGCTCAAGCTAGAGAGGGTTCTTGATTCACTTTGTAGTAAGTACTAGAATGTAGTTATATGTAGTGAATTCAGTATAAATTTTGTATATGATAGTGGAAGAAAAAGGATGCTAGTAGCTCATATGATCTGATGCAGATTGTGTTGTTTCCATCTAGGGTGCAGGGGAACAGTAGCACAGCCATATGCAATATTCTTATTCATTCTTCGTCTGTAGAGGGCCATTATGTTAGTAAAAGGGTGAAAGGCCTTTCAGACCATGATGAACAAATTTTAACACTAGCAGGATTTTGTACTCAAACGAATGTTACATATAATTACAAACTATGTACGAAAGTTAATACAACGGCAATAGAGAGTTTGTTAAACGTCGTCAAGGAACAAGAGTGGCAGCATATTTGTAATGGTGATAACATAGATGACAAATCTAATGCTTTCCTTAATACGTTTCTCACGCTCTTTGAGATCTTATTTTCATTAGAACAACCTAAACTGTGTACTAGCAGTAAAACGCGGCGTGGGTAACTGGCTAATGGGATAAGGATTTTACGTAAAACAAAACGGGAATTACATCAAAATTTTAGAAGTAGTCACAGTCAAGCTACAGTAGCCCATTCCAAACAGTACTGTATGGAGCTTAAAATGTTATTAGGAAGGCAAACAGCATGTGATACGAAAATAGATCATTATTCACAGGATAAAATTAAAACCATATGGTCATTTGTAAAGGACATTTCTGGTCATTAGCAAATGGTCGACGATATCAAGTCAGTTCGTAGTAAAAATATTTCTGTTGCTGATAAATCAGATATGTGTACAGTATTTAACAATCATTTTCGAAGAACTGCTGTTGAATTAAATAAA
This sequence comes from Schistocerca gregaria, assembly GCF_023897955.1. NCBI lineage: Eukaryota > Metazoa > Arthropoda > Insecta > Orthoptera > Acrididae > Schistocerca > Schistocerca gregaria. The sequence goes on from NC_064921.1 coordinate 542,043,829, forward strand.
AATTTAGTCTCTATATTGTATCATAAAACTCTCTTGGCAAATGCCTTTCTGAGATTGATATCTGAAATACACCTCTGTGATACAGGCAAGGCGGAGATTAAGACAATAATTAAATCACTGAAGACTAAGTACAGTCATGGATATGATGGAGGGCCTCGCAGAATATTAAAGTACTGTATTTGGCCATATTTGAAATTTTATCTTTAGGAATGGTCAGTTTCCTGGACGATTAAAATACTCGGTAGTAAAGCCACTTTCTAAAAAAGGTGAAAGTGCTAATGTATACAGTTTTAGACCTATTTATATGCCATCAGCGTTCGCTTAAGTTATTGGAAAGGATGTGTATGTAAGGATAATTGATTATTTTATATCACATAATTTGCTATCAAATGTACAGTTCGGCTTTAGGAGTCGTGTAACAACTGAAAATACTATATTCTCTTTGCTCTGAGAGGTACTGGATGAGTTAAACAGAAGTGTTCGAACTCTATGCGTATTTTTTGAGGTAACTAAGGCATTTGATTGTGTTGATCACAATATATTGCTCCTGAAGTTGGAGAATATTTTTTGGTCACCAGTCTTCTGACTGGTTTGATGCATCTCAGAGTAGCACTTACAACCTACGTCCCCAATTATTTGCTGGCTATATTCCAATCACTGTCCTCCTCTACAGTTTTTGTCCTCTACTGCTGTCTCTAGTACCATGGATCCATTCCTTCATGTCTTAACAGATGACCTATCATCCTGTCCCTTCTCCTTATCAGTGTTTCCACATATTCCTTTCCTGTCCGAATCTGCAGAGAACCTCCTACTTCCTTACCAACAGTCCACCGAATTTTCAACATTCATCTGTTGCACCACATCTCAAATGCTTCGATTCTCTTCTGTTCCGGTTTTCCCACATACCATGTTTCACTACCATACAATTTGTACTCCAGACGTAAATTCACAGAAATTTCTTCCTCAAATTACGTCCGATATTGGATACTAGTAGACTTTCCTTGGCCAGCAATGCCCTTTTTGCCATTGCTAGTCTGTTTTTGATGTACTCCTTGCTCCGTCCGTCATTGGTTACTTTCTGCCTAGGTAGCATAATACCTTAACTTCATCTGCTTCGTGACCATCAATCCTGATGCTAAGTTTCTCGCAGTTCTCGTTTCTACTACTTCTCAGTACCTTCGTCTTTCTTATATTTACTCTCAGACTGTGCTCTGTACTCACTAGAATGCTCATTCAGTTCAGCAGATCGTGTAATTCTTCTTCACTTTCACTCAGGGTAGCAATGTCATCAGCGAATCGTATCATTGATATCCTTTCACCTTGGATTTTAATTCCACTCCTGAACCTTTCTTTTATTTCCACCATTGCATCACCGATGTACAGATTTAACAATGGGGGCGAAAGGCTACATCGTTGTCTTACGCCCTTTATAATATGAGAACTTCGTTCTTGGTCCTTCACTCTTATTATTACGTCTTGGCAGTTGTACATATTGTGTATGACTCGTCTCTCTCTATAGCTTACCACAACGTTTTCCAGAATTTCGAACATATCGCACAATTTTATGTTGTCGAATGCTTTTTCCAGGTCGACAAATCCTATGAACATGTCTTGGTTTTTCTTTAGTCTGAGCCGGAACGTCAGAATTCCCTTCTCGTGCGTTTACTTTTCCCTGAGCCAAACAGATCGTCGTCCAGCACATCCTCAATTTTCTTTTCCATTCTCCTGTATATCATTCTTGTAAGCAACTTGGATGCATGAGCTGTTAAGCTGATTGTCCGATAATTCTCACACTTATCAGCACTTGCCGTCTTCGGAATTGTATGGATGATGCTTTTCCGAAAATCAGACGGTATGTCGCCAGACTCGTACATTCTATAAGCAATGTGAATAGTCGTTGCCACTTCCCCCAATGATTCTAGAAATTCTGATGGAATGTTGTCTATGTCTCTGCCGTACTTGATCTTAAGTACACCAAAGCTCTTTTAAATTCTGATTCTAATACCTCTTCTAAATTGACTCTTATTTCTTCTTTTGTCACATGAGACAAATCTCCCCCCTCATAGAGGCCTTCACTGTATTCTTTCCACCTATCCACTCTCTCCTCTGCACTTAACAGTGGAATTTCCGCTTCAGTCTGAATGTTATCACCCTTGCTTTCAATGTCACTGAAGGTTGTTTCGGCTTTCCTGAATGCTGAGTGTGTCATTCCGACAATCATTTCTTTTTCGATGTCTTCATGTTTTTCCTGCAGTCATTTCGTCTTAACTTCCCCGCACTTCCTATTTATTTCATTCCTCGGTGACTTTTATTTGTCTATGCCTGAGCTTCCTGGAGCATTTTTGTACTTCCTCCTTCCATCGATCAAATGAAGTATTTCTTTTGTTACCCATGGTTTCCCCGCAGTTACCTTATTTGTACCCACGTTTTCCTTCCCAACTTCTGTTATGGTCCTTTTTTGAGGTCTCCATTCCTCTTCAACTGTAGTGCAAACTGAGCTATTCCGCGTTGCTGTATCTATAGCCTTCGACAACTTGAAGTTTATCTCGTCATTCCTTAGTACTTCCTTACCCATTTCTTTGCGTATTAATTCTTCCTGACTAATGCCTTAAAATTTAGCCTACTCTTCATCACTACTAAATTGTGATCTGAGTTTATATCTGCTCCTGTGTTCACCATACCATCCAGTATCTGACTTCGGAAGATTGGAATTTTGTGGTATGTTCCAGTGGGACCAAACTGCTAAGGTCATCGGTCCCTAGGCTCACACACTACTTAATCTAACTTAAACTAACCTACAATAAGGACAACGCACACTGCCCTGTCCCAGGTAGGACTCGTATCTCCGAAGGGTGAAGCCGTGCAAACCGTGGCAAGGTACCCCGCCCTAGACAGTACGTCTACCCCGGGCTGCTCTGCTTTCAGACTCTCTGTCTGACCATGATGTAATCTAACTGAAATCATCTCGTACCACCCGGTCTTTTCCAAGTATACCTCCTCCTGTTGTGATTCTTGAACAGAGTATTCGCTATTACTGGCTGAAACTAGTTACAGAACTCAATAAGCCTTTCTCGTCTCTCATTCCTTGTCCCAAGCCCATATTCTCCTGTAACCTTTTCTTCTTCTTCTTGCCCTACAACTGTATTCCAGTCTCCCATGACTATTAGGTTTTGATCCCCCTTTACATCCTTTATTAACCTTTCAATATCCATATACACTTTCTCTATCTCTTTCATCTTCACCTTGCGACGTCGGCATGTATACCTGAACTATCGTTGTCGCTGTTGGTTTGCTGACGATTCTGATAAGAACAACCCTGTCACTGAACTGTTCACAGAAACACACTCTCTTCCCTACCTTCCTATTCATAAGGAATCCTACTCCTGTTAGAGTATTTTCTGCTGCTGTTGATATTACCCTATACTCATCTGACCAGAAATCATTGACTACTTTTCGCTTCACTATACTGATCCTATAACACCCCCCTGCTTCGAGGGATTTGCGAAATTACTAGTTGACAACGACCGTGAATTATGAATTTTGACCCGCGTCGGGATAAGGCAGCCGAATCCGTAGTAAATAATGATTATACCGCGGGAAACAGGAGAGTTATACCTTGATCGTTACTGAATTAGTAATTTCATTCAATAAAGATCGGTAAATGAAATAATGGAAATAATTTGGAAATAAATTTTGCCAGTTAATATATTGCTGAAAGATATGAATAAGTTGTAAAAGCAATTAAAAAATCGGTCGCCAGCTCAACTGGTGCGCGACATTACTGTTAAGTACGTGAATAGTTGTGTCAAAAATAAAGTTTACCTGTTAGTAGCGCAGCAGGTGGAACGGGAACTGTTACGTAAAGTGCTGTGTCAGGCTCAGTAGTCATATAAAACAATGTCATAACAATCTAACTACACTGAAACAGTAATGGTTAACTTTCAATAAGTATTTTGATAGTTATTTTGTTCATAATTTGTCAGCTAAGTGCAATGCTGACAACACAGATAATTATCTATCGCGATTTTCAATATTGGACTGTCATTGAATCTTTAAAATTAGGTACTTTGCACAGTATAATCTACTGATAGTGAAATATATTGCTAATAATTGATTAACTATGTTTTGAATGATAATAATTCATTAATTGGGGGATTGTCAGGTAGAATAAGCTTTATAGTTTCATGGAATATCCTTGAACTAACTACATATGAATATGCATTGAAATAAATCTTCATAATCAGATTTATTACTTCAGTCTATTATTAAGTTACTACGGTTGGCGTAAGCTTGTTAAGTGCAACAATTAACTACCATAACAAGTCTGAAATTTACTCTTCACCGTCTATGCCAATAATGTGATAATTGACATATTTTCTCTTGATAAAGGCGTGACACACTCGGTTCAATAAGGTAAGGATCGGAAAGAATCTACTTGGTGTTATTGTCGGGTGGAATGTAACTGCAACACTTCGATTAGAGAGTGCTTGTTATTAACTGTTCAACTTCAGAGAAAAGCACAGTCACTGGCAAGCCTTCTACAGTTTTATCCTACGAAAATTACGTAGATCTTACTTCCCTCGTTGTCGGTGGATCGACGGAAGTCCAAGACAGAGACACATTGTGGCAGCGGGCTTTAGTGTTGCGACTTGGGCCCACAGTGCGCTTCACATTTAAGTCCTCGTTTCTTCAGCACTATGCCCATTAATCCATAATAACTTGCCCGGCAATGCTTCCAGATATGCCGACCATTACTTTCCCGTCGTACTTAGATTCACACACTAGCCGTTAGATGTAACACAGCTAGGACTAGCAGCACTCGACTGTATATCTTACTCCGAGCACGGCGTCTCTGCTACTACCAGCCGCTGACGCGCTCCCGCACCCAGCGGCACGACAAAGCAATCTCTCTGACTTCAACGTTAACTAAATATGCCATGACTTGCCAGTTTTAAATATCACATAATTTAAGCATAGTATTTACAATACATATTTACACTAGACCATACATCGTATACAAACAGTTTCATGTGTTAAATAAGCAAAAAAATTCATAGTAAGGCCTGCGTTGTAGTGTCACAATCCCTAGTATATCTAGTTTGAGCATTTGAATTTCCCTACCACGTTCTAGCTTCTGACTCGAAGAATTTTATTCTTTCGTTGATTATTCAGTCTTTTTCTCATGGTAACCTTCCCTTTGGCAGGCCCCTCCAGGAGATCCGAATGGGGGACTATTCCGGAATCATTGCCAATGGAGAGATCATTATGATACTTATATAATTACTGGCCACATGTCGTGTGGATACACGATACGTGTCTTTAATGCAGTGGTTTCCATTGCCTTCTACATCCTCGTGCCGTTGATTATTGCTGATCCTTCCTCCTTTAGGGGGCAGTTAGGGGAACTCGGGGGGGGGAATGGGATACTTAATGTTTAACAATTTTTATAAAATAAGGGAACGCAAGGAAACATTTCTTAAAGTTATAAAAAAAATACCTTGTAGTGTAACGTAATGTACCTTATTTTAAAATCACTTGAAACATTATATTTTGCATTTTTTACATTTTTAAAAAGAAAGTGTTGCATATTTCCCGTTCCACCCCACTCACGGGGAAGAATGGGATAAGGTTATTTTTTTGCTAAATTATTGAATAAACGTTGAATTTGAATTACGAATATCTTATTAAACTATGAAACTCTGTTGTATAAAAGGCAATCCAGACTAAGGAATGTGTAATTTAAACAATTAAAAAGTCATTCTTCAAAATAAGAAAATATTCTAATGTCGTTCTGAAAAATGTACAGTGCTTAAAAACCACCAAACCACTAACTACCAGTCGTTTCGACAATAGTCACAAATCAGTATTTCCTCTTCATCTTCACTGTCTATGGCAGCACATGAATTGTGTGCCCACTTGAAAAACCCTAACATGCGACCCAGCGGTCTTTAGAAACGGAGTAGAAGACCCCACAGTAGAGACACTCAGCATCCTCTCTCTCTGATTCTCTCTTCTCCATCATCTTCTCCCTTATGTTTATCTTAAGGTCTTTGATGTCCTCTGATTTTCTTGGGTGTACAGTTTGATATTTTTGCCTTATGTTGCATTGCAACTGACGTCTCTGTCCTGACATTGTTCATATTTGTCCACCCTCCTCCTTTCTGTAGGCCTACTTTACGTGCGTATGCATTCTGGAGTTCCTTCTTATAAGGAGAATCTGTTAATACGACGGTTTTTCCTTTTCGTCTTGTATTCTGCCGAGTATTTTGACAGATTAGTGGGTTTGTAATGACAGCCTCGGGCGATATCTGGAAAGCTGAGTTGTTCGGCGAACGTAGCTGGTTGGGAGAGTCTGGCATCCATGAACATCCAGGCTGGGGTCAATTATTGAGCCTTGGCCAGTCTTTGTCTTAGGACTATTAGTGGCAGGTTCAGTAGACACTGGAGACCCTGTAATCAATGTGTTAGGTTCTCCATCTGTAGAGTTCGTAGTCGGACGTTCGCAGTTTTCGAAGTCTGTTGGTGCTGATGGGAGGTAGTCTGCGTCTGATAACACATTCAGGTCAGACGGCCATATTCCAGTTCTTTTAAAGTCATTTATAGCCGTCGACATCGTTGCAGCACGTGAAAACGCGGCCCCAAATAGCGATTAATTTGGAAAAGAGTGACAACTCCGTAGCCATTTTTTTATCTCTTCAACTCAGAGGCTTGAGAAACGTTAGATCCAGGGGTTGTTATTTATGTGAAGTGTATGGCGGTAAAGAAAGGAGGACTACACCATTGTCTCTAGCCATATCAAGTAGGTACTCGTTTTTAGTGTGAGTTGTATGTTAATCAAAAATTAGAAGCAAGGGTGATTCTTTTGTGGCCTTAGAAAATCCCACAAACTCTCTAAACCATACTAGTAATAATTCGCTAGTGATCCACCCCGAGGGGTGAACTTCAGACCTGCCTCCTGTACGCTAAAATTCTTGTTTCTTTTACTTCCTTGGAAAGATAAGGGTGGGCGACATGTATTACCCAGATGCAGACATGCAGATGACTGCTGTAACGGTTTCTCCACGTTCTGAAGATGTTACCGCTGCTACTTGCCTTTTTCCCTTAAGTGCCATTATTTTCGACTGACTTATAGGATTAACTGTGAAGCCACTTTCATCACACTTGAATATGTTGTCAGCAGGCAGCTTGTACTTATGAGCAACATTATTGAGAAGAGAATTAAACAGTGAAATTGCCACTTTGTTGAATCCCATTGCTCGAGCACCAGAAGCATTTTCTGGCTTGCGAATATTCAGTGTCGGAAGACTCGTAATGAATTCTTTAAGCTGTAACGTGACGAACGACAACTAACTTAGATCTTGCACTTCAGACTAAATCAAAATGGCTTCCCTCACCTCCCTTCCGTTCTAAGAAATAGTTACATGCCCTTGCAACATGTTGCAGCACTCTCCAGCCTAGTAAAGAGCAATATCCCATTGCGCCCCGCTATCCCGTTCTGCCCCGAGTTACACTAATTGTGAAATTTTCGACCGTGAAAGTTTACATTTTACAGATTTGCAATGGATGTAGGCCAGTCTGAAGATGCCTCAATCAGGCGAAACGTATCATTCGTAAATAAATGATGAGTACGTCCCTGCTTCTGCAGCGTATAACAGTGGCCGCTGTACTATCCCTGCAATGTGTTGGAAAACGTTCTCTGAACACTTGTTGGTTTGCTTTTAGTCTGAGCTAACAATATGATAAGGAAGCCTTGTTGGCAGCGAAAGGGTACTGAACATTGGACTCTGTGAAATTCTCTGTAATTAATATGATATGTTAGCTTTAAATTATATTGTGGTTTAGTTTTCTTTTTATTGGAATGAATAAAATAATAATATTTATGTTCATTGACTTTCTACACCTGGTTGTGTGGCGATTCATCGATCACGTGGACCAATGTAATGAACTATCCTCTGACTATATGTAAACGTTTTAGATCTTTGTTTTGTTATTAAACTGTTGATAACTTAGAACAAAAATTTTTCCAGACGAATTCTGGTGGCGACCCAATAAAAAGCTGTGTTAATGCCGCTGAATTTTCGGCTGATGTCGACGAGAGGTACTGCACTGCACAGAGCCCTAAGAGGGATGCAGTCGATCCCCGTTACGGGAAGTGTGCTACGGAACGCAGTTTTCAACACTGTGCGCTGAGCGATCTGCTCCGCGACACTTGTGCCTGCACCAGCACTGTGCTCTGACACCAGGCCTGCCACAGTGGCCGCTTGTCCTGCTTTACAGGGCGGACAGTCCTCCGGACTCCCTCATTCTGTGATGAGCCACTAAGGTCCGACGTGTTGTCTATTACGCGTGATTTCATGACAATTAGAGCACTTTCCTAAGTGTTCTCGTAAGCAGCGCGAACAGCTGACCATTTCGCCGTACCATAACAATTCGCTCATTGTCAAACTCGTTTGTGTCAATGGAGCTCTGCATTCGTTGCCCGTATCGTCGCTATAATGGCTTCCCATTCGTCCCTGCCCAGCTCATATACATTCGTTTATGCGTCACGTGTCCAGAACGGTACCAAATGCTGGCATTCAATCTTGCCATGGGTAGTGGCCGTGTTTCGGTTCGTCAGTGTACTTACGCAAGAACTATACACCAGATTTAGTTAGTCTTGTTGTTGCGGTCTTCAGTGCGAAGACTCGTTTGTTGCAGCTCTCTATGTTACTCTACTCTGAGCAAGTCTGTTAATTTACGAACAACTACCACCAGCTTTTGAACCTGCTTACTCTATTTATCTCTTGATCTCCCTATACAATCACCCCCCCCCCCCCCAACTACCACTTCCCACCAATAGTAAACTAGTGATCCCTTGTTGGCTCAGAAAGTGTCCTATCAACCGGTCTCTTCTTTTAGTCAAGATGTGCCACAACTTTCTTTTCTCTGCTGTTCTATTCAAGACGTCCTCGTTAGTTACATAATCTGTCTACCTTATTTCCAGCAAACTTCGGTAGCACCATATTTTAAAAGTATCTATTCTCTTCTGGCCTGAACGGTTTATCGTCAGCGTTTCACATTCATACGAAACTACACCTCAGATCTTCAGACAAATACATTCAGAAAAACTTCGAGGCAAATCTATATTCATCAGTTATTTCATTACCCAAATATCAAACCCCATCTAATAATTTTAGTGTCTCGTTTCCTAATCGATTTTCCTCCCTGCCGCTTGATTTAATTCGACTGCATTCCGTTACCCTTGCTTAGCTTTTGTTGACATTTATCTTTTATCCTTCTTCAAGACAGTGTCCAGCCCATTCAACTGCTGTTACGAGACCACTGCTGTCTGTGACGGAACTACAGCGTCGGGCAAATAAAAGCGGTCCGGACGAGTGTATACGATTGTATGTTTGTGTGTGCGTATAACCACATCCCAGCAGGATGGAGCATCTGCCCATACAGCCGACCGAAACTTGGGGCACATTTACACAATCTTCGCCCTGTTAGAAGAGATCACTCTGTACGGAGCCCTGGCTGCCCTACCAGATCATCTGATCTGTCATTGTACGATTACTTTGTGTGGGGAGCCCTCAAGTCTAAGATGTATGGCAACAGCCCTCACAGTCTTCACCAACTGCAGCACAACATTTCGGATGTGACTGCAGCAGTTCCAGCTATCCAGCTCTGATTCGCCTTGAGCGACTTGCTTCCCAGGGTCCGAAAGAGTCCAGAAATGAGTGGTGGTCACTTTCAACATCTGCCATAGTCAGGACAGTACTGCAGTTCCTCCCCTCTGTTGTATTTCTTTGTACCTCGGAACTCCGTTTCCGACCACTTTTATCTGCCCTACCCAGTACAAAATCATTGATAAATCTCAAAGCTTTATTTCTTCCTCCAGAACTTAATTCCTTCTCCAGATTTATCTCTGGTTTCATTTGCTCCTTGTTCGGTGTACAGATTGATTAACATTGAGGATAGGATTCAAACCTGTCTCAACCTCTTCTCAACCGCTGATCCCTTTCGAGCTTCTCGACTCTTATTACTGCCGTCTGGTTTCTGTGCAAGTTGTAAGTAGCCTTTCGCACACCGTGTTTTACCTTGCTTTCTCATCTTTTCTAACACTGCAATTGTGTATTCCTGTCGGCATTTTCTCTTAGTCATAAATGTAGGATTTGCTTTTCCTTAACCAATCTTATAAGAAAAATCGGAGGGTCAGTAGTGCCTCGAGGGGTCCTACATTTCTGTGGAATCCAAATTGATCCTCCAGGATCTACACTCCTGGAAATTGAAATAAGAACACCGTGAATTCATTGTCCCAGGAAGGGGAAACTTTATTGACACATTCCTGGGGTCAGATACATCACATGATCACACTGACAGAACCACAGGCACATAGACACAGGCAACAGAGCATGCATAATGTCGGCACTAGTGCAGTGTATATCCACCTTTCGCAGCAATGCAGGATGCTATTCTCCCATGGAGACGATCGTAGAGATGCTAGATGTAGTCCTGTGGAACGGCTTGCCATGCCATTTCCACCTGGCGCCTCAGTTGGACCAGCGTTCGTGCTGTACGTGCAGACCGCGTGAGACGACGCTTCATCCAGTCCCAAACATGCTCAATGGGGGACAGATCCGGAGATCTTGCTGGCCAGGGTAGTTGACTTACACCTTCTAGAGCACGTTGGGTGGCACAGGATACATGCGGACGTGCATTGTCCTGTTGGAACAGCAAGTTCCCTTGCCGGTCTAGGAATGGTAGAACGATGGGTTCGATGACGGTTTGGATGTACCGTGCACTGTTCTGTGTCCCCTCGACGATCACCAGAGGTGTACGGCCAGTGTAGGAGATCGCTCCCCACACCATGATTCCGGGTGTTGGCCCTGTGTGCCTGGGTCGTATGCAGTCCTGATTGTGGCGCTCACCTGCACAGCGCCAAACATGCATACGACCATCATTGGCACCAAGGCAGAAGCGATTCTCATCGCTGAAGACGACACGTCTCCTTTCGTCCCTCCATTTACCCTGTCGCGACACCACAGGAGGCAGGCTGCACGATGTTGTGGCGTGAGCGGAAGACGGCCTAACGGTGTGCGGGACCGTAGCCCAGCTTCATGGAGACGGTTGCGAATGGTCCTCGCCGATACCCCAGGAGCAACAGTGTCCCTAATTTGCTGGGAAGTGGCGGTGCGGTCCCCTACGGCACTGCGTAGGATCCTACGGTCTTGGCGTGCATCCGTGCGTCGCTGCGGTCCGGTCCCAGGTCGACGGGCACGTGCACCTTCCGCCGACCACTGGCGACATCATCGATGTACTGTGGAGATCTCACGCCTCACGTGTTGAGCAATTCGGCGGTACGTCCACCCGGCCTTCCGCATGCCCACTATACGCCCTCGCTCAAAGTCCGTCAACTGCACATACGGTTCACGTACACGCTGTCACGGCAAGCTACCAGTGTTAAAGACTGCGATGGAGCTCCGTATGCCACGGCAAACTGGCTGACACTGACGGCGGCGGTGCACAAATGCTGCGCAGCTAGCGCCATTCGACGGCCAACACCGCGGTTCCTGGTGTGTCCGCTGTGCTGTACGTGTTATCATTGCTTGTACAGCCCTCTCGCAGTGTCCGGAGCAAGTATGGTGGGTCTGACACACCGGTGTCAATGTGTTCTTTTTTCCACTTCCAGGAGTGTATATCTACATGATTACTCTGCAATTCACATTTAAGTGCTTGGCAGACGGTTCATCGAACCACAATCATACAATCTCTCTACCATTCCACTCCCGAACAGCGCGCGGGAAAAACGAACACCTAAACCTTTCTGTTCGAGCTCTGATTTCTCTTATTTTATTTTGATGATCATTCCTACCTATGTAGGTTGGACTCAACAAAATATTATTGCGTTCGGAAGAGAAAGTTGGTGACTGAAATTTCTTAAATAGATCTCGCCGCGACGAAAAACGCCTATGCTTTAATGACTTCCATCCCAACTCGCATATCATATCTGCCACACTCTCTCTCCTGTTACGTGATGATACAAAACGAGTTGCCCTTTTTTGCACCATTTCGATGTCCTCCGTCATAAGACCTGGTAAGGATCCCACACCGCACGGCAATATTCTAACAGAGAACGAACGAGTATAGTGTAAGCTGTCTCTTTAGTGGACTTGTTGCATCTTCTAAGTGTCCTGCCAATGAAACACAACCTTTTGGCTCGCCTTCCCCACAATATTATCTATGTGGTCTTTCCAGCTAAAGTTGTTCGTAATTTTAACGCCCAGGTACTTATTGGAATTGACTGCCTTGAGAGTTGTCGGTTTTTACATTTTTATTCATTTATTTATTATTCGGTGCAGTTGTGGATGCCCTTGCTGTTGAAGGTGAGGCAGGCTACACAGTGGTCGTCAACTGTCGTCATAGGCAAGTTGGACAAGGGCTGAAATGATTAGCAAACATGTTAACACAGTAAACAGAAGATGTACTTAACTTCATGACGGTCGTGGGGTGGTATCGACACTAGACACCACACTTGTTCATTACCTGGAGGAGAAGTACAGAATAAGGAAGGAAAGTTGCACCAGACACCTGATATCTCGATATGAAATACAGCCATCAATATTCAGATCAAGAGAAGCTCTTTGTGCAGGCAGTAAAGCGAATGACGTCTTCTGCTAGAACCCACCGATTACTGCTATGTGTAAGGTGAATCAAGAGATGTCGATGAGAATGTTTCGGAACTCGTTTAATTTTGCTATGGCACATGGAGGACACTGACCAGCTAAGGGACTGGAGGAACGCGATGCAACAAGACCTTCAAATAGTGGCGATACGTCACCGCACAGGTAGTCGGTCAGTGTGAAGAACTGAGAGATGCACAACGCCTTATTTGTTGGAGAATGCCGTATGAAACCCGTATTGTGTGCAAATGTTCTCGAAAGCGGCGAAGGCAGCTCTCAGGGTATAGATTTTTTGTGTCTCTGAAAACCGTGTAACCGCAGGGATGGAGAAGTTAAGTTTAAGGGATTACAGATCAGTATCTAATTCATATAGAGTCAACATGGAAAAAAGAGGAGTTGCTACTTATATAAAAACTGGACACAAAGTCAAAATATTGAAACAAATAGTTTTTGTGTAGATCAGACCCTTGAAGCATGTGCTTGTGGGTTGCTACTTCAATATACTTCTATAGTAATAGTAACAATCCACAGATTCCCTCAAGGTAACTTTCAGCTATTCATGAAAAATCTAGAGGCATTATTGAGTTACCTGTCAGACAAAAAGAAGCCGTTAGTAGTTTGTGGTGATTTTAGTGTAGATTTCTTAAAACACACGGATAGGAAAAATGAGCTAGAATCCTTGTTTTGTTGTTTCCATCTAGTATCTGTTCTAAATTTTACAACTTGTGTGCAGCAGGATAGTAGGCCACTTATCGATAACATTTTCATAGAAAGGGTTCAGGCAGAAACAATTAATATGTACCCAGTCGTTAATGGGCTATCTGATCATGATGCACAGTTTTGTGGTTGGCAGGAGAGCCAACACCGTGTTACTAGAGAAGGCCGAAAGGCACGCGATTCACCTCACGCAGGCTGGCGTGAGGTCTGGAACAAGACAAGGAAATTAGAATTTAGAAACAACGGGCGTAGCTGGTGGAATGCTTAACTTTAATCCATTAATGAAGAATGTCGCTCTTGACGGTATATAGTTCACAATATGAATAGTAACTGATAATGGCGCCTTGCTAGGTCGTAGCAAATGACGAAGCTGAAGGGTATGCTAAACTATCTTCTCGGCAAATGAGAACGTAAGTAGGCAGTGAACCATAGGTAGCAAAGTCGGCTGTACAACTGGGGCAAGTGCTAGGAACTCTCTCTAGATCTGCCGCGTGGCGGCGCTCGGTCTGCAATCAGTGATAGTGGCGACACGCGGGTCCAACGTATACTACCGGACCGCGGCCGATTTAAAGGCTACCCACCTAGCAAGTGTGGTGTCTGGCGGTGACACTACATTCCTTCCCCGCAAATCGGCGTACGGTTGTGGCGTAAGGCTTCCGCCCGCCGTGGGGAAGACCCCACATTGACGTATGCGACGAGGTGGGGAGCCTAACAACAGGCGAGGCTGTGCCACCCGCACCCTGCCATTCGGACCGTGTGGAGCTAGGAAACGCCTGAAAACCTGCTCCAGGGTGCACGCCAACATTCGGTGTATGCGCCCGTAGAGAGACAGGAGCGGTCGAAGGGTCGACCTCCAGCGGACCGGGGTACCCGACGGGCGAAGACGACATCTGCTCCGGAGCGGGCAAGAGTTCCATGTCGGAGGACAACTGGTCACGGGAAGCGATCGGCGGCGCGTGATCCAGGGAGGCGCCCGGCGGTTGCAGCGACGCGGCCACTGCGGGCGTCGCCGGCGGGAGAACAGGCGGCGGCGGGGTTGGCGGCGGCGCGTCGCCATGGGGCAAAATGGAAGGCAGCGTCGGTAACACCTGGGGCTGAGGCAAGCCAGTAGATGGGTCCCCAGGGCGCTGGACGGACGGCACCGTCGCTGAAAGCAGACGGCGAGCGGCAGATCCCGTGCGACGACAGAGGCGCAGCTGATTGAGATGCCGACACACCTCACCAGAGGCCCCCAAAACCAGGTACATAGCGCTGCCGAGGCAGCGAAGAATGCGCCCTTCGAGCCAACGCCGTGAACCTCGATAGTGGCGATCGTAGACAACGTCGCCTGGAGCAAAAGCAGGTGTCTGCCGCTGCACAGGAACCTGATGCGGCGGATGTAGCAAAGACAGCAAGGTTCGATGATGACGACCGTGGGGCAACTCAGCCGGCGAGCGACCATCTCGGGGTTGAGAGCGATACGAGGACAAAAAGAGCAATAACGCGTCCTCCCGAGAATGCGACTCCTTCATCTTCAACATCTGTGACTTGAAACTCCTGCCCAATCGTTCAGCGGCACCGTTTGACTTTGGCGAAAACGGCGCCGACGTCAGATGTTGAATACCATTGGCTTTGCGGAATGAGTGAAATTCAACGGACATGAATTGTGGGCCATTGTCCGAAACAATAGTCTGTGGAAGACCTTCAATGCAAAAGATAGCGGATAACGCTTGGATGGTGGCAGATGACGTCTTGGAAAACATCCGGACTACAAAAGGAAAATTACTGAATGAATCTACCACAACCAACCATCGAGCATTCCAGAATGGACCAGCAAAATCGATGTGTAAGCGTTGCCAAGGGGAAGTGACTTTTGGCCATGCAAAGAATTTCCGCGGTGGTGCTGATTGTTGTTCGGCACACACCATGCAAGAAGGGCACATATTCGTAATCGCGGCATCGATTCCGAACCAAATACAGTGCTGACTATATCCCAATGTCCTTGGTGGAGAAGCTGTAAGACAGAGGACTGTAACGAACGTGGTACCACGACCCTGGACTGATCATTATCAGAACGCAACAGCAAAACACCACGTCTTACAAAAAGTCTCTCCTTGTGAGCAAAAAATCGGCGAACCAACGGGTCCCCGATCCGTGAGTTTGACAAGGGCCATTGCGTAGCAACAAAACGCAGAACGGGAGCAAGGACAGGGTCGGCAGCTACGGCTGTAGCTGCACGACGAAAATCAGTCTGAAACGATTGTACCACGTCATCGGTTTCAGCATCAATGAACATACAAGCAAGTTCTGAGGAGTCGAATGCCCTATCCCCAGCAACAGGCAAGCGGGACAACGTATCGGCGTTTCCGTGCTTAGCAGTGGACCGATACAAGATATCGTAGCGGTACTGCGAGAGGAAAATAGACCAGAGTATGAATTTCTGCGCTGTACGTGGAGGTACAGGCTTGGTCGGATGAAAAAGCGATGTCAAAGGTTTGTGGTCTTTGACTATGGTAAAGTGACGACCATACAAGAAATCATGAAACTTTATAACACCAAATACGAGAGACAATGCTTCTTTCTCGATCTGTGAATAATTTCTTTGAGCAGACGAGAGCAATTTGGACGGAAAGGCAATAGGGCGATCGTGCGATCCATCTTTGTACGCAAGCACAGCAGCGATACCGAAATCCGATGCATCCACCATCAACAAGAGGGGCTTCTGGGGATCGAATGGAGTAAGGTGTGGGACTGGGATGTATGCCTTGGGCATTGAGTACATGTCCCAGGTATGGCAAACCACGAGCAAAAAACACACATTTGTCTTTCCGCAAGCGAAGACCATGTTGTCGCAAGACCTGAAATAATGTTCTGAGATTGGCCAAATGTTCTTCTTCCGTCTTTCCAGAGATCACAATATTGTCCAGATAATTTGCTGCAGTAGGGACCGACGCACAAACAGTTTGTAGATATTGCTGAAACAATGCAGGGGCGGATGCACACCCGAATGGCAGTCGTTTGAATTGATACAACCCAAGATGAGTGTTAACCACCAAAAACGCGCTGGAATTATTTGTCCACCGGTTTTTGCAAGAACGCATCTGCGAGGTCCAACTTCGAAAATTATTTACCCGGGCACAGTTTGTCAAAAAAATCTTCCGGGTGGGGTAAAGGAAAGGTTGCAATCACTAGTTGTGGATTCACTGTTGCCTTGAAGTCCACAGAAAGTCTCAACGTTCCGGAAGGTTTTGGCAAAATTACTAAGGGCGATGCCCAGAGAGAAGCCTGCACAGGTTCAATTACACCTTGTGATTCCAAATCGTGTAATGTTTTTGCGACCTCATCACGCAATGCGTGGGGAACATTGCGCGGTCTGAAAAATTACGGTTGCGCGTTTATTTTCAGTTCCAAATGTGCTTTATAGTTCTTAGCGCAACCGAAGCCCGGTGCAAAAATGTCTGCAAATTCTTCACATAGACGAGAAACACTGACTGAAGGCACCGTCTGGTTCACTGGGACCTGATTTACTATAGACAAGTTAAACAACAGAAATAAATCGAAACCAAACAAGTTCACTGCAGAAGAAGAACGAAGGACGTAAAATGACACAAGTTTTGTTTGTCCTTTGTATGTTGCAAGAAGGTTGCACTGTCCTAACACAGGGATCTCTTACCTGAATAGGTAGTTAACTTAACATTTGCGGTACGCAACGGAGGTGTGCCCAGCAGTTTGTCGTTAATGTCCAAGTCTCACGTGGCTGAGAGCCTGGCGGCAGCGGCGCGGCCGGCCGCGAGGGCTGTTTACTGCTCGGTGCAGCTCGCCCGGCGGGCCGGTTAACCTGACACACTGCTGGCGAAGTTTCAAATGATTCCTGAGCAAAGTCAAGTGTGTGCTGCCGATCCAATATATCCATCCCTTGTTGAAGGGAGGGATTTACTAGTTTCAAAATCTGTTCCCTTATACGAACATCAGAAACGTTCTGTGCAATTGCATCGCGTACCATACTATCTGAATAAGGAAGTCCACAATGACACTCAAAAGCACAATCCCTAGTAAGGCCTTGCAAGGTTGCAACCCACTCCCGATTAGTCTGACCTGCCGTACGTTTTGTACGAAAGAAGGTATACCTTTGCGCAACTACATTGATTGATTCTTTGAAATATGCATCTAATGCAGACAAAATTTCTTCGTAGGACAGAGTTGCTACGTCGTGGCCGGGAAATAATTTGACTATCACACGGTACGTGTTCACCCCGACTGAAGATAAGAAAAAAGGCTGCCGCTCGTTACCTTGAATTGTGTAGGCGGCGAGATGGAATACAAATTGGCGTGACCGCTCCGTCCAGTTTTCCAGTGCAGCATCAAAAGGTCGAAAAGTTGGTGCAACAGCGTGTTGTGGCTGCGTTAGCGGTGAAGCCGCTGCTGCCGCATCGTTTTGCATCGCACGAGCTGTCCAAGGGCATCCAGTAAGGCCTGCGTCTGCTGATTCTGTAAGCGATAAAATTCGGACAGTACATCTGGAGACTGTGCGAAGCCATTACACAAGTAAATCAGGGCAATATCGATAAGAACGCGGTTCTGCCTCGTCGCCAATTTTGTGGTTGGCAAGAGAGCCAACACCGTGTTACCAGAGGAGGCTAAAGGCACGCGATTTAGTTCACGCAGACTGGCGTGAGGTCTGGAACAGGACAAGGAAATTAGATTTTAGAAATAACGGACGTAGCTGGTGGAATACTTAACTTTAATCCATTAATGATGAACGTCACTCTTGACGGTACATAGTTCACAATATCAATAGTAACAGATAATGGCGCCTTGCTAGGTCGTAGCAAATGACGAAGCTGAAGGCTATGCTAAACTATCTTCTTGGCAAATGAGAAATAAGTAGGCAGTGAACCATCGCTAGCAAAGTCGGCTGTACAATTGGGGCAAGTGCTAGGAAGTCTCTAGATCTGCCGCGTGGCGGCGCTCGGTGTGCAATCACTGATAGTGGCGACACGCGGGTCCGACGTATACTAGGCTACCACTTAGCAAGTGTGGTGTCTGGCGGTGACACTACACACAGTTAATGGAAATAACACATGTAGCATCTTACAGGCTTCAGGCAGGTTCATACAAGGCAGGGAGGCTTATTGATGTGAACAGGGTACAGAGTTTTAAGAGCAGCCTAGGAGAGGTTGAATGGGATGAAGTATACACAGAAAATGATGCTGATGCCAAATTCAATTTATTCCACCGTCTCAATATTTGGAAGTAGTTTTCTTGAAATGTTATCCAAAAAAGCCATTACAAAGTCAAGTAAGCCATGGATTACTAAGGGAATTAAGATATCGTGTAAGAGGAAGAATGAAACATATGTACGGGCCAGAATAAGTCAGGATCCGATGTGATTTGCTTACTACAAATATCACTGCAATATTAAAAGGAAAGTCATTCAGAAGTTGAGAAGCTTATGTGTTTTGACAGATATTAATAATGTGGATAATACGATTACATCTACATGGAATATTGTAAAACGGGAGATGGGGCAGCCTGACAGTGCACAGCATACCATAGTAATAAAGCTAAATGATGATGTTGTGAGTGATAATTCATAAGTTACAAGTATTTTTAACAATCACATTCTAATGCTGCAAAAAAAGGGTTAAAGGATTCAGTTAAGTAGGAAACAAATATGTTAATAATGTGAGTCCCCAAGACTTTTGACCATTAGAAATAGCACGAAGATCCCTCACTGAAATTAAGCGAATTATAAATATGCTGAAAAACAAGAGCTCATGTGGTGTTGATGGAGTCCCTAACAGAATTTTGAAGTGTTGTTCTAATTTAATAAGTGGACTCCTTAGTGATATATGTAATGTTTCGCTGGCACAGGGAATTTTTCAGGCAGATTGAAATACGCAATTGTCAAACCTCTACATAAGAAACGGGACAAGAGTGACTTAAATAATTATAGAGAAATCTCATTGCTGACTTCATTTCCTAAAATATTCGAAAAAGTTATTATTCAAGAGTAGTTTCACATTTAAGTGAAAATAATTTACTCAGCTTGTCACAATTCGGATTCTGGAAGTGTTATTCGACTGAGAATGCTATCTACACATTTACCCGTCAAATACTACAAGCCCAAAATAAAAAATTATCACCAGTTGCTAATTTCTGTGATCTTTCCAAGGCGTCTGATCATGTGGATCATATCACACTCTTAGGAAAACTCAATTTTTATGGAATTGAAGGCTATACCATCAGCTGGTTTGAATCATAGTTAACGAACAGAAAGCAAAAAGTTGTGCTGAATAGCACAAATAATGTTGGGAGAGTGGTAAAGTCTGGTGAATAAGGAGTTGTCAGAAAGGGATTCCAACAGGATTCCATTTTGGGTCCTCTGTTGTTCCTTATTCATGTGAATGACCTCTCACTGTCCGCCCCCGGTAGCTGAGTGGTCAGCGCGACAGAATGTCAATCCTAGGAGCCCGGGCTCGATTCCCGGCTGTGTCGGAGATTTTCTCCGATCAGACACTGCATGTTGTGTTGTCCTAATCATCAACATTTCATCCCCATTGACGCGCAACTCGTCGAAGTGGCGTCTAATCGAAAGACTTGCACCCAGCGAACGGTCTAACTGACGGCAGACCCTAGTCACATGACATTTTATTTACCTCTCACTTATTATTCAGCAAGCAGAACTAGTACTTTTTGCAGATGACACCAGTGTTATAATAAGTCCCATTCCTGAAAAAAACAGCTGAATATATTGTTAAGGATGTCTTTGAAAGAATTAGTCAGAGGTTCTCAGAAAATTGACTATCTCTTAATTATGAAAAAACTCAACATATCCAGTTCTGTACACCGAACAGAGTCATACCGACAACTGATGTAGCATATGAACAGGGCTCAGTTAACACGGTAGATTTCTCCAAACTTTTGGGTGTTCACATCGATGTCAACTTGAACTGGAAGAAGCATATTACTGAGCTTCTCAAATAATGGAGTTCAGCTTCTATCGCTCTTCGTATAATCGCTAGTCTTGGTAGTAAACAGATGAGGTCCAAACTTACTTTGCATATTTCCACTCAATAATGTCTTATAGTATAGTTTTCTGGGGTAACTCACCACTTATACGTAAAGTATTGATTGCACAAAAGAGAGCAGTGAGAATAATTAGTGGTGTTCACCCAAGTACGTCATGTATACACCTGTTCAAAGAGTTAGGTATATAACTGCACCACCAGAGTACATACATTCGCTAATGAAATTCGTCATAAATATTCCATCTCAGTTCGCGAAGAACAGTGATGTTCATACGTGCAACACTATCGGGAAAAATGACCTTTCCTATCCGGTACTGAAGCTGTCAGTTGCTTAAAAAGTAGTACATTATTCAGCAACAAAAAATGTTTGATCATTTGCCCAACAACATAAAGTTTCTGGCAGGTAGTAGATCAAATTTTAAATCTGGATTAAAATTATTTCATTTGGACAACTCCTTCTACTCCATCGACTAGTTTATGTTTCAGAACTCATAAAAAAAATGTACCTCTAAATGCAGTTGCATGTGTAGAATTAAAAGTTTCAGTAATATTAATATTAGCACTATTCATGTGTGTATGTATATCTATAATCTGTCTTGTTCCACATCACATCGGTAAAATAATCGCGAAAGTGATCTACGGGATATGACACCACTAAACTAAACCAAACAGTCTCAAATTCTGGATTTCGAAGGTTAAGTAGATCAGTTTTGTATCCGTCTGTCCTTATATACTACTACAGTATAAGCATGTTGTCAACGGTGATACACATCACTTCGATACCTCGGAAAACCGACCAGAGCCTTGATAATGGTCTCAATTCGGCGAAGAAGAGAGCCCACTGCTTTCACTTAATAAGGTCAAGGCCTTCGGTCCAGTTTGTATATCGGTAAGGTACCTTTCAGAGTATGCTGATACAATAGCTCCATATTTAACAATTATATTCAATCACTCGCTCATAGAAAGATCAGCACCCAAAAAGTGGAAAATATCCCAACTCACACCAATACCCGTAAAGGGAAATATGAGAAATCCGCTGAATTACAAGCCCATATCACTAACTTCGATTTGCAGCAGGGTTTTGGAACATATACTGTGTTCGAACATTATAAATTACCTTGGAGAAAACGATTTATTGACACATAATCGGCACCAAAACAGAAAAAATCGTTCTTGTGAAACACAACTAGCATTTTAAACTCATGAAGTAATGAGTGCTATCGACAGGGGATGTCAAAGTGATTCCATATTTCTGGATTTCCAGAAGACTTTCGACACCATTCCTCATAAGCGTCTTTTAACCATAATGCGTGCGTATGGAATATCGTCTCAGTTGTACGACTGGATTCGTGATTTCCTGTCAGAAAGGTCACAGTTCGTAGTAATAGACGGAAAGTCATCGAGTAAAACAGAAGTAAAATCCGGCGCTCCCCAAGGAAGTGTTATAGGTCCTCTATTGTTCCTGATCTTCCCGTTAATTAACGACATAGGAAACAATCAGAGTAGCCCTCTTAGATTTTTTGATGCCGTCTTGTATAGTAGTCAGATGACCAAAACGAATTGCAAAATGATTTAAATACGATATCTGTGTGGTGCGAAAAGCGGCAATTGACCCTGAATAAGGAATCGTTTGGAGTTATTCACATGAGTACTAAAAGAAATCCGCAAAATTCGATTACCTGATAAGTCACGCAAACCAGAAGGCTGTAAATTCAACTAAATACTTAGGGATTACAATTACAAATTACCTAAACTGGAACGATCACGTAGATAGTGTTGTGGGTAGAGCAAACCAAAGACTGCTTTTCATTGGCAGAACTCTTAGAATGTGCAACACGTCTACTAAAGAGACTGCATACACCACATTTGTCCGCCCTATTCTGGACTGATGAGTGACATCGAAAAATTTCCAAGAAGGGCAGCTCGTTTTGTATTATCGCAAAATAGGGGAACGAGTGCCACGGACATAATACTTGAATTGTAGTGGTAATTATTAAAACGAAGGCGTTTTTAGTTGCTACGGGAAGTTCTCATGAAATTTCAGTCACCAGTTTTTTCCTCCGATTGCGAAACCATTCTGTTGGCACCCACCTACATAGGGAGAAACGATCATCATGATAAAAGAAAAGAAATCAGGGCCGACACAGAAAAATTTAAGTGCTCGTTTTTCCCTCGGGCCGTTAGAGAGTGTAACGGTAGAGTGACAGCTTGAAGGTGGTTCATTGAACCTTCTGCCGAACACTTTATTGTGAATAGCAGAGTAATCACGTAGATGCAGATGTAGATCTATGGGTACAATATGCGGCTGAAGTCAGTCATTGATGAGCAGATCAGGAATAGCTACGAGACTGCAGGGATTTTGACTGGTCTGTGTCACTTGCTGTCACAACTCCAGAATTATTGTACATGATTAAGAACAGGCGATTTAGCAGATCAGTCGAAATGCGTCAGTGCCCTCGCTGTTCGTCATGGAAGGAGCGTATGCTCGTAGCACTCCATTAAGCCATTCAGGAAAATCACGAGAAACCTCTAAATCTAGGTGGCTGGACGGGGACGTGAACCAGAGACCTCCTAAGTACGAGACCTGCGCCGAAAGATGGAAGTGTGCCCAGTGTGCAAGTCACGAACATATGAAAGAAATTTGAGCTGTGGGACGACTAGATCGTAACGTAAACACGTGGTTCGTGTCCGCTGTAACTTCAATGAGTCGACTCCAGTCATTCATGGTACGAAAAATATCGCCAAACCATTGCGGGTCACTCCCAGCCTGAATTATAAGCAACACACACTGGCAGTTAAACGACTCATTTGGTTGTCAGAGCAGTTTGTGCCTTATACTATTTGAAAAGAGACAACTTTTGGTCGACACGGCATGCCTCACAGTCAAATTCAATCCGGCGTATGGAGCAGTGAAGGCATGCAAGCCTTATGTCTCATTTTGAACGAATCGGGTTTTTCGAGGTAACCGACACGGAATTTTCAATGCAGACAGTTTCCTACCAGATGCTCACATGGAAACTGATTTAAATAGACCTAAATTCACTTAAAACAGCAATATCTGTTGGAGATGAAACTGATTAGATTCATTGTCAGTCCGTGACGTTAGGATCTTTCTGCTACCACTGGATTTACGTTGTGTTGCATGGAGACGAGTAATACACCAGTTCTTGGACACGTTGGACATTCCACGCTGCTATTCTAAGAAATCGAGCTTCTACATTCTAGTTGTGATCACGGTCAAGTTGAAACACGACAGTTGCATCCTGCCACTTTGTCTCGTCTCAACGTCCACCCACGTGACTGCGCTGTTCCCATACAACCTAATGCCACAACTTTACATCTCTCCAAACCGTGCTGTTTTAAGTGGTGACAGATATATTGCCTGGAGAGCTTGTGAGTCGTATTACGGTGTCCTGAACACAAGTACAATGAAAAAGGTACCTCATCAGGCACTGAATAGAGAGCATAACCAAGTGGCCCTGAAAATGCTTCATGCATATTAAGGCAGTAGAATTTGCATCGTGCGCGCATGTCGTGGTCGTACGCTAGCGTTCTCGCTTCCCACGCCCGCGTTCCCGTGTTCGATTCCCGGCGGGGTCAGGGATTTTCTTTGCCTCGTGATGGCTGGGTGTTGTGTGATGTCCTTAGGTTAGTTAGGTTTAAGTAGTTCTAAGTTCTAGGGGACTGATGACCATAGATGTTAAGTCCCATAGTGCTCAGAGCCATTTGAACCATTTTTTAGTACTCTCGGCGCATGTGGTGCAGGCTGGGTAGTCAATTTCAAGGTGAGTGAACTATTTTCCAGACGTTTTATCCTGATCACCCCGTTTGAATCAGAGGCAGCAAGCTGAGGGTTTCGCAGTGCGAATGGGTGGCCTCTCTCTTGTACGTAGCTTCCGCCAAGGTGTTAACCCTGGTGCCTCCAGCACCTTCCGGAGGCAACAGATGCGCAGTCTGCGTGTGGCCACCAGTGTGCGCTCTGCCTCCCAGACCTTACAAAGCACCTACACCCACATTTGCTACATATCGACGGGAAACCATCTTGAACTACATCTCAGATTCTGTTGTTTCGCAATCCATTGACGGTTACGTTAGTAATTTTGGGAGTTTGGAAAAAGATGTAAGATTAGAGTTTAACATTGCGCAAACGACGAGGTCATTAAGTAGGAGAACAGGCTCGGCTTGGAGAAGGAAATCAGCCACATTCTTCTGATAGGAATCAGCCCAGCATTTGCCTCATCTATTTACGGAAACCACGGGAAAAAAAATCTGGATGAACGGCTAGGGACTTGTACTACCGACTTCCCGAATGCGATCCCAATGTGTCAAACTCTGAGCCACATAGCTCGGTTCATTTCCCAGTGTCCGCTACATCCATGGTGAACTATAATATACTGAAGAGTGTGTCAGTAATACTGACAGTATCTTCGAAATGATCGGTCATCATGACGAAGACGTCAGCAATGCTCATTATCTTCTGTTAGAAACAACTTTTCAAAGAAGGTAGACTCCTTCCGCAATCACTGTCGCGTACATTTATTGGACTGAAGAATAATTTACTGTTAGGACGCAGAGCGGTTTATCGAAAGGCGCATGTTCATCAGAAATGAAAGTGATATCCCAGGGCTGAACGTAATTTAAAGCCATAGAACCGCTAATGTTCTGAATACACAAACCGACTTATCATAATAGCATTCGAATTGCTTTCTCGTTGTTCGCTGAGAGTCGTGCAGTGTATAAGAATGTATTGTCAGTAGATGATCGTAAGGGAATGTATTATGGCTTCGTTTGTTAAATCATTTACATGACTGCCACAGTTTCGTGTTTGAAATTTTTAGAAGGTTCTGTTCGTAAGAGGCGGAAAAAACGCAGTAGTCCCCGATCAATGATTGTTCTTGAACTTTCGGTGTCCGCCACTACTACGAATTTGGGAAATCAGTGGTTGCGTAGACGACTGGAAAACTTTCGTTTATTGGAACCAATCGGCAACTGAGTGCACATGAAAAAAAGTTAGAGCAGCCAGTTATGGAGTACGGCCACTGTGTCTCGAGTCCTTATTAAAGTACCGCCAGTGTGGCTCGAGTCCCTATCGAGCAGGCGAGGCAGTAGACATCGAAAAACAAACGAGGAGCACAACACGTAAGTGCAGCCCAGATGGAAACGCAGTAGAATTTCTCTGGGAACTGAATGGGAGCCTTTGGAAGAGAAAGAATGCTGCTATCGGCAAAACCTGTTGGGTGAATTTCAAGGAACCGGTGAAAGGATAATGTTCAACTTATACACTCGTGTTCGTAATGTCTTGTCGGTATCTGAAAAATTGTATTAAACTTATTTAGATATCGAAATGTGTTAGCGTCGCCGTCCGAGGTGGCCGAGCGGTTCTAGGCGCTACAGCCTGGAACCGCGCGACCGCTACGGTCGCAAGTTCGAATCCTGCCTTGGGCATGGATGTGTGTGATGTCCTTAGGTTAGTTAGGTTTAAGTAGTTCTAAGTTCTAGGGGACTGATGATGTCCGATGTTAAGTCCCATGGTGCTCAGAGCCATTTGAGCCTTTTTTTTTTTTAGCGTCAGCGGAGGAAGACAGAACTACGTGGAAGTTTAATTTTGAATGGAAAATGTGTGCAACGCATGCTACACGATGCGAAATCGAAACTAGACGGTACATTTAACAATTTGGCTGCGAGAGAATGATCCTTTTTCATTGAAAGTAATATATGCTATTTGGTTCAAAAACAAATGACCCAGATCAAAATTTTGACCTTGAATATTGTTAATCTATATCTTGGGTCTTGAAAACAATGACTGTTCCGTAATTGTTGGTTTAATCAAACAGCATGTGAACATAACATTTAACGCATGTGACTTTCTAATAAAATTGTTGAAAACTTACAAGATGGCACTTTACTGAGATCTTCTACTGGTATTAAGCTTATTACCTAATATATTATTTACACAAATAACACTCTGACAATCACTGTGCCTTACATGGCGTTTAATTTTGATGATAATTAATTGGCCTACCAGTGCGCAAGGAACGCTCGTCTTTTCTGCAACCTGTTACTGTTAGGAAAATTGATCTGACTATCCAAAACCTTCAGGTAGATGGCTGCATTTATTATCTAGGCCTTTCAATATCTCCAGAGTAAAATTCGAGTCAAAAGAGAGTTCCTTGTTGAGAATATGTTACATTAGCCATATGGATGAGAGCATGATCAATATATAGTACTCAGTCATCTCGACCACTAAAACAGGCTAACTGGAGAAATCTGGGCATGATTATTTCACTTCAAACAAAAACATAAGAATAGTTACAAGCTGAATTCGTAATTGTGCCTCCTTTTAGGATACTTAGGAAGAATAACTGATTTTTGTGTCTTTTTCGCTAAGTGATATTTCTGTTTTTTTTTCTAAGTGATTATTCAGTCTCTTTTGCTAGAGCTTCGTCTTTTTTGCTATGTGATTCTTTGAATGTTTTCGCTAGAGCTTAATCTTTTTTGTTAATCGATTTCTCAGACTTTTTTACTAGAACTTCGTACTCTCAGACTTTTTACTAGAACTTCGTAAATTAGCCACAGATGTCTACTGATCAGTTTCTTTGCATACTACAGCTGTCAGATGAAGCTTCCTGCCTCAGGCAACGTAAATGGATAATGTCATTTATTACTCAATATACGCTGTCAAAAATAATTAACACAAGGGGGTATAAGCTTACAGCATTTATTTCTCATTTATTCTTTACAGGAATTATCACTTTATCGATGGGAGGGGGTAAACAGTTCCGGCATTCACCTTACAACCAAGGGAAACCTCCCGAAAACCCTGGTCGGAACTGAGGGACCACGATGAGCTGTCATGCAGAGGCATTGTCCTCAGATCAGCAGTGCGCGGGAGACGCGTAGTGTGGGTGGCGTGGGTAATGTCGCTGCTGGGTAGTGTGGCCGACGATTATCTGATGTGTAGAGCTGCAGATACGTGGCTTAGTCTCGTGGGCGTGCAGCGTAGACTCTTAGGTGGGAAGCGTAGATTCGTGGATGCGAAGTGTAGACTCGTGGATGCGAAGCGTAGACTCGTGGATGCGAAGCGTAGACTTGGGGTCGCGTAGTGTAGAGTCCCATCCGAGTTGACTGGTAGATGCAAACAGTTCGTTGCTTTCCCGGATGTGTAATCGTAGACACACAAAGTCACAGACATGTAGCACCAAACATGTAGAAGTCACTGACGTGAAGACCCAGACGCATGAGAGTGAGATGCGTAGCGACAGCTGGCGCGTAGTCCTGCAGGCGTGTAGAGTCGCAGATGTGCGTATTCACAGATGTGCAGATTCTCGGATGTGCAGTCTCTCAGATGTGCAGAGTCGCAGAAGTGAAGAGTGCATACGTGAAGAGTCGCAGACGAGCATTCGCCGACGCACCTGTGGACAGACGTACTTACCTATACTTACGTGAGAAGTTCTCGCCGTCCAATGCTGCCGACGTCCGCCCCGATAGCTGAGTAGTGAGCGTGACGGATTCCCGTCCTACGGGCCGCGGTTCGATTCCCGGCTGGGTCGGGGATTTTCACCGCCCACGGACTGGGTGTTGTGTCTTCATCATCATTTGATGCCCATCCGGCTTGCAGGTCGCCCAATGCGGCTTCGAATATAATACGAGCAGCACCAAGGCGGCCGGACGGGCCAATGACGGCAAACGCTCTCTTCATTTCCAGTGCTGCCGTCGTCCCGTGTTGCTCTCTCCTGCTCCTGAAGTCGTCTGTGTTTCAGCGGCAGAGCGACTCCTTATATAGCCCCTCCTCTTTGTTGAGCTGCATTTCCGAGGAAATAGTCCGTGTGCAGTATTGTTGTCCTGGTTCTAACTAACATTATAGTAACCGGCAATACGGTTGGCTAGTGTCCGTGCTATAATTTTTTTTGGGAGAGACTCTAACCCAACATTTCTGAGAACATCGCTTTTAGCTGTTTGGACGTTTTAATGATTTGTAAGCGCTAAGCAGCTGCAGAAACAAATGTTCGAATCTTGATTCTCATGATGATTTTACGACAGCTACTGCGCTTTTCACCAATAAAACAGCAGTCTTTCATCGACAGCCTTCTAACGCGCTTATCGTCTGAATCTTTTGCCTGAAACCGAAAGCGACGTCAGTCGATTAGTAGTATATCTGAGGTAAAATGTCGCATGGTTAATCAGAATGTTTTTTTCTCTTATCCATTTAGTTTATATTTTCAGATTGTTACCGTGGACATATATAACTCAATACCAGTTTCCATTACAATAACACAACCAACGTATTTACTGGTTCCTATCAGATCGTTGGAAATATTCATAGAAATTTTTGTGTGTGAGAAGGTGATGCTCTACTAAGGACGAGGTCTAGTGCTCTACCACCGAAATGGCTTCATCTAGGTGATCTACAGGGAGTGTAACGCTTTGCGATGGATATATAATAACGAATAAATGCCGGAGGTATAACGAAACGATTCGATAGAATTCCTG
Source organism: Schistocerca gregaria (assembly GCF_023897955.1). NCBI lineage: Eukaryota > Metazoa > Arthropoda > Insecta > Orthoptera > Acrididae > Schistocerca > Schistocerca gregaria. Next base: position 542,072,708 of record NC_064921.1, read on the forward strand.
TGCAGATAGCGGATAAATGTGCTGTTTTATGTAACATTGACGAAGAAAGATTGTTATGGATTCGTGGCTCCACAGTAACACCACAAAAAGGCAAGGTCCATCCGCTTATTATGTGTTTTTGGAAAGTGAGTGAATGCTGCGTGAAGGAGCTAATGGTAGTAAAGGCGTTGGATGTCCGCATCTCATTGACGATAGTGGGCATTGGCCATCTTGTGAAGCAAAAAGTAACCAGCCTTAGGTCGCCTGTGGTATGGGGCGCTCCTGCACATCCTATATGCTTGTAGTTTGAATGAGCAGCGTGTGTGGATTCACAAGCATACATTCATTACAAGAATAAACATATGACCTAAACAGCTGGGAGAGAGAGAGAGAAGGGTTAAAATTGAAGTCATATGTCTCTGAGGGATTCAGAGGATATCGTAAACTTAAAGAAAAAAGTATGAGTACGTAGATTAGATGTATCGGAAGGTCTCGAAATTTTCAAACACTTAGAGGAAAACGATGGCTACATTTTAAATGATCAGCTTCATCTTGCAGGTGGGCATTTTCTGGATGGCTTAAACGCCTCTACTTCTGTCCGAGGAGCTAGTTGATGGCCTCCGAACATGTATATTTTCCTTAAAATTCTGAATCAGTAAGAATAAGTCCTTTATTTTGTTATTTTACGATGGACATTACGTCGTCCACAGTTAAGCTGATGTTCAATATTTTAGTAAAGAACCACCTTAGACACATCCCCCTTTTTGTTTTACTGTTTTTATTCTGCCTGTAACATAGTTATTTCTAGGCATATACACACTCCATAGTATAGCTTCGTCTATTTATTATTCTAGTGGATATTTTAGAACACTTCCCGCTTATGGTATATTTATTCTTGTAGTATCCCTTAACAGCACGACCATTTCCCATAATAAGGGGTTTGCAAGTAAATATCTATATACACACAAAGACACACACATACACAGACACACACACACACACACACACACACACACACACACACACACACCCTCGCACAGTAATGAATATGTACTTCTGAAATCGCACATGCGCTTCCAGGACGTGCCGGGGCACCACGTACCAGACGTGACCTAAGGACAGTGCCTCTACTCTTTAGCTCCCTACGCGTCGCACTTACACTCTGTAGAATCCGATGCCACGTTTTGTATTTAAATGCCATATACATAAAAATGTGACTTTCAAATGATCTGCCACTGACAAGTAACATAGCTCGATGAAACTTGGACGATACATGCAGAGGACTACTGCAGTATACCACAGAAGGTGACTAAAAGAAACACGCAATGGGATAAACAGAACTGATACTTATTCAAAGACAACAATTACGCTGGAGTCACCGCGATTTACGAAGGTCCACTGGACATTGTAAAAGGTGGGATTAGCTTCTTAGTAGCATGTCTGATCACCATGAAGCCAACACTTGCCCTGAAACGTACTCCCATGATGACCACAAGGTTGGTAATGAGTTCCTGTGGCTGGCGACTGCAGGGTGGTCGTTGCTGCTTGCCGCCATGCTGCACTACATCTCCCCACTGCGTCCCAATCGAGGGCGATGGGATTTAAGTCGGGGGAACGGGAAGGCCAGCCCATTCTCCGGAAATCATTTCGATCCAAGAGCTCCTCAAACTGGGCTATTAGGTGTGGTCGTGCCTTGTCATCTATGAAAGTGAAGTCAGGGCCGAAATCACCCTGAAAAGACGCGCTCAGGAAGGAGAACGGTGTCACAATGACGCTGACTACTGAGTCCAACAATTTTAAAGAGTTTGAGCTCGTTCCACCCACACAAGGCTATGCCTCCCCACACCAAAACACAGCGACCTGCAAAACGACCATGTTCGGCAGTGGACGTGGATGCATTACGTGTTTCACCTCTCGCTATATAATGGTAGTCGAGCACTAGCGGACATGATCGTCTTGGTGGTCCAGATGTTAGGGTCTGCAACCTACGTCGTCAATTATTTGCCCTATGTATTCAAATCTCTGTCTTTGTCTACGGTTTTCCCCTCTTACCGCTCTCCATAGAACCATGGAGACTTACCTCCTTGCCTTAACAAACGTCCTATATCCTTTCCCTTCCCCTTGACAGTGATTTCCACATATTCGTTTCGTCTCCGATTCCATGCAGACTCTCATCATCCCTCACGTTATCAGTCCACCTAATCTTCATTATTCGCCTATAGCACCACATCTTAAATTCTTATTGTCTTCTGCTCCGCTTTTCCCACTGTTCATGTTTTACTTCCATACAATGCTGTGCTCCAACTGTACATTCTCAGTCACTTCTTGCTCAAACTAAGGCCTATGTTTCAAACTAATGGAATTATCCTGGCCAGGAATGCAGTTTTTGCCAATGCTATTCTGCTTTTGATGTGCTCCTTGCTCCGTCCGTTGTTGATTATTTTGTTGCCTCGGTAATCGCATTCCCTACCTTAATCTACTTCGTCACCATCAAACCTTATGTTAATTCACCCACTGTTCTAATTTCTTCTGCACCTCATTATTTTCATCTTTCTTTGATTTAGTCTCAATCCACATTCCGTACTTATTAGACTGCTCTTTCCATTCAGCAGATCGTGTATTTCGTCTTTACTTTCACTCAGGATAGCAATGTTATCAGCGAATGGTATCACTGATATCCTTTCCCCTTGAGCTTTAATTCCACTCGTTAACCTTTCTTTTATTTCCATGATTGCTTCTTCTATGTACAGATTGAACAATAGAGATGAAGGACTACATCCCCGACATACGCCCTTTTTAATCTCAGCACTTCGTTCTTGGTTCTTCACTTTTATTATTCGCTCTTGGCTGTTGTACATATTGTATAATACCCCTGTCTCAACACAACGTACCACTAGGTTTTTTAGAATTTCGAACATCTGTCACCATTTTACACTGTCGAAAGCTTTTTCCAGGTCGAAAATCCTACGACCGAGTCCTGATTCTTCATTACACTGGCTTATGTCATCAGCCTCGGCGGCTGTGGACAGGAAGGCCACGTCCGATCAAACTGCCTCCAGCGCTGCTTCGTACAGGCGCCAAGTGCGGAACCAGTGAAGACAACGGGCCCGACCGTGTTGTCGCTTATGTGGAAGCGGTGCGGCCGCCCCATGACACAGCCTCACGCGACTTCGAGCTCAGCCACCTTTAAGGCCTTGAGGGCGCCGCCGCACGACGAGATGCCCTTGAAGGACACAACGCCCTCCACCACCACCACTGTCGCCGTACCAGAGGGTTTGGTTCCAGACGCCGGCCTCATGGCCGAAGGTGCTGACCCCTGCTCTTCGACGGGGGACACACAGACGCGGAAACAAGGGTCTCCGCAGCGTCATAAGAAGAGCGATTCTCGACGGAAGACTACCAACGGGGCAGAGACAGGGAGCAAGCTACTGACACCGTCTCTGAATCTCCGTTGCCAGTAGACTCTACCAGTACCGTCCTAAGGCAGACATGCGACGCCATGGGGAGGACAGTGGCCTCGCCCACCCAAGACGTACCCATGACCGGCTCCCCTGGACAATGACCAGGCAACGGAGTCTATTGTCCGCGACCATGCGCTGTCACTGACCCCTTCCCTGCTCGGTGACTGATTTTCTGAAATGGAGGTAGAAGACCTACCAGATGCCTTTGACGCTCCTCTGCCACAAGGAAATGCCGCCCATGTTATTGAGAGCCTAATACCGGTAGAAGGATCACGTTAAACATGCCTGCCACAAGGATGGGAGCCAAGCGTCCCCTTTACCACCGAGGGGCCGCCTTTTGCATCTACATACTTCGAGTCAAGATGTCCCAGCCCTATTGTGTGGGTACAATAGCGTCAACAGCAACACTCTGTCATCAAACCGTGCTTTTTCCATTACATGCTCTTGGCGGCGGACCCATATATCACTCTTCTTTACACGGAGCAGCAACTGAACATCTCTGGGTAGACAGCCTACCGCAATCCATCTAGGGACGGTGCTGGTGGAACCGCCATCCTGTTACGTGACGGCATCGAATCATCAGGCATGACGTATCGAGGCCTTGAAATTACTGTGGGAGCAGTCCGTACTGTCAATGTATATGCACTCTTCAGAATGTCTCGCCGCTGTGAAAGGGTCATCTTTTATTCCGACGAAATTGCTCCACTCCTGAATGGGAATACGGAACACTAGATCATACGCGGTCATGTTAATAGCGTTCTGAATCCAGCGGCCATGCGCCGTGCTACTCTACCTGCCTGGCACTGTGGGATTTGTCGCTTCAAGAGACGTGGCGTCTCCTCCACTGGGACCGATGTGACTATTCAGACTTCACCGAGCACTCTGCTAGCCCCCTTGACCAGGTATACGCCTTCCGAGCCTCCACAAGAGATGCAGAACTAAGGTCGACAGCCTCCACCGACCATTTGTCATACATTCAAAAATGGCTCTGAGCACTATGGAGGAGGTGCACTCAGTAAACCAACTGGATCCATCTACGAAAAGAAATAGCATTCCAGACCATCATTCCTGGTTGTAGTTAGATTGGTATCCCACTGCTGTCTGGTGTGTCTCCAGACACGTCTTCTGCCTGTAAACTCATCGAGTGGAATAGAATTGTCTTCAGTGACGAGTCCCACTTCGAGCTGAGCTCCGATGACCAGCAAAGACGCTTCTGGAGACGGCCCAGACAGTGATAGGATACGAACCTCACTGTCGCGTTCCATATTGCATGACAACCAGGAGAGACTGTCTGGGGTGCCATTCCATTTCAAGGCATGTCCTATTTGGTTGCTATCCACGGCACCCTTACAGCACCGCGGTATGTCGACGTCTCGTATTGCTGTTCTTCATAGCAAGGCAGACCGAGCAAACAATGCCCACCCACGAGACATTCTACTGCTTGTCTTCGTGTTTGCAAACCCTATCTTGGCGAGCAAGGTCGCCAGGTCACTCCCAAATCGAGAACGTTTGGACCGTTAAGGACGGGGCTCTCCAACCAGCTCAGGACTTTGATGGCCTAACATGCGAAACCGACAGATTTTGGCGCGATGTTCCTCAGGAGGACAACCAAAAACTGTTTCAATAAATTCCAAGCCCAGTAGCTGCTTGCAATTTGTGAACCACTTTCTCAGCAATAAATCATCCAGTTTTTCTAAAATTGCCATTATTTGTTTGTCTGTACTCTTATATCACACATACGATTCGGATAACTCCTTTGGTGCGTCTTTTTATTTTCTACTACACTGTACATTGATGTGATAAAAGTCGGGTGTACCTCCCAGTATCCTGTCGGACCTCCTTTTGCTCTGCATAGTGCAGCAACTCGACGTGGATCAACAAGTCTTTAGAAGACCCCTGCAGAGATATTGAGCCATACTGCCTTTATGGCCGTCCACAATCGCGAAAGTGTTGCCGGTGCAGAATTTTGTGGACGAAGTGACCTCTCGAATCTGACCCCTAAATATTCGATGAGATTTATGCCAGGCGATCTGGGTAGCCAAATCATTCGCTCCAATCGTCCAGAAAGTTCTTCACGCCAGACATGAACAATCCGGAAGCACAGAATACTGTGATCCGTAAAAATTCAAACGCTGTTTGGGAACATAATGTCCATGAATTTTGTAAACGGTCTCCAACTACCCAAACATCCAAAGAACCCAGCCCTTTTCATGCAAACGCAGCCCACACCATTATGGAGCCGCCACCATCTTGCACAGTGTCTTGTTGACAACTTGGGTTAATTGTTTCGTGGGGTCAACGCCACACTCGAACCCCAGCATCGGCTCTACTAACTGAAGTCAGGACTCGTCTAACCAGGTCATGGTTTTTCAGTCATCTAGGGTTCTACTGATATAGCCACGAGCCCAGGAGAGACGCTGTAAGTGATGTGATGCTGTTAGGAAAGGCAGCCACGTCGGTCGTCTGTTGCCATAGCACACTGAAGCCAAATTGTGCCTCACTATTCTAAAAGATACGTTCGTAGTACGTCCCACCTTGACTTCTGCTGTTATTTCATGCAGTGTCACTTGTCCATTAGCACTGGCCACTCTACGCAAACGCCGGCCGGAGTGGCTGTTCGTTTGTAGGGGCTACAGTGTGGAGCCGAGCGACAGCTACGTTCGCTGGTTCGAATCCTGCCTCGGGCATGGATGTGTGTGATGTCCTTAGGTTAGTTAGGTTTAATTAATTCTAAGTTCTAGGCGACTGATGACCTCAGAAGTTAAGTCGCATAGTGCTCAGAGCCATTTGAACCATTATTTCTACCCAAACGCCGCTGCTTTCGGTCGTTACGTGAACTGGCCACTCTACGCAAACGCCGGCCGGAGTGGCTGTTCGTTTGTAGGGGCTACAGTGTGGAGCCGAGCGACAGCTACGGTCGCTGGTTCGAATCCTGCCTCGGGCATGGATGTGTGTGATGTCCTTAGGTTAGTTAGGTTTAATTAATTCTAAGTTCTAGGCGACTGATGACCTCAGAAGTTAAGTCGCATAGTGCTCAGAGCCATTTGAACCATTATTTCTACCCAAACGCCGCTGCTTTCGGTCGTTACGTGAAGACCGTCGTCCACTGTGTTGTCCATGACGAGAGGTAGCGGCTGAAATGTGGTATTTTCGGCACAGGCTTGATACTCTGGATATCGGAATATTGAATTCTCTAACGATTCCCGAAATGGAATGTTCCATTAGTGTAGCTACAACTACCATTTCACGTTCAAAATCTGTTAACTCCCGTCGTAAGGCTATAATTACTTTGCAAAGCTTTCCACATGAATCACCTAAGTATAAATGACAGCTCCGCCAATGCACAGCCCTTTTATACCTTGTGTACGCGATAATACTGCCTTCTATATATCTGTATATAGCTATCCCATAACTTATGCCGCCTCAGTGTATATATGTTACGTTCCATGCGTGACGAATTATTCAAACTGGTAGGGTTGGGTTGTTTGGGGGGAGGGGGGAGGGAGACCAGACAGCGAGGTCATCGGTCTCATCCGACTAGGGAAGGAAGTCGGCCGTGCTCTTTCAAAGGAACTATCCCGGCATTTCCCAGGAGCGATTTAGGGAAATCACGGAAAACCTAACTCAGGATGGCCGGACGCGGTATTGAACCATCGTCCTCCCAAATGCGTGTCCAGTGTGCTAACCACTGCGTTAACACTGGTAGGAAAATGAGTACAATTAGTTAAATACTTATATTTCTGTGAATTTTGAATTTGATGCGTACCGCTTACGCGGTGACGTTTTAAGCTCACAACCATATATAGTTCACTATTACGTACGATGCTTCATCTGCGGTGTGCAGACATGCGCGCTTCAATGTAGACGCACCTGACTTGGTAACACAACTATACTCAAACTTACGCACAGATCGTTGCGGAGGAGGTCTTGAATCATTTGAACCCACTGAGCGCCCATCAGGGGATAGAAGGTGCGGTAGAATTCGTTCGAGAAGCCATCTGGTCTGCGTGGTTCATTCAGGGCGCCTCGTGCCAAGGCCGCTGTTAAGTTTTCACCATTTATGGGAACTAGCACGGAGTCGTCCTGGGCCATTACTTTGGGGACGAGCAAATCACGGACAATGTCTTCGTACTGGTGGACGATCCGTGGGACCTCGGCATGAATGTCCAATAACGCTGGAAGAAAACTGCAGCGATGGTACACTGCGTGTCGACGCGTCTACCTGGTGCTGTCTCTACTCTTGTTACAAGGTGTCGCTTGCAGTGACGTTTCTCTCTGGTGACGTGATATACGAATGCCATTTCGGTTGGGATAGTATCCTGCGCTCTCGTCAGACTCGTACTCCTTCAAGCTGTTCTGCGGTGAGACGGAGTAGGCGAGCTTTGAGACGATTAACCGCTGTCTGCCCGTCTCATGATGTGGGCTGTGTCATTGGTTCCTTCAGCTCTGTGTTATAAAAGTCCGACGTTGCCGACGCTTGCACCCTCTGTTACGCCCATGTCCCATGGGAGTCGATCGCACGGCCGAGGTATGTTTGTGAAGCCGACACTTCCGCAATTACGAACAGCTGTATAGACAGCATGGCTAAATATTTCTGCAGGGGACTTGATTCCATGCCACCTCGAGTTGCAGCACTACACCAGGCACAAGGAGATCCGACTTGGCGCGGCCGAGCCACCAATGTAAGGTGGAAGTATGTACATCAGACTCCGGATGAGACGTGCCCACGTAGCAGCGATCACTCGCCAACGTGAGTCCTCATATAAGTAGGAAACATTCAGCGTCCATGAACTGTGACTTCTGTACGTGAGTTGTCGGGGGAGTGTGACCGAATGAATGTATGTCAAATGGTCGGTAGAGGATGTCGGCCTTAATTTTGCATCTCTTGTCGAGGCTTGGGAGACGTATATCTGGTCAAGGGGGCTAGCAGAGTGCTCGGTGAAGTATGAATAGTCACATCGGTCCCAGTGCAGGAGACGCCACGTCTCTTTAAGTGACAAATACCATAGTGCCAGGCAGGTAGAGTAGCAAGGCGTAAGGCCGCTGGATTCAGAACGCTATTAAAATGACCTCGTATGATCTAGTGTTCCGTATCCCCATTCAGGAGCGGAGTAATTTCGTCGGAATAAAAGGTGACCCTTTCACAGCGGCGAGTTATTCTGAAGGGCGCGTATACATGACAGTACGGACAGCTCCCACAGTAATGGCAAGGCCTCGATACGTCATGCCTGATGCCTCGATACCGTCACGTAACAGGATGGCGGTTCCACCAGCACCGTCGCTAGATGGGATGCGGTAGGTTGTCTACCCAGAGATCTTCAGTTGCAGAAGAAAGGTGATATCTGGGGCCAACGAACAGAGCATGCCATTGAAAGCGCGCGTTTTGATTACAGAGTATTGCTGTTGACTATATTGAATACACACAGTGGGGCTGGAACATCTTAATTCGAAGTATGTAGATGCAAAAGGCGGCCCCGCGGTAGTTACCGGGGACGCTTGGCTACCATCCTTGTGGCAGGCATGTTTAACGTGATCCTTCTACCGGTATTAGGCTCTCAATAACAGGGTCGCCATTTCCTTGTGGCAGAGGAGTGTCAAAGGAATCTGGTAGGTCTTCTGCCTCCATTTCAGAAAATCAGTCACCGAGTAGGGAAGGGATCAGTGACAGCGCATGATGGCGGACAATAGACTCCGTTGCCTGGTCATTGTCCAGGGGATCCGGTCATGGGGACGTCTTGGGTGGGCGAGGCAACTGTCCTCCTCATGGCGTCGCATGTCTGCCTTAGGACCGTACTGGAAGAGTCTACTGGCAACGGAAATTCAGAGACGGTGTCGGAAGCTTGCTCCCTGTCTCTGCCCTGTTGGCCGTCTTCCGTCGAGAAACCGCGTTTCTTATGACGCTTCGGCGACCCTTGTTTCCGCGCCTGTGTGTCCCCCGTCGAAGGGCTGGGGTCAGCACCTTCTGCCATGAGGCCGGCGTCTGGAACCGAACCCCCTGGTACGACGACAAGGTGACTGTGGAGGGCGTTGTGTCCTTCACGGGCATCTCGTCGTGCGGCGGCGCCGGCAAGGCCTCATCGGTGGCTGAGCTCTCAGTCGCGTGAGGCTGTGCCATGGGCCGGCCGCGCCGCTTCCACGTAAGCGACAACACGGTCGGCACCGTTGTCTACACTGGTTCCGCACGTGGCGCCTGGACAAAGCGGCGCCGGAGGCAGTTTGATCGGACGTGGTCTCCCTGTCCAGAGCCGCTGCGGTTGATAACGGAAGCGAGACTTAAGAAAAATCTGGACACGGTCGTAGGATCTGTCGACCTGGAAAAAGCGTTCGACAACGTAAAATAGTGCAATATGTTCGAAATTCTGGATCTGATAGTGGTACGTTGTGTTGAGACAGGGGTATACAAAATGTACAACAGCCAAGAGCGAATAATAAAAGTGGACGACCAAAAACAAATTGCTCAGATTAAAAACGGTGTATGACGGGGATGTAGTCCTTCACCTCTACTGTTCAATCTGTACATCGAAGAAGCAATCATGGAAATAAAAAGAAAGGTTAACGAGTGGAATTAAAGCTCAAGGTGAAAGGATATCGGTGATACGATTCGCTGATAACATTGCTATTCTGAGTGAAAGTAAAGAAGAAATACACGATCTGCTGAATGGAAAGAGCAGTGTAATAAGTACGGAATGTGGATTGAGACTAAATCAAAGAAAGATGAAAATAATGAGGAGCAGAAGAAATTAGAACAGCGGGTGAATTAACATAAGGTGACGAAGTAGATGAAGGTAGGGAATGCTACTACCGAGGCAGCAAAAAAATCAACAACGGACGGAGCAAGGAGGACATCAAAAGCAGAATAGCGTTTGCAAAAACTAAGGGATGGAAGCCCTCCAATAGGAACTCCTTACCAACCTTGTGGCCATCATGGGAGTACGTTTCAGAGCAAGCGTTGGCTTCATGTTGATCAGTCACGCTACTAAGAACCTAATCCCACCTTTTATAATATCCAGTGGACCTACGTAAATCGCGGTGACTCCAGCGTAATTGTTGTCATTGAATAAATATCAGTTCTGTTCTTCCCATTGCGTGTTTCTTTTAGTCACCTTCTGTGGTATACTGCAGTAGTTATCTGTATGTATGGTCCTAGTTTCATCGAGCTATGTTACTTGTGAGTGGCAGATGATTTGAAAGTCACATTTTTATGTATATGGCATTTAAATACAAAACGTGGCATCTGCTTCTACAGAGTGTAAATGTGACACTTAGGGAGCTAAAGAGTAGAGGCACTTGTCTTAGGTCGCCTCTGGTACGTGGAGCTCCTGCTCGTCCTGGAAGCGCATGTGTGATTTCAGGAGTACATATTCATTACTGTGTGTGTGTGTGTGTGTGTGTGTAGAGATCTTCACTTGCGAAGCCCCTGTTAAGGGAAATGGTCGTACTGTTAAAGTATACTACAAGAATAAATATACCAGAAGGAGGAAGTGTTCTAAAATATCCACTAGAATAATAAATAGACGAAGCTAGACTATGGGGTGTATATATGCCTAGAAATAACTATGTTACAGGCAGAATGAAAACAGTAAAACAAAAAGGGGGATGCGTCTAATGTGGTTCATTACTAAAATATTGAACAGCAGCTTCACTGTGGACGACGTAATGTCCATTGTAAAACAACAAAATAAATGAAGTGTTCTTACTAATTCAGAATTTTAAGGAAAATTTACATGGGCGGAGGCCAACAACGAGCTCCTAGGACAGAAGTAGAGGCGTTTAAGCCATCCAGGAAATGTCTGCCTGCAAGATGAAGCTGATCATTTAAAATGTAGCCATCGTTTTCCTCTAAGTGTTTGAAAATTTCGAGATCATCCCATACATCTAATCTACGTACTCACACTTCTTTGTTTATGTTTACGATACCCTCCGAATCCCTCAAAGACATATGACTTTAATGGCACACTATTTTACCCCCTCTCTCTCTTCCAGCTGTTTAGGTGATATATTTGTTCTTGTAATGACTGTATACTTGTGAAATCACACACGCTGCTCATTCAAACTACAAGCGTATAGGATTTGCAGTAGCGCCCCATAGCAGAGGCGACCTAAGGCCGATTCTTTTTTGCTTCACAAGATGGCCAATGCCCACTATCGTCAATGAGATGCGGCCATCCAACGCCTTAACGACCATTAGCTCCTTCACGCAGCATTCACTCACTTTCGAATAACACATAATAAATGTGATGGCCCTTGTCTTTTTGTGGTGTTCCTGTAGATCCACAAATCCCTAACGATCTTCCTTCGTCAATGTTACACAAAACAGCAGATTTATCCGCTATCTGCACAGGAATTCTGTCGAATCGTTTCCTTGTACCACTGGCGTTTATTCGTTATTATATATTCATTGTAAAGCGTTACACTCCATTCAGAGTAGCGATGCGACATTTTATTTCAGAAATATTACTACTGGACTGACGTCGCTTTTGGTTCCGGCCAAAGATTCCAACGATAAGGATGTTAGAAGTTTGTCGATGGAAGACTGCTGTTTTAGTGGTGAAAAGCGCAGTAGCTGTCGTAAAATCATCATGACAATCAAGATTTGAAAATTTATTTCTGTAGTTGCTTAGCGATTACAAACCATTAAAACATCCAAACAGCTAAAAGCGACGTTATCTGAAATTATGATAGAGTCTCTCTCAACAAAAATTATAGCACGGGCACATGCCAACCGTATTGCCGAATACTATAATGTTAGTTAGAGCCAGGACAACAATACCGTACACGGGCTGCTTCCTCGGAAATGCAGCTCAACAAAGCCTAGAGGCTATATAAGGAGACGCGCTGCCGCTGAAACTCAGACGACTTCAGGAGCAGTAGAGGGCAACACAGGGCGACGGCAGCACTGGAAATGAAGTGAGCGTTTGCGTCATTGGCCGGGAGGCCCCTTGAGGAGCAGGTCCGTCTTGTTACATTTGACACCGCATTGGGCGACCTGCAAGCCGGATGGGCATCAAATGATGATGAAGACAGCAGAACACGCAGTCCGTGACCGGTGAAAACCCCCGACCCAACTGGGATTCGAACCGCTGCCCTTAGGACAGAAATCCGTCACGCTCATCACTCAGCTATCGGGGCGGACGTCGGCAGCACTGCACGGCGAGAACTCTTCACGTAAGTATAGGTAAGTACGTCTGTCCACAGGTGCGTCGGCGAATGCTCGTCTGCGACTCTTCACGTATGCACTCTTCACTTCTGCGACTCTGCACATCTGAGAGACTGCACATCCGAGAATCTGCACATCTGTGAATACGCACATCTGCGACTCTACACGCCTGCAGGACTACATGCCGGCTGTGGCTACGCATCTGACTCTCACGCGTCTGGGTCTTCACGTCAGTGACGTCTACATGTTTGGTGCTACATGTCTGTGACTTTGTGTGTCTAGGATTAGACATCCGGCAAAGCAACGTACTGTTTGCATGTACCAGTCACCTCGGCTGGGACTCTACACCACGCGACCACAAGTCTACGCTTCGCATCCATGAGTCTACACTTCGCATCCACTAGTCCACGCTACACGTGAATGAGTCTTCGGTTCTCATCCACGAGTCCACACTGCACGTCCACGAGACTACGCCACGCATCTGCAACTCTCCACAGCCGTCACTCGGCTTCACCTCGGCTACTCTACGGTACACGTCGTCCACACCATGCAGCATCGCCTCTACCCACGCACCCACTCTGCGCGTCTGCCAAGCACCGCTGATCCTGGGGACAACGCCTCTGCATGACAGCTCATCGTTGTCCCTCAGTTCCGACCAGGGTTTTCGGGAGGTTTCCCTTGGCTGTAAGGCGAATGCCGGAACTGTTTGCCCCCCTCCCATCGATAAAGAGCTAATTCCTGTAAAGAAGAAATTGGGAAATAAATGCTGTAAGCTTACGTACCTAGTATTAATTATTTTTGACGGTATGACATTATCCATTTACGTTGCCTAAGGCAGGAAGCTTCATCTGATCGCTCTAGTATGCAAAGAAACTGATCGTCTGTGGCTAATGTACAAAGTTCTAGTAAAAAAAGTCTGAGAAATCGATAACAAAAAAGATTAAGCTCTACCGAAAATGACTCAATAAATCACTTAGCAAAAAAGACGAAGCTCTAGGTTAAAAGAGTTAACAACCACAAAAAAAGATTGGAAAATCACTTAGCGAAAAAATCTCAAAAATCAGTTATTCTTCTTAATTCGTTGGAAATCAGATAAGTATCACTTTCTTTTTTGTGTCATTGGCAATTACCGGCTGATTTGAGCGTGGCATTGAGACTTAGAACACTGCTTGGTACCCACTCAGTTTTTTTAAAATATTTTATTCAGTGAAACATGTATGACAGGCTGTCTACTTCTGCACCTAAAAGACGTTTATCGCCTTCAGTGTCCGCTGTGTTCCTTAATGTGCAGACCAGAGCTCATATGCTCTTTAATGTTACTGTGATGATACGTGCAGTTTCAGAAACCAAACAGACGAACATTTGTGTTTACATTGAAACTTTATAGATGTGTAGCTGTCTGTGTATTCAGTACAACATACCGACGTGGATCGACAGATTTCAGCCTTTGTATTTGGGGCGCTTAGGAGAAATCGGAGTCTGTCCCTGCAGCTAGTTCAGTGCAATATCTCTGTAATGTATAGCTATTCTTTACATTTGGCAGAAGCACATTTTACACATTTGCGTCAGCGAATTATGCTTAGTTTATGTCTCCTCTTATATATACCTACGACACCGTGAATAGTGAAACATTTTCAGTACCAATTCAGTAAAATTACTTCACTGTCGTGAATACTGAAACTTGAATGTTTTCAGTTACACCATTGCTCGTATAGTCCATCGAGAAAAATGTGCCACAGTAGGAGAAGGAAATTATCCGATCTCGAATTGAGATATAGCTACATATTAACAACCATTGGTGTTGCATTCTAACAAGTCCAAGTGTCAAAATGTTGGATTTTCTCACACCAGTTTAGAAAAATGTTGTGCTGGTTTTCGAATACCACTTCACATAAATAATACAAAAGCAAAATACGCAAACGAACAAGCAGATCTTCAGTATACATTAACAGGTGGTGTCACAGCCGTAGCTAATTATACAAAGTCGTGATTATGAAAATTTTCGACCTAGAACGATAAATACTGCCATACATACGTCTCATCTGATCGAGATTTATTTAAAATAAGAAGAGTATCCTATAAGGAGGCACAATTACATCTTCAGCTTGTAATCATTCTTTTGTTTTTGTCTGAAATGAATTAATCATGCCCAGATTTCTCCAGTTCGACTTGTTTAGTAGTCGAGTTGAGTCAGTACCCTACGTTGATCAAGCTCTCAGCCATATGGCTAATGCAACTCGAGCTTTTCTGTGGAGATATTGAAAGACCGAGGTGATAAATGCTGGTATGTACCTGAAGGTTTTGCATAGTCAGATCAATTTTCCAAACAGTAGCATGTTGCAGAAAAGACGAGCGTTCCTTGCGCACTGGTTGGCCAACTATCATCAAAATTCAAGGCCATGTAAGGCACAGTGATTGTCAGAGTGTTATTTGTGTAAATAATATATTAGGTCAGAAGCTTAATACTAGTAAAAGTGTTCAGTAAAGTGCCATCTTGTGAGTTTTCAACAATTTTATCAGAAAGTCACATGCGTTAAATGTTATGTTCACATTCTGTTTTATTAAACTAACAATTATGGTACAGTCATTGTTAGCAAGACCAAAGAGAAATATTAACAATATTCAGGGTCAAAATTTTGATCTGAGTCATTTGTTTTGCAGCCAAATAGCATATATTAGGTTTACTGAAAAAGCATTACTCTCTCGCAGCCAATTTGTTAAATGTACCGTCTAGTTCCGAATTCGCATCGTGTAACGGCGTTGCACAAATTTCCATTCAAAATTAAACTTCCACGTAGTTCTGTCCCCCTGCGCCGACCCTAACACATTTCGATATCTAAATAAGTTTAATACAATTTTTCAGATACCAGCAAGACATTACGAACACAAGAGTAGAAGTTGAACATTATCCTTTCAGCCGCCTCTTGAAATTCACACAACTGGTTTTGGCGATAGCAGCATTGTTTCTCCTCCAAAGACTCCCATTCAGTTCCCAGAGAAATTCTACTGCGTTTCCATCTGGGCTACACTAACGTGATCCACTCCTCGTTTGTTTTTCGATGTCTACTACCTCGGCTACTCGATAGGGACTCGAGACACACTGGCGGTACTTTGATAAGGACTCGAGACACAGTGGCCGTACTCCATAACTGGCTGCTCTAACTTTTTTTCATGTGCACTCAATTGACGATTCCTTCCAATAAACGACAGTTTTCCAGTCGCCAATCCGACCACTGATTTCCCATATTCTTAGTAGTGGCGGACACCGAAAATTCAAGAACAGTCATTAACCGGGTACTACTGCGTTCTCTCCGTCTCTTACGAAGAGCGCCTTCTAAAAATTTGAGACAAATAACTGTGGAATTTATTCACAAAAATTAACAAACGAAGCCGTAATACATTCCCTTACGATCACCTAGTGACAATACATTCTTATATACTGAAACACTGTTAGCGAACAACCCGATAGCGATTCGGATGCTGTATGATAAGTTGTTTTTGTGTATTTCCTGGGATATCACTTTCATTTCTGATGAACGTTCGCATTTCGGTCTGACGCTCTGCGTTCTAATAGTAAATTATTCTTCAGTCAAATAATGTATGCGACAGTGAGTATGGAAGGAGCCTACCATCACGAAAAGCTGTTTCTTACAAAATATAATGAGCATTACTGACGTATTCATAATGGTGACCGATTATTATATGTATATCGAGGATACGGTCTGTATTACTGAGACACTCGTCAGTAGATTACAGTTCATTATGGATGTAGCGGATTCTGGCAGATCAGCCAAGCGATGTGGCTCATTGGTTGACACACTGGGATCGCATTCGCGTAGTCGGTAGTTCAGATCCCCCGCCGTTCATCCAGATTTATATTTCCCCGTGATTTCCGTAAATAGTTGAGGCAGATGGTGGGCTGATTCCTACCAGACGGATGGCGCTGATTTCCTTCTCCAGGCCGAGCTTGTTCTCCTACCTACTACCTAATGATCTCGTCGTTTGCGCAATGTTAAACTCTAATCTTCCACCTTCTTCCTCACTGCCGTAACCGTCAATGGATTGCGAAAGAACAGAATCTGAGACGTAGTTCAAGATCGTTTCCCGTTAATGTGTAGCAAATGTGGGTGTGCGTGCTTTGTAAGGTCTGGGAGGCCGAGCGCAGACTGGTGACCACACACAGACTGCGCGTCTGTTGCCTCCGGAAGGTGCTGGAGGCTCCAGGGTTACCACCTCGCAGATGGCACGTACCAGAGAGTGCCAGCCATCATATTGCAACTCGTCTGGTCATCTGACGACTTTACAAGACGGTAAATGACAACATCATCTGCATAAAATCTAAGAGGGCTACTTAGATTGTCTCCTATGTCGTTAATATA
Organism: Schistocerca gregaria; assembly: GCF_023897955.1. Taxonomy (NCBI): domain Eukaryota; kingdom Metazoa; phylum Arthropoda; class Insecta; order Orthoptera; family Acrididae; genus Schistocerca; species Schistocerca gregaria. The sequence continues at coordinate 542,089,684 of NC_064921.1, forward strand.
GATCAGGAACAATAGAGGGGAACGCCGGAATTACTTCTATTTCACTCGACGACTTTCCGTCTATTACTACGAACTGTGACATTTCAGGCACGAAATCACGAATCCAGTCATACAACTGAGGCGATATTCCATTAGCATGCATTTGTGTTAGAAGAAGCTTGTGAGAAACGGTGTTGAAAGCCTTCTGGAAATCCAAAAATATGGAATCAATTTGACATCCCCTGTCGATACCACTCATTACTTCATGAGTATAAAGAGCTAGTTGCGTTTCACAAGAATGATGTTTTCTGAAGCCGTGCTGACTATATGTCAGTAAATCGTTTCCTTCGAGGTAATTCATAATGTTCGAACACAGTATATGTTCGGAAACCCTACCGCAAGTCGATGTTAGTGACATGGGCCGGTAATTCAGCGGATTACTCCTATTTCCCTTTTTGGCTATTGGTGTGACTTGAACAACTTCCCAGTCTTTGCGTGCCGATCTTTCTGTGAGCGAGCGGTTGAATATAATTGCTAACTATGCAGCTATTGTATCAGAATACTCTCGTCCAACTTTACTATGACGGCCGTTGCCGATAACTATGCAGCACACCTCACCTTCAACATCAAAAGCATCCACAACTGCACCGAATAAAAAATAAAAGAATAAAAAGGTAGAAACCGACCTCCTGGAGGATGAATTTGGATTCCAGAGAAATGTAGGAACACTCGAGGCAGTAATGACCCTACGATTTTTCTTAGAAGGTTGGTTAAGGAAAGGTAAATGTTACATTTACGACGTTTGTAGAATAAGAGAAAATGGTGACAGGAATACACACTTACAGTGTCAGATATTTTTAGACTCCAAGGTAAAATACAGGGAGCGAAAAGCTACTTACAACTTGCACAGAAACCAGACGGCAGATAAAAGAGTCGAGGGGCACGAAAGGGAGGCAGTGGTTGAGAAGGGATTGAGACAGGTTTGAATCCTATCCCCGAAGTTGTTCAGTCTGTACACTGAACAGCAAACGAAACCAAAGAAAAATTTGGAGAAGAAGTTAAGTTCAGGAAGAAGAAATAAAACTTTGAGGTTTGCCAATGACTTCGTACAGGGTGGGGCAAATAAAAGTGGCCGGAAACGGAATTCCCAGGTACACAGGAACACAACAGAGGAATGGAACTACGGTACTGACCTGACTATGTCTGATGTTGAAAGTGACCACCAGTCATTTCTTGACACTTTCGCGACCTGGGCAGCAAGCTGCTGAAGGCGAATCGAGGCTGGACGGCTGGAATTGCTGCAGTCACATCCGAAATGTTGTGCTGCAATTGGTGAAAACTGTGAGGGCTTTTGCCATACATCTTAGACTTGACGGCTCCCCACACAAAGTAATCGCATACTGACAGATCAGATGATCTGGGTGGGCAGCTAGGGCCCCATTCAGAGTGACCTCTGCTAACGGGCGTGAAGATAGTGTAAATGTGCCCCAAGTTTCGGTCGGCTATATGGGCAGCTTCCCCATCCTACTGGAATGTGGTTATATGAACACACACACACACACACACACACACCTTTGTTTGCCCCACCCTGTAGTCCCGTCACAGAAAGCAAATGGTCTTGTAGTAGCAGTTGAACGGATTGGACACTGTCTCGCGGCAGTATAAAAAATGAGTGTCAACAAAAGCTAAACAAAATAAGGGTAAGGGAATACAGTCGAATCAAATCAGGTGATGGTGAGGGACATCGATTAGGAAACGAGATACTAAAATTAATAGATGACGTTTGTTACTTGGGCACTAAAATAACTGATGAGGGCCGAACTAGAGAAGATATTAAATTTTGACTGGAAATGGCAAGAAATCGTTTCTGAAGAAGAGAAATTTGTTAATAAAAAAACAAATTTGTTACGAAGTTTTCCTGAACGTACTTCTCTGAAAATCTGAGGTGTAGTCTAGTATGGATGTGAAATGTGGACGATAAACAGTTCAGGCCAGAAGAGAATAGAGACCTTTAAAGTTTGGTGCTACGGAGGAATTCTGTAGATGGACAGATTTGTCACAACTTGACTGAAAGGACAGATCGGTTGATAGGACCCTTTCTGGGACATCAAAGAATCACTAGTTTACAATTGGATCGAAGTCGGCGGGGGGGGGGGGGGGGGGACAGGTGTGGGAAACATTGTAGAGACAAATCAAGAGATGAATAGAGAAAGCAGATTCAAAGGTGGCCTTAGTTACTCGTAAATTGATAGACTTGCACAGAATAGGGTAACAATGAGAGCTGCAGCAAACCAGTATTCGAGTTGATAACCACAACAGCAGCACTAACCAAACCTGGTGTTTAGTTCTTACGTAAATACTCTGACGAACCGAAACACGACCACTGCCCATGGCGAGATTGAATACCAGCATTTGGTAACGCTCTGGACACGTGACGCAGTAACGAATGTATATGAGCTGGGCAGGGCCGAATGGGAAACCATTATAGCGACGATACGGGCTACAAATGCAGAAATCCATTGACATAAACGATTTCGACAAATAGCGAATTGTTATGGTACGGCGAAATGGTCAGCTGTTCGCACTGCTTAGGAGAACACTTAGGAAAATGCTTGAATTGCCATGAAATAACGAGTAATCGACAACACATGGGACTTTAGTGGCTCATCACAGAATGAGGGAGTCTGGAGGACTGCCCGCCCTGTAAAGCAGGACAAGCGGCCACTGTGGCAGGCCTGGTGTCAGAGCACAGTGCTGGTGCAGGCACAAGTGTCGCGGAGCAGATCGCTCAGCGCACAGTGTTGAAAACTGCGTTCCGTAGCACACTTCCCGTAACGGGGATCGACTGCATCCCTCTTTGGGCTCTGTATAGTGCAGCACCTCTCGCTGACGTAAGCCGAAAATTCAGCGGCGTTATCACATGACAGCTTTTTACTGGGTCGCCACCAGACTGCAAGTGTAAAATTTTTACTCTAAGTTATCGACAGTTTAAAAACAAAACAAAGATCGAAAACGTTTATATATAGTCAGAGGATAGTTAATTACATTGGCCCATGTGATCGATGAATCGTTACACAACCAGAAGCGAAAAGTCAATGAATTTAAATATTATTATTTTATTCATCCGAATACAAAGAAAACTAAAACACAGCATAATTTAAAAGTAGCATATAATATTAATTACAGAGAATTTCACATTGTCCAATGTTCAGTAAGAAAAAATGGCATGCCTTTTCGCTGCAAACAAGTCTTCCATGTCATATTGTTAGATCAGACTACAAGGAAACCAACAAGTGATCAGAGAAAGTTTTCCAACACATGTCGGGGATGGTACAGCAGCCACTGTTACACGCTGCAGAAAGAGCCATGCATCTTCAAACTAGACTTCATACAAGTACTGTAAAATGTAAACTTTCAAAGCCTCAAATGTCACACTTAACAAAATGTTCCGGGCTATTATGTTACATTTTTTCAAGGTTTTTCTTATGCGATCCTCAGTGAATGAAAAGAAAACTTTGGATTTCACCGGTGCCAGCGTAGAAGCAGGCATTCGTAGTTTGGTCATGGTTACGGCTGAACAACATTGTATAGAAACTGTAAGAGTACCGTCTTGTGCAAAGCCTCCAAAAAGCAATTTAACTGTGGGTGCGAGGAATGCCGTAAAACGCGTGAATCAGACAATAGTGTTATCATTCTCCCCGCTGACAAGGGCAATGCAACGGTTGTTTTGAATATGACCGACTATTATAGTAAGATTAACGATTTATTAAATCCGCAGGTATACAGGAAAATAAGTAAAGACCGCACTGGCAAAGTTCTTACAACTTTGATAAAGAAGAAGTCTGTCGAATACAGCGCCGGCCGTTGTGGTCGAGCGGTTCTAGGCGCTTCAGTCCGGAACCGCGCTGCTGCTACCGTCTTAGGTTCGAATCCTGCCTAGGGCATGGGTGTGTGCGATGTCCTTAGGTTAGTTAGGTTTATGTAGTTCTAAGTTCTAGGGTACTGATGACCTCAGATGTTAAGTCCCATAGTACTCAGAGCCATTTTGTCGAATACAGCGTTCGAAAAGTGTGTTGAGTTCAATTGCCAAGACTTTTTGGATTTCCGAAGGCCGACAAAGAAGATGTTCTTCAAGGGTCTGTAGTGAGTACTACTGGTTCGTGTACCTATTCACCTGACACGCTCTTTATAGCATTATTACCACCGTGTGTGGGTCGATCGGATTCCTATCTCAAGAATTCGGCACATTTTATCGGTACATTAAACGCCATAGTGGTATAGCCGGAGGTCATATTAGTTTGTTTTGATGTCGTGTCGCTGTTCACTACGGTTCCACTCAGTGAGGTGTTGCAACACTTAAACCGGATTTTTCCTCCCGATGTTGCAGACCTGTTTAAATATTGCCTCACGACCACGTATTTCAAAGGGACCATGAGTTCTATGAACAGATGGATGGTGTTGCTATGGAGAGCCCAGTAAGGGGAGTTGGAACGCCCTATCCCGACAATGTTAAATTTAGTGACTTGGCTTTCCTGTATTTGAGGAACCACAGCAGCCATTGACATGAAACTTTTACAGGAGATTAAACTGTATATTCTGAGTCTACTGAATTTACAGAAATTACATTTTAGTGCACTGGTTTCGAATATAGAATTTTTTAATCACACGGTTAAAATTCTGAGTAACTTTTTCGTACGTTATCCTAAATAATTTTAATTATACATAACATTATGTTCTTCTTTCAGTTCAGTAGACTGAGTATATCCATGTTATTAACCCAAAAATTTGAACATCTACTCGAAGTGGTTTTTGAGATTTAGGGAAAAGTGCAACAGAAAATGAAAAGTTTTCAGGAACGGTTTCTAAGGATTCAAAAGAGTGTAGTTCACTTAACATATGCTCAATTTTTTATTTTTAGTCATTCAGAAGCACCCTGCACCATACTACATATTATCCTCTCGATCTTTTTCAAAGTTGTTTTTTCTTTTCTTCTTTCTGGACTCCTTAGTGGCCAACTGTGGTGCATACTCTGCTTTATCAATGCTAACCTTGTCTATCCGTTCAAGTTCTCTGATGCAGTTTGTTCCAGGATTAATTCCCATATGCTGTAACACTTTCACCCTACCAACGTTGCCATCATTAAAACCAATAACAGTCACTGACCCCCCACTTTAGTGTCTTCATTCCAACGAAAACATTTTTTGGTAAGAGAGTCCATATAAGATTATTGAACGACTCACTGGGATTTTGAGTCTGACCATGCAGACACTTCTTCAGTAATTCAGGATTTGCCAGGTTTTGTGATATCCATGACTGCTGCTGGGATGGAGTGATTATGGCTATATGAACTGTTTGAGTACTGGACATTGAGGTAAGTGTACCATGAATCAGGTCCAGGAGGGCAAAGGTGGTGTACTGGTTTTTCATGAGTTGACAGTCTGTGGAAGAATGTAGCCCATACTGCCTGCTTCATTTTCAACAAATCCTCAGTATTATTTCTAATGGCCATCCAATAATCCTGCTGTACTTCATCAATCATTCTGTCTGTCAGCCTGCTTCTTATGGTTTCACCATCAGAAAGTTTCTTGTTTCTCAGAATTTCTTTCAACTTCCTCATCCCGGCGCCCATCCTCTTCTGAACATGACCAACGCTTATTACTTTTATAACACAGCAATCCACAGCCTTCTATATAAAACATTCCCGATTTTATTAAATCTTGAAGTAATACACGTAAAAATTTCAACATTTTCAACCAGGGTAGATTATATTCAAAAAAATAAAATAAAATACTTCTTATGTAGGTTCACAAGTGATATATATAACACATTTCATTCGGAAAATTGCAAATTTTATGATGAGATAAAAATCCGAAGATGTGAAAAAAATTTCTGCTTTAACTTATATGGACCCCGGTTACAGCGAACTTCTTTATGGAAAAGTTCTAGGAGCAGGCATTGAAAACTGCGGACAAGAAACCGAATATTTGATTCAGTTATGTGAGTGATAGGTTTGTTTTGTGGCGGCATGGTAGGGTGGAACCGGATCGTTTTCACAAACATCTGCACTTGATCTGTCAGAAGATTCATTTTACCAAGGAGGAAAAGGCAGGCGGAAGATTAAATTTTCTTGTCGTGTTACTTTTCAAGAAAGAAGATGGTAACTTGGGCCACAAGGTTTAGCGAACAGTTTATAGTCACAGGTTAGTTTAAGAACCCTGCCCACGTGATCGATAAAACGACACACAACCAGATGCAGATGCGAATACAAAGAAATCTAAAACACCATATAATTTAAAACTGCAATATAATATTAATTACTAAGAATTTCACAGAGAACAAATTTCACCATCCAGAGTAGCTCAGTCATTCGCTGCAAACAGGTCTTCCGCGTCTTACTGTTAACTGAGATTACAGGCAAACGAACGAGTGTTCAGAGAACGTTTTCCCACACGTGGCTGAGAAAATACAGTAACCAGTGATAGATGATGAAGAATCAGTCTTGGTTGGGGGATGTATTTATTATTTATTTGCCAATGATACTTTTGTCCTAAATCAGACGTCTTCAAATTGGGCCACACAAAGAATATACATTATATAAGTGTTTCTAGGAAGTAACTGCAAAACGACTTACTGAATTTTAGATGGTATTAAGTGCATGGGATACAAAGTATGCAGAACGTCCCAGCAAGTAACTGACCTCGTCAAGTATCTGCAAACGTTGCACGGTGTCAAACTAAATAAATAGACCGGAATATAGCCGAAATAGTCACAAAGAGCGACTCGTTTTCTCATAAATTCATTATTTTAAACGTGATGTAATAGGAGAAGGAAAAGAAACGGCAAGAGATTACCTTGTTGAGGCATGTGACATACTTCTATGAATGCAAAACAGGATAACGCCTACATAGGTCTGTCACCATTGTAAGGTACCGATTATTTGCAGATAAGAGCGCATTATACTTGATTATCAGTTTTGCTGTTTCACATACATGAAGCGGATATGTCAGCGCTGCAGTACCTACGGGGTAAGAAGCGAGCGGTAGGTTCCCATAATGGCTAGCAGGGGCGTTTGGTCTTCTTGTCCTTTCAGGGCCAATGAGATGAAGTGTCGATGCAGAAATCACTCGTGACGTCAGGGAAAGTACATTTATTCTCGCGAGAATCAAGTAATTGTTTCTGATAAATGTTTCATAACAAAAGTTGTCTTTTGCAACTCAGAGTCTACGGGTCATAAATAATATCAGTAATTCCAGAAAACGTTGACATTAACAAATAAATAACTTTGGCATAGCCGATTGCACGCTCAGGTAACAGACTGTGAACCATAACCATCACTTAAGAAGTTCATTTTACGTTTTTTTAAAAAAAAATAAACGCACCATGCAAATTAAAGTATCGTTTGGCATTTATTGGCCGGGATATCCCATTCGGGATTCGGCCGCCGTATTGCTAGTCTTTCTAGTTGACGCCACTTCGGCGACTTGCTTGTCAATGATGATGAAATGTAATGGCATCCCATAAAAAAATTATTTGCACGAAATACTGCTTCCTGCCTCATTACGTAAAACAGAGACACTACTACTACCCTTTCGGAATACGACGGCACTGCTACGGCTCTGCGAGAGGACATAAAAGTACGACTACATTACCAAATAACAGGTAGGAAGAATTGCTACGTGGTGGCTCTCTAAGTTAGTTCAAAGACAGACTGGCTTAATTATCCCAAAACTCTCGTGGGCAAGCGGGGTCAGCTGTACTGCATGTTCTTTATACCTCCATTTACGGAGTCACCAGCAAACTGAGACATTTCTGGAGGTTTATTGGTGGGGTTCTTACATCATAAAGCTGCAATTGATGCTGTTACAAGCAGAATATCTTTGCTGGATGTCAGTGGTGATGGATAAGCGTGAGTTCCTAACAATGAATGGCTTAGATGTATTTCTGGCTTCTTCTTTTCATTCTCTGCTGCTTCTGGTCTTCTTACATCTGGAGGTGGTACTCTGATGGGTGCAAAAGTGATATTGAATGTGGTTGGCCTTAAGTACCCAGTGGCTATGCGGCCTGCCTCATGAAGAACCACATCAGCTCGGTTAGCACGTCAAGAGCTCCTCCAGGCTGATGTGGCATACTCCGGAGGAGAGGATCGCAGATGTGTGAATGTGTGGAGGACGCTGAGCTGCGCTCCGGTGTTTGTCAGTTTTGTATAAGATTGTTACAGCTTCACACATGTTGTCTTGAATCCACAGAGTGTTGTTTGTAGGTTAAGGTATGATCCAACTTTAACCTCAGGTATTCGTCGAGAACGCAGACTGCGACTTATCCAGGTGATATTCAGCTTTCTTCTTGCCTGTTTGTCGTATTGATGGAACCAAGGCATTTGAGTTATACCGGCCGTTGTGGGCGAGCGCTTCTAGGCGCTTCAGTCCGGAACTTCGCTGCTGTTAAGGTCGGAGGTTCGAATGCTGCATCGGGCACGGCTGTGTGTGATGTCCTTAGGCTAGTTAGGTTTAAGTAGTTTAAGTGTAAGGGACTGATGACAGATATTAAGTCCCGTAGTGCTTAGGGCTATTTGAACCATTTTTTGAGTTTTATCTGGACGGTTTCAAGTGGTTGTAATCATGCTACATAGCACTCCTTCGAGAGCAGATGTCAGTCTAGATTCTACTTCTTCAAATGTCTCATCGTGGGTAGTGACAGTTGAGTAATCTGCACAGATGAAGGACCGGGTTTCAGTGTTAAGTATACAGGTGTCCCTTTTATCTTGACCACCCTAAATAGCTGTTTGTCCAGATGCAAATTACAAAATGTATCAAGCAAATGGTCTTCAGCCGTCAGGGGGACATCAATCAGCATGATTGCCTTCGTTGTATCTATGTTTTTTACAAAGATATGAACAGCATCCTCTATTTTGTATTCGGTAATTCATTTCCTTTCCTAAAGACCTATTCAAAAATATATCACAGTGTACCATTCATTTAAACACAACGTTATTAATTACATAACACAACGTTGACGTTGACGCTCCCAGCGCTTAGTGCAGGTACTCGGGGTAATGTACACATCCACGTACTAATGCTGACAGAGGACAAATGTAAAGATAAGTGGAACGCACACCCGTCATTCCGTCAACCATCGTCACTTGAAGAGTTGTGTAAGTACGAAGAGAAGGCAGAAATGCTAGTCATCTATGGGGAATGTAAGTTAGCAGAACCGTAATTGCAATACTGATTTCTTATGTTAGGGTACATTTAGTAAAGTAGATTAGTCCTTTTAAATACTGTTATGCCGCCCGGAGTGGCCGAGCGTATCTAGGCGATACAGTCTGGAACCGAGCAACCGCTACGGTAGCAGGTTATACCGGCCGTTGTGGCCGAGCGGTTCTAGGCGCTTCAGTCCCGAACCGCGCTGCTGTTACGGTCGGAGGTTCGAATGCTGCATCGGGCATGTATGTGTGTGGTGTCCTTAGGTTAGTTAGGTTTAAGTAGTTCTAAGTTCTAGGCGACTGATGACCTCAGACGTTAAGTCCCATAGTGCTCAGAGCCATTTGAACCATTTTGAACCAAATACAGTTGTGTAGATTAGGCATACAGTATTCGTGAACCAGCACAACGTTATATGAACTGGTATGAGAAAATCCTACATTTCGACACTCGGACGTGTTAGAATGCAACACCAATGGTTGTTACTATGAAGCTAAATCTTAATTCGAGATCGGATAATTCCTTTGTTTCAATGTGACACATTTTTCACGATGCAGTATACGAGCAATGGTGTAACTGAAAACATTCAACGCTTCAGTATTCACGACAGTGAAGTAATTTTGCCACATTGGTACCGAATATGTTTCACATGGCGCGCTGGGGTACGTACACGTAAGGGGAGACATATTCCAAGCAGACATCGCTGATGTAAATCTGTAAAACGTGCTTTGGCCAAACGTAAACAATATTCCACTGAACTGGCAAAGCGAACAGAATCCGATTTCTTTTAAGCGCCCCAAATGAATTACGAAGGCTGAAGTCTGTCAGTCCACAGCGGTAAGATGTACACAGTAAAAAAAAAAAAAAAAAAAAAAAATGGTTCAAATGGCTCTGAACACTGTGGGATTTAACATCTATGATCATTAGTCCCCCTGGAACTTAGAACTACTTAAACCTTACTAACCTAAGGACAACACACAACACCCAGCTATCACGAGGCAGAGAAAATCCCTGACCCCGCCGGGAATCGAACCCAGGAACCAGGGCGCGGGAAGCGAGAACGCTACCGCACGACCACGAGATGCGGGAGTGTACACAGTCACACAGCTACACAATCTCAATGTAAACTCGAACGTTCGTACGTTTCGTTTCTATAAAAAACCGCACGTATCACAGCAGAAAAATTTAAGAGAGGTTTTTGCTGTAGTCTCCGCACTACAGAAACACAACGGACACTGAGGGCGCCAATGCGTTTTCAGGTGTAGAGTCGACAGGCTCCCAGACATGTTTCGCTGTATAAATTGGAAAAAGAAGTGAGTGAGTAGCAAGCAGTGTTGTATGTCTCAGTGCCAAGTTCAAATCAGCCAGAATACCTACCCAGGAAATCACTTCAATGTGGTTTATCAACGAAAAAAAAAAAGAAAGTTGATTTACATAAAAAAAGAAAGTTCATTGATTTTTACACCAAAAAGAATGTTGTTTTTAATAAGTGATTTTTTTTTACACCAACGACGTACAAACAATAAGCGATTTTTGTCTTTTTGCTAAGCTATTCACACTTTTTGGCTATTTTTTTTCTGCTGGAACGTTTTCTTGTTTGCTAGAACCTTGTCTCTTTTAATAAGTGATTTTTCAGTCTTTTTAAATAGAACTTCGTATATCAGCCATAGACGTCCGCCGATCTGTATCTGCATACTACAGCGATCAGATGAAGCTTCCTGCCTTAGGCAACGTAAATGGATAATGTCATTTATTACTCAACATACACAGTCAAAAATAATTAACACAAGGCATCTAAGCTTAAAGCATTTATTTCTCAATTTCTTCTTTACATAAATTATCTCTTTATCGATGGGAGGGGGAGAGCAGTTCCGGCATTCGCCTTACAACCAAGGGAAACCTCCCGAAAACCCTGGTCGGAACTGAGGGACCACGATGAGCTGCCATGCACAGCCTTCGTCCTCAGGATCAGCGGTGCGCGGCAGACGCGTAGTGTGGGTGGCGTGGGTAAAGTCGCTGCTGTGTTGTGTGGCCGGCGCGCAGCGTAGAGTTGACGATGCGAAGAAGAGCCACGGATGCGTAGTCATGGATGCATAGAGTCGCCGATGCGAAGAACAGCCACGGATGCGTAGAGCCACAGATGAAGAGCAACGGACGCGTCGAGTCGCAGATGCGTGGCAGCCACGGTGCGCTTCCTCTCGTAGACTCCGTGCGCCCACTCTCGTCGACGCCGTACGTCCACTCGTCTGCGGCCTCGACTTCCCGAAGCTCTGAACCTGCAACATGACCTGCGCACGGCCTGAAAAGGCCGGCAGCAAAACCTTAAAAGGTCGGCAGGCCTCAGCAGGATACAGGGCCCGTCAGGCCGACGCGTGGCGTGGCCTGTCCTAGGAGGACCAGCGACGGGCCAAGCCAGAGCTTAACTCGGCCGAGGCAGATCGCAAACTCGTGGTCGCATGGCGTAGACTTCTGGACGTGTAGCGTAGAGTCGCAGGCTCGTAGCGTAGCCTGGCGCGGCGTAGACTCGTGGACGTGCAGCGCAGACTCGTGGATGCCAAGTGTTGACTCGTGGATGCGAAGTGTTGACTCGTGGATGCGAAGTGTTGACTCGTGGATGCGAAGTGTAGACTCGTGGATGCGAAGTGTAGACTCGTGGATGCGAAGTGTAGACTCGTGGATGCGAAGTGTAGACTCGTGGATGCGAGACTCGTGGATGCGAAGTGTAGACTCGTGGATGCGAATTTTAGACTCGTGGATTCGAAGTGTAGACTCGTGGATGCGAAGTGTGGACTCGTAGGTGCGAAGGGTAGACTTGTAGGTGCGAAGGGTAGAGTCGTAGGTGCGAAGGGTAGACTCGTGGATGCGGAGTGCAGAGTCGTGTATGCGAAGTGTAGACTCGTGGGTGTGAATCGTAGACTCGTGGGCGCGAAGAGTGGACTCGTCGAAGTAAAACGAAGATGCGAGGCGTACACGCGTAGATGCGAAGTGTAGACCCGTAGATGCGAAGTGTAGGCTCGGAGTCACGCAGTGTACAGCCCCAGCCGGTTGACTGGCAGATGTAAAGAGTGCGTAGCTTTTCCTGATACGTAATCCTACACACACAAAGTCACAGACATGTAGCACCAAACATGTAGGAGTCACAGACGAACAGGCCCAGACGTGTAAGAGTGAGATGCGTAGGCAGAGCCGGTGTGTAGTCCTGCAGGCGTGTAGAGTCGCAGATGTGCAGAGCCACAGAAGTGAAGAGTTGCAGAAGTGGAGTCCCAGACGATTAATCGCCGATGCACCTGTGGACAGACGTACTTACCTATACTTACGTGAGAAGTTCTCGTCGTGCAAAGCTGCCGTCGCCCCGTGTTGCTCTCTCCCCCTGGTGAAATGGACTCAATTTCAGGGGCAGCGTGTCTCCTTATATAGCTGCTAGGCTTTGTTGAGCTACATTTCCGCGGAAACCGTCCGTGCAGAGTATTGTTGTCCTGGTTCTAACTAACATTATAGTACTCGGGAATACGGTTTGCATGTATCCCTGCTACAATTTTGCTTGAGAGATACTTTCTCCTAACGCTTCTGAGAACGTCGCTTTTAGCTGTTTGGACGTTTTAATGATTTGTAACCGCTAAGCAACTGCACAAATACATTTTCGAATCGTGATTCTAACGCCGATTATACGACAGCTCACGAGTAAAACAGCAGCCTTTCATCGACACCCTACTAAGATCGCCATCGTCTGAATCTTTTGGTTGAAGCTAAAAGCGACGTCAATAATATTTGTGAAATAAAATGCCCTATCGTTACTTAAAATGTCCGTCTATGTTCCGTTTAGTTTATATTTTCAAACTTTGCTACCGTGGACATACGTGAGTCAGTACCAGTTTCCATTAGAATCACACAGTCAACATATTCGCGGTTTCCTATCAGATCGTTGGAAATAGAGGGGTGCCCAGAAAGTACTGCACCGCATTTGTTTTTCAGCCGGAAACAATGTTACGAATGCGAAACGTTACATATGTATCGTTTGAAGTCTCTTTAGTGAGCGGTACATGTTTCTGTCACTTCCGACTGACAGTGTAGCTGCAGGACAATTTCAAAATGGCGTCTGTAGGTGATGTACGTTACAAGCAACGTGCCGTCATTGAATTTTTCACTGCAGAGAGAAACAGTGGGGAATATTTACAAAGGCTTATGTAAAGTCTACGAAGCATCAGTTGTCTACAGAAGTACAGTTAATCGCTGGGCGCGGAGGTTGAGGTTCGGCGGTGCTCCACGATTTGCAGCGTCCGGGGAGACCATCCACGGCCGTCACACCTGACATGTTGTCATTCGCGAGGACAGACGCATTACGACTCGGCAGTTGGCGGTGCATCTGTCAATCAGCAAACGAAGTGTAGATGCAATTATCCGCCCTTGTGAAAATTCAAAAGTCTGTGCAAGATGGCTCTCGCCGTGTCTAATGGTGGATCACAAATCGAACAGAAAAAAACGTTTGTCTTGATTTGCTGCAACGTTTTGAAGCTGAGAGGGAGGCCTTCTTGTCCCGATTGTGATAGTTGATGAATCCTGGATGCACTAGTTTGAGCCCGAAACAAAAAAACAGTCGATGGAATGGCTCCATTCCCACTCCCACAGAAGAAAAAATTCAAAGCAATTTCTTCCGTCGTTAAGGTCATGATCAAGGCTTTCTGGGACTGTGAAGGTGTTATTCTCATTGACGCCATGCAAAGAGGCGGTGGCATTAATTCAGAAGCTTATGTCAACACATTAACAAAACTGAAGACACGTTTCCTGAGCCTTGGAATCCACAGCAACACAGGGGACGTTTTGCTACAACACGATAACTCTCGGCCTCATATAAGTCTGAGGACTGCTGAACACATCGCATAACAGGACTGGACAATGTTACATCAACTCTCCAGCCGTGACCTGCCGCCCCCCCCCCCCCCCCCCCCCGACATACACTTGTTTGAGCCATTAAAGGATGCCATTCGTGGAAAATGTTTTGAGGGCGATAGGGGACTGATTCAGACAATGAAGCACTGGCTCCGCCAACAGGACAAAGATACGTACGGACAGGTCATACACACTGTTGTTTCGCGCTGGAGGAACGCCATAGAACGCGATGGAGATATTACGTGGGAAAATAGGGTGTGTAGATAAAACACCATTCTTTCGTCTGTGTAATTCTCATTATGTTCAACAACTGAAGCGTTGAAGAAAAAATTGCGGTGCATTACTATCTCGGTAACCCTTGTATTTAAAGAAATTTCTGTGTGTGATATAAGATGGTCTACTAAGGATGACGTGCAACGCTGTACCACTGAAAATACTTCGTCTACGACAAGTGTAAAGCGGTACGATGAGTATATAATAACGCCAGAGGTACAAGGAAAGGATTCGACAAAATTCCTGTGCAGATAGTGGATAAACTTGCTGGTTTTTGTAACGTTGACAAGGCAGATGGTTAGGGCTTTGTGGCTCTACAGAAACACCACAAAAAGACAAGGGCCTTGACAATTATTAGGTCTTTCCAAAGGCAGTGAAATAGCTAATGGCCGTACAGGTGTTGGATGTCCACACCTCATTGACGAAAATGGGCGTTGTCCACCTGGTAAAGCAAAACACTTAGCTTTCTGAGAATAAATTGCCAGGCAGTAACACATCCCGCCCTGGCACAGGCGTTTGGGGTTCAAAAACTATGTCTTACGCTCAGACACCCGCCGTGTCGCATTGTGGAAAACACTGAAATTATACTGGCTCTTGCGCTACTCTCTTAAAGTAACATTAACACTTATGGTTTATAGCGTTTACGTACAGAGCTAGTGAGTGACATCCTCAGACTGGCTGAAGAGTAAAGGCACTAGCCCTACATCACCTTTGGAAGGTAGCGCTCCAGCACGTCCTGCAGTGAGTAGCGTGTGTGAATTTGCAGCTGCATATTCATCATTAGAATTAACATATTATCCTGAAAAGTTGAAAGGAAAAGAGGAGGAGGGGGGTAAAAAGATATGCCATAACAGATATATGGCTCCGAAGGATTTAGAGGATACCGTAATCTTATACAAAGAAGTAAGAGGGTGTAGATTAGATTTGTGAGAAGAACTCGAAATTTTTAAACACGTGCGAAAAACGATGGATTGTATTTGCAAGTAGACACTTTCTGGAAGGCTTCAAGCCTCTACTTCTGGCCGAGTAACCAAATCTACCGCTCGTTGCTGGCCACCGGGCGATGTTCGTTTTCCTCAAAATTCTGTGTCAGTAAGAAAGAACATGTCTTTTATTTTGTTATCTTACAACGGACGGTTGGTCACCCACACTTAAGATGTTGCTCAAGATTTTAATAATGAACCATCTTAAACAAATTGCACCTCTTTTATTTTTAATGTCTTTTATTCTCCCTGTAATATCGTGGTCTCTAGACATACATACACAGCTTAGTGTAGATTCGTTTATTCATTATTTTACTGGGTACTTAGTACGACCACTTCCCTTAGCATGGTGCTTCACCCCCCCACCACCTCCCCCCCCCCTCCCTTGTTTTTTTTTCCAGTTAACAGTTGTCTTTTAATACTTCCAGGTTCTCCGTCACAATGTGTCCTTCCACAGTATTTCTTCACGTCAGGGGTCTATGTAATAAGTTAAGTATTGAGCCTCTTATACGCCGATGATATTCCCTTGAAAAGTGTTTAGTACGACACGCATGCTTCTCACAGTTTCGTTCAAATGGTTCAAATGACTCTGAGCATTATGGGACTTATCATCTGAGGTCATCAGTCCCCTAGAACTTAGAACTACTTAAAACTAACTAACCTACGGACATCACACACATCCATGCCCGAGGCAGGATTCGAACTTGGCGACCGTAGCGGTCGCGCGGTTCCAGACTGTAGCGCCTAGAACTGGTCGGCCACTCTGGCCGGCACGGGCTCCTCACACACAAACACAGCAAGCAATATGTAGTTCTGAAATCACACACACCAGCCACTGCATCTACGCACATACAGAACGAGCATGAGCGTTAACTACCAAAGGCGATATAAGATTGGTGTTTCTACTCTTCAGCCAGTCGGTGCATGTCACTAGCTATGTACGTGGCAAACACGCTGTTTAGGCTACACTGAAACTTTTTATATTTAATTGCCACATATGTACAAATGTTTCAAGTCGAACATTGCATGGGGGCTTAATTATTTAAAATGAAAATGCAATAATTTTAGTAGCTGTGTGTCCGGTTACAAAGTCTCGTAACCGGTTGGCCCTGAGTAGTGTTAGTAGGCAATCTGACTGCAAAAAATAACAATAAAGAATGAAAGGAAATTTCCGTTAACACAATTGTTTAATTAAGTCCCCGGCAACTATAAAAACTACGAAACAACAAAGCACAAATGTAACTGTTCTGTGTGTGGTAGTGTGGCTCAACGTACATGTATCTGGCACGGTTCTTCCTCAATACGATAAGATATTTTTAACACCATTTACAATGGACTAATTAGAAAAAACCAGAAATACTATAATTGCACACAGAAACCAAAATTACAAGTCTAATACATGAACACGAGCCAGATGGTTTGTTGACTGAACCTGTGACCAAGAGGCATTATTATTAAGGAGATTTGAAATAAAAAAATTTTGTTACCTCCATACATATAGACGAAAAATACACTGTGATCTTTGCAACATCTTCCATATATATATTACACCAACCGAACAGCATCTACTCTCTCGCCCAGCAGAACAATAACTGCACACGACATGCTCTCAACTAGTACTGCTCTCGACATCCTTTCAACAAGCACTGCCCACGGCAACCTCTGGACTACTACTGCGCCAATGGAGACGGCGGAATAATACTCTTTGGCGCAATCTCTGGAGCTGTGACTCAGTGTAGCCACCTTTCATATGCCCCTCCTCCATTGGCTAGAATTTGATGGTATTTTTGCCAGTATTGGTGGTGAAAATACCACCAAATTTGTCCAAAAAAATACAGACAAAAATAAAAGATAATATTAATAAGTAAATATTACATAACTAAATAAATTTTGGCTTTGCACTGACCCTTCAATAACGTAATGTATAAAATACAGTGAGGAATACAAATGCTTGCATACATGTGATTTTACGTAATAGTTTACACAAGGATCATTTGTTAAATAATGTGGTTAAGCAATTCAGTCAATAGCATCAGCAATGACGAATAGGTGCAGGTAAGAGTCTCATAACATTACATAAACAGTAAATACACAAAAAATCTGTTTATTCAAATATTCACATAAAAGTTTTTCAGTAGTTCAATAAACAGGTAGCACTCCTCAGAGTAGTTGACAGTTCCAACAGTAGCAATCAGCAATGGTCAACAGGTGCAAATAGCAGTCTCATAACGTTTCATCAGCAGTATTTAAACAGCTCCAACAGTGGCACCCATCATTGGCGAGCAGGCGCAGACACCAACAAGTGACATCATTTCAGTAGAAGCAGTTCCAACAGTGGCACCCAGTAATGTTGAACACGTGCAGACAGCAACAAGTAACATTATCTCAGTAGAAGTAGCTCCATCAGAGGCACCCAGTAATGTTGAACAGTGCAGGTAACAGTCCATCATATTCACTATCACTAATTAGACAGTTCACCAGAGTTCATCAGCAGTAATTAAACATTTCCAAGTGGCACCCATCAATGTTGAACAAGTGCAAGCACGAACAACAGTTTGAATGCACACACAATTTTTGTTTACAAAGTTATTATCAATGCTCTTACACTAAACATACAAATTATAATAAACACACAAATGATATCAGATAATTGTCATATTAACTATTACAAATACACAAATATCAGTAAACCTATAATATTTATGGGTGTCAGTGCAAGCCTCAACAAACAAGTAAAATAATATTTAGGAGATAAATCGGTACCAATTATTTGGGATTAGGAAAGGAAAACACACAAAACACACTTACTCATCTTTCATCCACATATTAAGTACTACTGTGTAATTGAATAATGTTAACTGTGTAAATGCAATTCTGTCAAAATTTGATGTTCAACTTGTTTATCAAGTAGTAGTGGTAACAGTGTATAACAGTCAATAATAGTTAGTCAACATTATAGCTATCATGTCAAGACCAATGTTTGCCAAGCAAAATCAAAATGTACGGTTGCTGAACAACTGTCAGTGTGCCAAGGTTTGCAAATACTTCCTCTCTCCAAAAAAAAGTATATACTACTTATTGATTTAATAAAGTGTTTGTGTAGACAATCTTACTTCTACTTGAGTGTTCTAGTGTGCCATCTTCATCCTCCTTGTTCCCTTGTTCCATATAAAGCAAAAAAAAAAAAAAAAGGTTCCTCACTTACTTCACCTCTTATCCACCAAGATTTCAATAATCATCAGCATCACACAATCTTAATACTTCAATAATACCTCTTACGTCGATACATATAAACCTTATCATCAATACCATTTACCTTACCTCTTATCCACCAAAACTCCAATAACCATCAACTTCACACAGTCTCAATACCTCAATAACACCTCTTCAATACGTCGATACATATAAACCTTATCACCAATATCATTTCACTTCCATAACAACTCTTTCCTCTAGTCAGTCTCCTCGAAGAAGTACAGATAAAATCCTAGTGCAAACTTCAATTCATCATCCCATACAATCCGAAGACACAATGTCCACACACAACCTCTGTATAATCCACCTGACCCAAATCTTCTGCTCATTATGATTTATAAAATACATTTTGGTTACCTTGTCCATCATTAAATAAAAGAATTGCATACATGACCCGTAACAGCCTTTAGTTTGAATAACTTTCAGTAAGTAAGTACGAGTACGGAGAGTGAATGATCGTAATATTTCACAGTGTGTATACCACTTCAAGAATCTTGGCAAAAGAGAAGCAAACATGTGGAGTATTTCTTGTGTAAATTGTCACTTGCTATTTCAATTGCTCACGAAGAATGCAGTGTAATAACTGTCAATGGTCTAAACCTAGTGTTGGTATTTCATGTCGTTAGTTTCCTTTCTATTATCATTGAGTTTATTCTCACCTTAGCTCCGGTGCAATCCCATACAATCGCACGAGGAAGTGACATGAGTCAGGGAAGTGTCCTACGCAATCACCATCGACTTGGGCTCCAACTGTGTCACATCTGTCTCCATCAACAGCTGCATGGGAACGATTATGAGACTCATGTTAACTTTGTACATCGACATTAACACAGAATACTCCAGATGTATTACGTATGTTGTGTAGTGATAAAGCCCCATTTACCAGTCATAGACAGATCAACAGCGGGAACATGTATTGTTGGTCAGCTGGAACGTCAGCGCCCGTGGAGTGTAAAAGTATGCTGTGGGACAGTGAACCATCAGCTCATAGTCCCGTGTTTCATAAAGGGAACACTGAACGCACATAACTATCGCAGCCTCCTAACAATCTTTTACGGATGCTAGAAGACGTTCCTATGCAGACTAGGTGGAACCTGTGGTACCAGCATGATGGCTGTCCATCCCATACAGTACGACGTACTACACCATGCATTCACGAACTGTTTTCAGATCGTTGGGTTGTACGCAGAAGACCTGTATCTTAGCCGGCCTGTTCCGCTGATTTGACTCCTGTGGACGCAGTCTACAAGGACGTACCAACTAGTGTGTAGCAGTCGTTCCATACCAGACTAGAAGCGTGTACTGCCGCTGTCAGTGCGGTGGTCATGTTGAACACATCGTGTGGTTCAAATGGTTCAAATGGCTCTGAGCACTATGCGACTTAACTTCTGAGGTCATCAGTCGCCTAGAACTTAGAACTAATTAAACCTAACTAACCTAAGGACGTCACACACATCCATGCCCGAGGCAGGATTCGAACCTGCGACTGTAGCGGTCGCTCGGCTCCAGACTTCAAAATGGTTCAAATGGCTCTGAGCACTATGGGACTCAACTGCTGTGGTCATCAGTCCCCTAGAACTTAGAACTACTTAAACCTAACTAACCTAAGGACATCACACACATCCATGCCCGAGGCAGGATTCGAACCTGCGACCGTAGCAGTCGCACGGTTCCGGACTGCGCGCCTAGAACCATGAGACCACCGCGGCCGGCTCGGCTCCAGACTGTAGCGCCTAGAACCGCACGGCCACTCCGCATGGCCATCGTGTGGTGGTCAGTTGCTTCGGTACTTGTCGGAATGCAAATTAACTAGTGTATGTACTTATATTGTTCTTTAGTGTGTGCTGCCACAGGTATTCTGTAAGTGTCGGTGTGGCATGTTTTCAGAATACGGTATCTCGTAAACGAGTCGCATTAGAATCCTACAACAAGCACCATTGACATTCTAATTTACCCCACTTTTAGTTTATTACGGCGAATAGGCACTGTTCCATTTAATAAGTGTATGTTTGCACAAAAAGTACACTTTCTAATTATTATTACCATCGGTTGATTGGCTAACAATGCGAGCTCCTGGCTATCAATTCATTCTGTGTCAGCGGCACAGGAATAGCACTTCCCATCTCCGCAATATTTGCGCTGCAAGGTTTAGGTGATTCACCTGTTTTGAGCACTGGAATCGCATGTTATCAGGAGTTCACTCCAGTTTAGAAGTTCCTAACCTGTCGATATGTGTCCTGGCTGTTGTCTCAGATTTTTGAAAGTAAAGCTGTTCTTTTTTAGGGCATTAGTCCTTCACTACACGAGGTTAGAAAATGGACACCAAACACTGTCGTTAAGACACGATTCTGACCACTACATACTATGTTCCTCAATTGTGAAATGTTCCAAAATATGGTGCACACAACTTGAAATTCAATGTTTGATCAAATTCTGAGCGCATTATGAACGTGAAGTATAAGAACGTATCAAAAGTATCATCCAGTTCCACTAGTCTGTATCTTCTAGACGAATGTGGCTAGAAAACTGGGGTGTATTTTAACATAGGCATCGGAAAACAAAATCTTCAGTTTCAAAAGAACTACCCAATTTTACAAAGGCATAATTTTAACAGTAACGCTTATCGAAACGTGGGATGCTATTTACAATAACGTTTACGGCGGAAATTTTTATTTTCCTATCACAAACGTTCATTGTGCCCCCCACCGAAAGCAAGGCAACTACGAAGAATAGTCAAACTCGTCTCATAATTTTGGGAACACGTCTGGACTTACTGCATATGCTGCAGTAGTGTAGCTATGTCGACCGCTGCTTACTTCTGCACACTGGCCGTTCCTTAGACTGTGTCAGATGGAGGCTCGAACTGTGGGAGGTGGGACCACACCCCCTCTGACGTCACAAATTATATTGTAGTAAGCCACACCCCTCACATCAAATTCTAGTTTTAATGAGAAGAATACTCTCAGATTAAGCACTGACATGAAAGTTTATGCAAGTTTTTTTTACAAGCTTTTTAGTCTTTGCTGAGTTGTTTTTTATTACGCTGTTGTCTGCAGAATAGACATATACGCTCTTGATTCGGTTCACTGAATTTCTTGTTGAAACCCATTTTATGATGAAACCCATGTACTGCCATGCTTCTTGCATGCCTCTGGTTTCTACATTCTCCGACCCAGCTGTCATCCAACATGACCAGTGTGCAGTAATGCTCTAAGCACTCCTTCTTCAGGTCCATGATATTAATCAGTTCTCCTTATCGTCCTATGTAAGATAGCCATAGCTGTAATCTGATGCGCTCTGTGAAATAAGTCTATTTCGTGAAATCGTATGTAGGCTGTGCGGCGCTGTTTTTCCCACTCCTAGTATCCGCAGTAAGGTATATAGGTATATGTGTACCACGTTTGATTGAACTCAGAGCAGTGGGTTAGAGGGAGATGTAGAACATACATATATATACTCATACATACATCCACTTTTTAAAATATGTATGGATTCAGGTTGACACAGTGCAATGTATAGTGTGGGAGGGACATATGCATACTTAGTCTGTTTTATGGTCTATGGTAAAAACTGAGAAACTATATTCATATTCTTTGACAAGAATATGAGCATAAATTTTATTTAGATTCTTATTTGTATCTCCTTTTTAACATACCAGCTACAATTTAACTAGTCTACTTTATATTACCTGTTATTTGAAGTTGTATCGTATGTCTGTTGGAACAGCTATTTGTAAGATTTATGACGTTGAACTGGCTAACCTAAAAGAGTTGTAATTTTTCTGACACTATATTATACTTGTACATGCTTACATATCCCTTAACATAAAAAACATGTAAAATAGTATGAAGATATGGGATTTGCAGTGTATTAGTTGTTTGTAGACGCTGTATATCAGGAGAGCACTGTCTTTACAGGGACCAACTTTGTCAGTTAGGCTGATACATGCTCTCGTTTTTCTATGTTGTGACTGTTCAAACTTGAGATATAAAGTACTACACTGGTCATACACATCCTGGCATTCCTTTAATTTCTTGTTTTTTTTTCATTAGTGCACGCCTTTTTATGTACAACATGTGTAAATCTACTCAGATTCTTGGGTTGTTAACCGAAGGGCTGCAATATAAGCAACATTATGTTGCTGAGCCTGTGTAGAATCGAATGATGTAAGACAGACACTCTGTCTACAAGGCGCTTCAGTCCGGAACCGCGCGACTGCTACCGTCGCAGCTTCGAATCCTGCCTCGGGCATCGTTGTGTGTGATGTCCTTAGGTTAGTTAGGTTTAAGTAGTTCTAAGTTCTAGGGGACTGATGACCTCAGATGTTAAGTCCCATAATGCTCAGAGCCATTTGAACCATTTTTTAAACAGTTATTCCTTACGACTATGGCTTCCGCTAAATTCTTATACTTAGGCTAAGTCAACAGCGGTGGAGAATATGTTGTGACTACTTACAGTTGTGGATTACTCATAGCTTTTCATGGACAGATTAGTGGCAGTACAGCGAAAGCTGTAGTAGAGCGTAATAGGATTAACAATGAAATCCGCAGCCATAGCGAGGTACATGCTGTGGGCGTTCGGTTGAGCTGTGGGAATGCGCAGAGAAGCCACTCTGAAATTCCACGACTGATAGAGAAGCTATTAATCGGGACGAATTAATTTGTGGGGCGCCGGGCTAATTAAATGGCCGTGGGGATGCGGGCCTGCGATGCGGTGCGATGCTGTGCCCTCCCACACAACACAGCAGAGCACACTGCAGAGTTATGAGTGGGACCACCGTGCGTCCGCCAGAAGCGGCGGCTCTGTGTTCCCTGCTTATAAGCAGGAAAGAAGCGCAGTTCCTGCGTGTGGCATGTTGATGCCATCCAGTCAAGTTACAATTCCGACATAAATGTTGCTACTGGACCCTTATTTTCTAAAATTACAGATACATAGATCAGTGAGGCAGTGAAACTGGCGATTTGACATCCCTGGTAGTAGCACATACGCTAGGAATCACAAAATGGAAGTTGTGCCGCCTGGACAACAAGCCTTTGCCATTGACACTGATATCGATGTTCATTCGCGATGGCGCCGTGGACTGGTGTACAAGGTGATGTTACCGTGAGGGCATTTTGCAAAAACAACGACAGCTACGTGGTCGCGCAGGGTGTATTTCCTGCTCATTACTGGCTCGCAAGTCATGGCCCGGTCCCGTCGGCATATGCTATCAAAGTGTCGGCACAGAACTCTGAGGAAACGGGCAATACGGTCCCAAAGAGAGATGGAAGTGCACACCAGAGAATGTTGCAAGAGTGTAAGAGACCTTGTCCCCAGGCGTTTTGTACTCAAGCACGCACTGTAACTTGACACAAGGAACAAGTATACCACTCACAGAATTGCTACACCACGAAGATGGCGCGCTACAGAAGCGAAATTTAACCGACAGGAAGAAGCTGCTGTGATATCCAAATGATTAGCTTTTCAGAGCATTCACACAAGGTTGGCGCCGGTGGCGACACCTACAGCGTGCTGACATGAGGAAAATTTCCAACCGATTTCTCATACACAAACAGCAGATGACCGGCGTTGCCTGGTGAAACGTTGTTGTGATGCCTCGTGTAAGGAAGAGAAATGCGTACCATGACGTTTCCAGCTTTGATAAAGGTCGAATTGTAGGCTATCGCGATCGCGGTTAATCGCAACGCGACATTGCTGCTCGCGTTGGTCGAGATCCAATGACTATTAGCAGAAGATGGAATCGGTGTGCTGAGGAGGGTAATACGGAACGCCGTGCTGGATCCAAACGGCCTCGTATCACTAGCAGTCGAGATGACAGGCATCTTATACGCATGGATGTAACGCATCGTGCAGCCACGTCTCGATCCCTGAGTCAACAGATGGGGACGTTTGCAAGACAACAACCATCTGCACTAACAATTCGACGACGTTAGCAGCAGCATGGACTATCAGCCCGGAGACCATGGCTGGATTTACCCTTGACGCTGCATTATAGACAGGAGCGCCTGCGATGGTGTAATCAACGACAAACCTGGATACACGAATGGCAAAACGTCATTTTTTCGGATGAATCCAGGTTCTGTTTACAGCATCATGAAGGTCGCATCCATGTATGCCGACATCGCGGTGAACGCACGTTGGAAGCGTGTATTCGTCATCACCATACTGGCGTATTACCCGACGTGATGGTATGGGGTTGCATTGGTTACACGTCTCGGTCACCTCTTGTTCGCATTGACGGCACTTTGAACAGTGGACGTTACATTTCAGACGTGTTACAACCCGTGGCTCTACCCTTCATTCGATACCTGCGAAACTCTAAATTTCAGCAGGATAATGCACCATCGCATGTTGCACGTCCTGTACAGGCCTTTCTGGATACAAAATGTTCGACTGCTGCCCAGCATATCCTCCAGCAATTGAAAACATCTGGTAAATGGTGCCCGAGCAACTGGCTCGTCACAATACGCCAGTCACTACTCTTGATGAACAATGGTATCGTGTTGAAGCTGCATGGGCAGCTGCACCTGTACACGCCATCCAAGCTCTGTTTGACTCAATGCCCAGGGGTATCAAGGCCGTTATTACGGCCAAAGGTGGTTGTTCTGGGAACAGATTTCTCAGGATCTATCCACCCAAATTGCGTGAAAATGCAATCACATGTCAGTTCTAGTATAATATATTTGTCCAATGAATACATGTTTATCATCTTCATTTTTTCTTGATGTAGCAATTTTAATGGCCAGTAGTGTAGATACAACGCTCTAGGAATGGCGTCGGCGGGAAACCGGCCGACTTTGGGACATTTTACAACGGTTTTTTGGTGGGAGAATAAACAACGCTTTAACAGTTACCTCTTTGGCTAGAATTTTTCGTCTCTTTTTTCACTGGATGATAGTGTTTTCGGTGCAGTCTCTGCTCAGAGCAGGGGCAGAAAAGCTCTGGAGACTTACTTAGGGCTACGACTTTGAGGAGCAACTTGGTGCTAAGATTTCCAGCAGTACACTCTGTCAAAGTGAAGACTGGGAACTCGTGTGCTTCAGCCACGAGATGCAACAGTGAGGAGAACTTCACTGAGAGGCA
This sequence comes from Schistocerca gregaria, assembly GCF_023897955.1. Lineage (NCBI taxonomy): Eukaryota > Metazoa > Arthropoda > Insecta > Orthoptera > Acrididae > Schistocerca > Schistocerca gregaria. The sequence goes on from NC_064921.1 coordinate 542,115,344, forward strand.
GCCGGTGTGACGTCTGACGAGTGGCAGTGGCAGCTGTCGGGGCCGTACATAGCTTGCGTCTCTACACATCGGTTATGCTGAGTTTGCCTGGCACCATCGGCTGATTAAGAAGGAGTCAAGTTAGATGTGGTTTGACATTAAATTAAATTCATCTGCGCTCATCCACGACAAGATGAGTAGGAGTAGTTACATGTTCGTTTTACATTCGCCATTTGGCACATTCTTACTGTCAGGTGGCTTGCGGAGTACGGATGTAGATGTAGATGTAGAACCCCAAGAGGCCGTGTTTCCGGTAATTAAGACGAGGATATTATTTTTTTTCTAAGATCCTCGATTCCTTTACCGAGATGTTTGCTAAGTTAGTAGTTAGTGATAAAAGAGGAATACTGACGCCAGCCTCCTTAGGGGCATTGAAACACTTTAAGTTGGTTAGGTAGAACTGTTTGCTGGGCCAGGAATCGAACAAATATTTCCAACTTTATGCGAGCAGATGCCTTAACTGCCTCACTATCCAACCAAAATTCCTAACTTGTCGGGCACTTCCTCCGTAGTGCCACCCTGTCCAGCATCCTCATTGCTAGTATCATGTAGCATAATTCTACCTAGGGGTCGGACTAGGGTGCATCCACACTGAATATATTATGAAACGCCATAAAGACGTATATATTACTATTATATCTGTCGTGTATGTTCTTTCGGACATGTCTCAAAGCGCAGACACCGCAATGCAATGGAGACATATATGCTTAGTTATTTCTTGTTCTGTTTTATTTGTCCTAATTAACTGTTGCCTTTGTCGTATGTCCAGTTAAGATTCATGTTATGTTAAGTTTGGTACATGCATGAATGATTGTAATAACCTTAAATTCGCTGTCGGCCGGGGTGGCCAAGCGGTTCTAGGCGCTACAGTCTTGAACTGCGCGGCCGCCAAGGTCGCAGGTTCGAATCCTGCCTTGGGCATGGATGTCTGTGATGTCCTTAGGTTAGTTAGGTTTAAGTAGTTCTAAGTTCTGGGGGACTGATGTCCTCAGAAGTTAAGTCACATAGTGCTCAGAGCCATTTGAACCATTCGCTTGGGCCAGGACTTCGATTCTATAGTTAGTGAATCCGTTTTTCCCAACAGTATATCTTTAATGACTTTTGTCAAGCCCAACACACAGGACACATTTACCAGAGCCACACCTCAGCTATCGTCAAATCTGTTGTGCACAGTTAGTTCAGGATCTGAGTTCTTTTGTGAGCGATTCGCTTCCCAGTAGCCCAACTGACGCAGATCCCTGTAGCATTCAGAAGGCTTCCGCCTTTAGCTTTGTTGGCTCTTGTCAAACCAGTGTGATTATTGCATTCTTTGTTTATAGGAACGACATCTTGCAATTGTACTTACAGTGACGAGCCAAAACATTATGATCATCTGCCTAATGGCGCGTGTTGTTTGACATTTAGAATGCAGTACAGCAGTTACCACCTGTGGTAAGACTATGGATGTTTTCCCGTAAATTATGGACCCGTGGTTTCTCGGTGCAGAGCTGGTGCCCGATAGTGACCCAGATGAATTCTGTCATGCTCGCATCAGGCTAATTTGGTGGAAAAGACATAGACCTGAGTGCAATGTCGTTTTCCTAAGTTACTGTAGCACAATTATGGCCTTGTGACACGGACTGTGTGGTGTAGCCGCCTTGCTGGCGATAAAAATCTTAAGAAAAGATCAAAGTAAAACTCTTTAGGAATATTAATTTTGAGGAAGATAGCTGAAATACAAGGACGTTAAAAGTTGGCATGAAGTTCTCTTCGTTGCTCCACTGCAACTGATTCTTCCTGTAAATTTCGTATTTGATGATGGGCACGTGGAAGCTCAGAAAGTGAATACCTGTAATAGGATAGAAGACCAAATGATATCTGTAGTTTTATCTGCATAATGTCCTAGTAGACAAATGTATTCCCGAAATTTCGTTAGTCTACTTTAGCTATTTTTTGTGTTTCGATTTTTTTCCGTCATAGCATATACAGCAGGATGTCAGATACCCAAAACAGGCAGCTATGTGTGTTCGGAGCTTATAGGCTCTCAATGGCGAGAGCGGTCAGCTGACTCATGAGATATATCCCATTGACCACGCAGGGTATGCCCTTAGTCGACAGTTGCAGCCCCAGTAGCGGCATGACCAACCGTTGCTGATTTCCAGATGGAGCCCGTCCAACGAATGGAGGCGTTCCTAATAAATATTGTGGACAATCTGATCCATTGCATCACAGCACTGGGTGCTGTATTGACGCGAAAGGGAATCACCTCCAATGTTGACGCTCTGGGCGCCACTAGTGGAGGGCCACAACACCTAGAAAAATTTACCTGTAGTTTACTCATAGAAAGACGAAAACAAGGCACGTCATTGCTGCAAGCCAAGTAACGTGTAGCTACCACGATGAACGCAAAGTTTATGGCCGGAAATACAGTAAAGAACGAGCGTTAAAACTGCAGTTAGCAAAGAATAAGCCAGAGTTGTTTTAAATAAGAAAACACACAATCAAAGATTCATTTTAGAGCCCTGTTTCAGATCCAGAAGTGAAGTAATAAAGACATTTACGTACTGAGGTTTCAACAACAAGATACAAACTCGCCAACTGCCATTCCCAGATGAGGTGTTTAACTCGTTATCTGGAGTTTCCACCACTCACTGAGTCGGTTTACATACCGATGAGATGTCAAGACATTAGACGAAGCCTCCACATTTTTATCCTTATCTTTTAGTCATTTATGATGATTATGACAAGCCTCCTGAAATTCCTATAATAGTGGTACGATTTACCATGTGCAATACCCATGTCCAGTAGCTAAGAGCCCTCGGGATTCATTGGAGAAACCTTGCGTCTATTCGACGTTTGATGTACCAAAATATAACGGGACAGCACTAAAACACGTGATGCACATTCAAAGCCAGGACGATACACTAATCAGAGTCGTATGGCATAGTGTGTGGTCAGACCCTTGCACATTAAGATGCCAGCCACAGACAGGGCGAGCGACTGCCGGGGTCAGAACATCACCCACAACTTCATTTTATGACAGCGGACAAGGTACCAATACAGAGCAAACTCTGAACAGGAGTGCAGGCAAGATCACCAACGTGATTATCTCAGTGCATTAATTGGACTCTTAAATGGCAAAAGCCATCCAACCAGAATAGCATATACTATGGCTAATGTATGAACAGCCTCTGTGTGTTCCCCTTCTTTCTACCACATTTGATATCAGCTCTTCTCCAATGTACGACGTTCGGCTACGGCATGTACTATTCCTTCCTCTGATGTTAATTTGACAACATACGATTTTCCATCGGCCGCCTGTTTCCAATTTTTTTTGCATGAAACTCTCCTTCAGTTTCATTTTTTTTCGCCTTCTCGTTGACTCCACTCGATCAAATTTACTTTTTTGACTGATCCACATTGCTGCATGCACATTTCTGTATGTAATACGGAAAAGCAAAACACATACTTCGAAAATCATTACAGACACGACAAGATTGCCCTGGAGCAAATATTCAGACACAAAATAAATTGTATTGCATATTAATCTAAGCACATAGACTCACATATGATAACCTATAATTAAGAACATTCTAGTGAATAAAGGGTAAAGACATAGGAAGAATATGGAATATTGACAAATTAATGAGGAATGAGAGGAATTTTAAATTATCCTCACCAGTGATCAATGGGCTACGACAAGATGTGGAGTGCAGTTTAATGATACTGTGTTTTGGAAACATGTCACTGTCCTGCATTTGCTCCTGTAGCATAGTTTCCGAGTGTAAATGTGGCGCTTCATGGAAGGCGTAAAAGAGAGTATTCGCCCCGCACATCAGTGCGCAAATAGAAAGTTTCAAGCCGCTGTTGAGAACTCATAACACCCCTTCCGTACTGTTTTGAGCTGAGAGGGCGACGCAACTTCGCATGTACGCGCGACCCTTCTGCTTACGGCACGGACACGGTCGTGTCGCCTATTTCCATGCAAAAATATCTGATAGAATGCCGTATAATTTAACTTGACACAGACGGATGATATGAAAATTAATATATGTTAAGCAAGTGGTTCGGCGGATAAGCGCCACTTGCTTGCCAGCATTTTAAGTACAGATGGTGCTCCTCCAACGAGTTACAGGAATTACCCAGGTAGCAGGTCCCAGGATTACACTCAATATCTAACGAGCATTCACTCGTTCCCATCTAGCATACGCATACTTCTGTTGTGGGTCTTGTCGATTAAAAGTAGACAAAATACAGTGTGGAGCGCTTTTTGCGTGGCTGCCACGAACTCGAAACCAAAACATACTCTGTTTTGGGGACGTGTTAGAAGCACCAGTATACCTCCTATGGCGTAATGGCTTTGATCTTGACACAAAGCCAGTTTAAAAGATCGTCCGTCATGCGGGAGATAGACCATTTTTCTACAAAATGACAATGTATCAACAAACAGGCGCCGATATTTAGATTAGTTTAAAATATTAAAAAAATATTGGTGTGCAATCGCTCTCTACCGTGTTACGACAAATATTATCATTTTTCCCTCACACTAAAAACTATAAAAATCTGAATGAGACCTGTGGTAGCCAGTGAGATCATGATAAGGCGTACAGCAAATTTTATGACGCATGGCGCGTGAGGCCAAGAATGCAAATGACACAAGGTGTATTCATAAACCAGAGAGGAAAAGCTTGTTGATACCAACTAGTAGTCTGCAAAATCAGCACTAAGAAGTCAAATTAATGTGCATCAAAGGCCACAGTGGCATTCATGGCAATGAATAAGCTGATCAACTCTCTAAACTAGGTTAAACTTGAGATACATCACACCTTCCAGAAGGTACCTGACACTAATGTCCGCCAACGTCTTAAAATAACGGTGCGTTTGAGATGGAAGGAAAAATGGAACAATACAAGGGTCGGTCAAAAAGTAATGCCTCCCATTTTTTTTCTACTTAAAAAAATTAAGTTAAGTGAAAAATTTGAATTTGGCGCCATTCCTCAAACCTTCTTCTGCAATCCACTGCAGTAGTAACTTTCTGTGTCAACAGGTGGCGGCACAGCAGAAGTTTGTAAGATGGCCGACATCGATGTTCGTTTGAGACAGCGTTGTGTGATTGAATTCTTGAATGCAGAAGGTGAAACGCCCATACGCATTCGTGAAAGACTGAAGAAGGTGTATAGTGTTGTGACAGTGGATGTCAGCACTGTTAGACGATGGGTTCGTCGTTGTAAGGAAGCTGAAGGGCAAACACCGTTGACTGACGAAAAGCGGAGCGGCAGGCCAGTGAGTGCAGTGACTCCACACAACATTCAGCAAGTTGATGACATCATTCGTGGTGACCGTCGGGTGACTGCAGATGAAGTGTGTCGCATTATTTCTCTTAGTAAAGGCAGTGTGATCACGATTATTAAACAATTGGGCTACTCAAAAGTTTGTGCACGGTGGGTTCCAAGAATGTTAACCGATCAGAATAAAGAGGCAAGGAAAAAAATAGCCTCCCAACACTTGCAACGCTTCCATTTGGAGGGAGATGAGCTTCTGAAAAAAATTGTGACCGGGGACGAAACATGGGTGCATTTTTTTGAACCCGAATCAAAGAGGCAGTCAATGGAGTGGCGTCACACAAGCTCGCCGAGGAAGAAAAAATTCAAAACTGTGCGATCGGCAGGGAAAGTTATGGCAACAGTTTTCTGGGATACAGAGGGTGTGATTCTGGTTGATTTTTTGGAGCAGGGATGCACAATAAATTCTGTTCAATACGTCACAACCCTCAAAAAACTTAAAGCACGTCTTCAGCGAGTTCGCCCAACAAAATCAATGGCAGATGTTCTTCTTTTGCATGACAATGCAAGACCACACACCAGTCGTCACACCTCTGACGAGATTGTCAAAATTGGATGGGAAGTTTTGCCTCATCCCCCATACAGCCCTGACCTGGCACCATCAGACTTCCATCTGTTCGGGCCACTAAAAGAAGCTCATCGTGGGATTCATTTTGAAGATGAGGAGGCCGTCAAAACATCCGTGCGTCAATGGCTTAGGAAGCAGAGCTGTGGTTTTTAACCGTGCTGGGATACATGCCCTTGTTCAAAGATGGACCAAAACTGTACAGATGGGCGGATATTACATTGAAAAATGATAAAATGATCCTCAATGTTGTGGTTTTCAACCTATGTAATTGCATTTAAATTTCCTGACAATTAAACGTAGAAAAAAAAATAGGAGGCATTACTTTTTGACTGACCCTCGTATAATTGACAACAGAGGAAAACATTACAGAGAAATATACCGTGATACCGATACCTCATTGGTGCATCGAAAAAGTAGTTTCAAATGAAATTTGTACAACTATAGCACGTATGAAATTTAACCTTAGTTCAAAAAAAGTCTACATCGATTGGGACTGATTGACGATCGACATAATGGATATGCCATGTGGCTAGGGCCTCCCGTCGGATAGACTATTCGCAAGTCTTTCGAGCTGACGCCACTTCGGCGACTTGTGTGTTGATGGGGATGAAAGGATGATGATAAGACCAACACAACACCCAGTCCCTGAGCGGAGAAAATCTACGACCCAGCCGGGAATCGAACTCTGTCCGTTAGGTATGACATTCCCTAGCGCTGACCACTCAGTTACCAGGGGCGGACATGATCGACATTGTGTATGTAGAGACGAAAATGATAATGTTATGGTATCCTGAAAAAAGTACGCTACAAATCGGAAAATAAAATAACAGTGGCATGAGCGAAAAAAAAATGGCTCTGAGCACTATGGGACTCAACATCTGTGGTCATAAGTCCCCTAGAACTTAGAACTACTTAAACCTAACTAACCTAAGCACATTACACACATCCATGCCCGAGGCAGGATTCGAACCTGCGACCGCAGCAGTCGCGCGGTTCCTGACTGCGCGCCTAGAACCGCTAGACCACCGCGGCCGGCTGAGCGAAAAAAAACAAACCAACATTGGTGTTTTACAGATCGGAACGTGTAGTATTAGATCACTTAAGCGAATAGGTAGATTATAGAATATAAAAAAGGAAATAACTAGGAAGTTAGATATAGTAGTAATTGCTGAATGGCCGTTTCAGTAATGTTTGAATGTGTGTGAAATCTTATGGGACTTAACTGCTAAAGTCATCAGTCCCTAAGCTTACACACTACTTAACCTAAATTATCCTAAGGACAAACACACACAAACATGCGCGAGGGAGCACTCGAACCTCCGCCAGGACGAGCTGCACAGTCGATGACTGCAGCGCCTGAGACCGCTCGGCTAATCCCGCGCGGCGCCGTTTCAGTAGTAACAGAGCTTTGGGTCAGGTTTGTACAGTGTTAGAAACACAAAATCAAGTAGGAGTAATTCAGGACTAGGTCTAATAACGAATAAGAAAATAGGGAAGATGATAAGCTGCTATGAGCAACATAATGAACACATTAGGGGAGCAGCCATGACAGAAACAAAGTTATAACACACACCATGGTACAACAAATGTCTATGCCTGCTAGCTCCACATATGATGAGACTGAAACCAATAATTCATCCAGGGAAGAGACCTGAGGATTTAATTGTGATGAGAGACTGGAATCCCATAGCTGGAAGAGGAAGAGTAGGAAAAATAGCAGGTCAAATGGACTAGTCGAAAGGAATAAAAGAGAAAGCTGCCTGGTAGAATTTCGTAGAGAGCAGTGTTTAATCATTGCTAATTACTGTTTTAAGAATATTCAAAGGAAGTTGTATACGTCGAAGAAATCTGTGGACACAGGAAGCTTTCAGATAGATTATATAACGGTAAGACGCAGATTTCTAAATCGCATTGACTGTAAAATATTTCCGGGGTACATGTGGACTCTAACATAACGAAGTATGAAACCACTCTGTAGCGTGCTGGGAATGCTTGGAGATGAGTAAGTGTCGCTGACAGTCTATGGGGCCCAGGGAAAAAACCTGTTAACACTTAAAAAGAACTTTATTGATCTCGGTATATGGCGTAGTGAGGATCGCTGACCCTGGCTGGAGACGACGAACAGGCGGCGGCTTCCACCTGGTGCAGCTTGGCTGGCACTTCGAGCTACTGAGTGTGGCAGCCTCTGAAGGCTATGGCGACGCCTACGAGAAAGACAGGCCATAGCGCGTACGTCACGAAGGTAGTCCTGCACTCGCTCGCTCGCTCAAATCAGCAGAAAAACTATGTTTCTACACTTGTTAACTCATAACTAGCCGTGTACGTAAAAACAAAAACTGAATCTTCTACTGGAATCCGCTATTATGGAATCTTACTGTTATTAGTCCTATAATGATGGGAAGTCCATGGGCTTGCTTATAATTTGTTACGGTTTCTAACAATACCACCACTTGCAAAGTAGGTTAAAAATCAGATTAATAATGTTGCTCACGCAGCGTATGTTCGCTTTATCGGGCAACAACAAGGTTATTGACTGTGAATGGTATCGTCCGAATGGAAATAATGAAGTCATTGTAAAAATGTCATTAATTTTGGCACTTATCTTGAATGGATTCCCACGTAGATTTCGTCGAAGTTGTTATGGCTCATTTTGTTGATTCTAGGGTGATTCATCTTTGACTGCTAGAAGGTCAGATCTGTATTTTAGCAATATTTGAAGACCTAACAAATGCATTTTCGAGGAAATTTTTAATGATCAAACAATCCCAGATTAGAACTATGGTATGGTAGAAATAATTTTTGGCTTGGTGTTCACGATCCACATTCTTATTAAACTTCTTGTAAATTCATATATACTTCTTCTTAATTGTCACATCATCAAGAAAACAGTTTTGTATCAATCTTCATATAATTTCCACTTTGACCAAACACAAGACTTGACTGTTCTTTTACAAAGTGAAATAACAACTTAACTTCTGCAAAGTGAAACAAAGACTGCTGTGTCCGCATTCACGCCAAAACGGTTACAAGTAAATCAAAGATTATGACAGTCCCATAGAAATGAATACACACAGGAACCATATCATTGTAATATATCGATACATCGGAGTACCTATACATTAATAAAACCGATTGTGAATATTGTTTTACTTCGCAAAAAAGTAGTACCATATTACTGGTATCGAGAACTGGGGTTAGAGTGCAGTAATGGTCACGTAAATAAAGAACCATTACAGCCTGGCGTACAATAAAATAAAATCATGTTAAAATGATTATAAGTTGCATAAGGCACCACTTCTAGCATGTAATGAGTACTGTTAAGCAAAAGAGACTAAATGCTATAAACAAGCTGTTATACCATTTATGTCGAATACTGACCTTAAATTAAATTTAGCTGTAGTACTGTTAATCAGTAAGACTTCATGACAGCAGATTCCAGTGGAAGATGCAATTCTCGTTAGTACTTACTTGCCCAGCTGCGAATTACAGGCGTAGAAACGCACTTTATCTGCTGAGCTGAGCGAGCGAGGGAGCGAGTTCAGAACTACCTTCGTGACGTACGTGCCGCGGCCTGTTTTTCTCGTGGGCCTGGAGGCTATGGACACTGACGTCGGCGGCGCTTCACGCTGTGCTACGATGGCACAGACGGCTCCCCGGCTCCACACGTGGCGACAGTGGCAGCTTCTGGAGTCTGCTATGTGCTGCTTCCCTCGACGTCGTGAAGGCCTTGTGGTCCATCGCTCTACTCTCGTCACGGCGATGGAACATGAACACGGTTGTGCTTGGGGTACTACTTGCTGTCCTCGGACAGTAACTGGCTGCCAGCTGGCGTTTGGCTCCAAGTCCTGCTAGGAAATCGGCATCAGAGTTACCAGGCTTGGACAGCAGATTGGCAGGGCTGAGACACAAAGTACCATAAGGGGCTTTGTGCAGACGGCAGACACAGCCCGGCCTCGAGGTCATAGCTGCAGCTGGCGGAGAGAATTCGTCTCAATGTCGGACGTCGCTCTGGTGTCTTGGTGGCGCTGCTGGCTTCCAGCGATGAGAAGTGACCCCTGGCCTGAAATCCAGACTCATTTATGTGCCCGCAGTGTCCATTTGTTTCCCCAAAATCTTTCGTCTCATCACTTTGCCAAAACGAGAGACTTTCCATGGTTTGGTGACACCGCCCCCTTGATAGACAATTATGGCTGTGCAGCGCCATTTACCATTGAGTTCGGCTATACTTTCTGCGCAATCCTCTAGCATGTCGGTTGTTCATCGACATGTCACCACACTTCAGGCTACCGACCCGCGGCTGTTAAAGCAAAGTTCTGTGTCCTTTCCATGATACTTTTCCTTACTTTCGTTAAAGACTAATAATTTTCCGACCAAAGACTGGGTCGAGGACCCACAATAATATATTGCTTATGAACTGCAGATTAAAACTGAAGACCTTGCGGAAAGGAAGAAAATTAAGAGGGAATGCATTATAAGGACTGGAGACTATTGAGAGTTTCAGAGGGAGCGTCAGGTGACGTTGGACTAAAACGGGGAACAGAAATACAGAAGAGGACAAATGGGTAGCTTTGAGAGATGGAATTTGGAAGGATGTAAAAAGGCAAGGCCACGTACTAGTGGTTGGCTAATATAGGAGATGTTGTGTTTAACTAACGAAAAAAAGCAGTATACCAAATGAAATAGGGATAAGGGATTACAGAAGTCTAAAAAATGAGACTGACAGTAAACAAAACGTGTAAGCAAGATTGGTGAGATATTCCGCATTATGCAAGACACTGTTTATTTGTTTCATTTTTCCCAAACATGTTTAACTGGGCGTAGGTAATCTAAAGCAGCCTAATACTCTGTTAAGCGGTACGACTTGGCCAGGAGGCAAGAAAGCACCATTAACAGTTGAAAATATGCGTAATCTTTTATTTAAATAAAAATCAACAGCTTATGAAGTCAGTAAAATAGCTTTTAAAAACAAGTAAAAAATTAAACAACTTGTCGAATATTAACGAGGAAATGAGATCAACAATTGAGATAAGCATACCAGCTTTTAAAAAACGAAGAAACTAAGCAATTTGTCAAACGTTAACAGGTATTTGAAGCTAGCCAAGCTGCATATTTATAATCAAAACCTTAACATTTACAAAAATTTTCAATTGACTTTTAAATATAATATCTTAAGTGATCGCAGCAGATTTACTAACAGCAGTAGTAACATGGCGACCATAAGTTCAGAACTAGGAGAAGTTATACAGATACAGTTCAGCCCCGCAACAGGCGGGATAGCCCGACGGACGGGGTTGGCGGTGTGAACTTGCCACCCATGGGTGTACTGGTGGATGGGGCAGGTCCCGTTCAACGTAAACTACAGCAGACAAAATATTTGATGAATCGGTAGCGAAGTGGCACTAAAAATCTCCAGACGATCGGCACAGGCGAGTTTCTAGAATCTCATCGCTACCACAGCCAACCATAAACACCGTCTTCGCTAAATGAAGTCTGTAGTCTGCAAAAGTCGTTTGCTGTCAGCCCCAGACAGCGAACCGGCCTTGGGCCTCGCGAGTGCTACATCCTGTTCGTCCGGCCAGTTCTAACCGTCAACATTCACGCCGATAAGAGCTCCTCCTGTGGAGAACTGCCAAAGATGGGACCCCAATAGCGCGATCTTGAGACTGATTGTTCGATGCGAGCCGGCACCGTTCACATATTGCACCTTTATTTGTGCTATCGTCAGTGAGATCTTTTATTTTTCAGTCAATGATACATGTCACCTAACTGATACACGAAACATTGCATGTTTTGTTATGGCGAATATTGGATCAAGGATAATGGTTTGGAGGATGATTATTTATACAGTTTTGTTCACTCCTTACTCAGTGCTAATGTATTGTTTTCACGTTGGTAGCTTTACAACCACCACATATTTTCATACACCCTGTCATCCGCGTGGAAGTGGGATGGAGGGAGTCGCAATTAGGAGTTTCTGGGACGGGACGGTGGAGATTTTCAGTTCCCCATTTGCCTCATAACAAGGCAAAACTTCTGAAAATCTTCATCAGGACTGGTAATTTGAGACTACCTTACTCATTTCTCTGACGGGATCATCCTCTTTAGATAATGCAAAAATGAAAAACGAAGAGCCTGGGAAAGAGACATACACATGAATTTCATAGGTTTACAAAAAGTATTTGACCCCACACCATTAAAGAACCTGCATCGACAACCTGACGAGCACACAATACATAAGATAGATGTTGCATCAATTCACGAGTATCTATATACAAGAATGAAAATATGAAAATATCCGAACTAATGCAGCCAAACAAATACCTGAGGTAAGGGTGCAGTATAGCGCCTACTCTGTTTAAATACCAAGTGAAAGAACTTCTTAAAGAATGGATGAAAATGTCTGGAGGAAAGGGATTAGTCATAGAGGGGAGTCACCTGTCGAGTTTACTATTCGCCGCTCATCAAATAATATTGGCTACCTATGACTACGATATACAGTACAAGATGAAGAAATTATGTACATGTAATAATGCCGGACTACATAAATTATTTTGAAACAAAATATGTCTCTGTGGAAAGCAACCAACGTAGCATTATCATACGCGGAAAACCTGTTGAGGAGTGTCAGGAGGGTAAATATGTGGGATTTACGATCTCTGATCAGTGTGTCAGTGAATAAGAAATAAAGTAGACGACAATACAATCCAAACAAACAATAAATAAGCTGAATTTCATCCTTCGTTCAGATCAAATTAAGACAAAAGAAAGGTTACATAAGTCAATAATACAAAGCATTTGCTTATATGAAGCAAAATCCTGGGAAACAACAAAGCAAGACAGAAAAAGTGAATGAGAACTCCCGCGTACACCGCTGAAGAGGTGGGAAACAGCGTTTAAAATGGAATGGGCATATGATGAGATTAGGGAATGAACGATGGCCTAAAAAGAACTGAGAATGAAAAAATCAAGTGGAGGACAATGTACAATGAAGAATGTTCGAGAGGCTTCGGTATGAGGAAGCGAGAAACGGCCTGAAGAGCTGTCAACTAACCGCAAACAAAAAGAAAAAAGACAGTGTTGTTTATTGTTGCAGTCAATGTTTTTTTGAGTCGTCATTTTTCTGACTTTTATGCGAGCCGCCACGAATTCCCCTCCTATGCAAAAGTCTCCACCAAAGACTAACACCTCAGAATACCAGTTGCAATCTACGTCCTTAGTTATTTGCTGGATGTGTTTCAGTTTCTTTCCTCTACAGTTCTTACCCTTTACAGCCCCTCTAGTACCACGGTTTTTCCGTCGTGTCTTAACAGATGCCCTACCATTCTATCCATTCTTCTTGTCAGTGTTTTCCATGTATTCCTTTCCTTGCCGATTCTACTGAGAATCTCCTCATGCCTTACCTTATCAGTTCATATAATTTTCTGCATCCTTCTCTAACATCTCATCTCATATAGTTCTACGAGCTTCCTCGGTTTTACCACCGTCCATGTTTCACTACTATACAATGCTGTGCTCTAGATGTACATTTTCAGAAATTCCTTCCTCAATTTAATATCTACCTTTGAAACTAGTACACTTTTCCTTGCCAGGAATGCCCTTTTTGGCAGCGCTAGTCTGCTTTTTATGTCGTCCTTGCTTCGTCCGTCATTGGTTATTTTGGTGCCTCACTAGCAGAATGCCTTAACTTCATCTACTTCGTGATCAACAATTATGATGTTAATTTTCTCGCTTTTCTTATTTCTGCTACTTCTCATTACTTCCATTTTCCTTCGATTTACTGTCAATCCACATTCTGTACTCATTATACTGTTCACTCAGTTCAGCTAACCGTGCAATTCTTTTTTATTTTCTCTGAGGATAACAATGTCATTAGCGAATCTTTGAGTTTTAATTCCACTCTTGGACCTTTCTTCTAATTCAATCATTGCTTCTGCGATGTATAAACTGAACAACATGGGCGAAAGACTACATATCTGTCATCTACCCATTTTTAATCTGAGCGCTTCATTCTTGGTCTTCCATTCTTATCGTCCCCTCTTGGCTCTTGTACACATTATATGTTACCTTTCTTTCCCTAAGGCTTGTACTTGTTTTACTCAGAATTTCGAATGTCATGCACCATTTGACATTGTCGAACGCTTTCCCAGATCGACAAGTCATATGAACGTGTCTTGATTTTTCTTTAGTCTTGCTTTCTTTATCAGCCACAACGTCAGAATTACCTCTTTGGTGCCTTTACTATTCCTAAAGTCAAGCTGATTGTCAGCTAACACAACCCCAATTTTATTTTCCAGGCTTCTGTATCTTATTCTTGTCAGAAACTGGGATGCATGAGCTGTTAAGCTGATCTTGCGACAATTCTTGCTCTTATCAGCTCTTCCAGTCTTCGGAATTGTTGCAAGATGTTTATCCGAAAGTCAGATTGTATATCGCCAAAGTTCAAAATGGTTCAAATGGCTCTGAGCACTATGGGACTTAACTTCTAAGGTCATCAGTCCCCTAGAACTTAGAACTACTTACACCTAACTAACCTAAGGACGCCACACACATCCATGCCCGAGGCAGGATTCGAACCTGCGACCTTAGCGGTAGTGCGATTCTAGACTGTAACACCTAGAACCGATCGGCCACCTCGGCCGGCTTTCGCCAGTCATACATTCCCCAAACGAACATGAGTAGTTGTTTTGTTGTCAATTCCCACGATGATTTTAGACATTCTGATGGGATGTTATCTATCCCTTGTGCCTTAATTGATTTTAAGTCTTCCACAGCTCTTCTAAATTCTGGTTCTAATAATGGATCCCGTATTTCTTCCCTATCGACTCCATTTTCTTCTTTTATTAGGTCATCAGATAAGTCCTTTCCCTCATAGAGATCTTCCATGTACTCTTTCCACTGATTTTAATAATGGATCCCGTATCCCTTCCCAATCGACACCTGTTTCATCTTTTATCAGGTCATCAGATAAGTCCTTCCCCTCACAGAGGCCTTCGATGTACTCTTTCCACCTATCCGCTCCCTCCTTTGCCTTTAACAATGAAACTCCCATTACACTCTTGTTGTCATACACTTCCTTTAACGTCACTAAAGGTTGTTTTGACTTTTCTGTATCCTACCCACAATCATTTCTTTTTTGGTTTCTTCACATTTTCCGTGCAGCCATTTCGCCTTAGCTTCCCTGCACTTCCGATTTATTTTATTCCTAAGTGAGTTGTGTTTCTGTACTCCTGAGTTTCTTGAACATTTTTGTACTTCCTTCTTTCATCGACCAAATGAAATATTTCATCTGTTGCCCTTGGGTTCTTCGCAGTTATCTTTTTTGTACATATATTTTTCTTTCCAACTTCTTAATTGCCTTATTAGATGCGCCCATTCCCGTTCCCCTGAGGGATTGCAGTATCCATGGTCTTAGATAACTTCAAGCGTATCTCTTCATTTCTTATTATTTCCGTATCCCACTTCTTTGTGCACTGATTCTCCCTGACTACGAGCCTAAACTTCAGCCCACTCTTAATCACTACTAAATTGTGATCTGAGTCTATACCTGCCACTGTTATGCCTTAAAATCGAATATCTGATTCAGGAATCTCTGTCTGACCTGATATAAAGTAACTGAAATCTCCCCGTATCTCCCTACCTTTTCCAAATATGGCTCTTCCTCTTTTGATTCCTGAACAGAGTATTCGCTATTAACAGATGAAATTTACTGCAGTACTCAATTAGTCTTTCCCCTCTCTTGTTTCTAGTACAAAGCCCATATTCTCCCGTAACCCGTTCTTCCATTCCTGCCCCTACAACTGCATTCTAGTCCCCCATGATTACTAGATTGTCATCTCTCTTTACGTACTGTATTACGCTTTCAGTACCCTCCTATACTTTCTCTATCTATTCATCATCGGTCTGCGACGCCGCTTTGTATATCTGTACTATTGTTTTCGGTGTTGGTTTGCTGCCGATTCTGAGGAGAACAACACTATCACTGAACTGTTCACAATAACTCACTCTCTTCTCTACCTTCCTATTCATAACGAATCCCACTCCCATTATTCATTTTCAGCTGCTGTTGATGTTATCCTATACTCGTCTAACTAGGAATCCTTGCCTGCTTTCCATTTCACTTCACTGACGCACTACATCTGGATTGAGCGTTAGCATATATATATATATATATATATATATATATATATATATATATATGTGTGTGTGTGTGTGTGTGTGTGTGTGTATCGGTTGCCATTTATCAGACGTTCTGCGTTGAACAGACACTGGGATCCATCTGGATTGAGCGTTAGCAGGCAAATATGTGTGTGTGTGTGTCTGTGTGTGTGTGTGTGTGTGTATCGGTTGCCATTTATCAGACGTTCTGCGTTGAACAGACACAGGGATCTCGAAATCAACTGAGACTCAGAGTCAGCCAAACTGTCGAATGCTAGCTAGCTACATGCTGTTGCAAAAAAGTACAGTTTCAGCGTATAGATGGTATCAGACAATAACCTGGGGCTACGATGAAGTCGCTCACCTTCCCCTGGGAGGCATCAAGCTAATACCGTGTAACATCGCACCTAGTCTTCATAAAGGTCTCAGTTCCACGAGAAGGGAGTCCAAAACTTTCTTCTGGTATGCCATATCCACTAGAAGCCCTTCATTGACGATCACATCCCTTAGAGCTACCACAATGGTCGCTGTTAATCGCTGCATTGCTATCGCTACCACAAACAGTGTCAGACAGTTTCTGTAGGACTACGATTATGTGATTTAACGGACCTGTTGAGTTACGATAGAGTGCTTGTTTGTGGAAGCGGTACGTATACATGCTGCCCTGCCAATGTAGCTGTTGTTTCGGACGAAGGGCGTGTCCGCAGCATACTCATCCTGAAGATGTAGCAGGTTCAAATAAACATCCTGAATCACGTTCATGGTGAGTTGTGTGAATAATCCCAAGCGCTGTTTTGGGAAGGTCTTCAAAACATCACTGGACCACCTGTGTCCTGAACTACTCTCTCCACGCACAGCGTGTTAAACATTTCGTTGAGCCGTTGGTGCACTCGAAGATTTCCCGCACTTCAAAGGATGCAGAAGTATGACTTGTGAGGCCACACATCGTCTGTCTTCGTAGCTGAGAGGTCAGCGTAGATGGCTGTCATGTAGTTGGGTTCAATTCAATGGGGTGCAATCACCATCGTGATGCCGATTGAGGAGCTAGTTGACCGAGTATAAGTGGCTCCGTGTTTAGGGGAGTCTCCAAAACAAACGGGGGAGTGGTGGCAGACCACATGCCCTCCTTACAGCATCCACATGATTTCTCAAGACAGAAGATGACACAGCGGCCGATAGTCATCCCTTGAGCCTTAAAAACCTGTTGACGAGCTTGTTTTAGGACAACACTATTCGCCTCCACTCAGGTTTGTTGTTTGGCCGACTGAAGACGTGCAGTTTTGTATGTCCTGGCCTAATGCGAGGTGCCCGTTTCCAAATACTCATTTCATGCAGTTCCCTTGGCATTGTCCCCTCGGAAGCAGTTTGAAGTGGGCCTGCGTTGACAGACAGTAGCATATCCTTCGGATCTGGTCAGTGATCATCAACGAGGCGTGCTAACCGTTCCCACACTCTGTCGGTCAAGGTCTTTTAACGACCACTGTTCTTGTAACATAGTTGCCAGTGGCACATCACTCCCTATAGACAGGTTGGGCCGTCTGAAGTCATTCACCAACAAATCAAGCAACTTCCTTCACGGTGTGGTCAAGGCCACGCCCAAACAGGGTAGGTGCTTCCATTCATTTTGTCACATCTCTACGTTGACCCACCCTACCACGCTGATTCCACACAACCGACTGGTACACACACTCCCCTTCATTTCCACGACTTGCGTCATCGGTGGAGTGCGACATTACAGCATGGTAACAGACTTACATCCACTACAGCACTTCAAAGTGACCAGTGTGCTCATTTAAGGGTTGACCAGTATTTTGACCGATGATTTATCTTATGCATTTCGAGCATCAATTCTACAGGTTGTTTCCATAAGAGCGTGGAAAAATGTAAAAGGACATAGACAAAGCTCCATTGACCAATTTGAGGTTGGGAATCTGGGGAGATATGGAGGTAAACTTGCCTACTGCTTTGTCTGGCATTACTGTTTTCTGGCTTATTTACAACTAACATCCGTACAAATTTACAAGTACTGTGCTGTTTATTTATATGTACATTCTTTACTTCCTGCAAGGAGATCAGGAGGACGAGCCTGATTACTAGAAATCATGATCCACGTTTTGTTTGCTTTACTGGATTGGAAGGGGAAGTCCTATTCCATGGCCTGCGAGGTCACCTCACCTGAATCCACTTGATTATTTCCTGTAGGTATACCTAAAGTCGCTTGTGTACGAGACCCCAATGGATGCGGAGATGGAATTAGTGGTCAGAATTGTAGCTGCCTGTGAGACGATTCGAAACCCACCAGGGATATTTGTTATTTGTCAGGGTGTTGAAATGGTTCAAATGGCTCTGAGCACTATGGGACTTAACATCTATGGTCATCAGTCCCCTAGAACTTAGAACTACTTAAACCTTCCTAACCTAAGGACATCACACAACATCCAGTCATCACGAGGCAGAGAAAATCCCTGACCGCGCCGGGAATCGAACACGGGAAACCGGACGCGGGAAGCGAGAACGCTACCGCACGACCACGAACTGCGGACTGTCAGGGTGTGTCAGGATATTCTTTGCCCATGTCACGCTTGCATTTAGGCTGATGGCCCTCAGTTTCAGCACATTTCGTAAGATACAGTATAAATGGTACGTTTATTGTGTCTATGGTGGTATTTTCAGTTAACTGTAAATAATGTAAACAAAAAGTAGACATTAATGTGATTTTATATCTATTATCTCTTTAACCTGGCTTCTCCGACCCCATGTTCCCTACCTGAGGTTGTCCAGTGGAGCATCCTCTGTGTCCTGTTAAATTTTAGCACGGTATAAGGAAACACCCAGTATAACTGCAGCTACGGTAAGAGTAACACCATAGATTACTGCTTGCAGAGAACTGTGAGGGCCGTTCAATTAATAAGGCAACACACTTTTTCCTGAAAGCAGGTTTTTTTCTGGATTCCAATACACCATACTATTCACCATCCTTTTGGCTACAAAACGCTATTTTATACTGTAATCTCCGTTCAATTTAACTGCTTGTATTATATTGTATTGCACGGAATTGGGGACCTAGAAACGACAGAGAGGCTTCGTCCCTGACGTAGCATGTGGTGGTACAACCCCACAGCAGGCCACAGCAGTCGACTCACAGCACCGCCCCCCCCCCCCCCCCCCCCGGGAACGTCTCACACCAGACGAATGTAACCCCAGTGTTTCTGTGGTAGAGTAATTATGGTGTACGCGTACGTGGAGAAACTGTTTGCGCAGCAATCGCCGACACAGTGTAACTGAAGCGGAATAAGGGGAACCAGCTCAAATTCGCCGAGGTAGATGTAAGACCGCCTCAAAAACTATCCACAGACCAGCCGGCGCTCCGGACCTCGACACTGATCCACTGGGCGAATTCGTGTCGGGGACCAGCACGCCTTCCCGCCCGGAGAGCAGTGCGTTAGACCGCACAGCTAACCGGGCGGGCATGTGACGGCTTACCCCAGCTTACAGGGAGGGCCTGCATGCCTGTATGATACCATTCTACCGATCGACGTCGGAGTCAACGCATTGGTGCCTCAATAACCTCCACATCATCCACGTACAGCTTCCTGCAAAGTGCATCCTTCATTGGGCCACACTGATGGAAGTCGGAAGTTGCGAGTTCCTTGCTGTAGGGTATATGAGGAAGAACAGTCCAATGAAATCTTGTGAGCTCCTCTCAAAATGTTCAAATGTGTGTGAATTCCTCAGGGACGAAACTGCGGAGGTCATCGATCCCTAGACTTACACACTACTTAAAATAACTTATGCTAAGAACAACACAGGCGCCCATGCCCGAGGGAGGACTCCAACCGCCGGCGGTAGCGGCAGCGCAACATGTGACATGGCAAATCAAACGGCGTGACCACTCCTCGCGGTAGAACTCCTCTTGGGCGTACAGACTTGTGTGAGCCCATGCGTTGTCTGTTAGACGGAGGGAGAAGTTCGTTTGCAGTTTCAAAGTCGTTCGTTGCACCATGAGGGAGGACATCAAACGGAATAGCCATTTCAGAGTTCCAGAAACCCGTCGCCATGATTTTACCGGCTGAGGGTGCGGCTTTGAACTTTTTCTTTGGAACAGAAATCGTGTGTCGCCGCTCTATCGATTGCAGTTTTGTTTCCGGTTCGAAGTCATGAACCCGTGCTTCACTGCCTGTAACCTTGTTCGACAAAAAATTGTATTGATCAGCCTGGGAAAACGCAAGCAGTTTCGAACAGATCGTACTTCGTTGCCCTATACGGGTTTCTGTTATGCAGGGAGGGACCCTGCAGGCGCATGCCTTTGAGCACCCCAAATGGTGTTCGAGCGTGTCAACACTACGAAAAGAGGCGTCCAGTTACGCAGCGAGGTGTTTGATTGCGATCTGTCGATCATTTCGAATGAGAGTGTCTGCACGTTCCAACATTGCACAAGTCATAGCTGTGTGCGGGGGATATCGGAGAGGTTCACGCGCTCTTGTTGCGATGACGACAGACGCCTTCCCGACGAGTCGCCATGCTTTGGTTCACTGTCAGTCCTCCGTAGACAATCTGAAAGCGCCTACGAATATCAAGTTTGTTAGCGTGGCCATCCTGCGCAGCAAGCACAGAAACATTTGTTTTGTAAATAAAACCATCTTTTCCTGCTGAAACTTATTTATCCGCCGGCCGGAGTGGCCGTGCGGTTCTAGGCACTACAGTCTGGCGCCGAGCGACCGCTACAGTCGCAGGTTCGAATCCTGCCTCGGGCATGGATGTGTGTGATGTCCTTAGGTTAGTTAGGTTTAATTAGTTCTAAGTTCTAGGCGACTGATGACCTCAGCAGTTAAGTCGCACAGTGCTCAGCGCCATTTATTTATCCCAGACGCGTTTCGGCTTTTTCTTGTTCTAAGGCATCATCAGTGGTATTTATAACGATACAGTAGTGTTACTTTTAGATTATTAAACAGTTCATGTCACGATTTTTTATGTAAAAAACTAATTACTTACGATTTGCTGATCTTCGTTTCCTCTCATCTGGTCTGGAGGTCGCACTACCACTTAATTACTGACACATAAACACAAGTTTGCGTTCTGACCTCCTTCAGAGGATGAGAAGAAACTAAGATCAGCAAATCGTAAGTAATTACTTTTTTACATAAAAAGTCACGACGTGAACTGTTTAATAATCAAAAACTAACAATACTGTGTCGTTATAGATCCCACTGATGATGCCTTATAACAAGAAAAAGGCGAAACGCGTCTGGGATAGATAAATTAAGTGGCAGCAGGAAAAGGTGGTTTTATTTACAAAATAAGTCTACGAATGTGTACGATGCTCTCATTTCCCTCCAAAAGAAACCCAGCGATACCTTTCTGCTTGGAATGCACGTCCGTTACAGACACCATGTTGAAGGCTATGTACAGCGCCACTATCTATCCGAACTTCATGAAACTATATGGTGGTGAAGCGAGAATATGCCACGATGTTGTACAACAATTCTGCATTTTTTCAATCGAAACTGGCCGAGAAAATATGTCTTACATTACTTATTGATGCCACTCGTACGTGGACGTGGGGTGTGACCGCTAAGCGCAGCGACCATTCTCGAAAGTACTTCTTGACGCTCTTCAGAGGCAAGGGGTTTGCTGTGACCTAACGTGCCGACAGACTGAGCTACAAATCAGCTGAGGACTGTTCGCGTCGCAGATGAGTTTTACTTAGACTGACAACAGACGTCTTTCAATTTGGCGAGAAGCCAGAATCCGCTATCAAGTTGCGGGCGTCTGTGGAATTAATGTCTCTGGGAACGATGTGTCAAAAGTTTGGGCGTGCTTGCTCCCCAGCAATTGTGTGGATAAATTATGATTCCAGAATTTTGATGCCATTTAAAGAGGATTACCTCTTTCGGAAATATGTGTTGAATAAATCATTGACGTTACTGGCTTGTATCTATTTGCACATACACACCCCCTATGCCCGTTTTAGAATCGAAATACAGGTATATGCATCCCCCACTTGAGACCATGATTTTCTGGAGGTTTCTCTTGATTTCAAGGTAAATACTGGATCTTGTAATACGATTTGCCTCAAATCGACTTTTCCACAACTTCCTTTGTAATAAAAGCACAAAATGTTTGATAAATAGAAGCTATTTGTTTTCCACGGAATTGTATAGAATAGTAATAGATCTGCAGTCTGTGCCCGCGGAAGCTAACAGTAATTTCCATTTGATTCCCACATAACAGAGGACACAGTAGCATGTACAACGTCATGCAACGGCTGATGTAGATGGTGTCTCACTGTTCGTTGCCTTTAAGCTCTCAGTTGAGCTGCTAAGATAGACACAGAAATGTATTGCCATTGTGATGTTAGAAACAATCTCTGAGCAAGCACGGTGCGACCTACTTAAAGTATATCGTTTTTTAGCTATTTTTCCGGGTCCTTATTAATGGAAAGTGTATAGATCGACGGGCTGTCGCAATACTCTACTTATCTCTTACTACTTCGTCTTGTTAGGTGAGCTTCAATTGATATTTCGAGATTTGTTTTTCATTTTGTAAATCAAATAGCATAATAAATATTATCTAATGCTTCTTTATTCCAGTTTAAAATATACGCTAACATTGTCGGAAAATTCAACATAGCGGAAGTCAGTGGTGCCAATATAAAAACTGCCTAGGGAACAGACTGACATTTATACAAACAAGTGTGGCATACTTTTTGTTCCTACCTGTAATACCCACGTACTGTCCACCTTCATCGGAGATAGCGTCATTTGACCTTTGGATTCTGACGTCACTGTTTGAGCGTCACGCAAGCTGTACGTCATAGAGAAGACTTGACTTTATGGGGTGACGTTTCATGTTGAGCGGAACAGCATGGGCGTAACCGGTTGTAAGCTGGCCGTCAATGGTGTGTTCGTCCTACTTTCGATATGCACGGAGCAGACAAAAGCCAGAGAGCGACCAGGGATGTAGTCTATCCATATCGGTAAAACCAATGATACGCGTCCATCGGTAAGGGTGAAACGTCCCCTTTGAACAATTTGTACACGACTGTGCTTAAACTGACACACAATATTTTTAGCGCAACGCAATCTGACTTTCAATAATCCCTACAAAAGAATGCCCCTGACTAACATT
Source organism: Schistocerca gregaria (assembly GCF_023897955.1). Lineage (NCBI taxonomy): Eukaryota > Metazoa > Arthropoda > Insecta > Orthoptera > Acrididae > Schistocerca > Schistocerca gregaria. Next base: position 542,138,555 of record NC_064921.1, read on the forward strand.
AACCTATACCTTTCACAAATCACTTACCTCACAAAAAAATCTTCGTTACTCGAACTACTGCAATACAGCGAGCACCACTACTGCCAGCTAAATAAAAGATTCTAACTACGGAAGGAACTAACTACTGATAGGTATAGTTAGCAAATGAAAGATTTTAATAGAGAACAAACAGTGTATTTACCTTAATAGTCAAAATATATATGATAGTTCATGACATCCAGTCTTACAAATTACAAAACTCCGCCATCTCTCTCCCCACGTCCACCACTGCTGACGGCTCACCTCCAACTGCGCAACGCTACGCGCTGTTAGCATCCAGCTGCCGCTGATCAACACTACAATGGCAGACAACAATGCAAACTAAACACAGACTGCGCACGGCACAGCCAGTGATTTTTATACAGAGCGCTACATGGCGGCGGCGTTACCAATAAAAAAACCTAAACAGCTTACTTACAAGGGTGAGCACAGAAACAGCGATCGGTAATGAATACTTGAGCACTGTGAATGACAGAATATTGATAGTATCCAGATTTTGTACGGATAATCTCTAGCAGTACCAACTGAGATATCATAAAGCCATATATGTAGTCGGAGGAAAATTTCAAGTAGAAATTTCCGTTGGAAAAGAGTAATTCAACCAACGAAAACTGTATGAGTTCTTCTTAGTCTAAGATCTAAGATTACATAATTAAAAAAATGTATAAATTGGCTGTTCCACCTGTCCTTGCTAGAATATTTTCTATTTTATGAATAAAAAAAAACACACGACATTTGTGTAATATTTTATAGAATTTATTGTTTTAGAAACCGGTTTTCATCTATTACTCCATCATTCATACTTATGTTTCTCCCTAATGATGGCGTTATAGCGGAAAACTGGTTTGTAAAATAATAAATATTGTAGAATACTTCACAAGTGTTGCACGTTTTTTCATCCGTAATGTAGAAAATTTAATTTGGCAAACAAAAATTGATACAGTGCTCAGTAAAGTTTCAGTGGATAATAAATATCTTGAATTCATTAACTTATTTTGCTATTGAGAATGATAAATCGTTCATTAAGTTTGATAATTAATTCATAAGTATTTGAAAAGAGAGATACTAACGCCACAACAGCACAACGTCAGTTTAATATATAATAATAATAATAATAATAACAAAATTCTAGATACATATGTTGATGTTTTTCATACAGTTACTCACTTTAGAAACTCTGTATCTCTAATTACCTTAATTGCGGACAGATGGCGTGATGTAACTAAATCCTGAGAAATGCGATGGAAAATTCTTGCAGAATGCCGTACTGTATGCTTGTCTATTGTTTAATATTAACAGTTTTATTTTAAATATTGGTTTTAATAATACAAACGGCTTTTTCTTACCGGTATATACTAAACTTAATTCCCAAACTATCTTCGGCTGCTATTTAAGGGCCTTGAATATAAAAAATGCGTCTTTGACAAGACTGCCAGTTCCAACATGCTAATATCGATAGCAAAAACTTGATTAGTACCTGACCTATGACGTCTGGCTAAAGCTGTCTCGTTCCATACCCCTCACTCACAGTTAATTCTGATACAATGTAATATACACTTCCAACTTCAATTTTCTGTTTCTTTTCATTGCAATAACTGTACACATATTTATTCAGTGATTAAAGTTCAATCATTAAATTAAGTTTTAGCTTTTGGTTTACTTTTAAGGAATTTCGCTTGATATTGCTGACATTTTTAGACTGTCAGAATCCCTGGGATACTCTGGGATACCGCTACGATCTGGGGAGTTTGGGGCCAGCGGAAGTGTTTAAACTCAGAAGAGTGTTCCTGGAGCCACTCTGTAGCAATTCTGCCGGCCAGGGTGGCCGAATGATTCTAGACGCCACAGTCTGGAACCACACGACCGCTACGGTTGCACGTTCGAATCCTGCCTCGGGCATGGATGTGTGTGATGTCCTTAGGCTAGTTAGGTTTACGTAGTTCTAAGTTCAAGGGCACTGATGACCTCAGAATAAGTCTCATAGTGCTCAGAGCCATTTGAACCATTCTGTAGCAATTCTGGACGTGTGGGGTGTCGCATTGCCTTGTTTGAATTGCCCAAGTCCGCCGGAATGCACAGTGGACGTGAATGGATGCAGGTGATTAGACAGAATGCTTACATAAGTGTCACCGGTCAGGATCGTATGTAGACGTCTCAGGGGTCCCATATCAGTCCAGCTGCACAGGCCCTACACCGTTACAGAACCTCCACCAGCTTGAAAAGTCCCCTGCTGACATGCAATGTCCATGGATTCATGAGGTTAACTCCATAACCGTACTCGATACGATTTGAAACGTGAGTCGTGCCACCAGGCAACATGTTTCCAGTCATCGACAGTGCAACGTCGGTGCTGACTGCCCTAGGCGAGGCTTAAAGCTTTGTAAGCTTTGTGTCGTGCACTCATCAAGGGTTCACGAGCGGGACTTCCACCCCGAAAGCCCATATCGATGATGGTTCGTTGAATGGTTCGCAAGCTGACACTTTTGATGGCCGAGCATTGAAATCTGCAACATTTGACTGAAGGGTTGCACTTCTGTCACGTTGAACAATTCTCTTAAGTCGCCCCTTTCTCTCAGGATCTTTTTCGGGCCGCAGCGATGTCGGAGATTTGATGTTTAACCGGATTCCTGATATTCACGGTACACTCGTGAAAAGGTCGTACGGAAAAATCCCCACTTCATCGCTACCTCGGAGATGCTGTGTCCCATCGCTCGTACGCGCACTATAACACCACGTTCAAACTCACTTAAATTATGATAACCTGCCGTTATAGCAGCAGTAACCTAACAACTGCGCCAGACACTTGTTGTCTTACATAGGCGTTGCCGACCGTAGCGCCGTGTTGTGCCTGTTTACATATTTCTGTATTTTAATACACATGTCTATACCAGTTCCTTTGGCGCTACAGTGTAATTCACATTAACTGAAATACAGATTTGTGTTAGTTACTAGGCGTCATATTCAAGCAATGTTGATCTCCTCGTTCGTTGAGAGAGTTGAAATACTTCAATAAGCTGCTTCTAAAAAGTCTCTAGTCCCAAGTTGTGTAGTTCTTTTAGTTACTTTTGGCGAGAGTAGCTCCGAGAAGAGTTCTCCTTTAAATCTACTATCCCAGTTTGAAAAATGGTTCAAATCGCTCTGAGCAGTATGGGGCTTAATATCTGAGGTCATCAGTCCCCTCGAACTTAGAACTACTTAAACTTAAATAACCTAAAGACATCACACACATCCATGCCGGAGGTAGGATTCGAACCTGCGGCCGTAGCGGTCGCACGGTTCCAGACTGAAGCGCCTAAAACCGCTCGGCCACTGCGGCCGGCGCGACACTATCATTAACAACATTCACGAAAAAGGATTTTCACTGGTCTTTTGAAATTTTTTTCCACTTATGCTAGTTCCTAATGTGTGTTTGGTGGAAGATTCTTCAATGGCCTTTTTAGCTTTAGAGCAGAAATTTTTTCCCAAAGACAAATATACAGTTTTTTACTAGATATTCACTCACTGAACATCTAACATATGTTGTATAGCTGTGAGTTGCATAGCTGCAGACTGGATTAAGGCAACAGTTAATTTTTTACCATTTTCACCCTTTTCACCTTTTTAGATAGTGTCGCACCAGAAGTTAGTTCATAGCTAAAACTTCTTTGATCAATGTTCTAAATGCATTGTTGCTGTAGCTGGAAACTTGCAGTTGGGCAAATGTCTTGATCTTTCTTTACATCTCTGACTGTCATGCAAACAGCGCTATGTATACGGCACATTTCATATTATTTCTTGAGTAGTGCTGCAGAACATAATTTTGTATGCCCAACTTCTCTTGCTTTTTGCATTGTCCGAAATTTCAGATGCCAGTAGCGAACGCATTTTCCTTCATTCCTTGCTGTGTGTAATTGGAGTACAATGTGTTACCTTATCTCAAATGTTACTTTTGATCCCCTTGTTTCCCCAAAATTAATGTTCATTACCTCTTTTTTCCTCCACATAATTAAATATTACTCTAATGTTCTATGTAATTTTTGTAGATGGATGTCTCTCCAGCAACTAGCTGCAGGTCGCAACATTACATGCAGGTGTATGATGATCATTATAAATATGTTCAAGACGTTCTTCTGAGAATATTTTTAAAATACTAACAGTACTGGATATCTTTTCTGGTGAAGGTTCATAGCTGCCAGAACTTTTGGCGTCTCCTTGCGGAGTACTGACTCCGCCTCTGTCACTAGCACTATGGTAGTGAACATTCTTAATAGCGTTATCGTCTATAAAGTCGTTTTCTCCATCCTCTGTCCTACCCACTTGAGTAAGCAGATGGCTATTCATGTTTATGGATAGTCAGCTCCACCAAAAACATTGCGAAAGTGTCATAATCCTGTTCTACAACGTCTACTGTTGGATAACACCATCTGAGCTTGGACGACATAATATTTGAAAGGTTTCAAACATTAATGGCTTCGTTCATTTTTGCTGTACATGTATGACAATGCTGACACGCGAATACTAAACACGTTAAATATTTGCTGAGGTAACTGACTGAATGGCGTCATAACCCCCACCCACCCCTCCTCCCCCCTTATTCCGTGACTGCTTTTGTTTGTAAACCAGTAGAAAGAGAATTACTCCCAACCGCAGACGTGGTAAGAAATGTGAGATGGGTCTGTGTAGAAACGTTCGGATATAAATTCCTGCTCTAGCCCAGAGACGTCCCTTGTGAGAAAGCCACAGCGGAGCTGATGGAGTATCGAGACAGCTAGCAAAAAGTCAAGACAACCAGAAACCTAAGGAAGTAGCTGGTTAGGTGAGGCTGAACATGAAGTCGTGGGGCACAGTAGTGAGGCAGCCTGGTGGACTCGCAGGTGGGGCTTGTGGTGACTTTCTGTCAACACCATTTAGGTGCAGCAGCGGACGGTTCTTGGCTTTATGGATCCAAGGAATACGGCGCAGCCAGGATTCCAGTAGCTATAACTGCGTTGTGTTCGTTTGGCTACAGCAGTTAAAGGCGACCGTACTATTTGAGATCAATGCAAATCTTGTAGAGATGACAACTGTGTCTGTCTTTGCCAGTTTAATTTATGCCAGAGATCACACTGCAATTACAACGAGGCTGTTGTGGGAGTCTAACATATTAAAATTGAGAATATGTACTATATTATTTGCTGTATTTAGTGAAACTTTGATCTGTTCCTTCTGTTGGCTTTCACTGTCTTTGTGTTCTGAGTTATTGTAGCCAACAGAGATAAGTGGGTCGATGAATTATATTATGTTGTCTTGTTAATAAATGTTGCTTAGAATTAGTTAAGATGTCGGCATTTGGTTGGATCTATTTTAAGATTTTTTGTTCTGGGATTAGACTGAATATTGTTTGTTTTCTTGCTCTCTTTTACTGATTTTTTGTTGTATGCAGTACATTATTTGGCACCCTTCCTCTGTATAATTGAATAACTCCAGAGGAGCAGATAATTTTATTGCGTGCTCTATTGTGTTGGATATTAAGTTTTTAGATTTTGCTAACCTGAGTGCTGAGCTCCTTTCCTTGTGGTATCTAGTACGTGCACTCGAAGTACTGAAACTGATTGATAATTATATTTAAATATTGTTAAGGATTTACAATCATACACACTCCAACTACTTTCCATCCCCATTATTTCCTGCCCCACAGTATTCACAAACTTCAGATATTTTAAAATACTCTGACCAACAACCAAATTGGCAACGTAAAAAATTTCGGCAGTCCACTTACACTGACCGTCCAAGAAGTTCCGAGACAGGTTTTATTCCTGGCGTATAAACGACGTCAGTGCAATAACTGGGGTGGCAGCTTGAATTAAGAACTGTAGCCGGCTGGAGTGACCGAGCGGTTCTAGGCGCTACAGTCTGGAACAGAGCGACCGCTACGGTCGCAGGTTCGAATCCTGCCTCGGACATGGATGTGTGTGATGTCCTTAGGTTAGTTGGGTTTAATTAGTTCTAAGTTCTAGGCGACTGATGACCTCAGAAGTCAACTCGCATAGTGTTCAGAGCCACTTGAACCACTTTTTAAGAACTGTAAACAACAGAGGTGTGTACAACCAGTGAACTGTGAGCAAGGAGTGTTACATAGTGGACGTGAGACCATAGTGTGTCAACATTGTTGTGACACAGATCACCATTGAGCACCATCTCTAACGCAAGAGTTCAAGAAATTCTTCCGTACACCTTGGCTCCGAAACAAAAACAACGACCCATGGACACCAGCATCAACTTGACTGAAATGCAAAAAACGGTTAATTATTTTCAGGATAAATTCATCACGGGGGAGGAGACTTGGTGTTATCAATACGAATCTACCATAAAACGACGCAGTGCAAAAATGCTCATGAAGATTCAACTCTTTCAGAACATAACCATCATCCAATATAATACGACGCACGAGTTGAACAACAACCCAAAGAAGGACGCTTTTGACAATTCCACGAGGTTGTATTATCGGTCTATGCGCCGTACTCGAGTGGGGAGTGACTATGAGGAACACTGATATACTCTTCATTAATGCAGTCTGCAAAGTTTTCGGACTAACGGTATAGAAGTTAACTTCATTGGCTGAGAATATCAAACATCTAACACTATGACGAAAGTAATCATCCCGTTTTTCACACATCAGCTGTACTGAATTGAAGGACGACTTCTTCTCTTGGCGTAAATAATAGAAATTCTCTTTTCATGTGAATCGGCGCAAGATATTTATAGCTAAGAGCAGAAGTAGATGGTATCCGATTACAAAATTAATGGTAAACTTTTTAATACTCTTCACGCAGTTTAAACATGTATAGATGAGCGACTTGGTGGAACAAACACATGAAAGCGGAAAACGGGGGAGTCTAAATATCTTTAAACCATCAACTATATTATGCCTATATGTTGTGAGCTTAATTCGCTCTGTTACCAATAGTGCAAGTCACAACACAATTTCTTCGCCGCCTCACATGCTTCTGCACAAAATCAACAGTGCTTTTCACGAAAACCATCCACGTAGAAGACGATTCCCACCTGATAGTGATGATGGTTAGCCATCGAAACGCATAGTGGATCAAATGAAACTTTGTGACTGACGCAGCATTATCCGTCTTTTCATCTGTACATAAGACGGTAACAAAATGCAAATGAGTTGCTTGTTATAACTACCACGTCAACAATTAAGTCTTTGGGACACAATTTACGATGTCCCTCCTTCCTCCCCTTTCTAGCTTTCTGCAGGCTTATATATCGACGTGCTGCAGAAGGTGACCGTACTCTAATAAATAAGCACATCTCGAATGTGAGTTCTAAAGCCTGAGTTTTCCATTTTGTTTTACAACTGGACGTGTCACTCATTACAATTGATACCAAGAGCTAATCCAGGTAATCGAGGTAATGTGTTGATGAAAATCTCAGCATGGACGACCAGTCGAACTACACAGTTTAAAATTCTGAATCAAAAACAATAAATACTGCGTACCTGTTTATATCAAGGACACGACATCGAAATCCACGAAACAACTAAAGAACGTCGAAATAAACATGCATTGAATGATGGTCTTATGACATCGTGATAAACTGATAAACGTGCAAGGTACGCCGAAAAACGAAGCATGACTTAGGGGTCGGATTAACTTTGTGTCGTGTCAGTCCGTCGGGGGTGTGCAGAATGTATCACTCCGGTAACTGACGCTCTGGCATGCTAGTATAAGATGCTCAACAACTCTCATACTGTGGTGGGTAGACTGCGGTATCTCCCATCACCGTCCCAACTGAGGGACTTATGCCCCCTAGATGTCAGCACTGGTCAGCCTTAGAGTATACCATCTATGTCCAGACTCATTTATGTTCGTAATGCGAATTGGACTGCGGTATCCATGGGCTGTGATTACTAGTCGACAAGACTGGCGTTGTATAGTCGGTTATTACTGCCCACGGCACCATAATAAGATGCACATAAATATGCAGGATGTTACTGCAATAGCTAACAGAGTTGTCAGTACCTATAGAAAGCACATATAATATGGTATTTGTTCCTGACATGACGCTTCTATAGGCGGCAACACTAGCGCCAACTTGTTGGTACATTTTTGCAACAGTCGCAGAGGTGAAACTTGTTCAGGGGCGTGCCAATTCGTGGTCAGAAGTCTTCACTTTCTGGAGTAGTTTCCCACCCTATCTGTAAGCACTCGCGTTGCTCAAAATATTACTTTGGCAGATCCACATGATGCACTAGTGTGACAGCGGTGTAGCTGCAGAATCGCCCGGTATATGGAGAAACCACTTCAGACTGACTTTTGTCAGGCCGATGAAAGGTGTGTCTCCTAGAAGTTGTTGTGAAATCTCTAGTCATTGGAAGAGCTGTGCTCACTCGGTATCTTCCAGCACGTAAGGCAAGGAAACAATGCCGCTGCTGGATTGTAGCCCACGGTAGTCTTACATGCAGCGCTATTCAACGTGTCCTCTCCCCTGGTGTCCACCTCACAGCTGTGAAACGGATCTGTGGGTGACACTGAATTTCCAGTCACATAGCACTGCCTATGACTGGCTTGCGATCTGTCAGTGATCTCACCTTTCAAATGTATTCGTTGTGCAATCCATGTTCCCTACGGTTCCAATACAGTGTGCGAAATACGAGGGTTGTCCAGAGAGTAAGCTTAGATCGGTCGATAAATGGAAACCACAGGGAAAATCAGAAACATTTTATGTGAAAGAATTAGCTACACTTTCCAGATACTTCTCTACATAGACCCCGCTCCGACTTAGATGTTTGTAGGACCGTTGTACCAAATTTCCAACACGGACTGACACAACACAAAGTTAATCCGACCCCTGTCATGCTTCGTTTTTCGGCGTACCTTGCGCGTTTATCAGTTTATCATGATGTCATAAGGCCATCTTTCAATGCGTGTTTATTTCGCCGTGCTGTAGTTGGATTCCGATGTCGTGTTCGCGATATAAACAGGTACGCAGTTCTTTATTGTTTTTGGAGTCGGTATTTTAAACTGTCTAGTTCAACCGGTCCTCCATGCTAAGATTTTCATCAACAAATTATCTGAATTATCTCTTGGTATCAATTGTAATGAGTGACACGGCCAGTTGTAAAACAAAATGGAAAACTGTAGGCTTTAGAAATCAATTTCGAGATGTGCTTTTTTATTAGAGAACGGCTATCCTCTGTAGCACGTCGATATATAAGCCTGCAGAAACCTAGAAAGGGCAGGAAGGAGAGACATCGTAAATTGTGTCCCAAAGACTTAATTGTTGACGTGGTAGTTATAACAAGCAACTCATTTGTATTTTGTTACCTTCTTATGTACAGATGAAAAGACGGATAATTCTGCGTCAGTCACAAAGTTTTATTTGATCCACTATGCGTTTCGGGCTAACCATTATCATTATCAGGTGGGAGTCTTCTTCTACGTGGATGGTTTTCGTGAAAAGCACTGTTGATTTTGTGCAGCAGCATGTGAGGCGGCGAAGAAATTATGTTGTGACTTGCACTATTGATAACAGAGCGAATTAAGCTCACAACTTCTAGGCATAATATAGTTGATGGTTTAATGATATAAAAATACTTACAGAGCAAGGGAAACACTATTTGTGCTGCATACTGTCACTGAATTTCCTACAACCTACCGATAAATGTTAGTTTCCCATTTTCCGTTTTGACGGGTTTGTCCCAGCAAGTCGCTCAAATATACATGTTGAAACTGCGTGAACGGCATTAAAAAGTTTAGCCTGTTTTTTTTTTCGATAATTCTCTTTGCTGGTCTATAGCGCGCACCCCGCACCCAAATGTTGTCTTCGTATTCAGCGTTTCATGTGAACAGAGATGACACTCAGGACGAGCCAATTAGGGCTGTGTTGTGGGTGATCGAACACTTCCCGTCGAAAAGGCTGCAGGAACGTCTTCATTGCCCCTGCAGAGTGCGGCTGAGAATTGCCATGAAGAGGGAAGTGCGTGGCAGTTGTGTTAGGTAGATTGCATTCATTAAGGCGAAGCCTCTCAGCGAGCCCTCCTACTTGGCGGAAGACACCGTTGTTCTAGGCACCTTTACTCGCTCTCAGTGCGTTCACACCTGAAAAGAGCGTCTTGATGCGATCGACGGTCATACTAGAGACACTACCCAACGCATCTGTGCAAAGCTTTACTGCGGTGTCCATTTCGCGACCGATCGGAACTTACTGTCTGGACAACCCTCGTACACGACATAGATTCACAGTAACCATGACTTACCACACGTACAGTAGCATACACACCAAGTGTTGCCTTAAAGTTGATCCATATGTACCACATGTTTCTGTACTGTCCCTCCATGTGTCCGGTCACATAACGTCATCATGGCAGAGTATGTATCCATGGATCTCGAAGGTGCCTCAATGATATCTTTCTTATTGCGTGCTAAGCCAAACAATAATGCAAATACTGTAATTGTGAACAGGATTGGGAATGTAACTTAAATGAAAACGTGTCCTCTAGCCGAAAGCTTATTAGACATGATCTTATTAAAGGTAGTTTGCTTTTGCCTTCCTCTTACTATGAACTGACAATTCAGTTACTGACGGACCTACTGCTTAAGGTGGACTCCGGCCAAACACGCCTAAGAAACTAAAATTCGGTGTAGGCTCACAACAAAACAAAAGGGTAGGAATTTTTTATATTGCGAATAATGTCAGGTTTTGTGACAAAAGCATTAGCTGTTTACGGAAGAATATTGTAGTGTTCGAGTGTGAGTACTGTGTTATTCAACTGCTTCATTACGTTAGAGTCTGTTCCGGCTGCTAATAGAAACGCTCTTGACGTTTGGGGTACTGCTTGACATTTTCCCACCTAACACAACTGCCACGCACTTCCTTCTTCATGGCAATTCTCAGCCGTACTCTGCAGGTGCAGTGAAGACGCTCCTGCAGCCTTTTCGATGGCAAGTGTTCGATCACCCACAACAAAGCACTAATTGTCTAGTCGTGAGTATCATCTCTGTTAGTGATGAAACGCTAGATAAGAAGTCAACACTTCGGCGCAGTGTAAAGACATTGCTTTCCCCGAAAGTCGATAATATTTTTTTTTCTTTTGTGCATTACCTTGTCATAGTACGTATGTATTATTTATTTCAACTATTCTTTACTTGTTAATACGTCACATTGTTTCTTCATTCATTTTGCTACTGTTTTATATTTTATATAGTACGAATATGAATGTTCTGGCTTTACACGCTTTGTAAATCTTTGGTTAGTCTAGGAGAAGTACTGTGTCAGAGAGAGAGCGAACTACTATCGGTAGAGAGCGTGCGAGTTGTTGTGGTATCGTGGCCGGTTCGTGGGTGGAGAAACATTGCAAAGTTCAGCGTGAAAGACGGTGATACGCGGAGGAACAATTAATTACAGTGCGTCCGCTGTGTTAATAGGAGATCGTGCATTATTAAGTGAACAGTAAGACCTGAAAAATATATCGAGTGTTTGCGGTGACGACTTTACATACTGTGTGAACTTGTGACAATTAACCGCGAACGAGACACCATTGTCGTGTGAAGACACTAACTGTTACAATTGCGTGAAAGTGGAACAAACCAAAATGTTAAGTAAAAGAACAGTGCTGTGATTTGATCAAGAAACATTATATCATCCAAACTGTCTTAAAGACGTCGACGTAAATTGAACTGATATTTAATGGACTGTTATGTGATAAACACATGTGACTGTTTTCCTGTGGCAACACCGTGAAAGAAATGTATGAAGAATTGGCCTTGACCGGCTGATGTTGTTGTTGTTGTCTTCAGTCCTGAGACTGGTTTGATGCAGCTCTCCACGCCACTCTATCCTGTGCAAGCCTCTTCATCTCCCAGTACCTACTGCAACCTACATCCTTCTGAATCTGCTTAGTGTAATCATCTCTTGGTCTCCCTCTACGATTTTTACCCTCCACGCTGCCCTCCAATGCTAAATTTGTGATCCCTTGATGTCTCGGAACATGTCCCACCAACCGATCCCTTCTTCTAGTCAAGTTGTGCCACAAACTTCTCTTCTCCCCAATCCTATTCAATACCTCTTCGTTAGTTATGTGATCTACCCATCTAATCTTCAGCATTCTTCTGTAGCACCACATTTCGAAAGCTTCTATTCTCTTCTTGTCCAAACTAGTTATCGTCCATGTTTCACTTCCATACATGTCTACACTCCATAGAAATACTTTCAGAAACGACTTCCTGATACATAAATCTATATTCGATGTTAACAAATTTCTCTTCTTCATAAACGCTTTTCTTGCCATTGCCAGTCTACATTTTATATCCTCTCTACTTCGACCATCATCAGTTACTTTGTTCCCCAAATAGCAAAACTTCTTTACTACTTTAAGTGTCTCATTTCCTAATCTAAAAATTCCTCAGCATCACCCGATTTAATTTGACTACATTCCATTATCCTCGTTTTGCTTTTGCTGATGTTCATCTTATATCCTTCTTTCAAGACACTGTCCATTCCGTTCAACTGCTCTTCCAAGTCCTTTGCTGTCTCTGACATAATTACAATGTCATCGGCGAACCTCAAAGTTTTTATTTCTTCTCCATGAATTTTAATACCTACTCCAAATTTTTCTTTTGTTTCCTTTACTGCTTGCTCAATATAGAGATTGAATAACATCGGGGAGAGGCTACAACCCTGTCTCACTCCTTTCCCAACCGCTGCTTCCCTTTCATGCCCCTCGACTCTTATGACTGCCATCTGGCTTCTGTACAAATTGTAAATAGCCTTTCGCTCCCTGTATATTACCCCTGCCACCTTCAGAATTTGAAAGAGAGTATTCCAGTCAACATTGTCAAAAGCTTTTTCTAAGTCTACAAATGCTAGAAACGTAGGTTTGCCTTTTCTTAATCTTTCTTCTAAGATAAGTGGTAAGGTCAGTATTGCCTCACGTGTTCCAATATTTCTATTGAATCCAAACTGATCTTCCCCGAGGTCCGCATCTATCAGTTTTTCCATTCGTCTGTAAAGAATTCGCTTTAGTATTTTGCAGCTGTGACTTATTAAACCGATAGTTCGGTAATTTTCACATGTGTCAGCACCTGATTTCTTTGGGATTGGAATTATTATATTCTTCTTGAAGTCTGAGGGTATTTCGCCTGTCTCATAGATCTTGCTCACCAGCTGGTAGAGTTTTGTCAGGACTGGCTCTCCCAAGGCCGTCAGTAGTTCCAATGGAATGTTGTCTACTCCTGGGGCCTTGTTTCGACTCAGGTCTTTCAGTGCTCTGTCAAACTCTTCACGCAGTATCGTATCTCCCATTTCGTCTTCATTTACATCCTCTTCCATTTCCATAATATTGTCCTCAAGTACGTCGCCCTTGTATAAACCTTCTATATACTCCTTCCACCTTTCTGCTTTCCCTTCTTTGCTTAGAGCTGGGTTGCCATCTGAGCTTTTGTTATTCATACACGTGGTTCTCTTTTCTCCAGAGGTCTCTTTAATTTTCCTGTAGGCAGTATCTATCTTACCCCTAGTGAGATAAGCTTCTACATCTTTACATTTGTCCTCTAGCCATCCCTGCGTAGCCATTTTGCACTTCCTGTCAATCTCATTTTTGAGATGTTTGTATTCCTTTTTGCCTGCTTCATTTACTGCATTTTTATATTTTCTCCTTTCATCAATTAAATTCAATATTTCTTCTGTTACCCAAGGATTTCTAGCAGCCCTCGTCTTTGTACCTACTTTATCCTCTGCTGCCTTCGCTACTTCATCCCTCAGAGCTACCCATTCTTCTTCTACTGTGTTTTTTCCCCCATTCCTCTCAATTGTTCCCTTATGCTCTCCTTGAAATTCTGTACAACCTCTGGTTCTTTCAGCTTATCCAGATCCCATGTCCTTAAATTCCCACCTTTTTGCAGTTTCTTTAGTTTTATCCTACAGGTCATAACCAATAGATTGTGGTCAGAGTCCACATCTGCCCCTGGAAATGCCCTACAATTTAAAACCTGATTCCTAAATCTCTGTCTTATCATTATATAATCTATCTGATACTTTTTAGTATCTCCAGGATTCTTCCATGTATACAACCTTCTTTTATGACCGGCTATATATCGTAAATACTGAAGTCACTGCATAATTCCGACCTACTCCCACCGCGTGATTAATAAACTTTTAATAATAAAACGTCGCGCGCGTAACGACAACGCACACACTGGAACTATTATTATCGCGCCAGTGCTGGCAGCTGATTCGACAAGAACGGAGACGTGGACCACCACCGTAACTCGAATATTAATGAAACAGGAGGATCCATCATTATCTTCACGCCACGAACCAGGATTCACTTCACACATCGTCCGCGCGGTCCACCGCTGACGTCAGCGCACTGCCTACAGCAACAGTTAAGACATTAAAAGAACATTATTACGCTATCTCTCATTTCAAAATTAAAGACAATTGCAGTTAAATTATCTATTTTAAAAATACTGTCACAATATCAAGGTTCAATTTTGTTTAGTTCCAATAAATATTTTTCCATTATTTCGTCTTGTTGACAGTGATGAAAACCCGCAAAGTTAAAGTTCAATTAATAATTTTCTTTCAAAATTCTTCTCAGACATTTTGCTGCCCATCATAATTTTATTTTAATGTTTGTGTGTAGCTTCTTTTGGAGGGAGTACATATTTTATTTTTTGTGCAGTAAAATTAGCTACCATAAAATTACGTATATTACCACCTGATGCTGCCGCCATTACTACTTGAAAACTGACCAATAGTATTTTTGCACCTATTTTCTCATTGGCTGTTAGCTTCAAAACAAAATTACGTATTTCGTGGGCATCTAGCAGATGCGCGATGTCTATGTAGGCCCCTACAATATTTTTTTTTTTTTTTGCTTTGCAGGTTTACTAGAATTATATTGACTTTAATTGTTCATTTGGCCCCCGTTAAAGTGATTTATGGCATCTATATAGTAGTTTTACTGGATTACCTAATTTATTTTTTTATTACATAAACATTGGCATACCATATTTAGATTAAAATTGACATCTTATTGGCCCGACGTAAGGGTTCTGCACGTTCTGATAAAGACTATGCCAATTCTTTTTTTGTTCTTTACTAATAGGGTAGTCAGATTCTTTGTATAAGTCATGTTTTATTATTTAAAAAGTTTTTTTTTTCAGAAGTAGAGAACCAGTTTCTTTATAGCAGGCTGCGCGCTATAGACCAGCGTAGAGAATTCTCGGAAAGCACTTGCAGCTGCCTTCTATGACGACCGTGTTGGGAATTTGGTTTAACGGTCCGACAAACGTCTAAGTCGGAGCGGCATCTATGCAGAGACGTATCTGGAAAGTGTAGCTAGTTCTTGCAGATTAAATGTTTCTGATTTTCCCTGTGGTTTCCATTTATCGACCGATCGGAGCTTACTCTCTGGACAACCATCGTATTTCGCACACTGCATTGGAACCGTAGGGAATCTGGATTACACAATGAATACATTTGAAAGGTGAGATCATTGACAGATTGCAAGCCAGTCATGGTCAGTGCTATGTGACTGGGAGTTCAGTGTCACCCACAGATCCGTTTCACAGCTGCGAGCTGGACAGCAGGGGAGAGGACACGCTGAATAGCGCTGCATGTAAGACTGCCGTGGGCTGCAATCCAGCACCGGTGTTGTTTCCTTGCCTTACGTGCTCGAAGATAGCGAGTGAGCACAGCACTTCCCATGACTAGAGATTTCACAACAGCTTCTAGGAGACATACCTTTCATCGACCAGACCAAAGTCAGTCTGAAGTGGTTGCCACTTTAATGAACGCTGTCTGCCTTAAAAGATAAGCAGTAAATAATGAAATATGTAAGAGTGTACCAGAGCAGCACGGTGATGCAGTAGAGTCACTTCATCGCGGGATGTTGACAGAGAGGGAATTCTCGGCTGTTGCTCGCTGCCCTGCCTCGTTAAACGTGAGACCTTGTTAGGCCGCCACCTTGTTAGGCTCTTCCACCCGCCATCCATCGATACGACCTCGCTCCGCACTAAAGGAGAAAAATAGAACCGACACGCACAGCGACAAGGAATAAGACAGACTGATTTATTTATTGACAATGCAATACATTTTACTGTGACTCCATTCTGAGTCTTTTGTTATGCAAGAGATTGCAGCGAACAATTTATGACACTATTCTTCCCGAAAAAGGTACATAACAACCATTTTCTTACAAAATAGATTTTAGTAATCAGACATCAAAGTGTATATTATACCATGAGATTGTGTGTCTTCCGGCACTTATGACTGACTTGTACAGCAAACAGTGTAGAGCATTGATCTGCAGTATCTGAAAATAGCCCACTCCAGGATCATATTCATGAAGCATATTAACGTTGTCGGTGTGGTACAACCGCAAATGAGAGTGTGGGTTTTCGACTGTTTCCCAGATACAGCTTAGACAATCTCGACTAGCAACAATATCCACCTCGGAAACATCTCACTCATAAAAGTATATGAAAGCAGAAGGACAGTTTTTACAATTTTTCTAAGATGTAGGAAACACCACCCTTCCCATTTTATGTTAAGGAGACATGTCCACAATAAAATAAAATAATACTAAATCGAGGATAAGCGGGAATACAGCACACACGGAGTGGGAAGATTGTGAAGGTGAAAGAATAAATAAAAATTGATAAACAGTTCTGTCTTTGTGAGAAATAATGATCAATACTTGAATGACAATCCTTATTCCACTTTTGTAGACAGGGTTCAAAATTATGCATGTTACGCACAGTTAGAGGTACAACTGACGACATTTTATGTTTCTTGACCAGACTTTTTCCATTATAGGTACAACTTCAGTTCATTTTGTCTTTCTAGTTGATTTTTTTTACGATTAAAGAATTATAATTCAAGATCAAGGGAGTTTAAGATCATTACCACATTCATATAAGAACAAAACCTTAAGAAAGTAATCTGTATATCTCCGACTAGTGAGATCAAATACACGAGGGACGTTCAATAAGTATTGCAACACATTCCGTTTTTCGCACAAATTTGGTTAAAAAAATGTTCTAATTTTGTTTGTGACATTTTTAAGCAAATCCCCTCATCATCTCATGTACTCCCGGTACTCCTAGTGGATACCAACGCTATTACCAATTTTCAGAAGTATGTCTAACTGAGATGCGCTCCAAGAAAAAAGCACTTATGAATTTATTTTTTCGGAAAACCAGGCCATACAATTACTCACAGAAGTGTAGAGGATATATAGGACACCGGGCAGTGTGCAAATTACTGTCAGTCGCTGGGCAAAGCGTCTGTCGTCAGAGCAAGGAGAACGAAATCTGCCTAATTTCCCAGGCAAAAGCCACCCGCTCAAAGCGGCGACACCTGCAATGTTGCAGTCTGTGGACACGCTTGTTCCAGGCAATTGTCGAGTAACAATAAAGCAACTCAGTGTTCAACTTGATATCTCTATTGGTAGTGCTGACACACTAGTCCACCAGTTAGCGTATTCAAAGATTTGTGGCCGTTCCTTGAATTCTCACTGAAGTGCATAAAGAGGAAAGATAGAACATCTGCATAGAATTGCTTGAGCGGTAAGAAGCTGATGGTGAAGATTTCTTGTCAAACTTTGTCACAGGTAACGAAATATGGAATTAACATTTCGAGCCTGAAACAAAACGGCAGTCAATGGAGTGGCACCACACAATGTCTTCTTCGAAGAAGAGGTTCGAGAGAGTTCCCCTAGTTGGTAAGGTAATAGCTAGAGTATTTTGGGCTCCTGAAAGTATTATATGTTCGATGTCCTCCGTCATGGTCAAACTATCAGCTTAGAAGTCTACTGCGAGACTCTTAGGAAACTGAAGAAACTATTACAGCGTATTTGTGGCCACAAAAGTGTGAACGCACTTTTCTTTGGCTGCTATAACGCAAGGCCACACACAAGTCTGGTTATCCGAAAGGAGATCAAAAAACTTCGGTGGACTGTTCTTCCTCGTCTGTCTTATAGTCAAGATCTCACACTTTCTGACTTACATCTCTTTGGCCATTGAAGGGGAAGGTCTACGGCAATGATGGAGAAGTTATTGATGCAAAAAAAACTTGGATGAAACGCAGATAGTAGAGTGTTACCGTCACGTCATATAGGCCTTTACATTAAGATGGTGTAAGACCAAAGAAATGTAGGGGAGAGTACGTTGAAAAATATGGTTTTGTAGCCACAGGATTGGGGAAAAGCATGGTATATTTAAATAACGAATAAAGCTATTTCATTATTTAGGAAAGACCCTCGTGCCAGCACTGATGACACCAATTGAAATATTCCCACATAATACTCTTCCTGTCTAAGATAGACGAAGTAGAACAAAGGACTGTGGTCGTCTAATCTCTCTCGGGTGAGTTCATAAAGGGGCTAAAGGAATGGAAATTTGACAAACCCATATCTGGATTATGTGTTGGTTGTAGTACGATATTGCACATTCTTTTTTCAACAAGTTAATAATCATGAGCCATTTTATAAGAGCAAGTCCATAAGATTTTCCCCCACACAGTAAGAATATTTTTAATAATTTCACTTAACAACAGTTAGTGTTCTAATTATTTTTATTAAACATTTCATAATGTAATTAAAATTTGAAATGAATGTCAGCGAAGCCTTCTTTCGTCATGTCATAATTTTTTTGTTATTACGTTATCAGGTTGTCAAAGTATCTCTTACGTCTGATTTTTAGGTCATCTTGAAGGTCCATAGGGCAAACGTAATAGCTTTGGCGTTACATTTTCTCTCACTGAAACGACTGGACAGGAATTATAGTAATCGACTGTGTGGTCGAACAACTTTCAACAAAAGAAAGTTATAGTCTGGAACGAAACTGTGTGCAACTTCGTCCAAATAAATGTCAGGAAGGCTCCTGATTATTTATTTATTAATACTGTACTTTCACTCTATCGGCTGCTTTCTTTTCCTTTCGGCTGCAGGCAAAATCGTTATCGAGACAACGAAGTAACCCCATGAAAAGCGAGTGCCGCGTAGTAAACCTGTAACAGCAGTTTGTCTCTATCATACTTTCTGCAGCTTTTGGAGATCTTGAAGTCGCTTTAAATAATATTTATAAGGAGACAAATAAATGGCAAAAAGTTAGAAAAAAATCTACATAATTTAATTTCGTTTAATTAGTTGCGTATTTCGTAGACCGTACTTATTATAAACGTAGTGACGCATAACTTAACAACCAAAAAAATTGTGTAGTCGTGTTGCTATATGTTGGTGATTTAGATTAGGTAACTCACTACTTATTCCTATAGGCAATTTCCTTCACAATACAGAAGACGTTGTTCTGGAGAAAAAAAAAATTGATCTTCAATTTTGAAATAATATGGCTTCATTCAGACAATGTATTTTTGCAGTTCGATTTCTATAGCTGAGTGTTAACTCACTCCTGTGCTAATCTTTGATTCATTCGAAGTTGCTGTAAATAATTCTTTCTTCTAATGTTGCATTTGTAAATATCTGTATTATTCTTGAATTAAACTGGACTGTTTTTGAATGATTCAATCAGTAAATAAATTTAGCGTGAAGTGCAAAGAAGTGTACGTTATATACACATGTGAACCCCGTACTTAACTCAATTACTTTTTTTTCGTTATGTAAACTTTTTGTCATAGAGAGATGATACTCCAAAATATTATCTCTTAAAACATAAGTGGATCAAAATACACTAACGTGCACACGCCGAAATTTGAAGGTGCTTGGAGGTACATGGGAACGTGGCCTGGTAAAGAAAGTAATTGAGTGGAGCAGAGACGAATGGGGATCATTTTAGCGGTGAAACGGCCCGCAATTGGGGAATACACTAGGGTAAAGGGCAGTGTTATGGCCTGGCGCCTGGAAACGAGTATCCTAGCAACGGCGAATGTGGCTGGCTTTCCACTTACTACTGTCGTGAATATCTACGAAAAGTGGTTGAAGGACGGTGTAGCCGCGAGTAGGTGATCAGGTGTCGGACGTGCACGCCGAAAAGATTTAAGAGGGACAGCCAGTGACCTGTGGCAAATCTGACGACATAGTACAATGGAAGTACAGAAACACACGGTTACCACGGTTCTCCGCACATTTCTGAACTCTGATCACCGTAGTAGACGACCCATACATGTTCCTAGTTGATTCAACGACACCGTCCGTTACGGCTGTGGTGAACACTGGATCACTGAGAGTAGACCTTGGATTAATGGAAAATTTTCGTATGGTCGGGTGAATCACGTTTCTTGTTATACGAGAGACGTTCAGTAACTCATCCAACACATGTTTGTCGGCCAGATTCGGCTGAAAAAGTGCTGAATTTGTTGTGGGAGATCGTGGGATATTCCCACTTCAGCCCCTATAGTATCATGAAATTCTAACAGATGGTGGCGCTATACGTATGCTTCAAAATGGCTTCAGTAACGGAAGCGCTTTCCAAGCAGAAAGCTGTCATTAAATTTCTCTAGGTGGAAAACCACAGCATCGAAGGTATTCACAGGTGCTTGCAGAACATCTAAGGAGACCTGACAGAGAACAAAAGCACTGTGAGTCGTTGGGCGAGGCGTCTCTCATCATCGCGACAATGTCGCTCAAACTTGTCCGACGTTGGGCTTGTCGGCCGGCCACACACAGTTGTGACTCCTGCAATGTTGGAACGTGCGGACACTCTCAAAATGGAAATGAACTTCTCCTTCTCCATGACAACGCAAGGCCTCACACAAGTCTGCTACCCAAGAAAATTGGTTCAAATGGCTCTGAGGACTATCGGACTAAACATCTGAGGTCATCAGCCCCCTAGAACTTAGAACTACTTAAACCTAACTAACCTAAGGACATCACACACATCCATTCCCGAGGCAGGATTCGAACCTGCGACCATAGTGGTCGCGCAGTTCCAGACTGTAGCGCCGAGAACGGCACGGCGAACACAAAACTTCATTGTACTGTTCTTCTTCAGGCATCCTACAGCTCAGATCTCGTACCTTACGACTTCCATCTGCTTGGTCCAATGAAGGATGCACTCCGTGGGAAGCAGTACGTCAATAACGAGGAGGTTATCGCTGCAGCAAGATATTGGCTCCGATGTCCGCCAGTAGATTGGTACCATGCGATCAACAGGCCCTCCCAGATAGGTGACCTAAGGCTGTCGGGTTCAACAGAGATACGGTTTTGTAGCAAAAAGAGTAGTGAAAGATACGGTGTACTGGAATCTTTAATAAAAACAATTTACTTGCAAAAAAAAGTATTCCATTACTTAGTGAACACCACTCGTACCAGATCGGTGGTCGTTTCTAATATACCGTCATCCATGCGAATGTTTGCTCAGAACATACACCGAGCTACAGACGCAGACTGGTGGGTGTAGTAGTTTCCTGTTGGACGCATTCACCTGGGCTTCGATACCTGCCTTAGTAATCGAAGGCAACATAATAACTGTCGAGTAGGTGAACATTAATACTAACCATTTGCATCCCTTAGTGATTGTTATTTTCGCCGATGGTGGTGGCATCTTCCGGCAGGATAACAGTCTGTGACACAAAGACAAAATACACCACTGGCCATTAAAATTGCTACACCAAGAAGAAATGCAGATGATAAACGGGTATTCATTGGACAAATATATTATACCAGAACTGACATGTGATTACATTTTCGCGAATTTGGGGTGCATAGATCCTGAGAAATCAGTACCCAGAACAACCACCTCTGGCCGTAGTAACGGCCTTGATACGCCTGGGCATTGTGTCAAACAGAGCTTGGATGGCGTGTACAGGTACAGCTGCCAATGCACCTTCAACACAATACCACAGTTCATCAAGAATAGTGACTGGCGTATTGTGACGAGCCAGTTGCTCGGCCACCATTGACCAGATGTTTTCAACTGCTGAGAGATCTGGATAATGTGCTGGCCAGGGCAGCAGTCAAACGTTTTCTATATCCAGAATGGCCCGTACTGGTCCTGCAACATGCGGTCGTGCATTATGCTGCTGAAATGTTTGGTTTCGCAGGTATCGAATGAAGGGTAGAGCCACGGGTCCTAACACATCTGAAATGTAACGTCCACTGTTAAAAGTGCCGTCATTGCGAACAATAGGTGACCGAGACGTGTAACCAATGGCACCCTCATGCCATCACGCCGGGTGATACGCCAGTATGGCGATGACGAATACACGCTTCCAACGTGCGTTCACCGCGATGTCGCCAAACAGGGATGCGACCATCATGATGCTGTAAACAGAACCTGTATTTATCCGAAAAAATTCGTGCACCCAGGTACGTCGTTGAGTACACCATCGCAGATGCTCCTCTCTGTGATGCAGCGTCAAGAGTAACCGCAGCCGTGGTCTCCGAGCTGATAGTCCATGATGCTGCAAACTTCATCGAACTGTTAGTGCAGATGGTTGTTGTCTTGAAAACGTCCCCATCTGCAATACAGTACCAGCTCTGTGTGTTGTGCACGATCCGTTACAGCCATGCGGATAAGATGCCTGTCATCTCGACGGCCGTTGGGATCCAGCACGGCGTACAGTATTACCCTGTCCGCAGCTCGTGGTCGTGAGGTAGCGTTCTCGCTTCCCACGCCCGGGTTCCCGGGTTCGCTTCTTGGCGGGGTCAGGGATTTTCTCAGCCTTGTGATGACTGGGTGTTGTGTGATGTCCTTAGGTTAGTTAGGTTTAAGTAGTTCTAAGTTCTAGGGTTACTGATGACCATAGATGTTAAGTCCCATAGTGCTCAGAGCCATTTGAGCCATTTTCGTATTGCCCTCCTGAACCCACCGATTCCAATTTCTGCTAACAGTCATTGGATCTCTACCAACGCGAGCAGCAGTGTCGCGATACGAGAAACCGCAATCGCCACAGGCTACAATCCGACATTTATCAAAGTCGAAAAGGTGATGGTACGCATATCTCCTCCTTACACGAGGCATCACAAGAACGTTTCACCAGGCAACGCCGGTCAACTGTTGTTTGAGAAATCGGTTGGAAACTTTCCTCATGTCAGCACGTTGTAGGTGTCGCCACCGGCGCCAACCTTGTGTGAATGCTCTGAAAAGCTAATCATTTGCATATCACAGCATCTTCTTCCTGTCGGTTAAATTTCGCGTCTGTAGCACATCTTCGTGGCGTAGCAATTTTAATGGCCAGTAGTGTATTATGTTGTGGAGGAATTGTAGCTACAGTCCGTGGTGATAGTGCTGGTGAAAATGACGAAAATTTATTTATTGGTAAACAAACATTTATGAAACCAAAACCTGTTGTATTTTAGGGTATTTTACAGTGCACTCCACTTGATATCCATAGAAAATGAGTTCCCATAATGTATATTATCAGGTAGTACATACAAATGTGCACTGTATTTAGCTGCACTTGGTTCCCCGCTTAATCGTATACGATTAGCACTGAATGATATTGCAATGAATATGTACATGGTAGTTATCACACTTTGATACTGTCGTATCCGGTCCACTCGTCTAATATAGGGTGCATAGGAATCTGTTTTCTCGGATAGACAATTCAAGCAAATCTTATTAAAGGAGTTTATTACAGTAAATTAAATTGACAGTACTTATCTTTGTGTATTTACAAAGATAGAGACGTGCAAATAACCACTGTCCTTTGATATATGCAAGCAAATAATACAGTTCACAAGTCAAGCCATAGCGTTTAATCGCGGCTTGTCTTCTAGTGCGGCCGCAGCTAGGCGGAACGGCGCTTATGTTCTCTTCGTATAGAGATCGCTTCTAACGTGGTGCGTGGTGTCGTCCTACTCAGCGTACTATTGGCTGACGTCGTCTCACAGCCTTCTCTGCTGTTACGCCGGAACATCCGGCCATGTGGCCTTCGCTCTAGCGGAAACGTCTCCCGGAAAACAACCAGAATGGAACGCGTCCACCTCCGGAGGCCAATAACCAGATGTGGAAGGCGGCGGCTGCTGCGGTGTCGGCGGGTCCAGCTCCGTCTGAAGGACAGTAGTAGGCGGTGGAGTCGAAGGCTCTGTCTCCGTGGGATCGTCTCGCGGTGTCGTGATGAAACCCTTGCGGCCGCGCTGTCCTCGGGATCCGTGAATATGGGGGAAGAGACACAAAAGGATCACCGTGCACATGAAAGTGACCAAATTGATTGTAATGTCGGCGCTGCACGCCGTCTGGATCTGAAAGGAGATACAAGCAAGCGCCAAGTCGACGGACGATCTCGCCTCGCGCCCACCGTCTGCTGCAGCTAAGAACCCTGTAAAAGACAATATCATGCGGCGAGAAGCGATACTTGCGGCCCTCCTTCGGCGCCGGATTGTGTGGAGGATGGAGCAGGTGGGGCAGTGTCCGATGGCGGCGGCCGTGAAGCAACTCCATCTGCTATGGTCCATCTCGTGGGTGAGATAGATAGGAGGCGAGAAACAGTTGCAATCCCTGGTGTGGGCGGAGCGAAGTTCGACCATTTGGTGCTTGAAGGTTCTGACAAAACGTTCCGCTCGCCGTTTGACTGTGGATCGAACGGTGTGCTAGTTTGACGCTGTATGCCATTGCGTTCACAGAATGTTTCAAATTCATTTGACGTGAATTGAGGGCCGTTGTCTGGCACTATGACTTCAGGTAAACCTTCGAGGCAAAAGATAGAGGACAGCGCCTGGATTATGCTACGTTAGGTTGTTCGAGTTTATTGGCACAGCAATAGGAAACTTTCTATACGAGTCAACCACCATCAACCAACAAGTGTTCCAGAAAGGTCCCGCAAAGTCTATGTGCACACGTTGCCATGATCATTTCGACTTAGGCCAAGAAGAAATTTTTTTTGGCGGAGCGGACTGATTGTCTTCACATTCCTGACACTGTGACGTGATCTGTTCTATTTGGGTATCCGTACCCTGCCAAGTACAGTGTCGTCACGCTAACTGTTTCGTACGAACAATCCCCCAGTGTCCTTGGTCAATTAACTGCAACACTTCTTTTGCAAGCTTTAGGGATCAACGCATGTGACTGCGCACTGTCATTCTGAACTAGTATCACTCCTTTCTATAAAGCGAGGCTATACCGACGTGCAAAGTATCAGCGCACAACACAGTCCTTTATGCTGTGCGAGGAACGAGGCTAAGATGTACGAACGTATATTAGCAAAATGTTCAAATCTGAATCAGCTTCCGTGGCCTGTGCAGTTTTTCTATAGTTCAGCGGAAAAGATCGAAGCAGTTCAGCCGGCCGGAGTGGCCGAGTAGTTCTACGCGCTACAGTCTGGAACCGCCCGACCGCTACGGTCGCAGTTTCGAATCCTGCCTCTGGCTTGGATGTGTGTGATGTCCTTAGGTTAGTTAGATTTAAGGAGTTCTAAGTTCTAGGGGACTGATGACCTCAGAAGTTAAGTCCCATAGTGCTCAGAGCCATTTATTTGAAGCAGTTCAGAATCCTGAGCATCGATGTGACAACAAGATGCAGCAGAAGCGTCAAAGTTTGTATCAGGCCCAATCGGAAGACGTGAAAGCGCGTCCGCATTACGGTGTTGAGCCATCGGACGATACACAATCTCGTACTGGTATTGAGACTACAACAAAGCCCATCTTTGCAATTTTGGGCCGTTCGTACAGGAACCGGTTTCGTCGGATAAACCAATGACTGCACAGGCTTATGATCCGCTAACAAGTAGAATTTTCTGCCATACAAATAGTGGTAGAACTTCGTGACACAACATCCATAGCCTCTTTCTCAATTTGAGCTTTGGACAATACTTTTGATGCGAAAGCACTAGGCCTGTCTTTATCACTAATTCTGTACGAAACCACTGCACCGATCCCGTAAGAGGAAGCGTCGACTTGCAATACAACTGGTTTCTCAGGATCGGAGTGAAATAAGCATCGATCACTGAGCAATGCATCTTTAAGTTTCTGAAAAGCTACTTGGCACTCATCTGTCCAAACAAAGGGAATATTCTTGCAACGCAAGCGAAGCAATGGAGCTGCGATTTGTGCAGCATTCGGAATGAACCGAATATAATAGTTCATTTTCTCTAAAGTTGACTGCAATTCTATGACATTGCGAGAAACTGGCAAATCTCGTATGGTTAACAAATGCGACTAAAGAGGATGTACATCTTGACTGTTTATGACATGACCAAGATACTAAGGACATCACACAACACCCAGTCATCACGAGGCAGAGAAAATCCCTGACCCCGCCGGGAATCGAATCCGGGAACCCGGGGAAGATACTGCAACTTAGATTTTAAAAAATCACACTTGTCCAGTCTACACCTTAGTGCTGCATCAGGCAACACATGAAACAAAGCACGCAAATTTGCAATACGATCTCCAGGTGTACGACCTGCTACGAGAATATCGTCCAAATAGTTTGAAGAGTTTGGCACCTGCGCCGTCAGCTGTACCAAATACCGCTAGAAAATAGCGGGTGAAGAAGCACAGTCAAAAAGCAAAACGCAAATGTTTGAACAAGCCCAAATGTGTATTTACTACACACACTTTTGAGACTCTTCATTGGGCAGTATTTGAAGATACTCGTCACGAAAATCAATTTTGGAAAAGTAGCGACCAGTGTCTAATCTGTCCATGAAATCCTCTGGGCATGGAAACAGATAAGTATCAATCCCGGTTTGTGGGTTTACTGTAGACTTAAAGTCAGCACAGAGGGGAATGCGACCTGAAGCTTTAGGGAGCAAAACCAGTGGACTTGCCCACTGACTAGCTTGTATGGGTGCAATAGCTCCGCTATCTTCCAATTCTGTAAGTTCAGCTGTGACTTTGTCCCGCAATGTAATGCGAACAATTCTGGCCCGGCATAACTTTGGCTGAGCATTGTCCTTCAGAGTAATATGTGCAAAAAAATTGTTAGTCTTGCCGAAGCCTTCAGAAAAGAGTTCCAGGAATTCTTTTACCAAGTTAGCTACACTGTCTTTTGCATGCAATGCAGACACTGACTACACTTTGTCCTGAATGAGAAAGCCAAACAAATGAAAAGAATCACGACCAAATGTGTTCTCTCAGTCACGTGATTGTAGCACCACAGAAGTCACTGTTCACGTATGTGAGCGATACACAGCAGGCAAAGTACATTTTCCAAGAAGAGGAATGTCTTGTCCATTATAAGCCATCAGTTGCATGCTAGTTTTAGACAGGCGTGGGGACCCTAAGAGTTCATATGTGTGATAATTTAGCAATGTGACAGAGGCACCTGTGTCCAACTGAAATTTCATATATTTGCACAAAGAAGCAAATGAACAAAAAGTTTGATGGACTGGGGTATCACTGAAGAAACTTTTTGCAAATGTCTTTGCAGACTTTGAATATACTGCATTAATGACATGGGCCTTGTGACAAGATTTTTGTGAGTGGGACGAATTATTATGGTTGTTCCATTGCAAACATACAGACTGTACATTTACTTTCTTGCGACAAGCGTAACATTGAGCTGGCTTGGAGGGGCAATCTTGGCGTTTGTGCCGTGAATAACACTGAGGACAAGACCTGATCCTGTTCACCCGTGTAGCCACCGGCTTACATGGTGTGGAGCATTGTTTATTCAGTGTGACGAGCGCAAGCTGCTGCTGCCAAATGGGCCAGTCGCAAATAAGGGACTCAATCCAACAAATTGCTGGCTGCTCAAATTTATCAAGCGACAGGGCGCCTGAATCGTACTAATCTAGTATTTGCACTGCCTGTTGAAATGATGATTTGGACTGTTTCAAAATATATTCTCTGAGTTTGGCATCAGGTATATTGTACACAGTCGCATCACACAACATAACATAAGAATATACAGCGCCACAAGCACATTTGAATATGCGTTTCCACGCCATACCCTGCAAATCTGTTACCCACTCGCGGTAAGTTTTGTCTGACCGCTTTTTACAGTTGTAGGACTGATACCTAGCTGCTACCACATTCACTTGTTGGTCATAATAATTAATTAGCGAATCTACAACCTGATCATACGAAAGTTCACTCGAAGTTTGAACACTGCACTTCCTACCGTGGGCAAGAGATAGGGAAGTTTCTCAGTATCTGGTACATTGTGAGCAATTATGTGGACTTTAAACTGTTGCAACCACTTGAGCCTTTGCCCTAATTGTTCATGAAACTGGCGAAAAGGCGGTATAGCAATCATAGGTGTTGCTTGTTCCTTTGGAGCCGGCCGGTGTGGCCGAGCGGTTCTAGGCGCTTCAGTCTCGAAACCGCGCGACCGCTACGGTCGCAGGTTCGAATCCTGCCTCGGGCATGGATGTGTGTGATGTCCTTAGGTTGGCTATGTTTAAGTAGTTCTAAGTTCTAGAGGACTGACGACCTCGGATGTTAAGTCTCATAGTGCTCAGAGCCATTTGAACCAGTTTTTGTTCCGTTGGTCGTGAAGCATTGGCCAGTAGCTGTTGCACCATGTTGAGTGGAGTCTGGAACTGAAACATCTGCATTAGCTGTGTTGCATATAATGCTGGCAGTTGTGACACCTAAGCAGGGGATGGGATAGTTAGGGTGGACACGTTGGAAGAGGCAAATGCAGAAACAGACATGGCAAGCAAGAAAAAGAAGTGCAAAAGCATAGAAAACTTCTGCAACGCTCATCTGAAAAAAAAAAACCACGATACGAGGCTCTTGAAGAATGTAAATGCCCCAGTAAAGAAAAGACAATAGAGAATGAAAGCACCAGCAAAACACTAATGTCAATTCCGTGGCCGCAAGGAGCGGCTTTTGTGTGTGAGTCCTCGTTGTCAAAATGTCACATCCGGCCCACTCGTCTAATACAGGGTGCCTAGGAAGCTGTTTTCTCAATAACAGGCTTCATTAGTTTCCAGAGCTTTGTTGGGGTCTTGAAGACTGCGTCTATTTAATGTCTCTTCAGGAACCAGCTAATCTTCCCTGTTCTTGAGCCACGAAACGGGAAAAACTTAATCTTCTTCGTGTCTTTTTGGAAGCCTACTACTTTCGTGGCTTGAAAGAAACTGCATACGAAATCTATCTGTTGTTGTAACATTTTCCTTGGAAACTTTACCTAAGCGACTGTTCCCTCGGCAGGTTTTCGGCTTCTGAGACGGTTTCAGCTCGATGTACCAATGCCCTCAGAACTGATTGTTTCTGTGCTGGGTGATGGTACCTGGTGGCGTACAGATGCCCGTCTGTGGATGCGCTTGCTGTAATCGTTGTGACCAAGACACCCGTTTGGTTTATGACGGCCAAGGACGTCAGGAGCGGCAAGGAACCGTCCTTCTCTGCCTCCACCATGGACTTTTTGTGGTCGTGGATGTTGTTGGTGTGTTACAGGAACTCTTCTATCTGACAATGACAGAGGAGATCTATGCCGAAAGAGCGTGAGCATTTAACCACTTGACATGTCTTGAAACCCGAGAATATGTTTTCCTTTTGCCGATATACATGTGATACCATTTAAAAACTATACAAAAGGAACAAAAAATGAGTGAAATATTTATTTTGTAATTAAAGAATGAATGCGTTATAGAATGCTTAGGTTGTTATATGATTAGGAAAATATAGTTTATGTAGGAGGATGAATATTTGTTATTATTGTCACTCTATGTGTTTTCATGTCAGGACGTCTTGCAAATTCCGGAAAAAAATTCTGCATTCCTTCAGTTATTTCATTAAGGGTTTTCTGAGGTGATACTAGCTTGTGAATGTAAGTCTCTAATTGTTCAAGGAAATCCATCTGTAACTCTTTCTGAACAAAATGTGGCACACGAAGGTTTTCAGTGATATCACAGATGAATTGTTCATGATGAGCAATATGTGGTGCTAAAATGGACTTACTGAAGTTTTTATGTCAGAGGGCATCCATAAGTTTTTTTGTTCAGGGCTTAAAAGTTTCTCCCTGTTTGACCTATATAGGAGCAATAACAGGATCGTGTGAGTTTGTATGTCCCAAAATTTCGGTTTCACTCTCTAGTGGATTTATTATTGTGAGCAATTTGATTTCGTAGTTTATTGTCAATACGGATTGATATTTTTGCTTTGTGCATTCTGAAAAGATTTTGAAGTTTTTACTTCACTTTTCCAAGTATGAAACAAATCTCTTCCACAGCAAGCTCTTTGCTTTCCATGTTTTGGGAGCGGATAGTACGAAAAAAATAAAAAGGAAATCTCGTGGGCCCTAAGACAAATAAAAAGTGGCTCTAAGCACTATGGGACTTAACATCTGAGGTCATCAGTCCCCTAACTTAGAACTACTTAAACCTAACTAACCTAAGATAAGGACAGCACACACATCCGTGCGCCCGTGACAGGATTCGAACCTGAGACCGTAGCAGCAGCGTGGTTCCAGACTGAAGCGCCAAGAACCACTCGGCCACAGCGGACGGCTAAGACAAATATCGTAAGAGCTATGAGCCATTGTTCTGTTGAAGATATGAATTTCACTGTAGCAAAGATGAATAAGTTTTCATAATTTTTAACGATAGCATTTTAGAGGTCACGATCACAAAACTTTTTGCTTCGAGTGACCGTCCCTGTCGTATCCCTGAATACTGGCCATCCCTTCTTCGACACCTTGTGTACTATACTCCTTTACTTATTTGTCTTCAAAGTTGGAAACTACTACTATGGCAAAATCAACCGAAGCAAAATGTTTTAGTGAGCCTCCTATACATTTTTCGAGATTAAGATTTCATCAGCATGCACACCCAGCAACCGACAACTTTGTTTCTTATCTCATTGCTACGTTACATTAATCAGGGGTTGAACATTTTTTGCAGTGCTAAACTGGAACAATTGCGTTTATTTCAAAATTCAAAACTTTTCCATTGGTCAAATCTAATGAAAACATCATTTATTAGTATATAGGAATGATAGCTTATTCGGCAAATTGCATTCATGTATGCATGTAGGGAAATGAGACGAATACAGCTTTTTTCGGATCAGCGTTTCAAATTTTTTTGCTTGTCACCTTCTGCCTACGTCTTCGGCAGAACATGACAAGTAAGAAAGATGTAGAAACATAACACTGAAACGAAGATATACTCGGCTGATTTTTCGAGAATATTTAACAAACATTTACTGCTTTCCCTGGTGACGCTATTTTGCACGTGACTTCACACGAAAAAACCCCTCCTCGCCAACACGCTTACACGCATACACACACACACACACACACACAGACACAGACACACACACACACACACACACACACACACACACACACAGAGAGAGAGAGAGAGAGAGAGAGGGGCTTCAGTGATGCTGCATATGTGATCATCTGAAGGAAGTAGAGCATGCTTTGCATGGAATAATGATATGAAACTGGAGGTCAGAAACGGCGAGGACATAAGAGTACTGCAAGGGTAAACGAAAACAAAGAAATGTCTCTAAAGGGAAACGAGGAAAGAAAAGTGCTGCAAATCCCACATTCTGAAGGGAAAACTGGAATGCAGCCGATCCTCTTCTTTGCCCTTTGTGTGAGCTGCCTTGCAGGTATTTGTAAATGAGGGCGCGAAGTGTGCCCTTAATCCCCCCGACAAAACGCAGTTTCTGGGTGGAGTTGGACTGCCATTACCACCGTGCCTGGCCGACGCCACAAAGGGCCGCAATCAATAAACAAACATGTGTCACAATGGCCTCCTTTTAGACTTCATAGGATGAACACTACATGGCGCTCATTAATTCTCTGATGTGTGCTACATTTTTCATCATGTCCACTGTTCGGAATTTCTTGGAATAATTTTCTCTATTCGTTTCTTCCTTTGTTTTACGATGATGCTTATCTATCAATTTTCTTGCTGTACATTTACTCTCTTTTCTTCACCCATTAAATCTCATCTTTGGCCTGTTGCGTAAATACTACAGCAGCCACGCTGTGGTGTCGAAGATATGCCGCGAAATGGTTGCAGTGAAGTGTAAATAACGGGAAACGATTAGTTGGCAAAGTAGGTCCTCAGTAACGCACTGCGTCTTTTTCGGTCTGGCGGTTTCAACAATGACTTACTGACGATTCTTCAAGTAGATGGAAAGTTAATGGATCTAGCTGAATCATACAAATTAATAAAGGCAACGTACTTTTTAGTGAGAGCAAAGGAAAACAGTGGCACAGGCATTGGCAATGACATTCATACCATGTTGTCAATTGAAAGATACACTGTTAGGAAAATGAGTAATGCGTGTTAGATCATGAGGCATGTATGTTAACACTGAGAGAAGTCAAGGCAAAGTTACAGCTCAAAATGGTAAACAAACTACTTAGGGACATGGCAAATGTGTAATACACTTGCATGCAGGTATTTCAAGACAGTTACAACATGCAGCTGCAGGAAACGAACAGAGACCTGAATGGAGCAATTATTAAATCTCTGCAGAATAACAAATAAAATGGGTACGTTAAAATGTTAAACAGGCTCACCATACAGTAGTGTAAAAATTTTACAATAACAGAAACTACAATTCGTAAGATGTGTGAATTACTGAAGCGTTTTTCAACATTATGTTGGAGAAAACAGGAACATCATCATAATAAAAAGAACAATAACAGTTCAGTCTCAAAATTCCGTTACAAAAAAATACAATGAAGTACAGAATGATGTTGTCACACATGCTAAAAATCTGGGTTACGTAAGAGTAGAGAGCTATCATTTCGGAAAGAGGGTGGCTGGATTATTTCCTACGTTCATGGACAGATGATGAGGCAAATATGAAAACTGCTGTTATTTAGGAGAATATTGGTCTCATAAACTAAAGGCTGTGTTAAAGACATTCAGACACAGAAAATCCCCAATGGGAGAGAATCACAATGTGGAATTATTTAAGGATACTTCCGAATCATTAGTCTTAAAACTATTATATTTTACAAAATTCTTTTGGAAGATAAGGCTGGCGAATTGCATTTGTCGTTGTATTATTTAAAAAGGGAGGTCACAATGTGGAATTATTTAAGGATACTTCCGAATCATTAGTCTTAAAACCATTATATTTTACAAAATTCTTTTGGAAGATAAGGCTGGCGAATTGCATTTGTCGTTGTATTATTTAAAAAGGGAGGTCTCCAAAATGTGTGAAAATTATAGAAGGTATTCGTCTTTTGAGCTCTTGATACAAGATTTATGCGAAACCAATAATAAACACTCTACAAATACTTTCAGAAAGTTTTCTTATAGTTGAACAAAATGAATTTGAAAAGGCAAAATCTTGCTTGGAAAGGGTTTTTCCACTCAACAACATCATTGAAAAATACAGACGATACACTCATCTTACATACATAGCCTTTATAGACAGTGAGAAAACTTCTGATGAAGTTAACCAGTCAAATTGTTGGAAATTTAAAAAAAGGATAGTATATCTCAGCTTCCAATAAGTGTAATTTAAAGTATCTACGTGCACAACAAATAGGAAGTTCGTTTGCGGAAACCACCTCTCAAGCAATGAGATGAGGGCGTCCTAAGAGACATCATCTCTATATACACTCCTGGAAATGGAAATAAGAACACTGTGAATTCATTGTCCCAAGAAGGGGAAACTCTATTGACACATTCCTGGGGTCAGATACATCACATGATCACACTGACAGAACCACAGGCACATAGACACAGGCAACAGAGCATGCACAATGTCGGCACTAGTACAGTGTATATCCACCTTTCGCAGCAATGCAGGCTGCTATTCTCCCATGGAGACGATCGTAGAGATGCTGGATGTAGTCCTGTGGAACGGCTTGCCATGCCATTTCCACCTGGCGCCTCAGTTGGACCAGCGTTCGTGCTGGACGTGCAGACCGCGTGAGACGACGCTTCATCCAGTCCCAAACATGCTCAATGGGGGACAGATCCGGAGATCTTGCTGGCCAGGGTAGTTGACTTACACCTTCTAGAGCACGTTGGGTGGCACGGGATACATGCGGACGTGCATTGTCCTGTTGGAACAGCAAGTTCCCTTGCCGATCTAGGAATGGTAGAACGATGGGTTCGATGACGGTTTGGATGTACCATGCACTATTCAGTGTCCTCTCGACGATCACCAGAGGTGTACGGCCAGTGTAGGAGATCGCTCCCCACACCATGATGCCGGGTGTTGGCCCTGAGTGCCTCGGTCGTATGCAGTCCTGATTGTGGAGCTCACCTGCACGGCGCCAAACAAGCATACGACCATCATTGGCACCAAGGCAGAAGCGACTCTCATCGCTGAATACGACACGTCTCCATTCGTCCCTCCATTCACGCCTGTCGCGACACCACTGGAGGCGGGCTGCACGACGTTGGGGCGTGAGCGGAAGACGGCTGGACCGTAGCCCAGCTTCATGGAGACGGTTGCGAATGGTCCTCGCCGATACCCCAGGAGCAACAGTGTCCCTAATTTGCTGGGAAGTGGCGGTGCGGTCCCCTACGGCACTGCGTAGGATCCTACGGTCTTGGCGTGCATCCGTGCGTCGCTGCGGTCCGGTCCCAGGTCGACGGGCACGTGCACCTTCCGCCGACCACTGGCGACAGCATCGATGTACTGTGGAGACCTCACACCCCACGTGTTGAGCAATTCGGCGGTACGTCCACCCGGCCTCCCGCATGCCCACTATACGCCCTCGATCAAAGTCCGTCAACTGCACATACGGTTCACGTCCACGCTGTCGCGGCATGCTACCACTGTTAAAGACTGCGATGGAGCTCCGTATGCCACGGCAAACTGGCTGACACTGACGGCGGCGGTGCACAAATGCTGCGCAGCTAGCGCCATTCGACGGTCAACACCGCGGTTCCTGGTGTGTCCGCTGTGCCGTGCGTGTGATCATTGCTTGTACAGCCCTCTCGCAGTGTCCGGAGCAAGTATGGTGGGTCTGACACACCGGGGTCAATGTGTTCTTTTTTCCATTTCCAGGAGTGTATTAAAGACAGTGTCCTGACTGACTGACTCAACATCGGCCCGCCCAAACAGCAATGGATAGAAAATTAAAATTTGGACAATATGTGGAGCTTTCACTGTTTCTGTCGTTAAAGAAGCGATTTTTCGAAATTCCAACCCTAAGAAGGTAAAATAGGGATGAAGGTTTTTTTTTTTTAATGTCGCTGTTAAGCCAATTTTGAAGCTAGACCTGTGAAAACTGATATTTGGTTTATCTCCCTGAAATAAAAAAATACGTGTTTCAGCATTTTTGGAAATTTGACCCTGTGGGAGTGAATTAGTGGGCGAGAGCTTTCTTTTTCAAGATGTATCATTATTAAAGAACTATAAAAGTATTTTCAAAGCTACGTCTGTGAACATTGGTATCTGACTCCTCTGTTAGAAATAAAAGAAAAATGTGTTTCAGTGTTTTTGGAAGCTGAAGCAGGGGATGAGATTTTTTACGAAAACATTTCATTATGAATGTATTTTAAAGCTAAATCTATGAAAATTTAAATTTGGCTTTTCAGATACAAATAAAAAATACGTGATTTACTGCTTTTGGAAATTCAGTTCCCATGGGAGTAAAACCGGGGATGACAATTTTTATGTAAATGTTTCATTGTGCAAGCATTTTTGAAGCTACACTCCTGGAAATGGAAAAAAGAACACATTGACACCGGTGTGTCAGACGCACCATACTTGCTCCGGACACTGCGAGAGGGCTGTACAAGCATTGATCACACGCACGGCACAGCGGACACACCAGGAACCGCGGTGTTGACCGTCGAATGGCGCTAGCTGCGCAGCATTTGTGCACCGCCGCCGTCAGTGTCAGCCAGTTTGCCGTGGCATACGGAGCTCCATCGCAGTCTTTAACACTGGTAGCATGCCGCGACAGCGTGGACGTGAACCGTATGTGCAGTTGACGGACTTTGAGCGAGGGCGTATAGTGGGCATGCGGGAGGCCGGGTGGACGTACCGCCGAATTGCTCAACACGTGGGGTGTGACGTCTCCACAGTACATCGATGTTGTCGCCAGTGGTCGGCGGAAGGTGCACGTGCCCGTCGACCTGGGACCGGACCCGAGCGACGCACGGATGCACGCCAAGACCGTAGGATCCTACGCAGTGCTGTAGGGGACCGCACCGCCACTTCCCAGCAAATTAGGGACACTGTTACTCCTGGGGTATCGGCGAGGCTCTCCATGAAGCTGGGCTATGGTCCCGCACACCATTAGGCCGTCTTCCGCTCACGCCCCAACATCGTGCAGCCCGCCTCCAGTGGTGTCGCGACAGGCGTGAATGGAGGGACGAATGGAGACGTGTCGTCTTCAGCGATGAGAGTAGCTTCTGTCTTGGTGCCAATGATGGTCGTTTGCGTATTTGGCGCCGTGCAGGTGAGCGCCACAATCAGGACTGCATACGACCGAGGCACAGATGGCCAACACCCGGCATCATGGTGTGGGGAGCGATCTTCTACACTGGCCGTACACCTCTGGTGATCGTCGAGGGGACACAGAATAGTGCACGGTACATCCAAACCGTCATCGAACCCATTGTTCTACCATTCCTAGACCGGCAAGGGAACTTGCTGTTCCAACAGGACAATGCACGTCCGCATGTATCCCGTGCCACCCAACGTGCTCTAGAAGGTGTAAGTCAACTACCCTGGCCAGCAAGATCTCCGGATCTGTCCCCCGTTGAGCATGTTTGGGACTGGATGAAGCGTCGTCTCACGCGGTCTGCACGTCCAGCACGAACGCTGGTCCAACTGAGGCGCCAGGTGGAAATGGCATGGCAAGCCGTTCCACAGGACTACATCCAGCATCTCTACGATCGTCTCCATGGGAGAATAGCAGCCTGCATTGCTGCGAAAGGTGGATATACACTGTACTAGTGCCGACATTGTGCATGCTCTGTTGCCTGTGTCTATGTGGCTGTGGTTCTGTCAGTGTGATCATGTGATGTATCTGACCCCAGGAATGTGTCAATAAAGTTTCCCCTTCCTGGGACAATGAATTCACGGTGTTCTTATTTCAATTTCCAGGAGTGTAAATCTATGAAATTCTGTATTTGGCTTCTCTTTTGGAAATAAAACAAACACGTATCACTGTTTTCGAAATTCAACCCCTAAGGGGGTGAAACAGGATGTGCAACATTTTATGAAAATATGTCATAATTAAATCATTTTTAAAGCTAAATACGTGAAAAGTATTTTTGTAAGAGGGAGCCTCGGCCACATAAAATTAATCGTAAGTAAGAGAGATGTCAGACTGAGATTCACTGGAAGAATCCTTAGGAAATGTAGTCAGTTGACAAAGAAGGTAGTTCACAAAACCCTCGTTCGACTGATACATGAAATCTGCTCGCCAGTATGGCATCCATATTAGATAGGAGTGATAGAGGAAATGGAGAAGATCCAGAGAAGAGCAGCACGTTTCGGGGTACAGGTTCATTTAGTAAATACGGAAGCGTCGCGCAGATGTTCCAGTAGCAGATCCTGCAAGAGGGGCGTTCTGCATCACGGTGTGATTTGCTGCAAAAGTTCCTAGCCGCGGTGGTCTCGCGGTTCTAGGCGCGCAGTCCGGAACCGTGCGACTGCTACGGTCGCAGGTTCGAATCCTGCCTCGGGCATGGATGTGTGTGATGTCCTTAGGTTAGTTAGGTTTAAGTAGTTCTAAGTTCTAGGGGACTGATGACCGCAGCAGTTGAGTCCCATAGTGCTCAGAGCCATTTGAACCATTTCTAAACCATTCGCGACTGGAACAGGAAAAAGGGGAAGAGACAATTGTATACACAAAGCATCCTCCGGCACGTACGGTAAGCTGACGTGTGGAGCATGGTTATAAATGGAGAGCAACTTGG
This sequence comes from Schistocerca gregaria, assembly GCF_023897955.1. NCBI lineage: Eukaryota > Metazoa > Arthropoda > Insecta > Orthoptera > Acrididae > Schistocerca > Schistocerca gregaria. The sequence continues at coordinate 542,176,229 of NC_064921.1, forward strand.
TCCTTGCGCAATGTAGTTGGTTGGTTGGTTGATTCGGGGGAGGGGACCAAACAGCAAGGTCATCGGTCCTACCAGTTTAGGGAGGGAAGTCGGCCGTGCCTTTCGAAGGAACCATCCCGGTATTTGCCTAAAGCGATTTAGGGAGATAACGGAAAACCTAAATCAGGATGGCTGGAAACGTGTCTGAACCGTCGTCATCCCGAATGCTAGTCCAGTGTGCTAACCACTGCGCCACCTCGCTCTGTGCACAATGTAGTAAATGATCATAATATGACAATATGCAAAGACAAAGCTAAGTTAATGGCATTGCACGTTAAGGAGCATTTGAGAACAGAGATAGTAATTAATGATAAACCACTAGAACAAATAAATACTTTTAACTACTGGTCAAGAACACAAACCGCAAAGATATTGATGGTTGGTACGTACTACAAATCCCATTCTCCTCAGAAAAGCTAGGAAAGAGACGAAACCAGAAATTTATTATATGACGGCAGTACCAATTCAAATCTGTGAGCCAAAGCTCGAATTCTAATCGCCAGTCAACGGAGAAAGATTGATGCCATGGAGGTTATCTTCTGATGTCGTAGCACATCTAACATCATGTCCTTTTCTCTTGTCAGTGTTTTCCGTATGTTCCCCTCTTCGCCTATTCTTCGGAGAACCTACTCATTCTTTATCTTATCAGTCCACATAATTTTCAACATTCGTCTGTAGCACAGCACTTCAAACGTTTCGATCCTCTTCTGCTTCGGTTTTCACACTCTCCATGATTCACTGCCATTCAATGATGTGCTCAGAACGTACATTGTGAGAAATTTCTTGCTCATATTTAAGCCTATGTTTGATAACAGTAACTTCTCTTGGATCAGAATGCCCTCTTTGCCTGTGCTGCTAGTCCTTTTTTTATGTCCTCTTTGCTTCGTATGGCGTGCATTATTTAGATTGTTTTTGCTGAGAATCTACGTGACGCTTTTGCGCTCACTAAATTACCTTGTAACTCTTCTTTGGATCTTCTCTACTTCGAGATTACCAATTTTAATTTTCAGTTTTTCGCAATTTTCGTTTGTGTTAAATCTCATTAACTTTGTATTTTTCCTGTTGAGTCCCACTCCATAATCTGTATTCATTGGATTGTTCATTCTATTCAACCGATCCTGTAATTCTTCTCCTCTTTCACTGAGGATAGCAATTTCATCAGCAACTCTCATCATTGCTACCCTTCCTCCCTGAATTTTAATCCCAGTCTCGAAACTTTTATGTCCGTCCTTGCTTCTTCGATATGTAGGGCTGAAAGACTGAATCCTTTTTAATCCGAGCACGTCCTTCTTGGTCTTCCAATATTACTGTTCCCACGTGTCATCTAGCAGAGTCAAACTAAAACTATGTAGAGACTTACGAAATTGGTACGAGGAAACATAATGCATCTCTACTTTGTGACACTGAAACTGTTAGTAACCCACTATAGCTGCAGCAATGTATGTCAACAGTTGACAAGTTCAGACGAAATTATGTTGATACTGGCAAAGAAAACACTTGCATGCAGGTATTTCAAGACATGCAGCTGCAGGAAGCGGACAGAGACCTGACTGAAGCAATTATTAAATCTCTGCAGAGTAACAATTAAAATGGGCACGATAAGATGTTAAACGGGCTCACCATACATTAGTGTTATACTGAATCGACATGTAACGTGTCTTTTATGTGCGGTCAGCTTTCAGGCGGTAAAAATACTCTTTACTCTAAATAACTTTATAAAGAAGGAGAAAAGAATAATCCAGACAATTTCCAGTCGAAGTCCTCGAGAAGGTCATTTACAACAGAATAATGACGTATGTCAATAGACGTAATTGGTCAGAAAAGTAATTTCACTTCAGGAAAGGTCCGCAAACAGAAAATAACTTTTGTGTTTTTTGAGCACTAGACTCATTCAGCCTAAATTATTAGTAGTAGAGGACACTAGCTGTCACCTCTGATTGGACTATGTACATCATGCTATATTTTTGCATAAGTTTTGAAGGGGAAAGTTCACTAACAGTTTCTTTCGCTTTCTGCCAGACAGGAAGAAAAATGTCCTCAGGTGTCAGCAAACATAGAGTGGACTTCAACGTCAACGAGGACCCGTAAAGTAGAACGGGTCACAGGTTTCACTTTTCGGTCTACTTTGATATAGAGCTTAAGTGAGTTATCTACATCTAATCTACATTTATACTCCGCAAGCCACCCAACTGCGTGTGGCGGAGGGCACTTTACGTGCCACTGTCATTACCTCCTTTTCCTGTTCCAGTCGCGTATGGCGGGAAGAACGACTGTCTGAAAGCCTCCACGCGCGCTCTAATCTTTCTAATTATACATTCGTGATCCCCTCGGGAGGTATAAGTAGGGGGAAGCAATACATTCGATACCTCATCCAGAAACGCACCCTCTCGAAACCTGGAGAGCAAGCTATACCGCTATGCAGAGCGCCTCTCTTGCAGAGTCTGCCACTTGAGTTTGTTAAACATTTCCGTAACGCTATCACGGTTACTAAATAGCCCTGTGACAAAACGCGCTGCTCTTCGTTGGATCTTCTCTATCTCCTCCATCAACCCGATCTGGTAGGGATCCCACACTGATGAGCAATACTCAAGTATCGGTCGAACGAGTGTTTTTTAAGCCACCTCCTTTGTTGATGGACTACATTTTCTAAGGAGTCTCCCAATGAATCTCAACCTGGTACCCTCCTTACCAACAATTAATTTTATATGATCATTTCACATCAAATCGTTCCGCACGCATACTCCCAGATATTTTACAGAAGTAACTGCCACCAGTGTTTGTTCCGCTATCATATAATCATACAATAAAGGATCCTTCTTTCTATGTATTCGCAATACATTACATTTGTCTATGTTAAGCGTCAGTTGCCACTCCCTGCAGCAAGTGCCTATTCGCTGTAGATCTTCCTGCATTTCGCTACAATTTTCTAATGCTGCAACTTCTCTGTATACTACAGCATCATCCGCGAAAAGCCGCATGGAACTTCCGACACTATCTACTAGGTCATTTATATATATTGTGAAAAGCAGTGGTCCCATAACACTCCCCTGTGGCACGACAGAGGTTACTTTAACGTCTGTAGACGTCTCTCCATTGATAACAACATGCTGTGTTCTGTTTGCTAAAAACTCTTCAATCCAGCCACACTGCTGGTCTGATATTCCGTAGGCTCTTACTTTGTTTATCAGGCGACAATGCTGAACTGTATCGACCGCCTTCCGGAAGTCAAGAAAAATAGCATTTACCTGGGAGCCTGTATCTAACATTTTCTGGGTCTCATGAACAAATAAAGCGAGTTGGGTCTCACACGATCGCTGTTTCCGGAATCCATGTTGATTCCTACATAGTAGATTCTGGGTTTCCAAAAACGACATGATACTCGAGCAAAAAACATGTTCTTCACGCATAGCCCTCCTTACGCTAACTTTATCTGGTAGACAGAAATTTTAACTGTGCAGCGGTGTGCGCTGATATGAAACTTCATGACACATTAAAACTACGTGCCGGATCAAGACTTGGACTCGGGATCTCTGCTTTCGTGGACAAATGCTCTACCAACTGAGCTACTCAAGCGGGCCTCACGACCTTTCTCACAGCTTCACTTCTTCAGGACCCCGTCACCTACTTTCCTAATTTCAGAGAATCTCCCCAGCGAAAAACTTTTGTAAAGTGTGAAAGGTGGGAGAAGAAGTGCTGGCGGAAGTATAGCTTTGAAGAGGGGTGGTCAGTCGTGCTTAGGCAGCTGAGTTACTAGAGCAGTTGCCCGCGAAAGGAAAGGTCCCGAGTTTGAGTCTCGGTCCGGCATGTGGTTTTAATCAGTCATGAAATTTCATCTTGCAGGTACCCAACCCTTCAAATTGTATTAATAAAACATCACAAGTGTCATTGTAAAATACACGAAATGTAACATTATATTAAAATGGGTTATCAGTTAAATATTCGGTTTTGTCTGATTGTTTTATGAACACTCCTCTTTATAACAAATAACAGTTTAGTTTGTTTTGCACAATGTTGCCCCACATGATACTTTTACTCCAAAATATCTCATACGGTAGAGATTGCTGTGGTTGTTTAGTATTACTAAGATGCGCAGCTACTGCGTACCTGTGCCTAACAATTCTTGCAATGCTAATAAAACATTAGTCGTTAATGACCTGTAATTTAAAAGCGGAGTTGCGATGATAAGGAAACTTATTGCCGGAAGAATGAGGCAAACAACACAATAAGTGTGGATAACTGTGTGTGAAAAGTAACCTGTCTTACGTGACTGAGAATGGGGCCCTTTTTAGCTAACAATCAACAGACTCCAGTGAAGCAGTGGCCACCAATAAAGATACTGAAATCTGAGCAAAAATTTGTAGAGTTTCAAAAATGATTGCAGGCAAATGTGTTGTAAGTAGGCTGTTATACGTTCTTATATTGGTAACGCCACCGCCGTGTTGCGCTCTGTACGAAAATCACTGGCTGTGCTGTGTGCAGTCTGTGGCTGGGTGGCATTGTTGGAATTTGCTATTGTAGCGTTGGGCAGTTGGCTGTTGACAGCGTGTAGCATTGCGCAGTTGGAGGTGAGTCGCCAGCAGTGGTGGAGGTGGGGAGAGAGATGGCGGAATTTTGAGAGCGGACGATCTGGACGTTTCTAGACGTTATATATATATAATGACTTTTGAATACTATTAAGGTAAAAACTATGTTTGTTCTCTATGAGAATCTTTCTTTTGCTAACTATGCCTATCAGTTGTTGATGCTTTCAGTAGTTAGAGTCTTTTATTTAGCTGGCAGTAGTGGTTCTCGCGGTATTGCAGTAGTTGGAGCAATGAAGATTTTTGTGAGGTAAGTAATTCATGAAAGGCATAGGTTATTGTTTGTCAGGGCCATTCTTTTGTAAGGATTATTAAAAGTCAGATTGCGTTGCGCTAAAAAATATTGTGTGTTAGTTTAAGCACAGTCATGTATAATTTTTCTAACGGGACTTTTCAGTGTCACGTATTTGAATTTTTACTGAAAACTCTCTTTTTTTAAGCGCATTACTAAAAAGAGTACCAGGTGTGGGGTAAGAGCGTACTTTACTTCAGCAAGAGCGGTGAATGCCAGAAACGTTTCAGATAGGACGAAACACTGCAAGCGGCTGTTTCAGCAGACTGGGACGGCAGCAGCAGCGTGGGGGCGTGCGTCAGGCAGCGGGCGGCCGCGGTTGCCCGTGCGTGGGCGTGGCCGCCTCGACGGGCGATAATTGCCGCGTCACGCCGCTCAGCGGACGCGAGTGCCTTTTCCGGCTGACCTGGCAGCCTGCGCGCCGCCGCCGCAGAACACGCTGCCCTTTCCCTCCCGATGGACGAGTAAACGGCGTCACCAATATCCACGTAATATTTCTCAGTTGTATAACATTTCTAACAGTTGAAACGTGCACAGAGCGTCGGAAAGGAGGAGCGGAGAACTGAGTGTTTACGACTGAGGATGTTAAGGGCTCACAAATTTTTGTTGTAAGATTCATCTGCATCTAAATCTACATGGTTACTCTGCAATTCACACTTAAGTACCTGGCAGAGGGTTCATCGAAGCATTTTGTACTACACTCCTGGAAATTGAAAAAAGAACACATTGACCCCGGTGTGTCAGACCCACCATACTTGCTCCGGACACTGCGAGAGGGCTGTACAAGCAATGATCACACGCACGACACAGCGGACACACCAGGAACCGCGGTGTTGGCCGTCGAATGGCGCTAGCTGCGCAGCATTTGTGCACCGCCGCCGTCAGTGTCAGCCAGTTTGCCGTGGCATACGGAGCTCCATCGCAGTCTTTAACACTGGTAGCATGCCGCGACAGCGTGGACGTGAACCGTATGTGCAGTTGACGGACTTTGAGCGAGGGCGTATAGTGGGCATGCGGGAGGCCGGATGGACGTACCGCCGAATTGCTCAACACGTGGGGCGTGACGTCTCCACAGTACATCGATGTTGTCGCCAGTGGTCGGCGGAAGGTGCACGTGCCCGTCGACCTGGGACCGGACCGCAGCGACGCACGGATGCACGCCAAAACCGTAGGATCCTACGCAGTGCCGTAGGGGACCGCACCGCCACTTCCCAGCAAATTAGGGACACTGTTGCTCCTGCGGTATCGGCGAGGACCATTCGCAACCGTCTCCATGAAGCTGGGCTACGGTCCCGCACACCGTTAGGCCGTCTTCCGCTAACGCCCCAACATCGTGCAGCCCGCCTCCAGTGGTGTCGCGACAGGCGTGAATGGAGGGACGAATGGAGACGTGTCGTCTTCAGCGATGAGAGTCGCTTCTGCCTTGGTGCCAATGATGGTCGTATGCGTGTTTGGCGCCGTGCAGGTGAGCGCCACAATCAGGACTGCATACGACCGAGGCACACAGGGCCAACACCCGGCATCATGGTGTGGGGAGCGATCTCCTACACTGGCCGTACACCTCTGGTGATCGTCGAGGGGACACTGAATAGTCCACGGTACTTCCAAACCGTCATCGAACCCATCGTTCTACGATTCCTAGACCGGCAAGGGAACTTGCTGTTCCAACAGGACAATGCACGTCCGCATGTGTCCTGTGCCACCCAACGTGCTCTAGAAGGTGTAAGTCAACTACCCTGGCCAGCAAGATCTCCGGATCTGTCCCCCATTGAGCATGTTTGGGACTGGATGAAGCGTCTTCTCACGCGGTCTGCACGTCCAGCACGAACGCTGATCCAACTGAGGCGCCTGGTGGAAATGGCATGGCAAGCCGTTCCACAGGACTACATCCAGCATCTCTACGATCGTCTCCATGGGAGAATAGCAGCCTGCATTGCTGCGAAAGGTGGATATACACTGTACTAGTGCCGACATTGTGCATGCTCTGTTGCCTGTGTCTATGTGCCTGTGGTTCTGTCAGTGTGATCATGTGATGTATCTGAGCCCAGGAATGTGTCAATAAAGTTTCCCCTTCCTGGGACAATGAATTCACGGTGTTCTTATTTCAATTTCAAGGAGTGGATTTCTCTACCATCCCACTCTCGAATGGCGCGTGGGAAAAAGTAACACCTAAATCTTTCTGTTGGAGCTCTGATTTCTCTTATTTTATTATGATGACCATTTCCCCCTATGTAGGTGGGTGTCAGCAAAATATTTACACATTCTGAAGAGAAAGTTGGTGATTTAAATTTCGTAAATAGATCTCGCCGCAAAGAAAACCGCCTTTGTTTCAGTGACTGAAATACCAACATCTCCTATCATATCAGAGACACTCTCACCCCTATTGCGCAATAACACGAAACGACCTGCCCTTCTGTCCTACATAATCATACTTCTTAAGGATCCCATGCCGCGCAGCAGTATCCAACAGAGGACGGACTAGTGTAATGTAGGCTGTCTCTTTAGTGGGTTTGTCGCATCTTCTAAGTGTTCTGCCAACAAAGCGTAGTCTTTGTTTCGCCTTCCCCACAATATTACGTATGTGGTCTTTCCAATTTAAGTTGCTCGTAATTATAATTCCTAGGTATTTAGTCGAATTGACAGCCCTTAGATTTGTGCGATTTATCGAATACCCAAAATTTATCGGATTTCTTTTAGTGGATGACCTCGCACTATTCTTTGTTTAGTGTCAATTGCTACTTTTCGCACCATACAGAAATTATCTCTAGATCATTTTGTAATTGGAACTGATCGTCTGATGATTTTATTAGACAGTAAATTACAGCCTCATCTGCAAACAATCTAAGGGAGCTGCTCAGATTATCACCTAGAGCATTTATATAAATCAGGAACAGCAGAGGGTCTATGACACTACCTTGCGGAACGACAGATATCACTTTGTTCTACTCGATGATTTACCGTCTATCAATACGAACTGTGACCTCTCTGAGAGGAAATGACGAATGTAGTCACACAACTGAGATGATACTCCATATGCACGCAATTTGATTAATAGTCGCTTGTGAGGAACGGTATCAAAAGCCTTCTGGAAATCTAGGAATATGGAATCCATCTGAGATCCGTTGTCGACAGCACTCATTACTTAATGGGAAACAAGAACGATATTTTCTGAATCCGTGTTGGTTGTGTATCAGTAAGACATTTTCTTCAAAGTGATTCATAATGTTCGAGTACAGTATATGCTCCAAAATCATGCTCCAAATTGAGGTCAGTGATGTGGGTTTGTAATTCAATGGATTACTCCCAGTTCCCTTCTTGAATGACTACTCTCCATTCTTTAGATTTATTTTCCTTATTTTTATTCGTTCTTTTTTTCATCACCAGCTGACTGGATGCAACACCCTTCTAGGTATCCAATGTCCTTCTCTTTGACCCTGGTGCTGGATGCAAAGACCCGTACTGCATATACCGATGCAGCACGGGTGGCAAGGATGTTACGCACCGCATTGGCTGCTGAAGACCAACACGCAGAAACAGAACTGAATACGTGACTAAGTCACACTGAGGCACAACACCACTGTTTGATGACAAAATAAAATAAATAAATAAAACAAAGAGCATAACATCATTTAAGAATTGGCATAAAACTTAATCGGAAAACTTGAACAAGTTCTGACTTCATATTTATTGCTGAACATTGCATTGTGCATTGCTATTACAGTAAACGGAAAATGCATTTGTCGAACAGTAATACAGCTAACGTATCTCTGCATGGCCAGTTAGTACAGTTACTAATCCAGAGAAGTACACGTAACAAGCACCAACGGCGGCTCTAAGCCACACCCAAACTTTCTCACAGTTCGTGCCTTAATTAGCTCGTCGCCACTTACGACTGTGTCAATAGGCCTGTACATCAAACTGTGTCTGCTCTTACAGGTACCAGCCTCGTCTTAAACTAGGCTTCAGTTCGAGGTAGGCGACCTAACGCCTTTAAAACTAAACTTGCCTACCTATGACTTAAAATCAAATGTACTGTAATAGTACAGTGTTCCTTAGGCTACTAAAGCACCACCAAGCTAGTCTGATTCTTGGTGTAGGGCTTCACAAAAGAAACGTAAGGACCCCCGCTCAGAAGTGGAGGACGGCGGCAACAGAAACACGTCCGCTGTTATTTAGTACAGCACCACACCAACTAAATAACTGGGGAACCCATAAAAAAACACAGACAACCATAAAACTTGTTCATACAACGAGCTACAAGGCCCCCCGCATTCTTAAAATCAGTCAAAGTGTACAGCAACAATTCTGAGACCACACGGCAATCAGAGACGAGTCATCATCAATTTTCAACGGAAATACGTGAAACTAGTACAAGGAAACACGACTGCGACACCCTTAAACACTCCGAAGTACTTATACGTAGAACAACGAGATCTTAGCAAACTGAAATGCAACCGGAGAAATACAGTACTGTGTCAGGTACAGCTCTCAGAAACAACACGTCTTCAGGTCACGCCACTAACGAACAGCGATACCTCCAGTCTTAATTTAGTAAAAGGTATTGCGCTTAGTACACACAAGCGATACTTTCCACTCACCCTCTCGGGAATGAACAAATTATTTCGTCGTCAGTAAACACTGCTCGTGTCTTGTCACTAAGACACTGAATGAACCAGACTTCAAACAGCAGCACGGGAGGACGACGGTTCAATCCCGCGTCCGGTCATCCTGATTTAGGTTTTCCATTATTTCCCTAAATCGCTCCATGCAAATGCCGGGATGGTTCCCTTGAAAGGGCACGGCCGACTTCCTTTCCCGTCCTTCCCTAATCCGACGAGACTGATGACCTCGCTGTCTGGTCTCTTCCTCCAAACACCCCAACCCAACCCTCAAACAGTAGCTAATCGATCTTAACACAAGCTGATGCAACACAACAGACAGCCAAATTATACGGCGTTATCTTTCACGTGGTTGAACTGAAACGTCCCCTTAGAAAAATTATACAAGACTGTGCTTAAACTGACACACAATATTTTTAGCGCAACGCAATCTGACTTACAAAAATTCCTACGAAAGAATGGCCCTGACTAACAATAACCTATACGTTTCACAAATCACTTACATCACAAAAATCTTCGTTACTCAAGCTACTGCTATACAGCGAGCGCCACTACTGCCAGCTAAATAAAAGATTCAAACTACTGAAGGCACTAACTAATGATAGGCATAGTTAGCAAATGAAAGATTTTAATAGAGAACAAACAATGTATTTACCTCACTAGTCATAATATATATAGCAGTTCATGACACCAATTCTTACAAATTTCAAAACTCCGCCATCTCTCTCCCCACGTCCACCACTGCTGGCGGCTCACCTCCAACTGCGCAACGCTATCCGCTGTTAGCATCCAGCTGCCGCTGCCCAACACTACAATGGCAGACAACAATGCAAACCAGCCACAGACTGCATACGGCACAGCCAGTGATTTTTCATACAGAGCGCTACGTGGTCTTGGCGTTACCAATAAAAATACTTAAACAGCCTACTTACATAGCCCCCATGCTCCCCACAAAACGAATTACTAGTTGTTTTGGGCAGTGGCCGATACAGATTTGAATTTTTTTTTCATTATTACAATAACAAAGAAATGAAATGCACACACTTATCGATACAATGTTGGTCAAAAGCTAAAATTTTCTCACAGTCCATAAAGACAGTCCTGATCGTTCATCACAGTAAAATTGCAGTGTTTTTCTCAGAGTCTGAGCAATAAAAGAAATTGCACCTGGAAGTAGTGGATTTCTAAGCAGTCTTGAAGAAGTAGTGTTGTCCTTCCAACGGAAAGACTGTGCTGACTCTTGACATGCAGACAGGTAATGGGCCACAACAGAGCAAACCCACAGCAGAGTCAGTCGAAGAAGACTATTGGTAGGTAGGTCATCACAGAGCAGACCCACTGTAGTCCTGGTAGAGATTAGGGTATTGGTGGACCACCAGAGGTACAGACCCACTGCAGTCCATGTAGAAATAATGGTATTGGTGGGCCATCGAAGGTGCAGACCCACTTCAGTCCTTGTAGAGATGGCCAACAGCCACCTGTTGCGAATGTGCAGGTGCACAATCACCCTCGAAGAGTCTTGCGGAGAATATAGCAAGTCCATAAACCATCACTTGTCCAATCACAAAGAATTTGTTTGAAATGTCCTTAGAACCAGCAATGCTGTTGTCCAGTCCCTTGCTGAATTATTAACACATGTGCAAACACTAACAGTCCCTACTTCTCACATATTGTCCGTATACTGTGACCAACAGAAACGTGTGCAGTGAAATGTAATTTACAAGTTACTTAATTTGATGACCTGGTGTCAATTACAATTTTATAACATAAGAATGCAATAACAAAGGTACAAAATACATCTTTAAAGAACATACCAATACAGATAACATTTGCAGTAGTACAGGCTTTACAAAAGAATCGAAATAGCAAATACATCAGTGTTACAAAAATTATAAGTACATACATAAAAGATCAGAATAATTTTTGAAACATCAACTTCACACATGAGCATTAGAGCAAAATAGAATAAATAATGTTTAAGCATTTTTACAAAGTAAATAACATGATATTAATGCAAATTATATTTGAGGATAACAGTATTCCTCATCATAGTGAATGTAGCTGAATATTAGAAAATTCTACAACATAAGTCTTATCAGATGAACATATAAAGACAGGAAGAACATAAATACACATGGGTACACAAACACATAGTGGGATAACACAAGGAAAGGACACAGTTTGTTTTACTGCAGTATTTTGCAAACAAAACTTTATTTACTTCTCGGAGATCTCCCTTCGTTCTTCATTATTTCCAAAAAGTCCTATCTAAACCTGCTTTCTGTATTCTGTTCACATCCTCTTTCAAAAATAGTTTTTCTCCACTGTACACTACCTTTTTGGCCAAACCATTTTCTTAAAGCTTCTCAATACTTTTCTTCCAATTCATCATAGTTAGTTTCTTATATAGTCTACCCCCTCTTAAGCTAACTTAAATCTACTGAGCTCAGATACTAAACTAAGGGACGAGGCAATGCAGCAGCAGAAAACAATTAACACAAACAGCAATGATAAAAAAATGGAAATTGGCAAAAAAAAGCCAGCAATATTACAACTAATATAAGGCAATGCGCAGCAAAGAAGAAAAATAAATCAGTAATAAAATTGGCTTAACCTAGTAATACAAAGTGACATTCAGTAGCACTATGAATGGCAAATAGCCGCAGCAAATGCTATGACTTATACCGAAACATGACAAAGCTCAATCAGAAAAAATGTTACACTAAAGACAACAATGCAGATAAGGACAATGTCTATTCACATCTTAATGTCTATGCAATTAAAGTGGTGCACCACAAAAATTTATTGTAAAAAAATATTACCATGTACTTGAAAAAACAATTCTGTATGCAATTTCTGTGAAGGGAAATGTCTTTTTGTGCTACTTCGTTTTTTTAAGTACATCATAAAGTTACTATTTACTGGATCTGTAGGCATAAAATATTTATATTAGTAAATCCATAAAATTTATTTTAACCAATGCTTCAGTGCAGTTAGAAACTAGATATTAAACAAAATGAGTAAATAAATGCATAAAGCAAGCCACATGGCATTTCTCTCAACTAGCAGGACAATAGCCATGAAATGTTTCTCGTCGTTTCATTAGGCATTTTAGTAAATATCATAAATTAAGAGCTCCACAGTGTAATCATATGTTTTCAAGTTTGAGCGTGTCGTATTTGTGACGCTTTCTACAAAGAAATGTCAATAGAGAGGATAATGGCCCTTTTTTTTTTACCTGTGCCTCTGAAAGGCACAAACTAATGGCTCTCTTTTGTCAGGTGGTTGTCGCGCAGCTGGGTGCCCACGACGCATTACGTGCAGGTGGTCACTTAATTGTCTTACCGAAATATTTACGACACCAGTTTCCGCTACAGTGGCAGTCTCATATAAAAAAATTCACAGGTCAAGAATTTGCGTTACAAATATGTAGAAACAAAATCCTTTAAATAGAATAGTGTCCAAAAAATTTTCGTCGGCATTGTAATACATTCAAGCATTTACATACATTTCATAACTTTTAAAGTACGATTCTTGGTTTTCAACAATCTTTTTCACAAACCAGAGTCCCTAACCACTACTCATTATTTCTTACCTTATTACACATATATATATTCGTCGACACTTCTTCAATATTTCATCATAACAGATACGTAGCATAACCAAATAACTCATATAGCATCAGCTTAAACATACCTCAGCAGCATAATTCACATCGTCATCGTAATAATAACAGCGTAACACCACAGTCAAATTCTCAAAATCTCCGTAGCTTCCTCCAATAATTTCAAAACCTAAAAAAAATTCTCTGCTCATGTCAAAAGTGTCATCTGCCTCAAACGTACTTTAAAAATCGTGATCCCATACCAAATATGTCATTCAAAGCTCTCATAGTATCACAATGGTGCCGAAAAAATATGAACAGTTCACAAAGTACAGACAAAATACAATTTCATAGGTGTTAAATCATCCAAAAGTGTAATTGCGTAAACATGTGTCACTGATGATGTAGTAAAAAAAATGTTTATCTCTCAGTTAAATGACCAGATAGCTGTGTAATTTATGTGTTAGAGAAATATGGTACTGATGTGTAAAGTTGTATAAGCAAATACCATATTAGCTAGGGCTCCTTGTGCTTGCCAAACACATGGTACACAAAGTAGACGTGTACCCCCCTGAGGATTAATGTAATTATATCCTCAGGTGTTACAGATTACAGCAATGGAATGAAATGTATCACGGAAAACTTTCTTTGTAATTCAAATATGTTGAAAAATAAATAGTTTAATGCGTGTCCTGTAGCGCTAAATGTGCGTCTTGTTGTAAGACAATCTCTGTGGAAGTGTCGTAGTTATTGTCCTCCGAAAGCTAAGTTCTGCAGAAGTCAATGTACTTACCTCATGATAAACGAAATTGAAATGCTTTGCTTATAGATATCTTAGTTATTACGCTTATTGCCGTGATGAAGTAAGTACTATACTGTACGTATTGTTGTGCTACAGAAAAGACTGTCTCATTGTAGCTATACCACAAACGTTACTACTAAAACATGTTTTACTTTCCAGAAAAATTCATAAAAACTATGCAGATATAAAACAGATAAACTGCAAAAGCAACATTGTAAATTGTCACTCATTAGTAGCATCGTGATAAAATCGTGTAGCTGTCACATAAACTAACCACTGTATCGTCTGGTATCTCACAGAAAGTACTTTAAATCCAGAATGTATTTTCAAGTAAACCAAAATGTTGCATTAAAATCTCATTAGCAATACTGGTAAATGTTCTAAGTATGTGAGCCTTATAGTCGTTACGTAATCGTGCAACTAACAAGCAAGAATGTACACATGAAATAACACAGTGATGTCTGTTCACTATAACAATGCACTCGCAAATACTGTCTAAATATGTTCTGTAGGTTCTAGACTGGATAGTGAACTTCAAAACATTGTTACATGTTAACAATTTCTAAGTGTGACAAAGCATACTAGAAATGTGAAGTGAAATGTTTTATGGCAAAGACAAAGTTAAAAAGCAGATTATCTTTCAATAAACGGTTTTACATCTGAAATGTGGTGTAAACCTTTACTCTTCCTAGTACGCAGAGTTTCACCTTCAACGCAATTATCATGTGGTATACGTCGGATTCTGTAAGGTCCATTGTAAACTAGAAAGAATTTGTGACTCAAGTGTTTCTTCTTATGTGACAATGGATGAGCTTTAATGAGAACTTTCTGACCAATATATAATTTCTTTGCATTTGCTTTAGCGTGTAATTTTTTCCTTTTGTCTGCAGCAGAATTTATATTTTTAATAGCCAAATCAATTATGTCTTTGTGTCGAAGTTTACGTGTATTCGGAAAAGGTACAAGCTCTCTGATTCTGTTTGGTGGTTCTTTATTCTTCAGTACAAGAACAGGTGGTAAAGCAGTGGAGTCATGAGGCATTTCATTCAGCACGTTTTGAAATAAGTGTAAATATCTGTCCCAATGCTGATGCTTTCTGTGACAATAAAGTCTGCAAAGCTTATTGATTTCTTTCATAATCCGTTCAGACGGGTTACAATGTGGTGAGTACAATGAAATAAAAACAGATTTGATTTTATGGTTACGAAGCATGCGTGACGAAACAGCAGATCTGAATTGCGGTCCGTTATCTGAAATTACTTTACTAACGTGTCCAACTTCACGTAAGAAATTTCTAACAAAGGCGTTGGATACAGACCGTCTAGTGGCTTTACGTAACGGAGTGAAAGAAACAAATTTTGAAGTAAGTTCAACAGCGACTAGAACGTACGAAAATCCATTAGATGTTCTGACAAGCGATCCCAAGAGATCAACAGCAGCAAATTCTTTTAATTTAGAAGGAATGATAGGAAACAATGGAGCACGATGAGAGACAGTATATGGTTTCGCCTTTTGACAAAGTTTACAAATAGACAAGACTCTTCGAATTCTCTTTTCCATATTGTTAAAATAACAAGTCGTTCGAAGAATATGATAACATTTTCGTGGACCAAAATGTGCATAGCTGAAATGAATGTACCAAATGAGCTTATTAACAAAATCGTCTGGAATGCAAAGTACCCATAGCTTGTCATCAACAGAGCATCGTTTGAACAGTATGTTGTTTCTAACCATGTAATAATGCCGAATCTGTGTGTGTGTCTTTTCATGCCATTTACTTTTGATGTCTTTCCAAATCGGATCTTTATCTTGTTCATGAGCAATGTCCTTTAAAGATGTGGTGATGAAGTTTTCAAAGGCGACTTTCTGAATGTAAAGAATACTGAAATTTCTCTCGAGGTTGCTTTCTGTGTTACTTTTCTCAAGCCCAGCAGGTGCGCGTGACAGTGCGTCCGCAACAATGTTCTCCTTGCCGGGAATGTAGACTATTGTGAAGTGGAATTCTTGCAGAAACAATGCCCAACGTTTTAACCTGTCATGATTTAATTTTGAAGACATAAGAAATTGTAATGCACGATGGTCACTGTATACTTTTACGTGCTTACCATAAAGAAAGAAACGGAATTTGTTAAATGCACAAACGATAGCTAAAGCTTCTAATTCAGTAACGGAATAAATTTTTTCAGATTTTGTTAGCACTCGGCTAGCAAAAGCAATGGTTTTCTGAACAGTAATGTCATTTTCTGTGGCTTCTTGAAATAAATGGGCACCAAGACCGACTTTAGAAGAATCCGTGCTAAGGCAAAAATCTTGTGAGAGATCTGGATGAGCTAGTATTCGTAGATAAGTTAGTGAACTGATCTGAAAGTTCGGCTACTTTATCCGACAGTGAAATTATTTCCTCTGTGTGTCTTTCTGAACCAATTTTCAGAGTATCTACTGTGTCCTTTAAGTTCGCTTGAGTTTTTGCAAGTTGCGTAACCGAATCGGTAGATGCAACTGAGTCAATTTTAGCTTGCAAGGTCTCATGATTTTCATGAACAATAGTTTGCAGTTCTTTTATGGCTGCCTCGTGATTCTGTAATGCTTTTTCATGCCGCGAAAAAATAGGTTGGAAATGCTCACAAATTTGTGTTTTTACGTCATTACAGACTTTTTGACATTTCGATTCGATGTTATGTAACTCATTAGTTAAATCTTCACGTGTTTGTTCAAGTGTGGTGTCTAACTTTTGAAGCTTTTGCTGTGTTTGTCTCTGATTTTGTTCCATTGCGTCTAACTTTTGAAGATTATGTTCCATTGTGTCTAACTTTTGAAGATTCTGTCCCATTTGTTTCTGATTTTGTTCAAGCGTTGTGTCTAACTTTTGAAGATTTTGTTCCATTTGTTGCATTAACTGTAAAAACAGTGCACTGGTGTCTGAAACATGTTCCTCAGTGCTTTTCGGCAGTGCATTTGAACCGGCAATATTCTCATTTTGAAAAGCAGAAAATGTGTCTTGATTTATTTGAGAAAACGGTGAGGACGCAAAATCTGAATCTACAGTATTTGCAAGATTGTGTCCTGTCATTTCGGAATCCTGAGGTGAGCTGTTGCTTACCGATCGATCGATAATGCTTCCCTGTTCACTAATTGTTTCACTGTCTACACCACTGTTTGTAGCCCGCTCCATTTCCCTATGTACAATTACCAAATTACTACTTTGAACATTAGTTAATTCATTACATGGTGGCGCTAACACACTGCTTTCGTCTTCACTGTCATTTCTCAGTTTACTTTGGAGCCTAGTATTACGTTTTTCACACGCAATTATTGTCACAATTTTTCACACGACAACACAGAAAAACACAATTTGAAGAACAAAAATAAGAGAACACATTAACATAGCACTGAAAATAATATCTAGTTAATTGCAAGCGCAGCTGCGAAATACTTGGTACAACTCTACATGCATGCCACAACTGTTGTACTGTACAACAATGGAAGACTACAACTACAAAGGAAATTCTCTCTATGATTACGCGCTAGTAATAAAAAAAATCTACATTAATTACACAAACTACAAGAAAAAATCAGAAGATTCCAGTGAGGTATCCTCGGCTAAGGGTCGACATATGAAACGTCCCCTTAGAAAAATTGTACACGACTGGTCTATGTGAAACGTCCTCTTTGAACAATTATACACGAATGTGCTTAAACTGACACACAATATTTTTAGCGCAACGCAATCTGACTTTCAAAAATTCCTACGAAAGAATGGCCCTGACTAACAATAACCTATACGTTTCACAAATCACTTACCTCACAAAAATCTTCGTTACTCAAGCTACTGCAATACAGCGAGCGCCATTACTGCCAGCTAAATAAAAGATTCAAACTACTGAAGGCACTAACTACTGATAGGCATAGTTAGCAAATAAAAGATTTTAATAGAGAACAAACAATGTATTTACCTCACTAGTCATAATATATATAGCAGTTCATGACACCAATTCTTACAAATTTCAAAACTCCGCCATCTCTCTCCCCACGTCCACCACTGCTGGCGGCTCACCTCCAACTGCGCAACGCTATCCGCTGTTAGCATCCAGCTGCCGCTGCCCAACACTACAATGGCAGACAACAATGCAAACCAGCCACAGACTGCATACGGCACAGCCAGTGATTTTTCATACAGAGCGCTACGTGGTCTTGGCGTTACCAATAAAAATACTTAAACAGCCTACTTACATAGCCCCCATGCTTCCCACAAAAAGATTTACTAGTTGTTTTGGGCAGTGGCCGATACAGATTTGAATTTTTTTTTCATTATTACAATAACAAAGAAATGAAATGCACACACTTATCGATACAATGTTGGTCAAAAGCTAAAATTTTCTCACAGTCCATAAAGACAGTCCTGATCGTTCATCACAGTAAAATTGCAGTGTTTTTCTCAGAGTCTGAGCAATAAAAGAAATTGCACCTGGAAGTAGTGGATTTCTAAGCAGTCTTGAAGAAGTAGTGTTGTCCTTCCAACGGAAAGACTGTGCTGACTCTTGACATGCAGACAGGTAATGGGCAACAACAGAGCAAACCCACAGCAGAGTCAGTCGAAGAAGACTATTGGTAGGTAGGTCATCACAGAGCAGACCCACTGTAGTCCTGGTAGAGATTAGGGTATTGGTGGACCACCAGAGGTACAGACCCACTGCAGTCCATGTAGAAATAATGGTATTGGTGGGCCATCGAAGGTGCAGACCCTCTTCAGTCCTTGTAGAGATGGCCAACAGCCACCTGTTGCGAATGTGCAGGTGCACAATCACCCTCGAAGAGTCTTGCGGAGAATATAGCAAGTCCATAAACCACCACTTGTCCAATCACAAAGAATTTGTGTGAAATGTCCTTAGAACCAGCAATGCTGTTGTCCAGTCCCTTGCTGAATTATTAACACATGTGCAAACACTAACAGTCCCTACTTCTCACATATTGTCCGTATACTGTGACCAACAGAAACGTGTGCAGTGAAATGTAATTTACAAGTTACTTAATTTGATGACCTGGTGTCAATTACAATTTTATAACATAAGAATGCAATAACAAAGGTACAAAATACATCTTTAAAGAACATACCAATACAGATAACATTTACAGTAGTACAGGCTTTACAAAAGAATCGAAATAGCAAATACATCAGTGTTACAAAAATTATAAGTACATACATAAAAGATCAGAATAATTTTTGAAACATCAACTTCACACATGAGCATTAGAGCAAAATAGAATAAATAATGTTTAAGCATTTTTACAAAGTAAATAACATGTTATTAATGCAAATTATATTTGAGGATAACAGTATTCCTCATCATAGTGAATGTAGCTGAATATTAGAAAATTCTACAACATAAGTCTTATCAGATGAACATATAAAGACAGGGAGAACATAAATACACATGGGTACACAAACACATAGTGGGATAACACAAGGAAAGGACACGGTTTGTTTTACTGCAGTATTTTGCAAACAAAACTTTATTTACTTCTCGGAGATCTCCCTTCGTTCTTCATTATTTCCAAAAAGTCCTATCTAAACCTGCTTTCTGTATTCTGTTCACATCCTCTTTCAAAAATAGTTTTTCTCCACTGTACACTACCTTTTTGGCCAAACCATTTTCTTAAAGCTTCTCAATACTTTTCTTCCAATTCATCATAGTTAGTTTCTTATATAGTCTACCCCCTCTTAAGCTAACTTAAATCTACTGAGCTCAGATACTAAACTAAGGGACGAGGCAATGCAGCAGCAGAAAACAATTAACACAAACAGCAATGATAAAAAAATGGAAATTGGCAAAAAAAAGCCAGCAATATTGCAACTAATATAAGGCAATGCGCAGCAAAGATGAAAAATAAATCAGTAATAAAATTGGCTTAACCTAGTAATACAAAGTGACATTCAGTAGCACTATGAATGGCAAATAGCCGCAGCAAATGCTATGACTTATACCGAAACATGACAAAGCTCAATCAGAAAAAATGTTACACTAAAGACAACAATGCAGATAAGGACAATGTCTATTCACATCTTAATGTCTATGCAATTAAAGTGGTGCACCACAAAAATTTATTGTAAAAAAATATTACCATGTACTTGAAAAGACAATTCTGTATGCAATTTCTGTGAAGGGAAATGTCTTTTTGTGCTACTTCGTTTTTTTAAGTACATCATAAAGTTATTATTTACTGGATCTGTAGGCATAAAATATTTATATTAGTAAATCCATAAAATTTATTTTAACCAATGCTTCAGTGCAGTTAGAAACTAGATATTAAACAAAATGAGTAAATAAATGCATAAAGCAAGCCACATGGCATTTCTCTCAACTAGCAGGACAATAGCCATGAAACGTTTCTCGTCGTTTCATTAGGCATTTTAGTAAATATCATAAATTAAGAGCTCCACAGTGTAATCATATGTTTTCAAGTTTGAGCGTGTCGTATTTGTGACGCTTTCTACAAAGAAATGTCAATAGAGAGGATAATGGCCCTTTTTTTTTTACCTGTGCCTCTGAAAGGCACAAACTAATGGCTCTCTTTTGTCAGGTGGTTGTCGCGCAGCTGGGTGCCCACGACGCATTACGTGCAGGTGGTCACTTAATTGTCTTACCGAAATATTTACGACACCAGTTTCCGCTACAGTGGCAGTCTCATATAAAAAAATTCACAGGTCAAGAATTTGCGTTACAAATATGTAGAAACAAAATCCTTTAAATAGAATAGTGTCCAAAAAATTTTCGTCGGCATTGTAATACATTCAAGCATTTACATACATTTCATAACTTTTAAAGTACGATTCTTGGTTTTCAACAATCTTTTTCACAAACCAGAGTCCCTAACCACTACTCATTATTTCTTACCTTATTACACATATATATATATTCGTCGACACTTCTTCAATATTTCATCATAACAGATACGTAGCATAACCAAATAACTCATATAGCATCAGCTTAAACATACCTCAGCAGCATAATTCACATCGTCATCGTAATAATAACAGCGTAACACCACAGTCAAATTCTCAAAATCTCCGTAGCTTCCTCCAATAATTTCAAAACCTAAAAAAAAATTCTCTGCTCATGTCAAAAGTGTCATCTGCCTCAAACGTACTTTAAAAATCGTGATCCCATACCAAATATGTCATTCAAAGCTCTCATAGTATCACAATGGTGCCGAAAAAATATGAACAGTTCACAAAGTACAGACAAAATACAATTTCATAGGTGTTAAATCATCCAAAAGTGTAATTGCGTAAACATGTGTCACTGATGATGCAGTAAAAAAAATGTTTATCTCTCAGTTAAATGACCAGATAGCTGTGTAATTTATGTGTTAGAGAAATATGGTACTGATGTGTAAAGTTGTATAAGCAAATACCATATTAGCTAGGGCTCCTTGTGCTTGCCAAACACATGGTACACAAAGTAGACGTGTACCCCCCTGAGGATTAATGTAATTATATCCTCAGGTGTTACAGATTACAGCAATGGAATGAAATGTATCACGGAAAACTTTCTTTGTAATTCAAATATGTTGAAAAATAAATAGTTTAATGCGTGTCCTGTAGCGCTAAATGTGCGTCTTGCTGTAAGACAATCTCTGTGGAAGTGTCGTAGTTATTGTCCTCCGAAAGCTAAGTTCTGCAGAAGTCAATGTACTTACCTCATGATAAACGAAATTGAAATGCTTTGCTTATAGATATCTTAGTTATTACGCTTATTGCCGTGATGAAGTAAGTACTATACTGTACGTATTGTTGTGCTACAGAAAAGACTGTCTCATTGTAGCTATACCACAAACGTTACTACTAAAACATGTTTTACTTTCCAGAAAAATTCATAAAAACTATGCAGATATAAAACAGATAAACTGCAAAAGCAACATTGTAAATTGTCACTCATTAGTAGCATCGTGATAAAATCGTGTAGCTGTCACATAAACTAACCACTGTATCGTCTGGTATCTCACAGAAAGTACTTTAAATCCAGAATGTATTTTCAAGTAAACCAAAATGTTGCATTAAAATCTCATTAGCAATACTGGTAAATGTTCTAAGTATTTGAGCCTTATAGTCGTTACGTAATCGTGCAACTAACAAGCAAGAATGTACACATGAAATAACACAGTGATGTCTGTTCACTATAACAATGCACTCGCAAATACTGTCTAAATATGTTCTGTAGGTTCTAGACTGGATAGTGAACTTCAAAACATTGTTACATGTTAACAATTTCTAAGTGTGACAAAGCATACTAGAAATGTGAAGTGAAATGTTTTATGGCAAAGACAAAGTTAAAAAGCAGATTATCTTTCAATAAACGGTTTTACATCTGAAATGTGGTGTAAACCTTTACTCTTCCTAGTACGCAGAGTTTCACCTTCAACGCAATTATCATGTGGTATACGTCGGATTCTGTAAGGTCCATTGTAAACTAGAAAGAATTTGTGACTCAAGTGTTTCTTCTTATGTGACAATGGATGAGCTTTAATGAGAACTTTCTGACCAATATATAATTTCTTTGCATTTGCTTTAGCGTGTAATTTTTTCCTTTTGTCTGCAGCAGAATTTATATTTTTAATAGCCAAATCAATTATGTCTTTGTGTCGAAGTTTACGTGTATTCGGAAAAGGTACAAGCTCTCTGATTCTGTTTGGTGGTTCTTTATTCTTCAGTACAAGAACAGGTGGTAAAGCAGTGGAGTCATGAGGCATTTCATTCAGCACGTTTTGAAATAAGTGTAAATATCTGTCCCAATGCTGATGCTTTCTGTGACAATAAAGTCTGCAAAGCTTATTGATTTCTTTCATAATCCGTTCAGACGGGTTACAATGTGGTGAGTACAATGAAATAAAAACAGATTTGATTTTATGGTTACGAAGCATGCGTGACGAAACAGCAGATCTGAATTGCGGTCCGTTATCTGAAATTACTTTACTAACGTGTCCAACTTCACGTAAGAAATTTCTAACAAAGGCGTTGGATACAGACCGTCTAGTGGCTTTACGTAACGGAGTGAAAGAAACAAATTTTGAAGTAAGTTCAACAGCGACTAGAACGTACGAAAATCCATTAGATGTTCTGACAAGCGATCCCAAGAGATCAACAGCAGCAAATTCTTTTAATTTAGAAGGAATGATAGGAAACAATGGAGCACGATGAGAGACAGTATATGGTTTCGCCTTTTGACAAAGTTTACAAATAGACAAGACTCTTCGAATTCTCTTTTCCATATTGTTAAAATAACAAGTCGTTCGAAGAATATGATAACATTTTCGTGGACCAAAATGTGCATAGCTGAAATGAATGTACCAAATGAGCTTATTAACAAAATCGTCTGGAATGCAAAGTACCCATAGCTTGTCATCAACAGAGCATCGTTTGAACAGTATGTTGTTTCTAACCATGTAATAATGCCGAATCTGTGTGTGTGTCTTTTCATGCCATTTACTTTTGATGTCTTTCCAAATCGGATCTTTATCTTGTTCATGAGCAATGTCCTTTAAAGATGTGGTGATGAAGTTTTCAAAGGCGACTTTCTGAATGTAAAGAATACTGAAATTTCTCTCGAGGTTGCTTTCTGTGTTACTTTTCTCAAGCCCAGCAGGTGCGCGTGACAGTGCGTCCGCAACAATGTTCTCCTTGCCGGGAATGTAGACTATTGTGAAGTGGAATTCTTGCAGAAACAATGCCCAACGTTTTAACCTGTCATGATTTAATTTTGAAGACATAAGAAATTGTAATGCACGATGGTCACTGTATACTTTTACGTGCTTACCATAAAGAAAGAAACGGAATTTGTTAAATGCACAAACGATAGCTAAAGCTTCTAATTCAGTAACGGAATAAATTTTTTCAGATTTTGTTAGCACTCGGCTAGCAAAAGCAATGGTTTTCTGAACAGTAATGTCATTTTCTGTGGCTTCTTGAAATAAATGGGCACCAAGACCGACTTTAGAAGAATCCGTGCTAAGGCAAAAATCTTGTGAGAGATCTGGATGAGCTAGTATTGGCGCGTTAAGTAACGATTCTTTCAAAGAATTGAATTCCAACTGTGCTTGTTCGTCCCAGTTCCAAATAGTATTTTTTTCCAGTGAGAGAACAAAGTTTTGGTGTAACTAGAATTTGCATATTCAGAAAACGACGGTAAAAATTTACGAGACCTAGAAAACTGCGGACTTGTTTTTTTGTGGATGGAACTGGAATGGCTCTGATTGCTTCTAACTGTTCAGGATCCGGCTGGATGCCTTCAGAAGAAATAATATGTCCCAAAAACTTCACTTTTGTCCTACCGAATTCAGACTTTTCCAAGTTAACTGTAATTCCAGATTCTGCAAAAATATGTAACACGCTGTTGAGGATGCGATTATGTTGTTCCCATGAGGCTTCTGCTATCAGAATATCGTCCACATATAAGGTGATGTGACGTTTTAAGAGCTCAGGTAATATGGAAGTTAGCCCGCGAATGAATGCTGCCGAGGAAATGTTCAAACCAAAAGGAAGTTTCCGAAACTGATAACAAACGCCGAAACAAAGGAAAGCTGTGTATTTTCTACATTCTGGATGAAGTTCGATCTGATAAAAGCTGGATCTGAGATCAATGGAAGACAATACTTTTACACCATTAAAATTTTGAAGAAGCTCTTCCAACGTTTGTGGCCTGTCTGTTTCAGGAATAATGATAGTATAGATTTGTCTCGAATCTAAGACAAGCCTGATCGATCCATTTTTCTTCTCAACAACATGTAATGGATTGTTGTATGAGCTTACTGCAGGCTCAATAATGCCCTCGTCAAGCATAGATTGTATTTCTGTTCTAACACGGTCCCTATAATGTGCTGGAATTACGTATGGTCTAACACAAAATTTAGTATGCTCACGAACACGAAATTGGTATTGAAATCCCTTGATTGTTCCTGTTTTGTGAGTAAAAACTGTGGAATGTGCTTGTAAAATCTCAAAAAGGTCCTGCCTATCAGTGTCATTACAATTCTCAATTGTTTGAATTTTATTCTGAATTAACTCATTAGTTTGAATTGTGCCGTCGATATCATCCCTGTCAGTACTTGCAGAGTGACTGTTAGTGTCTAGTTCCGTAGAAAATTCCGAACTGTTGTCTAACAGAAGGTAAAGCCGATTAATTTCCTCGTCATGGTTTGAGAGCCAATCTTCAAATTTAAAAGCTATTGACTTACCTTCTTTCTCTAAACTTATTTCAGCATCGTGAAAGTTTAAGATTGCTTTGTATTCATTCCAAAAGTCTACTCCCAGTATAATTTCCGTCGACAACAATGGAACAATAAGAAAGTTCATAGAGAAGCTGTGGCTCTGACAAAAGAATTCTAAGTTGGTTTGTTGGCGTACATCTACACTTTTTCCAATGACTGCACCTTGTAATTTAATCTTGCGTAACGGAAGTGTGGGGCAATCGTTCGATTTGTTGCATTTGCTAAAAGCTGTTTCACTAATTACTGAAATGGGACTGCCTGAGTCAAGTACTGCCGTAAATTGTACGTCATTTACAGTAATGTGAATCACAGGATATGCAATGTTGTTATGTTTTACGTCGTGTTCCTGGAGTAATATGTCCCTAATGTCTTCCATTTTAACATAATTACTAGCTACGGCAGCTGCGTCGTCAGTTTCATAAGTACGTTTTAAGGCTGCCAGCGGTATGAGTCATTGCCTATTGTGTCTTTGTTGGCGCGCTTCGTTATTGGGATTTGGAGACCTAACTTCTACAAATTCACCTTGTCGAGAGGGCCCTGCTCTGTTTGATTCCCGCCAGTTCTGCTGCAATTCAGGTCTGTCGTCATGTCGGTAGATTCCATAGTTCCTTTCTTGTCGGTCACGTGGTGGAGAATTTCTCTCTGAATCGTAACTGCGCGCTGGACCGTTGCGTCTAAAGGTATTCTGTCTCCCTTGATAGTAATTATTTTGGTTCCCATATTGTCTGTTTCTCTGATTGTCTCTGTGATAGTCATTACCGCGGAGAGGTGACCTTTCCCTGTAATTATTACTACTCTGCCAACGGTTGTCATACGGGTGGTGTCTGTTTTGGTCACGATTTGTATTGTGAGAATAGCCTTGTCGTGTCCAGTTATTATTTCTTTCATCGTGGAATTGCGACGGATGTGACCTGTAATTGTTGTGCTCCTGTTTTCGCGTTCCGCGATTGTCAGTGTCAATTTCTAATTCTTGTAAGAGTCCCTGAAAAGCTTCAATGTCGTCTTTGCAACGGCCTGCCAAAATAATATACCGTAAATGTTCAGGCAATTTGATTAAGCAAATGCGGATGAGTTCTGACGGGCCGTATGGGTTTGACAGGTACTGATTCTTGTGCAACATGTCTTCAAAATATTTCACAAGACTGGAAAATTCAGATTGTTCGAAATGTTTCATCATCATGATGCCATGTTTTACTCGGTCTTGTGTGGCTTGGGACCAATATGCTGAGAGGAAGGCATGGTAAAATTCTCCTTCACTGTGGCAATCGTGAATGACCGATCGCATTCTTACAGCTGGTTCATTCTCTAAGTAGCCACACATAAATTCTAATCTGTGCTCTAGTGACCAGTTGGGAGTAAAACAATGAGAGAATTGATGGAGCCATGCTTGTGGATGAATGTCGTTGCCAGAATACTTAAATGTTTTGAATTTACGTGCAGTAATGAACAGCTTATAGTCAAAATCATCGTGTCGGCGGGTAGCATATCGGTCATTGTTACGTCGTATCGGCGGTTCCATCTCAAAATTCGGTGCACCTTGCCAATTACTTTCATGATTTCCGAAATGCCCTGTGTTATTATTTTGTGGTTGTTCTGTATTGCCATGTCCCTCTTCCCATACTGGGGCGCGAGTGTCCTCTGAAATATGTAATTCTTGTATTACTTGAGCCAACTGATCTTGTACTTCCCGCATTTCTCTTTTGTACTGTGTGTTGATTTGATTTTGATTCTGTTTGAATTTCCTAATTTGTTCATACTCTTCAGTGTCAGTGAAGGCTACAGGTTTTGTGTCATTCAGATCATCATCTACCTTCGTAGATAAGTTAGTGAACTGATCTGAAAGTTCGGCTACTTTATCCGACAGTGAAATTATTTCCTCTGTGTGTCTTTCTGAACCAATTTTCAGAGTATCTACTGTGTCCTTTAAGTTCGCTTGAGTTTTTGCAAGTTGCGTAACCGAATCGGTAGATGCAACTGAGTCAATTTTAGCTTGCAAGGTCTCATGATTTTCATGAACAATAGTTTGCAGTTCTTTTATGGCTGCCTCGTGATTCTGTAATGCTTTTTCATGCCGCGAAAAAATAGGTTGGAAATGCTCACAAATTTGTGTTTTTACGTCATTACAGACTTTTTGACATTTCGATTCGATGTTATGTAACTCATTAGCTAAATCTTCACGTGTTTGTTCAAGTGTGGTGTCTAACTTTTGAAGCTTTTGCTGTGTTTGTCTCTGATTTTGTTCCATTGCGTCTAACTTTTGAAGATTATGTTCCATTGTGTCTAACTTTTGAAGATTCTGTCCCATTTGTTTCTGATTTTGTTCAAGCGTTGTGTCTAACTTTTGAAGATTTTGTTCCATTTGTTGCATTAACTGTAAAAACAGTGCACTGGTGTCTGAAACATGTTCCTCAGTGCTTTTCGGCAGTGCATTTGAACCGGCAATATTCTCATTTTGAAAAGCAGAAAATGTGTCTTGATTTATTTGAGAAAACGGTGAGGACGCAAAATCTGAATCTACAGTATTTGCAAGATTGTGTCCTGTCATTTCGGAATCCTGAGGTGAGCTGTTGCTTACCGATCGATCGATAATGCTTCCCTGTTCACTAATTGTTTCACTGTCTACACCACTGTTTGTAGCCCGCTCCATTTCCCTATGTACAATTACCAAATTACTACTTTGAACATTAGTTAATTCATTACATGGTGGCGCTAACACACTGCTTTCGTCTTCACTGTCATTTCTCAGTTTACTTTGGAGCCTAGTATTACGTTTTTCACACGCAATTATTGTCACAATTTTTCACACGACAACATAGAAAAACACAATTTGAAGAACAAAAATAAGAGAACACATTAACATAGCACTGAAAATAATATCTAGTTAATTGCAAGCGCAGCTGCGAAATACTTGGTACAACTCTACATGCATGCCACAACTGTTGTACTGTACAACAATGAAAGACTACAACTACAAAGGAAATTCTCTCTATGATTACGCGCTAATAATAAAAAAAATCTACATTAATTACACAAACTACAAGAAAAAATCAGAAGATTCCAGTGAGGTATCCTCGGCTAAGGGTCGACATATGAAACGTCCCCTTAGAAAAATTGTACACGACTGGTCTATGTGAAACGTCCTCTTTGAACAATTATACACGAATGTGCTTAAACTGACACACAATATTTTTAGCGCAACGCAATCTGACTTTCAAAAATTCCTACGAAAGAATGGCCCTGACTAACAATAACCTATACGTTTCACAAATCACTTACCTCACAAAAATCTTCGTTACTCAAGCTACTGCAATACAGCGAGCGCCATTACTGCCAGCTAAATAAAAGATTCAAACTACTGAAGGCACTAACTACTGATAGGCATAGTTAGCAAATGAAAGATTTTAATAGAGAACAAACAATGTATTTACCTCACTAGTCATAATATATATAGCAGTTCATGACACCAATTCTTACAAATTTCAAAACTCCGCCATCTCTCTCCCCACGTCCACCACTGCTGGCGGCTCACCTCCAACTGCGCAACGCTATCCGCTGTTAGCATCCAGCTGCCGCTGCCCAACACTACAATGGCAGACAACAATGCAAACCAGCCACAGACTGCATACGGCACAGCCAGTGATTTTTCATACAGAGCGCTACGTGGTCTTGGCGTTACCAATAAAAATACTTAAACAGCCTACTTACAGAACTAGTAACACATATGACACATGTGTGCCTCATTACTGATTACAAGTCGCAGTGGAACCATTCACAGTGGAAGTGTAACCGATTCCTGAGCTTGTGATCCCAACAAACCGGCGCAAGCAAGATGATACCTGGCTGACAACAGCTTATGGGTGCCAACCGCAGTAAGAACTGACTACCAACGCACACCCGGAATGTACTGCTAATCCCAGCTCGCACGTCACAGCGGAACCACTCCCCATGGCGCTATACGCGATTCCCAAACGCACGACACGTAATAGAGCAGGAAAACATAAAACCTTTTTTACTGCTACAAAATCACACCGACAGCTGCACGTAGGTTGATAGCCACCGGCAACAACTGTAATTTGCTGATGGTAGAAGCGTACCAAGGTTACACACTACTTACACATTTCAAAAATCAGTCAACAAATAATGTGATAGCAGACAGAAAAGCTCAAAATCACTTCCACTTTCAACAACATACTGTACCGCTTATGCATAGCTTCATGGACTACGCAACTCTTGGGGCTGCGTCCATAAGCAGATAATAAAAGTCCAGCCAAACTCTTCAAACACCGGAATGTGGGTAGCACGAATGGAGAACTTGATACTAGCTCTTTAATTATTTTTGTATTAAACACGGACCTACAGAATTTTCCCTGATGAAGACTACTCAGTCTTAACCTATTCATTTCTTACCCACAACATACATTCCTGGAAATTGAAATAAGAACACCGTGAATTCATTGTCCTAGGAAGGGGAAACTTTATTGACACATTCCTGGGGTCAGATACATCACATGATCACACTGACAGAAACACAGCCACATAGACACAGGCAACACAGCATGCACAATGTCGGCACTAGTACAGTGTATATCCACCTTTCGCAGCAATGCAGGCTGCTATTCTCCCATGGAGACGATCGTAGAGATGCTGGATGTAGTCCTGTGGAACGGCTTGCCATGCCATTTCCACCTGGCGCCTCAGTTGGACCAGCGTTCGTGCTGGACGTGCAGACCGCGTGAGACGACGCTTCATCCAGTCCCAAACATGCTCAATGGGGGACAGATCCGGAGATCTTGCTGGCCAGGGTAGTTGACTTACACCTTCTAGAGCACGTTGGGTGGCACGGGATACATGCGGACGTGCATTGTCCTGTTGGAACAGCAAGTTCCCTTGCCGGTCTAGGAATCGTAGAACGATGGGTTCGATGACGGTTTGGATGTACCGTGCACTATTCAGTGTCCCCTCGACGATCACCAGAGGTGTACGGCCAGTGTAGGAGATCACTCCCCACGCCATGATGCCGGGTGTTGGCCCTGAGTGCCTCGGTCGTATGCAGTCCTGATTGTGGCGCTCACCTGCAAGGCACCAAACACGCATACGACCATAATTGCCACCAAGGCAGAAGCGACTCTCATCACTGAAGATGACACGTCTCCATTCGTCCCTCCATTCACGCCTGTCGCGACACCACTGGAGGCGGGCTGCACGATGTTGGGGCGTGAGCGGAAGACGGCCTAACAGTGTGCGGGACCGTAGCCCAGCTTCATGGAGACGGTTGCGAATGGTCCTCGCCGATACCCCAGGAGCAACAGTGTCCCTAATTTGCTGGGAAGTGGCGGTGCGGTCCCCTACGGCACTGCGTAGGATCCTACGGCCTTGGCGTGCATCCGTGCGGCGCTGCGGTCCGGTCCCAGGTCGACGGGCACGTGCACCTTCCGCCGACCACTGGCGACAACATCGATGTGCTGTGGAGACGTCACGCCCCACGTGTTGAGAAATTCGGCGGTACGTCCACCCGGCCTCCCGCATTCCCACTATACGCCCTCGCTCAAAGTCCGTCAACTGCACATACGGTTCACGTCCATGCTGTCGCAGCATGCTACCAGTGTTAAAGACTGCGATGGAGCTCCGTATGCCACGGAAAACTGGCTGACACTGACGGTGGCGGTGCACAAATGCTGCGCAGCTAGCGCCATTCGACGGCCAACACCGCGGTTCCTGGTGTGTCCGCTGTGTCGTGCGTGTGATCATTGCTTGTACAGCCCTCTCGCAGTGTCCGGAGCAAGTATGGTGGGTCTGACACACCGGTGTCATTGTGTTCTTTTTTCTATTTCCAGGAGTGTACAAGCCCAACTGAGTCTGACTGTTGTACATTGACAACATGACTTCCAATAACTAACACAAAAGAATGGCCCTGAATTGCAAGAAATCCTAACAATAATACAAATCCAAAAAATATGAAATTAAGGAAATATGAAACTACCTCCCTCTCTGTTAATTGCCTAAACTAATTTCAGTCACGTATCCCGATAGTGGAAACCCCATTCTTTTTCGCAAGTCACAAACCTCACAGTTAATCTTCATCTCACGAACATTAGCAATTACAGCAAGTAGCAACAATGGACAGCTAAATAAAAAGATTCTAACTACTGTAGAGTCTAACTACTAGGAGGCATATGGTTAAAAAAAGAAAGATTTTGTTGCAGAGCAAACATTGTATTTAGAAAATTTTACCGTGTAATTATTGTATTATTTGGAACTGGGGACCTAGAAACGACAGAGAGGCTTCGTCCCCTCCATAGCCCTCAGTGGTTCACAACGCCACAAAAGGCTACAGGACAAAACACCCAGGATTATTGTGCAGTTTGGCCCTCAGTGGACCCACCCTCCCCCCAGGAACGTGTCATACCAGACAAGTATAACATCAATGTTTTGTGGTAGAGTAATTATGGTGTACGTGTACGTGGAGAAAGTGTTTGCGCAACATTCACGGACATAATGTAACTCCCCCCCGCCCCTCCCCAGGAACCATGGACCTTGCCGTTGGTGGCGAGGCTTGAGTGCCTCAGCGATACAGATAGCCTTACCGTAGGATCAACCACAACGGAGGGGTATCTGTTGAGAGGCCAGACAAACGTGTGGTTCCTGAAGAGGGCAGCAGCCTTTTCAGTAGTTGCAGGGGCAACAGTCTGGATGATTGACTGATCGGTCCTTGTAAAACTAACTACAACGGCCATGCTGTGCTGGTACTGCGAACGGCTGAAAGCTAGGGGAAACTAGAGCCGTAATTTTTCCCGAGGGCATGCAGCTTTACTGTATGGTTAAATGATGATGGCGTCCTCCTGGGTAAAACATTCCGGAGGTAAAATAGTCCCCCATTCGGATCTCCGGGCGGGGACTACTCAAGAGGATGTCATTATCAGGTGAAAGAAAACTGGCGTTCTACGGATCGGAGCGTGGAATGTCAGATCCCTTAATCGGGCAGGTAGGTTAGAAAATTTAAAAAGGGAAGTGGATAGGTTAAAGTTAGGTATAGTGGGAATTAGTGAAGTTCGGTGGCAGGAGGAACAAGACTTCTGGTCAGGTGACTACAGGGTTATAAACACAAAATAATAATGAATAGGAAAATAGGAATGCGGGTAAGATACTACAAACAGCATAGTGAACGCATTATTGTGGCCAAGATAGATACGAAGCCCACGCCTACCACAGTAGTGCAAGTTTATATGCCTACTAGCTCTGCAGATGACGAAGAAATTGAAGAAATGTATGATGAAATAAAAGAAATCATTCAGATAGTGAAGGGAGACAAAAATTTAATAGTCATGGGTGACTGGAATTCGTCAGTAGGAAAAGGGAGAGAAGGACACGTAGTAGGTGAATATGGATTGGGGGTAAGAAACGAAAGAGGAAGCCGCCTGACAGAATTTTGCACAGAGCACAACTTAATCATAGCTAACACTTGATTCAAGAATGATAAAAGAAGATTGTATACATGGAAGAAGCCTGGAGATACTGACAGGTTTCAGATAGATAATATGATGGTAAGACAGAGATTTAGGAACCAGGTTTTAAATTGTAAGACTTTTCCAGGGGCAGATGTGGACTCTGACCACAATCTATTGGTTATGACCTGTAGATTAAAAGTGAAGAAACTGCAAAAAGGTGGGAATTTAAGGAGATGGGACCTGGATAAACTGACTAAACCAGAGGTTGTACAGAGTTTCAGCAAGAGCGTAAGGGAACAAATGGCAAGAATGGGGGAAAGAAATACAGTAGAAGAAGAATGGGTAGCTTTGAGGGATGAAGTAGTGAAGGCAGCAGAGGATAAGTAGGTAAAAAGACGAGGGCTAGTAGAAATCCTTGGGTAACAGAAGAAATATTGATTTTAATTTATGAAAGGAGAAAATATAAAAATGCACTAAATGAAGCAGGCAAAAAGGAATACAAACGTCTAAAAAATGAGATCAACAGGAAGTGCAAAATTGCTAAGCGGAGATGGCTAGAGGACAAATGTAAGGATGTAGAGGCTTATCTCACTAGGGGTAAGATAGATACTGCCTACAGGAAAATTAAAGAGACCTTTGGAGAAAAGAGAACCACTTGTATGAATATCAAGAGCTCAGATGGAAACCCAGTTCTAAGCAAAGAAAGGAAAGCAGAAAGGTGGTAGGAGTATATAGAGGGTCTATACAAGGGCCATGTACTTGAGGACAATATTATGGAAATGGAAGAGGATGTAGATGAAGATGAAATGTGAGATACGATACTGCGCGAAGAGTTTGACAGAGCACTGAAAGACCTGAGTCGAAACAAAGCTCCAGGAGTAGACAACATTCCATTAGAACTACTGACAGCCTTGGGAGAGCCAGTCCTGACAAAACTCTACCATCTGGTGATCAAGATGTATGAGACAGGTGAAATACCCTCAGACTTCAAGAAGAATATAATAATTCCAATCCCAAAGAAAGCAGGTGTTGACAGATGTGAAAATTACCGAACAATCAGTTTAATAAGTCACAGCTGCAAAATACTAATTCGAATTCTTTACAGACGAATGGAAAAACTGGTAGAAGCAGATCTCGGGGAAGATCAGTTTGGATTCCGTAGAAATATCGGAACACGTGTGGCAATACTGACCCTACGACTTATCTTAGAAGCTAGATTGAGGAAAGGCAAACCTACTTTTCTTGCATTTGTAGAGAAAGCTTTTGACAATGTTGACTGGAATACTCTCTTTCAAATTCTGAAGGTGGCAGGGGTAAAATACAGGGAGCGAAAAGCTATTTACAATTTGTACAGAAACCAGATGGCAGTTATAAGAATCGAGGGACATGAAACGGAAGCAGAGGTTGGGAAGGGAGTGAGACATGATTGTAGCCTCTCCCCGATGCTATTAAATCTCTAAATTGAGCAAGCAGTGAAGGAAACAAAAGAAAAATTTGGAGTAGTTAGCAAAATCCATGGAGAAGAAATAAAAACTGTAAGGTTCGCCGATGACATTGTAATTCTATCAGAGACAACAAAGGACTTGGAAGAACAGTTGAACGGAATGGACAGTGTCTTAAAAGGAGGATATAAGATGAACATCAACAAAAGCAAAACAAGGATAATGGAATGTAGTCGAATTAAGTCGGGTGATGCTGAGGGAATTAGATTAGGAAATGACACACTTAAAGTAGTAAAGGAGTTTTGCTATTTGGGGAGCAAAATAACTGATGATGGTCGAAGTAGAGAGGATATAAAATGTAGACTGGCAATGCAAGGAAAGCATTTTTGAAAAAGAGAAATTTGTTAACATCGAGTATAGGTTTAAGTGTCAGGAAGTCGTTTCTGAAAGTATTTGTATGGAGTGTAGCCATGTATGGAAGTGAAACATGGACGATAAACAATTTGGCCAAGAAGAGAATAGAAGCTTTCGAAATGTGGTGCTACAGAAGAATGCTGAAGATTAGATGGGTAGATCACATAACTAATGAGGAAGTGTTGCATAGGATTGGGGAGAAGAGAAGTTTGTGGCACAACTTGACCAGAAGAAGGGATCGGTTGGTAGGACATGTTCTGAGGCATCAAGGGATCACCAATTTAGTATTGGAGGGCGGCGTGGAGGGTAAAAATCGGAGAGGGAGACCAAGAAATGAATACACTAAGCAGATTCAGAAGGATGTAGTTTGCAGTAGGTATTGGGAGATGAAGAAACTTGCACAGGATAGAGTAGCGTGGAGAGCTGCATCAAACCAGTCTCAGAACTGAAGACCACAACAACAACAACAGTGTAACTAATGCGGAATAAGGGAAACCAGCCCGCATTCGCCGAGGCAGATGGAGAACCGCCTTGAAAACCATCCACAGACTGGCCGGCACACCGGACCTCGACACTAATCCGCTGGGCGGATTCGTGCCAGAGACTGGCACACCTTCCTGCCCGGAAAGCAGTGAAACAATTTTACCTTACTCCTGTTCCAAAAATTATAAACTTCTCATTAATTCCACTGCCCAAACATTATCGACATCCTACATCATCATACTTTTCCTTGCATGTTTTCTTATATACACGTCATTTCATCTCACTTGTAATGCATGTCATACCAACACAGAGTCTCCACTAAGAATATCATGTCCATACACCTCCCTACCCACTAACAACTAGTCCGTCTAACGACAGAATCTCTTGCCGAAAGCGCAGAGCGCTGTCAGCGATATTAACAAAGTCTATAGCGCTGCCAAGATGCAAACAAGCTACTTAAAAACTGAACAAACACTTAACAGATCGTAGCTAGGAAGCAAAATACAGACACAGGTCCATTACATTGCCCATAGCGTCGTGATATCATGCCAGGCTCCGGCCGGAGTGGCCGTGCGGTCCTAGGCGCTACAGTCTGGAGCCGAGCGACCGCTCCGGTCACAGGTTCGAATCCTGCCTCGGGCATGGATGTGTGTGATGTCCTTAGGTTGGTTAGGTTTAATTAGTTCTAAGTTCTAGGCATAGTCCTCAGAGCCATTTGAACTATCATGCCAGACACATGAATATCAAAATACAGCACTACTGTCTCGACAATGCAACGAGGAAAACATGATCGCGGCAGGTGAAATGGAACACTAGTAACTTTACGAATGTCCGAATGGTGAAGAATTTCAAAAGAAATTATGTTTGGGTCATGATCGGCATTCTTCAGTTTATGCAAAAAAAAAAAAAAAAAAAGGAGCAGGTCCCCAAGCAACAAAATCTGAGAAAACCATTTTCATAAGTAACCTACAGCTTTATTCATATTAAATGAATGCGGATGATGTTAGCTGAAGTCGACATTTCTATTGAAATTTCATGTGACTGTGCTAGTGCTGAAACAATTTGGAAAAGTAATTCTATTTGTCACGGATTAGTCTCCCTTACTACAGTAGTGTTTTTCTTCCCAGGATACGGCAGAACAACAACGCGTCTGCCCTACACCGCAGTTCCGCCTTGCGGCCATCTGTGGCTGTTTGTCTCCATTACGACTGATTCCAATCGCAACAGCTCGCTCCCACGCATTGGATCTCCTTCTCTGTGAAGACGCAAAGCCTCCGAAAACAAGTGCGACAGCCGTGTAGCGCCAAATGTACTTGAAGAGGCTACACATGAGCCCAATAGTTCGAGGCTTCCTGTGAAAGGTCCCCTTAGAAAATTATATAAATGACAGTGCTGGAAAGCCTCTACGTTATTTGATTTTCAAACAGCTGAGCAAAAATGAATGTACTCAGGCATTTCTCTCTTTACATATTCTGATCAACGCTAAACTGACACACAATATTTTTAGCGCAACGCAATCTGGCTTTCAATAATCCCTACAAAAGAATTGCCCTGACTGACAATAACCTATACCTTTCATGAATCATTTACTTCACCAAAATCTTCGTTACTCGAACTATTGAAATATAGCGAGCACCAATACTGCCAGCTAAATGAAAGATTCTAACTACTGGAGGCAAATGAAAGATATTGATAGAGAACAAACAATGTATTTACCTTAATAGTGTTCAAAAATCATCATATATATATAATGACATCCAGTCTTACAAATTTCCTTTTTCAGCCGGACACACGTCTAGATCGTCCGCTCTCAAAATTGTGCCGTCTCTCTCCCTACATCGACTACTGCTGGCGGCTCACCTCCAACTGCGCAACGCTACGCGCTGTTCTCATCCAGCTGCCCAACACTACAATAGCGAATATACCAACAATGCCAACCAGCCACAGACTGCACACAGCACAGTCAGTGATTTTCATACAGAGCGCTACGTGGCGTTGCCAACATAGACGTATCGCGGCACGTCTTCAAACCCCTACGACAATTCAGGAGATCCGACAGGCACTGGTGCAAGAATGGGAGGCTGTACCCCAGCAGCTGCTCGACAACCTGATTCAGAGTATGCCAACTCGTTGTGCGGCCTATGTACATGTGCATGGTGATCATATCACATACTGATGTCGGAGTACATGCGCAGGAAACAGTGGCGTTTTGTAGCACATGTATTCCTGGACGATTTTCTCAACTGATCACCAATACCGTTGACTTACAGATCTGTGTCTCTTCGTTCCCTATGTGCCTATGCTATTAGCGCCAATTTTGTGTAGTGGCACGTCGTGTGGCACCACATTCTGCAGTTATCCTTAATTTATAAGTATATATACACTCCTGGAAATGGAAAAAAGGACACATTGACACCGGTGTGTCAGACCCACCATACTTGCTCCGGACACTGCGAGAGGGTTGTACAAGCAATGATCACACGCACGGCACAGCGGACACACCAGGAACCGCGGTGTTGGCCGTCGAATGGCACTAGCTGCGCAGCATTTGTGCACCGCCGCCGTCAGTGTCAGCCAGTTTGCCGTGGCATACGGAGCTCCATCGCAGTCTTTAACACTGGTAGCATGCCGCGACAGCGTGGACGTGAACCGTATGTGCAGTTGACGGACTTTGAGCGAGGGCGTATAGTGGGCATGCGGGAGGCCGGGTGGACGTACCGCCGAATTGCTCAACACGTGGGGCGTGAGGTCTCCACAGTACATCGATGTTGTCGCCAGTGGTCGGCGGAAGGTGCACGTGCCCGTCGACCTGGGACCGGACCGCAGCGCCGCACGGATGCACGCCAAGGCCGTAGGATCCTACGCAGTGCCGTAGGGGACCGCACCGCCACTTCCCAGCAAATTAGGGACACTGTTGCTCCTGGGGTATCGGCGAGGACCATTCGCAACCGTCTCCATGAAGCTGGGCTACGGTCCCGCACACCGTTAGGCCGTCTTCCGCTCACGCACCAACATCGTGCAGCCCGCCTCCAGTGGTGTTGCGACAGGCGTGAATGGAGGGACGAATGGAGACGTGTCGCCTTCAGCGATGAGAGTCGCTTCTGCCTTGGTGCCAATGATGGTCGTATGCGTGTTTGGTGCCTTGCAGGTGAGCGCCACAATCAGGACTGCATACGACCGAGGCACTCAGGGCCAACACCCGGCATCATGGCGTGGGGAGTGATCTCCTACACTGGCCGTACACCTCTGGTGATCGTCGAGGGGACACTGAATAGTGCACGGTACATCCAAACCGTCATCGAACCCATCGTTCTACGATTCCTAGACCGGCAAGGGAACTTGCTGTTCCAACAGGACAATGCACGTCCGCATGTATCCCGTGCCACCCAACGTGCTCTAGAAGGTGTAAGTCAACTACCCTGGCCAGCAAGATCTCCGGATCTGTCCCCCATTGAGCATGTTTGGGACTGGATGAAGCGTCGTCTCACGCGGTCTGCACGTCCAGCACGAACGCTGGTCCAACTGAGGCGCCAGGTGGAAATGGCATGGCAAGCCGTTCCACAGGACTACATCCAGCATCTCTACGATCGTCTCCATGGGAGAATAGCAGCCTGCATTGCTGCGAAAGGTGGATATACACTGTACTAGTGCCGACATTGTGCTACCTTCCAAACTTCACAGAAGCTGTCCTGTGATGCTACAGAGCTAGCACTCGTGGAAGAAAGGAGTTCGAGTCTCGGTCCGGCACACAGTTTTAATCTGCGAGGAAGTTTCGTATCAGCGCACACTCCGCTGCTGAGTGAATAGTTCATTTTGGAAACATACCCCCGCTGTGGCAAGCCATGTCTCTGCAATATCGTTTTTTCCAGGAGTGCTGGTTCTGCAAGGTTTGCAGGTAAACTTTTGCGAAGTTTCTAACGTAGGAGTCGAGGTACTGGCGGAAGTAAAGCTGTGAGGATGGGCCGTCGGTCGTGGTAGAGTAGCTCAGATCCGTTTCAGCCGCGCTAGCGGATGAATTTCGTTTACTACTGCGCTGCACGTCCGTGTTTACATCGCTATACTTGTGCTTCGCCGTCTGTTAATCTCCGTGTTCGTTCATATTTTTTGCGATCTGATCACTCCTTTGGTCGTGCTGCTGTTAATTGGAATTTCGGTTGTTTAACCGAAATATCGTCGATGGATTAACCATGGCTACAGCCTCAGGAAGAATACTCTGGTTTTTGCTTTTGACAAGGAATCCTGCCCTGTTCAGCCGATATCCCTAGAAAGAGATGACTGGATTGCACAGATAAATGGTCTCAATTTTGAAACCGTCCATACCTGGCAACTGGATCAGGAAAAATACTGTGTTTTTGTCACGTTATTCATTGTTGCGACTGTTGATAAAGTGTTACGAAAGTGGGCCTATAAAGTAGATTTTGTGCATAGAAATGGTTATAAAAATAAGGTTTCCATCTATAGAGCTGACGTTGATTACAAAACCGTTAGTGTACCGAACCTTCCCATTGAAATTGAAAATGAAAAGATTAAGGAAGCCCTTTCAAACTACGGGAACGTTAAATCAATTGCAAATGAAAGATATTCGCCTCGCTTTACACAGCAATGTTTCCACTGGGTTCGCTGTGTACAGATGGACTTTAAAAACAAATTATTCCGTTTCACATAACTGTTTGTGGGTATAAGGCACAAATTGTTTACATAGGTCAGGAAGCTACATGGCATATATGTAACGAAACCGGCCACTTCAGACAGAAATGTTCGCAGCGAACTGTTGTTCTTCAAAGTAATTTGATAAAGCGGCAGAAACTTATCTTAAACGATCTGTTACCAAAGAATAACCCGGATCATCAGGTCGACGATGTTAACGCAGCCGGCCAAGCTGATGTCCCCTTCGCGATAAATGTCAATTTCCCCCGTTAACAACAACGGGTAACCCTGTTACCACTATTCGTGGAACTGAAATGCAACCGAAAAAACGACCTCTGGAGACAACTGATGGTTGTTCAGAGGAAGAGCTGTCCTGTACTCCTCCCTCAGTTCACAAGCAAAAACAGTGCGATGAGGAGGCAGAGGAACCGGAACGCACAATGCGAATGAAAACTGATGAATAGAAACATAATAAACATATGGTACCAGAAGATGAAGGTGGTGTAGTCAGTATTAATTTGCAAGAAACAACATGTGAAGTAGCTGATTGCAAAGCTCTGCAGCTATCTGTTAGTGAAGAAATTCAGGGAGAGGTTGCAAAACTGCCGTCTCCATTCGTTTCCCTCGATCAAGAAGTAAGTGATATTAATAAAGAACGAGGAAGTCCTAGCCAAAATGAAATCACGGTCAACACCGGAGGGCAGGCGCCAACAACAGAAACTGCGAAGGTGTCTGCTGCTGCTCCAGATGAGCTGCGAAGTAAAATAAAAACGCAACCAAATGTAAATGTCGTTCGTTACTAAGGAAAGGGAAAATCCGGAAAGAGCGGCCCAACCCCAAAGAATGTTCCGTACGAAACGGTCCTACAGGAATCACTGGAGGGAAAATCAGAAAGTTTACAAAGAAATCAGTCTCCTAGCGGTATAAGAGAAAACCTTAGAAGTAGAAACAAGTGGGACAGTTACTAATAAACTAATTGAAGTATTATTCCATGTTCAGCCTTCCGAGAAAAATGCTAATAGTGTAACTGAATCGTGAACCACAGGAAACTAAATTTGTTCATTAAAATAACTACATAGGAACAGCCCAATGAAGCAATCTTTTTCTTTCACCACTATAAACATAAATAAAATTTCGTCCGGTTTGAAATTATCGCGCACTCAAGGAATCTTTGTACGAATCGGTTACTGATATTGCCCTGTTACAAGAAGTTCTCATGTCGAATTTAGTAATTCCCGGTTGTGTCAGTTACATAAATGTGTCTCACGAAACAAGTGTTGGAACAGATGTTTTGGTGAGGGAAGAGATTCCAGTAAGTGAGGTGGAACGACTGAAATCTGGAAGGGGAATAGGACTAGATATCTATGGTGTGACTATCATCAACTTGTATGCCCCTTTAGGAAGTTCTCACCTAGCTGAGAGGGCAAGTTTCTTCAAAGATGAACTGATATACTTGTTAAGGAAAAATCCAAGACAATTATTACTTGGAGGTGATTTTAATTCTGTTTTAAATCGAAAATATCAGTTACCTAATTTTAATTTCACAGGTGAACTAAAACAACTAGTTACTGGTCTAGAATTGAAGGATATATGGGAAATCAAATACCCCTCCATTATTGAGGTCACTTATGTCACGGCAACATCTAGTAGCAGGATTGATAAAGTATATATTTATAAAAATCTTCAAACTTCCGTGGCAAAAGTAGAAACCATTACTACGTACTTTTCAGACCATTCAGGTATCTTAGCTCGCATAAATATAACAAGACAGCCATTTCACCAATTCAAGAATCAGTGGAATTTGAACATTTCCTTGCTAGTAAATTAAGATTTAGAAGACATGATTAAAGAAGCATGGGCAATATGCCTGCATGCTCGTAGTAGGTATGCCATTGCTATCAACTGGTGAGTTAAAATGGCGAAGCCAAAGTTGAGGAATGTCCTTATTCAATACAGTGCCCAAAGTGCAAGATAACTGAAATGCACTATAGAATATTACTATTCCGCTTTGAGAGATCTAGATGTTCAGGTCCCAGTAGGTTCCTCACTTCGGATAGCAGACATCAAAAAAGTCAAAGCCAAGTTACTTACTATAGAGAGAAATCAAATGGAAGGGTTGAAAATAATATCGGAGGCAAATTCGGTGTTAGAAGAAAAAACTTCTTTCCTATATCATTTAGGGAAGCACAAGAAAAACGGAAGAAGGACTTTTATTGATGAAATTCGAACCAAAAGCGGTACGATTCTCAGAACCCAGCAGGATATCATGGTCTAGATTTATTGCTACTACTGCGAGCTATATTCTGTGAATCAAAGCAGTGATGCATCCTTGGAAGAATTCCTTGACTTCCTAGCCCCACAGTTGACAGAAGAAGACAACAAAAATTTTCTCGAGGTAGTCAGTGAAATTAGTGAAGAGGACTTTCCACCAAAAAAATGCCCAAGACCGGATGGTCTGCCAGCAGAGTTTTACATCCGTTACTGGTCAATAGTGGGTGCGAAAATCACGGACATTGTAAATGAGATTATTCAGGGTAAAATGATTCCGGCTGAGTTTAAGGAGAATAAAATTGTTCTTGTGCCAAAAAGTAAAGATTTAAATAGTTTTCGTCCAATTTCACTGCTGAATTCTAATTATAAATTAATAGCTAGAATAGTGAACAAGAGAATTTCGTGCCTTACAGATCAGATTATTAGTGAACATCAGAACTGCTCGCAGGGCAGAACTATTTTTCAAAATGTAGCAGAATTCAGGGACATCATTGCAATAACTTCTGTTCTTTTAGCTTTTTATAAAGCCGTCGATGTAGTAAATCATGAATATCTTCTACAGACGTTGAAGAAAATAAGTTTCAACGACAGGGTCATACAATTGATAAAGAACATCGCAACTGGAATAAATGCAAAAGTAACGGTGAATTGTCAACAATCCAGGACGATACAAATTGAAACGAGGTGTTCCTCAAGGAAATA
Organism: Schistocerca gregaria; assembly: GCF_023897955.1. Taxonomy (NCBI): domain Eukaryota; kingdom Metazoa; phylum Arthropoda; class Insecta; order Orthoptera; family Acrididae; genus Schistocerca; species Schistocerca gregaria. The sequence continues at coordinate 542,218,831 of NC_064921.1, forward strand.
CTCTGGCCATGTCTTTCTTCGCCATTTCACTGGAATCTTTCCTCCGACATGCCTAGGCTAGATTAAAAGGCTAAAAGTTATCAGGAAATGAAACAGTTATAAGAGCCTTTGCTGACGGTATAAGGGTCATTATAAGGAATAATGAAGAGATAACCAAGCTAGCAACAGTGACTGATACGTGCTGTAGAACATCTAGTGCCAATGCAAACGAAAAAAAAGGAAGATGTTAAATCTCAGTGGTTTTGATAATGTCAACGTCGAGTGGGAAAAATTAGTCCGACAACAGAAAACACATGGGATCACCCTGAATGCATGACCCATGAAAATGACGGCCTTAAATTGAAAGTTACAGTAGATAAAGTGCAAGGAGCCATTATAGAGAATTTTACTCGTTATATAGACGAAGTTCTAAGAAGAGAGTATATCAACTCATGCATCCTTGCTAAATCTTATTATACTGCCCAGCTGTTTGCAATACCGGGAATGATAGCGAGGAGAATAATGTCCAAAATCACAAAATTTTTGTGGAAAGGTGAAGTGTTCTGAGTACCTGTTACAGTAGCCACTTAAGAGCCCAAAATGGTAGACTAGGATTAACTGATATAACGGATAAAGCCTCTGCACTTATCGAAAGGCAAGTTAATTTTAGAATAGACTCGCGAGAAAGCATAACTAGCCAACTTTTCGAGATCATTAAGCCTGCAAACCTGCTTCTCCCGATTGACGTGCCGAATACCAACAGTCGTTTTTAGCATGTGATGGTTTTCTTTGTTGAGTTCAGATAGGTAAGTGCCGAAATCAGTCACGACACTTAACACCAAGAGCCATAATGCGGGAACGAAAGAAAAGCGAAGAGAGGAACAAAATAGAACGACAGTTTCCGCACATTGACTGGACTGAGATTTGGAAAAACATTAGTTCCAATGTGCTCACGTCTAATATAAAAGCGTCATGGTACAAGACAGGTAACAACATTGTTAGCACCAATGAAAGACTGTACGCAGTCAGACTCTGTGAAACAAATTTATGTCAACAATGCCATCTACACTCCTGGAAATGGAAAAAAGAACACATTGACACCGGTGTGTCAGACCCACCATACTTGCTCCGGACACTGCGAGAGGGCTGTACAAGCAATGATCACACGCATGGCACAGTGGACACACCAGGAACCGCGGTGGTTGGCCGTCGAATGGCGCTAGCTGCGCAGCATTTGAGCACCGCCGCCGTCAGTGTCAGCCAGTTTGCCGTGGCATACGGAGCTCCATCGCAGTCTTAAACACTGGTAGCATGCCGCGACAGCGTGGACGTGAACCGTATGTGCAGTTGAGCGAGTGCGTATAGTGGGCATGCAGGAGGCCGGCTGGACGTACCGTCGAATTGCTCAACACATGGGGCGTCAGGTCTCCACAGTACATCGATGTTGTCGCCAGTGGTCGGCGGAAGGTGCACGTGCCCGTCGACCTGGGACCGGACCGCACCGACGCACTGATGCACGCCAAGACCGTAGGATCCTACGCAGTGCCGTAGGGGACCGCACCACCACTTCCCAGCAAATTAGGGACACTGTTGCTCCTGGGGTATCGGCGAGGACCATTCGCAACCGTCTCCATGAAGCTGGGCTACGGTCACGCACACCGTTAGGCCGTCTTCCGCTCACGCCCCAACATCGTGCAGCCCGCCTCCAGTGGTGTCGCGACAGGCGCGAATGGAGGGACGAATGGAGACGTATCGTCTTCAGCGATGAGAGTCGCTTCTGCCTTGGTGGCAATGATGGTCGTATGTGTGTTTGGCGCCTGCAGGTGAGCGCCACAATAAGGACTGCATACGACCGAGGCACAAAGGGCCAACACCCGGCATCATAGTGTGGGGAGCGATCTCTTACACTGGCCGTACACCTCTGGTGATCGTCGAGGGGACACTGAATAGTGCACGGTACATCCAAACCGTCATCGAACCCATCGTTCTACCATTCCTAGACCGGCAAGGGAACTTGCTGTTCCAACAGGACAATGCACGTCCGCATGTATCCCGGGCCACCCAACGTGCTCTAGAAGGTGAAAGTCAACTACACTGGCCAGCAAGATCTCCGGATCTGTCCCCCATTGAGCATGTTTGGGACTGGATGAAGCGTCGTCTCACGCGGTCTGCACGTCCAGCACGAACGCTGGTCCAACTGAGGCGCCAGGTGGAAATGGCATGGCTAGCCGTTCCACAGGACTACATCCAGCATCTCTACGATCGTCTCCATGGGAAAATAGCAGCCTGCATTGCTGCGAAAGGTGGATATACACTGTACTAGTGCCGACATTGTGCATGCTCTGTTGCCTGTGTCTATGTGCCTGTGGTTCTGTCAGTGTGATCATGTGATGTATCTGACCCCAGGAATGTGTCAATAAAGCTTCCCCTTCCTGGGACAATGAATTCACGGTGTTCTTATTTCAAGTTCCAGGAGTGTAGTTGACACAATCATTCATAGATACACTTGCAGCGGCCACATGAATAGTTGCAAGTGGATCCGAGAGCAAATAGCTCTGATTACAAGGATATCCCCTGAGAGTATATCGCTATCTGGCCTGCAGCACGCTATTTCCCAGACGTAAAAAATAACGCTGGGATATTTTGTTAATTACGGCATTAACAAACTAGGATCCGACAGCACCATAGAGTTCTATGTACACATGCTGTCTCATTATCATCAAATTAGAAGGTATTCGAACCACAAGAAAAAGTTCGGTAATATGTTAAAATTATATTTGAAAGAATGGCCACTGGTTAACATAAAAAAAGGAAGATTGTGTAACTAGAAATACATCACTGTATTTCTATTGATGTATTTCTCGTTACTTTAAGGATATTATTTAAATATTTACTGTAAAATTTTGGTGCGTGCTTTTTCTACTTCATAAAGTAGTTTTTGAAATTTTATAAGCTAATATACAATACTTTTGTGAGAGTCAGATTGTGTGTCTAATACTGTCAAAACACAAAACATTAAAGCTGAATTATTGGTTTACAGTATAAATATGGAAGTTGAAAGTTTTATGGAAATTTCTTTATCGATTGGTTAAAACCATAAGATTGTATCTGATATAATGTAATATTCAATGGTTGGCAAATTGAACTGTTCATTTTTGCACTGTGATATGTTAGTCAGTTTTTCAGTGATAGATATGTTATATGGGCCTGATAACTTCAGATAATTAATATTCCATTAATGTCCAGAAATTGGAAGGCAAGTCAACTTTATAAAATCTCTTTTCCGCCATTCTCAAGTATTTAAGAGATTGTCTAATACGATATTAAACTGTTTTTATGTGCGATGGGCATAAATCTTCCATATTATGTATAAGTTTGGTGACTAGCATACAATTGTGTGAACTGCTCATAGACAGTTTGACCGAGCTGAGAAGGTTAAAGATCGGTTTCTTCCCTTAATCTGTCTCTCATGGAGACGATTTCGTTGTGTAAATTAATATATTAAAAATAATCCCAAAAATTTTCTGATATCCATCAAGTGCTATTTATGCTTCTGTTAAGATTGGTTCACATGTAATTCAAAGTTCAGTTTTTTATTTATTCATGTTTGAAGAAGTTTGAATGTCTTTAAAAAAACTTTTCTTGATGTTCAAATTAATTCTTTCTGGTAATTTAATCAGTAACACAATATTCTTTTGTATTTCTTTAATATCAGCATAATTGCAATGGTCAAACCGTTTTGTATAAATGATTTTTTGTATAACATATGTGCATGCTTAGTAGATCTACTTCGTATGAATTTGGAATGTGTAACATTGTTCCTTAAATAATTTTTTTTTAAAAAAGTTGGTAGAACACTCGCCTCGAAAGGCAAAGGTCCTGAGTTCGATTTTCGATCCGACAAACAGTTTTAATGTGCCAGGAAGTTTCATATCAGCGGGCACTCTGCTACAGACTGAAAATTTCATTCTGGACACGATTTTCTTGCGATTTTCTTGCGTGAACGATTTATTAAATGTGAAATTTAAAACTTCGGTTTTACTTTTGTCATCTTTTACTGCCACACCAGACTGATCAATGAATAACTGGATAGATCCCTTAGATCCGCTTAGCGATTTTACATAATAAGAATTTTCTCGTGTTCTCGGCAAGGCGTTTTGCCTGTCGTCATTTGGGAGTTCTCTTTTGAGTCGAGAGTGCAACATCCTTTGCTTCCTCAGCATTTTTCGAATATTGTTGTTAGACTACAGTAGGTCTTTTCATCCTTTATCCACTCCATTTTATGGTTTACAATCCGTTTAACCTTTACCCAGGGCTCCTCTATGTCCAAAGCAGTTTAACTAAATGATGTTAATTCATTGTCTATATGGGAAGCTATCAACCGTCTACCTGTTTTTTTTTGTAGCAGAAATACTCTCTTAGCCTTCTTGATTGATTTATTAATTTCAGCAACCAAAGTCGCTATGAAGACATCATTGTAACTAATCCCTGTCTCTACACTGACACCTTCGATTAGGTCAGGACTGTTTGTAGATACAAGGTCTAAAATATTACCATACACACGCATTATACACATGCTAAGAGATTTCATTCCAGCATGTGTACAACATATGAAGAAATGAGATCGAAAAGGTTGACAGTCTTAAATTTCTGAGATTACAAGTCGATAATAAATTCAGTTCGGAAGAGCGTACCACAGAATTGCTTAAGCGCCTAAACAAGTCTGTATTTGCAGTGAGAATGACGTCAGATGCAGGAGATGTAAATATAAAAAACTTGAACTTTGCTCACTTTCATTCAGCTATGTAATATGTGATCACAATCTGGGAACTCATAAAACCGACCAAAAGCTTTTAGTGCGCAAAAGCGTGTGATATGAATCATTTGTGGTATAAATTCAAGAACATCATGCAGAAACCTGTTCAAGGAACTTTGTATTCTAACCACTGGTTCTCAGTATATTTATTCCTTAATGAAATTTGTTGCAAGTAATATATCTCTATATCCAACCAAATATTAATACTATATCTATATCTAGTATCAGTACTAGGAATAAGAACAACCTACATAAAGATTTAAAATCACTTACCTTGACCCAAAAAGAGGTCCAATATTCAGGGACACACATTTTCAATAAATTGCCAGCAGCCATTAAAAACTTGGTTTCAGATAAAGCACGGTTTAAACAGAGTTTGAAAGACTCCTTCTACACTATAGATGAATATCTTAACAGAGACTGTTAAGCCAGCTTAAGTAAAAATGTCTGTTAGATTTCAATTTTCACTGAACTTGGTCACAACAGTCAAGATTAGGTATTTTGTGCACGATAAATCTATTAATAGTGAACAACAGTGTTTCATTCTGACAGCGTGTTAATTCTGTAAATACTAGCTGTACCAGTTTAACGCATTGTATTCCCTTTTTTCGATAATCTTCTGACAGATGATCAGGGTAGCAAGAATTATATTCAAATGTTTTAAGTTTTTATGATATACTTTCTGACATGTTCCACACCCACGAGAATCATATTTTTTTTGGTCTACGGAACGAAAACTGAATCTAATCTAATCTCTCCATTGCGGGTGGACTGTCGTACTAGATGCGAAAGATAGTATTCGAAAAAGTATTCAAAATAACTCTGCATATCTGTCTGTCTGCAATCCCAGAAATGAAACCATAGTCGTCCCAGTCTATCCTCGGTAGGTTACAGTCGCCTCCATATAATAGGACCTATTTCATGATCTGCACATTTCCGCACAACTGACCATGACTTATAAATGACTATAAAACTGTCGCAGCGGAATCGGTGGTCGGTAAAATCATTCAACAAATAACTTGATTTCGCCTAGACCTGTTACACGCGAAAGACCTTATCCAACGAGTAAGGGTAACAATGCAGCTACCTATGAGGCCCGCTTACATAAAATAGCGGAAAAATGGAAGTAATGTGATGACAAAATTGCTAGCGTGACTCTATTGATTTTCTTATGAGTAACAGTGGAAGTAATATAGCAGTCTTGTAATTAATCTTTTAGCTCGATGAAGATGAAAAGGATCTATACAACTAGAGAAATAACTAGTGTTTTGTGGATTTGAATTCACGTTTTCCCATTCTTCTTCTTTTGTGAATGGAGTGCACGTAGTTGGGATACTCTCTGAGCTATTTTGCACACTCAGTCGCTGGGCACAGAAGTTCCCGTGAGTAATTCAGCCGAGGTTACCGGTAACCGCTACTGCGGAAGCAATGTGGACTACAATGGGAGAGGCAAAGTAAGTGGCTATGAGTGTTCATGACGTGACTACTCGTTCACTGAGTTACACAGGGTCAGCATGCACGCCGCGCAACTCGTTAGTATAAATCATGTGAGGATCCATTAGAAATTGGGATGTCTTCTGTCAATGTCTCAGGTGCAGCCTAAATACTTAATGGCATTTTATTTTCTCTCACATGAGGAAGAACATTCTTTGCTAATATTCCGAAGTATATTACTGACTTAATTGTCCAATTTTGTTATACTTTCGTTGTGTGGTGAACTGTGTGGGTTTTAAGTCATTTAGACGCGCCACAGGACACGCAGGTGCTTTCATAACCCCTCCATTTGTCTTTAAAATGCTATAAAAATGTTTTGCTTACTATTTTAATGTAGGTTGCTGAATTAACTGTGAAATTTTCTGACATTTTCTTCGTGTGCTGGACTAAGCGGTTCTAAGGTCAGTTAGATGTGCCATATGTGGAAATGTGTTTTCACAGGGTTTCAATTAGCTTTTAAAATGCTGGTAGAACTGTTTGCTTGTCCTTTTGATGCAGATTTCTAAATTAAATGTTCAATTTTTTGGGATGATGGACCACGTGCGTCTATGGAACCAATTAGTAGTTACTCGAATTGAACGACTGTTCCATTATTGGCCCCTTTCTTCTCTCTCTGTGCTACTAAATGCATTTCGCCTGTCATTCTAGAACAAAATATGGTTTAACTGATAAATTAGAGGCTTCTTGCTTTGTCTGAAAGTCCACGTGAATTGTATCACGTAAAATCCAGGGATATGTCTCAGGTCTAAAATAACTTTAAATTCCAATTGAGCTGTTGGCTCATATGGAATAAGCGCAACTATTGTGTGCGTAATATCTTTATCGTGCGTTTTGCTTCCTTTACCGTTTCTTCGATCAGAATCGCATAATTAAGAATCTCACCAAACTCTTGTACCTCAATCTTTCTCTTCGTGTCTGTAACAAGTGTTCATGTTTACACAGGTAAAATGTTTTCACCTATCGGATAAGTATGACTCTTTAAATGTGTGTTTTGTAATTTGAAAGATTCATTAATTACTTACTCTGGTTATGTTTCAGATTTCTGCTTGTTATTGTTTTAGTGGCTAATATGTTGACAAAGGATTTACTTAGATTGATTTGGTCATTAATTACTTTCTTTTTTATTTCAAGGGCTCTTCGTATGCTAAAAGTTTCTTGTAATGCCAGGAGTTTTTGCTGTGGTAGTTCAGTCTGATGATCTTCATGCCTCTTCCATGCTGGATGGTTTACGTACATGTTTTACATTGTGTTCAGAAAAGGTAGGATGGCTAGTTTCATACTTCCAATTTGTTATATGTATTTATATTTAGTTTTGAAATTCCTGCCTCTCATTCCCAGATATATTGATTCGCATTCTTGGCACTCTAAATGGTAATTACCTGGTTTGTCTGGTATTGTTTGTAAAGATGACAGGAGTGTGTTTCTTATTGTCTAAGCAATGAGTAATCCCTGCTTCTTTAATATATCTGCTATCTTGTGTGTTGAGTTGGTTAGTATGTTGAAGTGTACCATTTCTTTCTGTTAGTCATATAATGAGTGTTACTGTTTTCTGTTTCCGTGTGTGCTGTAGTATCCATGGGGTTCTTTGGTACTTGCGTTCTCTGTTTCTTTTACTTTTTATTTAGTTGTGTTTTGATTTTTTTGTTTGAGCCTTTGTACCATATGATGTTGTATCCATTGTTTAGGGCTATGACTGGTATTATTTGTATTTTTCACAGATTTCTTTAGTGAGTGGGATATTATTTAGTTTGTGTAACATGTGTCGCAGGACCACTAATTTTTGATTTTTGGGGTGGTGGATAAAATATGTATAATTGTATCTGCGGCTGTTGGTTTTCTTGAGAATGTGAAATGTATGTTTATTCTGTCTCTATTTACTGGTATATCCAATAAATTTATTTACTTTTGTATTTCTTTTTTCATAGGGAATTGAATGTTTTTGTGTATATTCTTTATGTCTGTATGCCGTTTATCTATTTTCTCTATTGGTTCATCTGTCATAGAGATTATGTGATCCCTTGCGAATGTATCTGATACTGGGAATTCCATTAGAAGCCCATCTTCTTGTAAGTAAAATTCCTTTTCAAATTGAAGTAATTGTGGGATGTGATTGTTTTTGAAGGTTTTTGTTATTTTGTTAGTGTTTCCAGCAAGCAGTTTGTTGTATGTCACTAAGTTTTCTTCAGTTAGTTTTATTTCGTCTGTATTGGGTATCGAGGTGTGCATGTTCTCCATGTTGCAACAGGTAAGTGGTGCTGTTTATGAAATGTCTAAGTCTTTTATTTGTGTTATGAAGTCATCTGTGTTTTTCACTGTCATGCTGTTCTTCATGTCATAATGTTGCTTCCCGATTTTGTTCATGTGTTTTGCCACATGGTGTGATGGTGCGTCCAGGAAATCAATAACAGGCTTCCACCGAATGAGAGGTCTGTAAATCTTGGGTTGGCTTCTGAGTATGACTGTTTTCGGGTTCTTCTGTGTGATGTGTTGTTTATGTTTATCTGTGACTATATGTGTGATGTCTTTGAGGTTGTTTTTTTACATATTTCAGGGAAACCTGCTGTTAGATCAGATTTCAGTTTTGTGATATTGTTCGAGGAGATGGAATCTTTAGTTTTTCTATATTTTGTTCTTTATTGATCAGGACCATACATATGGACTAACAATACTGAAAATCATAAGTAACACCAAACAACAATTCAATCTCACGTAATTTGTACTACAAAACTTGTTTCTAATCTGAAAAACAAGAGAAAAATGTGACAAAATGTAATATAGTAACATATTGCAACTCCCACCCTTCTGCAATATCTATAAAAAGAAAAGTATTATAGAACACCGAAGGTGTTTTAAAAGTAAAGGAAGTGAAACACGTACGACGAAAAACAAACTATCATTCATTTAATTGCATAGACGGAACGTACCTCCATGAAAATAGCCTTTACTGTTTTCAACAACAAGTGCCATGAATGAATGGAACAAGCCTTTTCAGACACGACACACAGCGCATACCGTAAATATTTGCAGTGTTACGCATATATTGTCAGAGCAATACAGGTACAAAAATAAATTTCTCTTTAACGTGCTACCGGAGACAACGGCTGCATTACACCAAAATACTGAGTAAATATTGGTGTACAGCCTTCGAAATGTTGTCGGTGGAGTTCTCTTTCACCCTACATATGTGCTGTTAGCTCCATATATCATTATTTTAATTCGACATTTACATAATCTTCTTTAACTTCTATTTCTTGTGCCTTTACCCTTCACCGGAGAATGGTCGGCGTTGTTATTAAGGACTTAGCACAGTTAATTTAAGAGATGGTTGCATGCTTTTCCTGTGTACCCCAACTGCTTGCATGTAGTGTTATTCATGCGGCAGTTAGTGGAAGTTTTCTAAATGTTGGCGACTCGTGTAAATGAGGTGGTTTGCCAGAAACCACCCAAAAACATTCGGACTGGCCACCGTACAGACTTTCTGAGCCGTCACACCTCACCGCCCCAGAAGCAGCGCTTTAACAAGCACGGCTATGCGTCCCGGGTTCACCATGTGCGTAATGATTCCATTTTTCACATTTTTCGTTTTAAGTGAATTGCTAAATAGCTTGCGTCTCATATATGTTTGCCCCCCCCCCATCGTCCTCCTTTAAGGATTTTAGGAATGATTGTGTGCAATGCCACGTTATACATACGAGCACTATCATTTTTTGTGGCAACTGAACTTCAAATCTCCACCTACAAAGTGAAATACAAAGTAGTTAGGTTATCATTCATGTCATTCACTTGTAGGTGCGATATGTTTCAGTGAAGTTGTAGTTGGGCACATTTTAAAAAATACATTGTAATACGCAGCAATTGAGATGGTACAGTAAGAGCCATGTTAAAGCCTGAAAAATCAGTCACCTGAAAACATACACCACCACTGGAAACTGCAGAAACTGAGGAAGAAGAAGTGCACAGAGCAACAAGGAAAGACATCAAGAATGTATTGAAGTATGTAATTTTTCTTTAACGACATATCACCATAACGTACTAACATTGTACTGAGAAATGTGATCCCGAATAGAGAAAAATACTGGAATAAAGTGAAAATTGCACCGTAAGAAAACAAGACACAGATAAACTTGTAGAATTTAGACTGTGAGCAGCAGGAGAATACAAAAATGTGGTGGATACATAACGTAGGAAAGTAAATGATCTTTTAGGAAGTATAAATCTCTGTTTTCGGACAAAGTACGAGAGTTTGGTAAGACCATAATCGTGGCCAACGGAAAAATCCTGCTATCGGAGCACAAAAAAACGCGAGTATCTTCCTGTTTATTTAAAAGATTCTTACTGAGAAGTGGGGTTTCAGATGTCTCATTCTCCCTCCCTCTGAACCTTTAAAAATTTTCCCAACATTTTGCCATGCGAACACATTACCGCTTTGTTTAGACATGCAGATCATCTCCAATTCCCACAACCTCCCCTAAATGTAACTCACTCATTCCCATTAGTCCATCGCTGTAAGTTGCTCGTACCCATCCACTCCCAGTTACCCTTTCTCACTCACTCAGTCACCCCAATTCATTGTCATATCTCTTTCCGTTTCTCCATCATTGTCTCTCGTATCATAGCCACGGTCCTATTCGGTCTGTCCTAGTACTATAGTCTCCCCTCATGGTCTCTGTCTCCCTCTTGCTCCTTCATACTGCTGAGTTCTCTTCTCATTGTCGCTGTCTCTCTCTTTCTCATTGTCAATGTCGTATATGCTGTCTCTCACTGTCACTAGCTCTCACTCACTTCCAACTTTCGTTTCTCTTAATTCGTTCCTCCTGCAATTGTCTCCTTCAATCTTTTCCTAGGAATGTTTTGTCACTACCAATTATGTTCCATTGCCAGAGTGTCCCTCTTTTTCTCTCACACTGCCATTTTCTCCTTCGCTCTTTCAATAACACACCTTGTATACTGTTATTTAGTATTTATTATTTTTCCGTCGCTTTGTCGCTACTACATTCATCTTCTCCCTCTGCATAAAAAAGCGCGAATATTTTCGCTTGTTAATATTTTTGGGAAAATTTTTAAAGCTACTGAAGAAAACAGTATGGAACAGCTAGTACCCCACTTTACATTTAGAGTCTTTGAAATAAACAGGAATACATTCTTATTTTTTGCCCTCCAGTAGAAGCATTTTTCCTCAGGTTCCCTTATTTTCCCTGCTGCAGCAGAGCATGTAACTCATTTGAAAAGAAGTTTATGGGTCAGTAAAATTTAGATGGTTTACTTTTTTGAAACTGAAATAAGGCTAAACTAATTTTACAACTCAGGCTGGATTTTAGTGCAAACAAATTTTACATGTGTTTGACTACTACAACATCAGATTTCCAGATGATAACGAAGACACTTCAAAACATATCTCTACCTGCTACTTCATTTTATAAACTACGTTTCCGTATCAACTTAATCTCTATATCTTGGAAACGGGAAAAAGATATGAAGAAAATTTTCAAGGTTGTTCGAGATCGGGATATTAGGAATACATCGTAAAAATTACTGCCATTTATAATGCATAGCGTTCTCGGAATCTGCGGCTGGATTTTGGTACCAAGAAAGAATGTTTTTGAGGCGTTCGTCGATAACGCATAAAGATTTCTGAAAATGAGGAGACATATCTATAAGGTAGATGCCTAGAGAATATAACGTTAAAATTTGTGCAATTTGTAGCGGTTATTACTTATTCAGATTTCACCTCACACCGGATTTAACGTGTGTGTGTTATGTGTACAAGCAGGATAACTTTGAACCATAAAGTCCATCGTAAACTACATAAAATACAAAAAGAACCAACCGATTTGCTCCACTTCCCTAAGCCAGAGGAAGTGCGTAACATTCATATTTTGACCCAGCATTGTAGAGTAGTGACTTTAAGGCAATGCTTCTGTTGGGTATATAAAAGTCTCCAGTCCAAAAGACATCAAAAACACTTGATCAAAACCTTTTTTTCACCAATAGAACCCGAGGTATGAGCGCCGGAATATCCTTATTCTATGCACGGCGTTTTAGGGCAATGTAGGCACGCATGCTGCTGCGCGCATACAGACAAATCTTCCAGCTAAATGCGACAAACTGCTTACTCTAGTCACTTTCTTATTTGCTGCTTATTCCAGTCGCACGAAGATTTAATTACTGCATAGAGGAAGAGATAATCCTTATTCACTCTCAATCATTAGCTCTTCTTGATCCAAAGAGTCACTCAAATCTAGTTCACAACATCATTACCACAACTTTTTGCCTGCTACCGTCATACAAGCAACCAGATGAAAAGGGCACGTCTGACCACGTAGCGTCATATTATACAGGGCGTCTCAAACCATTTCGGTCAAATTAAAACACATGATAGTGGGTCTGCAACCGATTATATTGAGACAGGGAACGAATGGTCGTAAGTGCACATTTATTGTGTTATGGGCATACAAAGCGTACACCGCATAACAATAAGGTAGCTCACAGTAAGTGTCCATAGTGATGATCACCAGTGTCAGTGTATAATTGGCAGTGGTACATGATGTTCTGCCGCACCATACATTAAATGCATGTCTGCCAACTCTCGCGACGAGTAACGTTCCGTCTTTGCGTCACACATTATACATAGTAACACACTTGACCACGTACCCATCACAAACTGCCTGATGCAATGGACAACTGACACCAGGGATACTGGTGTGCGTGCGGCACAGGTTAATGCGTCCGTGCGATGCATGCGGAAGTCACATGACACATGCTATGAGCTAAGGTGGGTACATTATGCCTGTTTGGTGATCGGGTTGTTGGGGTTGTTTCTGGGGGAGGAAACCAGGCAGTGAGGTCATCGGTCTCATCGGATTAGGGAAGGAAGGAGAAGGAAATCGGCCTTGCCCTTTCAAAGGAACCATCCCGGAATTTTGCCTGGAGCGATTTATGGAAATCACGAAAAACCTAAATGAGGATGGCCGGATGCGGGATTGAACTGTCGTCCTCCCGAATGCGAGTCCAGTGTGGTGATAAGGGATGTACGCTGTTTATCACCCGCTTCCCGTTCCAGTGTACCCGTAGTCTTGGCGAGAGTACGTCAAAACTACATGCGCTGTTGCAATGCATGCAATGAGACTAGCGGTCTTCGCTTTGAGTAGTTACTATGAGCTACGTTGTTGTTATGCGGGGCATGCTGTGTATGTCCATAACATAATAAATATCTATTTCCGATCATTGGTACCCTATCGCAATATAATAGGTATTGGATCAACTACCGCCTGTTTTAATTTGACCCAAAAGGCTAACCAAAGACTGTGTTTTATTGGCAGGACCCTTAGAAAATGTAACAGTCCTACTAAGGAGACTGCCTACACTACGGTTGTCCGTCCTCTTTTAGAATACTGCTGTGCGGTGTGGGATCTGTACCAGGTAGGACTGACGGAGTACATCGAAAAGCTCAAAGAAAGGCAGCACGTTTTGTGTTATCGTGAAATGTGGGAGAGAGTGTCACAGAAATGTTACAGGATTTGGGCCGGAAATCATTAAAAGAAAGGCGTTTTCCGTTGCGACGGAATCTTCTCTCGAAGTTCCAATCACCAACTCTCTCCTCCGAATGCGAAAATACTTTGACACCGACCTACATAGGGTGGAACTATCACCACGATAAAATAAGGGAAATCAGAGCTCGTACGGAAAGATATAGGTGTTCATTCTTTCCGCGCGCTATACGAGATTGGAATAATAGAGAATTGTGAAGGTGGTTCGATGAACCTCTGCCAGGCGCTTAAATGTGATTTGCAGAGTATCCATGTAGATGTGGACGTAGAAAAGGCTTGAGACACCCTGTGTACTGCAAACGACTTGGGCTATCTGTTTGTCAGTCGGTACTACCTGACGGTATGAGTTGGACTGTCTATGACACAACGCCAGGTGGAAAAAATAACAAAAAAATATATATGGAGTCAAAGCGTAAAATCGGTCTGCCGAACAACGCCTGCCATTGGAGATGAAAGCATAATCTAGGTGGTCGCAACTTCGTTCTCTCCAGTGCCAGCTCAGTTGTCTAATGAATTCGGTACTTCGCTCATAATCAGTAACAAGTTCAAATTAGAAGAGGAAGAATACGTAAAACCGAATAAGAATATGCTGAGGTTAGGGAGTTAGCTTGTTTAGCGGAAAACAAGGTGAGCACAAGTTGGGTAACATCAAACCCATCGAAATATCGATGAATATATAAAAAGAGAACAAGCTCTATACATGTCGGTAGAAGAGTGTCACTGGTTGGCACAAACTCTTTATTTCAGTTACTTTCAAATCAGGTGTTACCGTTTTTAAAGCCTGTCACAGAGAAACGAGAAGCAACTTGTTAGTCTTTTTAGAGCGGTGTGGAGCAATGTTTAAGACAACGGCTGCGTTCCAGCTTTAGCCTTTCCGTGACTTCGTCAAATCATTCCGTGCGAACCTCACGTCTGTTTGTTCATCAAGGCCACGGCAGGATCCATCCCCGTGGCCCACTGGCCCCTGACCAGGTATGCAATTTGGCGAGTGCCGCGTCGCGCTACGGAAGGCTCGTTAATCCAGCAGCTGCTGCTCGTGACTCATAGGTCTCTGACACGAACTGAGCGACTCTCGCGAGAGAAATTCTTGATCAGCCACATTGTACATAGTAGTACTTTAGTTTACATTATTCACAACAATTCGCATCTAATATGCCGGAAGTTTCTGTATCGAATGTAGATATCAGTTCACTTATTGCTGTTGTAGATTCTTGTACAGTTTTCACAATGCTGTGACAGGTCACTCTTTATAATATACCGGAGTGCTCTCTGTCGCATGGTTTAATATGAGTCTCCTTTACTCTGTTCTCCTTAGAAGTCGGCAACAACTCGGTCTGCTCACCCTGAGTCATCTGCATTTTTTGTTTTATAACAGTGTTAGCTGATATAATATTGACATTATGTGATTGTTGCTACTTACACCCATATAAAAATTTAACTTTTTTTCGATTTATATTACACCCACTGACTACATAACACCAAATTTATGAGACAAATTTTAACGTAATTTTCCGGTGATTTACTCCATAAACCACACTCTATATATCTGCTGTACAGCATTTGTAATGTTTTACATTCATCTCTCACCATGCCTATTCATTACATATAGATTCAAAATATCATAATTTCTGATGATACTTGACAGTTTTCCCTACAACATTCTTAGGAATTCTGTCCTCTATAAACTTTTTTTTGAAATCCGTGCTCTCCATAATAGGGCTTGTTTGATGGAACGTCACTGGCATACCAAGGAACAGCTGCTATTCTTAGCTGTTCATACACAGGAATAAGGTATGATTGTACAGATCATCTGTATGTATTCACGTTGACTGGTGTATCTTGTACCATTTTCTAAACATATGAACAGCTTTAATAATTGCAACAGCTCTCCAATAATCACTTTGCTGTTCTCATTTTTTCTATAGAACAATGCTCATCTTTTACAGCACATTTTGGATTGTAACGCATTGTGTTTACGCCATTATATGATATGATTAAACGTGTTAGGTCAACACTCTCATCCCGTTACTTGGCGCAGTGTCTTTTCCTTATTCCTAGCCAGCCGTTGTGGCCGAGGGTTCTAGGCGCTTCAGTCTCGAACCGCGCGACTGCTACGGTCGTAGGTTCGAATCCTCCCTCGGGCCTGGATGTGTGTGATGTCCTTAGGTTAGGTTTAAGTAGTTCTAAGTTATAGGGGACTGATGACTTCAGATGTTGAGTCCCCTAGTGCTCAGAATTTGAACCTTATTTCTATGAAAATCCAATCAATTTCCATTCTCCACCCGTCAAATATAATATTTTATTTGTTTATCACTCATCAAATTACGATGCGGATATTTCACAAATTCCCTTCACACGCGCAAAAAATATATGGTATCTTATTTTTATCTCTTCGCGAGGTTTAAAAAGCTTATCTTAACCTGCAGATATTGTAAAACTCTTGTACATCTTAACAAAAATTTTGACTTTTCTAAGTTGGTTATAACCGTGTCTGATAGACTAGCAGTATACATGCCACAGATTGCTTACCAGTATGTTACAAAACCCCGCCTATAAAAACAGGATTATCCGGGGCTCATACCTCGGGCTCTTGGTGATGAAAATGCAGGATCAATTGTTTTGGATAGCCCTTGTGCTACAGACGAGTAGAACATCCAACTGACGGATCCTCTTTATATCATATCGTCTAGTACGGGGTCAACGCGTGAATATCACTCTCTTCCTCCTGCTTAGGCAAATTGAGCGAATCGATTGGTTCATTTTTCATTTGATGTGGCCTACGGTGAACTTGATGGGACTTATAGAGGCATCGTTATTTCGTGGGTGGTTCCTCGGAAAATCCAAAACTAGGGTTTTTCTCACTACACTTTTGTCGCGGCGACAATGCACAACAAATGGCTGAACTATTTACGGTATATTTCTAAAACCCTGATCTTGAACAACCTGGAAACTTTTCTTAATATCTTTATTCCTTTCCCACATACAGTGGTTCAAAGTTACCCCGCACGTACACGTAAATTATGCACGTAAGAATTAAATAAATTTATTTATGCCGGGTATACCCATCATAAACCATTGATTTAATTAAACTGACAGGTGTACCCGTGAATGAATGAATAAATGTGTTTGTGTAAATTCATGAGCGGTTTCTGAGAAATTCCCAAAAAAGCGTTTTTCAGAATTTATTGCCGTCATCAGCGGACCAAACCACTGTCGTGGATCCAAAGAGTACTGTGCCCAGCAAATGACTACAATTTTTATGATAAATTCACAAGATTCGAGTCTGGAAAAATGTTGAAGAGAAAAAATGATGTAAAGTGTCTCCGTTATCATCAGAAGGGTTCTGGGAAACCATGTTGTAATAGTGAAGCATAAGCAAAATTTTTGTGCTCACAAAGAAATCCGTCTGAGGAGTAAAATTAGTTCTGCGTTATTTCAATTTCACGTAAGTAAACTATTAAGTTCTTTTCACATGGGTGACATCGCTGTGGCAGGGAGAGGAAGAGAAACAGCGAAAAAATGCTCCTGTCGAAGCACCAAAAAGGCGAATATATTCCTCTACACTAAAAGACTCTGACTGTAAAGTGAGGTATCGGCTGCCTCTATCTTCCTTAGCACCTATAAAGTTTTTGCAGAAATATTGGCGTGCGAATCTATTCGCGCTTTTTAATGCTGAATGAGGAGACAGTAGTAGTGGAAAAGGGATGGAGAAGTAATACATACTGGAAGTTAGGATACAGTGGTTGTGGTATAGAAAGTGAGAAGGACACAATGACAGTGGGAGAGACAGAAGGTACTTAGTAGACAGCGAAAGAACCGTGCTAGGTAAAGAGCAAAGGAGACAGTGCCAATAGGAGAGGGATAAAGAGAAGGAGAAAGTGGAGGTTGACGAGAGTCAGTTGTAATGAGAGACAGAGTCTATGTCAACGACAACGATGACGAGGAAGAGAGAATAGTGACAGTTAGAAGAGAAAGCAGCAGTGAGAAGGAATGTATGAGATAGTGAGAGAGAACAAGTGGGAGGCAGTGACAGTGAGAGGAGATGTTAGTAGTTGGAGAAGGAAGAGGCTGTGCTGTGAGACAGGAGAGGGTAGCAGTTGGACAGCCACAAAGAGATAATGACAGCGAGCTGGGCCGAATGAGTGAGTGAGAATTGGCAATTGGGAGTAGATGGTTACGAGAAACTTACGCCGATGGACTAGTGGGTGGCAGCGAGTTACAAATGGATCAAATGGCTCTGAGCACTATGGGAGGCAGTCCCGCGGTTCCGGACTGCACCGCCAGAACCGCACGGCCACCGCGGCCGGCTGTGGATTGTGCGTAAGAGCTGATGCTGGTATGATAGTCACTTGGTACTCTATATCACGAAGAAATTAGCAGTTTTAGAAATGGATAATCTGTGTAATTTTATTTTTCACTTGCGTAAAATTGGATAAGATACAGTTATTACTCTTGTAGTATCATGGATTACGTTGAATTACAGTAGTCGCAGGGCATGGATCTGCTGAAGAACATGCAGGGTGGGGGTCTGGGGATCTGGAATGTGGAAATAAATGGAAACGTAAATTTTTATTTAAAGACAATACAATGTAACAGCTTAAAATTGCGAAAGAGGTTTTATCAAAGTGCTAATGTTAATCATAAAATAACGTAATAAATTAATTTTAATGAAGATACTCTTAATTTTAATGAAGATACTCTTGTATGGAGTCCCGAGTTACCAAACACCACTTTAATCTATGTACACTATTCTCCCGAATAAACAAAGAAAGCACACACAGTGAGTTACAAATTGTAGTCCATTCTGTTCGCTTGCCTCCTAAAATGTGTACCAGTCAAGGCGTCTGAAACATGAAACATGTTGTGGAGTGTAAAGAACTAGCTTACATTAATGCCGTTAATATCATTTGTCGCCCTTCTACAAGTGGGCAACATGAAAAAAAGACTCGTTTCACATCATTGCATTATGGCTCTCAAATAATCTGTGGATTACGTTACCGAATAGCTAGCTAATTGACCAGGTATAAGCCAAAGTATATAAGAGTAAGGAACATTGAGTAATTATCATTAAGTTTTCAAACAGTAGTTAAATTGCATGGTATATAAGTGTTGTCTTTAGCTGAAGTATAGTAGCTTTCTGCGTGAAAAGTTTCAGCGTAATAGGAAACATAATATCCCCTTGTATAAGACGGGGATAGATCGGTAGCGTGAAGTCACAGATTCCCATCACTGACGTGTATAAGCAGTAGAGTACAACGTAGATTCCAATATAACGAATTTTCTTGGCACAGAACAGCGGCGTAATAAATATCAAGTATGGTTCAGATGACATCGCAGATGTGACTCATTAGGGTGCATGAAGGACTGTCGACGTTGAAAGACATGGTGCAGTAGGAATGAAATGAAATTGGATATATTAATCATTTGGTTTGATTATCATTTCGACTATTCAGAATTATGATAAAAGTACAGTAATAATCTGACAGAGGAATCGGGGGAAAATTGAAAATAAATCACATAAGTGCAAAGTGAACATCGTGAAATGGGTTAGTAAACGACAGAACTGCTGAAGACAACATATAGAACTATAAAGGTAGTACGTCTTACCAGTCGTGGGATTTCACAGCAAACGTTTCAGACTTGCATGATAACTCCGAGTGAAGCTCTAAGATGTTAAAGTTGTAAACTGCTTTGACTTCCCTACATATCATTCAGAAGTGGCTCGGTCTCACTATGCTGCAGCTGTTTGTGGGAGAAATACAACGACCTCAATTTGCGGCAGCACCAGCACCTTCCCTTGGCGGGATAAGTTGAAGATCTGTGATGGAGATCTAAGTAGAAGTCCTGCGGTGAAACTCTGTAAAGTGATATGGAGGAGAGAAGAGTAAGAGAAATATTGTTATTTTACTGTACGACGGCGTCTGTCAAGGGAGCCTCAATATACCGCGTTTTTCGTTATAAGTTAGACCTCATTGGTTTGATGCTACTTCTCGCTATATCTGGGCACTCAAAATGCGTCTGTAAGAGCGCAGCGCCCTTTGCCCGAGCTATGTGGAACTTGGTTAACTAATGAAGTTCTTCTTAACAGTGTCCTCGGTAAAATCCGTCCCTCACTCTTTTCGTTTGTTGTACTCTCTGTCTCTTTCTTAAGCCAAAAAATGAACTTCGTTTCGGCATTGCCGTGTTCTCAGTCACTCTGGGAAAAGCTCCAGATGAACCAACGTTTGTATTTCTTATGTTCTTAAACAAAGTGTTTTTTTAAGAGACGTGCGTTTAGTGGCGTCCCATAGTTTTCACTTGCGCGATAGCGATCTCCGGCGTCCGTCCCGAAAGTCGTGTCTCCTTTCGGCAGACAACAGCGCTTCCTACTGAGATTCCTCCTCACTCCATCTCGTAAAACATTCTCGCAGATGGTAGCTACAGCGTGCTCTCGTTGTTGGGGAATTTGCACGGTGGCACCACAGGATGTCAGAGAAAGCTCTGCCAGCCCTCATCCACTGTGTGACCGCCACCCCTCGCGATCCCTTCTCAGAAGTAGTACAGCGAGTGCCCGGCCATCCTGGTGTTTGGTTCATAGGTTGTGTCCTCCAGTTTGATTCCAAACCATTTCTTCACTTCTCAATAGCATGCAGGTCCGTTTTCGTATTACTGCAAACAACGATCATTCGTACATTTAACATCAATTAATTACGGAGGTTGAGAGTGAAACTCTAATTTGAATCTTGTGAATTTACAATTGTTACGACTCAGAAAAACGGTCCCACAATACCAGCCATACTGATTTAGGCTTTCCGTTGTTTTCCTTAATCTGTTGAGGTAAATTCCAGGATAGTTCTCTTGGAAACTACACGGAGGATGTCCTTCCAGATCCCATCCAAGTCTGTGCTCTGTCTCTAACGATCTTGTCGCCGACAGAAAGTTAAGCGCTAATCCTTTTTTCCTTTCATCTAGACAATTATTCAGAGCCTCTGATAGGACATGGTCATAATGTACTTGAAAGCATCATACTGGTATTCGTATGATGTGATTTAGGAAACAATGGACAGTGTCATGACCTGTACTCTTCTCAAGTGCAAGATTTTACTACCAGTATGCCCTTCCACTCGGTTTCAATGATGAAGTTGTGTGAAGCTCAGTGACATGTATAAGTCTCCAGGAGTAATCCGTCATGCATAGGGAAAACCATTTTTGCATCATTCGTAGGTCATGGTAAGAGAATTTTTATCTATTTAATCTTAGTAATGATGTGACCCGCCAGGTTAGCCGAGAGCGCTAATGCGCTGCTTCCTGGACTCGGGTAGGCGCGCCGGCCCCGGATCGAATCCGCCCAGCGGATGTGGTTTTTAGGCGGTTTTTCGCATCTCCCTAGGTGAACACCGGGCTGGTCCCCATATCCCGCGTCAGTTACACGGCTCGCAGACATTTGAACACTTTTGTACTATTCCATGGATTACACTAGTCGCAGACTAATTCCGTCCCGGGAGGGGGGGGGGGGGGGGGTGGCTGCAGGAAGGGCATCCGACTACCACTTCCACTAACATTGCCAAATCCGATTAACCATGCCGACCCTGCCTAACTGCGGGAAAAAGGCAAATGCGAAAGAAAGAAAGAATCTTAGTAAAGATGCATTAAAACACAACATTCATATCCAATATAAAACTTGTGGTTTACGAAGCACAGAACGTGGACATTCCTTTGAATGATACTTGTGTTTTTGTGTGGAGAGTAGTGGCTGATATCAAATGTAAATCGTAGTAGTTCAGCAGAATAAGGATTCGGAGCGGTATTCGGAGTAATTACGATCAGATACGCACCTCTTTTCCCACGTAAATCACTCAAATATCCACGGATGATGATGGAGATCGATGGAAAACGGAATCGAGACAGACTGCATGCAGCACTCTCATTAGAGTGCACGCCACGTAACTTTGCGGGTGGCCGGAGGTTCTGCGCAGCCAGCGTTTAGTGGTGGTGGGGGAGGCAGGTGTTCTATTGTAACCGCACTGTGCGTTAGCTGCGCTCCATTATGCAGTCGCCTGGTGGCTGCCGACCAATAACGTTCAGTATGCACACAAGGAAGGTGACAAGCGCAATAATTTACGCCTTTGTGAGGAAGGCCACATCATTAAAATACGAGGTTGTATAAAATGTATAACGTAGAAAAATAGCAATGCATGGCAAAAGGGATGAACAGTGACAAAAATAACAGACAGCTTACCATTGTTAGTCGTTTCCGTCGATCGGTACAAGAAAATACCGCCGTCAGTAATTTGGAAAAACCGCGACACATTCATTTATCTTTCCTGCAGAAAATGGTTGGCGTCTCACGTGACGTATCCATGCTTTTGCGTGCACTCTAGCACTGACTGATTTATCTCCTAGGTCACTGAAGAATGCGATGGTGTAGCAATTTGCGTACTAGAATCGCATTCGGCAGTGGTAGGATCAAAATGGCCAATCAGCTACTAGACGTAAGATTTTGTGTTTCTTCTCTAAAACAGTCAAGATAAATATCAGGATGGTTCTGTTAACAAAATCATGAACCCATTTAGACTCTTTGTCTAGTTGAGCTTGTATGACGCGCGGGATTAGCCGAGCGGTCTCAGGCGCTGCAGTCGTGGACTGTGCAGCTGGTCCCGGAGGAGGTTCGAGTCCTCCCTCGGGCATGGGTGTGTGTGTTTGTCCTTCATAGATTAAGTAGTGTGTAAGCTTAGGGACTGGTGACCTTAGCAGTTAAGTCCCATAAGATTTCACACACATTTGCACTTTGAGCTTGTGTTTCCTCTGTAATAGTACCGATGCCAGTGGGACACTGAGCCGAAAACTTACAAGCAAAGCCGTCTCTCGCTTCATTTGGCCCTGAAAACGACGAGTGTTCACATATCCAAACATCGGCGGTTATCGTTATGACTTCGAAGCTCTATCAAGACGTACACACAAACACACACATACACATACATCTGCCATACATTATTAACCATTCATCGTTTATTGGACGAATTAGTAACATCTATTATGAAATATTATGTTCTCGAACAGACAGAACATAATATGGAGATCTATATGTCCGTGGTGTGTGTGTGTGTGTGTGTGTGTGTGTGTGTGTGATATCTTAAGCGTGAGGTTGTCTTGAGAGATACGTGAAAAGGAGACGTTAATGTTTGTCTCGATGTTGATGAACTACTTTCGAAACCTGTCACAATATAAAGTCGAAACAAAGGATTTACGACAATGAATCTGAGGTGACACAACCTCACAAATCACTTACCGAAAATTCTTAAATTACCACCATAGTGACTCAGATCTGAAATTGTAGGGTGGTTAGGACTGGTTTCTCGTACAATACCTAAAAAACAGCTGACTCAGTATGACAGATGCTGGGACGACATGGAATGAAATGAGATGGCATATGGTGGACATAGTGATGATATAATTGAGGTAGATAAAGTGTTTGCCATGTTAAACCTTAATTGCTTGGATCAAAAAGGTACAAATAGATTTGAAACGCACTACAAATGAATAAAGAAATAGAGACGTACAAAGACGACGAAAAATGTATAACGAGGTCGAAGTGCAGATGGAGTGTTAAATTTTGAACACTTGCATTGAAGACAATGAGCACTTTTCCAATATTTGCAAAGAGTGAAAATGATGAAATTAGAAACAAAATTTCCTTTCTGGGTCGAAGGCGAGTTATGCGTGAGTAAAGCGATTTGCAAATGCGACGCGATATTCTTGAGTAATGCAAAGTATAATAATTTCGAACGGTTAAAAATGTAGCGAAAATTGTGGAGCAACACCATCACTAGGACTATAACCTGCACCCTTTAGCGTGGAAACTCGTGCGCGAGTTTCAAATGTACCAATAGGAAATCTGACAACGGTACAAGATGTTGAGGGTAGTAATATATGGTTAAGTTGTCCTTTTCGTAAATATGGTTTTGAATATTATTTTCAGCCCAGTACTTGATTACTCAAAGACCACATTTTACAGAGCTGTGTTTCATGTAATGACGATGCAAGATAGAAGAACATATACAACGTCACTTCATCGTCGGTTCGATGGATAGTTGAAATGGAGCATCTATCACTTGTTACTGGAGCCAGGCACTATGCGTTAATTGATACTTAATGGATTTGGATGCGGGTGAATAACAGGGGGTGACCCAAAGCTCAAGAGCTAAGGGCTGAGGAGAGGCGTCAAAGAGAGCGTTCCATGCCACGTGACAAGCCCTTTCCTATCCTCCCCCTCTCCACACCTCCTATTATGCCGTACAAATTATTTCAGTGGCACGCTCCAAGTTCGGTTCTCTGCTGATCTTATCTGCTAGTTATAGGCACATCGCAAAATGTCTTGCGTGACCAGGCGTTTCTGCATTAAATCAGACTATTTATTTTCACGTTCCATCAGTTTAGCTTGCCTGACGGTGCCAGGAAGAACTTAGGACAAAATATTGGGCCCATTAAGTACCGTTAACAGGGAGGAACACAGATAAGATTCCAAACTGCCATGTTGTTTTCGCTGCTGCTCCTTGCATAACGTGACAAACATTAACAAAGTTTAGCTTTCTGTTCAGTAAAAGTGATACTGTAGTTCTCACACAGTAATAAGCAGCTAATACAACTATTTTAAGATCTTTAAAACATCAGCAGTTAGATTACTAATAAGAAAGTATTAGTGATCATAAGGTCCGCATGTCAATTCAATCTGCTAAAAGCTCGGAAAGGAGCTACAGCTATCTACAGAACAGTAAAGTCAGAGAAACAGCCGTAAGATAAATTGGAACGGATGGAAATCAATGCTTTTCAAAGTGATACCAGGTTAGACTAGGGTAACATGGTGGATGGTGGCCAATAGTACAAAGCTACCAATTAAATATTAAACACGGTAAGATTAATACCAAAGTATGTATAGGAGAAATGGAACAATTTAAACTCAGTTGATAGCCGATCTGCACGCTGTAACTTTTTCGAAACATCTCACATGAACGATACATGTTAAACTTGATCAACAGGACTGGAAAAACAATAATAGGGTTTTCAGATGTAGTAATACCCGAATGTTGATTTATCGAGTTTGGTCAGTGATGATCATCTTCAGATCTGAAAGTGAATATCTAAAAGAGTAGATGCAGTAGCTCATGGTCGTGCGGTAGCGTTCTCGCTTCCCACGCCCGGGTTCCCGGGTTCGATTCCCGGCGGGGTCAGGGATTTTCTCTGCCTCGTGATGCCTATGTGTTGTGTGATCTCCTTAGGTTAGTTACGTTTAAGTAGTTCTAAGTTCTAGAGGACTGATGACCATAGATGTTAAGTCCCATAGTGCTCAGAGCCAGTAGATGCAATAAAAACAATAAAAACAAAATGCAGAATACATTCAGCATGTCCTGAATTAAAACTCATTAAATGACATTCAGCATGTTGAAACCTCATGCGCAATGGTCAAGATTAAGTGATGACTGCATTGCTTATTGTTCTCTCAATAAACAACAGAGACCATCTGCACTTACGTATTTACTCCACTACCCATTCTGTCTGACAAATCGTTTACATGCGATGAACACATTAGATGCCCTATTACGCTAAATTGCTTCATATCGGATGTTACTTTCCCTTCCGTAAAACATTCACTATAATATCTACAGATTATTACGCGTAACAAAGGCCGCCCACGGTGGCCGTGCGGTTCTAGGCGCTACAGTCTGGAACCGCGCGACTGTTACGGTCGCAGGTTCGAATCCTCCCTAGGGCATGGATGTGGTCGGTGCCTTAGGTTAGTTAGGTTTAAGTAGTTCTAAGTGCTAGGGGACTGATGACCTCAGATGTTGAGTCCCATAGTGCTCAGAGCAATTTTTTTTTTTTTTTGAGTAACAAAGTACACCGCAAATACAATTGCAGTAACGGAACACCAGAATTCACACACACGTAGACAGAAACAGAAGCGGTAACGAGGAAGTTCGTCATATACAAATCACAGCACAGTCCTAATTGGCAAACAGAACCTTGACGGAGCACACGAACGACACAAGATAGATAGCGCTCAGCACGGTTGGCCTGTGGTCGTTCTCACTCGGCCTGCCGTGACGCTGACGGCAAGCGAAGTAGATGGTCTCGTGGTTGTGCTGCTTCCCCACTTCAGTGAGCCGGTGCCGGAGACGTCAGTGAATAACGGCGTGAGGCCGAACAAGGAGGACTGCCGGTGGAGACAGACTGGTGTGGTCGAGGGAACCTTGGAACCCCCCTCCCCAGGTGAATCCGCGACAGTATTTTGACGGTGTTAGCCTCCAGCGGCTTGTCGGCCACGATAAGACATCGGTGTCGTGGCACTGGGCAGTCAGCCAACACGGCAATTTCTTGATGGTCACTACCGACCGCTGCCCATCAGAAAAAAACTCTGTGATCCTTCTGGTCTGACTTCTCTTCTTACACTAAACCAAAGGTCTCGTGTGTCCTTACACCTTGCAACGCATAATTTCTACTCATCTGATTAGGTGCTCCAGGAGTGAATGTATACTTCGATCTGTCCGGTAAGAGAACGACCCTCTTCCTGGACCACCATCTCCAGCACTGTCACTCAGCTGTCACAATACGTCTAATGTGACGTGCGATTCTGCCCAAGATCCCACGTCGATAATATGACCTCATACAGTTACGGAAAAAGTCACTATACCAAAAGATAATTAATGTAGAGTAATGAAATTTCGGGAATACGTTGGTATAGCTACCATATTTACGTGATTAACATTGCAAGATCACAGGTTAAAGTAATCGCGAGGTAAACCACTCAGAATGTGAAATGCTGGTACATTAATAACCGGTGTAACCATCAAAACGTTGAGTGCAAGCCTGCAAATGTGCATTCATTGTGTTGTACAGCTGTCGGATGTCAGTTTATGGGGTGGAGTTCCGTGTCTGTTGTACTTGATCGATCAATAAAGGGAGGATCCAGTGTGTCTAGCACGCAGACAGGCTGTTGCAGGCACTTAGCTGGTATCCATGTAACAACACAAGGCCATCATTGGCATCAAGGCGGAACCAGCGGTCACCAGAAAACACAACAGACTTCTGCCGTCCGATGAGCTTTCGCTTGACACCACTGAAGTCGCAAAAGGCTGTGGTGTGTGGTCTGTGTAAGGCATGCTGCAGGGAATTTGGCTCGGATATGTCCTTCAAGTAACCGATTTGTAACAGTCGTTTTGTACCGTGGTGCCAACTGTTACTCAAATTGCTGCAGATGCAGTACGATGCGACACAGTCATTCTCTGATTACGATTGTCTTCCCTTTCAATACTGGCACTTGGCCACCCGGAGCCCGCTTTTTTCCGACCGTATATTCTTTTGTAAGCAGTCATGCACAGTGCCTACATTCCTGCAGATCTGTCTGCAGCATCGCAGAGGGTACATCCAGCTTCTCGTAGCTCTATTACACGACCTCGTACAAACTGAATGAGATGTTGATAGTGGCGTCTGATTCTAATTAAAGGCATCCTTGACTAACATCAACTCACTACGTCCAATGTCAAAGGTATCTTACGCTGACGACCGTTACAAAATATGTTTAAACGATCCTAATTGATTCTTGAAATTATCCCGGCGTAAAGAGTACTGCATGAAATTTCCGAATTGCAGCCTGATAACATTGATTTCTTGCCACGATACTGCGGCTGACAACCATTCAGCCATCTTAAGGCGGGTGTTTTGCACTGGAGATCGCTACTTCAAATCGCAGCATTTATGCGAAAAACTGGCGAGAAGACGCTTGCGCAAAGACAACCGCTACAGGAGCGACCGTTTCCTTAATAACTGAATCCAGGAAGGACCTCGTCGAGGCCAAGATTTCCGTGGCAACGTAATCCATGGAATGTCCCGTGGAGATACTATGCTCGATTATGGCTGCGAAAGGCGAGTGTGGCCATCATGTTCAACACATCTCTCACGCACTGTGGGGCATTTCGTTTACCGCAAGCCCACGCATACAAACCTGTATTTGCAGGTGTCTAGCTGCCACCAGCCATCACAAACTATGGGCCTCCTTCAATTTTTGGTTCACTGAACATGTGTCTGATGGTGACAGCCTTGAAAACGAGCTGAAAACCTACAATTAGTGTTCAGAGATAATGGATATTCTCCACATCATATCACCACAGCTTTAAGGAAGAAGAAATGTGACCATCCACGTTATCGAGAGGAGAACGAGCGGTTCAAGTCTGGGGCGTTCCTCCCCTTTGTCGACTATATTTATTCGAAATCATGCAGAATTTTATGAAAACTTCAAATCAAAGTAATCTTTCGCCCACCTACGATGGTGAGCCAAATGAAAACCTTAAATTTGTAATAACAAATAGAAATTTCGCGCCGTTATCCTGTAAGTTGGTAAGCGTGCTACAAACAGCGTGCAGAATGGCCTGTAGGTGGCAGCATAGTGCAGATGCACACATACCGTCGCGGTATCAGTATACAGGTGGCCGCCCCACTTGCGACTTGCACCAGGGAAGAACAGCGTTGTTATTCGGTTTTTGCGTAGTGAAGGTGTGAAATTCATCGACGAATGAACGTTCAGTACAGTGATGCAATTTTGTCACAGTAGCAAGTCTAAGAATGGAGTAGAAAGTTCGCAAATGGTGTGACTTCACTGGAAGTGAAGTTGTGACTCCACTGAACATAGCAGCAGTTGAAACCATAGTGAAGGAAAATCGCCGAGTGACACTGAATGACATTGTAGCATGTTTACAGATTAGTCATGGGTCAGCGTACCACATTGTGCATGATGTGCTCGAGTTTCACAAAGTATCTGCAAGATGGGTGCCACGGCAACTGACTCCTGAAATGAGTGAACGAGGTTTGATGCCTGTGAAGAACTTTGGTGCTTTGAACGAGAAGGTGACGGCTTCTTTGCAGGAACCGTTACTGGGGATGAATCCTGGGTTCATTTCCACCAACCGGAATGTAGAGAGCGAGCAAGGAACGGCGCCATTCCTCACCGCTAAAGGGATTTCCGTCTGTTTAGACCACTCAAAGACGCAATGGGAGGAAATAAGTTCCATTGTGATGAAGAGGTACGCCATGTGGTGCATGAGTGGTTGCGCGGGCTAACAAAAGAATTTTTTTCTAAAGGAATTTATGCACTTTGTAAGCGCTGGAGGACTTGCATTGAGCCTGGAGGAGATTATGTTGAAAAGTGATACAGCTTTGTACCATTTCTGCACAATAAATAATATTTTAAAAAATATTATTCATTTGACTCACCCTGGTACAAAGACGTGTGCTCTTCCGGCAAAGGACGATCTGGGATTGCGGAAGGCTGGAATCTGCAGAATACCTTGCCAGTGCTGCAGAGCCTTCATTGACCAAACAATGCACACAGTGCGTGAGAGATGTGTTGAACATGATTGCCATGCTCGCCTTTTGCAACCCAGGAAGTCAGCCATTACTGTTCATTATATCTCCACTGGACATGATTACTCCGCTACGGAAATATTTTCTCGACGAGATCCTTTTATAATTCGATTATTGAGGAATCGGTGGGAATACATTTAGCGCAAGATCTTATTATTATAATGATGGCGGCTTTCAACAGGATAACGCATGGGACCAGGTGATATCTTTAAATTTTTCAGAAATAAGACATTTAATTACCAATGACAAGTTCAGCGATATTTAATTTCATCCATTTTGATACCTGAATTTTAACTGTGCATGTAGTATCCCACTATGCATGCGCCTGCGCGCCATCGATGCAGCAATATTCGAAATGGGTGCGCAACTCGACAGAGGTCGCTCATGTAGAATTTTTGTTTGCGTGTGTATCTTCACGATTTTTTTTTTTTTTTTTTTTTTTTTTTGTGTAAAGGTAGCGATGTGAACGAGCAATCTCCATCTCGAGGACTGGATCCGCTCAAATTACAAATTGGAAGGTTCCGCCTCCTGGGCTACTCTCAAGGTGCAACCGACGTTTTTGGAAGAGAACCCCCTTGCCTACCACCCAGCCACCCCACTTCGCTGTCTGCCACTGCTGTCTGTCCGCCGGTTGCCGTCGCTGCTCGCCGCCAGCACCCAGTGCTCGCCGCCGCCACCACCTCTGCCTGGTGCTACTCATCACCACCTGGTGCTCACCCCAACCGGCCAGTACTCGGCATCACCACCCGGTGCTCGCTGCCGCCTCCCCCCTCTCCCTCTTCAGCAATCCTGTCGCCAGTGGACAACGCATTCCATCATGGACACCTCCACTGCCACCATCATTTACAAATCCCCTTCCCTGGCACCCACCTTTATATCGCTTTATATCGTGGAGTGCCTTCTATAGTCTTTGCCCAACTACTCCATTTCTCCTCCTCCTAGTCTCCTCCTATCTCCACCCATCCCTGTATCCCCACCTGTTGGTTTCCCCTGCTCCTGCTCCTTCCCAACATCCTACCACTATCACCTGTTGGGAAGACTTCCCTTCCCCCATCACCACCCTCTCTGTTAAAACCACACCTGCTTCCACCCCACCAGAGTCAGTGCCCATTGCCCTATAGTCGCCACCACAGAGCGCCCCTCATCCATTCACAGTGCTGCTGCCTCTCAAGACGAGCCTGTCTCCGACCACCTCTTTGTACAACTAGTTCCTCTCTCTTCCTCCCAGGCCACATCTGCAAAAGAGCCTCCCAAGCACCCAAGTAGTGACCTCCTCCAAAAACCACTGCCGACCCCTCTTCCTTTTGAACCTCACATGGATATCCTCGCACATCCCCAGCCTCCACGCTGTATACCTTCAGCCTTGCCAACCCCGATCCTAAATTCCTAGATGCCTGCACCATCACCCTTGAAATCTGTAAGTACATCCCCAGTGCCCCCAATACACAACTTATCTACTGCATCAAATCCCTTATCCTTAGATGATGCTCTCCTTGTCAGCCCCAACCCCCTCATCTTCTCTCAACCCTCAACGCCATGATCACGAAACTCAGCCCTGTAGTCACAGAGGTGGAGATGTTGGCGGAAGTGAATGACAACCCTGTCCTGGAAATCCATTGGGCCCCCTATATTTATAACAACTCCAGCCCTACCTTCCTCATGTGTGTCTTCACCAAATCTTCCTCATCCACAGAGAACCTCCTCACTCAGAGAGCCTTGATTTTCCACTGCTGCCACACTGTTGACCCATCCCATTCCCCTCTTCAATCCTACCACTGCCAACAGTGTCTCCTCTACAGTGACTGCCTCACTCAAAACTGCAAGTACCTCCCCCCCCCCCTCCAAACCTGCCCCCATTGTAAAGCCTCCCAATTTCTTTAGCAGTGTCCTAACCTCGCCTCTCCTCCTTCCTGCAACACCTGCAATGAACCCCACCCCTTCTACTCCTCCAAATGCAACACCTCCCACCAACCCTGAACTCACTTCCCCATTTGCCCCATCGATCAGCCCATCCATCCCAACAATTACCTCTGCCCTCCCCCTATGGCTGAAGATATCATCCAGTTCCTGACCATCATCCTGCAGAATACCCACCCCTTCCAGCTGCCCCACACCCACCAGCAGATCTCCCCCTTGCCAACTGCTCCATTTGAATGTCGATGCCACCTACTCTTACAACCAGGCCCACTTTACCTCCACCAACCGACACCTTCATTTCAGCCCCACTCTCCTCACCCTGCTTCCTTCCTCCCACCCACCTGCTGTCACATCAACAGTATCATCGCCTATTTAAAGCCATTATGACTATATTTCGACCGTGACTGTATCAAAAATTATGAAAAAGTTTATTTAAATAACCGCTACCAGTCACAAAATTTGTTACTACTGTATTATTTATTGAGCAACATGTTTCGGGGAATACCCCATCTTCAGGCTCAAAGGCCTTACAAAAATGTTAAAATATGTTTTTGTAAGGCCTTTGAGCCTGAAGATGGGGTATTCCCCGAAACATGTTGCTCAATAAATAATACAGTAGTAACAAATTTTGTGACTGGTAGCGGTTATTTAAATAAACTTTTTCATCATCGCCTATACCTAAAAATTTGCTCCCTCCCTGTCAACTAGTACATCTTTATGCACATCCTGTCCCAGTACCATGTCGACGCCTTTATCCTGAATGAAACCCTCTTCCTACCCCACTATATTGTCTGCACCTCTCTGTATCACTTTCACCTCACTCGCAACCCCTTCCCTTTGCACAAGGTAGTGTCGCTATTGGCCACGTGAAGCATCTCTCTGTCTGGCCACAAACCCTACTCAATGAACCGATCAAATACCTTCTCGCCGTCCAGGGTGGCCGAGCGGTTCTAGGTGCTACTGTCTGGAACCGCGCGACCGCTACGGTCGCAGGTTTGAATCCTGCCTCGGGCATGGATGTGTGTGATGTCCTTAGGCTAGTTAGGTTTAAGTAGTTCTAAGTTCTAGGGGACTGATGACCTCAGAAGTTAAGTCCCATAGTGCTCAGAGCCATTTGAAAAACCTTCCCCTCAGCATCTTTGTCCATGCCTCACCATCAGCTGTGCCAGTATCTATATCTATCCTACAGCTCCTCTCTGCTATGACTTCCTTGACCATGTTGATTGTACCTTCTCCACCTATGTGACTGCCGCTGACCTCAACATCCACAGCTGCGAGGCTGCACCAGTTCCTTGCTACCTTCATGGTGACCTCGTTCCTCTCCCACAGCACAACTGTCCTGAAAGTAACTTCACCCTGGATATCATCCTCACTTCCCCAAACCTCCTCGATCCCATTGATAGTGACCACCTCCCCATCCTTCTCACCATCTCCTCCACCCAAGGGCCCCTTCCAGCCCCCTGTCCTGCTGCCCCTCCATAGTCTGTCCATGACTACTGCCACACAGACTGGGATGCCTACCGAGAATCCATTGACTCACATGTCGAAAGCCACCCCCTTACCTTTCACAATCTAACTGGCATCTCCCATGCCTCTTCCTTTCTCCAGAATACCATCACTGACGCTGTGGAGCCCCACATTGCTATCAAACTTATCCACCCTCACGACTCTATGCTTCGTCCACAGGCCATCCTTCTTCTTTGTCAATCCTGCAGGCTCTACCCCTCCTTCTTCTGCACCTGTGACTGGGATACACTCCTCCACCACTGGCAATTACAATGACATATCCGGAACCTCCTTCCATTAAAGAAACATCAGGACTGGCGCCAGATATGTATACGCCTCAACTCCACCCTCCATGTCAACTCCTCCAAGCTCTGGCCAGCCTTCCACTGCCTTACTGTAGCCTTTCTGGTACCTTCTTCAGTACTACAATCGCGCATTTCCCTGAAAACCTCAGTAATGCTAAACATTTTCCTTCCCGCCTATTATTATTTATTTATTTACACATCAAGTTCTGTAGGACCAAATTGAGGATCAAATCTCCAAGGTCATGGAATGTATCAGTACATGAAATTACAATATAAAAATAATAATAGATAAAAATGAATGTCTTAAGTCTTCTCCATTCCTGATGATCCCTATTTTGATTACTCCTTCTTCCCTACCATCCGTGAATGCACTGATACTTCTGTTCCACCACTTGTCCCTAGTTTCCGGTACTTTGATCAGTTACCCCCTCAAACATAGACATTCCCATTATTGCACATGGCATCAATTTCGTCCTTCCACTCCAAACGCAACACCGTCCCTAGTCACAATGGTGTCACCTATGCCCATCTCAAGGAATCCCCCCAATCCTTCCTGGCTGACATAGCTACACAATACAACATCCCCCTCTCCACTGGCTTTTACCTTGACCTCTGGAAGACTTCCCACGTCTTGTTGTTCCCTAAATCCAACAATCTTCCCTCTGACACCTCTTCCTATTCTCCCATCTGCCTCACCTTCGTTTTCAGTAAGGTCTTAGAGTGCATCTTCTCCCACCATTTTAATCACCACCTTAACTAGCACCACCTCCTTCCCCTTACCCAGTGTGGCTTGCAGCCCTCCTTCTCAGCTGACAACCAGCTCCTTAACCTTACCAATCTTCTTTCCCCTCCACGTAACTCCCATTGCTCCTCTATCTTTGTTTCTGTTGACCTCCAGAACACCTATGACAATGTCTGGCATCCCGGCCTCCTCTTCAAACTCCAGACCTATGCTCTCCCCGTCAGTTTCGTCCTTCTCGTTGCTTTCTTCCTCTCCCATCGTCCTTCCTATATCACTATCCACAAACCCAATCCCATACTTTCTACCCCACTGCCAGCATGTCCCAAGGCTCTGTCTTGTCCTCTCTATCTCCTGTATACTGCCGATATGCCCAAACTTCCCCCAGCTGTTCATCTCCTCCTGTTTGCTGATGAAACCATCTTCCTTGCTATTTGTCATAGCCTTCAACGGTCTCAACATACACTTGAAACCCACCTCGGCCACTTCACTGCCCACCCACTCATTCTGGATCCTTGATTTTTACCTCTCCATTTATGGTCATCATATCCACCTCACTCCAAGCCGGAAATCTCGTCCTCACCCTCGACTGATACCTCACCTCGACTTCCCATCTCCTTATGACTCAACAGAAAGCCCACAATATACTCCTTCTCCTGAGACTTCTGTCTGGCCGGACATGGGGACTGCATCCTTCCACCATCCTTCGCACCAACAAATCCTTCATTGCCCCATCCTTTTCTATGCCAGTGTTGCTTGGATTTCCACCTCTCCCAGATTCTATAAAGCCTTCCAAATCTTAGAATGCACTCCACTTCGCCTTCCAAATCTTCCTTCCATTCCTCACATGGCTCCTCTATGACCTCATCCCCTTCCCCCATCTTCTTCTTTTCCTCGAACATATCTGCATCCTGTACATCGTTTGCAGACTTGATGCCCCACACCCGCCGGAGTCTTCCCTCTTCTACACTCCCAGCCCGTTGCCACGCCTTTACCATTGGGTCCCGCTCTTTCTCCACCTCCATACCCTTGATCTCCTTTCCCAAGACGGCTTCCAGTACCTACCCTACTGCATGATGAGCTTCGCCCTGATCTCTACCCCTCCTACCAACTCTAACCCTACCTTCCCCCTCCTACTTCTCAGGGCACTCTCTCCCCTGCCATTCACCTCCCCTGAGCAGTTTTCCTCACTTCTTTTCATTGTCATTAGCTGCCTCAGGAGAGAGAAAGGGATGGTAAAAGGGCGGAGGCCAATATCATTTTATTCTATTTTGAAAATCGTGTCCCACACCTCGATATGCACAGCGTATCTTATCACTCAGTCACCAATTCTTACTAGTGCAGTTGACTCACTTGTACCGTCTCTGGTTGCCAAAAAATGAGCTACAAACGCATATAAAAGGCACTCTGGAAGCAATATTAATTCAGTGTAGACAAACAACATGGCAAATACAGACAAACAACAAAGTTCATTCAATTACATACAATTAAAACTACTCAAAGAAATACATAATCAATAAAAAATTCATAAATCCTAGAAAAATAATTTTTTTTACAGGAAACATAGTCAACAGGACAATAAAATACAGAAAAAACTACTGTACTCATAATGTGGGTATACTGTGTCAATCTGAATCTTTGGTGGCGTGACACTGACATTTCTTAACGTTTTATCCGATTTATAAATGTTAAGGGTATGGAAATGTATTTGTGCCAACACAATATAAAACAAATGTACATGGACAATTTACACATAAATAGTGAATAACTACGACACCTATCCTCAATTAAGACAAAACATGAACAGGAAAAACATATTAATTAAATTAACCCTAGCTTCCAGTCGTATAAATGATCATAGCAATTTTATGAGAAGGTCAATTTAAATAACTTTGAGTGAATAAAAAAAGTAGCAAAGTGAATAAAATGTGATGGTAATACATTGTAAAAGACGCTTAAAACAGATGAATCTTATTTCTCTAAAAGCCAACATTTGTAAATAATATGTGCTTGGAAGAAAAGAAACTCCTAACTGTAATGTAAGCACGAAATTAGATACGTAAAAAAATAAAAAAAGAAACATTGGTAAAAAATAAATAAAAAATTCAATGAACATTTCGCTAGAGGTCAACAGAAAGCAATCATATTAAATTAACAGTTCCTGTCTCATGAGTCTTATATTATGCACAATAAAACCTGCAAAGAATTTCTAACTATATACACAGAATAAAGACATCCAACATTGTGCCCTCGCAGCACACGAATTATTGTTTACGAGAACATCATCAAACAAGTTACGCGAAGTTCAGAGTTGAAGTCATATGGACTTTCGGATTGTCGCTCAATACATTCCTTTAACTACCGTTTGTGCAAAATTTTTGGTATTTTTCGATCTAATTTTTTTTCTTTACTTTGAACTTGGTATTCTTTGTTTTTGTAATTCCATATTCAACCATGTTCCTTCCCGTATTTAATTAATCATTGTTGCTTTCCGACTTACCCACTGATTTCAGTATGTAAATTATGGAAATGAGATGTACTTTCTTTGGTACAAGTTACACATGCCATGATATTGTACTTCAAGTCGCTTTCAATACCATATAGATCACACACCGTTTCTTTGCTTGCTTACACTGTTTAACATACAAGTTTTAAAATTATTTCTAGAGATAGTTTCGGAAATTATTTTAAAATTTATTGAAATTTCTATTGCCAACGAGAAAACGTGGTAATACATGGGCTTGTATGTCACATGACTCGTAGATATCGAGTTGTGGCATTCGATACTTCTCTGAAGTTGCAGGAATTGAGAGAGATCGGTTGCAATCAATAAGGGTTAGAAAGTGATGCTATTGTCGTGGTGTTCCTTTCGTGGTGCCATACAGCCATCCAAGTGGTACAGATCAGGGCTGCCACACAACCGATTGCTAATAGTGTACTATTAAATTCTCCTACATGTGACAATTCCTTCCCACCCTCTTCCTGCAGGATGATCACAACAAATACATCTGTGTAAAGGAATGAATAATGAATAACTGATCTATACAACGATGATTTTAACTTTTGTCATCTGTGATTCTTTGCCAGACCATTGAACGATTAGTAGAGTTAATGTGTTATGCCTGATGTTCCCTTCTGCAGCGAGTACGCATTTTGAAGCTTTGAATCATGACTTGAATAAATTCTAAATCATGTGGATTTCCTTACTTTCATTAAATTATAAGTAGCAATCCTACTTTTCTTGATTTAATGTGTGAACTGAACGCATATAGAGGTTGGTTTGTGGGATTGAGGGGACCAGACCATATAGAGGCGAGCCTGTTATTCTGGTACGGTTGGGACTATAAACTTGAACAGATTGTCGTGAGTTACGGAATAGCGGGAGGCGTACTTGTTGTTGCACAATCCAGTGAGTACCACGCAGGAAAGAAAAAGATAGAAAAGACTCATTGTCATCTTGCATGTTAATTCTTCTTGCAGTGACATAGCTCTCACCCCACGTCCTACTACATTTCCCATTTCATAAAACTGTTTTCAAGTTTGTTTCCTTTGTACAGTTCTTCTGTAAATTCCTTCCACTTTTCAGTGTTTGCTACTTTGTTTAGTAATGGCTTGCCATCTGAGTTCTTGATATTGATAAAGTCACTTCTCTTTTCACTGAAGGGTTCTATAATTTCCTACATCTGGGATATATTTCTACAGTAGTTTTGCATGCCTTTACAACTTTGCATTTCTGCTCTAGCCATTCTTCATTTGCCATTTTGCTGACAGCAGCTCTGTACGAAGTGGCCATAGTCATGGAGAGTTACGGCACAATCCGTGCTACACCAGCCCGTGACGATGGATTGTGTTTGCCCAGTAACGGCTTTCAGCGCTGCTACTTTCGTCAATAATGCATCACTCAACTTCTTCTTCTCCCAATAACATGCCTGTCTGTCTCTTCAAGGCTGCAATCGTATCGTGCAAGGACGCAGCACAAGTTTCTGGCATTTGCGTAACCTCCATCTGCCGTTGTTTGAAGAAACAATAAGGAAACTGAACCCATAATGCACAAATAAGAGACAAACTACATTAAACCTTGCCCCATATCATATCTCAACGGCAGCTTGTGCGACACTGTGCCTCGTGGCCAGACTTTCTACGTATGTTACATATGGTTCACAGAGCCTAGATATACAATATCTCGTGTCCAGACAAATTACAGTATGGGCACCTCACCGGCTGGAAGTAAATTTCCTTACAATTTCCTCATGACTGAGACAGGTCCTCAGGCTCCTGTAACTTAGCAAATGATAGTTTCAAGAACATGTGGCAATAATGACGCTCGACCATGGCCGTAAAAAAGACCAAAAAGAGACACTCACTGCACCACATAGTGGTGAAATCCACAATGTAGCAGTTGAACTTGAGTAGGAGCTGGACAGACAGTGTCAGCTACTGATGCTATACACATGCGGGTGTGGAACCTGGAGTAGAAAACTCCACTACTGGCAGCCACTTACTCACACAAGATATAGAGAGCTGCACCTTGGCCTCTGCACTCGTTATGATAGTGTCTTGTGCGACAGTAGGATCTGTCGAACGCCTGAAAAATGCCTGAAACAAGTACAGTGTCTTCTTCTCCAGACAATCGGTAGTTTGGCGAGCCAGAAGAGACTCGCCAGTTAGTCTCTGCTGCCGCAACTCACTTCAGACACCAGAGTAAAGATGCACAGGACTCCACTGACTGTGATCGGATTCGAACATGGGTTCTCTGCCGGGCATGAGGAAGTGGATGGTGACGGCGCGTCCATGGATGTCTCCTGAAGGCAGGATAACATTTACTGTTCAACAGCAATACATTAGTTGTTTCCCCTCTGGGCGAGATTTACCTTCCGCTCGTAATATTGTAGGCAGAGACTCCTGGCTTTAGCTAACTTAATCGATGTAATGATTCGATCCTCTACATAACTGTGTAATGTGTTGAATATGCTTAGTGAGTTACAAATGTTATGTAACATGCCGTTTACACTCACATCAAAAAAAGGTTTCCCATCACCCCGGTTCCCAGAACGCCTGAAGATAGACGTTGACTGCCGATATTATATCACAGGCACAGTCCCTTTGACTGTTAACAGATGTCAGTAAACCCGCCCAAAGATGTAAACAACCATTCACGAGCAGCGCCTATTAGACGAAGGGGGACCGACAGTCAATCAGTTCCAGTCATTCCACCAGGAAGGAGGTACACAGCTCGTGTTGTCTGTACTTCAACCAAGCCTATACGGCCAATACCGTTGTTCGATCGCGTTCGGATTGTTACGTTGTGCCAGGAAGGGCTCTCAACAAGGGACGTTCAAATGGTTCTAATGGCTCTGAGCACTATGGGACTTAAATTCTGAGGTCATCAGTTCCTTAGAACTTATAACTACTTAAACCTAACTAACCTAAGGACATCACACACATCCATGGTCGAGGCAGGATTTGAACCTGCGACCGTAGTAGTCGTGCGGTTCCAGACTGTTGCGCCTAGAACCGCTCGTTCACACCGGCCGGACAACAAGGGAAGTGTCCAGGCGTCTCGGAGTGAACCAAAGAGGTGTTTTTCGAACATGGAGGAGATACAGAGAACACGAAATGTCGATGACATGCCTCGCTGAGGCCGCCCAAGGGTTACTACTGCAGTGGATGACCGCTACCTACGGATTATGGCTCGGAGTAACTCTGACAGCAACGCTACCATGTTGAATAATGCTTTTCGTGCAGCCACAGGACGTCGTATTACGACTCAAACTGTGCGCAATAGGCTGCATTATTCGCAGCTTCACTCCCGACGTCCAAAGCGAAGTCCATATTTGCACTCACGACACCAGGCAGCGCCGTGGAGATGGGCCAAACAACATGCCGAGTGGACCGCTCAGGACTGGCATCACGTTCTCTTCACCGGTGATTGCCCCACATGCCTTCAACCAGACAATCGTCGGAGACGAATTTGGAGGCAACCCGGTCAGGCTGTAAGCCTGCGATGCACTTTCCAGCGAGTGCAGCAAGATGGAGGTTTCCTGCTGTTTTGGAGTGGCATTGTGTGGGGCAGACGAACGCAGCTGGTGGTCACGGAAGGCTCCGTAACAGATGTACTATACGTGAATGCTATCCTCCAACCGATAGTGCAACCATATCGGCAGCATATTGGCGAGGCATCCATCTTCATGGACGACAGTTCGCGCCTCCTTCGTACACATATTGTGAATGACTTCCTTCAGGTTAACGACATATTTCGACGGGAGTGGCCAGCATAAAACATGAACCCTATGCCTGGGATAGATTGAAAAGGGCTGTTTACGGACGACATGATCCACCAACCACTCTGAGGGATCTACGCCGAATCGCCGTTGAGGTATGGGACAATCTGGACCAACAGTACCTTGATGAACTTGTGAACAGTATGCCACGACGAAACTCTTTTCTTGCCATTGCCAGCCTACATTTTAGATCCCCTATACTTCAGTCATCTTCAGTTATGAAACTTCCTGGCAGATTAAAACTGTGTGCCCGACCGAGACTCGAACTCGAGACCTTTGCCTTCCGCGGGCAAGTGCTCTACCATCTTAGCTACCGAAGCACGACTCACGCCCGGTACTCACAGCTTTACTTCTGCTAGTATCCGTCTCCTGCCTTCCAAACTTTACAGAAGCTCTCCTGCGAACCTTGCAGAACTAGCACTCTTGAAAGAAAGGACATTGTGGAGACATGGCTTAGCCACAGCCTGGGCGATCTCATTCTGGAAACATCGCCCGGGCTGTGGCTAAGCCATGTCTCCGCAATGTCCTTTCTTTCAGGAGTGTTAGTTCTGCAAGGTTCGCAGGAGAGCTTCTGTAAAGTTTGGAAGGCAGGAGACGGATACTAGCAGAAGTAAAGCTGTGAGTACCGGGTGTGAGTCGTGCTTCGGTAGCTCAGATGATGTCAGAGGGTTACGTGCCCTCTGTAATAAAAAAACTGAGTCAAACGATCAACACACAACGAACATAAATGGATGTCTTACGACGTCCGTCCCGAGCAGATGCAACGAACACATGCGAACAAAATGAGATTAAAAAAAAAAAGAAGAAAAGATGGTAGAGCACTTGCCCGCGAAAGGCAAAGGTCCCGAGTTCGAGTCTCGGTCGGGCACACAGTTTTAATCTGCCAGGAAGTTTCATATCAGCGCACACTCCGCTGCAGAGTGAAAATCTCATTCTGGAATCATCAGTTATGTTGCTACCCAAACAGCAAAACTCATCTACTGCTTTAAGTGACCCGGTTCCTAATCTAATTCCCACAGCATCACCAATTTAATTAATTCGACTCCATTCCTTTACCCTTGTTTTGCTTTTGTTGATGTTCATCTTATCTCATCATTTCAAGATACTGTCCATTCCATTCAACTGCTGTTTCTATTTCCTTTCTGTATCTGATAGAATTTTAATAAATACGAGCTTCGAAGTCCTTACTTCTTCTCCCTGGATTTTAACGCCTATTCCAAATTTTACTTTGGTGTCCCTTACTCCTTGTTCAAAGTACAGATTGTATACCATCGAGGATAGGCTACAATCCTGCCTCACCCACTTCTCAACAGCTGTTTACCTTTCATGTGCCTCGACTCCTGTAACTGTCGTCAGTTTCTGTACAGGTTGTAAATAGCCTTTCGCTCCCTGTATTTTACCCCTGCTACCTTCATAATTTCAAAGAGAGTATTCGAGTCAGCATTGTCAAAAGCTTTTTCTAAGTTTACAAATGCTTTAGACGCAGATTTGCCTTTCCGTAACCTATCTCCTAAGAACGGTAGTAGTACACTCCTGGAAATTGAAATAAGAACACCGTGATTTCATGGTAACAGGAAGGGGAAACTTTATTGACACATTCCTGGGGTCAGATACATCACATGATCACACTGACAGAACCACAGGCACATAGACACAGGCAACAGAGCATGCACAATTTCGGCACTAGTACAGTGTATATCCACCTTTCGCAGCAATGCAGGCTGCTATTCTCCCATGGAGACGATCGTAGAGATGCTGGATGTAGTCCTGTGGAACGGCTTGCCATGCCATTTCCACCTGGCGCCTCAGTTGGACCAGCGTTCGTGCTGGACGTGCAGACCGCGTGAGACGACGCTTCATCCAGTCCCAAACATGCTCAATGGGGGACAGATCCGGAGATCTCGCTGGCCAGGGTAGTTGACTTACACCTTCTAGAGCACGTTGGGTGGCACGCGATACATGCGGACGTGCATTGTCCTGTTGGAACAGCAAGTACCCTTGCTGGTCTAGGAATGGTAGAACGATGGGTTCGATGACGGTTTGGATGTACTGTGCACTATTCAGTGTCCCCTCGACGATCACCAGAGGTGTACGGCCAGTGTAGGAGATCGCTCCCCACACCATGATGCCGGGTGTTGGCCCTGTGTGCCTCGGTCGTATGCAGTCCTGATTGTGGCGCTCACCTGCACGGCGCCAAACACGCATACGACCATCATTGGCACCAAGGCAGAAGTGACTCTCATCGCTGAAGACGACACGTCTCCATTCGTCCCTCCATTCACGCCTGTCGCGACACCACTGGAGACGGGCTGCACGATGTTGGCGCGTGAGCGGAAGACGGCCTAACGGTGTGCGGGACCGTAGCCCAGCTAGAGACGGTTGCGAATGGTCCTCGCCGATACCCCAGGAGCAACAGTGTCCCTAATTTGCTGGGAAGTGGCGGTGCGGTCCCCTACGGCACTGCGTAGGATCCTACGGTCATGGCGTGCATCCGTGCGTCGCTCGGGTCCGGTCCCAGGTCGACGGGCACGTGCACCTTCCGCCGACCACTGGCGACAACATCGATGTACTGTGGAGACCTCACGCCCCACGTGTTGAGCAATTCGGCGGTACGTCCACCCGGCCTCCCGCATGCCCACTATACGCCCTCGCTCAAAGTCCGTCAACTGCACATACGGTTCACGTCCACGCTGTCGCGGCATGCTACCAGTGTTAAAGACTGCGATGGAGCTCCGTATGCCACGGCAAACTGGCTGACACTGACGGCGGTGGTGCACAAATGCTGCGCAGCTAGCGCCATTCGACGGCCAACACCGCGGTTCCTGGTGAGTCCGCTGTGCCGTGCGTGTGATCATTGCTTGTACAGCCCTCTCGCAGTGTCCGGAGCAAGTATGGTGGGTCTGACACACTGGTGTCAATGTGTTCTTTTTTCCATTTCCAGGAGTGTATCAGTATTGCCTCACTTGTTGCTACACTTCTCTGGAATCCAAACTGGTTTTCCCCGTGTTCGGTTTCTATCAGTTTTTCCATTTTTCTGTAAAGAATTCCTGTTAGTATTTTGCAACCATGACTTGTTAAACTGGTAGTTCAGTAATATTCACATTTGTCGGCACATGCTTTCTCTGGAATCGGAATTATTTTAATAACTGTCCAGGTGGAAAATATTGTCCTTTCTAAAATACTGCAGGACTGTGGACGCAAGTAAACATAAGATAATAAAGCTATGATAGACACAAATGATCTATAGATTGTGGTCGCCGTCAGCAAGCGCTTACACACTATTTTCTCGCAGATAGCTAAAAGTTTGTGAGACAGCAGGAACTGTCCACTTAACTAACTGCAGGCAGCACATAACGATGAACACTTTTTTTCCTCTGTGAAATCTGACGCCGAAACGCCTACGTCCGGGTCTCGTCGAGGGCGCGGACTTTTCCAAACGAGGGAGGGGGTGGCCTCTCTGAGCAGAGGCGGATCGCAACTCCCCCTCACTGCCCCGTGCCCTGTCGCTGCAGACAATCCGCCATTAACGAGCGCCATTACTGGCGACTCCTCGTAATTTCCCAACGGGTGGGCGGAAAAGGCGCCGTTCCGCCTCTTCTACGTTACAAGAGTTGCGCATAATGGCAACCTTCACAGGACGGGCCGAATTAGGCAGGTTCTTCATCGCATGTGTCTACGTGCTTAGCAGTGTGATGTTATGGATCTATCGTGAAGGCGTCTTGATTTTATTCATATGAACGACTTGGAACGAGGGATACATTTAACACTGGCTAACAAAAAATGCTCATATTCCCAACGAGACATGCCCTTTCAATTGGTGTCAGTGAGTCACTCTTGTTGATGGTACGGTTTCTTTCAATAGGTAAGGCGCTGGTTCTGTCATGTTAACATGGTCTGGCAAAACTGCTGCTACATTTTCAGTCATTCTGTGCTCCATTCTCATTTTTGTTTACTTACTCCAATTAAACAGATTATGTAGACAGATGACACTCTCACTTTAAAGAAAATACTCTGTCTACTAGAACCAAGTCCACTGACATTTCAGAACGCTCACCACTTACACATCCCTCACTGTACTGATTTACTGGAATGTAATGGACTAGAAGTCATAACATAACAAGAAGGATATATGAAATTAAACGATTCAGCTGCATGTCAGTAATGACTTAACAGGAATTTCAGTAGCTTAGCAATTAATACCTGTAATCGGTCACTCTCAATACGTCTGCTTCTACGTCTGCCTGTCTGTATGCCTCTCTCTCTCTCTCACTGTGTGTGTGTGTGTGTGTGTGTGTGTGTGTTTCTAGTTGGCTTGGTTTTTTATGATCATTTTCCGCAGACAGGACATAAATATTCAAACCCCTTTTCGTTACTGCATTATAACATGTATTTACATTCTGACAACGTTTAGCCTTTTATATAAAATGCTCTTCAGCGAATTTTTCTGAAATAATAGAGTTTTGCTTAAACTTGCTATTCTTACAGATTGCAAAAACAATTGACACCATAAAATTTCCGTGAATAAAATATTACAAACAGTAGGTCGCCTGCCCTGTCAAAATCAGCGTTTCCTGTCATCTCGTCATAGGTCAGATGCCTTGTTGCTTCCACTTCTCTTACCTTACAATAATTCAGCTCATATTCACGTAGGGATCTTCGGATTTTCTTGTTTCCACCATTCGTTTTTTCGTTAGTTGCGTCATATGAAATACTAACTGCTTATCTGGCAAAATTGCAGTACGAGAACTGTGAAGATTTTTGTCGAAAAACTGTCCGTTCACTTTGTTTCTTTGATCTTGTTTGTGCATGTATCGCCAACTTGTGATTTTCTTGTCGGATTATAAAGTGTTTGTACTGTTCATTGATTTACCTCATAACCCATTGTATCGGTTGTCGAAAGTTAAGTCTCTTATAATATATACAAAACCAAGACAGAAAGACAAAACCATTTAAATGGCCAGTGACCTTTGCAGCAACTCATTCTATACATTAATTCATA
The DNA here is from genome assembly GCF_023897955.1 of Schistocerca gregaria. Taxonomy (NCBI): domain Eukaryota; kingdom Metazoa; phylum Arthropoda; class Insecta; order Orthoptera; family Acrididae; genus Schistocerca; species Schistocerca gregaria. The sequence goes on from NC_064921.1 coordinate 542,263,807, forward strand.
GAATAGTAGAACACTATCCCAACAGAAGATCACAACCGCTTTTCTCTCACTCTTCCCTGATTTCTTCGAAATAACCACTAAACCAAAACTCCAGTCGTCTGAACACCTAGACCACTCCCGATCCTTCACCCAATCCCTAACTGCTATTTTATGCACATTCACCATTCCGCAACCTTCACCCCCAACACCCAGAACTCCACTCTCACAATGCCGTAACATTACGTTAACATCTCTGTAATATACATGTATCCACACAAAACACCATTCTTTATATGTATTACACACACCCGCACAACCATACATGCACACAGGCAAGCAAGCACTCACACACACACACACACACACACACACACACACACACACACACACAAACGCTCATTTTACTTCTGTAAAATATCTGGGAGTATGCGTGCGGAACGATTTGAAGTGGAATGATCATATAAAATTAATTGTTGGTAAGGCGGTTACCAGGTTGAGATTCATTGGGAGAGTCCTTAGAAAATGTAGTCCATCAACAAAGGAGGTGGCCTACAAAACACTCGTTCGACCTATACTTGAGTGTTGCTCATCAGTGTGGGATCCGTACCAGATCGGGTTGACGGAGGAGATAGAGAAGATCCAAAGAAGAGCGGCACGTTTCGTCACAGGGTTATTTGGTAACCGTGATAGTGTTACGGAGATGTTTAGCAAACTCAAGTGGCAGACTCTGCAAGAGAGGCGCTCTGCATCGCAATGTAGCTTGTTTGGAAGATTAAGAGAGGGTGCGTTTCTGGATGAGGTATCGAATATATTCCTTCCCCCTAATTATACCTCCCGAGAAGATCACGAATGTAAAATTAGATAGGTTTGAGCGCGCACGGAGTCTTTCAGACAGTCGTTCTTCCCCACGAACCGTACGCGACTGGAACAGGAAAGGGCGGTAATGACAGTGGCACATAACGTTCCCTCCGCCACACACCGTTGGGTGGCTTGAGGAGTATAAATGTAGATGTAGATATAGATAAGGAAGAAACAGTCATGTTAGTAACACTTACTTACATTATCTGATCAAAAGTATCCGGACACCTAATAGTGGACATTAATATGGCGTGAGTCCAGAATTCGCCTTAACAGTGGCTTTATCTCTGCTGAGGAGACTTTCAGTGAGGTTGAAGAGGTACTCTGTGGGAGCTATATAAAATGATTGAGTATTTATGCAAAATTTAGTTTACTAACAACATTAATTTTTCCAAAACAAAGACAGACATAAATTATTGATTAATTACTGTAAACAAATAACAGTTAGTTTAAGAGTACAATGAACAAGGGTCCTGGGTGGCAGAAGTGATTCAAGTACTCTAGCCCTATAAATGTGGATAACGCAATCTGAATTCATCTGACAATGAGCAGACTTTGATTGATCAAATCTACTGTAGTTTCTTCACGTAGGTACAGCTGAGATCTGTACGCCCTGACAATGCTGCAGCGGCAGTACGTCACCCTGATTGCTTCGTGCGGCGATGTAACTTGCAGCTGGCGAGACGGCTGCGGCGGAGGTGAGATGTGAGGCGGCACCTGAGAATCGATCACGGCCACGAAAGAAACGTAAAACTCTCACGGGCTAGCGATCAGGCAGACGGATCGCTATTTACTCTCTTCCAGAGCCCTGAAATCATGGTCAATTTGAGCCTGTGACACACGCGTTCACTAGTCGCACCAAGGACGAATTTCGCTCACTTATACGACAGAGCACACAAGGACACCAAACGTCAAAACTGGTAAATTAAAAAAGAATAAGTGTGCCCTCGGCAAATGAGTAGTCCGAGACGTTTAAAGTCACACAGTCGGTACAGTATGAACTTCACCACAGGCTCCCCAGTCTAAAGTACTCGCAAGTGAAGTCAGTCTCAGGACAGGTCCCAAGCACCAACCACACTTGCCAGAGCCTCCACCAGAAGACTTCTTACCAGACCAAAGTCCAGCACCCGAGTGCCTCACACCTCTTCAGAAAATATACCGTTTTTCCGCAAAGTGCATGAACGACACTGCCTTCACACCATCTTGAGCCAGTCATAGGGCTCTAGAGGCGCTAAATCACCCCTCCCACATGACAGCACAAACTCATATCAAACGAGGGCTAGAGTTACGAAACCTGCATCTCTGGCTTTTTTAAGTTTTCATGGAGGGGGAAGATAATTTTCTCCAGAGTCATGGAGTCATGTTGCTTCCCACAGCAACAAGCAAACAGATACAGTCTTTAAGATTTTCATATAAACTGCGTGTGCCTTGAAGCTTGTTAGTCCTAGGTATGAGGTGTAATAAAGATTCTACCTCCAAACTTTTCTCAGACGCTGGAGTTTCTTATACGACCGAGGCTGACGATAGAAGTGAGTCATGGGCGTATTTGCAGTATTGGCAAACACGAAAACTTTTGAATTTTTATTATGCTTGGGTCTGAACACAATGCCCAGTTTATGACGCATTCCTTCAGTCCATCGCCCCATCCCAGGCTTTGGCTGGCGCCAATACAGGTATCACAGCACTGCTCTGCTGGAGACCTGTCTTGATGAGGGGCTGCTCTGTCTGCCCTATACCGCTGTGGGCTCGTCCGGCAAAATTTCCTGAGGGACGGGCTCACCGCGCATTGATTCCTACTCCCAACATGCCGTTCCTGTGAACTAAGAACCATAAAAATACCTCAAGCCTTTAGCGCACTATCAGGCTCCATCAACATCTGCTCAGGCCTGCTAGAGTCTCGCTCAAGGTGCGTCGGGTTGTAATAAAATCTTTAATAATTTTCCCTATATGAAAAATAGGTGAGAGAGTAACTTGTCGTCTCTCAAGGTACCTGAATGGATTTGGAGGATTGGCAGCACATTCTTCCTCGAGAACACTACCCACAAAAGGTAGTGGTGCTACACACTGGCGCTGGAAAGAAGTTAACGTTCTAACTCATCCCAAAGGTGATCCAGTTGCTTTAGGTCAAGACTCTGGGCAGGCCACTTCATTTCAGTAACATTACTGTCCACAAACCATTGCCTCACATATGTTACATTACAATGGGGTGCTCGGTCATGCAGATCAAACAGTCATCGTCTTCAAACTGTACCTGCACTGTATGCGGCACACAAAGCTATAAAATGTGTTCACATCCTGCCGTATTTAGCATTTTCTTAAGCGCAAAAACCTGACCATGCTCTAATCATGAAAAGGACACCTGTACCGCAACACCATCTCCCCCGTGATTCACTGTTGGCACGACACATGATGGCAGGTAACATTCTCCAGGCATTTGCCAACCCAAAGCTCCCCATCTGATTACCACCGTGTATAGCGTGATACATCACTCAAAAGCACTCGTTTATAGTCATCCACTGTTCAATTCCGCTGCTCTTTACAGGAACTCAGATGTTGCTTAGTGACGACTACAAAAATATATGGCTTATGATGTGCTGTTTGACTACATTATCCCTTGTTTTTAATTATGTAAGCGCGGTTATATGGTACCTGGACTGATGGTAGCAATTTGGAACCAGCGAGTGTTCCTTCTGCGGATTTCATGAGGTTTCTCACAGCGGCCCACCACACTGCTCGACGTTTCCCGTCAGTCTGTTCATGAGGTACGTCTGGTCTTGGATCAGCAGTTGTTCCTTCTTGTTTCACTTCACGATAACATAGACAGTCGTCTTGGGCACTCCAGTGACTAATCTACGTTCGAAGCCACTGGGGTCTCCTGATCCACCCATACTGTTTATACTGCTTCTTCACTCAATACTCCTCGCTTCGTTTTAGACCGGCGGATCCTCCTCTTGTAAACTCTGGTTGTCAATTCCGCATTGCACAGGGGTGTTCCGATACTTTTGTTCACATTGTGTTTATGGCACACTCGCGAAGGATTCTGTAACTGGTGCTGTCCTCTTAGCAGCATCTGTGGTAAAGTTGGACTGTAGTTGTGATGGAATGGCGATTTTATTTCGTCATGCACTAAACGGCAAGTATTGATTATGATGGTACATTCCAGCCTTGGTAATCTTTGGTTGAATCTTCTGGATGGGGATTATCACGTTAGAAAGTGATGCAAGAGAGTGTGAGTAAAGACGGACTTACAGTAAACCACCTGGCTACCTCTACCTGAATTTGAACTACGAATAAACCTTTATTACCGCTCAACTGCTAAGTTTTACATCAATTCTTCCAGCTAATTAGCATCTCAGCTGTCTTTTTTAACTTCGTGAATTGCTATTCCATTGTCAAACAAGCAATTGGCTACTGTGTACCGGTTATTCAACTAGATTTGTAATGTTGTTGTCTTTCACATACTATTTTTATTCGGCACTAAAGTTACAACAGCAGTTATGTAGTATATTCTTGAGGATTTTTAAAAGTCGTTGGTTTTGTAAGATTTAACAGCTTTTGGGAAACCAGTGAGTTTCGACATAGCAGCAGCGCCTAAAGCCATGAAGTAGTTTGTACAAATAACCAATGCCTCATGTCCTCTAACGGCAAAGAACTGCACACGTTCTGGTATCTGCTTCTAGCTCTACACCTGTTCTGATAGGGGTAGTGAGCTTTCTTTGTAAGGCGGAGCAGCTGCCAGCAGGCTTCGCGCTGTCTCTGGTGTCTTCGGCGAAGTATCTAGTGGTGTAGTGGGAGCATGACGCCGTGGAATGAAGGTGGTGTGGTGGTAAACTGTGGTATATACCGAAGCGCCAAAGAAACTGGTATAGGCAAGCATATTCAATTACAGTGATATGTAAACAGGCAGAATACGGCGCTGTGGTTGGCAACGCCTGTGTAAAACAACAAGTGCCTGGCGCAGTTGTTAGAGCGGTTTCTGCTGCTTCAATGACAGGTTATCAAGATTTAAGTGAGTTTGAACTTGTTGTTATAGTTCGCGCACGAGCGATGGGGCATAGCATCTCCGAGCTAGCGATTTTTCTATACGACCATTTCACGAGTGTACATTGAATATCAGGAATCCGGTAAAACATCGAATCTCCGACATCGCTGCGGCCGGACAAAGATCATGCAAGAACTGGACCAACGACGACTGAAGAGTATCGTTCAACATCACATAAGTGCAGCCATTCCATAACCTGTTGTAGATTTCAATGCTGGCCACCAACCAATGTCAGCGTGCGAACCATTCAACGACTCATCATTGCTAAGGGCTTTCGGAGCCGAAGACCCAATCGTATACCCTTGATGAATTCATGACACAAATCTTCACGCCTCGCTTGGGCCCATCAACATGGACATTGGACTATAGATGACTGGAAACATGTTGCCTGGTCGGACGTGTCTGGTTTCAAATTGTATCGAGCGGATGGGCGTGTACGGGTATGGAGACAACCTCACAAACCCATGGACCCTGTTGTCAGCAGAGTCTGTTCAAGCTGATGCAGGCTCTGTAATGGCGTTGGGCGTATGTAGTTGGAGTGATATGGGACCCCTGATACGTCTAGATACGACTTTGACAGGTGACACGTACGTAAGCATCCTGTGTGATTTCGACATAGCAGCAGCGCCTATAGCGATGAACTAGTTTGTACAAAGAACAAATGTCTCATGTCCTCTAATGCCAGAGAACCGCACACGTTCTGGTATCTGCTTCTAGCTCTACACCTGTTCCGATAGGGGTAATGAGCTTGCTTTCTAAGGCAGAGCAGCTGCCAGAAGGCTTCGGGCTGTCTCTGGTGTCTTCGGTGAAGTATCTAGCGGTGTAGTAGGAGCATGACGGCGTGGAATGAAGGCGGTGTAGTTGTAAACTGTGGTATACACAGAAGCGGCAAACAAACCGGTATAGGCAGGCATCTTCAAATTCAGTGATATGTAAACAGGCAGAATACGCCGCTGCAAATGGCAACGCATGTGTAAAACAAGTGTCTGACGCAGTTGTCAGAGCGGTTTCTGCTGCTACAATGGCAGGTTGTCAAGATGTAAGTGAGTTTGAACTATGTGTTATAGTTCTCGCACAAGCGATGGGACACAACGTCTCAGAGGTAGCGATGGAGTGGGGATTTTTATGTACGACCATTTCACGAGTGTACAGTGAATATCAGGAATCTGGTAAAACATCAAATCTCCAACATCGCTGCGGCCGGACAAACATCCTGCAAGAACGGGACCAACGACGACTGTAAAGAATCGTTCAACATGACAGAAGTGCAATCATTCTGCAGATTGTTGTAGATTTCAATGCTGGGCCATCAACAAATGTCAGTGTGCGAACCATTCAACGACACATCACCGATAAGGGCTTTCGGAGCCGAAGGATCAGTCGTGTACCCTTGCTGGTTGCACTATACAAAGCTTCAGACTTCGCCTGGGCCAGTCAACACTGTCATTGGACTGTTGGTGACTGGAAATATGTTGCCTGGTCGGATGAGTCTCTTTTCAAATTGTATCGAATGGATGGACGTGTACGGGTATGGAGACAACCTCATGAATCCATGGACCCTGCACGTCAGCAGAGGCAGCTGATGGGGGCTCTGTAATGGTTGGGGGCGTGTGCAGTTGGAGTGCTATGGGATCCCTGATACGTCTAGATACGGCTTTTACAGGTGACACGTACGGAAGCATACTGTCTGATCACCTGCATCCATTCATGTCCATTGTGGATTCTGATGGATTTGGAATTCCAACAGGACAACGTGACACCTCACACGTCCTGAATTGCTACACAGCGACTCCAGGAACTCTCTTCTGAGTTTAAACACTTCCGCTTCCCACCAAACTCCCCAGACAAGAACATTATTAAGCATATCTTGGATGCCTTGCGAAGCATTGATCCACCCCCTCGTCCTCTTACGGATTTATGGACAGCCCTAGAGGATTCATGATCTCAGTTCCCTCCCGCACCACTTCAGACCTTAGTCGAGTACATGCCATGTCGTGTAGCTGCACTTCTGAAAGCTCGGGGGGAGGGGGGGAAGGTGGGGGCTACACTTTATTAGGCAGGTGTACCAGTTTCTCTGGCTCTTCAGTGTAGAATGTAGTGCTGCAAAGGAAAAGTACGGATTTGAATAATATTTGTAACATGACGCAACAGATCATGAGATACAATGCGTCTAGATGGAAGTTTGCAGCTCTGATGGTCTACATGTCGATGGCAGAATATTACTTGGCAGTTCTGACCCCTTATTTGCTACCAGTGTATGACGGGCTTTTTGAACTGGGAGTCGTGCGCTAAAGATACGGAACAGTGGTTTATAAAGTCGTTGGGATCGAGAATGAGTGATTTTGTTGCAAGAAACGCATCGACTGTGGAGTAAACAACTCAGAAGAGCGACAAGAACGCATGTGGATACTTAAGGATTATGTCGGAATGTGAAGTCTATGATAGACGACGCAATGTCACGTAAGTATTGATGTTTACACCCAATACTCTTATTCGGAAGCGGAGATTCAACCAACTACGACAGCGGCGTGCGAATGGCAAAGAAATATATCTCACCATATGTCTCACTGTTATAGGGTTATAAGGGAAGCGCGCGAGGCAACTTATAAAGACATACCGAGCTTTCGGAATTCAAGATGGCTGGGGCAGCTTGGAGTATTGAGGGTGGCCCCACGTATTGCTGAGGGTGTTTCGGCTACGCTGCACAAGATTTACTGGGAATCCCGATCTTTCTCCATGTGATTTTCATATTTTGGAGCCTGAGGAAGGATAATCGTGGGCGTCAATTTGCTAAGGACGAAGATTTAAAGTCTGTGTACAATCATGATTCCGTAGGCAACAGCAAACATTGCTCCAGGAACGCATTAACCACCTTGTCTCACGATGGGTTAAATGTATTAAAAGTTATGGTGATTACTTTTGAATTAGAAGGCTGTTTACTTACTTTTCTCCATCTGTCACGTTTTCAACTTGACTGTACCCTATAGAACTGGAATGTGACGTGGTTACATGTCTTAAACTCTTTCCCAGAACTTATTTTCATCGACATAACACGAAAAGGATCCGAACGTCTTTTCTTCACAATAGGCATTCCGTTGTCTACATGTAAACCTGGCATATCACCCATTATGCATGTTTCTTTTCTGTCGGCGACTTGTCGTGACGGTTATTTGGCAGCAAATACAAATTAACTGTGAACTTTATAGCAGCTGTCTCTCACTCTATTTCTCAAAGTCACTGTGAATAATTTTTTGTTTTCTTTTGTTTTGGTTCGTAATTGAATGCCATAGAGTGGAGAACTCTTATGGCAATTTACTGCTGCTCGATCAAGTAATGGTATTCGAGACATGATATATGCTTTTCTTTTCCTCTAAATTTAACTGTCTCTTTGTTTCCCTGCCGCTACATGTGGGCTGACGTATAGTCATTTTTAATGATAATGTTGCAGTTTCACGTAAACTGTTGGACTCAGTGACAATTTCCTGTTTACGTTGTTTTAAAACCAATTGGAAGAAAATATCAGTGATACGGCAGCATTAAAACGAGATACAAGGAGACAACATTTCGTCTGCAACTTTCCTCTTAGCGTCTTCGTTAGACGAACAGATGAAACGCAAGCTTCGGAATTCAACGCGAATATTCAAATTTATATATGGTTCCGAGTGATATACTTCGATCTTGTTTTACCCCGATCACCATTTTTCTATTTCCATCAACTCTTTCTGAAGACGTGAGGTTATCTGCTGCAAAGCATCCTCCTAAAAGTCTCACCACCAGTGGTCCCTCATTTTTCCTGATCTTCTGATGTAGAAAGTAGTTGTCTATATCGCATCCATTTTTTGGCAGAAAGAGTAATTAGTTCTGTTTAATTTCTGAGAAGATTGCTAATACTGTTTTCTCACAATACTAAACAAGTCATAGATTTCTCACTTATCAGTACCTATTCTCCCCCCCCCCCCTCACCCCTCCCCAGTTACTATATCACTGAGATTACGTAACTAAAGGGCGTTTCTCTAGTATCTCGTTAGAAGATAGAAGTTATATATGACTCGCGGAGTGCCCATTTATTGTATGTAAGTAACAAGAGGTGTTATGTTTTTCTTCCTTCCTTCATTTACATTTGGACAGATTTTCGTTTCAAATTTTATAAGAATTTATAAACTGAATTCCTACTTTTGAGATGCTTGTTACTGCTTTATCTTTACCATAAATAGGTCTAATGACTGTTATTCGAAAATGATATTTCTTTGAAGAGGAAGAAGTCTATGTTTCTCTCTTGCACGCACTGACAGATATATGTACACTCATTAGATCCTCTTATTTCGTGTGGTTCACTATTGTCCCAGCAAGAAATTTAAAAGAATTTCGTTGTCGTCCTGGGCTGAACTTACACATCCTTTTTTAGCTCTTAATTGAGAATTTACTTTAATGAGAGTGTTTCATGTGTTTTCAAATTTTGTAACAATCTTCTGATATTAGTTTTGCGCATAAAGTGTTCTCGAATTACTCTATGCCACAGACCTACTGGAAATAGTTCACAGTGTCCAAAATGCAAAGTAAGCTACAAAAGAATTCATAAAATGATCGCATCAATCGCTAATCTATTGAGCTGAGTAAATTCTGACACCTCTACTTTTTTTTGGCAAGTTAAGTGTCTGTCTCTACTACGCAGTAGGCATATGACTACTGTATAGAGTGATATCGTACAGGTACCATCATGACACACACATATTTCTAAAATATCGATATGATTTTGAATCTAACTGTATCTGGTGCAGAAGTTAATAAACATGCTCGCATGTATCCTTCAAGTTCTACAGGAAGACAAATAACTTAATTTATCTTAGGGAAATGGTTTTGTAGTTACATCTTTGAACAGACATTGACCGAAAATTTTGTGAATTACAAATAACAAAGAACTACAGTGAAGTGCACACGGCATAGCACAAACCTTTCATGAATTAGGTGTATCATTAATTTCTGTTACATAGCTTAGTTTTAATAAGACTGACATTTCTTCACTATCAATCATATTGTCGTTACTATTACTGTAATTGTTATACTTTTGTGTGTCCCAATTGCGACTTTTACTCAGATGTCTTATTAGATGAGAGGTTGGACATCAAGGCCTTAATTTTGTTAGAAACTACATAAATATAAAAAAATTACGTAACCATATTTCATGATGAAAGACAATCATTACTGCATATTGGCCAAAGAACTGACAGATTCGTTGCCATGGAAGTGTGTTTGTTTATTGATCTTCGTTGCAACGATAATTTTGTACCACAAATATAATAGCAATAACATCACTATGACCAGTGAGTCCTTGTTCTACATTTACAGCCGAGCAACAGGAAATAGCACCGGAAAGAAGAGTAGTGTTACGTTCATATTCCTATATGTAATGTTATGCCTGAAAATCAGGCAGCCCTAGGAAGCTTTCAGAGAATAATGAGAAAACTAGTTGAATTACTAAGTTCCTTGTCAAACGAGAAGCAACAGTTAGTGTTTTGTGGCGGTTTCAATGCAGATTTCTTAAGACTGTGACATGAGAAATGAATTTAAATCCTTATTTGGCTGATTTCAATCGTAAATTTTCCATCTCACAGATAGCAAGACAACAGGGCCCTGATAACATTTGTACAGAACAATTAAAGTGTACCCAACCATGAATAGACTATGTGACCATGATACACAATTAATGGAACTTATCAATGTAGCATCGCACTGCTGTGAGGCATGTTAATACAAAGCAGTGAGACTCATTAATGAGAAATACAGTGGTTGAAGAGTAAGTTAAAGCATTTGGTGTCAAATGGGGTATATATAGAAAGATATGCTAATTGAAAGATAGGCTAATGAGAAATTCAATATACTTTATATCAAATCTATGTCAGTATTTGAAAGTAGCTTTCCCAAAACGTTACAGACAATGTCTATTCAAGGGAAACAAATTAGCAATGTATAACTAATGAGATGTCCGCCCCTGCAACTGACTGATCAGCCTGACGCACTGTCAATCCTAAGGGCCCAGGTTCGATTCCCTGCTGGGTCGAATATTTTCTCCGCTCAGGGACTGTATGTTGTGTTGTCCTAATCATCATCGTTTGATCCCCATCGACGCGCAAGTCGCCGAAGTGGCGTCATCTCGAAAGACTTGCAACACGCTAGCGGTGGCCCTCGCCACACGCATAGGAAAAAAAAAAAAAAAAACATGGAGATGAAAATTTTGTGTAAGAGTGACAATAAATATTTAGAGAGGACAAAAGAAATAATCTGACGTTACTGGCATTCTACAAAAAAGTGAAATATTTTAATGAGGATCATTAAACGTTCAGAAATATGAACATCTTGACAGACATTAGTAATGCAGACAATGACATTAAAACTGTGTAGGACATGGTGAAATGGGAGAGAGGACAATCAGTCAATGTACAAGATACCACAAGAGTTAAACCAAATGACAACGTTGTGACTGATAATTCACAACTTGCAATCGTTCTTAACACTCATATTCTAAATGTAGCAGGAAGAAAATAGGATTAATTAATTCAGTAAAAAAAAAGCAAGAGAATATATTAAAAATACAGCTTGACGAAAGCTTAATCAATTAGAAGAAGCACCAACATTGTTCACTGAAACAATCAGCAATCTAAATATTCTAAACAACAAACGCCAGTACGGTGTTGATTTAATTTCAAACTGAATTTTGGAAAGTTGTTCTAACTCACTAAATAATTCTTGATTAGCACAGACAGTTTTCCAGACAGATTAAAATACTCAATTGTTAAACTTCTCTATAAGAAAGGTGACTAGAAAGACATAAATAATTATTAACCAGTTTCCTTACTGACATTAAAAATAGTAGAAAAAGTATGTACTAATATTAGTCTCACATTTGAGTAGAAACAACTTACTTTTTACATAGCAGTGCTGATTCCAGAAGGGTTGTTCGACTAAGAATGCTATTTATACATTCACTCAGTAAATGTTATAAACCTTGAGTAATAAAATAATGTCAGTTGGTAGTTTTTGAGACAGAGTTGGACATTTTATCTGCACCATCATGACGCTTATATACGCTAATAAAATTCATCATAAATGATGTATCAAAATTTGAGAAGCGAAATGATATCTACTAGTGGGAAAACTGGTCATTATTACCCATTACTGATGTTATCAATGACTCAGAAAGCAACAACATATAATCTTTTGCTCAGTAGCATAAAATGTCTGGCAGGCAGCAAACCAAGTTTTAAACTTAACCTAAAATCAGATCTCCACCACCGCTTGTATTCAATACAGAATTTTTATTTAAAAACTGGTAACCAGTAAAAATGAAGGAAACAATTTTTAATACAGCTGCATGAGTAGACCTAAAAAATAATATGTTCATTAATGTTAACATTAATCATGTATTCACATCTTGTAATCTGACTTGTTCCACCTCATTTTGATAAAAATGTAGGTCAAATAATCTACAGATCATATAACTAACTAACTAGTCAGCTAAGTTAGTGTCAAGCGTAGGAAGTTGTGAATGCTAAACAGATATGATGAAGTGTCTGTCTGGATGATTCGAAGATGCTGAAGCCATGTTAAGTGGAATTAAAATAACGGCTGCAGCATATAACATAACAGTAGATGAATCTGAAATAGAAGTGGGGGTTTGGCACAAAGTAGGGGGAGACAAAATATAGGTCGTCGCAAATGGTAAATTAATTCCACACCTTGATTCGAAACGTATGACGAACAAAGAATGGCAAAAATCTTCTGCTAGTTGTACCGATACAGAAACACTGCAAATCTCGAACAGCTCGTCGACTTTGCTCTGCATACACAGAAACAAGTAGGCTTTCCCTTTAAATTTTTGGATGGAACCTATTACTCCTTAATTGGATTAACCACTTTTGCTTGTCCCAGTTGTGGCCAAGGGTTTTGGGACGTTTTATTCATTTGTAAGGCAAGAATAAGAACTGAAAATCTACTCTCAAATGTTCCTATTTTTGACCATCTCTTTCTCACTAGCAGTTAGTCTACAATTTGTCCAAAAAGGCCATTACTTTGCAATGGGTCATTACTTGAAAATCCGGTTCTACCAAGGAAATGAAAAGAGTAAAGAAAACAAAGAGTGATGGAGAGAGAAGTAGGAGTATAAATTCCCTATACAAACGTTCCTTTAATAAAAAGGAGGTCTTACTCTCTCAAAATGGTAGCCTAGGAATAGATAAAATTTATAAGTGTACATAATTAAAATGTCCATATGAGGCACTGAGGATGGAAAGAAATAAATTGTCTTAAAAAAGTAGCCTATGCTATCGGTGAACAACGGCTGATAATATCACAAATGACGACAGAAATGTGAATAATAAGAAAAGCACAAATTTGTTACAGAAACAAGAATATAAACTATTGACCATTTTTTGAGCCATTACGTAGTACAATAACAGTTGATTATCACGATGGAAAAGTAACTAGTGAAAAACCAACATGAAGTTACACAAATCAAAGTACGAAAGACATCGAATGGTAGAATGTTAGAAAGTGAACAAGAAGATAGAAATGCACGAAGACTGGATATCCGCTGCTTCCATCCTGCTAATAATCAGACTGCTGCCAGCCAATCCCCTGATTGAACTTCTAAGGGAAAGATACTTTACACTGAGCCATTGTTGCCAGTATCTCTCTCTTACGCTGCACAGTGGCGAAATAGCGGCTCTTGTAGAAAAATATCTAAACATATAAATAAATTGGTAATCGCAATACTCATTTACATTATTGATTCAATTTTGCTAATAAAACTTTTGCTGCTGCCATTCATGACGTTTCGTATCTCTTTTTCGGACGACGCGAATCGGGAGATAATATATATGTTAAAGTACGTTTGTTATATTATTTTAATCTGAGAATTTTCAGTTCCAGAATTTTCACGGTAATTCAAACATGCGAAACTTTTTTACTATTGGTTGCGCCCTGTAGGTACCAGGGCTCACGGAAGCAAATTTACTTTTGTAATTTTGAGTGTCCAGTTATGAAGAACTCATACATGTTAATCACACTCAAGCAGTTCTTTTCCTTACAACAAAATAGAATCATAAACAAACCAGATCCAGAGATATTATATTACAGATCATGAACATAAAATAGATTTTACTATCTGTGATTAGGGAACTTTTAGAAAAATTGTTGCTTATATAATAACTATGCAAGTTCCTCTTAGATACTCGCTGATTTAAAAAATATTTTATTCTAGAAGATTTTCGAAACATCTGAAGAAAGTAACATTTTATTTGTTTCTAAGTTTTTCGTTTTGTATTTTATCGTCAGATTTCCCGTAAGAATGCATGCAAGAATGGGCTACATGGGGTATATATCGATAACCACAGGGAAGACTATGTGAGTCATCTCATGCAGAACAGCGTGTCTTTTCTAAAGTGAAATTAGATTTTTTCAAATTTGTTGCCCAAGTTCAGAGTAGTAAAGCTTTAAAAAAATATTGAATCATCCATAAGTCATTATTACTACATCTACCGTCAACAGTGTATACAAACATTTGCGCAATAACATCAACGACGTCTGAACAAAATTTAATTCTCTTGAGATCTACTACATTTCAAAAAGAATTCAGCCACTGAAATGTAGATTGATGAATTCCAGATATCTGTTCAAAGCAAAGAAGAGCTAAAAGAATGGTTAGAGGTCATACTGCAAGTAAAATCAATTAAGCAGTCCAGTATCCATTGTCAAACTGACTGCTGATAATGTCCACTTGTTATTGTTTTAGTGTCAAAATATGCCTTCGTCAAACCATAATTCACCATAAATGTGGAAGGTGTGCAGTAACTGAATTATATGCCACCAATTACAGTGAGATAATGATCGTGGTTTAGTCTAAGTTCAGTAGCTGTTTATCTCATGGAAGTGTTACAAAATCAGTAATCCTTCGCATGTGCAGTATTTAGTGCCCAGAGAAATATATACCGAGACGTTGAAAAGATTTGTCGCCATCGGTGACAGTATGTTCAGTGCGAAATCTTTGTTTAAAAATTTATCAGTAGAAAGAGTATAATGTTAATATCCTTACCTCATACGGCCTAGCAAAAGAGAGTTTTCGAGATGTATTCATCGAGTACTGACTCTTCAAAGCGTCCCATATGCGCTGTCGTCATTACAGCATTATGTTTCCCTCTACATGAACATTTTGTGAACATGTAGCTTCCGGAAAATATTTCAGTCCCATATGCGCTGTCGTCATTACAGCAATGTTTCCCTCTACATGAATATTTTGTGAACGTGTAGCTTCCGTAAAATATTTCAGGTTGCCACATTGAGTTAAACATCTTATTTGTTTTCTGTCATATTATAGCATCATCATAACTCTCTATAATTTGTGAAAGCGATATGTTACGTATAGGCGATGTTATTGAATGTACGCACCTATGAAGCGCTCACTACTGGTCACAGAGGGGAGAGTTTGCATTGGAGACACCAACTGCATACGGGATACACGTCAGTCAAACACCGTTCCCTACGCAGTTGAATCCCAATTTAGTTTTCAGAGTAACAGCAATCTTATTTTGAACTGAGAAATGGCCGGAATCCAACATCATCCATCAGACACCGGTGAAAAGAACACCTTCGTACGAGGGAATGCAGCGTCTGTTGCGGCGTGTCTTTCACCAGTTTCAATATCTTCCTACGTGAAATGTAGTAGCGCAGATATATTGAGATGACATACTTAGTACAGTGAAAGCATTGCTCCGACAGTTGGCGCTGCTGTTGCCGTCTTTCAACTGCGAAGGTCAAAAGTCTGCAAAGGGTATTGAAGCTAAGTGCCTGAAAACAACAGCCGTCCATAGATTTACGATCATTCTGAGTCGTCGCCAGAAGAACATATTAAACGCTGCATTGTGTCATTCGTTGTTGTAGACGCTCGCAGCAGCAGCGCCAAACCCACTTTCACTTTCAGGGCTTTTCTTTGCGGGACGCACTACAGCCAGTCAAACTTGTTATGTTTCGGGTGGAATCGTACATTGGTAACTCAGTTGATTAGAGTGCTGGCTGTGCTCTATAATTAAAAAAAAAAACTTTGTGAGTTATTCAATGATAAACAATACGGAAGTCCAGAGTTCGAGTTTCGGTCTAGCCAGAAAGTTTGAAGTTATGCTTAATCCTGTAAGACACCAATGCAAAGAATGACCTTGCAAATATTTTGAGTCTATTACTGCGTTAGGGCTGGTCACAGGATGGATGTCGTTGGTCGAGGTTGTCCTCATAACGTCCTTCCACACAGAGAGCAGCTTTCCAGATATTCAAATATTTTATCTCTAACTGTGCTATAAGGTGGTATTCACACGCTACTTACACTGTAAATGAAAGTGAGAGTTACTTTATTCAACTGAACGTTTTTTCTCCTAGAATATACGTTGTCTATCTGGAACAGTATTTTCTTGTTAGATTGTGGTGTGCCAGTTGGGCTCTACAAAACAATTAAATTTCATGAAATTTACTTCAAACGTCTTTCTTATAATTAGTTTTTAGGATCTTTCATTCATTCATTGAAGTTTAGTGTCAAAATATACCTTCGTCAAACCATAATACACTATAAATCTGGAAGGTGATGCAGTAATTGAATTATACGCCACCAATTACAGCGAGATAATGATGGTGGTTTAAGTTCAGTAGCTGTTTATCTCATGGAAGTGTTACAAAATCAGTATGTTAATTTTAATTTTTCAGTTGCATTATCCTAGTCATCGGTATTATGAGAAATGACTGGTTTGAATGTCAAACAGATGCATACCGTGCTAAACCTTTGACTGTCCCCATATACCTGATGGAGCCAGTTAATAATGGCTTTAGATTTTTAGACAAGTGAGCTTGAGAGGAACCCTTTTTCTCGAACTTTTCGATACGCAAACATATCATTTCGGTTTTTTCAGTAGTGTGCGCCAAATAATTTACGTATGTAAATGCCTAGGTTACGGCTACAAGAGATAAGTTTCCGTCATTTATGAATTATTCTGTTTTAACTGCTATGAAGACATAAAATGTGACCGAACTATTAGGTGGTTTTATTAGTTACGGTGTGCAACGTTTCAGTAAGTAACGCTAATATTTGTCAGCGAATGTTTCGGGTCTAAGGATGAGTAGTTTGAGCAGAGGATGCCTGAACTGTAAGAATGAAGACGTGCTGGGCGGGACACGCCTCACGGTATCGTGCAAGCCGTGAAGCAGAGCGGCCGTCAGCCTGCTTGCCTGCCTGTTGAAGCCTCGCGTGGCGCGATTACTGGCTCCAAAATTACTGGCGCCAGGCACGCCACGCAACGGGCCACCAGCATCGCGCTCTCCTGCACTGCATTACACGGCACACCACTCTCTCTGTTTCCTGTGCTAACGACGAAATATTGTTTAGCGTAAAGGAAACGTGGTTAGCAATGAATGTGAAAGTGTCTGCTGTCACCACGTAATGGAAAACAATAGTGATGTCAATTCACTCCAGTGCAGTGATGTCAACTGTTGCTGTTCGATAGACAGCTTAACCATGTATCATCAAAAGGAGGATATTTTGTCAAATTACCAGGAATAACCCAGTAGCATCCTCCCTTAGCCACAATGATCAATATTGCCATAGCAAGCTCTCTGATGATTACTTTGCCATTGTTGTCTAATTTAATTTCATATCAAAGCCACAGCTTCGTCCAGTGAGGGTTGGCTCTGAGCTGTAACACACAGTTGACTAATAAGACAGAGTAAACTGATTCTAACTGTACCTCGGGCGTATGTGTTGGTTTAAGAATTTATTAGCATGTAGGTAACAACCTACACGTACATTGCAATGTAATTCGTGCTAATCCTTGCGACAGTCGATTGCTATTACGCTCGCCTATCTTCCAGAAAGTTCTGTACTTCCCTGACCGGCAGGGAGAGGGCGAGGCCGGGAATGGCGATTTAAGCTGCTCCGCCGGCGAGGGGAGGGAAATTGCAGTGACTATGGACAGTTTCCCTCGCGACTGCTCGCGGTAACACCGGGAGTCCGCTTGGCTGGCGATAGTGTGTGAGACTGCGGTGTGGGCTTAGACCTGCACTGGTGTTGATTTTTCAGGGGCATTGGTTATATGGAATTGCCTTTCAGAAAGGAAGGTAGTATGGACTTGTGAATGTAGGTCATCTTCTGTAACGAAGGTGCGGTGGTTGCCTCTGAGACAAGATTGCATGCTAAGCAATTTGTGAATCTCATACTCTTCGCGTTATCAGAGGTGGTTAACAAAGCTGATTTGTAATATTCGGTGTGTCAGACATTTGTAGTTCCGTCAAAGGAATAATAGGCGATTTACCTTCAATATCGAGTGGATAAGTTGCTAAAGCAAAAACAATTACTAGAATTCGACTATTCTGATAGCATTATTTTTACAGGGTCGAATTAAAAACACGTTTGAGATCTGACTGGCTACACAAGTGCATGTGCTTCCTATGTGTTTTGTCTTTTGCAGCACTGATCAATGTTGTCTGGCCTGTAGTTACTGTTGTTTTGACGGTTTTGGTGGTCGGCCATTCAACCGCAATTATTCTGATGTTATTAGAGCGGATACGCTTGTAAAAGGCTCTTAGATGGGAGGTGTTCACAGTAAATTTTAAATTGTCGTCAATAAGCGGAACCAATCTATGACTGGACGTCCTTGCACTTGAATTAATATTAAGTTAACTATTTCCCCTTGTTTATGCAAGGCATTTAACATTCAGAGATACCTAGAAATGTCTAGTTTCAGCGGTAGCTTGACATTTAGTTAGCCTAAGTGTCCCTGTTTTATTCCATATATTCGTAATTTCTTAACGATGTAAGTTGGCATCTGCGCAGTTTGAGTAATCTTGCATTTCAGCGAAATTACCTGGCATGTATGTTTCTTTTCAAGTAGTATTCCTCACACAATTGTAATTGAATAACAGTATCTAATATTTTATTAAGAACCTTCAGCTGTTCCGTCCTTGTACTGCCTTCTAATGTACTTGCATGTTTGTTAAGTTTTTTGTAATTATGGACGAACTTTGACTAAAAATTCCTCTAAATGCAATAGTCTCCTTCTGCGTAATGTTGCTAAACAGTGGTCGTATATAAATTGCGC
Organism: Schistocerca gregaria; assembly: GCF_023897955.1. Taxonomy (NCBI): domain Eukaryota; kingdom Metazoa; phylum Arthropoda; class Insecta; order Orthoptera; family Acrididae; genus Schistocerca; species Schistocerca gregaria. Next base: position 542,282,812 of record NC_064921.1, read on the forward strand.
TGCTTTTTCTTTCCTGATCGTCTTCTGGGAATGCCGTTATTCTGTTTTTGAATTTTCTTCAGTAATTTTAAAAAGATTGCCTGTTGATCCTTTGATTAAAAATTTTTCAAACTACGTGTCAAATAATTATAAACAAAATCTTGTGCGATATTCCGGGAAAATAAATTTGTTCTGTCAATTCTACAGTTCTCTCCCTCCCCCCCCCCTTCCACCCTCCCTCCCCATCTTATGACGTACAATACAGCGGATAAGAATTTAATCTTCAGCAGGGTAATTCAATGGATTATGTCCGAAGGATAATTAGATATAACAATAATCAATATCTGTCATAAAAGTAAGCGTATATTGGTGCGTGCCGCTAGAATTCAGAAACGAGTCTCGGTACGATCAAGAGAATTATATGATATGGTAGCCCTGTATTCCACATCCATGAAGTGGGCTCCAGGATTTACCTGTGTTGCGGCGTAAAATCAAGCGCCGGCACTCCAGTCGGGAACGACAGAGTAGAGAGGGCTGTGACAAAACGTCAGCCATTTGAACGCTGAGCGACCCCTCTTCAGGACGACAACGTGACAGAAGCGGCCGCTATGAGAAGAGGACATAAGCGCCACGCCCGACTGGTCGCGGCCCAGTCGAAGAGAAGCTTCAAGACTAGCTATCTGAACAAAAGCACCAATTGTAATACTTCGCTTGTATTAGCAATGGTATGCTCATATTCTGAAGAAGCTTGTTTATTTTGCCTGTGGCCTTTTGCTTCCGATACATCTATGAAATTCTCAAAGTTAAATATTGTCATTTATGTTTTTGTAATAAAACTCATTAATACGATTTGCTTGAATTGTTATCTAGCGATATGAGAATGCAGGTTTCCCAGACACCCCATACTCGACGACTAGGCAGGATTTAACAACCTGAAGGGCGTCGTTTGGAAGATACAAGGGCTGGGAAGTTTCGCCCTCAAGAAATTTCTAGAACATTCCAGAACATTTGAGAATATTACAGAATATTCCAGAACATTCGAGAGTATTCGAGAGCATTCCACAACACTTTCGAGAATGTTTTGGAATGTTCCACAATGATACGGGATGTTCTGTAATCTTCGGGGATAGTCTTGTACAATCGGGAAGATTCTGTATTGTTTTGGAATGTCCAGGAACACCACAGATCATTTTGGAATATTCCAGATCACTCTATTATGTTGCTGAATGTTTTGGAACATTGTGGACGAATCAAAGCCTTTTTTGTATGTTCTGGAATTCACCACTGGTGGGGTGGGGCTATCCACTGGTAGGGGTATATAAAGCAAGATCCGTCGTGGGTTCGAACGTCAGTTTCTTATCACTGACGAAGGGAGGAACCAAAAAACTTGTGCACTGAGTGAATAAAAACAAACAGTGAAGTATGTGACTCTGAGCACTATGGGACTTAACTTCTGAAGCCATCAGTCCCCTATAACTTAGAACTACTTAAACCTAACTAACCTAAGGACATCACACACATCCATACCCGAGGCAGGATTCGAACCTGCGACCGTAGCGGTCGCGCGGTTCCGGACTGTTGCGCCTAGAACCGCTCGGCCACCACGGCCAGCTAGCGAAGTGTGTGTAGTCAAAGTGATACAGTGACTGAATGTAAGAGTAAATTGAAATTAAAGTGTAAAAAGTGTGTAAAGGATGCTTAGTGTATTTGTTAATAAAAAGTTGCTTCGATATATGTTTTAGATAATGTCCAAATGTAAAAGAGGAGGAGATCCTGCCAGTTCTGAAGCACACCGGCTTTAACAAAGAGAACAGCGAAAAAACACAACAGACGATGAGCTCGAAGCACGTTTAAGATCCCAACGAACGACAGTGAGCACCGTGAAAAGCAGAGGAACCGAAGAACAACAAAATGAACGGACTGAAGAATCAAGAACTGCGACACAATCTTCTAATAAAAAACTGCGAACCATGGTGGAAGTGCGGACGAAGGCGAGTGAACAGTACAATCTAACAAACGAAGCACTCCACAACGACCCGTCGAAAAAATACAACAAACGCGTCGTAATGGGTAAAATGCATAATATCTGCTATTTTTGCAGCGCAAAAAAATTCAGTATAGAAACAACAGGATTCTTTTGCATGAGTGGAAAAATTCGATTGCTATCACTGGAAGCACCTGCGAAGGAATTTTTACGTTACATAACGTAGGAAACTCCAGAATCAAAACACTTTCATTCAAAATATAAAAGTGTACAACACCTGCTTCCAAATGATTTCTTCTAGTGTCCCTTCCATCAACACTAACAAAGATGTAATCGATTATGTTTTTTCCATCCAAGGACAAATCTATCACAACATGAGACCATTACTACCACTAACGAACGAAAACCATAAATTTCTTCATCGGAATGAAGTAATGGAAACTGATCAATAATGCATATATACATCAGTGGATTGAGACGAGAAGTAGTCCGAGATGTACAGAGGATCTTACACGAATACAATCAACTGATTAACATACTAGGAACAAATAAAAAAATATTCTTTATAAGCAAGTATTGTAATAGTTAGAGCATGTTTTCAATAAAAACTTTGTACGTCCTATACTTTAGCAAGTACTGTAAATAGAACATATTTTCAATAAATTTTTTTACCTCTTATACTTTAAAGTTTATCCTTTCATTCCAACTACCACACAATCTCGTATCAACTCTCTGAGTAACCGAGCGAGGTGGCGCAGTGGTTATCACACTGGACTCGCATTCGGGAGGACGACGGTTCAATCCCGTCTCCGGCCATCCTGATTTAGGTTTTCCGTGATTTCCCTAAATCGCTTCAGGCAAATGCTGGGATGGTTCCTTTGAAAGGGCACGGCCGATTTCCTTCCCCATCCTTCCCTCACCAGAGCTTGCGCTCCGTCTCTAATGACCTCGTTGTCGATGGGACGTTAAACACTAATCTCCTCCTCCTCCTCCAACTCTCTGAGTGAAGACGGGTAACGCAGCTGGTTGATTAATTACAACAACAATGCTTGTGTGAGCTATCTCACATCTTATTCGGCTACTAAAACAATTTCAGTTTATCCTTCTTATAATCCTGCTCCTGTGCCATTCAAAATACGAGCCAATGTGTGCGAATGTGTGCGTGTGTTTACGCGCGAGCGTTTTGTGTTTATATGTCGAAAAGACAGAGAAAGAGAGAAAGAGAGAGAGAGAGAGAGAGAGAGGGAGAGAGAACACCACCATCTTGAAACTGACATTTCATTCCTCTTCCAGAGTTTTAATTTTCTCAAAAGTTCTAGATGCTGAAATACCACATGGTGTCTCAAATACTGCATAAGAAACGGGCCATGTTAATGATTCTAGGACTTTGGCTTTGATTTAGTTTTGCTGAGGATTACGTCCCATGTTCCACAACAGTAAGTTAAAATGAAAAACATAACCTTTTGCAGGGTTTTCTTCTCCCAGTTAAACTGTTATGCTTCTGTTTTCTTTCATTTTTACTAGCACAATACGCGATTTTACGGGTATATAACGCATTACATGGTGTAAGTAGGCTGCCTACGTTTTTTTATTGGTAACGCCGCCGCCACGTAGCGCTCTGTATGAAAATCACTGGCTGTGCCGTGTGCAGTCTGTGACTGGTTTGCATTGTTGTCTGCCATTGTAGTGTGGGGCAGCGGCAGCTGGATGCTAACAGCGCCTAACGTTGCGCTAAAAACTATTGTGTGTTAGTTTAAGCACATTCGTGTATAATTGTTCAAAGACCAGTCTTGTATAAATTTTTCTAAGGGGACGTTTCATATGTCGACCCTTAGCCAAGGATACCTCACTGGAATCTTCTGATTTTTTCTTGTAGTTTGTGTAATTAGTGTAGCTTTTGTTTATTGCTAGCGCGTAATCATAGAATTTCCTTTGTAGTTGCAGTCTTTCATTGTTGTACAGTAAAACAGTTGTGGCATGCATGTAGTTTTGCACAAAGTATTTCGCAGCTGCGCTTGCAATTAACTAGATATTATTTTCAGTGATATGTTAATGTGTTCTCTTATTTTTGCTTTTCAAATTGTGCTTTTTTTGTGTTGTCGTGTGAAATATTGTGACAATAATGGCGTGTGAAAAACGTAATACTAGGCTCCAAAGTAAACTGAGAAATGACAGTGAAGACGAAAGCAGTGTGTTAGCGCCACCATGTAATGAATTAACTAATGTTCAAAGTAGTAATTTGGTAATAGTGCATAGGGAAATGGAGCGGGTTGCAGATAATGGTGTAGGCAGTGAAACAGTTAGTGAACAGGAAAGCGTTATGGAACGATCGGTCGGCAACAGTTCGCCTCAGGATTCCGAAATGACAGGACACAATATTGCAAATACTGTACATTCAGGTTTTGCGTCCTCGCCGTTTTCTCAAATAAGTCAAGACACATTTTCTGTTTTTCAAACTGCGAATATTGCCGTTGCAAATGCATTGCCGAATAGGACTAAGGAACATGTTTCAGACACCAGTGCATTGTTATTACAATTAATGCAACAAATGGGACAAAAGCTTCAAAAGTTAGACACAATGGAACAAAATCTTCAAAAGTTAGACACAATGGAACAAAATCTTCAAAAGTTAGAAACAACGCTTGAACAAAATCAGAAACAAATGGGACAGAATCTTCAAAAGTTAGACACAATGGAACATAATCTTCAAAAGTTAGACGCAATGGAACAAAATCAGAGACAAACACAGCAAAAGCTTCAAAAGTTAGACACCACACTTGAACAAACACGTGAAGATTTAACTAATGAGTTACATAACATCGAATCGAAATCTCAAAAAGTCTGTAATGACGTAAAAACACAAATTTGTGAGCATTTCCAACCTATTTTTTCGCGGCATGAAAATGCATTACAGAATCACGAAGCAGCCATAAAAGAACTGCAAACTATTGTTCATGAAAATCATGAGACCTTGCAAGCTAAAATTGACTCAGTTGCATCTACCGATTCGGTTACGCAACTTGCAAAAACTCAAGCGAACTTAAAGGACACAGTAGATACTCTGAAAATTGGTTCAGAAAGACACACAGAGGAAATAATTTCACTGTCGGATAAAGTAGCCGAACTTTCAGATCAGTTCACTAACTTATCTACGAAGGTAGATGATGATCTGAATGGCACAAAACCTGTAGCCTTCACTGACACTGAAGAGCATGAACAAATTAGGAAATTCAAACAGAATCAAAATCAAATCAACACACAGTACAAAAGAGAAATGCGGGAAGTACAAGATCAGTTGGCTCAAGTAATACAAGAATTACATATTTCAGAGGACACTCGCGCCCCAGTATGGGAAGAGGGACATAGCAATACAGAACAACCACAAAATAATAACACAGGGCATTTCGGAAATCATGAAAGTAATTGGCAAGGTGCACCGAATTTTGAGATGGAACCGCCGATACGACGTAACAATGACTGATATGCTACCCGCCGACACGATGATTTTGACTATAAGCTGTTCATTACTGCACGTAAATTCAAAACATTTAAGAATTCTGGCAACGACATTCATCCACAAGCGTGGCTCCATCAATTCTCTCATTGTTTTACTCCGAACTGGTCATTAGAGCACAGATTAGAATTTATGTGTGGCTACTTAGAGAATGAACCAGCTGTAAGAATGCGATCGGTCATTCACGATTGCCACAGTGAAGGAGAATTTTACCATGCCTTCCTCTCAGCATATTGGTCCCAAGCCACACAAGACCGAGTAAAACATAGCATCATAATGATGAAACATTTCGAACAATCTGAATTTTCCAGTCTTGTCAAATATTTTGAAGACATGTTACATAAGAATCAGTATCTTTCAAACCCATACAGCCCCTCAGAACTCATCCGCATTTGCTTAATCAAATTACCTGAACATTTACGACAGATTATTTTAGCAGGACGATGCAAAGACGACATTGAAGCTTTTCAGGGACTGTTACAAGAACTAGAAATTGACACAGACAGTCGCAGAATGCGAAAACAGGAAAACAATCACTACAGTTCACATCCGTCACAATTCCGTGACGACAGAAACAGTAACTGGACACGACAGGTCTATTCTTACAACGCAAATCGTGACCAAAACAGACACCACCCATATGACAACCACTGGCGGAGTAATAATAATTACAGAGAAATATCGCATTTCCGTAGTAATGAATATGACAGAGACAATCATAGAAACAGACAACATGGCAACCAGAACTATTATCATCACTGGAGACGGAATAACTTCAGACGCAACGGTCCAGCGCGCAGATACGATTCAAGGAGAAATTCTCCACCACGTGACCGACAAGAAATTAATTACAGAAATTACCGACATGACGACAGACGATATGATCTTAACGACAGACCTGAATTGCATCAGAACTGGCGGGATTCAAACAGAGCAGGGCCCTCTCGGCAAGGTGAATTTGTAGAAGTTAGGTCTCCTAATCCCAATAACGACGCGCGCCAACAAAGAAACAGACAATGACTCGCACCGCAGGCAGCCGCGTGCGCCGGCTGGCTCAGAGAAAAATAACATAAGCTAACCTTGAGCAAAATTCCAGTGTTCTTTACTGCCGTATACCAGATGATGTTTGACTTAAAGTTGATTTGCTGCATACTGAGGAAGAGTAAAGGTTTACACCACATTTCACATGTAAAACCGTTTATTGAAATATAATCTGCTTTTTAACTTTGTCTTTGCCATAAAATTTTTCACTTCACGTTATTAGTATGCTTTGTCAGACTTAGAAACTGTTAACATGCAACAATGTTTTGAAGTTCACTATCCAGTCTAGAACCTGGGGAACATTTTTAAACAGAAATTACTAATGCATTGTTATAGTGAACAGACGTCACAGTGTTATTGTGCGTGTACATTCTTGCTTGTTAGTTGCACGATTACGTAACGACTATAAGGCTCACATACTTAGAACATTTACCAGTATTGCTAATGAGATTTTAATGCAACATTTTGGTTTACTTGAAAATACATTCTGGATTTAAAGTACTTTCTGTGAGATACCAGATGATACAGTGGTTAGTTTATGTGACAGCTACACGATTTTATCAAGACGCTACTAATGAGTGACAATTTACAATGTTGCTTTTGCAGTTTATCTGTTTTATATCTGCACAGTTTTTCTGAATTTTTCTGGAAAGTAAAACATGTTTTAGTAGTAACGTTTGTGGTATAGCTACAATGAGACAGCCTTTTCTGTAGCACAACAATACGTACAGTACAGTACTTACTTCATCACGGCAATAAGCGTAATAACTAAGATATCTATACGCAAAGCATTTCAATTTCGTTTATCATGAGGTAAGTACATTGATTTCTGCAGAACTTAGCTTTCGGAGGACAATAACTACGACACTTCCACAGAGATTGTCTCACAGCAAGATGCACATTTAGCGCTACAGGACACACATTAAACTATTTATTTTTCAACATATTTGAATTACAAAGAAAGTTTTCCTTGATACATTTCATTCCATTGCTGTAATCTGTAACACCTGAGGATATAATTACATTAATCCTCAGGGGGGTACACATCTACTTTGTGTGCCATGTGATTGGCAAGCACAAGGAGCCCTAGCTAATATGGTATTTACTTATACAACTTTACACATCGGTACCATATTTCTCTAACACATAAATTAGACAGCTATTTGATAATTTAACTGAGAGACAAACTTTTTTTTACTACATCAGTGACAGATGTTTACGTAATTACACAGTTGGATAATTTCACACTTATGAAATTGTATTTTGTCTGTACTGTGTGAACCCTTCATATTTTTTTCGGAACCATTGTGAAGCTATGAGAGTATTTGGTATGGGATCAAGATGTTTAAAGTACGTTTGAGGTAGTTGACACTTTTGACATGTGCAGAGAATTTTTATTAGGTTTTGAAATTATTGGAGGAAGCTACGACGATTTAGAGAGTTGACTGAGGTGTTATGATGTTATTATTACGACGACGATGTGAATTATGCTGCTGAAGTATGCTTAAGCTGATGCTATATGAGTTATTTGGTTATGTTACGTATCTGTTATGATGACATATTGAAGAAGTGTCGACGAATATACATATGTGTCATAAGGTAAGGAATATTGAGTAGTGGTTAGGGACTCTGGTTTGTGAAAAAGGTTGTTGGAAACCAAGAATCGTACTTTAAGAGTTATGAAATGTATGTACATGCGTGAATGTATTACAATGCCGACGAAAATTTTTGAACACTATTCTTTTTAAATGATTTTATTTTTACAGATTTGTAACGCAAATTCTTGACCTGTGAAATTTTTTATATGAGACTGCCACTGTAGCGGAAACTGGTGTCGTAAATATTTCGGTAAGACAATTAAGTGACCACCTGCACGTAATGCGTCGTGGGCACCCAGCTGCGCGATAACCACCTGACAAAAGAGAGCCATTAGTGTGTGCCTTTCAGAGGCACAGGTGGAAAAAAAGGGGCATTATCCTCTCTATTGACATTCCTTTGTAGAAAGCACCGCAAATACGACACGCTCATTACTGAGAAAGATACTTACATCTGACACCTGATTATAACAAACGTCTTTCTACGAGAGTTGAGAGAATTCTACTAACTTATGAAATGTCACATGACTATTGAATTTATTTTTATGCTTTGTTCATAGTTGCTTATTTCATTTGATATCTGTTTTCCAGCTGTGTTGCAGCATTGGTTTTATAAAATTAAATGCATTTGCTAATATGAACACTTTCTGTCGACAGATCTATTAAATAATTATTTTATGATCCACATTCTGCGAAAAAGGAGCTCTTGGAATGGAAAGAGCAATAAGAAGCGACTAATAACAGTAACTGTATATATAATTTTCTTTTCAAGTACTTGGTAATTTGTTGTAGCATTAATTTTTGTGGTGCACCACTTTAATTGCATAGATATTAAGATGTGAATAGACATTGTCCTTATCTGCATTGTTGTCTTTAGTGTAACATTTTTTCTGCTTGAGCTTTGTCATGTTTAGTTATAAGCTGTTGCATTTGCTGCTGCTGTTTACCAGGCACAATGTTACTGAATTTGACTTTGTATTACTCTGTTAAGCCAGTTTTACTACGGATTTATTTTTTCTTGTTTGCTGCGCATTGCCTTATATTAGTTGTAATATTGCTGCCTTTTTTTTGCCAATTTCCGTTTTTTTATCATTTCTGTTTGTGTTAATTGTTTTGTGCTGCTGCATTGCCTCGTCCCTTAGTTTAGCATCTGAGCTCAGTAGATTTAAGTTAGCTTAAGAGGGGGTAGTCTATATAAGAGAATGAGTTGCGATGGATTTGAAGAAATGCACTGAGAGGTTATATGAGAAAAGTACAGAAAGCAGGTATAGATATGACTTTTTGGAAATAATGAAGAACGAAGGGAGATCTCCGAAAAGTAAAGAAAGTTTTGTTTGCAAAATACTGCAGTAAAACAAACCCTGTCCTTTCCTTGTGTTATCCCACTATTTGTTTGTGTACCCTTGTGTATTTATGTTCTTCCTGTCTTTAAATGTTTATCTGATAAGACTTATGTTGCAGAATTTTTCTAATACTAAGCTACATTCACTATGATGAGGAATACTGTTATCCTCAAATATAATTTGCATTAATAACATGCTATCTACTTTGTAAAGATGTTTACACATTATTTATTCTGTTTTGTTCTAATGCTCATGTGTGAAGTTGATGTTTCAAAAGTTATTCTGATCTTTTATGTATGTACTTATGTCATAATTTTTGTAACACTGATGTATTTGCTATTTCGATTCTATTGTAAAGCCTGTACTACTGCAAATGTTATCTGTACTATTATGTTCTTTAATGATATTTTTTGTACCTTTGTTATTGTATTCTCATGTTATAAAATTGTAATTGACACCTGTTCATCAAATTAAGTAACTTGTAAATTACATTTCACTGCACACGTTTCTGTTGGTCATAGTATATGCACAATATGTGTGAAGTAGGGATTGATAGTGTTTGCAAATGTATTGATAATTCAGCAAGGGACTGGTTAACAGCATTGCTGGTTCTAAGGACAATTCCAAAAACTTTGTGAGTGGACAAGTGGTGGGTTATGGACTTGCTATGTTATCCGCAAGACTCTTCAATGGTGATTGTGTGCCTGCACAGTCAAACAGATGGCCGCTGGCCATCTCTACAAGGACTACAGTGGGTCTACACCTTTGATGACCCACCAATACAATTTCTACAAGGACTGCAGTGGGTCTGCACTTCTGGTGGCCCACCAATACCGTAATCTCTACCAGGACTACAATGGGTCTACTCTGTGATGACCTACCTAACAATATTCTTTAAAACTTCGATTGACTCTGCTGTGGGTTTGCTCTGTTGTGGCCCATTACCTGTCTGCATGTCAAGAGTCAGCACTGTCTTTCCGTTGGAAGGACAACGCTACTTCTTCAAGACTGCATGGAAATCCGCCACTTCTGTGTGCATTTTCTTTTACTACTCAGACTTTGAGAAAAACACTGCAATTTTACTTTGATGAATGATCTTGACTGTCTATATGGACTGTGAGAAAATTTTAGCTTTTGACCAACATTGTATCAATAAGTGTGTGCATTTGATATCTTTATTATAGAAATTATGAAAAAATTTATCAAATCATTATTGGCCACTGCCCAAAACAATTTGTAAAAATTTTTTGTGGGGAGCATTGGGGCTATGTAAGTAGGCTGTTTAGGTTTTTTTATTGGTAACGCCGCCGTCACATAGCGCTCTGTATAAAAATCACTGGCTGTGCCGTGTGCAATCTGTGGCTGGTTTGCATTGTTGTCTGCCATTGTAGTGTTGTGCAGCGGCAGCTGGATGCGAACAGCGCGTAGCGTTGCGCAGTTGGAGGTGAGCCGCCAGCAGTGGTGGACGTGGGGAGAGAGATAGCGGAGTTTTGAAATTTGTAAGAATTGGTGTCATGAACTGCTATATATATTATGACTAGTGAGGTAAATACATTGTTTGTTCTCTATTAAAATCTTTCATTTGCTAACTATGCCTATCAGTAGTTAGTGCCTTCAGTAGTTTGAATCTTTTATTTAGCTGGCAGTAGTGGCGCTCGCTGTATTGCAGTAGCTTGAGTAACGAAGATTTTTGTGAGGTAAGTGATTTGTGAAACGTATAGGTTAATGTTAGTCAGGGCCATTCTTTCGTAGGGATTTTTGAAAGCCAGATTGCGTTGCGCTAAAAATATTGTGTGTCAGTTTAAGCACAGTCGTGTATAAATTTTTTTAAGGGGACGTTTCTTTGTGATAATGTTGGCATCTAGACTGGTCGGAAAGTTGAAACAGAAATCACTGGCTCTAAGTTAATGGACAGCACGAAAAAAATCTTTGGAAACTAACTAGAAATGTAGTATTTTCATTTTAAATCACCTACCGTATTCAAGAACTAACTCCGTTTCCGTACCTTCGAGCAGTCGGTTGCCTGTGAAATTTGAAAGAAATTCATAAATTTCGCCAGACATATATAAGTTTTCACAATTAAGAGTGCACCTTCAGTGAGACTCATGGTCCTTCTGCACTGCACGTGTGTGTATGGATGTGTGTGAGTTTGTGTTTGTGTGTGTGTGTGTAGGCGGGGGGGGGGGGGGGAGAGGGGGGGTACGGCGTAGTCTTTCGCTATTACACTATCCTGAGAACTTGTTTGCTCTTGTTGTATACCACGAGGGCGAGCTGAAAAATAATGACACCGAATTGTCTATTCAGTTCTCAATATCAGGACTCGGTCGACTTTTCAACTACGCTGACGCCAAGTTTCAACCCCATGCCGCTAGAAGTCTCCGAAATATTGTATGTTACATGGATGTATGTAGCGTAATTATGTCAGTGCGTGAGAAACAGCGTCCTGTAATTGAGTTTCTGATTGCAGAAAATATGTCTGCAATTGAAATCGCGCATGGAGCATTCTCTCCTTCGGTATGAAAATTCCAGACCAAACACGAGCGCTGCGCCATCTACAGCAGTCCGACTTCTTGGATTCATTCTCATGTATCATATAGCCATAAGATGTCAGCCTTATTCTGCCAACGGCCTTGGCAAAGAGGGCAATAATGGAAGATTTCAGTTAGATTACATCATGGTCACACAGATATTCCGAAATTAGATTGTGGATTGTAAGGCGTACCCAGGAGCAGATACAGACTCAGGTCACAATATAGTAATGATGAAGAGTAGGCTGAAGCTTAAGAGATTAGCCAGGAAGAATCAATACGCAAAGAACTGGAATACGGAAGTACTAAGGAATGACGCGATATGCTTGAAGTTCTCTAAGGCTTTAGATACAGCAGAAAGGAGTAACTCAGTCGACAGTATAGTTGATGAGGAATGTGCATCTCCAAAAGCGGCAATCATGAAAGCTGGAAAGAAAAACATAGGTAAAAAGAAGGTAAATACAAAGAAACCATGGTTAAGAGGAGATGTACTTCAGTTGATCGATGAAAGAAAGAAGTACAAATATGTTCAGGTAGATTCAGGAATATATAGATATAAAAGTCGCTGAGGAATGAAATAAACAGGAAATGCAGGGAAGCTAAGACGAAATTGTTGCTTGAACAATGTGAAGAAATAGATAAAGAAATGATTGTCGGAAAGACTGACTCAGCTTATAATAAAGTAAATACAACCTTCGGTGAAATTAAAAGCAAGAGTGGTAACATTAAGAGCACAATGGGAATTCCGCTGTTAAATGCAGAGAAGTTAGCATATGGGTGGAAAGAATAAATTGAAGGCCTTTGTGAAGGGAAAGATTTGTCTGATGTGATAGAAGAAGGAACGTCAGTCGATGTACAAGAGATAGGGGACCCAGTATTAGAATCAGAACTTAAGGGAGCTTTGGAGGACTTAAGATCAAATAAGGCAGGAGGAATAGATAACATTCCATAAGAATTTCTAAAGTCATTGGAAGAAGAGGCAATAAAACGAATATTCACCTTGGTGTGTAGAACGTATGAGACTGGCGACACACCATCAGACTTTCTGAAAAAGATCATCCACACAATTCCAAATACTGCAACAGCTGACATGTACGTGAATTATCGCACAATGAGCTGCCATCATAATATACAGAAGAATAGAGAAGAAAATTGAGGATGTGTTAGACGACGCTCAGTTTGGCTTTAGGAGAGGTAAAGGCACGAGAGAGGCAATCTGCTGTTGCGGTTGATAATGGAAGCAAGACTAAAGAAAAATCAAGACTTGTTTGAAGGATTTGTGGACCTGGAAAAATCGTTCAACAATGTAAAATGGTGCAAGATATTCGAAATTCTGAAAAAAATAGGGATAAGCTGTAGGGAGAGACGAGTATTACACAATACGTAAAAGAACCAAGAGGGAATAATAAGAGCGGACTACCAACAACGAAATGCTCGGATTAAAAAGGGTGTAAGACATGGATGTAGTCTTTCGCCGCTACTGTTCAATCTGTACATCGAAGAAGCAATGATGGAAATAAAAGGAAGGTTCAGGAGTGGACCTAAAATTCAGGGTGAAAGGGTACCCATGATACGATTCGCTGATGACATTGCTATCCTGAGTGAAAGTGAAGAAGAATTACATGATCTGCTGAATGGAATGAACCGTCTAATCTAATGAATACAGAATAGGGAGTGGGAGTAAGTCGAAGAAAGACGAAAGTAATGAAAAGTATTAGGAATGAGAGCAGCAACAAACTTAACATCGGGACTGATGGTCACGAGGTAGTGACATTAAGGAATTCTGCCACCTAGGCAGCAAAATAACCCATGAGGGATGAAGCACGGAGGACATTAAAAGCAGACCAGCACTGGCAAAAAGGGCATTCCTGGTCAAGAGAATTCTACTAGCATCAAATATAGTTCTTAATTTGAGGAATAAATTTCTGAGGATGTACGTCTGGAGTACAGCATTGTATGGTAGTGAAACATGGACTGTGGGAAAACCGGAACAGAAGAGAATCGAAGCATTTGAGATGTGGTGCGATAGATGAATGTTGAAAATTACGTGGACTGATACGGTAAGGAATGAGGAGGTTCTGCGCTGAAGCGGAGAGGGAAAAAAGATGTGGAAAACACTGACAAGATGAAGGGACAGGATGATAGGACATCTGTTGAGACACCATGAACTGACTTCCATGGTACTAGAGGGAGCTGTAGAGGGCAAAAACTGGAGAGGAAGGTAGAGATTGGGATACAAACAGCAGATAATTGAGGACGTAGTTTGGAAGTGCTACCTTGAGATGAAGAGATTGACACAGGAGAGCATTATGTGGCAAGCAGGACACGGATAATGGGGAGGCTATTGATGTAGTAAGTTGTTGGTTCTGACTTCAATCAGTAGAATGGTACCAGGCATACAGGCCCTCCCAATAAGTGTAGGAAGATCGTCGCACTGAACGGAGATTATGTTGAAAAATAGGGTTCTGTAGCCAAAAGGCTGGGGAATGACACGGTGTGCTGGAATCCTGAATAAAACGATCTTGCTTTCAGAAAAAAATGTGTTTTATTACTTAATGAAAACCCCTCGTATGTGTCTGGCACGCTCTATGTGCATGTCATCAAATGCGCTGTAATGATATGCCACCAGTCAGATGTGGCTACATCCTAGTCATATGACACTCCGAACTGCTCCATTCACCATTATGACAAGACCGTTATTTCACCAACAAAACACCTGCTTCTAATTTATTTTTCCATGTACAGGAGTTAGTCAAAAGGTTTTAATTGTCTCCTCGAAAAGATGTAAGTTACGTCATTAATTTTGTGATTCTTTGTAGGTATACGTTTGCAGTTCTGATACACACTACAACACCGTGCCACAGTACTGTACCACACCTCTAGGGACGCCACAGCGAAGTGGCACAGCAGCCTGGTAAAGTGGAGCAAATTATGTCACAGTGGTGCTTGAAAAACAGTGTATCGCAATCTAAACGACAGCAGAAAAACGAAATTCAGTCCTGGATTAGTTTTCATCACAAGCTTCTTAACATGACGAAGGTTGCCGTCCGCTAGTTTTACCTCTACTCACAGTCATTCAAAAGCTCACCGAACCGAGATAGCAACGAAAATACTCCAGCCAATACAGACAACATATTTTCCGGATAACCACCATGGCCGAGCGCTGTATCTACGGAAGACTTTCAATAGGAAATGTAACACATTTTTTTCTGGTAGCACGTATTTTATTCACAATTCCCACAAACCAAATTATTTCCCATTCTTTTTGCTACAAAAACCTATTTTCCAATATTATTTTCCGTTCAATGCGACAGCATTACGCCACCTTACTGGTAGAGTCTGCATGCTCCTCGACGCCGGAGTCAATATATGGTTGCATCAATAACCTCCCTCGTAAGACGCAAGCGATTCCGCACAGATGGTCCTTCGTTGCTCTTTATGGTCTTCCGATAGGTGGCGAGGAACCCACGAGCACACACCACTGAGTGCCCCAACTGCTGAACGAGTGTGTCACCACTGTCAACAGAGACGCCCAGCTGCACAGCGAGATGTTTGATTGTGGTCCGCCGATCACCTCAAATTAGTCTGTTCGCACTTTCCAACATTGCAAGAGCCACACGTGTGTCCGGCCCGCCAGCACGTTTAAGTTTGCGCGACTTTGTCGCGATGACAAAGCCTAACGACTCACAGTGCTTTTGTTCACTACCAGGTCTCTGTAAACATCCTGCAAGCGGTTATGAATATCTGCGATGTTCTGGTTTACCGCCAAAAGAAATTCAATTACAGCTCTGTATTTGGAGCCCACCTCCGTTACGGAAGCCGTTTCGAAGGCTGTACACAGCGTCGCCATCTATCGAAACTTCATAAAACTCTATAGGCTGAAGCGGGAATACCTCACGATGTCCCAAAACAGATCCCATATTTTTTTCAGCCGAAATTGGCCTTGAAGAAAAATGTGCTGGATTATTTGTTGAAAGTCCCTCATATCACTACGATCCTAAGAGAAAAGAAGCATAGCAAGCATTGTTAACAACCAGATTGATAGCCGCATCCCCCCCCCCACCCCCCACTTCCTCCCTCCCCCCGATTCAAACATCAGATAAGATGCTCTTCAGACATTTTTGGAACTCTCATGGTGTTGTGATAACGGAGTACGGTGGGAAGAAGCTTAACGTCGCAGAAGCATACTACCGAAATCTCTCGACGTATTTACGGGAGTATGTTAAGACGAAGCGTCACGCAAAGCTGTCCATGTGGATGTTTTTTCACCACGTACTGATTGTTTGGGCTGTGAGATTTGGACTCATGCCCAGTATTCTCCCTCATCTTCTTTCTTTGGATGACGGAACAATTACGTGGCAGTCATTTCCAGAATGATTAGAATGACAAGGACGTGATTTTCGAGACGGAATTTTCTGAACAGCCAACATGCAGACCTGTAGAAGCAAAATCCACCAAGTCATCTATATTCGGGAAAAACATATAGAGAAAAACTATATCCATACTTGATGGTCGCGGTTTGATTTTTTTCTAAGTGAAAAGTGAAGTTTCATGACCAATCGTCGTATGTTTAAACGTCAATCTGCATATGTACTGAAATAATTTGTCCCAGGTTTGTTTCCAGCTGACAATGGGAATTTAGCGCCGTGACTGCTCCTTGCTAGTTTAACGACTGAAGATTTATTCAGACTCAACGAAATTACTACTTTCCTCTTGTTCAATGTATGAATATCTAATCGAATCTGCTTATTCTGAAGTCGTGGTCTTTGTAAATAATTCATGAGACAGAAAATAAGAAAATTCGTACTGCGTGTGCTATTCGTTCTCCGGTAATGGTGGAACCAAGGCGGCGCTTTTATGGATACTAAAGCGCTTTCATGGAGCCAGGAGGGGCAACGCAAAGCATTTGTTGCTTAAATGAGGAAACTTTCCTGTGTATAGAGTAATACAAACTGTACAAAGCTGATGTCCATTACTGTTACGCGGATGGTAAAGTCTTAGCCATGGAACATATATCGAACTCTCCCTCTCGCGTGCTTAGATTAGCAAAATTAAACCTGTTATCTCCATATACACAGTCCATTCACATTAATGTTGCCACGGCCTATGTCGACGTCAACGTGGAATAGCCGCTAATAGACGGGTGGTGGCAGCACTTGCAGTGTAAGGTACATAAAGCGTGTCGGGGGGACGCGGAAAACAATGCAGGCGCTGTTGTAACAAAGCTATTTATTGCCATCCGAAAGGGCTAAACTATTGGCTTTCGCGTCAAGGGTGGACGCCTTTATGAGATGGCTAAGTCTGTAAATTTTTCCCATGCCGTTGTGGCTAAACTGTATTGTGCATGGCAAAACGGTGTTGTCCAAAACCGGCGTTGAGGCAGGGGTGACAGCTGCGGAGATGTGTACGGGCACACAGACGTGCAACTGTTGAGAAACTGAGTATTCAGATGAACCCTGGGGCTACCAAGAGTGTCTCCTTAACGACTGCACAACAAACGTTGCTGCATATGGACCTCCGCCCCAGACGCCTGGTTCAGACAAACTGCTCTTAATCGGCGACAAAGGCTGGAATTGGTACTCCAGTACAGCAAATCGACGCCTACTGAGTGGCGACAGGTGGCCTCTTCAGATTAATCACGTTTAGTCATCCATTGGACTCATGGCCATTGGCGTGCATGGGGTGTAGCGTCTGAGAGCAAGCACCCAGCAACAGTTATGGTCTGGGGAATTTTTCGTGACATTCCCTGGACGATCTCATCATCGTGCAAGGCGCAATGGAGCAACGGAAGTATGCTTCTATTCTTGAGGACCAAGTCCACCCCTACATGCAGTTTGTTTTTTCCTCAGCATGATAGCATCTATCGGTAGGATAATGCAACGTGCCACAGAGGTCGCTATGTACCAGTGTGGTTCGAAGAGAACCAGGGTAAGGTGGGGAGGCTTCTTCTAGCGGTGAGGAGTAGGCCCGGAAAGCGGAACAGTGGAGTTCTGCCCCATGGCTGTGACTTGTTGTCAGCGTTGGTCAATGTTTATCTGTGGAGTGTCGGGAGCAGCCGTGGTAAGGCTGATGTCCGACTTAGATAACTGCAAAGACCAAACCTCAATCTCATTCAGCTATAGGCAGCCTGTGTTTCCCTGTGACCGGCCGTTTTTGTGATGTACGTAACGCCACGGTGTTTTGGCAGAACTTACTTGCTTATTTCGAGCTGAGGTTTGACCCAGCGCAGTCTGTAGTATAGTGGGCCCAAATCGATGGACGCACCATTTGGTCAGGCGCTGTTTGCCTGGACCACTTGCTCTACGTGTTATTGACCTAAGGATTCATCTTGAATACCGTTTGTATATTTCATTGTGCTTTTAATTATCAGTTTATGATGGCCATTTGCTCTCTGCTTAAACTTCTACGATGTTGAACACAAATCTTACCATGAACTGTAAGTTGTCAGACTCGGATTTCTTCGTTACCTCATTACGAACTGTTGTGCACTATTGCAAGTTCGTAAGCTGTTTGCTATAAATTACACAGGCCAATAATGGAAAAACTTTTTTGCTGAATATACCTTGTTCTTATGTTTTCTAGGGCAGGAAATCCGAATATGATACCTGAGAAACTGTATAACCCACCATTTATTAACATATTACAATTAAATTAATTGAAATTAGCGATTTTTAAAGAATTTAACAACTTTTATTTAGTTAAAATAATTGAAAAAGGAGGTGTAATGATTGTAGATGGCTTTGGTAGCACTGCTGAAAAACATTTTCTGGCAAGAAAAGGTCGATTCTATTTTTGTGTTAACAGATAGTGTTTTGTTTACTGTCAACCTAACCTCACTTTCCCATTTCCTGTACATCTGCTCAGTACAACGTCTAGGCGTGTTTGTAAAAACTCTGGTGACATTTTTTTTTTATATTTGTGGTGAATTTATGATTAAAAACGCCAAAGGAACATTACAGACTTTGTGAAAAAGGTTTATCTACCATATTTTGGATCTAAGCTTGGTGATCCAGATAAGTCTTTGGCCCCGCATAAGTTATATTATGTGTGTGTTGAAGATCCGAGAAAGTGGTCCGAAAAGAAGAAAAAGCCTTTAGTTTTGGTGTTTCTATGATATGGAGGGAACCAAGAAATCATTATGATGATTGGTACTTTTGCAGTGCTGATACTACTGGTCATAATTCTGAAAACAAGAAGATACACACAGTTTTAATCTGCCTGCAAGTTTCAGAGTGAAAATTTCATTCTAGAAACATCCCCCAGGCTGTGACTAAGCCATGTCTCCGCAATATCCTTTCTTCCAGGAGTGCTAGTTCTGCAAGGTTCGCAGGAGAGCTTCTGTGAAGTCTGGAAGCTAGGAGACGAGCTACTGGCGGAATTAAAGCTGTGAGGACGGGGCGTGAATCGTGATTGGTAGAGCACTTGCCCACGAACGGCAAAGGTACTCAGTTCGAATCTCGGTTCGGCACACAGTTTTAATCTGCCAGAAAGTTTCAAGAAGATAATAAGCTACCCTAACCTTCTATCAGCCATCCGATCAGTAGTATATGGTGTAGATTTGCTAGTTCCTGAACCACCAGATGACTTAAATTGTATTCCAACAGAAGTATTTTCTGATGTACAATGTGATTTAGATGAACCAGATGATGATGAATTCCATTGTAATGCAGAAAGTCTAGAGCCCAGATTGTTTACTCAGACGGAGTTTAACGATTTTGTTAGGGATCTGAGCTTAACGAAAGAAAAAGCTGAATTGCTTGGCTCTAGTTTAAAAGAAAAGAACTTATTGGCAGTTGGCACCAGCATATACATGTATAGGAAGAGAGAGCAGCAATTTTACAAGTTTTTTCAACAAGAATATGATTTAGTGTACTGCTCAGACATTCCCAGTCTGATGAATGAGTTTGGTGTTGAATACAAAAACGAAGAAGGGAGGCTGTTTATTGATTTATTCCAAACTAGTTTAAAGGCTGTTTTATTACACAATAGTATCATGTATGCATCTATACCTGTTGGACATTCTTTAACAAATTTCCAAGTTTCCGTGTGAACGGGACAGTAGGGCTAGGGATCAACACTGGTGCAGTAAGGACTGACCTGTGAGGGAGCCTTTAAAACCTAACGAGAAGAACATTCTACGCAGAAACCTTGTAGATCCGAAAAACGTACTCGTACCACCTCTACATATAAAGTTAGGCCTAATGAAACAGTTTGTAAAGGCTTTGCCTAAAGAAGGACTATGTTTTTAGAATATCTGCCAAACGTTTCCACACCTTTCAGAAGCTAAGCTAAAAGAAGGCGTCTTCGTCACACCTGACTTTAGAAAATTGATGTTCGATGTTAACTTTGAATCCACAATGACCTTAAATGAGAAAGAAGCATGGGCATCATTCAAGCAAGTCGTTACAAAGTTCTTAGGACATGAAAAAGCCCTTGAATATGTTTCTATTATAGCTACAATGTTAAAGAAGTTTAAAACTTTAGGATGTTTAATAAGCCTGGAAGTTCGCTTTTTGAACAGTCACCTTGATTACCTTCCTGACAACATGGGAGATGTTAGTGAGCAGCAAGGAGAGCGTTTTCACCAGGACATTTAAGTGATGGAAAAGCGCTACCAAGGCCGCTATAACACCTACACAATGGGGGTGTACTGTTGGTCACGCCACCGAGAAGTTCAGTGGATAAGATCTGCTCCTGTGACATTCGATCAATAAGTTCGGCGTCAGTAGTTTTCTGTTCAGCATTTTCACTTTGATGATTTACAGTAAATTTGTAACATACTGGGACCCTCTCATGTTTTACTGATAGAAACTTATTTAATGGATAATAATGTGCCGAATTCTCGGCGGAAACAACTCGTATTATTGCAAAACTGGCTGCTTCAACACCTGGCCATTGATGTATCAGTAGCGTATCACGCCACAGCAAAGGCATGTGTTGGAACAACGTGAAAAATGCATTTATTATTAAGGAGTCTTAGAGACACAATTCTTCTCAGAATTCTGTTGGAATGTAGTAACAGTCTGATTTCTTACATTAATATGGTGCTCATTGCCGTTGGGGCGTATGGATGGTCTGTTCCACCATTCGGTGCGGGGAGGCGATAGTGGTGCCATAGAAGTTGATCTGTGATCCGATAGTGGATCTTGGCGTTATTTGTATCATGCACTGATACCGGTGGGGGTATCTTGTGAGATGGACATGGGTTGTCCACGCCAGAGGCTCGATTAGGGTTATCGCCAGTGGCGTGATGTGTTCTCGTTGGGGGATTTCGAGTGTAGTTAGACTTGTGGATAATCGCCTATGGTGCGATGTTTATCGCTTGAGGTATTTTTTCGTCTCTGGTTATCCCTTATGTATTATTGTCAGGAGTGCGATGATGTTCGTCTTGAGGTGTTTAGATTGTGGATAGCCAGAGCCAGAGGTGCGTCATCGGTAAAGATTTGTATTACGTGGCATGAGCACGTGGAGTGTGAGTGACGTTGGTATGTTTTCATATGGATAGGAAGGAAATGGCGAATGGGACCAGATGAAAACAGTAGATACTAATCGCTCTGCACTAAAAATTATTAATAAGACCTGGTATATTTATGTCATTGCATCAGCTGTTAATTCTTGATATCTGTATGTCGATTTTTGAGAGTTATTGGTCTGATCTATGCTAACAGCACAGATGGCTGTGAGCAGTATTCAACCCAAATTCTGCACCAGATGTCTTCATCTGCGTTGCCATCCAATAAGCTGGAATCACGAGAAGTATCCAAGTCCAGAGTAGCGTAACATAGAAAGGGTTAGAGGTAGCTAAACTTGGTGATGGGTAGAATAAATAGAAGTAAGCGTTGGATGGTGTGAGAGTGCTTGAAGTATGAATGTGCAGGCTGTACTGGCATAGTCCATGTGGTGCATGATGGGTGTTGAGAAACTATCATGACACTGACATACACAACGGCAATGGCTTCACGACAAGAAAATTATTGTTTAGGTGGTTTTTTTTAGATAAGAGATTAATTTCTTGTTGCTTTGTTATTTATGTTAATGAAAGACAACAGCAAAGCCCTTCTTTCTCAAATAATAATATTGTAAAATTTAATGACCATCAGTTCATTTGTTATGACTTTCTATGTGTGTGTGTTTTTGTAAACATTTATTGTAAAAACACAGCAATAAAACGTATGCTATGGATTGTGCTGAGGACTACAGCATCCCAAATGCTGATTGAGTAGAAGAGTGTGACTGTACATGACTGAATGCAGTGCAGGCACTCATGTCACAACATGGTAGGCACGGCTCAAGTGTTTCACCGAGACCTTGGGCATGGCTGCCAGCATAACGTCACAGCAGGGGTGACGTCCCAGGGCGACAGAACAGCTGACATGACATCACCACAGGAGTGCCTCATCTGTAGCCAGCGGGTAACAAATAGCCAGCAGGTAACAAAGGCCCATAGTAGACGTCACGCAACTGCTTGCCTACAGGTGACTCGTCCCACACCCTGTTGTGACAGTGCGGGCAGCTGGAGGACGTGATGACATAGGGGTGGTTCAAGGGCGACGGAGGCATGGATGAGGTCCTGTTCGTCCATTTCACTTGTGTCAATGGAGAGTGAAAGCAACCACAGGGGTGCCTCGCATGCAGCCAGCAAGTGACAGAGGCTCACCTCTGACGTCACACAACCACCTGGAACTACCACAAACTGATGCAACAGTCTCGAGGAACCCAACCTAAATGTAATGCCACTGCCGAGACCAGAAAAGAGAGACTGGAGAGCACTGGACCAAGCGACTGATGTCTCTGGGCACTTGTCATAACATTGACAGCTGCTGCTGGATGACTGTCTTCAATAAGAGCAACTGCTTGTCTTCTGCTGTCCATCTCTGGTGGTTCAATAGTCTAGACGCCTACCAGTTGGTGCCATAGACTGGAGACCGGTCCTGCCCCAACACCGCTGCCACCACTGATGATTTTAAATAAAGGGGTTACACTATTTTTTTGCACCACCTCATCCCCTACACCTGCCACATCCAACCTGTTACACACCACTTGAGGGTAATGCTGTGTCTATGTATCAGTGTAACATTACAGCTAACTTTTGGACTCCGTAAAGATCCTTGAGACGGGAGCAGTAGGACACTTAAAGATGTTTGTGTTTTTTAATTGTTGTTTCTGTGTGCCTTGCTATATTTATTTTATTTGGTTAGAGGTAATCTCTTAAGGGACAACTCAAGTTTTAGGACTGTGCTGGGGTACTAGGTCACTCTCATCTTCAAATGAAGATTGACTAAGGATTGCACATAACAAATACACTAAGATTCAAACTTCCTTTGGAAAATTACTCATGTATTCTTTTTGTCGTTGTCTTTTATGTAAAGTCTCATTATATTACACATGTCATTTAGATTTTGTTTATTTTGTGTTAACGCCATTTACTCTGTTGTACTAAAAGAACTAGTTTTGCTGAATGATTGTGTAGACTTTGCCATGTTATTGTCTCTATGGAAGAGTGGCTCAAATGGTTCAAATGGCTCTGAGCACTATGGGACTTAACATCTGTAGTCATCAGTCCCCTAGAACTTAGAACTACTTAAACCTAACTAATCTAAGGACATCACACACATCCATGCCCGAGGCAGGATTCGAACCTGCGACCGTAGCAGTCGCGCGGTTCCGGACTGAGCGCCTAGAACCGCTAGACCACCGCGGCCGGCTATGGAAGAGTGAGTCATTATGAATGCTTGGGCAGGGATAACAAAATCCCTGAGACAGAGAATGCTCAATTCTCAACGATATTATATATTGTATTGTGGTTAGGGAAACAGATCATCTCTGACCTCAGCTTCCGTGTGTATGGGTTAGTCAAATGTCTGTACGACCTTTTAACTGTTCAATCATCGTACTTACAGTCAGGGATGTATGTCAAAGACCTGAGGGTATACAGGAACAATTCCGACACCCAGAAAATCACAAAACCTTTGAGGGCATGTGGCAGTGAGAGTGTGTATAATCCCTGGTTAAATAATTACGAGACAGGGTGTGGTTTCCTTTTTTCTTTTTTTGGTTTGTTTTTGGGTGGCAAAGCTCTTATGGTCCAGCATGTTAATATCAAAGGTCCAGTTAGAGTGCCACAATTTCTTTTGCTGCATGACACACTAACTTCTTTATTGGCATGTGACACTCCCCATGTAGAAGTTATTCGACAATGGGGAGGTAGTAAAAGGATGCAAGCTACTCTCTCGCTTTAATTACTCTGTCATTGAGACTTAGATATTTTAGGTCATGATCTCCCTCTCCCCCAATTCTACGTTTGGTAATGCGGCTTATGACATCCTTAAATGAGGAATATGAGAGCCGAATGTTCTTATAACTACATGTGTAGACTATAGAGAACTTGTACCTGAGGGGCCATAGTGGAGGCGACGGAGAACAGGGAGAAAGATGGACTGTGGCCATATATGTTGTGTCCAGCAACCTGGCTGGGTGAATGGTTTAGGTTAGCAGTGCTCTGTGAATTGCACCTATAAGGGACCTCTGGCCATAGCACTTCACTCTCCCCACTTAGGTAGGGTTGAAGCAGGAGGGCGCCGGCTCACAAAACATTTTACCTGGGCCAGGCTACAGTCCATCACGATGGCGACCAGATGGCGGAAAGTAGGTGGAGGAAGGCATTTAAGAGAGTCTGTAGCAATCTAAGCTTTTGCGTGAATGGTGTGACAGTCATAAAACTATAAACGTTCTCATGTTCGAAGCGGGGCTGATACTATCAGAGCAGCTGGTGCACATGTTTAGTGGAGGCAAGATTGTAGCTCCCCTGACGCCAGGAAGTCGTCAGGTTCTTTTAGCATGCGAAAAAGAAAAAAGATATATTTCACAGGCACGACTATCAGTGAAGTGTAACAGCCTTCTCTCAGAAACTGGAAATGGTCAGCTTGGAAATATTAGATCTCTTCGTAAATGAGGGACTGTGGTCCCATCTAAGTATACGTTTTTTGGCGAAACATAGTCATGGTTACCATCAGAACAACGCGTCCCTAGTCTAAAATGTTCTTTTTCACATAAGAGAGATTATGAGTCGCTGATTGTCTCCCCTGAGGATATGCAAAGCAGAGGGTTGCTCCACCAGCGTGGGAAACTCGGTGCTGTGTTTGGATTGGCTACCAGTTCAGCAGAATAGTCAGGAGGGGAGATTCAATGAGTGGAGGACAGTTCGATGTGTTTGTAAAACGTGGAGGGGATTTTTCTGCTAATTCGGCTCCTTTACGAGACTTGGTGGAAGGTGTTTGTGATTCTTTGGCCTCTTCACCTTCTGGTCCTCCCCTGGTGGAGAACTTCAAGTCTTTCCTGAATGAGTGAGACTTGTAGTATGTGACTACTAAGAGCCAGTGGACATATCGTGTGTCACGAAGGTGAACTTAATCGTCCTGAGTCAGCTGTGTGGCGTTTGACAATTCTGGCACGTGCCGTCGTGGCTGTGAGTGAAATTGATGGGCCAGACTAGCGAACGGGCGCACCTCGCACTGCATTCTCCCGGGATTTCAGGGCTCTGATGGGGAAGTTTCCTGCGTTCTAATAACCAAACGTCAGTCCGCGTAGTTTGCAAGTTTTCGTGGACGTCTCAGAACATTGCAGCTGCTGTCACGCTCTACCCGTCGCCCACAGCGTGCCGTTTTCTGCTGCCGACTGAATGAAGACGAAAGAGTAAAGTATTACTGGGCAGCGCAGAACTGTTAATTGGTACTGTCGGCTCCCTGTTCTCTGTGAACTATAGATTGTGCTATACCTGGTCATAGTTGATTACATTTGAATAGAATTTCGCCTCACAGTGGATTCATGTAAACGACGTCTGCTGCGTTGTAAAAGGGATTAATTCAGGCGCTGTTAGCGGTGAATCTCAGTTTGAGGCTCTCATGCAATCCATGCAAGTGTGCAGAAAAAGAGAGACGGGAGGAAGAGGAGGAAAGAACGGTCACAGACGGCGTAGATGTAGTCAAGAAAGAGATAGCAGGAATCGAAAAAGAGCTACAGAATGTCAAGAAAACGACAGCAGAAACGCGTGAAGTCGAGGACCAGTCGAAGCGCGATGGCAAGGCAGCGCGATTGGTAGCGCAAGTAGGTCGAAAGGACGCATCAGTGGCTAAATAATGAATTGAACCGGCAGGAACTGAGGTGTGTAGGACAAAAATGGCACTTGCAACTCTCCAAAAGCAAGGCAAAAAAGCGGTTCAAGAAACGCAGGATAAAATAAGTGGGTCTGCGAAGCGAATCGAACAGATAGAAATCTCTGAAGTTAAAGATCAGCACACCCTAGTCGCCGCGCGACAAAACGAGTTCGCTAAGGGCGTTGGGCAGGCACATGAGCGGGTCGTGCAATTACAAACACAATCTCGTCCGGAAGAGCGCCATTGAGAGCATCACAGAAGTGAAGAAAATGTTTTGTGACTCTGTGAACAGCTATATGAGAACACATTCCCTGCACATGGGCGAATGCAGCAGGAATATGCTCCTGCCGCAGCGAAGCGCTTAAAAGAACACGCTCCGTAGGTAACACGCAGCATGTCAGAGACCGAGCAGGGAAACAATTGTATACGTCTACGGAGGTCAGAAACGTTATTGCGTGAATCTGAAAGCAAGAGCGGATACCGTAACAGCGCACGAGGATCGTTTGGGGCCCGCATCTCGTGGTCGTGCGGTAACGTTCTCGCTTTCCACGCCCGGGTTCCCGGCGGGGTCAGGGATTTTCTCTGCCTCGTGATAACTGGGTGTCGTGTGCTGTCCTTAGGTTAGTTAGGTTTAAGTAGTTCTAAGTTCTAGGGGACTGATGACCATAGATGTTAAGTCCCATAGTGCTCAGAGCCATTTGATCGTTTGGGCACGGATAAATGGAATAAAGCGCTGCAGACGAGAGGGAAAATTCGTACGGCGGATACGTCGAATTTTCGACCACAAACTTTCCTTGACCATCCAGAATTTTCAAGTCTACAAGGAGTCAAACAACACATTACATCCAAAGACCAGGATGGCACAGTATGATCACTTCTACCAGAATCTTGGCCACTGAAGTACAAGCTCCAGTTAATCTGTGGTTTGCCGGCCGGAATGGCTGAGCGGTTCTAGGCGCTTCATTCTGGAACCGTGCGGCCGCTACGGTCGCAGGTTCGAATCCTGCCTCGGGCATGGATGTGTGTTATGTCCTTAGGTTAGGTTTAAGTAGTTCTAAGTTCTATGGAACTGATGACCTCAGAT
The DNA here is from genome assembly GCF_023897955.1 of Schistocerca gregaria. Taxonomy (NCBI): domain Eukaryota; kingdom Metazoa; phylum Arthropoda; class Insecta; order Orthoptera; family Acrididae; genus Schistocerca; species Schistocerca gregaria. Next base: position 542,310,033 of record NC_064921.1, read on the forward strand.
GTTAAGTCCCATTGTGCTCACAGCCCATTTATCTGTGGTTTCTTAGAAGGGTCGATTGCAGAACATAAGTTCGGACTTGCGGAGAGTTGTCGCTCCTACTAAGAATTTAAGCAGGCATTCCTTCTCAGATATTGGTTGCAAGACACTCAGGAGAGAATGAAACAGGAGAAGCGTCAGGATTCTGCAGTCCTGTCAAATTCTTCGAATCCCTGATCAAGAAGAATCAATTCCTGGATCAACCGTGCAGTCCCAAGGAAATTATAATGCACCGCTACATTAAATTACCTTTGCGTTACCAGTAACTGCTCTTTGGTAGCTGCAGCGATTCAGTCGAAGCTTTCAATAGTGCGATGTGCGATCTCGATTATGTGAATGATGTTGACAGCTCGCGGGAATGAAGTAGAAATAATGACTGTAACTGGGCAGATTCGCCAGAGAGGAATGACGATGGACGAAACGGGAGAAAATATAGATCGAATCGAAACCAAAATTCAAACTACAATGGGTATTAACAGCCATAATGGAAAAATAGAAGAAGACGAGGAACTGATAATCATAACATCAACTACAACTACCGACGAAACGGAAACTGGAGAGAGCAACAAAACTAGAACTAGAATCAACAGGATTCTAGGGACCAACAGCAAAGTAATAGCAGGACATACAACGGTCAAGGTCAATGGAATGACCAACGTAGTGAATATGTCGAATTGAGGCCACATAACCCATCGCCGGGGCCACGCAGAAAAAATTCCAACAGGAACTGATTCACAGTCTATACGGACTCAGCTCAAAACACTGCCACATAAACTATCGGAAAGAGCGACATTAACTTGTTAGAGTACGAAGATACAAGATAACTGCTCCTGGACGAGAAGGTACAGTATGTAAATAGTCTAGCATGGATGAAATGTTTAATGTAATTTAATGTTGATATTATGTTGCTTAGCGTAATTTTCCATTTGTTCTATTTCTTTGTTATTTTGTTTCTTCGTCATTCCCTTTAGTTTCCAGCATGAGTCCTGTTAAACGTGATCAAATGAGTTGCGTATGTGTGACATCTTCAGGTCAACATTCACTGGCAGGTGGCAGATTTAATTAAAATTCCGTTGCAAGTTATACCTTATCAACCACTGGCATTTTTTTTATGGCGTACCAAACCAGGCACGTTGCAGTACTGAGTACTCCAAACAACTGAGTACTGCAATTATTTCTTTGAACCTCACAACTGTTCTCCGGTTTCCGCAATTGAGCATCGTACTTTTGTCGTAGCATTCTCGTAGAAGAGCCTTCACAAATATCACCATTGCAACTGAAATTGTTAATGTTTACGTTCCGTGGTTTCCTGTACTGTTCTAGGGACGGATGTACGTCACTGGCATCTATACGGTAAATCGTGCCATAGAACATGTGCTTCGAAAAAAAAATTGTTCAAATGGTTCTGAGCACTATGGGACTTAACATCTGTGGTCATCAGTCCCCTAGAACTTAAAACTACTTAAACCTAACTAACCTAAGGACATCACACACATCCACGCCCGAGGCAGGATTCGAACCTGCGACCGTAGCAGTCGCGCGGTTCCGGACTGAGAGCCTGAACCGCTCGACCACCTCGGCCGGCCATGTGTTTCGGGATTTTTGGATGTGTTTTGTATGGTGTTCGCGGTCTACGCATGGGCGCGTGTCGACACTGAGACTCGGTGTGTTAGGAGCCATCGCCTGTCGTGCAATGTGGCCTGTCTCGTGGTGGAATTTTGCCAGCGCCATGTCAGCGCTGTCGGAAAAAAACTGTGTACGGGGAATTATCATGGTCACGGTGTATAATTCCGTACGCTTGTGTTTCATTTCAGCAGCAGCGATCCTGACAGAGAAGACAGGAGGCATCCTTGTACTACGTAAAATTACATGTACACAATCAAAAAATGCCACTACAAAGGTCCTGAGTGAGTATATACGCTTCCTGACCACTGCAGCGTCAGCAGACGACACCGCCAGGCATCGAAAGATAAAGGAGGAGTATACAAGGAATAAAAAGCATTAAATTTCGCTTCGATAGTGTTAGGAAAGCCATAAGGTGGTATAATAAATTAGTATTTAGTACTGGGAGAAGTCTGCTCGTTTGGTAGATGTATATAGGCAGCACCAACGTAAAATTAGGGTGCATGACAAGAGTAGAACTAACGAAAAACTAACAAAAATACGTCCACACACAAAGACAGCACACTCCAGATAATTGATGGCCATACAATGTTAACAGGGCCGTGCAGTCAACAAATTTATTTCTGGATTTGCGTCCTTAGTAATAAAATAAATAAATAAATAGATAGATAAATAAATTAATATATTAATTAAAAAGTTATTCATTATTATTTTTTCTGTAAATTGATCATATCGATGTAATGACATTTGTGAGAGAATATGGCACATGACAACACTTGACGATTGTGCAGACTCTGGAAACAACATGGCAGACTGGACGTCACGCCTCACACCAACCAACGAGGCGCAAATGGAGTGGGTTACTGTAAAGCGTCAGCTGTAGTGGCCCAGGTGTGGGGGGACCACCCTCTGTGACTGTACTGGCCTGCCAGCTAACGCACCTACATCACACAGCCCCAGTGGAGGTGGCATGTTGCAAGCAGGTGAAGGGAGCAGGATGTCACCATGTGCCAACAGCAACACCCTAGTGGCCAACGACCCACTAGGCCGCTGATCAAGGGACAAGCGAGCCATGTGTTACCACAGTTGACTTGCACACTAAGCCTAACCATCTCAGTGGGGTGCCAAGAGTGTTGTGTCCCATCGACAAAAGGCGAGCTAATCCTATGTCCCATGACAGGAGGATGCAAAGGTGAATGGGATGAGCAGGGCTGCCCCACGTCTCCCTAATGCTGAATGGATTTGTAAGCCAGGGGGCAGGTTGCACGTCAAATGCAATGCTATCACACCAGTCCCTAATGGCTGACTGCGGCCTGACCAGGATGATGCCAAGAGTCCAGCTGCGGTCCAAAATCTGCCCAAGATGCCAGATGCTGCCAGATGCCAGATGCTGCCTGAGGCGACAGGGAACGCCAGAGACATCTGCCACAACTTGTGCCACATCATGTGTTGAGTGGGAGGCCATTCCACTCTGGTCAAATTGCTGTTCTTCCTTCCTCCCAGTCACGGTTTGTGCGCGAACGTAAGTACCGTGTTCTCAATTAGTGTGACATTTTCAATTGTAAAATTTGTCTCCCCAGGGACCCTTGTGAAGGGAGTGATAGGGTACCTTTCTGTAATATCATTATGTAGTATCTTTTTTTGTTTTTGTATGTATCAACTGAACTGTCTTGATTGTGAGGTATATATTTTTATGCACATTTATTAATGCTCTGATTATGTGCCTGTATTTGTTTTCATGTCGTAGAAGATAATACACAAATTTACACAACTTAGGCAATAAGACGAGCAGATTAGACATGAGATTTCTTTGTTCATTGAGAATTTGAGAAGGTATGTGTTGGATGATTGATACCAAATGAGTGACAGAGCAGGGGGAGACCAATGAGCAGAGAACAGTTCACATTCCAGGATAATGTAAATGATTAAGGACATTAGACATCTCTGACCTCAGGATATGGTTTGAATGGGATATATTTCTTTGCTGCAAGGCCTTTTAACTGCCGTTCAAATGTTTAATGGAAGTCTGTGATGTAGCACTCACCCTGGGTCTAATGTAATTCATACTACTCACAGCAATGTACTCATGTACTCTTGCTGCCTTGCAGCTTCATATGAGTGAACGACCCATGAAATGAATGAGGTCAAGCTAGGATGTGTTTTATCCATGGGCAATCCTGATTGGCAAAATTACCTCTTTTCACATATATATCAGTTATCAGGATGTGGTTCTCCTACTATTTTCAATGATTTTCTCTGGTGTCACACTAAACATTATTGAAGTGAGACTCTACCCCTGCAGAAATCAATGGCACATAGAGGGCAGTGAGAGAGGACAAGTTACTCTCTCACCTATTTTTCGCATATGGAAAATTATTAAAGATTTTGTTGCAACCTGATGCACCTTGAGCGAGACTCTAGAAAGTTAACAGCCTGAGCAGATACTGATGGAGCCTGGTAGGACGCTAAAAGTATGAGGTACTTTTATAGTTCTTGGCTGCTAGAAAGGGCATGTTGGGAGTTGAAAGCAATTGATAGCAAGCCTATGGTTTAGAAAATCTTGCCAGACAGGCCCACAGCCATACGGGGTAGACGGGCAGCCCCTTGTGGAGACAGATCTGCAGCAGAACAATGCTGCCATACCTGCCGTGGCGCCAGCCGAAGCCTGGGCTGTGGGCGATGGTCTGAAGTAATGTCTCTACAAAGTGGAGCTGTAACCCAGGCATTGTGTGCAGAGCCATGTGTGATAAAAACTCACAAGCTTTCATGTTCGCTGATCCTGCAAATAGGCCTGCATCGGCCCCCTCGGTTGTATAAGAAACTCCAGTGTCTGAGAAACGTTTGGAGACGGAATCTTTATTACATCTCATAACTAGGACTAACAAGCTCCAAGGCACAAGCGATTTAGATAAAGATCTTTAAAATTGTATCTGTTCGATTGTTGCTGTGGAAACGACACGAATTCGGAGAACATGATCTTCCTCCTCTGCAAAAACTTAAAAAAGCCAATAACTGGCCGTTATTTTCCAGAGACGCAGGTTTCCTAATTCTTGCCGTGGTTCGACATGAGTTTGTGCTGCATGTGGGAGGGGAGACTTAGCACCTCTAGAGCGCTATGATTGGCTCAAAACGGCGTGAAGGCGGTGGCATTCGTGCTCTTTGTGGGAAAACGGAATTTTTTCTGAAGAGGTGCGAAGCAGTCGGGAACTGGTCTTTGGTCTGGTAAAAAGTCTTCTAGTCGATGTTCTGGCATGTGTGGTTGGTGCTTGGGACCTGTCCTGAGACTGATTTCACTTGCGAGTGGTTTAGGCTGGGGAGCCTGTTGTGAAGTTCTTGCTATACCGAAAGTGTGACTTGAAATTTCTCGGACTACTCGTTTGCCAAGGGCACACTTATTTATTTTTGGTTTACTAGTCTTGAAGTTTAGTATCCTTGTGCACTCTGTCATATAAGTGAGTCAAATTGGTCCTTGGTACCACCGGTGAACGAATTTGTTACACAATGAAATCTACCGTGGTTTCAGGGCTCTTGTACAGAGTAATTTGCGATCCATCTGCCTGATTGCTAGACCGTGAGATTTTTGCATTTCTTTTGTGGCCGAGATCGATTCACAGGTGATGCCCCAAGCCTCACCTCCGCCGCACACGTCTCGCCAGCTGCAATTTCAATCACCACACGAAGCAAACAGGAGAACGTACAGCCACTCCAGCATTGTCAGGGCGTAGATATCTCAATCGCCACTTGCTCTCAGCTGTTCCTATGTACAGAAACTACCGTAGCTTTGATCAATCAAAGTCTGCTCAGAATCAGATCAGATTGCATTATCCACATTTTTAGGGCCAGAGTACTTGACTCACTTCTATCACACAGGTCCTTGTCCATTGTAGTTTTAAACCACCTGTTAGTTGTTTACAGTATTAAATAACTTGTTTAACAAAATTTATGTATGTTTTGCTTTTGAAAAATAAATTTTGTTAGAACACTAAAATTATGCCAACACAATAGATTATTTATATATTCCCCACAGGGTCGCCTTCCATACTTGTTTCTAGTTTTATTTGCATTACAATTGCGTCATCTGTGACCAATTGAGCAAACTACAGACTACATAATTATTCACCCTGGCTGCCTCCCTCCTGTTTGTCTTTATGGCACACCTTTGTTTCAAAGTATAGGTGCCTCTGTAACTAAGGCAGCCGAAGTATATGGTATTTGAAGAGGCTGCATATCAAAGGTGTGTGCCGCGTATAGCGAAAGCGGAGAAACATTATCTGATAAATCACACCAAGGACGAAACTGTGTGTTGAGTGATCGTGACAGACGGTCATTGAAGAGGACTGAGATGAAAAATAAGAGGACGACAGTTGCAAAAGTCACTGCAGAACGGAATGTCACACTCGCGCACGCTGTCAGCACCCAAACACCATGAAGAAAGTTCCAGAAGCTGGTAATTTCAAAGTGAGCTGCAATTCCAAAACCGCTCATCAATGATGCAATAGTCCGTATCAGGAAAACTTGGTGCTCAAATTATAATAACTAGAGTATGGGGCTATGGAAGAAAGTTATATGGTAGGATGAATCTTGTTTCACACAGTTTCCAACTTCTGGCCGGACTTATGCCCCAAGAGTGAAACATGGTGGGGGGTTCGACAGTGATTTGGTCAGCCATATCGTGAAATTCAATGTGGTTCCATGCATTCTCTGTAAGGTGTTACTCGTTTGAAGGATTATGTAACCATTTTGGCTGATCAGGTACATCCCATAATACAATGTTCTTCTCTAGTTTTGATGCTGTGTTCCAAGTCTACACGTTCACTGTCTATAAAACAGGCATCGTCCAGGACTTGTTTTGAGAACACGAGGACGAGATGTCGCATCTCACCTGGTCATCACCATCACCAGATCTGAAGTATCATTTGGTGAGACGGGTGCGTGATCGCTATGCACCTTCATCGTTAGCTGAACTTGACACTGTTTTGAAAGGAAGAATGGTATCAAGTCGGTTTGGAAACCATAGAGAATCTGTACTTATCCATTCCGTGGCGGCTAGAAGCTGTTTTGAATTCCAACGGGTGTCCTGCACTGTTTTAGGTGTGATACTATGTTGTGTTTTTGGTATTTCCATATTTTTCACTAAACCCTGTTGTTGCTCTAAAACACTTTCGACAACCGAGGAGCTGTCTGCATTCAGCAACGAACAGAATTTCTTGCACGAGATGAGGATACGGTCGTATGGGTTTTAGAAGTTATCAGGGACGACTTCTCGCGGGACATGTATTCTTTGGTTTACACTGTGTATTGTAAGTACCCCTCTCCCTCCATCCCCCTTCCTCCCCCCCCCCCCCCTACCACCACTCCGTACCGTTACTGATTATCAGTAATACCTCTGTTTGCTGGAGACTTTTCTTTCAAGCAGAAGGCGTTTTTCAACAGCAAATGGATTGTAGCGAACGTTGCTGGAAACAGAAACCTGTCATTGTTCCAGTTTTTTAGTGTACTTTATTTGCTTTCATTGGTTTCTCGTATTTTCAGTGAATTCGGAGCTTGGTCATTTGATCAATTCAACAAGATGTAAGGCTAACAAAGCCCTTATGAAACAAAAGCAATCAGAGTTGATGGAATAATGATGTAGGAATCTGACGTTTTCTGTTTGCCTTGCAACTTGTTCACTCTTACCTTCAGCTTGGTTATGGAGTTAATCAGAGAGGACATAGGTAATTTCCAAGTGTAATACACAGCATAGTACGCAACATGCAGTGTCGAATATTGACGCATGTATTATTTACCTGAAGTTTATGCTATATTTTGACATTCACTAATATTATTTTTATATTAACATGTTATTTGCTTCATATTAGTAAGTAGCAAGTCCGCTATTGCTGAACATTGTAATTCTGCTGGACATTCAATGGAGTATGATAAAACAATGATTTTCTCCACAGCAACGTCTTTCTGGGACTCCATTATTAAATAATCCGTGGAAATATGACTGGCGGAAAATCTGTTAAACCGTGACAGCGGCTACCAGCTGGACAGTGCATGGAATCTCATCATCTCCACGACTTGCTCAAATCGAAGACGACAGAGTGCGTCGACGGCCGTGGCGAACAGCAACGCAGAGGGCGACTGAGTTCCGCTATTCCACCAGCGAGGGCGCTGCCGGCGGGCAGCGTGTTTCGTCTATCAAATTTTCGACGCATGCGCAGAATAGTTCCAGTACTCTATACATTGCGGATGACTGGCAGGTGCCCAGTGGAAATATCGTGCGAAGTATTGAACGATGACCGGCTGCAAGCCCGAAATTTGTTTGAAAATATATAATAATGCCTTAATATAATAATTAATTCTCTTCAGTGTTTAGAATGTCGTTATAACAACTTCAGAGATATTTATGTGTCACGTATAGGTTTACCAACACAAAATGGTTCTTCACAAAAAGCGTGACACTTTTTAAAAAAGCGTGATAATTTATGTTGGAATCTATAAATTGTTTAAATTAGACACGGTAGAATAATAAACACGCCGAAATCTCCATGTGAGCAGAAAATAATGTATTGAAAATAAGCTGTAGCATTACACAATGGTATTTAATTGTTACAAATACAATACAATAAACTCGCAGTAATTTTCAGTATTTTTTCGGTGGATTATCATTTGAAAGTGTATTTTCCCATACAACATACCCTGCTGAGTAAAAGCTAATTGTCGTATTGGAGAATGTAGCTATAAAATTCAGCACAAGACATATTCCTGAAATTGTACTTGACCATTAAAATGCTCATGACTCGATCTGTGAACAAGTGGTTCATCTCTTTTTTCCACTGAACAGCTGCGAGGGAAGAAAAACGTCCAGTAAATGCATTGCTACCAGCAGTAGCAAAAAAAGCATAAAAATTTCAAAATTTGAGAAAATGTTACGAGAGTTTGACAGTTTTAAAACAAAGAACAGTGCAGTTGATCTAGTTTAGGGTTTCCGTCCAGCATTGTACATTAGGAATTATTCTTGTAGAAATGATCAAACAATTTCGAATCATCTACTTTCATCCTTTAGTTGTAAGTACTGAAGACATGAAAAAATGTCCTCAAGCTAAGCACAGAAAGGAAAAAAACCTAACAACAGAAGCAGTGTTTCAGACTCCGCTCAGTTGCGTATGTTCCTTCGACATGATTGTTTGTAAAAAATTCTATTTCAAAAGGGGGGGGGGGGAATTAGTTCAGTGTTGCAAGGTATTATGCAATTTGTTGCAGGGTATCCAACTCCTACTAAGCTTTCTTTCTACTGTCGTTTTAGAGTAGAATTCACAGTTTTCCTCCCACCACCGAAATTAACGTTTGCCAAGTCACCAACAAAAACAGTGGACTGAGAAGCAGTAAGATTATGCTTTCTTTAAGTATCTGTAATATATTTGGCACTATTATCTGAAGTTCGTTTGGACAACTTTGTAAATCAAGGACGTTTATTTGAAAACCTCTGTTTTCGTAAAGAAAATTTTGATTTACAAATGGGATCATTTTTACACCACCATGACTACTGTTGTTCAATTTTTTGACGAAAACACTTACAGTGAGAGGAACAATGACATTATTTATTATGGCTTCTGGTTTAGTTCTTCCACTAGATAAATTTTGTGCAACATCGTATTGTGGAGATAGGTTTTTTATTTAATTTGCTTGTACGACCCATCGATTTGTACGAACGATGGTGGAAAACCGTGTGTTATGGCAGTGTGCTTTGAACGTTTCTGGGTACAGGCATACGGTTTTTACTCACAAAATCGAGCATTGAGCGAGATGATGAGCTGATTCGCACCATTCTTTTAAGTATTTCTCTGCTGTCTTTCCAAGTGCATGGCATCCTTATATTCCTTATGAACATAACTATACCGCAATGCAAATTTAGCTTCACTTTAGTTTCGTACAAATAGAAAGCACTAATATTTTGCTTTTAATTTGTCTGAGAACTTGCACAACCTTTTTCTCCTGTACGAGTATTTAACGTAGAAGACAACTTCACATCAGACATTAACAAACAAGGTTTTGTTTCACAACGCGGAAATTTCGAGACAGTGGACAAACTACAATACCTGGTGGCGAGATATGGTATACGTCGGCTATGAATGCAGCGATTCACCGAAAGTTACACCATTAGCAGGGAATTTCGTGAAAAAAATATATAGCCATATGAGCGGAACTTTTAACTCAGTCCAATTGCACTGAAATTTGTCAGATGATGAAATGCAGCTTCGTTTCCAAACAGACATTCTCTAAAAAACAAAAATTCCTGCCGGACATTACTAAAAGCATCAAAAAGCAGGACATGTCCGGAAAAAGCCAGACGGTTGGTAACCGTACTCAAGTAACTGTTCTACCAAAGTCACAATCTTTCACAACTTCGGGAACATGATGATTTACTCGGTGTAAAATCGTCGTATGGACTCGTTTTTATTCAGTGTTATATTTAAGCACGTAAAAGACTCAGGGTCATACACTATTTGTAGGTGGCAGCATGTTCACTCAACAGCTGATGAGCACCATTAGCTGGCTGGTATGTTTAGTGCAATCACACAGGCTGTAACCTCAGCAACCGGGGGCTCGACTTCAGGTAAGCAGATTGCCATTATCGAGACCTTTAGTTTTTGTGGTGCATTATTCTCCAAGTTAGATAATAGATATACACTACTGGCCATTAAAATTGCTACACCACGAAGATGACGTGCTACCGACGCGATATTTAACCGACAGGAAGAGGATGCTGTGATATGCAAATGATTAGCTTTTCAGAGCATTCACACAAGGTTGGGCGCCGGTGGCGACACCTACAACGTGCTGACATGAGGAAAGTTTCTAACCTATTTCTCATACAAAAACAGCAGTTGACCGACGTTGCCTGGTGAAACGTTGTTGTGATGCTTCGTGTAAGGAGGAGAAATGCGTACCATCACGTTTCCGACTTTGATAAAGGTCGGATTGTAGCATATAGCGATTTCCGTTTATCGTATCGCGACATTCTTGCTCGGGTTGGTCGAGATCAATGACTGTTAGCAGAATATGGAATCGGTGGGTTCAGGAGGGTAACACGGAACGCCGTGCTGAATCCCAACGGCCTCGCATCACTAACAGTCGAGATGACAGGCATCTTATCCGCATGACTGTAACCGATCGTGCAGCCACGTCCTGATCCCTGAGTCAACAGATGGGGACGTTTGCAAGACAACAGCCATCTGCACGAACAGTTCGACGACGTTTGCTGCAGCATGAGCTATCCAGCTCGGAGACCATGGCTGCGGTTACCCATGACGCTGCATCACAAACAGGAACGCCTGCTGTGGTGTACTCAGCGAGGAACCTGCGTGCACGAATGGCAAAACGTCATTTTTTCGGCCGAATCCAGGTTGTGTTTAGAGCATCATGATGGTTGCATCCGTGTTTGGCGACATCGCGGTGAACGTACATTGGAAACGTGTTATTCGTCATCGCCATACTAGCATATCAGCCGGCGTGATGGTATGGGCTGCCATTGGTTACACGTCTCGGTCACCTCTTGTTCGCAATGACGGCACTTTGAACAGTGGACTTATATATCAGATGTGTTACGACCTGTGGCTCTACCCTTCATTCGATCTCTGTGAAACCCCACATTTCAGCAGGATAATTCGCGACCGCAATTTGCAAGACCTGTACGGGCGTTTCTGGATACAGAAAATGTTCGACTATTGGCCGGGCCAGCACATTCTCCAGATCTCTCACCAATTGTAAACGTCTGGTCAATGGTGGCCGAGCTACTGGCTCGTCACAATACGCCAGTCACTACTCTTGATGAACTGCGGTATCGCGTTGAAGCTGCATAGCCAGCTGTAGCTGTACACGCCATCCAAGCTCTGTTTGACTCAAAGCCCCGCGCATCAAGGCCGTTACTACGGCCAGAGGTGGTTGTTCTGGGTACTGATTTCTCAGCATCTGTGCACCCAAATTGCGTAAAAATGTAATCACATGTCATTTATAGTTTTTTTTTTTGGTCATCAGTCTATTGACTGGTTTGATGCGGCCCGTCACGAATTCCTTTCCTGTGCTAACCTCTTCATCTCAGAGTAGCACTTGCATCCTACGTCCTCAATTATTTGCTTGGCGTATTCCAATCTCTGTCTTCCTCTACAGTTTTTGCCCTCTACAGCTCCCTCTAGTACCATGGAAGTCATTCCCTCATGTCTTAGCAGATGACCTATCATCCTATCCTCCTTATCAGTGTTTTCCACATATTCCTTTCCTCTCCAATTCTGCGTAGAACCTCCTCATTCCTTACCTTGTCAGTCCACCTAATTTTCAACATTCGTCTATAGCACCACATCTCAAATGCTTCGATTCTCTTCTGTTCCGGTTTTCCCACAGTCCATGTTTCACTACAATACAATGCTGTACTCCAGACGTACATCCTCAGAAATTTCTTCCTCAAATAAAGGCCGGTATTTGATATTAGTAGACTTCTCTTGGCCAGAAATGCCTTTTTTGCCATAGCGAGTCTACTTTTGATGTCCTCCTTGCTCCGTCCGTCATTGGTTATTTTACTGCCTAGGTGGCAGAATTCCTTAACTTCATTGACTTCGTGACCATCAATCCTGATGTTAAGTTTCTCGCTGTTCTCATTTCTACTACTTCTCATTACCTTCGTCTTTCTCCGATTTACTCTCAAACCATACTGTGTACTCATTAGACTGTTCATTCCGTTCAGCAGATCATTTAATTCTTCTTCACTTTCACTCAGGATAGCAATGTCATCAGCGAATCGTATCATTGATATCCTTTCACCTAGTATTTTAATTCCACTCCTGAACCTTTCTTTAATTTCCATCATTGCTTCCTCGATGTACAGATTGAAGAGTAGGGGCGAAAGGCTGTAGCCTCGTCTTACTCCCTTCTTAATACGAGCACTTCGCTCTTGATCGTCCACTCTTATTATTCCCTCTTGGTTGTTGTACATATTGTATATGACCCGTCTCTCCCTATAGCTTACCCCAACTTTTTTCAGAATCTTGAACAGCTTGCACCATTTTATATTGTCGAACGCTTTTTCCAGGTCGAGAAATCCTATGAACGTGTCTTGATTTTTATTTAGCCTTGCTTCCATTATTAGCCTTAACGTCAGAATTGCCTCTCTCGTGCCTTTACTTTTCCTAAAGCCAAACTGATCGTCACCTAGCGCATTCTCAATTTTCTTTTCCATTCTTCTATATATTATTCTTGTAAGCTGGTTCGATGCATGAGCTGTCAAGCTGATTGTGCGATAATTCTCGCACTTGTCAGCTCTTGTCGTCTTCGGAATTGTGTGGATGATGCTTTTCCGAAAGTCAGATGGTATGTCGCCAGACTCATATATTCTACACACCAACGTGAATAGTCGCTTTGTTGCCACTTCCCCTAATGATTTTAGAAATTCTGATGGAATGTTATCCATCCCATCTGCCTTATTTGATGTTAAGTCCTCCAAAGCTCTTTTAAATTCCGATTCTAATACTGGATCCCCTATCTCTTCTAATTCGACTCACGTTTCTTCTTCTATCACATCAGACAAATCTTCACCCTCATAGAGGCTTTCAATGCATTCTTTCCACCTGTCTGCTCTCTCCTCTGCATTTAACAGTGGAATTCCCGTTTCACTCGTAATGTTACCACCGTTGCTTTTAATGTCACCAAAGGTTGTTTTGACTTTCCTGTATCCTGAGTCTGTCCTTCCGACAATCATATCTTTTTCGATGTCTTCACATTCTTGCTGCAGCCATTTCGTCTTACCTTCCCTGCACTTCCTATTTATTTCATTCCTCAGCGACTTGTATTTCTGTATTCTTGATTTTCCCGGAACATGTTTGTACTTCCTCCTTTCATCAATCAACTGAAGTATTTCTTCTGTTACCCATGGTTTCTTCGCAGCTACCTTCTTTGTACCTATGTTTTCCTTCCCAATTTCTGTGGTGGCCCTTTTTAGAAACGTCCATTCCTCTTCAACTGTGTTGCCTTCTGCGTTATTCCTTATTGCTGTATCTATAGCGTTAGAAAACTTCTAACGTATCTCGTCATTCCTTAGAACTTCCGTATCCCACTTCGTAGCGTATTGATTCTTCCTGACTAATGTCTTGAACTTCAGCCTACTTTTCATCACTACTATATTGTGATCTGAGTCTATGTCTGCTCCTGGGTACGCCTTACAATCCAGTATCTGATTTCGGAATCTCTGTCTGACCATGATGTAATCTAATTGAAATCTTCCCGTATCTCCTGGCCTTTTCCAAGTATACCTCCTCCTCTTGTGATTCTTGAACAGGGTATTCGCTATTACTAGCTGAAACTTGTTACAGAACTCAATTAGCCTTTCTCCTCTTTCATTCCTTGTCCGAAGCCCATATTCTCCTGAAACCTTTTCTTCTACTCCTTCCCCTACAACTGCATTCCAGTCGCCCATGACTATTAGATTTTCGTCCCCCTTTACATACTGCATTACCCTTTCAATATCCTCATACACTTTCTCTATCTGTTCATCTTCAGCTTGCGACGTCGGCATGTATACCTGAACTATCGTTGTCGGTGTTGGTCTGCTGTCGATTCTGATTAGAACAACCCGGTCACTGAACTGTTCACAGTAACACACCCTCTGCCCTTCCTTCCTATTCATAACGAATCCTACACCTGTTATACCATTTTCTGCTGCTGTTGATATTACCCGATACTCATCTGCCCAGAAATCCTTGTCTTCCTTCCACTTCACTTCACTGACCCCTACTAGATCTAGATTGAGCCTTTGCATTTCCTTTTTCAGATTTTCTAGTTTCCCTACCACGTTCAAACTTCTGACCTGCATTTCTTCATGGTGTGGTAATTTTAATGGCCAGTAGTGTATATAAAAATGCAAATTGGTGTTGTAAATTGTTGTATGGAAGGGTTTCACGACGACAGGACCCTATGCTTGGTCCAGGTTTGCATGCAAGCGCGCGTACATACACACTCGCACGCACACACAATATATACACGCAGCAGAGTGTGACATGTGCAGCATGGGGCCGTCTAGAGGTGACGAAAGAGGAAGAGAGAGACAGGAAGAGAAAGAGAGAGAGGGAGAACAAGCGACCGAGTGGGAGACAGGCAGCAAAGAGCGATGAAGGACGGGTGGCGGCAGTGGAGAGGTGGCGCTGCCTTCTGCACGCTGGCCGCTGGCCCGCTTCCAAATCCCCCGCGGCTGGGGCTGCGGGAGCTGTGGTGGCCCTCCTGATAGCAGGCCAGCTCAGGCTGGAGCGGAGCAGAGCAATTTATGGGCGCTCAGGCGCCGTGCCACTTGTGTACAGACCGCCGCCAGCACGCTGTTCCTCCGCTCGCGGCCTCGTTTCCTCTCGCGCTTCTCTGCGCCCTGCTTTCACACGTGATACATCAAACGTTCCTTTCTGTTTGCGAATTTAGGTAACTTCCGACGAGGTCACATAATTACGAAAGACGGCACTTCTATGAGAGAGTCTAAAGCTCAGTGGTTTTCTGGCACACTTGGTGGCCCCGCAGAAGCGTCGCTGCCTCGTCAAGCAGGGTTTTGGTTATTTGAGCTCCGCATTGGGCATGTATATGACCTACAAACAAGCCTTTACTGTGTGTCGTATGAACATATTCAGTTTACACACGGTCCTGTCGTATTAATGTGACCACTTCCTGTATTCGACAAAAACGTGCAATATCCACTCACAGGCGGCAGATGGCAGCATTAGCATTGGAGGTTATAAACTGAAGCGTCAAAGAAACTGGTATAGGAATAGTTATTTAAATACACGATATGTAAACAGGAAAAATACGGTGCTGCGGTCGGCAACGCCCATGTATGTCAACAAGTGTCTGCTACAATAGCAAGTCATCAAGACTGAAGTGAGATTTAACGTGGTTGGGACACAGTATTTCCGACACAGCGATAAAGTGGGGATTTTCCCGTGCGACCATTTCACAGCTGTACCATGAACATCAGGAATTCGCTAAAACATCAAATCTCCGATATCGCTGCGACCGGAAAAAGAACGGAATCAACGACGGCTGAATAGAATAGTTCAACGTGATAGAAGTGCAATCCTTCTGCAAATTGCTGCAGATTTCAATGTGACAGAGTGTGATCCATTCAACGAAACACCATGGATACGGGCTTTCGGAGCCGAAGGCCCACTCGTCTACTCTTGATGAATGCATGACACAAAGCTTTACGCCTCGACTGGGACCGTCAACACCGTCATTGGATGACTGGAAACATGTGTCTCATTTCAAATTGTATCAAGACGACGTGTACGGCTATGGAGACAACCTCATGAACCCATGGACCCTGCATGTGAGCAAGGGACTGTAAAAGCTGGTGGAGGCTCTGTAATGGTGTGAGGCATGTGCAGTTGTAGTCATATGGCTCATCTGATACGTCTAGAATTGTGCGGACTGGATGGACGTGTACGGGTATGGAGACAACCTCATGAACTCATGGACCCTGCATGTGAGCAAGGGACTGTAAAAGCTGGTGGAGGCTCTATAATGTTGTGGGGCGTGTGCAGTTCTAGTCATATGGCTCATCTGATACGTCTAGAATTGTGCGGACTGGATGGACGTGTACGGGTATGGAGACAACCTCATGAACTCATGGACCCTGCATGTGAGCAAGGGACTGTAAAAGCTGGTGGAGGCTCTGTAATGTTGTGGGGCGTGTGCAGTTCTAGTCATATGGG
The DNA here is from genome assembly GCF_023897955.1 of Schistocerca gregaria. Taxonomy (NCBI): domain Eukaryota; kingdom Metazoa; phylum Arthropoda; class Insecta; order Orthoptera; family Acrididae; genus Schistocerca; species Schistocerca gregaria. The sequence continues at coordinate 542,326,415 of NC_064921.1, forward strand.
TCGTCTGATACATCTAGATACGACTCTGACAGGTGACATGTACATGTGCATCCTATCTGATTACCTGCATCCTTTCATGTCCATTATGCATTCTGGTGGACTTGGGCAATTCCAGCAGAACAATGGGAGACCCCACACGTCCAGAATTGCTAAATCGTGGCTCCAGGAACACTCTTCTGAGTTTGAACACTTCCGCTGGCCACCAGACTCCCCGGACCTATACATTATTGAGCATACCTGGGATACCTTGCAACTTGCTGTTCAGAAGAGATCTCCACCCTCTCGTACTCTTACGGATTTATGGACAGCCCTGCAGGATTCATCGTGTCAGTTCCCTTCAGCACTACTTCAGATATTAGTTGAGTCTATGCCACGTCGTGTTGCGGCACTTCTGCGTGTTCGCGGAGGCCCTACACAATATTAGGCAGGTATACCAGTTTCTTTGGTTCTTCAGTGTATAAAGCGTGTCCGTGGGACATAAAAAAGTGCAGTCGTTGTAGTAATACGGAATCGGAGCGATTTATCTGATGTCCTAGAGGACATGATAACTGTCTTTCTGGCGAGGGATGAAAATATTTCCGAAACTGCTTGGTTTGTAAACCGGCCTGTTGGGGGATCACAAGTTGTTAGTGATTTAGGGTGATTGCACTAAGTCGGGTGATTTCTCTTATTTTGTTTTGATGATCATTCTTACCTGTGTAGGTTGGGCTGACTGAAATGTCATAAATAGATCTCACCGCGACGAAAAACGTCTTTACTTTAATGACTTCCAACCCAACTAGCGTATCATATCTGCTACACTCTCTCCCCTATTACGTGATAATACAAAGCGAGCTGCCCTTTTTTGCACCCTTTCGATGTCCTCCGTCAATCCCACCTGGTAAGGATCCTACACCGCGCAGCTATATTCTAACAGAGGACGAACGAGTGTAGTGTAAGCTGTCTCTTTAGTGGACTTGTTGCATCTTCTAAGTGTCCTGCCAATGAAATGCAACCTTTGGCTCGCCTTCCTCACAATATTATCTGTGTGGTCTTTCCAACTGAAGTTATTCGTGATTTTAACACTCAGGTACTTAGTTGAATTGACAGCCTTGAGAATTGTACTATTTATCCAGTAATCGAATTCCAATGGATTTCTTTTGGAACTCATGTGGATCACCTCACACTTTTCGTTATTTGGCGTCAACTGCCACCTGCCACACCATACAGAAATCATTTCTAAATCGCTTTGCAGCTGATACTGGTCTTCGCATGACCTTACTAGACGGATAGCAGAGGTCCCAGGACGCTTCCCTGTGGAACACCTCATATCACTTCAATTTTACTCGATGATTTACCATCTAGTACTACTAACTGCGACCTTCCTGACAGGACATCACGAATCCTTAAGGACCCCCGCTTCATGCACTGACTGCTGTTGCCGCGCGGGGTCGCCGCGTGGTCCGAGGTGCCTTGTCACGGTCCGGGCGGCTCACCCGTCGGAGGTTCGAGTCCTCCCTCGTGCATGGGTGTGTGTGTTGTCCTCAGCGTAAGTTAGTTTACGTTAGATTAAGTAGTGTGTAAACTTACGGACTGATGATCTCAGTCGTTTGGTCCCATTAGACCGTACCACAAATTTCCAAATTACTGCCATTTTTCGGCGATGAAAGCTGGAATTTGCGCCCCAGTACGCAATGGACGTCCACTGAATGGCGGCGGGTGGCCTCTTCAGTTGAATCAGATTTTTTGCTCCATCGTACAGACAGAAAACATCCTGCAACAATCGTCGGAAGCGTTCAGGCCGCAGGAGGGAGAGTTATGGATGGGAAATGTTTTCGATTATTCTTTAGACGATCTCGTCATACTGGAAGGCACAAAGCTTCAACAGAAGCATACATTTATCTTTGGGGACTATGTCCACCCTTATATGTAATTTGTTTTTTTCCTTGGATGGACGGTATCTACCCACAGGACAGTGCAACGCGCCACACAGCTCGCAATGTATGTGCATGGTCTGAACAGCAACAGGGTGAGTTTACAGTACTTTCCTGGTCTCCATACTAACCGGATGTAGCCCGAATCGAGAATCTATTTGACTACTTCGATCAGCTTGTGCGCTCCATGGAACCTAGACAGAGAAACCAAGTCTAGTTGGGCACGGCACAGGGGTCAGCATGGCATCCCTGTTGGTACCTTCCAGAAAATGATTGTCTCTTCCTGCACGTGCGCCCTGCAAGAGTTGGTTATTCAGGCGGTCGCATTAATGTGGTTGGGCCGTCAACTGATTTGACAATGTTTTGCTGTACTAAAAGTACACTCTAAAAGAAAATCAGAACGTGAGCTATAGGGAAGAGTGAATTGAAACCCCTCGAGCAGAAGTATGCCAGATGGTGTTGTACGAAGAACAAAATGAAAATTTATAAATCGCACAAAAGAAAACAAGACAGGTATGTTAATAGGCGTGTCATTTTCTGTGTGCTCAATGTTAGTAATTTTTTGTAAGGTACTGAATGAAACAAATATTTGTAATATGCATCCTTGACGATACATCGTATCCAATGGAAATAGCACGACTTGGAGTGCACCAGTTCAGCACGGGTGATTTGTAGGCACACCATGAGGAAAATGTGCCCCGCCAGGACATGGGGAACTTCTGCAAATTAATTCCTATTTTTCATCTACCTTATCAGCTTCATTCGATAAAATAACAGGACAGTAATCTACATATGCACGAGTAGTACATTAGCTAGATGCAGACAAATCCTAAGAAAATATTACTGGAAGTGAGAATGCCCACCTACTGCTCTTCCATAGAAATTGCATTAATAATGACTAAGCTAGCGATGTCCACACCTGCAACCTAAATGCTCCTGGCGGCTAGCGAGATTCTTGGTGAGCAGGGTCGTGCCAGCAGTGAGTCTGCAGCGTAAACGTACTCTTAACGTTAACTGAGTGGCAGCACTGACGACGGTGACGCTCGGTTACAGTTAGTGGTACTTACGGCCTATCATTGGAATACACTACCTGACAAAAAAAGGTAAGCGCCCAGAAGGCTAGGAGCAACCGAACTGAAACTTGAGATGGTTGAGAGGGTACGTGACATTTCAGTGAATACAAAATCGAGTCAAAACTCGGAAGTATGAGCCCACTGACGTAGCACACCTTCTGGCTTGGATGCATGCTTTGATTAGGCTGGGAAGGGTTTCATAAAGTTGTTTTATCCTCTCCTTAAGCCAGCTAACCTACAACTGTTGTGCCGGCCGGGGTGGCTTAGCGGTTCTAGGCGCTACAGTCTGGAACCGCGCGACCGCTACGGTCACAGGTTCGAATCCTGCCTCGGGCATGTATGTTTGTTATGTCCTTAGATTAGTTAGGTTTAAGTACTTCTAAGTTCTAGGGGATTGATGACCTTAGAAGTTAAGTCCCATAGTGCTCAGAGCCATTTGAACCATTTGAACAACTATTGTAAATGGTCTTTGATACCTTATATGCTGGACCTGACAACAAGTTGATGGCCAGGTCCATCCCACGCAAGTTCTGTCCAGGACATGTCTGGAGATCTTACTGGGCACGAGGATACCTCGACATCACGTAGGTAGTTCATAGAGACACGTGCCGTATGTTCACAAGGACTTATCAATAGAAAAATGGCGTCGTGATACTGTCGCACCATACGTAACGCTTGAGGACACAGGATATCCGTGAAGTACCGTTGAGCAATCAGAGTTCTCCCCGTCATCACCAGCCTTTAACTCAAGTCATAGCGAATGGATTCTCTCACCGTAACTCCAGGAGAAATTCCATTTTGCCTCTTCAAAATAATGTAAGTGTACGACCTTACCTCAGTTCGCCAACATATTCACCACCGATGGTATTCTTGGGTAATGTAGACCTATGAGTCATCGCAGAACACAATAAAACGCCATTCGTCAGCAATCTATGATTCCAGTTCAGTTGCTGCTATTCTCCGATCAAAGGTGTGACATGTAATGTTTTATCGAGTTCATCACTTGTTCTCGGATGACAGGCACATGTGTGAAGGGGTTGCGATATGCTTGGTGCAACATACAGCGATCCTCCTTATAGTGGTCAGACTTGGTCGCCACGAAACTGGAAGGCGAATATGCCTGTACTGATGTTCTCATGCAATCCGACATCGGTCCGCTGTCTCACCCGAACGCCCCACACGTACAGATATCGCACGATTCGACTAGGTGGTTAAATGGAGACTCACAATGAAGTCCCCTTTTAGACTCTGTCATTCTGAAAACGCTGTATAACACGAGTTCGCAGCGTTTCTGTTTCCTTCGCAATGATCAGTCAATACCTTATACTGTTCGCGTTCCTTCTACACCTTCTTAAACTGGTAACAACACTACGCAGGAATAACCCTGATGAACTCTGATAGCCGTCCTACGCGTCACAGGGAACAGCACCTCTAATCATTTGCATAGGCGCCGATGGTGTCTGCGTGTACGAAGGTACACTGCCATTTGGTAGTATCTTCAGGGTGCTTCATTTTTTTATGTGGCCTTGTTTATTTACTAATTATCGTGACGAACGAGGAACAAGATGCTTAAAACGAGTGCTCATTGAAAACCGACATCCTTTCCTGGAACTGTGAGGCTTCAACACTCAGGTATACTGGTTCATCATGACGCTTATACTGTTGTTTCGCTTGTACCGGAAAATTGATTGTATGCATAGCAGAAAAGTGTGTTTACTGCTCCACGGACGTCCAAAAATTCAGAAAATGAGAGGCACTGCTCGCTTTGGATCTTATTTAAAAACTTAGCACCAGAGGAAAACAGTCGATAGACAAACGTGGCACTACATTTTAAAACCAACATAGCTGCGTCACTGACAGAACTCGATGGAACGTTAATCTACTAGTATTTACTGAAGGTGAACTTCACCTTGTAGATGTATCAGTGTGAGTGAAAGCGTTCAAGTTTCTATGAAGTCTTGATTTGACGGAAATTCAGTAAATTTTTATTCAAACTATGGAACCAGTAGTAAAAATAAGTGCCATCATTATCTATTCATTATCTCTGACCACCATTACTTAAGAAATGAAAATGATATGCATATTTTACCACTGATTAATTACTAACTTTTCTGAATTAATGTTTAACATCAAGGGCTTCATTTTCTTCAGTCTAATTACTTGTGAAATTCTATCGCAGTCCTTTGAGGGTGTGGCCTCACGTGTATACAGTTTATGATATTGTTCAAGTATTTTGAAACTCTAGTTACATCATCCTTCAACATACATCCCACCAATGTATCCTTCGTCAACAACTAGGACCAAAATGCAACAGCAGCTTTCACTCAGTGAACACTGAAAAGAAAATCAATTTACTCTTTGACCAAAAAGCGTCCTTAACTATTGTCAGAAGCTACTGGGCATTTTCAATGGAGCTTCTGCAGAAGTTAATAAAGTTGTGTGGTAAAATACACGTCTTTCAGTATAAATTGAAAGATCTCCTTCCGGTGCACGTCTTCTACTTTCTAAAGTTCGTCATTCAGTAGTTTAGGCTCTTTTTCTATGATTTTTGATTTATACCACCGCAAAACACTAATTCTCGTATTTCTTCATTTCTTTATGTTTAAAACTATTGCACATTTTATCAACAATCCTTACTGTGAGTGGTAACTCGTAACATTGCGTAGCTTTCACTCACATGAACGCATGTTATCTAAGGAAAAAATAACTAAAAGGATCAGTATTAGGAACATGTTTTCGACGAAGGCACAAATGGATTTATACAAGAATAAAACGAAGATCAAGTTAATATCTGACGTATGTAGTCTAGTGACTAGAATAACACCAGAAAGGGTAGAAAACAAAACTGGTGGATATTTCATACCTTTGAAGGAATTTCTGGTCTCTATGAAGTATCGTTACTGAGGGGTTCTGAAGCAATGAAAACTACTGAAGCGGATTAATGTTGATGTAAATAACTTAAGGTTTTTGATATCAAATATTAATACGAAATTGTCTAAGACAGTTCAGAAAGCCCAGGTCTGCAGTATATTATTTAAATGAAGTGAAATGTGAAGAAAAACATGTCGCTGGGAGGTTCGCGCTGTGAGAAGATGTTAAAAAGGATGCAAACAAATCAGATAGTAAAAAGGATGTAGACACATAAGATTCACAATTCAGAGGTCTACAATGAAATAGCGAGAAAAAATTAACTTCTGAGAAAGTGACAGGTCTCTGGGACAGTTCTCGATGAGCCCATAAACGACATTGGGAGCAGTAATGGAGTAGAAAAGTTATAGCAGAAGACAAAGAAAGGAATGCGCAAAACAGTCTGTAGAAGATATTAGGTGTAGTGTATACAGAGAGGTGAGAAAATGGTGAGAAACGATCTTTTTTATTTAAAAAGAAAAGCAGTGTTACTTCTTATGTTGTCATAGTTACATCAATGTGGTAAAACTTCTGAAGAGTCAGTCGAAAACATTGTTTGTTACGGCCTCCGATGAAATCGTTAGGAAATTTATAAAAGGAAACACAATATTCCTTTACGAGCGTCGGCACAGCAACGACAGCTAAAATTGTTCCCTGCAAGATCACCAGTGGTATTGACAGAGACAAGCGGCGACTTTAGTCTCTACGATTTCCGGAATTTCTTTACGATTAATGCGGAATTCTAGATACTGTGTGGATTACTAATAAAGCTGGCTAATCTATTTCGATGCAGTAATTAGAAAAATTTACGATGTTGTATAAATGAAAATCAACATCCAATTTATAAATGCACAAAAACGGTTCCACCATCAAAAGTGTCTACAAAAGCCACGTTTTTAGTTTCTGTGGTATTGGAAAATTCTTACGTGGCATAACAATCAACAGTACTTGTACTTAAATGTTTAGCCGAGTTGTTATCTCCAATGGACAATTTACAACATAATTATTATGCAACCGCATCTATATCAACGTTCTGTAACTCCCATGTTTCACTGAACATTCCTGTGAAAAATTTTACTGTTTGGTGTTGCTGTGGGATGGGATGCCCACAGACAAAAAGCATGGATTCTGACTGAAATTTGGAACAGAAATGAAACCCCTGCGGCGAGTTACGGCTAATATACATATGGCGGAATGCCATATGGCATTCTGCCTGTACTTTCAATATCTGCTAGGATCTTAATCAAAGGAAATATACAAATTAAATTTTATCTACGTCATATATCTTGTACTTCACAGACAATTTAGTTAGGGCAGTATCATAAAAATCGCTTTCTGTTACTCACATTTCCATGCCATCTACCAAAACGTGTTATCTCCAATGATATAAAACGTTATGTAATAGGGCGGCCTGGTGTATGGAGGTGGACTCCAATAGTGCAATGAACTTGAAATGGAAATTAGACAATGCAGTGTGATTGACGAATTACTTACTGTCGTAATTTTGTAACTTGTTGCGGCGTCATAAATTAACATACGATATTCGACAAATAACGTGCGTCAAAATAAAATTTCATTTGACTTGAGTCAACATTTGTTACTGAGACAGAGTCACAGTCAAATTTCTACATTAAGCACAGGTAGCAAGCGTGTTTAACACCATAGTTCGCAGCAGCTAACGTAGAAGGCTACTGCAATCTTTGGAACATTGGGTTGAAAACTGTACGTGTAAACACACAAAAACAAGGCGTTCAAGAATTATTCGCCTCATTGTTATTTTCCAGAAATAACATTTTCAATTGTGTTTCCTCTTGTTGGGAAATGAAGTTCGCGATCAACGTTGTTAACAGTAACTGTACAGAACTGAAGGATGCATACTACAACAGAAACTGTCTGAGCTCGTGTTCTGTTTCATGACGAGTAACGAGGCTAATTTTTAGATAACGTCGTTTATACAAACGTATAAAAATCATTTTCAGGGTGTGAAATGATTATAACTTATTTTGCATGGCAGCATGAGCATGTCAGAATAATATCGTTGTATAAGAATTTACAGTTGTGTCAGACAAGCATCTGAAAAATGATAGCCGTCTCAGTAATGGGAAACTGAGAGTACGAGGCCAGTTTTCAACTCGTATCTCATCTGCGTCATGAGGTTCCACTATGATTTAAGACGTCCTCCCCATCTCATGCACCCTCACCCTCTGACTGGCAGCCACTTGGGAAATGTATCAATACCAGTCTGCTATGCTGCTGGTTTGGCTGCTGACCTTGTATGTCCAGACACTTCCCTCTTCCTCCCCCGTCCTTCCCCATATACCCCTCCATACCCCTCTAGCCTATTTTGACTATGTTTATGTATGATATAATGAAGAACCATGTATCGTTAGTGTCACACGCCGCTATGCGTTGTTATTTACTACAACTATTTCTAAGATATCAGCTGTGCGCGTGCTTTAGTGCGTGTTTTCCTCCAGAAGCGTACCTACAGTTCCTCTGGTCGGCAGAAAGACCGTCACTGTACATCATCAGCTCGAGCGGTGCCCACTCTGAAAGAATAAACAGAACTGGGGCAATGATCCCGTCTGCGCCTGTCGAAAGCCTGGACTGACGTTTGCATGGCTGAGGCTGGTTTGTGCCACACACTAGAGAACAACTGGGAGCGAGTTTACTTCTTTTCTGCGTGGATTCAAAAGGCAGGTGCCGCAGCACTATCCCACCAGCTTATGAGAACCAACTGCAATTGGTCAAAAAATTTGGCTCAGTCAATAGTACTGAGTTGCTGTGGATAGAGAGCTTGGGGTGTAAGTGTGACCCGTGCTACGAGGTGAGGGAAGTTGTGGGTGCTCTCCCTTGATTTTTCAGGAATTTAGCAGAGATTATCAGCCGTCACATTGGCGACAGCATCCACTCCCCGTACAGTTATTGAGAGCAGAGTATTGAGGACTGTGAACTTGGATTCTGGGCACACTGATCCGGGCCTGCAAAGGGACGGCTGTACCTCTGGCCGCCATTCGGTGCTCAACGGCGCATGCTAGTTGTTTAGGCAAATGTAAATAGCGCAGTTTTGAGGTTCACTGTTGATCCCACGACAAGACTACATGTAGCCAAGCCTTGGACCAAGGAAAACGTGAAAGTGTTTCGGAACGAGATCGCAGTAGTATGAAGGGCTGCTGACCTTGGGGCCATATTACTAAATCTGTTGACGGAAAAGTGGTTGACGTCTCTAAGACACTCGAAATCAAAGTGAACAAGTTGGACCAGGACGAGACACATGTAAAGAAAGTGAAGGAGCTGAAAAAATCGCTTTCCCTAGGAGTGTAGGTTCCGGATAAGCGAACGGTTTCTGAGATCACATAACAAATGGTTCAAATGGCTCTGAGCACTATGGGACTTACCATCCGAGGTCATCAGTCCCCTACAACTTAGAATTACTTAAACCTAACTAACCTAAGGACATCACACGCAACCATGCCCGAGGCAGGACTCGAACCTGCGACCGTAGTGATCGCGCGGTTCCAGACTGAAGTGCATAGAACCTCTCAGTCACCCTGGCCGGCTCACGGAACAAGTGCAATTCTCAGAAACTGAGGAATTTGCCCCACTTAAACAAGGTATTGTGGACATGAGACGAGAGACGGGGTGTCTGTGAGTTCTGGAACAATTATTGCCTCTAGCAAAGAGTAGTATATGAACTAACAATGAGCAGCATGTTTGTGATAGTTCGGTATATAACGCCACATCATCAGCGCCCAAAATAGGTCATTTTGAAGGTAATGTATCCGTGATCGAGATTTATGTCCGTCAACAAACAAGATTTTTATGATAAACACTTCTTTTTAGGAAGGAAATTTCTCACATGTACACAATCAGATTCCTGTATATTAAGAATTGGATAGGGAAATTTAACAACAGTCTGACTAGCATGTGGCCAATAAAAAATAGACCTAGAATTTACGAATACAAGTGGCAACACGCTTCCAGTCTTGTCTACATTCTGAGGATATTTTTAAATGGAAGCAGCTTCTCGACTAGCACTGATACTTCCTTGTAGCCACTGCGTTGGTGTCAAAGTATGTCACGCTCAAGCCTCTGAAAAAGGGCACCGGGATTTCTGTCATGAAGGCTTTCGCAAGAGACTTACTGGTTGTAGGTAGTGATATAAAATATGTGCTCTCAGACGATGAAGGGTCAATTCGTTTCTGATATATGTATGGACATGCTACACAGGAGAAAGGTGGAGGAAATCTACACTGCTCCATTGCACCCACAAGCGAACCCAAGTCATGTGTCAATGGGCAAGCTCTGCTGTATCTGCTGCAGCAAGAAACACGATATTTGGGGTGAGTAAAAAATGTTCAAATGTGTGTGAAATCTTATGGGACTTAACTGCTAAGGTCATCAGTCCCTAAGCTTACACACCACGTAACCTATATTATCCTAAGGACAAACACACACACCTATGCCCGAGGGAGGACACGAACCTCCTCCGGGACCAGCCGCACAGTCCATGACTGCAGCGCTGAGGTGAGTACAGTTGGACTTTGAGTCAGTAATGAACCAGCTCCCTCACAGCTCAACTAAGACGGCTCTATCCAGAGTCTTACTGACTCGAAAACGAGAGGATAGCAGTCGGCCAGGTATAGGTTGGTGGTGGAAGAAGCAATTAATAAGAAAAGTAGCACGGGTGGAAGGCGGGCACTTTCAGAAATACGAACCAGTGGATCTATCCAGGACAGAAGGTGCTGGTGAGAAACCACCAGTGTTAGACCATCCAGAGTAAAATGCCTGCTCTTTGGAAATGCAGCAATTTTGGAATCATTGAGGACGAAAAGAGTATTTGGCGTGCACTAGTTTTCAAACTTAAAAGTTTTTGTAAAGTACAGTTATTCTAGGTTTTGGCTTAATGTATGTAATTTGTGTTTACTACATAAGTAAGTTAGACATAAGTTTTTAGCTCTTAGTACTGGGTTTATGTGGTGTAAGTTGTGTGAGAATATATAGGTTAGTATTTTGGTGTGCATATATGTGTTTTCATGAGACGACATACAACTGAGCAGGTGTAAGGGAATTGGAGATAGATGCACTTTGCACATTTGCTGTCATTTTTAAACCTGCTCACCACAAAAATCACACGTAACAATGATTCTTTGTTGCAGAAGCATTAGCCTGTTCTGTTAATGTTTCAGACTGTAGTGATGTCACCACCAACGAGAATTATCGGTGAATCCTGGCATCAGTGTTGTTGTTTTATATACGAAGGAGATAAGGTTGGAAAGTATGATATCACATCTCTGAGATAATATTTCTTCTGGTGCCTCACATTCTTATTTTAATATTGTATGAGTTCATATTCTGGTGGGATAGGGAATTTGTCGTTGGGAGAAACCATTTGTTTCCAGTCCCTGTCGTAATGTGCTGAAAGGAACAGTGAAACGTAGTGTGTCAAATGGTTCAAATGGCTCTGAGCACTACGGGACTCAACTGCTGAGGTCATAAGTCCCCTAGAACGTAGAACTACTTAACTCTAAGTAACCTAAGGACACCATACACATCAACGCCCGAGGCAGGATTGGAACCCCCGACCGTAGGGGTCGCGCGGTTCCAGATTGTAGCAGTGTGTCACAAAGCTGATTCTTGCACATGGTGTGAGATGGATAAGTGCATTTCGTGTTCACATTGCCAAAGAAGTCGCTATAGATGCTATCGTAAGGGTTTCGATTTACCACCGACTACTAATAATGCCCTGTGCAATTTACAAAATTGATTTTAGGATTTGTCAGACGCCATTTTTACCTGTAGAAAACTTAGCGACCCCAATTGTTACTGTTAAGTATTTTCTACAACTTGATGTCACTTCTGTAATACGTTCCCTGGTCTGTGCAAACTGGAAAATGTTTTTGATGTGAGTTTAAGCCACTCTCTCAGAACTTAAAGCATACTGTAATATCAACAACAAATCTCATAAACTTTAGGGTGGTATATACTATTGACCCCAAAAAGACGTATTTTCCATGGTCACAGCTCCACAGAATTAAATTAAATTATCTGTGACAAAATTTCGCTCGTCACATGTTTCTGAGCGACCTGCACTGTATATCTGTTTTCTCTCCTCATCTAAAATTGGTCTATTGCAAGTCACTGCAGCTAAGAGCACACATGCTCCATTATATGTAGACTTTTTAATATTATATACAGAATGCTATGATAGTACAAGAGATGCTATATTGTACTGAGCATTCAACATAAGAAAAAATACCCGAAAAAAGGAGGAAACTTACATTTATCTTGGAGTTCTTATTTGTCCTTAACAAGTGAACTGCACTCCGTTATTAATAGTAAATGTATGTATACCGAAGAATAAATTTATCATGTGTGAAAATATTCATGCACCAAAATGTAAGCACCAGAGAAAAAAACCTTTACTTCAGATTTATGTGGTTCTAAAATTAACTCTAGATAATTAACTTCTTTTCATAATATGAATAAAGGAAAAAAGATAGGAAATTAAAATGAATTAGTAGTAAACATATTTTCACAAATAAAAGATTATTTTTGCAGATGTTCCACTGGCGACCATGGCAGAACTCAGTCATCATGTACTAATCATTGTACTGTTTCGCTTTTCATGATCAAGAAAGAATCAGAAGACCAGCAAGATGAAGTTGGAGCTTTACCAACTTGGAACAAGCAAGAAAATTCCAGACTAGACAGACAACGACAGCCATCATTGGAAATTTATATATCAGTATTTTCAGTTTTATTGCAGGTCGTTTTTCTGCGCAGAACTTTAACTGTAAAATTTTTCAGAATTTTTTTTAGTGTGCATAACTGCTATTAAAACAGGGTAGCATATGAGTAGCAATAATGTGCATACTAGCAATTTTCTTGTATGTTGATCTGTAGTTCACACAGCGATGTCAAATTTTTCTGGTCGGTATTGACAGTCAGTTTGTGGTTATCTGGCCACCCTCGGTAAATATTTTATTATTGTTGTTCACATATGACCCAATAGGACCACCTGAGGAATAATCAGTCAGTACCACTTTTGATGGTTGGTCTTCCTATGTGTCCAAATTAGTTTCATCATTTCACAATGAAGTCTCTTCCTCTCTTCAGGCTATGGTATTACAGTCTGTTTTCTAATTTCCCTCTGACCAACTTACCAATTCTTTTTCTGAATGTTTATCTATCTGTAACGTCTGCCTGAGTTATAGTGGCTACTACAAGATCCTCCTTAATTGCAGCAATCAGTGTAAGTGGCTCAGTTGCTTCTATTTTCATAGAATTTTACTATTTTTTGTCAACCTAATGGATGCCACTCTTTTAATGTTCCCACAAAATTTAAGTCATTGTTTTCTCATGTCACCATTTTTGTCTGTGTATACTTCTATTTCCTTGTTTCTCCATCAGTAATTTTAGGGCCCAATATTTACCTAATAGCCTTTCTTTCTTTCCTTCTTTTGAATTTCTTCAGTATCCCTCCTTCTAGTATTTAAACTTAAAGTTTATACTCCATAAAGACATTCAATTTGATTTATAGTGCTGTAAAGCCTAAGTTCACTGAATTTAGAAAGTGATTTTTTATTTTAAATATTTTGTGTTAATCTGAAAGTAGTTGCTATTTTTTTCTTGTATGATTTCCACCAAGTATTTAAACTGAGAAAAACTTTTTATTTTTCCATATTTCGTGTATAAAAACTTTGGTGCTTGTTTGTTGTGTGTCATATACTCAGTTTTTTCGAATGATATATGTAGTTCTACTACTTCTGCAACTTTGTAAAGAATTTTAATTTGTTTTTGAGCTGTGGTAATATCGATAGTTAAAATTTCCAGATCATCTGTAAAGTCGAGGCAATCTACTTTAATATTACTTCCACCTAACTTGATTTATTAATTTATATTTTGACTCGACTTTTGTTTTGGCACTCTGCAATTACCTTCTCCAAAACACAGTTAAACAGTAATGGGGAGAGTCCATCTCCCTGTCTAACACTAGTCTTCGTATCAAATGGCTCAGAAATTTCTCCCATAAAGTTAGTGTCAGTGTTAGAATGTTATTATCTAGCCCTTGTTTCTGGAAAAGAGATTCACTATCAATGGAGTCGTAGGGATTTTTAAAATCCACAAATGTACATACAATATAGTTACTAGAAATCCTTTGTTGCCTAAGAATTAGTTTTTCATTAAGAATTTTTTCAAACAGGATCTGTTTGGTTTAAAGCCTGCTTGGTATTCACCAACTTTAGGCTCTAAATGTCCTTGGGCTCTATTGAGTAAGCTCTGAGAGAGAATTTTGCATGTGACCAAGAAAAGAGAGGTTCGTTGTAATTAGTAACATCGGTTTATCTCCTTTTTACGCAATGCGCGAATTAGGGTAGCTTTCCAGTCCTCACATATTTTCTCAGATTTCCAAATCTGTTCTGTTAGTTGAGTGATCTCTTTTATAGTATTAGGGCCAACTGATTTTAGTAGTTCTGCAACTGTACCATCTGCTCCAGATTCTTTTGTTTTTAAGTCTCTTAATTTGTTTAATTATTTCGATTTCGTCAGGTTCTTTACTCTTATGGTTGGTGTTACTAGTTTACCGTGGTTTGAATAATTCGCTGGTTCTCGACAGTTTTAATAGTTTTTCAAAATACTTAGCAAGTACCTTACAGTTTTCCTGGTGGTTAAGAGCCAAACTGCCATTTTCATTTTTGGAGCTAAGATTTTGAGTTTGGTAACCACTTAGTTTTGTTTTGAATGTTTTATAGAAGTTTCTTGTATTGTTCTTTTGGAACTCTTTTCCGATTTCTAAAAGTTGGGTATTTTCGTAATTTCTTTTAATCTGTCGGATTAAATTAGTTGTTTGTTTCATTGCAGTTAGAAAGCTGTTGTACATATTTTCAGTTTTGTTACTATTCCAATTTTTGAATGCCTCATGCCTAGATTTAACTACTGTTTCACAATCCATGTTCCACCAACGGTGTGGTTGTTTCTTTCGAAGCGGAATTAAATTTTGTGCTGTTTTGATGAATTATCCTTTTAGGCATTGCTAATTGTTGGAGTTTTTGTCGAGTTCGCTTGTCAGAGTTGGGGTTATTTTAGCTGTGTCAAATTTTGGAATGCAATTCTTTGTTTTGAAGAGTTTTAAGGTTGAAGTTTTACTTTAATTCGCATTAAACAATGGTCAAAATCAGGTTTAGCACCTTTCCTAACTTGGGCAGTTAAAATTTGTTTGTAGTTAGGGTATAAAATTGCTACATGATAAATTTAAAGGAAAATCCCTAATAAATGTGTTGAGTGCGCACCAAGTTTTTTGTTTGGAATTTTTTTTAAAGTGTTCACATGAAATTAAGGTTAAAATTTTTGCACGTTTCAACAAGTCTTTGCCCATTTTGGTTTGTCCATTTACGTGCAGGAAATCCAACCACTATTTTTTTATATTATTTTTATCGTTGCCTACCTGAGCATTAAAATGACCAATTATAATTTTAAGATGGTTTCAGGGAATTTTCGAGATGATGCTTTCTGACGTTTCCCAAGCTTCATTAGCTTTTTCAGAGTTTTTTCGTTTATCCTCATTGACTAGTATAAGGGCATTAATTAAAGTGTCTGCTTTATTTGCGCATTTAAGGGAAATTTCCATAATGTTATTATTTTTGGGTTTTTTCTGTTATTGAATTTAAAATATTTTTGGAGACTCAAAAAGCAACTCTCAGATGTGGTGAATTATTAAGTATTCTTTCACCAGGTTTACTCTGACAAATACGATAATTAGCGAAATCCATGGTGTTATTCTCTGCCATTCGTGTTTCTAAAAGTGCCAAAATTTGAATGTTCTATTCTTCCAAATATGGAGTATCCCTGGTTGGAAAAGTGTCTGTACGAGGGTCGTTCAATAAGTAATGCCCCACATTAAAAAAAAGCCATTATTATAGATAGACAAACGTCCTTGTTGGTGCTCCACAACTGATGTTTGTTCTGTGCGCCGGTGAAATTTCGGACCATTCTGGCAGATGACAGAGCCGTTGTACAGCGTCAGAATGGCTTATACATACGACTCATTTTACACGCAGCGTGCTATTATTGAATTCTTGTGTGCAGAAAAAGAACATCGATAAACGTTTGTGTGCAGTGTGCAGTTGGGCTTTGGGTAAGGACGTTACAGCGTCAAGAAATGCAGAAACAGAGCTCCATGCAAATTCTTACGAACGACATTATTTGTGACAACCGGCGCATCACAACTCGACAATTGGCTCTACAGTTGTCGGTCAGCATTGGAAGAGCGTCTGTAATGATCGAGACTCTGAGATATTCAAAGAGGTGCTCACGATCTGTTCCACGAATGCTCGCTGCGGACCATGAGATTCAAAGAAAGGCCATTTCATCTGTATGGTTGGAGCGTTTTGAGACCGATGGAGATGCTTTTCTGTCACGGATTGTTACGGGGGACAAAAGTTGTGTGCACCACTTTGCGTCGGCAACAAAAAGGCTGTCCATGGAGGGGCGTCATCCTCATTCACCTCAAAAGAAGAAATTCAAGACAACCTCCTCTGACGGAAAAGTCAAGATAACAATCTTCTGGGATTGTGATGGCGTCGTTCTTGTGGATGTGATGCCAAGAGGGTCAACCAATTCAGAGGTGTACGTGGAGACTCCGAATAAACTCAAGAACCGTCGTGTTCGGACTAGAATCCAGCAGAAATCTTGCTCCAACACGATAATGCAAGTCCACACACAAGACTGAGAACCAGGTAACACATCGCCAAATTGGATCGGACATTACTGCCTCATCAACTCTACAGTCCATCTCTATGGGGCGTTTAAAGATGCTCTACGGGGAACACACTTTGAAAATGACTAGAGTGTCTTTCATGTAGTGAAAACGTGGCTACGCCTACAGGACAAGAGCTTTTTCCAGCATGGAATACTTTGTGTACAGATTACGTAGAGAAATAGGACTTGGACAAGACATGTTGACGTGTATTGTCACCAAATTCTGACTCTTAACAATGAATATGTTCTGAGAAAGAAAATATGGGGAATTACGTATTGAATGATCCTCGAATGTTGAGTATTCAAATAAATAAATAAATAAATAAATAAAATAAAATAAAATAAAATAAAATAAAATAAAAAAGATTTGATTTGCTATTAAGTTGGCCACAGGACTCCGGCTTCCTTTGTTGAGTCACACTGATTTTAATCTGGCCGCCCCAGAATCTGAAATAACAATTGCGCCAATAATACTGGCGGTGGATTGACCACCTGGAGTAATAATGTGATTCTCAAAATGCTCCATGATGATTGTACCTGGAATTAGGTGGGGTCGAGTAAACTCATTGACTGATCTCTGAATGTTAAGACTGAAAGGGTTAGTACCCGAATATGGATTTCAACAGCACTACTGGTGAACAGACGCTGACCGCCTTGCCGCTTGTTACAAGACAAACGCGAAATGGATTTGGTTTTGTTTTGCCGTGTGCCGGGACTGCTTATGCTGTATTCGCAGATGTTCACCATATCTTATGGAACGTTCACTATCCGCCACCTATGACTCTACCAGTACCCTAGGCAAGGT
Source organism: Schistocerca gregaria (assembly GCF_023897955.1). Lineage (NCBI taxonomy): Eukaryota > Metazoa > Arthropoda > Insecta > Orthoptera > Acrididae > Schistocerca > Schistocerca gregaria. The sequence continues at coordinate 542,343,874 of NC_064921.1, forward strand.
CGACTTCTTGGATTTTTAGTTACACAGACTTGAAGCCTGGACTCTCTAAACAATTAAAACAAATATCATGGCGAAAGTAGGTTGGTCTGTATTGCATTTACTGATTGATATTATTTTAGTATATCTAATATTTTTATTTACTCTATCATATCAAAATGCCATTAGATACTTCCAATGTGGGCAAACAAAAAATCCATCCCGCATCTGATCCATGTAATCAAACAGAAAAAAATGCCTAAAAATTGCAGTCGTTACCCTATGGAACTGACTTCTGTGCTTACTACACGGGAAGACTAAAAGAATATACTGCTCCAAAAAATAGATGAATTGTCCAAAAAGCAAGCCAATATGGCTACACAAATCATTGAAACATCACATGCACGTGGCAAACCGTCCACAGCATAAATGAATATAATTTCACAAGTTGGGTAAATGAAAACAGACAATTTAAAAGCACTGAATGATATAGTGCCTAAAATGGAAACTATCGCTGGATAGCATAAAAAGCTAACTCGGCAGTTTGAAGAAACACAAACAGAAGCTAAAAACAGAAATAGCCAATCGCTTAAAGGAGAAGGAAGAACAAATAAATCAAGCAATAAGGAATAACTTTTCCGATTGAGAATGTGAACAGTGGACGTGAGGTGATTCCGCACTTCTCGCTTTTAAAGACACAGAAATAATTGATCAACAGCTTCTGTGCACTGAACGAGAGAACGAAAAAAGAGTGTCACCGGAAGTAGATGAGCTTCAACATTCTGTCACCAAGGGGATAAAAGACTGTTGCAAGGCCGTGGTCACGGAAGTTACTACAGTAAAACAAGATATTACCGAAATGAACCAGATGACAGCTGTTAAATCACTTCAACAAACGATGTATCAGCACTTATTAGTGGACAAGTACAATATGCAGGTGCAAGTACGGACCCGCAATGTCAGGTTTTTGCAATTATTGCTTTGTGTGGCTTAGCTACTACTTCTCTCATTAAAGATGCAGTGTTGGAGAAGAAATAGATACGACACAGATAGCTCAGTGTGTTTTCACCTGACAAACGATCCACACACACTGTAATTTCTATAAAATCATTTCATGGGGTGCTACCCAACTTCTGAAATGGCATTCAGAACATGAAGATCACGCTGCATTCTCCTAAAACAACGCTGCTCTCTGGGCCACAGAACCTGTTGATACATTTCAGTCTTAAGGAAGAAACTGAACGGAACGGTCCTTTAAGTAATGGTCAAGTGGCTTAAAAGAACAGTTGAGAAAGGTTTCCGGCCCCCAGGTATATAATGAACGGCAGTGTAGTCCACGCTGCTACGTTCAAAAATATGCGAACAAGTGAAAATATTGCGATGAAATATTACAACACTAGAAGGAGTGCAAATGATAGAGGCGAAATTACCAGCACAATACGCAAAACATTGCTAAATACACCCGACGAAGAAACTGACGCACTTTCATCCATAGCGGACAATACTGATTTAATCCACAAGGATGCGAGAGCCGTGCGAAGGCTGCGGTTTGACCAAGCAAATAACAACGCACAACGATGCGTGGACAACAGTCGGCATTCCGCCCATGCAGACAGACGCAGCCACAGCCCACACCAGGAGAGACGAGACGGAAACCCAATTAACCGCGATTTTCAGACAGGTGAGAGCATAATGACAGATATCTGAATTCTAACTGACGATGAGATAACCGACGATGAGATAGATGTGAGTATGCAGTGACAATTGTTGACAATTCCAATACAGAACATGGCTACTTATCAGACTAAACGAGAAGGGAGCATTCCCGCTGGTCACGTGTCAATACACTGTAGTGGCATGGGATATAAAATATATTTACTGCATTACAACGAAGGTGTGTGCATGGCAGATCTTTCCCGACAGCACAACAAATGTGACACATTAGCATGAGTCTTCCAGTAATCTTCGCATTAGAAATTACCAAAAGTTAGTAAATCCCCCACAACTGCTAAAGCCTTAAATTCAGTCACTGAGTAATTCGTTTTAGTTTTGCTCCTCGTGCGACTATCAAATGAGATATTTTGTTTTACTAATTCACCGTCCTTTTCGATCTCCTGTAGCAGATAGGTCCCTAGATCGATTCACGATGCGCCACATGACGTGCAGAACTGCATGTTTAAATCTGTGTGGAACAGTATCGGTACTCTCAACAAAGCCGCATTAACTCTTCAAATTCTCATTATTCTTCTTTGCTGCAGTTCCACATTGTGCTCGTAAAAATTCGCCAGTTCGGTATAGACACATACTTGTCATCTCGTTCATGGTGTTGAATATTTTTTGATTGTCTCAAGCTCCGCTGAGTCTGGCTGCACATCATCAGCAGGTACTGCATGACCCAGAAATCATACCCCTATGAGTCTGAACTCTGACTTTGATATGTTGACTGTGACTCTCTGCTACTCAAAAGCATTATGTAACTGATCTAAAGCGGCACTGTGGTCTTCTCTTGTCTTTTCTGTGACGGATAACCACTTGCTTAAGTATGTATGGAACAAAAGTGATGCCCACAGCAAAGCCCCCATTAACTCTTCATACTCCCATTGCCCTACTTTGCTCCAGTTCCGCGTTGGTCTTATAAAAATTCGTCTTTCCTAGGAATCCACACGCTTGTCATTTAGATCTTGATGCTGAATGTTGTTCGATCACCTCAGGCTTTTCTGGGTCTGGCTGAATGCTATCAGCAGATATTATATGGCCCAGGAATCGTAGCTCCTTGAGTCTGAGATCTAAGTTTGTTAAATTCACTATGACTTCCTGTCTATTGATAGCTTTAACTCACTGATCTACAATGACATAGTAGTCTTCCCATGTCTTTTCTGTGAGCAGACGTCGATTGTTCCTCATTGTTCCAAGGATCACAGAACCCAGTCCCTTAATGAAGGCAGGTGATGACACATTTTGTCCCAACGTAATTTGTGAAACAGACAGCACTGCTCATAACATAAAAATTCTTTTTTTGTCAGCACACAGGATGCAGATCAATCTGTTAGCAACTTGCGCACAAGTCCACAGCTGTAGAGACCAGCATACCATAGATTCGCTACAGTAATTCTTGAGTGTTTCCTTTCTAGCAGTCTCTGTTCCATTGGTGTGTTAACTTGTTGAGAATCAAACACTAACTGAATTAGTCCATCTTTTTTGTGACACACCACTGGGGATTGTTGTAAGAATTGACTGTTTCATTTATTAAATCTTCTGTTAGCGTTAGTTTAATTCCATATTGTACCTATTCTTTCCAGACTGTTGTTATCTGATAGAGTTTAGCAAAAAATTTCTGTGATATTTCACCTTGAATTGATACAGCAACATGTGGATCATCCATGGTGTATCTGTGACGATGATACTCTCCTTAAGACTGTCCTCATGTCAGCTATCTCAGTTTGTCGTAACTTTATCTTCATTTCGCTATCGATTGCTCGTGCATCATTTCCATTTGTCTCCACAAGTCGCTGAGTAGCCACATCTTGTCCGCTATTTCTTTCTAGATAAACATAAAAATACAATCTCACCTCTTCATTTGCAACGTTCACCACTACAAATCTTTCTGTCAAATACGTAACCATTTCGAATTTATTTAGGAAGTCAAGCCCTAGTATTGCTTTAACTATGAGTCCCTCTACAATCACGAAATTTGCATCTATGCATATGACAATTTAAGTCAATTCAAACCTGTTCCTTGATGTCAGCACTTTCGCTGCTCACAGCACCCATATTCTCACACTATCCATCACAAACACTGGTTGAATCACATAGTTCACCTAGGAATTGGTTACGGCTAACCATTTGTTTAAGATGCTGAAATGGACCTTGGCATCTGGAGTCTATGGACTTCATTTGAAGTTGTTTAGCCTTTGACCAGAACTCGTGCAAGAATGTGTACGTATAAACTTCGTATGTTTTACATCCTCCCAAGATTATTTGCATTTCTGCAGCTGTTTCTTCATGAAAATGCTCACATACATAACTTATATTCAATGCGTGTGACCAATCAGAGATTCTGCACCATCAAGCTATCCGGTACAAAGTTTGGGATGTAAACTATTTGAAGGACGTGAAAACAAAGAGTATTTTTTTACTCAAACCAAGCTTTTTCAGATTTCGTCCTCATCAACGTTTTAATATACTGTTGGTTCTAGTGTAGCTGATTTTATGGGTGGGTATGAATAATATGACAAAGTATGACTGTTAGGTTTCGTAACTCTTACTCTTCTCGCCAGTTCTCTGCTTCGAGCTCACTTGCATAATTATCTTTTCTATAAAGTTCTCAGTTAGTGTTCCTTTCCTTTCCCTTTTGACGTGCAACCAATGCTTTCCATTTCCATCGATTAATGTGCGCGTGTGTTTCTTTAAATAGCAATATGCCATTGCTTTCCTCATGGTCGCACAAACTGGCCAGAAGAGTTCTATCAGATGATAAATTATTACTCATACACTGCTATTCTGTGACTGCGGTCAGAACTTCATCTAAATCATTTACTTTACTGGTTCTTTCTGCTACTCGATACTTTCTTTCACAGTCTTCACTTCATACATGACTACTCTTGTCCACGCACTAATTGCTTCAATACTCGTCATATTAGGATCAACATCTTTTCTTAAATCGTCAGGTTCTACATCAGTGTCTGTAATTTAGAATCAAATTTTGTCAGCTTTCTGCATTATCTGATCCTGCATGTGATTCACTTGGTCTCTGATCTTCAAAATTCAGTTTTTGGACTGCTGTTCAGTCCCTTTTGTCTAAGTTCTCGATCTTTCCATCTAGTTTCCCGAATTGTTGTGCTAAAAAGGCTTGCAAATCTAACACTGCTGGAGAATGATTTCCAATAGTCTGCGCCATTGCGTGGTCAGCAGTTGCTTCGGATGGTTCCATCTCCTGTGAAATTGTCACATTATCCTCGCCCATGGACTTTGTTCTAAAATATCCCTACTATTATACATACTACTCAGATCTTTTTCCACATTTATTCCACATTGCGAGGTTGAATTTCACAGTTTGCTAAGATCGACCTGCTGCATACCTCTCTACTGATCTCCATATTCAACCCCACTATCTCCTGTTTGCAAATTACTGGAGAATGCTGTCTCAGTTTCGCTCATACTTGTGAAACTTCTCGCTCATGCATATGTCTGTTATATCATACGCCAATGAAATGTGATCCTGAATATTCCCAACAATTGAACAGAAAACCACAAATCTCGATGGGGTCCAATTCTCTAAACCAACATAAGAAGCAAACAATAAAACCTTCCAAATATATAGAACACACACACACACACACACACATAAACAATGCAGGTCACCTCTTCTTGCTGAAAGAAAATACAGGGAGATTTTAATTAAAGTTGAAATTTCAAAACGCTGTAGAAATGACACCACCGGTGGTCAGAATGACGTCAAACTGCAACAGAATATTAACGGAGAAGCGGGAAAAAGTATGGCACAAGAAAAAAATAGTATGAAAATCGACCAACATATGGCGCTATATGTGCTAGAATACGTAAATGAAAACACGTGCCTTGCGCATGACACATCCTTTCGCGTCTGCAACGTTCGCCATGACTGTCTCAATGCAGGATCGCGCTCTGCTTGTAAAGCTGTATTACAAGAATGATGACTGTGCACACATCGCACTGCAGAAGTTCCGGACGCTGAAGGGTTTGAAAAAAGGCGTTGGTCCGATGCCTGCCGTGGGCCTGGAGAAAATGATTCGGAAATTCGAAGAGACGGGTTCTGCTTTTGGTTTGCAACCTGATAGAGGGAGGAAACAAATTGATTCGACGTCAGAGGAAGTAGTGGCCGCAGGAATGCAGTAGGAGACGAGTGGTGGTGTGCAAATGTGTAATACTCAGAGAACTGCCCGAACATTGGACATACCGTGAGCACGGTGCATAGAATCGTACCAAACATCCTCCTTTGCTCTCAATTCATATTACGGATGTAGACGAGTTGCTTCCCGTTGACCTGCCAGCAAGAGGGACCTTTGCTTTAGAATTTCTTGCTCGCATGGAAGTGGACAATGATTGTCCATGGAAGATTTTGTGGACACACGAAGCCCACTTCCATCTAACAGGATATGCCAATACACAGAATTGTCGAAGTGGGCAACGGAAAATACACACGCAAATCAACCAGTACCACTTAGTCTTGAAAAGGTCACTGCATGGTGCGGGTTTACGGCATCATATGTCATAGGGCCACATTTTTTCGAAGAGGCGAGTACTTCCGGTCCTGTTACCTGTACCATCACTGGTAAGCGCTATGATATCTTTTGCACAGCCACGTCATTCCAGCTCTCCATTAGCGTGGATCTGTGGATGGGATCATTTTTATGGGGGATGGCGCACCTCCGCACATTGGAAATCCAGTTAAGCAGCTGCTGAAGCGCTATTTCGGAAATGCTATAATTATCAGTTGCAATTTCCCTACAGCCTGGCCGTCCCGATCACATGATTTTAATCCGTGTGACGTCTGGCTGTGGGGCTATTTGAAAGCTGTTGCGTTCAGTGTTCCGGTTGCAAACTTATCTGCATTGAAGGCACGTATTCCGCAGCACATTCTGAACGTAACCCCGGAAACACTACGATCAGTAGTGGAACATTCTGTTTCTCGATTTCAACTTGTTACAGAAAACGGTGGACAGCATACTGAGCACCTTTTGCGCCAGTCACACGGAAATTAATAATCCGATTTAATTTTGACAGGACAGGACAATTAAAAACCGATGTGACTGATGCTTTTTATGCGCATTCTGGCCTCAGGAGAATTAAAAACCGATTTTTCCCATCCGATGTGATGTGACCTTGCCGTGGTGGATGGGCTTACGTAACTAACAGTATCACACCTGAACACCCATGCACACTGAGTAGCACAGTTTGTTTAACGTCAAACGCACACCTCAGGCATTGTTACATGATTCACTTGTCATTTGTAGTCGATCACTATTAAATTATGATGCTTACAGTGCCACCTGTTGCTACATTTTGTAACTATTTATTTTTCTTCTGTCATACGTTTTACACCTTCTCCGATAATATTCCGTTGCAAGTTTACGTCATTCTGACCAGTGGTGTCATTTCTACAGTGGTTTGAAAGTTTAGCTTTAATTATAATCACCCTGTACGTGGGTTAGTTACGTGCCAGTTACTTAATAGTATTTTGGATTCGTTGGTTCACTGATTATTAAGGTTGCAATGTTTATTCGCTCTTCGCTGTGCTGACTGTTAAGGAATAAGGAAAAAAATTGAGAGAAACCTCGTAAAATTATGAATACTAAAACAGGAGATCCCAAGTGATCGTAATACTGGCTTGGTGTTGCCAATTATCTACGTGACTTTGCAGCTGAGCAGCCGACATGTCCCTGGGGATGTCAGACCGATATGCGTTGGGCGAGCTTACCGAAACGTCAGTGCTCCACACAGGACCATGTAAATTAAGTTACACATATTGTGCAACGAATAACTTAGTGAACTGCATTATGTATACAGGATTGGTCCTCACATACGTGATACATGGGTGGCGTAACAGACAAAGATAGGGAATTCATTAACTTACTTATGAAACGAAGGTCACTATAAATTCCTAATTATTACAGATCACTGTAGAATTTAAAGTGAACGCAAGAGCACAAAGACAGAAAAGCGTTTCGTTGATTAAACATTAACACATGGTACAGTGGAATTAAATATCAGCATCTTGGACACATCGTATAATGAATCTGATACGAATATGTTCGAGTCAACAAAACGTGGAAATACAAGTAAGTTTGTGAAAGTCACTCAATGATTGCTGAATGTCAACAAGGAGGAAAGGAAGACATACAGAAAGAATCACACATCAAACTACTAATTTACCGTCTAGTAAGGTCATCCGAAGACCAGCATCAGTTGCAAAGCGATTTAGAAAGGATTGCTGATTGGTGTGGCAGGTGGCAGTTGATGCTAAATAACGAAAAGTGTGAGGTGATCCACATGAGTTCCAAAAGAAATCCGTTGGAATTCGATTACTCGATAAATAGTACAATTCTCAAGGCTGTCAATTCAACTAAGTACCTGGGTGTTAAAATTACGAACAACTTCAGTCGGAAAGACCACATTGATAATATTGTGGGGAAGGCGAGCCAAAGGTTGCGTTTCATTGGCAGGACACTTAGAAGATGCAACAAATCCACTAAAGAGACAGCTCACACTACACTCGTTCGTCCTCTGTTAGAATATTGCTGCGCAGTGTGGGATCCTTACCAGGTGGGATTGACGGAGGATATCCAAAGGGTGCAAAAAATGGCTGCTCGTTTTCTATTATCACGTAATAGGGGAGGGAGTATGGCAGATATGATACGCGAATTGGGATGGAAGTCATTACAGCAAAGACGTTTTTCGTCGCGGCGAGATCTTTTTACGAAGTTTCAGTCACCAACTTTCTCTTCCGAATGCGAAAATATTTTGTTGAGCCCAACCTATATAGGTAGGAATGATCATCAAAATAAAATACGAGAAATCAGAGCTCGAACAGTTAGGTTTAGGTGTTCGTTTTTCCTGCGCGCTGTTAGGGAGTGGAATGGTAGAGTCATAGTATGATTGTGGTTCGATGCACCCTCTGCCAAGCACTTAAATGTGAATTGCAGAGTAGTCATGTAGATGTTGATGTACTAACTTGAATGAGAGCATGTTGAGCTCGCAGTTGCTAACAAACGTACTTTACTTGAATTAAGAACATGACAGTCATATCGTAAATCGACGCATACGTCCTATAACTCTGTCTGCAATCGCTGTTTTTGCTCACCATACTTCAGGTTAACATTGGCAGCCAGTGGCTATGATGGTGCCCGCAAAACTACATGTTATTTGGTTTGCATGGGCTGCTGCTGTGTGTCAGAGCCTGGAATCTAAGTCGTTCTCTCACGTTCTGGCGTTGAAGGTGTTCCACCCAGAGTTTTCCCACAAGACGAGGAAAACCGACTAAGACTGAGATTGAAAGTGAATCTCTACTCCACCTCTGTGAGAGAGTAACTTTTGCGGGACAGCGATCCTTCCGATGCCCGAACAATCAGATCCGTTCAAATAAGGCAGCGGTATAACTTCTATACTCATTTCAATGTAATGAACCTATCATGTGAGTTTTTAGTACGGAAATTCAGGAACAGGCAATCTCTGATTCCAACCATCTTTCCCATTTTGTGTTTCAGCCAATGAGGCCTTCTCCACGTACCCACAGGCAATGTCTGTCCTCCCACTACAGAATTTATTTATGTTAGCCAATGATAGTTGCGATTACTGTTTCTTAATAGAGTCAGTAACAATTCAGTTAACTGGTTACCAGCCTAGAGGATGTGGGTGATGCACCATGCGCTTTCAAGCACAAATGTGGATGATTTTCTCTCCTCACTCAACTTTACAGATTGTATCTCTGAACTGTCCGTGCCCCAGCGGTTCCCAGTAAATGGGCTTCATGCAGGGCGCACTGCATTAAAATACTGCACACCGCGTTGCGCTTAGTCCGAGATGTGCCTGCCTAGCCAGCCTTGCCCTGGTGGGCACGCCACATTAAAAACAGACTCTCATTACTCAATGGATTTGGTGTCTGGCGGACGTCGGCCCACGCACATTACACAAAGGAAACAGCTCCTCGGGTAGCAGAGTACATGTGGAGCGCAAATGAGGATTTTCTTAGTCTAGCCGGTAGTCTGACGTACTCTGATGAATACTAGCCAATCGAACTGTGGTGTCACCGCCAGACACCACACTTGCTAGGTGGTAGCCTTTAAATCGGCCGCGGTCCGGTAGAATACGTCGGACCCGCGTGTCGCCACTATCAGTGATTGCAGACCGAGCGCTGCCACACGGCAGGTCTAGAGAGATTTCCTAGCTTTCGACCCAGTTGTACAGCCGACTTTGCTAGCGATGGTTCATTGACTTCTACGCTCTCATTTGCCGAGACGATAGTTAGCGTAGCCTTCAGCTACGTTATTTGCTACAACCTAGCAAGGCGCCATGATCAGTTTCTATTGATGTTGTAAATCATCTACCGTCAAAAGCGACGTTCGTCATTAGTGGATTAAAGTTAAGTATTCCACCAGCTACGTCCGTTTTCCTCAAATCTAATTCGCTTGTCATGTTCCAGACCTCACGCCAGCCTGCGTGAGCTAAAACGCGTACGTTTCGGCCTCCTTTAGTAACCCTGTTTTGGCTCTCCTGCCAACCACAACACGAACAGAGCAAGGGAAGTAAGACGCATTCGGAGTAAAGACACTTAGATTATCAAAATTTTATCAGTAAATTGTTGAAATATTCGTAACAAAGTACCCGAATATACTGACGTTCAGGAAAGTTCTCCGGCTCAGATCAGTATCGGGACCGAGAGCTAGCTGAAACTTGAAGTGAAAAGCTCTGAGATATTAAGCGAGTCATGGAACGTGTATCTGATAGACAGACTGGAGGCCACAGGAGGGGGAATCTTCATTGCAGTTGACATAAATATGGTCTCTGCTGACGTTAAAGTCGAGAAGATGATGTTCCGCGCGGCTGGCGCCAGCACCCCTTGCAACGTCCCCTTTGAACAATTATAAATGGCTGTTCTTAAAGTGACACACAATATTTTTTGGCGCAACGCAATCTGACTTTCAATAATCCCTCCAAAAGAATGGCCCTGACTAACATTAACCTATACCTTTCACAAATCACTTACCTCATAAAAATCTTCGTTGCTCGAACTACTGCAATACAGCGACCGCCACTACTGCTAGCTAAAAAAAAGATTCAAACTACTGAAGGGGCTAACTACTGATAGGCATAGTTAGCAAATGAAAGATTTTGATAGAGAACAAACAATGTATTTACCTTAATAGTGTTCAAAAGTCATAATATATATAGCACTTCATGACATCCATTCTTACAAATGTACTGTTTCTGATGGACACACGTCCAGATCATCCGCCCTCAAAAATCCGCCATCTCACTTCCCCACATCCACCACTGCTGGCGGCTCACCTCCAACTGCGCAACGCTACGCGCTGTTAACATCCAGCTGCCCAACACTACAATAGCCAACAACAATGCAAACCAGCCACAGACTGCACACAGCACAGCCAGTGATTTTCATACAGAGATCTACGTGGCGTTACCAATAAAAAATTCTACACAGCCTACTTACACCCTTTCTTATAGCGTTATCTTTGGCATCGATTTCCCTTTGGTCAGCTGCAAGTGTGTTGTTTATCGCGGGTTCCGCTATTTAAGTCTGCTGCGCCGAGGTAGCACCTCTGATTGTGTGGTCTGTCGGTTGTGGCTAGAGCACGGTGTGTATGCTCATTGCGAATGATATTACTGTAGGGCTGCGGCCGGAGACGGCGGAAGGATTTTGGGTTACGACACGAGGCGTGGTGTTTGGCTTTTCTCGCCACGCAGAGCATGTTGAGAAGAAGAGCTTGACGCAGCGTCGCCTGGCATTAACCGTTCGCCTGGGCATGTGGTGTGTGTTTGATTTAAACGGGTACAATTGTATGCTTAATGGTTAACTTGTTGTCTTCAGTGACGAGTCTGATATGTCAAAATTATGTCACACGTGACATGATAACGGGGATTTGGCTTCCCATCTTAGTTTCCTAACACTTGAGGACGGATCTGCAGCTATACGTAAGGAAATGCGGTGAGCTCCTCATTATTGTGTGATGGTATATCTAAAGTTGTTGTAACCTTGGTGATTAAGTACCAAAATTCGCACCTTAATTATCGAGTAACGGAACACTATGTTGTCTCGTAAAACTACTGCAGATTCCAGAAAGTGCAGTTCTAGTGGGCTTTAGCCCGTTGAAGGTAATGCTCAGCTGTTGCTATTACGTTTCAAGGAACAGTCTTATTTACCGGTGTATTGCAGTGTTTAAATGAATTCTTAAGTGTACAGTTATTTTTTTTTTAAATTGGCGAGGCCTTCCTGTTTTAACGTTACGTTTCATTCTTTTATGTAATCTGAATGTGCAGCTGCAAGTGTGCTGATGTAGTTGATTTATGTTTCAGTGGTGAGGAGCGCAGTGTATTTCGTCCGGAACGGTGGGACGTGGTACCGGGGCGTTGCCAGTGGAACTGTGTTTCGTTAGACCGGGCTCCATGTTGCTGGCCTTCTGTCTCGATCTCGTCCTTAAGTTGAGTATTCTTGTTCTCTTTGTTCCTGGCTCTGTCAGGTGGTTAAGCCTTGTAGCTCGTTCTTCCGCCGCCTTGGCGGATGCAACTTTCGCTCGACATATGAATTTAAACCTGTAAAACTGGGTCCCTCTGTAATTAGTGCCCGATCAGATTGCTGGAGCTCCGCCTTATTAATTCTGTATTCCATTATGAGTCACTTGTATCATATTTCTACCTTATATGCTGATTGTAAAGTTTAATTTTTATAAAGGAGGATTTCATGTACGTATTTTCTCAGGAAATGTTTGGATGCTGAGGTGCTGTATTTCGTTAATTGTTATTTAATTAGTCTCTACCTCTACTGGCATCAGCTGGATTATTCCTTAGTCAGGAGTTCGTCCTCCCGCTGTCCTCATTGCCGAGCGTTGAAGCTTTAGAAGTTGCCTTATTGTTATTTGTGTGCCTTATGTTGTGCCTTAATGTTATAACTTGGTATGAATTTATTTTGCAAAAGAGAAGTCATTGTACAGGATAGTCTTGTTGGTTCTGAGTTTGGCAAGTTTTAATTTTTTAACTATTTACACCAACAGAAATTTTCTTAATGTTTTATGCATTTGTCATAAAGATTTCATCAGGGGATTTAAGAAAAAAAAATGTTGTGCTTCTGCGAGGTTGTGAAATTTATCTGTTTTATAGCATTCGAATTGTGCAAGCTAATAAGAATCGTTTAACACAAGCTGTGCTTGTTTGGTAATTATGGCCCTGCTGCTTCCTGTCGTGTTATTGGACGCAACCAGCACGTTCCAGAAGTTATCTGGTCACTTATAAAAGGTATAAGTGAAACCAAATTTTATAATTTTCTGAATCCTTTTAGCGGCCGCCCTATTCTGTTGTGACAGTTGTAGAGTCGTTCAAAAAACGTTATGGTCGTAACTATACTTACGAAAGTTAATAAATCAGATAAGAAGGCTAGGAGAGTGTTTCTGCTAGATAGAGCAGATAAGCAGTTGTTAGCGTCTCAGTTATACAGCGAACTGACATCACCTAGTTCCAGTAAGATGGTCACAGAGGAATGATTGGTAAAGTTTAAGGAGATTGTAAAGCGTGGAAATCTACGTCGCTATTAAATGGATTAAGCACGGAAAAGACCCACCATAGTTTAATAACGAGGTTTGGGAAATGCTGAGAAAGCAGAAGCTGTTGCACTCTTGTTCACAAGAGAACACGCATATCATGACAAGCAAAGGTTAGTAGAGATTAGTACGTCTGTGAAAAGATCTGTGCGGGAAACATACATCTAACACATTGATACCATTGTAAAAGAGTTGGCAGAGAACCCAAGAACACTGTGGTCCTATGCAAAATGGCTAAGTGGCTCTAAGGCTTCCGTCCTGTCACTTATTGACGAGTCTGGTGTAGCAACTGAAGACGGCAAAATGAAAACTGAAGTTCTAAATTTTACTCGCAAGAAATCGTCCACGCAAGAGAATCGTACAAATATTAACTCACCAGGTGCAAATGAAATCCCAATTCGGATTTTCGAAAGTACTCTGCAGCATTGGCCTCTTACCTAACTTGCATTTATCGTCACTCTGTCGCTCAGCGCCAAGTCCCAAGCGACTTCAAGAAAGAGCAGGCGACTCCTGTATATAAGAAGTGCAAGGAACGTACCCACAAAATTACGGACCAATATCCCTAACATGAATTTGCTGCAGGATCCTTGAAAACACTCTCACTTCGAATATAATAAATTTTCTTGAGACCGAGAAGTTTATGTTCACGAATCAGAAAGTTTTTAGAAAACATTGCTTGTGTAAGACTCACATGATATACTGCAAACTGTGGATGAAGGATATGAAGCAGATTTCGTTTTTCTACTTGGTCTGACGTTTGGTAGCTAGGTCTCAATGTAGAAAAATGTAATGTAATACGGATGAGTAGGAACATCTAATCAGTGATGTTCGGATACAGCATCGTCTTTGACACCATCACATCGTTAAAATATCTGCGCGTAACGTTGCAAAGCGTTATGGAATGGAATGAACATGTGAGAATTGTGGTAGGGAATGTCAACAGTCGACTTCAGCTTATTGGGAGAATTCTAGGAAAGTGCGGTTCATGTGTATAGGAGACCACATATAGAAGGTCGTGCGACCTACTCCTGAGTACTGCTCGAGTATTTGGGATCCATACCGGGTCGTACACGAAAAATATAGATGTAGAATATTAATAAAGTAAATTTTATTTTAAAAGCTTAAAGAGTTTTATATAAAAATTTGGACGCATTACTTCTCGGTGTGCCCTATGCCATGGACCTTACGCCATCACGCGATATAATAGGCGCACGTGGGAGCAGAATCGAAGTGCATTTTGTTATTATGTTCCAGTGATATTTCCTTATTGAGCAAGGAACTAAAAACGCTGTCATACTGCCCTGAGCACGTTAGATGGTAATTAGATGATCTACATATGCGGCCCGAAACAATTCTTAGTTTCAGACTACGGGCTTCCAGTTGTAATGCTGCATGATTCCATTAATATTTCGAGGCATCGAGCCTGCAAGTTTACTACTGACCAGTGCAGAAGCAATAATAAAATAGTTCACAAAACTAATGTTCAGTGCAATAACGGTATTCTAAGATCAGGCATGTTTAATCTTACTTGAGTGGACAGTTTACAGACTGCGCAGAACCTAACTGAACTACAGGAGTCCGCTGACTTATTGACGTAGAGGTCGTGTGGTAGGAAATATTCCCGGCATCTCCAATAACGTCAATATACGAATGCTTACTCGGTTAATCGTCTTAGACGTTCTCCGGGATTGATATGAGCACCTCCCACGTGCAGATTATCCTCTTGTTATTGCTTAATAATGAATGCCCATCACACAGTAACCTGTCCACTCACATACAAGGCTAGTGCAGCTCTTCTCTCTGCCACGGCGTGCAAGTCCTTGTCTAAAACGCAACAACCAGTAACTTGAATCTATGATAATACGTGTCAAAAATATGTATTGTTTGGAACGATTTTTACATAAACTTTACAGTCTGTTTTCATATTACCGTGACAAGTAAATTTCGTTTGTATATACATAAAGTAAAATTTCAATTCGGTCATTTGAAATACAATAGCTTTGCTTATTTTATATGCTTCGACGAGCGGCCAACAGGTGGGCACTTCAGACTTGTCAGGTAAGGTGTCTCATATAAGCAGCTTGTATTTGAATATATATATATATATATATATATATATATATATATATATATGTGAAACCCCAATGTTACAAGATTCAGTGGAAAGATCTTAAGTTAATTAAGTTAATGTAATTTATACCCGATGGACGTGGCTTATGATGTAGCCCACGCCGGTTCTAGTTGAGAAAAATATACATGCAGGCAGGCTGTGACTAACACGTTTATTGGAATGAACAGAAATTTAAATTCTCCTACGGCCGAGGGTAATTACATAACATAAGAGATAGAGAATTGTGAATGTCTCTGAAGTGAAAGAGAAAAAATAAGTCAGGTAGACAGGCAACAACGGAAGACTGAGGCCGGCCGGTGTGGCCGTGCGGTTCTAGGCGCTTCACTTTGGAACCGCGTGACCGCTACGGTCGCAGGTTCGAATCCTCCCTCAGGCATGTATGTGTGTGATGTCCTTAGGTTAGTTAGGTTTAAGTAGTTCTAAGTTCTAGGGGACTGATGACCTCAGATGTTAAGTACCATAGTGCTCAGAGCCATTTGAACCATTTGAACTATTATTAGAGTTACAGTTAAGGTCTCACTCGGTGCACTAATTTTCTGTCTTTCATGAACACTACGACGCGCCGTAACACAACTCTCTTGGAATGCTGTATCTAAGTGCAACATTTCAAAGAAGCACGGCAGGTACTTCTGGGAGCTCCATGAGTGTTGAAAGCTGTACACTGGCTGGCGTTGGAGAACAGACTACTGAAGATTCCTGGAAAGAGTCTGGGTGATAGACCTCGGAGCGGCCGTTGTGATTCCCCAGAGAACTCAACCACGGAGAGCTCATTGTGAACTTCCATTCAGTGGTTATGAACCGGCAGAAATACTGACAAGGCACATAGTTGTGGCAACCTGCTTGCGGCACATGAGACTGCGGAAAAGAAATAGAGTCCGCGGTAGCAGCCGCCACGACTATGGGTGTGCGTGCTGTTTGCAGCAACCTCGCCCCTCGTGTGGTGGCTGCCGAAGATTCTGTTGACAACAAAACAGATTGTTTAATATAATTTATCCCCATGTATGGCGATCACTGTGTTTGACTAGCAGGTGATATTGTTGATTAAGACGAACGACGGTTGAAGCGAAGTCACCCACATGACGTGAGTGTGTGACTGTTTGGAGACTAGTAGTCATATAGCGTCCCTTTCCTACAGGGAAGAGATAATAAAGCCATCTTGGTGGTGAATGATTACCCGACCTCCTTATTACACCCCAGAAAATGATGAAGTCGCCATCGGGAAAAGTAGGGTGAGGAGCTGTCGTGGTGTCTGCACGGAGGAAGTATCCTGCGGTGTCACTGATGTCGCCCACGGCGTTGTCCATAGGCGGGGATCCTTGACTCAACCTTAGGGTGATGTGGAGAGGCACAGAACATTTAGAAGAACCATCTGGAGCGAATCTGTAAGGATGAAAAAAGTAGAAAAATAGGAATTTTGCGCCCTGAGTGTGTATATGCATGCGAGAGCACTATTAGGCATAGAAAGGAGAGTCAGGGTGTGAGTGTATGGATTGGGCGCTGGAAAGAGAGTCTTAAAATGAGCTCATGAATTGGGCAATGAAATGAAACTCTGAGAAGGAGAGCAAGAGGCACTGAGAGTACATTCGCAGAAAGGTGTGCAAATATTAGGGTCTAGGAGGAAAAGCATGTAGGTGGGTGGATTAGCAAGGAGTTCTGGTATGTTGGCAGCGACGCCTCCAGTGATTGAGTAAGCGAGAGAGCAAGAAAAATTCTAGAAATAGAGGCATAGCGTTGGGCCCTGGAAAAAGGAACAGATTTGACTTCTGTCATCCGAGAACGTTTGTGAGGAACTTCATGTATGACGACATCAAAGATGACAGCACATTGTTGGATGTCCCTGGAAGGTCTGCTGAAACACAAGCGGGCAGGTTCTTTGGAACTGGAAGTGTGCCAGGAGATAGTGGGCGACGTGGAGCCATCTGCCACACATGGACTGCAAAGGCTCTCAAGGGAAAGGGGCTAGGTCCCTTTGAAGCTGTGGAGTTGGGGATTTGCCGCATTTGCAGTGCTTCTTGAATGGAGCGCTGCACATGCTACTTGTACACCAGAGAAAGAACTTGGGGAGCCACGTTGATGTCAGTGGCGAAAAAATCACAAAGAAAATCGGAAAGTAATATATCAAGTCGTGAAAAACATCTGACAGATGCCATCTACGTTAGCAGCAGCTCTCACCAATGGTTGGGCAAAACTTAAAGTTGTCGCCATTGGTGAGAGGAAACTGGAGGATCCAATGGTTGCACTGGAGCCGATGGTTGCATTGGAATCAATGAAAATGTGATACTTCAACGCCAAATGATGTGGGACAAATGTGGAGAGATGGCGTTGGAGCCAGTGGTATCACAGGACAGAGGAAGATGTGTACACTTGTCTTCATTTGATGGTACGACTTGTTGAGAACTGATGTCGCCCTGGAGATGGTGAGAAATGCGGGGAGGTGGCACTGGAGCCAATAGCGGCACTGGAGCCGATGAAAAGTTCTTTTCCCTTGTCGTCAGCTGATATAGCCCATGCTGGTTCGATGTGGGAACAATTCATTTCCAGTTAGACAGTGACTAGCAAGTTTACTGGAATAAATCCTTCTGTGAAGTGTAATTACACAAACAGTCTGTGAAGTCAATAAGAAGAAGTAATTCTGGTGGACCGTGAACCACAGAAGACTGAGTCATAGTTATTGTTGTCACAGTTAAGGTCTCATTCGTTACGCTAATTATCTCTAGTCGCTATGACTATGACACTGCATAGCACCACAGCCCTGGAAGGCCACAATGTAAAGGGCACGTCTCGATGTAGAAAGGTGAGGATTGCTGGCGGCTTCACGTAGCGTTGAAGATAAAGATCCGTGGTCGATAGACGGGCTGACGTTGAAAAACAGCCTTCGAAGGTTCCAGGAGATACTCCGGATGCGCCGCAGAGCAGCCACCGTAATTGTCAAGAGAATTCATCCGTGAAGACCTCAATGCGAACCGTCATTCCATGGTTGTGCACTGGCATAATACCACGGCGGGTGGGTACAGCGATGTGCTTGTGGGTACATGCTGTCATGGAAATAAGGAGTGACCATAAAAGCAACGCCGCGGTTGTGGAGCGCACGCAGTTGTCAGCCAACCTGGCTCTCTCGTGGTGGCTGCCGACAAGAAACCAGCCTCTCTGGTTGCTGTCCAGGATATTTACCCACATATGGGGCGAGTCCGGATTAGTGTTTGGCTTGCCGGTGCTATTGCTGGTTACGGTAGAGGACTCCGAAGACTTGGGCATCCACGTGACACGAGTGTGTGACTAGGTGGAAAGTAACTGATACTTAGCAGCTTATAAAACACTTCTGCGAACGATTCTTGAATCTTGTTACTCATTCGGGACCTCTTGCCAATTTCGGTTAATGGAAGAAACAGAGAACATGCAATGAAAAGCGTTTCGTAACGGGGTCGTTTAGTCGAGACGAGTGCATTACGGTATTGCCCGACTAAATACTGTGGCTGACACTAAAAGGTTTAATGTTGACATTCCAAGAGAGTTTGTTCCAAAAAGAGTCAACCTACATATTACTTCTAGCCACATACTGGAAAATCAGAGAAATTACAGTTCATACGTAGGTTATCATCTGTCGGTCTTTTCACACATCAATAGCGAATGGAAAAG
Source organism: Schistocerca gregaria (assembly GCF_023897955.1). Lineage (NCBI taxonomy): Eukaryota > Metazoa > Arthropoda > Insecta > Orthoptera > Acrididae > Schistocerca > Schistocerca gregaria. The sequence continues at coordinate 542,362,924 of NC_064921.1, forward strand.
TGAGAAGGTGACAACATAGTGGTACTAGAAGCACTCCGCACCATACACCGTAAAGAGGCTTGTGGAGTAAAGATGTATACAGGGTGTCTCAAATCGTTTGGGTCAAACTGAAATAGGTGATAGTGGGTCAAAAACCGATTACATTGAGATACATAACTGTCGAAAATGCATATTTATTTTGTTAGGGACATACACAGCGCACAGCACGTAAGAACAACGTACCTCGTAGTAATTGTTCAATGTGGCCACTGCCAGTCCCAGTGCATGCACGGCAAAGGCCCATGAAGTTTTGCGCACTATCTCAAAGATCCCTGGTGTCTATTGTACCAGGAGACAGGTAGCTTGGACCGTAGCAAGCGGGTCCTCATCCGTTTCTACCGGGGTTTCATAACCAACGTCTTGCCGTAACCCCAGAGTGAAAAGTCCAGAGGTGTGAGATCCGGTGATGGCGCTGTCCATGGAACAGGATCTACTCTTTCAATCCAACGATGAGGGTACGTGTTGTTCAGGTGCTCGCAGACTTTAACATTGAAGTGGGATGGTGTACTGTAGTGCTGAAACCATATTCTTTCACGGACAAAAAGGGTACAGTCTCCAAAAACTGTGGTAGCATCTCTCGCAGGAACACGAGGTAGCCTGAACCAGTCAAACGGGGTGGGAGCGAATAAAATCCTGTTAGGTGGTCTGGAACAATGCCCTACCATCCATTGACAGAGAACCGTCGCTAGTGGCGTAGGGATTGTCCTTAGCCCAGACATGGTTGATGTGGCTATTGAGGACATTATCATACTTAAATGAGGCCTCATCCGCGAACAGTACAAACTGTATGAGGTTCTGCACTACAGCGCTGCGGTGGATAATCCACTGACAGAAGTGAACGCGGGGCTCAAAATCAGTAGCTTCCAGTGCCTGCCTACATTATTTATTACAGGTGTGCAATATCTATTCCACCAGTATTTTCCACACTGTATCCTTCGAAGTGTGCATTTCATGGTAGAGTTGACGGGTGTTAATTGCTGGGTGGTCCATTTAAAAGTCTGGAATTCGAACATGTCTCTGGTGGGAACCTTGGCCGGCTCTCTGTGGCTTGAACGAACCTGTCTCTCGTAAGTTGGTACCCACAGAGATAAATTTTTTCCACTTGGAATGAGGCCTGTCTTTGACTACACGGCATGCACTGTACATAGTAACACATATCATCATGGAAACATCACAAGCTGTTTGATGCAAGGAGAACTGACACCAAGGATCGCTGTGTACGTGCGGCCAGATCGATGTGTGTGGTCGTCACGTGACACGCTTGCTATCAGCTATGTTGTGTACAGTATGTCTGTTTGATGGTCAGGGGTGTACGCTGTTCATCAGCAACTGCCTATTCCAGTGTACAACTGATTCCCGGGATCTTCATGAGAGTACAACAGAACTGCTTGTTCCGTTGAAAAATGTGCATTAAACTGCTATTCGTCATTTCGAGCAGTTACTATGAGCTGCTTTGAAGCAGTGTATGCTGTTTGTGTCCACAACATGATAAATATGCAATTCCGACCATCGATTCCTTATCTCAATGTAATCGGTTGTGGACCCACTATCACCTGTTCCAGTTTGATCCAAAATGTTTGAGGCCGGCTGTAAATGCCTTCGTTCGAGATTTTTGTGGATATCGATTAAAATGTGTAAAACTTCAACCAGATTTAGATAAACAGGACACTAATTGATACCTTTAGCAATATTATGAGAACACAAACATCTATTATGTGAGACCTTAACTTTGCCCGGCGAATTGAATGTTCAAATAACTTACGGGTTTGCTGCCGGGTGACGTCGTCGATCACCGCCGATATTTCGACAGCAGCACACCCTGCCATTGTCAAGGCACAAATGCGAAGTGTGCATTTGTGCCTTGAGAATGGCAGGGTGTGCTCCTGTCGAAATATCGGCGGTGGTCGACGACGTCACCCGGCACCAACCCGTAAGTTATTTGAACAAACATCTATTAAGTATAAATAATTAACAGAAGAATAAATAACTACAAAAATTAATACCTAATTAGAAACATGAGGATCAAAATGTAATAGGCTATAACAAAAGTGTAAGTTATAGCACATGGAACAAATGTAATATTTCTTTCGAACAGTCTACAGGTGTACTGCCGGTTCATAGTGTACATGGGGTACAATGTTTCGGTGATCAGACATGTCACTGTCTTCAAGTGCGCTCATGAGCCGGTCTCCCTGTAGCTCCCTGCCGGCTGACACCCCGTCCTGCCGCGAGCGGTTCTGTACGCTGTCCGTACCCCAGGTCGCGCGACGTCTGCCGCGGAGTTAATTGCCCGACAGGACGACCCAGTTGCTGTAGCGTAGGTGGAATTATCCTGTCCGTCCTGGCCGCCATAACGTTGTGTCTGCTGAGTGTCTCCTTCACTAGCCGCAGTTCTAGTTGCCAAACTTTGTTGAGATTATAGGCGGAGTCCCGTTTGATGAGGGCCGAGCAGTTCGAGGCGCTTCAGTCTAGAACCGCGCGATCGCTACGGTCACAGGTTCGAATCCTGCCTCGGGCATGGATGTTGTGATGTCCTTAGGTTAGTTAGGATTAAGTAGTTCTAAGTTCTAGGGGACTGATGACCTCAGATGTTAAGTACCATAGTGCTCAGAGACATTTTAACCATTTGAACCGTTTGTCCATGGTATATACACTCCTGGAAATTGAAATAAGAACACCGTGAATTAATTCTCCCAGGAAGGGGAAACTTTATTGACACATTCCTGGGGTCAGATACATCACATGATCACACTGACAGAACCACAGGCACATAGACACAGGCAACAGAGCATGCACAATGTCGGCACTAGTACAGTGTATATCCACCTTTCGCAGCAATGCAGGCTGCTATTCTCCCATGGAGACGATCGTAGAGATGCTGGATGTGGTCCTGTGGAACGGCTTGCCATGCCATTTCCACCTGGCGCCTCAGTTGGACCAGCGTTCGTGCTGGACGTGCAGACCGCGTGAGACGACGCTTCATCCAGTCCCAAACATGCTCAATGGGGGACAGATCCGGAGATCTTGCTGGCCAGAGTAGTTGACTTACACCTTGTAGAGCAAGTTGGGTGGCACGGGATACATGCGGACGTGCATTGTCCTGTTGGAACAGCAAGTTCCCTTGCCGGTCTAGGAATGGTAGAACGATGGGTTCGATGACGGTTTGGATGTACCGTGCACTATTCAGTGTCCCCTCGACGATCACCAGAGGTGTACGGCCAGTGTAGGAGATCGCTCCCCACACCATGATGCCGGGTGTTGGCCCTGTGTGCCTCGGTCGTATGCAGTCCTGATTGTGGCGCTCACCTGCACGGGGCCAAACACGCATACGACCATCATTGGCACCAAGGCAGAAGCCACTCTCATCGCTGAAGACGACACGTCTCCATTCGTCCTTCCATTCAAGCCTGTCGCGACACCACTGGAGGCGGGCTGCACGATGTTGGGGCGTGAGCGGAAGACGGCCTAACGGTGTGCGGGACCGTAGCCCAGCTTCATGGAGACGGTTGCGAATGGTCCTCGCCGATACCCCAGGAGCAACAGTGTCCCTAATTTGCTGGGAAGTGGCGGTGCGGTCCCCTACGGCACTGCGTAGGATCCTACGGTCTTGGCGTGCATCCGTGCGTCGCTGCGGTACCGGTCCCAGGTCGACGGACACGTGCACCTTCCGCCGACCACTGGCGACAACATCGATGTACTGTGGAGACCTCACGCCCCACGTGTTGAGCAATTCGGCGGTACGTCCACCCGGCCTCCAACATGCCCACTATACGCCTTCGCTCAAAGTCCGCCAACTGCACATACGGTTCACGTCCACGCTGTCGCGGCATGCTACCAGTGTTAAAGACTGCGATGGAGCTCCGTATGCCACGGCAAACTGGCTGACACTGACGGCGGCGGTGCACAAATGCTGCGCAGCTAGCGCCATTCGACGGCCGACACCGCGGTGTGTCCTGGTGTGTCCGCTGTGCCGTTCGTGTGATCATTGCTTGTACAGCCCTCTCGCAGTGTCCGGAGCAAGTATGGTGGGTCTGACACACCGGTGTCAATGTGTTCTTTTTTCCATTTCCAGGAGTGTATTTCGATGGCCTCTCCAGCGACGCTGGCCCAGTATTTGCTAGAATCCAGTTTTTTGTAGAATCCTGAGACGTTCGTTTTCCATTGCACGTGACGACCGACTTGTTGCAGTACATTATTCAAATGTGCCGTTGATTTTATCAACGTCGATCTTCGATGATAAGTACTGTTTGGCAAATATACAGGAAATGATGGAGTCGCCATCGGGAAACGAGCTGTCATGGTGTCTGCACGGAGGGAGTGGCCTGCGGTGTCACTGATGTCACCCAAGCGTTGTCCGTAGGCGGGGATCCTGGACTCAACCTTAGGGTGATGTGCAGAGACACAGAACATCAAGGAGAACCATCTGGAGTGAATCTGTAAGGATGGCAAAAGTTTAATTTGATATAGCGCAGCTGGAGGGCTCGTTGTGTTGCGAGTACACAGTGGAAAGAACATGGAACCATTGTGTCCAGAAAGGAGATACGGTTACAAGGACACCAGAGCAGTAATAATTTTGCGCCTAGATGGTGAATATGTGTCCAGGAAAACACAACACATTACCATGCCTAATGCGGTCTACGAAAACCATTGGCATTCAGCTTCCACTTGTTTCGGGATGGATAAATACAGTTTGTGTACGGTTTTTGAGATGGAATTTTATACCATTCTTTTTGTAAAATAGTGGCCAGTGCAGGTAATGATGCTGGAGGTGGATAGCGATCACGCACCTTTCTCTCAAAGGTAGACCCTAAGGTTCAATAATATTGAGTTCTGATGTCTGTGGTGGCCAGAGGAGATACGACAGTTCATCCTCGTGGTCACAAAACCAGTCCTTCACGATGCGACTTATATGCGCAGTGGCCCTGTCGTTTTGAAACACAGTATCACTACTGAGTAATAAATGTTGTAACATGGAATAGAAGTGACTAGCTAAAACAGTGACATAGTTGTTGGAAGTAATGCGACCTTATACTATATGGCTGCCTAAATCGTCGCCAAAAACCCGCTACATTTTTCTCTTGTGCCATAAACTCCGCCCAAAAGCCAGAACCGGGAAACATCGTGCAACAAGACTCGTCCGACCAAATGAGCAGTTACTCGGGACCTAATACAGTATCCTGAGATTGTTGTATGACCTGCTGACAGGGGCAAAACAACTGCTGTTCTCTCCAAGGTCTACAGTGTGAAAATGTCTGCTAAATGACGACTGCTACAGGAAGATCAACACTGACCGCATAAAGAAGGTGGAAAGCAAGCGAGCTTCTCAAGGGCTTGAATTTACCGGGCAGGGTCGTTACCACAAGGACCTATACAGCCAATACTAAATGGGCCCACAAAGATGAGGGCCCGATATGCCTCATTGCCAACAACTTCAAGGCTCTTACATATTTGCCGTCAAAATGCCTGGAAGATTTAGTAAGCCAGCATCAGGTCCGCAATCCTGTGGATTTTGTGAAACGCCTCAACAGCATCGGGGTGAAGGACTCAGATATCATGGTTAGCTTCGACTTCGTTTCGCTTTTTATCACGGTACTATAGAAAATTCATTTGATCTCACTGGTCGGAGATTTCACAGGAAAACTACGGAATTATTCAGGCATGTCCTGACCTTCACGTATTTTCTGTTTGACGGAGAATTCTATGAGCAAACGCAGGGGGTCACAATGCGAATGAGAATTTGTTCATGGCTCACGTCGAGGGAGAAGCCGTGAAATTATCCAAATGGAAACTCATTTGCTTTTTCCTTAATGTGGAAGACAGTTCTTCATCCAGCCCTATGGAACGGATAAACGCCATAACTTTTTCGCACATCTGAACTCCATTCATCAGAACATCAGATTCACTGTGGAGACAGGACAGAAGCAAGACTAGCATTCTTTGACGCCGTGATGAAGTGAAGAAATAATGGCCCCTGGGCCACGGTGTGTATCGGAAGAAAACCCACACTGGCCTCTACTTGCATGCAGACAGCTTTGACCACACTGTGCAGAGGAATTCTCGTCAGAGCTTGACACGTTTAACTACGTATTTTTTCAGCTGCTTCAGGCGGTAGTCGCGCCGCCATCTGTTCATCTGCGCTGACGGTGTCCACACCACGACAGTTGTAAACGTATGAGTGGGAGCAAAGTTCAGTCCCCTCTCTAGAACTGAAATCGCATCTCTTCTCAGCTGCGCGTCATTCAGACTGATGAAAATCTCGCAGGGGGTCTCCAGCGATTGTTTGTCAGCGAGACGTAAAAGTTATTGATGTCTGATGTCCTGCACCCTGGTGTTGGTGACCACCCAGGTTCCACCATCACTCGAGGCCCTGGTCCAAGAATCAGAATGATTGTCCAGTTGTAAATGTAGTTTCAGTAGTCCTTGGGAGTTCTTCTCAAGGCTCTGGGAGGCGAAATATATCTTCTTACATATCAAGGCAAGGCTGGCCTGCTTCTTGATTTTCGTTGCTGACACAGCATGGACGTGAGCGTCACTTAACCAAAGATCGGTATAGCATACTCGGCAGCTCTACAGAAATGTACAGATCTCGGAATAAAGAATCTTCGGAAACACAGCTTTCAGAATTTCTTCATGGTGTGACGCATCTGCTCCCCGTAAAGAAATGGGGTACTAAAAGCTCTGTTACACAAGGCGCTCACCATCTAAGATGCAGAGAGTCTTACCCGAGAACTGGAACATCTCATAACTGTGTTCTGAAAAAAACAGGTACTCGGAATGGAAGATTAGGTGCCGTTTCCGCCCCTCCATTGCAGTACAACCTGTGATACCTAGTCACGGAAGGCACGGAAAAAGAGGCAGCTGCTTCCGTTACCACGGTACACGTGCACGCTATCGGGAAATATACGGCGCATACTGGAAAAGCACAGAACAAGAACGGTATTTTTCTCACCAAATTAAATGCGGGCAATATTTGGGATCATCAAAGATTATCTACGTTTACGGAGTGCTGAGGTATATCAAATTCCGTGCCAGCGTGGCAAGTCAAATATTTTCGCTCTCTTTCTGTAAATATGCTCACGTATTTACCTCAGATACAGAGTTTATATTAAACAACGCCTGTCTTGCGGACCGGACGTAATAACAAAGGCTATATTTTTGCTTGGAATACGATTTTCCGATGACGGAAAAAATATTTTCTTTGATAACTGCTGGTGACATGAAGAGACTCACGCATTAATTCTAAAATCGGTTTTTACGACTCCTTTTTGTGACTGAACTTTTTTCTTATACAAGATGACATCTTCTAACCTTAGCGTACGGCGAATTAGATAACATACATTTGACAAATGTTGGAATGTGTGTGAAATCTTATGGGACTTAACTGCTAGGCTCATCAGTCCCTAAGCTTACACACTACTTAACCTAAATTATCCTAAGTACAAACACACACACCCATACCCGAGGATGGACTCGAACCTCCGCCGGGAATAGCCGCACAGCCGATGACTGCAGCGCCTCAGACCGCTCGGCTAATCGACGGCTACGTTTAACAGAAATGTACACGTTCACATGTAACAGTAGAACATATTGGTTATTTGACACGTACAAAAGAAACAGCAATATCTGGAGAAATAATGCAAAGAAAGCACGTAGCTTCTCCTTGCGGTGAATGCAATTTTCTAGGGAAGGAGTGGTGTGCATAAGGATACGAAGTCACTTGTCGTTTCTTCGCATAAGGCTAAAATGCGCGAAAGATATAATGCACTAAGAATATGGTTATGTTACTACATAGTGGCAAAAAAGAAAGCTTTACTTGTGGTACTGCGTTACTTTTAAATCACGAATACTGTTTAATGAACTACTTGTAATTTCATTTTATAATCTTATGTAATTAAAATTACAGATTCCAGTTGCAGAATTGGAAGTGCTGCATTAACTACCACCTGAATGATCGTATCATCTAGGTATCACACATCCGGTGGTCTCGTTGGCAATTTTAATCCTTTGTCTAACTCCTCATTAGATAACTGACTTTTGCAACTAGAAGTTCTCAGACGCGAAGGAATTACAGACATTGGCTGCGAAAGGGTAATGATTTAAATCAGTGGGGAAAGTTGAAAAATTTGTACCAGGCAGCGATTCGAACCTAGGTTTCCTGTTCAATAATCAGATGCGCTTACCACTGCGCCACCCATACACTGTCTACTGTAGCACGCCTGTGGACAGACTCGAATTGTCAACTTGTACCGCACACTACTGATGTAGCGCCGCTGCTCATAATCCTCGTTACTCGTAGCATTTCGCCGATTCCCGTAAGAGTTCGAGCCTTGTATGCGTCCGCGTTAAACACAACATAGGTGGTTCTCGCCATAGCTGTATATATGTGTTATCTGTTCTGCCAGACATGTGGGGGAGTTGAGAAGTTGGGTCTGATGGGAGGCGTGTGTTAGGGTGGTTCGTACAGTTGTACAGGTATATGCCTCCTACGCAGCAGACTTGGGTTCTAGTCCTAGTCCAGTACAAATTTTCAAGTTTCCCCATTAATTTAGACCACGTCTCATTTGCAGCCAATGTTCGCATTACCTCCTCGTTTTAATTCATTGTGGATGCTGAGTCAAAATGGTGTGTGTTATTTCAGCCATGTCAGAAAGACCAATGTAACCGGTATACACTGCATAGATCTCCTGAGCTTTTTCTTCTTCGTTTTACTTCTGAACAAAAAGGAAAAAAATCATTAGCGGTTAAAATGTATTGAAAGGGTTCTTCCATAAGCAAATACAATTTTCTTCACTTTTCACCCATAATGTTTTAGTGTTGTTTGACCACCAAAATACAGTCCTTTTTATTTTTGTTAAAAGCGCAAAGCATAGCTCACGTAGTTGTATGACACACGAAATACAGCTGATATTCCGGTAGCATTTGTGATCTGAAATATTTATAGTTTTATTTTATGAAGGTGATGTCATACAGCTTTAATGAATGTGAATATACGGTTGTAACGGTACATTTTATTAGAGCCGATAGATTTCGGCCTAGGATCCGACCATCATCGGGTCCAGAAATCATCTCAACTATACATTTGTGTAACTGGAATAACAGTTATGAGGAGTACATTGTTCGATGAATGATATTAGCTGTCTACAGGTAACATTATTTCCATCCAATCTCATTGACGTTTTGTGTCACAATTTAAAAATGACTGTGAAGTTAAATGGACATAATGTGCACGTATATACAACTAATGTCAATAATAGAACAGCCTCGTAGCTGTTACTCCTGTTTCGGAAATGTATATCTGAGATGATTTTTGAACCAAATGATGCGATGATACTAGATCCAAATCGATCGTCTCTAATAAAATACAGTATACCATTAGAGCCGTGTACTGCATAACGCAGTTCTCAACATTTATAGTTTTCACGTTGTTCAGATTCTGTTGAAGTGTTCTCGCAAACAGAGGACATAGTAGGATATCACTGAAACATGTATTTGTGCAAGAGGGAGAAAATTGTGTTTATTCGGGCACAATCTTTTCAAAAGTATTTATTTGCTGAGACAAAAGCTCGAGCGAAACTGAGCTTTCACTTCAAGGTGGAACCATGACACGCTTACACACGGATTGAACTAAGTTACTTTAAGTACAAATCAGCCTGGAGAAAACTTGACCGAAAAGTGTTATCTGAATTTCATGACAAGGAAATATAAAGAGCAAGGAGACAATTGGCACGTTCTGCGAGGAGATGACGGGCACCTAAGGCAGTAACACACTCTAATCTTCAATTTGCTTGCTGTCCCTCCCTGTAATTCTTAATTGTGGGACAAGAAAAAGGGGTCGAGTGTACTGACGAAATGGTCACACAGTGGAAGACCTTCAGCAGAACAACGAAGACGCAGAGTTGTGTCGACGTCAACAATTGCCAATAATAAGGAAGGTTAGGCGGCATTATACTTTCGACGACGAAGTCGTTAGAAGTGAAACAAGGTTCAGATTTGGGAAGGATGATAAATGAAAACGGTAGTTGAGGCGTTTTTACTGTCCGCACTTCGGAGCTTCCGAATAGTCGCGCGATATCACACTCGCTACCACGACTAAAATCTACACACACACTGCCGTATGCGCCGCGTGAGGCAAATTACGCCACGTACTGCTCCGCGTATATATCAGTAAACGTTTGCTGAAGGACGCCGCAACGGCACACACGTAAAATACGGGTCACCAGCCAAGCAAGAGAAGGTTAAGATTCTCACAACTAAGAAGCCAAAAATTAAAAGCTTTTCAGCCGTATAACTACTTTCAGGAAGAAATACCAAGATCTGAGGGCTGGTCTGTAATATGGTTACTGCTAACAATTTAATTCATCGTCTCTAGCCGGCTAGTGGCAACCCCTGTTGACAATCACGACAGCAAGACAGGCATACAGTTCAAAGTCAATAAGACAGTTGAGGAGTGTGATGAACTGTGGGTGTCATTGGATCTATACGCTCTTTTTCCGTCAGAGTGCTAAATCGATGCCTCCATATTTGAATTACGCACCCTGAAAATTTCAGCTTGATATTTTTGGTCTAGGCTAAGCAGTCATCTTAAGAAGTCAGTGGATGACAGGTAGTTGTCACCTTGTTTACTGTGTATAGGTTATTGTATCGACTTGAGCTGCGTTGCGTGTTAACGTGTGTTATATAATGAGTGAAGTGAGTGGTAATGAGTCAGAAAATGACTACAGACAAAAATAAGCCAGTGTGACGGGAATTTTGGCATTTATGGTAGAAAGCCGAAGAGGAGTGAAACGATACAATTCAAAAGAAGAGTATGTCATAATCCTTAAACAATGCAGGGAGAAACCAGACCCATTTCAAGTCACTGACGGAAGGGAGCTTATTGAAGATTGGAACAAACGTTTAATTGGCTTCTTCTCATCAAAGCTACAGAGGAAATTTCCTTTCATGCCAGGATGCACTTTGTCAGTGATGGCAAAACCGCTGCCTGAAAATCATATTGGAAGGTCTTTATATCCTTTAAGTTCATTAAGAAATCAGCAAGACTCCCTGAAGATATTTCATTTTTGTCATTAATAGAGAAACCAACTGTAGCAGCAGCAAAGTTGAAGGACATTCAAGACCTGTTGACTTTTCTTCCTGTTATAAAGAAATTCTAGACAGAGTAGATAGTGAAAAGCTACTGATGCTGAACACGAAGATAAACCATAGTGGCCATGAAAGTATATTTTTTTAAATGTGCAATTTAACTGGATGTTGTTGTTGTGGTTTTCAGTCCTGAGACTGGTTTGATGCAGCTCTCCATGCTACTCTATCCTGTCCAAGCTTCTTCATCTCCCAGTACCTACTGCAACCTACGTCTTTCTGAATCTGCTTACTGTATTCGTCTCTTGGTCTCCCTCTACGATTTTTACCCTCCACGGTGCCCTCCAATACTAAATTGGTGATGCCTTGATGCCTCAGAACATGTCCTACCAACCGATCCCTCTTCTGGTCAAGTTGTGCCACAAACTTCTCTTCTCCCCAATTCTATTCAATACTTCCTTATTAGTTATGTGATCTACCCATTTAATCTTCAGCATTCTTCTGTAGCACCACATTTCGAAAGCTTCTATTCTCTTCTTGTCCAAACTATTTATCGTCCATGTTTCACTTCCATACATGGCTACACTCCATACAAATACTTTCAGAAATGACTTCCTGACACTTAAATCTATACTCAATGTTAACAAATTTCTCTTTTTCAGAAACGCTTTCCTTGCCATTGCCAGTCTACATTTTATATCCTCTCTACTTCGACCATCATCAGTTATTTTGCTCCCCAAATAGCAAAACTCCTTTACTACTTTAAGTGTCTCATTTCCTAATCTAATTCCTTCAGCATCACCCGACTTTTATATCCTCCTTTCAAGACACTACCCATTCCGTTCAACTACTCTTCCAAGTCCTTGGCTGTCTCTGGCAGAATTACGATGTCATCGGTGAACCTCAGAGTTTTTATTTCTTCTCCATGGATTTTAATACCTACTCCAAATTTTTCTTTTGTTTCCTTTACTGATTGCTCAATATACAGATAGAATAACATAGGGGAGAGGCTACAACCCTGTCTCACTCCCTTCCCAACCACTGCTTCCCTTTCATGCCCGTCGACTCTTATAACTGCCATCTGGTTTCCGTACAAAATGTAAATAGCCTTTCGCTCCCTGTATTTTACCCCTGCCACCTTCAGAATTTGAAGCAGAGTATTCCAGTCAACATTGTCAAAAGCTTTCTCTAAGTCTACAAATGCTAGAAATGTAGGTTTGCCTTTCCTTAATCTTTCTTCTAAGATAAGTCGTAGGGTCAGTATTGCCTCCCGTGTTCCAACATTTCTACGGAATCCAAACTGATCTTCCCCGAGGTCGGCTTCTACTAGTTTTTCCATTCGTCTGTAAAGAATTCGTGTTAGTATTTTGCAGCTGTGACTTATTAAACTGATAGTTCGGTAATTTTCACATCTGTCAACAACTGCTTTCTTTGGGATTGGAATTATTATATTCGTCTTGAAGTCTGAGGGTATTTCGCCTGTCTCATACATCTTGCTCACCAGATGGTAGAGTTTTGTAAGGACTGGCTCTTCCGAGGCCGTCAGTAGTTCCAATGGAATGTTGTCTACTCCAGGGGCCTTGTTTCGACTCAGGTCTTTCAGTGCTCTGTCAAACTCTACACGCAGTATCTTATCTCACATTTCATCTTCATCTACATCCTCTTCCAATTCCATAATATTGTCCTAAAGTACATCGCCCTTGTATAGACCCTCTATACACTCCTTCCACCTTTCTGCTTTGTTTTCTTTGCTTGGAACTGGGTTTCCATCTGAGTTCTTGATGTTCATACAAGTGGTTCTCTTATCTCCAAAGGTCTCTTTAATTTTCCTGTAGGCAGTATCTATCTTACCCCTAGTGAGGTAAGCCTCTACATCCTTACATTTGTCCTCTAGCCATCCCTGCTTAGCCATTTTGCACTTCCTGTCGATCTCATTTTTGAGACGTTTGTATTCTTTTTTGCCTGCTTCATTTACTGCATTTTTATATTTTCTCCTTTCGTCAATTAAATTCAATATTTCCTGTGTCACCCAAGGATTTCTACTGGCCCTCGTCTTTTTACCTGCTTGATCCTCTGCTGCCTTCACTACTTCATCCCTCAAAGCTACCCATTCTTCTTCTACTGTATTTCTTTCCCCCATTCCTGTCAATTGCTCCCTTATGCTCTCCCTGAAACTCTGTACAACCTCTGGTTCTTTCAGTTTATCCAGTCCCATCTCCTTGAATTCCCACCTTTTTGCAGTTTTTTCAGTTTTAATCTACAGGTCATAACCAATAGATTGTGGTATGAGTCCACATCTGCCCCTGGAAATGTCTTACAATTTAAAACCTGGTTCCTAAATCTCTGTCTTACCATTATATAATCTATCTGATACCTTTTAGTATCTCCAGGGTTCTTCCATGTATACAGCCTTCTTTTATGATTCTTGAACCAAGTGTTACCTATGATTAAGTTGTGCTCTGTGCAAAATTCTAGCAGGCGGCTTCCTCTTTCATTTGTTTGCCCCAGTCCATATTCACCTACTACGTTTCCTTCTCTCCCTTTCCCTGCTACCGAATTCCAGTCACCCATGACTATTAAATTTTCATCTCCCTTCACTATCTGAATAACTTCTTTTATTTGATCACACATTTCTTCAATTTCTTCGTCATCTGCAGAGCTAGTTGGCATATAAACTTGTACTACTGTAGTAGGTGTGGGCTTCGTATCTATCTTTGCCACAATAATGCATTCACTATGCTGTTTGTAGTAGCTTACACGCATTCCTATTTTCCTATTCATTGTTAAAGCTACTCCTGCATTACCCCTATTTGATTTTGTGTTTATAATCCTGTAGTCACCTGACCAGAAGTCTTGTTCCTCCTGCCACCGAACTTCACTAATTCCCACTATATCTAACTTTAACCTATCCATTTCCCTTTTTAAATTTTCTAACCTACCTGCCCGATTAAGGGATCTGACATTCCACGCTCCGATCCGTAGAACGCCAGTTTTCTTTCTCCTGATAACGACATCCTTTTGAGTAGTCCCCGCACGGAGATCCGAATGGGGGACTATTTTACCTCCGGAATATTTTACCCATGAGGACGCCATCATCATTTAATCATACAGTAAAGCTGCATGCCCTCTGGAAAGATTACGGCCGTAGTTTCCCCTTGCTTTCGCAGTACCAGCACAGCAAGGCCGTTTTGGTTAGTGTTACAAGGCCAGATCAGTTAATCATCCAGATTGTTGCCCCTGCAACTACTGAAAAGGCTGCTGCCCCTCTTCAGGAACAACATGTTTGTCTGGCCTCTCAACAGATACCCCTCCTTTGTGAATGCACCTACGGTACATCCATCTGTATCACTGAAGCACGCAAGCCTCCCCACCAACGGCAAGGTCCATGGTTCATGGGAGGAAAGATTTAACTGGATAATAAATAATAAAAGCAATTTTCAACTCAATTTCATGATATTTTGTAGAGGTATCATGGTTTGATGGAGATGGGCTTAAACCATTCATCATATTTTGGAGAATATATCACAAATGGCAGAAATATCTTCGGTTGTAAGGACTGATTTTGTATGTTAAAAGTATGGTCTAAGACAGAATTATCACATCATTGAAATATAACAGTTTTTCAATAAGATGCAAACGTGCAAGTCTTCAACACACTTTTACCAGAAATGCACTTTTCGGATTTTCGCCCATAGTCCATCAAGCTGCTCAATTATTACACAAAGTACCACACTTAGATTCCCATGGAAACAACTACACGGCCCTGTCACATTAATGTGACCACCGCCTACGTTCGACGTCAACTTGCAATAACCGCTTACAGATGTCAAGCGGCGGCACAGACGGTGCATGGTATCCTGCATCAAAAATAGTCTGAAAAGCTTGCAAGGGTGTTGAAGGGTATGGCGTGCTTACAAATAATTGTTAAAGAAAAAATTCGATACGTTGCGTCGTTTCCGACTTAATTAAGCGTTGAAGTTAGCCAACCAGACCGTTGCCTGCGCAAATTTAGGAGGCCAACCATATAAAATTAGTGTCAGTTGTTCTCATAGCATAGGTGGTATTGCACGAGACTGCTCAGCCCATGTTTAATTTTTGTATCGTTCTCTTGATCGATTTTAGGAAACCAAATGGAGAACACGTCTGGCAGCACCGTCTCCGGCAAGCCGCTTGAAACTGCGCGTCCAACGACCTGATTGGTTAATCTAAATGCAACATAACTAGGAAATCTCTCAACGTATCGAATTTTTTTCTTAGCAGTCATTTCTCAGCACATCCTCAAAAGCTCTTCAGACTGTTCCTCACAATCCTGTATAAAGCGCTACGGGATGGCGGCAGAAAAGTCCGGTGTTTGTCGAAATGCGGAAACGGAGTGATTTCAAAAATGGTTCAAATGGCTCTGAGCACTATGGGACTTAACATCTGTGGTCATCAGTCCCCTAGAACTTAGAACTACTTAAACCTAACTAACCTAAGGACATCACACACATCCATGCCCGAGGCAGTATTCGAACCTGCGACCGTAGCAGTCGCGCGGTTCCGGACTGAGCGCCTAGAACCGCGAGACCACCGCGGCCGGCACTGAGTGATTTATCTGGCGTCCAAAAGGACTTGATCATTGGCCCAGAATATTATTCCATATGACATCACTGAATGAAAATAAGCAAAAGATGTCAACCTACTGATTTCTCTCTCCCCAAAATTTGCTATGATTGTAAGTGCAAATATGGCTGAACTAAGTTGTCTTAGGAGTTCAAAATGTGTTTTTTTTCCAATTTAAATTCTCATCAATATGAACACCTAAGAACTTTGAAGTTTTCTCCTATGTATTATTTCTTCACCATGTGTTACACTTATCACTGATGCAGTACCCCTAGAGGTGCAGAACTGAATATGATGGTTCAAATGGTTCAAATGGCTCTGAGCACTATGGGACTTAACATCTATGGTCATCAGTCCCCTAGAAGATACAACTACTTAAACCAAACTAACCTAAGGACAGCACACAACACCCAGACATCACGAGGCAGAGAAAATCCCTGACCCCGCCGGGAATCAAACCCGGGAACCCGGGCGTGGGAAGGGAGAACGCTACCGCACGACCACGAGATGCGGGCAACTGAATATGATGTGTGTTTGTGATCTTCAGGGTGAGACCATTCGCAGAAAACTAGTGAATGATACTTTTGAGAACTTTGTTCACTATTTCTTCCATTTCTGTATGCAAACTGGGAGTCATTACAATACAGGTCCTCTGTGTCCAATCCAACGATTTGGAAACAATTCGTGAAGATATGCTGTAGTACGTGGTGCACTGTGGGCTGGACAGCCGCCTAGTCTTCACAGGAATGTCTTCTAGCATCCGTGGAAGATGGCTTGCTAGGAGTCTGTGACACTTGTGCACGTTCAGCGTCAGTCTTAAAAAATGGGCCTGTGAGCTGATTGTTCACTACCCTCACCATACTTTTACACTCCAAGGACGCTAAAGTTGCATGTGACGAAGCCAACAGGGCTTGCCAACAGACCAATAGTGCATGTTTTGGCGGTTTACCTGGTCATGATTGGTAAATGTGGCTTCATCACTAAACTAGATACATTATGCATTTGGAGTATCCTGTCTTAATGCTGATGTAAAAAAGTTAACACGATTCTCATCATCGTTTCCATGTAGGTCTTGATGGAGAGAGGTGTGATAGGGATGGAATTTATGTCAGTGAAGAATGTGTAGGGCACCTGATTGACTCGTGCCACTTTCTCGTGTGATTGAGCGGTAGCTAACGTGCGGATCAACTGCAATAGCAGCAAGAACAATAATTTCACCCTGTTCTGTTGTCACTTGTTTTCTTCTTTTAGGTTTTCAAGGTGTTACACTACCACTTTTATGTAACTGTTTGAAGAGGTTGATAAATAACCGACATCATGCTGGACGTTTGTTGGGATATGTTGCCGCATACACCGTACAAGAACGAACCGCATTCTTCTTGCACTCTCCGTACACCATGAGCATTGAACAGTCACACACTAGCTGACTAGGAAGTCGCAGTGGACTCAAGGAACACACACGCTCGCCATATTTTGTAAACGACTCGTGCTGTAATCCTGCGACAAAGAGGCTATGTTCCATTTATTTAAAAAAATGTATGTTTGTACAAAAATACACTTTCTAAGTATTACTGCAATCTGTGTATTGTATGTTTGTACAAAAATACACTTTCTAAGTATTACTGCAATCTGTGTATTCGCTAACAATACGAGCCCCTGACTACCAGTTCATTCAGTGTAAACCCCATATTAGTAGCACTTTCCATTTCCACAATATTTGTGGTGCAATTTTTAGGCGATTAACTCTGCGTATGATTTTATGCAATGTCACCGTACTTGCTTCCATGTGAAGTGAAGGGGCAATCTACAGTAGCTGCTTGTCTTCCACTGTCTCGACTACGCTATGTGTTGTTTTGTTTCCACTGCATTTTCGTGGATTCTATGTAACTGATTTTAATATTCGTTAATTAGTTGAATATTTCGTAAGTATCATGTGTACAGTCGGTACTAGTCTGACAAAACCAATTGCGGTCAGCTTGTGCCGTTATTAAGGCAGATGCGCAGTGGTGGAAGAGTGAACGATCCACCCTTTCGACTGCAGAGTCACACTTTGTCTTCAGTAACGCTCAGTAAACCGTAAGTCCGCTCCCAGTAGCTGAGTGACGCCGGCACGGTAACTCAGCATGTTCGGTCAGAGGATTAGCTGCCCTCTGTAATAAAAAAAACTGAGTTAATGGGTCAACGACGAACGGAAACGGGGGTCTTGCGACGTCCGCCCCGAGCAGATTCCACGAACGAAAACGAACGAAATGAGACAAAAAAAGTGGTCAGCCCGACAGATTGTCAATCCTAACGGCCCGGGTTCGATTCCCGGCTGGGTCGGAGATTTTCTCCGCTCAGGGACTGGGTGTTGTGTTGTCCTAAGCATCGTCATTTCATCCCCATCGACGCGCAAGTCGCCGAAGTGGCGTCAAATCGAAAGACCTGCACCAGACGAGCGGTCTACCTGACGCGAGGCCCTTGTCACACGTCATTATTATAGTAAATCGGAACACAATCAATCCTAGACCGACAATAAGAACATTAACATGACAAGACGTGAATATTTTGACAGATTGCAACTTTTATTCTCATGGGGGTTAAAATGAGGAAGTGCCTTACCCGAAGGAAATGCCACAGCGGAATCAGTTCCTCGAGTTTATTAGAAGCGGCGAGACACGGATAGGAATTGTACCAGCGCGGTCGCGGGTATGGGAGATTACCGTCCTGTTAAGAGGCCTCTCGGAAAGGGCAGAACGCGACGGACGGCGGATGTGGAAAGGGGCGGACCTCTAAAAATATCGAGGCTCTCGGGATGGGCGGCGGATAGAGCAGGCGGGGGTTGAGAGTGCGAGAGACAGGCGTGCGCTGCGAGTGACGTCAGAGCGCCGTGCCGAGCCCGTTTCCACGGCAACGCGAGCCGGCGGGCGTCAGCAGCGCCGCGCGCGGGCGTCGGCGGAAGCTCGGGGGTGGCAGGCGGCGGCGCCCGGACGCTCGGCGCGGCGCGGCGCGGCTGGGGTAGGGTGCGCTCGGCGCTGGCGGCGGCAGTGTGCGGGCAGCCCCCTGCCGGTGAGCCACGGCGCGGTCAGCGTGGAGAGCAGCGGAGGCGGCAGCGGCCGCGGCCCAGAAGTGCCCGTGTCTGCCCCCTCCACCTCGTGCTGCGGCCCTCTCCCCCAGCGACCGGCTCGCTCCTCCAGCGCCCTGCCCGCGGGCAGACCTGTTGCCACGGTGCGGAGGACCCGCCAGCGCAAGACGCCGCAGCTGCGCCGGTCGCTGACCGCACACTCTGTGAGTACGGCAGCCGACACGCCGCCCTCTGTCACGCTCACGCCGCCAGCTGCCAGCTGCGATCCGCCACAATCGATAGCGCTGCGAGATCTGACAGTGACGGCTTCCTCACGCCGCGAACCAGCGTCTCACCGTCACCGAAGTCCCAGCTGCTGTTAAACCTCGCCGTTATGTGTCCATTCTACGGATATTCGCCTTTCTAACAAGTGTCATTTGGGACAAGCGCTGGGAAAGGAAGCCAGCCACAAAACCCATTCGTACGTTCCACTGTTAATCCTGACTATGACCAGGATTAGAAAACAGGACGAGTCTAAAAATAAAATATTATTACCCTACATAAACGCCCCATTATCTGAGCTGTCTCTCACTTATCTGCAAGCCTTTGTTTCGCACTCTCTAGAAGAGTTGTGGAGCCTTCGTGTTGAATTATAGCAACTTCAGCTTTTACTTATTTCCGACCAGGAGAATTGTCTGTGGCAATCTAGTTGATACGTGGAAACAGTGACAGAGCTACCGTCTAAACTTGCTGTGTCCAGTGCCACGAGAGTTTACTGAGTTATCGGAAATAATTTCTCTGCAAAGGACAATACTGGAAGTAAACGTAATCTTATTGAGGCAGGAGCTCATTAAACTGCGAATAACAAGCCACTGGCATGTAAGCATCAGTTGTCTTCAATTGCGTATAGTAAATCGGTGTTACGCGATTTGGATAGACGTAACATTCAGTCTAGTATATCTATTTTCAAGCTTCATGCAGACCATAGCGGAGCTATAGGAACGAAATTCAGGCTCCCGAGCAATAAAAGCATGTGGTCTTCGAAGAATTTTATTTTTAGACTGTGTCATTCCACAGAAAGTGTGTACGTGTGCAATATCTCAAGGAAAATGTAGAATAGAAACCAGATAATATTGTTAGTAAAGCACAACGCAGGTTATGTAATTGTGTTGTCAGTGAAATTACAATTTCCCTTGGGTCCTATTACTGTACCGAGGGGAAAACAAAATCCATTCAGTAGTCTGGCAATGATCTCAACAAGAAGACAGAATCTTCCAAGATGACAATGCGGCCTCAACATTGTAACAGATGGAAATGTCTAACATTGAAATGAAAATGAGATTAGAGCTGTGCATTACCAGTAAGTCAATCTTAGCGGATTATGTCATCGACGTGTTCTGTTCCGTATTAGCAAAACACTCGAGGAGTGTTAAACATGTTCAGAATCTCGGAAAGAATTATAACAGCTTCTTCTAGAGGAATAGTATCAAACTAGTTATTTGGACAATCTTCATATTAATTTATCCAACCTTTATGCTTTTGTACTATTTTACTATGCCAAATGATTGTTGATATTTCTCTACCTTTCGTGATGTCCCTTTCACATTTCCGTCGCTTTTTTCAGATGGGCAGTGATATTTCTGTGTTGCACATCTTCGACTATCATCACCTTTACTGCGTGCGACATGCGCCAACACAAAGGTGAAATAAATATCGTATGCTCCAGCAATGACGCGCCTATGCGAATAGAGAAGAACTCTAAGTGTCATATGCCGCAGCAATAATGACAGACGAAAAAAAAAATCGGATCGCACAGTTCTGGGAACTTCTATCTCATACTGCGTCTCTACGTCATAATTCTTACAATGGAATAATTTTCGACAAGATAGCATACAGCTGTAATGACGGTGGTTTGGTGTGAAATGCTTCTGGTGACAACATAATAACTGAACATAAAAAAAATTGGTTTTCCTAAATTCGTCAACAAAGAATGTATGGCAGTCCTTATCCCTGCCAAACATATATGTAACAATATAGACATCATTCAAGTGGGACTGCAACGTAGGAACACATTGAAAACTTGATTCCTGTATTGTTTACAATAAGCTAGTCTGACCACGCTGACAAGGTAATACTCACTATGGCGCAAATAACGTATTGACAACTGAAAGGCGAAGTTTCCACTGAAATCGCGCAGTTGCAGCAGTGCAGAGACACACTTTAGCGGGAAGGTGAACTACCATAATATTCACCTCAAGGAAACGGTTATCGTGGAATGCGTCGATCGTATTCTGCACCATCTATTTTGATTTCCTCTCGCCTCTAGTTTTTTTCTTTCTTTTTTTTCAATTTTCTACAAGCTTTTACCTCTACACCGTGTAATTTTGGGAGTTTCAGCGTAATGCCAAGTCACGCAAAAAACGCGTCGCTGCCAATGCCGTCACCAACGAGACGCCTGAAATGCCTTCCCGGTTATATACAAAGAAGAACATGTTGCGAATTTTAGTTGCACCCTCTGACATTAGTCTAATACTCTCCACTGAAAGGTTTTATAGTAATGATAATGTAGAGACGGGTTATAAAGTCTGTATTTCGCTCTGTGACATATAATTTTGTGGCGGAACTCACGTTTATTACTCGGTATTGTTGCGCAATACGTTCTTCTCAGCATCAGTTAACTACAGCACAATTGCAGTGTGTGGCGTGTCACGTTGGGAAATACTCTCTGCATAACACATTGCTGCGACGTATCGTCACCTAAACAGGCAGTTGTACAATATTGTTAACACATCCAAATGAATTCGTATACAGAAAAAAATTGTTGTTCTCCATAACTGGAGGGACGAGTTGACACCTCTTCTGTTTTCCATAAGTGGAGGAACGGTTCGACACGTACAATAAATCTACAATTACTGCTGCAGTTTGTGGTAGTTCGGAGCTGGCCTTAGATTCAATTGAGACTGAAGACGCACTCGGCTGAATCAGCATATAAAGATCTACGATGAGGTTACTGCTGGCATGGTATCTTGGTAACCCCGTGACCTACAACTACGCCACAGCTGCAGCTACAGCTGACGTCATTGGCTGCGCCGTCGCTTGGCGCTGGCAGCATCTGCGTGGCGGCTGGGCTGACCCACGCCGCCGGCCTACACCACGGTCTCTCCACGTAATGCGTTGTCTGGTGAAAACTGCGCGTGGCCAAAAAAAAGAATGTTCGATAGGGACCAGCCGAATGAGGCAGTGCTGTTGTTAAGACACTCATCCCGTATTCGAGACTGCTCTGACTGCTCTGCGGTTTGTCCTGTCCAGTTACCCCCATGTGGGTTCTATGTGGTATCCCAAAATCATTTCCGACAGACAGCATGATCGTTCCTTCAGCAAGACCATGTTCGGCTACCTGTCCTACATTCATCAAAACATATCAACACCTGGTGTCCCTCCAAAGAGACGTCAGGGGAATTTTCTCTGGTGTTTCGGCAAATATTAGCAATTTCGTTTTTGCAATGTGTAGCTGGAACGGCCCAAACAAATACTGCTCATCACGCTTTGCACGCGACGCCCCGTGTCAGTGGGAAGGGTCCATTTGTTTCCCGGTATGAGCAACAAGATTTTTAAAGCAGAATGTTATGTGACTATGTGACACAGCAGTCCTAAGTTGGACTATTGCGAATTCGTTCTATCGATATGTAGTAACAGGGACAGGAAAGCACGAAGAATAACCAGTAGTCTTGCAGTTACTTGCGTGCCGCCATGTCTCGCGCTGACTGCTCTTGTCATGCAGCAGCGCTGCTCAGTCGCTTCTAGCGTACTGACTATTCTTCCCGTTTTACCGTCTTTGTTAATGCATATGAGCAAAACGAATATCGTACTAGACGAATGTGAGACCGCTGTATTCAATGGACACGTAAAACTCTGATTTAAAATTTTTATTTGCAACGGTTAACAAACGGACGCTTTTATTATTTGGGCATCGTGCGAAAGACGTGATGAACAGTATTTTTTGGGCTGAGTCATGCTACCACACTTCAAAAAATAAATTGCGGATAACTGCCGAAACACCAGAGGAAATGCTCCTGACAACTCTTCGGAGAGACTCCCAGTATATTCTGTGTGTATTTGAGCTATGTGTTTTCATTGTATTATGATGACAATTCCTATGTGATTTGGATGTGATCCCCGGCGGAAAACATAAAATACAAACTAATACGCTGACCTGTACCCTCCTATACCTGCTATTTGAGATTTAAGGATTATTTTCTCTTATATCACATGCGGTATAAAGGTAAGACCTTTGAAGTAGGATGTTGAGTATATGTGACACCTTTTATCGAAGTGGTTTCTTTGTTCTCCAGATAACATTTTGTGATAGCTAAAAAAATAAAGACAACGTTTTCACCAATTTATGTTGGTACTGAACTCATATTTTTGACAGATATGAAAAGACTATGATATGACCTGTTCGTGTAGCGTAACCCGCAGCGCGCTAGCTTGCGGCCTAGGAAGGTGAGGCAGATCTGTACTGAATGGTCCAGTCAATTGCTATTAAAAACAGGTATTTTCTCAAAAAAATTGCGTAAGTTTTTTCTCGACGGTTTTTCATGCTTTTTGGGGAACTGAATCCGAGTTTCATGTTTTCTGCCTTGTAGGAGGTCGGCTTCACAACGAAAACGCAAAAAACCTCAACTTTTCGCCTTCTTTTCAGTTTTTCGTTTATATTTAGTAAATGACTACTCTATGCATAATTGAAGTAAACACAATTTTCTACAGGATGTAATAATGAAGTCTAATTTTCTGAGGAGTGGTATGGCGCTCGAGCACGTTGAAAAGCAGCATTTTTTTTTTTTGCCCTTCCACGAAAAATTTAGAAACGCCCAACCTCATCCCCTGCTGTTCGAAAAAATATGCATCTTACCAAGAAAAATCCGTACACCACGTGAAGGTACATTAAATTTTCTGCAAGAGACGTCTATAACGTTCAATTTTCTCCAAAAATTGAAAAATATTCTCCGCGCTCTTCAACCAAAGGACCCCTCCTACCCGTCAATCTCTCATTCGAACTGTACATTCAGCCAATAGATCTCAAAGGAGGTTGTTTTGAATGAATGAATGGAAAAGTATGTTTGATGAAAACATTAACAAATTATATTTAGAACATTTTAGGCTCATGGCACAGAAGGATGAACACGAAAT
The DNA here is from genome assembly GCF_023897955.1 of Schistocerca gregaria. Lineage (NCBI taxonomy): Eukaryota > Metazoa > Arthropoda > Insecta > Orthoptera > Acrididae > Schistocerca > Schistocerca gregaria. The sequence goes on from NC_064921.1 coordinate 542,386,877, forward strand.
GTACACGTGGTAATGTACAAATATCACGAAATGAGTTAATGTCGAGCCCTGGTTTGGATCACCCTTGGAATAGAAAGAAGGCGTTTAGTGACGGAACATGGATACAAAAGAGAGATACGTGAACTATCGGTGTACGACGAAGTACTTGCGCTGATGCCATGTGCACAGGTGAGCAGATCTTTTACTCGTCTCCGTTTGGCTGTTGGTGGCCCAGGCAATGTATCTCGGGCAGTGAAAGGTCTAGCTGAAGGAACTTGCAGAATGGAAGGTCAAGACAAAGTGTCGAGCTGTAGAAGCTCCAGGCTGAAAGTTGAGGTGGTGGTGTTCTTCAACTGAAAAAAAAAAGTGATTGGATGAGTAATGATATGATGGAGAAAAATTGTTAGTAAAGAAGCAAATGCTGCAAAATCTAACAAGAATCAATACCTTCTGCAGCTCGGCTGCTTCAGACGGTGGTACTGCAAAGACGTTTCCAGGTCGTCTTCGCCTTCTACGACCAAACTGCCGTCGATGTTGGAACGTGAATCTTCATATTGTCGGTACAGCTTCGTGTAGCATAGTCCTGCTCGCCTACACTCACTCCGACCTTGGCGATATATATTGCATTTTGCAAGATGTAAACTGAAGACGCCTCTTGAGAGCTGGGGGTTTCAATGTGATCATGGAAGCCAACCATTTTTTATCAACTTTCACCCACACCGCTCTGGATCCTAGGAGTACAGTATATGTGATTATTGGGGGCTGTTCGTTAGACAGGTTCGTGTGGTCGCGACTCATATACCCATTATGTAAGAATGTAAGTACAACCAAAGTGTGACAATTTAATTCGATGAGTACTTGCGCGGATGGAGCACTACCGAGTTCATGGAGCGCTTGAGGAGGTCGAAAAAAAGCTGTCCATGGAGAACATCTAAGCAGCACCATGATAACAAAACTTTAACAAGTAAATTTTCTATGGAATTCGAAGAACAAGGATAGAATAATAACCATGCCGATGGCAAACTGCAATGAAAGTGGAATCGCCACCAAGGAGGCAGCTAATGACGCAGAGACACAGATAGTACGAACGGCAGAAACACTGGCTTCGGTTTACAAGATTGGAAGAAGAAGTTCATCTTCTGGTCATAATTGTGGGCCTCCAAATTGCCCCTGAATATATTTCCTCAAAACAGAGAGAGGTACATCCTCTCAGCTCTTCTACCATCCGGGAAGTGCAACGGAGAAAACTGTTGCCAACCGCATGCTCTTCCTCCACACAATGAGTGATTGGGACTCTACGTAGGCGAATGACCAAGTTAATGTTAAATTTCTCAAGACCCTCTCCAAAAATTTAGAATCATACAATGTTAACGCCGGCCGCTGTGGCCGAGCGGTTCTAGGCACTTCAGTCCGGAACCGCCCTGCTGCTACGGTCACAGGTTCGACTCTTGCCTCAGGCATGGATGTGTATTATGTCCTTAGGTTAGTTATGTTTATGTAGTTCTAAGTTCTAGGGGACTGATGACAGCTGTTAAGTCCCATGGTGCTCAAACCCATTTTACGCTGTTAAATTTACTAATCCTTCAGCCCATCCAAAGGAAATAGCTTCAGGTGAAAAATTTCTGCTTTCCATTTATAGTGGGAACCATCCAACGACCAAACATCAGCAAGCTGAGGTGTAAGCAATACTTGACATCGGCCTACAAGACATCGACAAATACTGCTTCAATATTCCCACTGAAACTGCAGCTCAACAACACACCTTCAAAGCTTTCCGTCAGGTGCAGAAGTGGATCACAAGCTACTTCGATCCAGAGTAGTGGATGTAGAAGTAGACAAAAATGGGTTGGCTCCCATAACCACACTGAAACCTGCGGCCCCCTAGAGGCTTCTTCGGATTATGTCTTGCAAAAGCAATACAGATTGCCAAGGTCGATGCGGTTGCAGGCGAGCAGGTTTGTTCTCCACGAAGCTGTGCCACCAATGTGAAGATTCGTGTTCAAACATCGACCACAAATTTGATACAGGAGGCGAAGACGAGCTGGATGAGACCCTTGCATTATCACTGTCTGAAGCAGCTGAGGCGCACACGGTGTTAATTCATGTAGTATTTTGCAGCGTTATGCGTCTTTACTATCAGGTCTTCTCTATCAAAACATTACTCACTCAATTACAGTTTTTTTCAGTTGAAGAACAGCAACGACTTCGTGTTCAGCCTGGGGCTTCTACAGCCCCTGACGCTTTGCCTTGACCTTCCATTGTGCTAGACTCTTCACCTACAACTTCTAGTGCTCAAGAAACATTCCCTGGGCAAATAAGAGCCAAACGCAGACGAGTATAAGATCTGCACACCTGTGCACATCACATACGTTGCACCATACACCGATAGTTCACTTAACTGTCTTTTGTCTCCATGTTCTATCTTCTATCTTTTCAAAGGGTTGGTCCAAATCTGGGCTCGATATTAACTCATTTCGTGACATTTGTATATTACTACATGCAGATTTCGTGTTCATCCTTCTGTTCAGTACCATGTACCTAAAATGCTGTAAATGTAATTTGTTAATGTTTTCATCAAACGTACTTTTCCATTCATTCATTCAAAACAACCTCCTTTGAGATCAATTGGCCGAATGTACAGTGCGAATGAGAGACTGACGGATGGGAAGGGTCGTTTGGTTGAAGAACGCAGAGGATATTTTTTGTAAATTCTGCTTCGCGCTACCTCCTTTTTGGGAAAATATAATGTAGTAGATGTCCCTTGCAGGAAATGTAATGTAATTTCACGTGGTGTAGTGGTTTTTGTTGACTAAGTGTATATTTTTCGAATTGTTGGGGATGGGAGTGGGCGTTTCTGACGTTTTCGTAGAAGGGCCAAAAAGTGACCGCTTTCTAGCGTGCTGTAGCGCTGATACTGCTCGTTAGAAAACCATACCAGAGTAGTGCATTTTGCAGGAAGTTTTATTTACGTTAAATTAGAAAAAGGCATAGTTTTCAAGATATAAGCGAAAAACTGAAAAAATGTGAAGAATTTGAAATTTTTTGAGTTTTTAATTGTGAAACCGACCTCCTACAAGGCAGCATGCATGAAATTCGGACTTGAACCTCGAAAAACGTATAATACCGTAGAGAAAAACCTTTCCGCCATTTTATTATGGACAATCACCTGACTGGGCTAGAATTCACGAGGGGCGTTAAGGACCGTGGCTCTGGTGCAACGGCGAACAAAAGAGTGATTTTTAGTGGGTTTACCAAGCTTTTTAGTGAAACACTGAGCTGTTCCCCGAATTCCTCCTCAGAGAATATGACACACGAACAGTTAAATACGGTGACACTTAGAACAAAGTTTATACGAATCACAAACACTTGGCGCACACGATTTCCCTCCCTTAGTTGACCTTGATGACTGTGGCGTCAAGCAGGGCATCCGGCCACAAAGTTAAATCATATACTTTGCCAAAATCTGAAAAAGCGGGCCCTGTGTTAGATCTGATAAACGGAAGGGAACAGAAACAATGAAGAAAGGTGAAAAGACTCCGATATGGTATGTGAAGTCATGTAACGCACAAATACTGTCGTTTTTGTCTATCTGTACTTCATACGCTAAAAAAAAACACTTTTCTCAGAAATGGTGTTTAGTGATTTAAGAACAGTTGAACCTTTTCACAATTTGGAGCACAGGTTTTATGACTCAATAGATAATTCTCCATCTGTGTCTCCTTTAGCGCATTTCGTCTTTTGTGTACTCTGCTTTCCAAATCCTTCTGCTTTATTTCAGAACTAGTTACTCAAGTAAGAATTTATTCTAGTCTTGTACTAGTCCATCTCCTCCTCCTCACCTCGCTGCCCATTTCCTCGTCCCCCTCACTCTATCCTCCACATCCTCACTCTTCTCTCTATGTATCTCCTCCTCACCCCTCTCGCTGCCCAACTCCTCCTCTCCCTGTCTCTGTCCACCGCCTCCTAACTCCTCTATCTGTCTCCTCCTCGCCCCTCTCGCTGCCCATCTCCTACCCCTCTCTCTGTCCATCACCACCTCACTCCTGTTTCTCTATCCACCACATCCTCACTCTTCTTTCTATCTATCTCCTCTTAACCCCTCTCGCTGCCCATCTCCTCCTCCCACTGTCTCTGTCCATCACCTCCTCACTCCTCTCCTTATCTGTCTCCTCATCACCCCTCTCCATGCCCATCTCCTCCCCCTCTCTCTGTCTGTCGCCACATCACCACTTCACTCCTCTCTCTGTCTGTCTCCTCCTCACCCCTCTCAATGTCCATCTCCTTCTTCCTCTCACTCTGTCCATCTCCTCTTTCTTTTCTCTGTCCACATCCTTCCCTCCATTCTCTCTGTCCATCTCCTGTTCTTCCCTCTGCATGTCCATTTCACCACCCCCTCTCTCCATACATCTCCTCCTCCTCCCTCTCTGTCTGTTCACTTCCTTCTCCCCTTCTCTCTGTTCATCTCTTCCTTCTCCATCGCTCTGTCTGTATCCTCCTCTTTCTGTACATTTGCTCCTCATCCTCTCTCTATACATCTCATCCTCCCCCTGTCTGTCTCCATATCATCCTACCATCTTCACTCTCCACATTATCACTCCTAACCCAGTAGGAGGTTGTTGGTTCTTTCTAGACGGTAAGTAGTAAGTGTACTAAGTTTGGCTGAAATCGATCCAAGGAGTAACTTTTTAGTCGTGGTTTGCCCGCACATGAACGTATCACATATCTTTCACATACATTTACTGTATTTCACACATACACTGTCTAATCTAAAGTATCCGGGCACCTGGCTGAAAATGACTTACAAGTTCGTGGCGCCCTCTATCGGAAACGCTGAAATTCAATATGGTGTTGGCCCACCCCTAGCCCTAATGACAACTTCCAGTCTCACAGGCACGTGTTCAGTCTGGTGCTGGTAGGTTTCTTGCGGAATGGCAGCTCATTCTTCATGGAGTGCTGCACTAAGGAGAGCTATCGATGTCGGTCGGTGAGGCAAGAAGTCGGCGTTCCAAAACATCCCAAAGGTGTTCTATAGAATCCAGGTCAGGACTGTGTGCAGGCCAGAACATTACAGGGATGTTATTGTCATGTAACAACTCCGCCACAGGCCATGCATTATGAACAGGTGCTCGATCGTGTTGAATGATGCAATTGCCATTCCCGAACTGCTCTTCAACAGTGGGAAGCTAGAAGGAGCTTAAAACATCAATGTAGGCCTGTGCTGTGATAATGCCACGCAAAACAACGAGGGGTGCAAGCCCCCTACATGAAAAACACTACCACGCCATAGCACCACCGCCTCCGAATTTTGGCACGCTGGCAGATGTCCTTCACGGAGCTTTCGCCATACTCACACTCTGCCATCGAATCGCCACATTGTGTACCGTGATTCGTCACTCCACACAACATTTTTCTACACTTCAATCGTCCAATGTTTACGCTTCTTACACCAAGCGAGGCGTCGTTTGGTGCCGGGGTGATGTGAGGCTTATGAGCAGCCGCTGGACCATGAAATCCAAGTTTTATCACCTCCCGCCTAACTATCATAGGGCTTGCAGTGTATCCTGATGAAGTTTGGAGTTCCTGTGTGATGGGTCTGGATAGATGCCTACCTAATGCACATTACGACCCCCTTCGATTGTATGCCATCTCTGTCAGACAACAGACGAGGCCGGCCTGTGCGTTTTTGTGCTGTGTGTGTCCCTTCTCGTTTCCACTTCACTATCATATCGGAAACAGTGGACCTACGTACGTTTAGGAGTGTGGAAATCTCGCGTACAGAGGCATGGCACAAGTGATACCCAGTCACTTGACCACTCTCGAAGTCCGTGAGTTCCGCGGACCGCCCCATTCTGGTCTCCCACGATGTCTGATGACTATTGAGATCGCTAATGTGGAGTACCTGGTAGTAGGTGGCAGCGCAATGCACCCAATATGAAAAACGTATGTTTTTGAGGTGTCAAGATACTTTAGTAGTTAACATTTTTCCCATATATATTTGTGCACATAGATCTCCGGAATCTCTAGTAAATTTGTGCATTTAGTTTCATGAATCTCGGTGTTTGTGAAGTTATAACTCCTGAACAATCTAATCTACATCTACACTCTTCAAACCACTGTGAAATGCTTGGCAGAGGCTACGTCACATTGTATCAGTTATTAAAGTTTCTTCCCGTTCCATACACGTATGGAGCGCGGTAAGCGTGAGTGTTGAAATGTCTCTATGTGTGCTGTAATAAATCTAATCTTTTCCTCGCGATCCCTACGTGAGCAATAAGTAGGAGATTGTAGTATATTCACAGAGTAATCATTTAAAACTGGTTTTTTAAACCTTGTAAGTAGGCTTTCTCGGGGTAGTGTACGTCCAACTTCGAGAATCTACCACTTCGTGCTGCCCTTCTCTGTATAGATTCAATATTCACTTTTACTCCTGTTTGGTATGGGTCCCGTCGTACATTCAGTACCTGACGCAGCAGTTTTACAGCGTGAGCGGCTATAACGCATTAAGAGATAAACGTTTTTCCTTTCATCATTTTGCGTGCGGTTGTCAGCGAGAAAAAGTTTCCCTGTGGTTTGAAATTATGTGTAGTCGCGGCCGACACTTCTTTTTCAACCCACCTCCGCCCCTTCGATAGGCAGGTGGTTCTTGCCCCCCCCCCCCCCCCCCCACAGCGATTCTTTCCAAACAGATAGTGATATTTTCTCCAGGGTTGGTAGGAATCTGTCCATTGATTTTGGAGGAGATGTAGGCATACGTACGTATATTCATAGCTCATTCCTCTCGTTCTCATTGTCAATTAAAGACGTACCACTGATCATGTATTTTACAGAGCAGATGTCACTTAATCGTATCTGCTTTGTTTAGTGCAGGAATATCAGCATATACTCCAAAATGTATAGCACAATATACTCTGTCTTCAGATCTCGAAACATTACCGAACGATGTGACGTAGTGGTTAAGAAACTGGGCTCGAATTCTGGACGACGGCGGTTCAAATCCCCGTCCGTCCGACCATTCCCTGTTTTAGTTTTACAGGGTTTCCCTAAGTCACCAAAGGTGACGGCTGGTATGGTTCCTCCTCACCTTTGTCTAATCCGAGCGTGTGCTTTGTCCCTAATGACGCCGTTATCGATGCAACGTTAAACTCAAATCTTCCTTCCTTCCTTCCTTCCTTCCTTTCTTCTTTGATCCTTTATACCTATTATGTCGAAAGAGACCAGGAACGTCTAACAATTACAACAGATACCAAAGATCAGACAACTTTGGTACACATAACGACGCATAACGGCAGTGTACCAAAAGATGTATTGAATCTTATAAATTAAACACTGTGTCTAGATATCAGTCTGGCAGTCACGAAATGTTTTCGTCGTTGAACACAGAATGACAATGAGAGCGTGAAAGATGTGATACGGATCAGAATTCAGTTCCTCAGATCCATGTAGCAACCTGCTACTTTTCTTTGGACGTCAGATTTATAGGCATCTCCACCATGGTAAGGATGGGAAAAACAGACCGTTTAAAGCGGTTACCGGTATTTTAGTTCCGTATAACTGGTATTTTCGGTATTTGTTTTGTTTTCCCACTCTTCCGTAGTAGCCGGGTAAAAAAACTACATATCTATTCGCCATAGCAGCATTGCTAAAAATTTACGTTTTAAATTAAAGGTTTTTCTTAAAAAAAACAAGTACTGTTTATTCTTAAAATGGCTTATGACAGAACTTGGAAAAATCAATCAGCACTATTTTAACAACAACGCCTAGAGTCAGATACTAGCAACAAACACGTGACGTAACAACCGGTACAGCCTTACAGAGTCAGTAATATATCCGTTGTCATGTGGCGTGGACTTTTAGACGGTAAGGCGTATTCAACACGTATGGAGTGCCATTCGGTTCGGTTCATTTGTGGTTCTTTTCCGGTCACTGCCGACAGATGTGTAACAGTGCTTCGCTTTCTGATCTGTGCCTAATAGAAACAATAGAGCACCGAATACTCCCTCGATACGAGCAGGTTTCGTCTTGTTTCTATAATGTTGGAACTCATGTCCAGGGAACAGAAAGCAGTCAAGGCTTACACACCAGCACAATTCAGTTTGTGTTTTAACTTGATAGGGAGAGGACTTCTTTAAAAACGATTTCTTGTTATTAATTTATGAAAGTTGTTGTCGCAGTTTTTCTGAAAAAATGAGCGATTTGCCAGATGTCAGATGTTGATATGGATCGGCTGATTTCTTCAGTGCATTCTAAACCACTGCTGTGGGACAAAACGTATGAAAATATAAATTTAAGACGTAGAAAGCTTAGAAAGACATTTATGTTCAAATTTTCAACAAATTTCATGAATCTGACATCACTTAAAAATGCAATTGGGTAAGCATCGAAAAATTAATTTTCGTAGAATAAGAGAGGTAGTACATCCAGGCAACTGGTAACCCTTCAGTGATTTTAAGGAAATTTAAAAGGAAATTAAGAAATAGCCAGTGACATTTATTTAAAACACATATCACATTATAATACAGTACATTAATTTTTGTAATAAGTATTAACGTAAATCAGATTTTCTAAAACTGCTCTTCAGTCACGAAGTAATTTTTCAACGCATATCTTACGTTTTTGGCTAACGTAGTTGTGTGATAAAAAAAATTGTGTTCGTGCTCTCCTGTTTTCCGAAAAATGCTGCAGAATGCTCCAAATTTCTGAGTAAAGTGATAAGAGCATGCTCCAAATGAACTCTAGAATTCCTCTTTCGTTTTTTATTCTTCTGTAGAAAAATAGTATGGCAACAACTAGACTTTTCTCAGTGAGCGCCTGTGTACGGAAGAAAACACAAAACCTAATATGAACGATTGAGAACTGTGTGTATGAAAGGGTTTCACAGGTTATCCGTGCCAACTGAAAACGAACCGAACCGAATGGAACCAAATTCAAGTGAAACAGGTCTAAGCGAGTACGTGCAGTGTGCAAGACTTACACTCACATGGTCTAGAGGACAGTTTCTCGCTGTTGTCCTCGAACATCAACTGTATTCCAGTGTGGTACCATCCCTAGTTTCCAAATGACTTGAGACGGTCCCCCTGATAAATCATAGGACAATGAAACTTTGAGAAAACACTTGTAATGACTTACTGAAAAGAAATAAGGAATAGACGATTGAAAGAAACACGGTAGCAGGGAACCGCACTAAAGATACCACTTCACGACTGTTCGCAGTACTTTTCAAACAATGGAACATGGAATGTTCAGCTGTCGTGACACATCTCGTGTAATGCATGAAGATCGCATATTGCGTTCAGTATTATCAGCCATTGTAACAGTAATTTCTTCAACAATTTGTGCCGCAAATGTCCGTCGGCATCTCACAGGAGTGATTCTCAAATTGCCAACTGTTACTTCGAACTTCCAAATCATGTTCTTAAACCCCGCTGTGGCAAGAGAACCTCTCCGTATTCCTTCAGTGCGTCGATACTAACGAAGAGCACCAGCGCTGTTGCTGCTAATTTGATAAAACAGCTTCACGATTAAAGCCCTATTCACATTCTCCAGACCCATGTAGACTGTCTGAAAATGTAATAAACGTTGAAGCTTATATTTTTATCCTACGTCGCCGTACCAGTAGTGGCGTCTAGCTGCAAATCATGACACTAATATTTCTAACAACGTAAATCCTGCATCGCACAGTCCGAACATCTTTCATGTAAAGTTGGGTGGCTGCAACTCGTGGTCCTGCAGTAACGTTCTCGTTTCTCGCGCAGGGGGTCCTGGGTTCGATTCCCGACGGGGTCAGGGATTTTCCCTGCCTCGAGATGACAGGGTGATGTTGTGTCGTCTTCATTATCATCATTCATCCCCATTACGGTCGGAGGAAGGCAGTGGAAAACCACGTCCGCTAAGACCTTGCCTAGTACGGCGGTGCGGGTCTCCCGCATCGTCCCCTACGCTCCTCGGAGTATGGGATCTCGTGATCATACTAGCCCAAGCAGCGAAAGTCTAATTACGACTATGTACAATGCTCCATCTGCTTTAAAAGACGAAAACGGGAGGAGGCCCAACATACATCATATAAGGAGATAATATCCAACAAGTGTATTGGCAGAGAAAATAACCGTGACTGACACACCGATTATAATATTTATGTGCTGTAAATTCGGAAATAACTGAAACCTTAATTTTGTAGTTGCTTCAGGGTAAAAAGTCGATGCAGAAGAACAACAACCATAACCTTATCTTTGTTTTGTCTGACGTAGTCAGTCCAAAGTACCAGCTTTCTCTTATTAGAGGGAAGAAGGAAAATAATCATTAGCACTGAGGAAGGAATTTCATTGTCACCACACCCACCAACACCCTGATTCTAAAAACACATGTATAGTACCCTTATTCTAAAGACACATATATGCATCTTTAATATCACAAACAAGAACACACAGATTGAAGCAGTACATCTCACAGTGTATCAGTGAAGGGTTATACAATGTCTTCTGTGTGAATCGACTGTGACCGCACATGTATCACTACTGGGCGCCTGTGACAAAATTTAATCTTCATGTAAGGCAGACATTGTCTTCGCTGCTTTTCTCTGGTGTAGCTCAAGGGCTGCTTTTTGTTAGATATCGCTTGGGTCACATTTAACTTTGACATGCAGTAAGTCACAGGTATTACAAGTCTACGATCTGGGCTTTGGCACTTTCACCCTTTCTGATTCATAGTATACATTTTTTGAAAAGCAGTATCAGTTTTCTGACAAAAAATACAACATTGAACGAATATGTCCCAGATTAAGTAATTATAAATATTTAAGCTCTAGTGCAGTAAGATTTAGTAGTTTGCAATATTAACTAACATGCCAATAAATCAGTTCCACTTAAATTATTCACCAAAAAGATAGTGTCCAAGTTATAATGAATTGTGTTGGCCCGACTATGGGTGACGAAGGAATGGGGTGGATAAGCACGAATGTGCTTGGTTTTGTTGTAAATTTGTAAGGCAGGTGGCCAGAACGCAGAGGGCTAACAATCGGACCTCACGTGACAATCACTTGTAGTCCGGTTGTGCGAAAATAATGGCAAAGGAATAATGATAAGTAAATATTTATTACAAAATGAATTCCAGTTTGCTCAACTTCAGCAATACAAAGTTGCCAGATTCAGTCGACAAAATTATCGAACATTGCCTGGCCAAAGGGTTTGCTGAGCAGAGGTCTGAGAGTGAACACGGTAAAACACTTAGTAAGCAATAAAAGTCATATTTATTATTGCTTATTCCAACTTCCAACAAATTTGTGTTACCTTTAACTTTTTGATAAAAGTCGTTGCGTGTTGCAAAGTTCAAATTACAAAGAATGCATAATTCTGTTTTTACCATATTGACACTCAATTTATTTCCAGCGTCAGACCATAAATGATTTATGTGACTGAAGACTCCTTACACATAGGCATTGCTGCATGGAACCGTCAATATCCTTTTGATGATTCTTTTGTGTTACGCGTTCGGTAATAAACGTTCCCCACGAAAATGTGTTTGCCGGCCACGGTGGCCGAGCGGTTCTAGGCGCTTCAGTCCGGAACGGCGCGACTGCGACGGTCGAAGTTTCGAATCCTGCCTCGAGCATGGATGTGTGTGATGTCCTTAGGTTAATTAGGTTTAAGTAGTTCTAAGTTCTAGGTGACTGGTGACCTCAGATGTTAAGTCCCATAGGGCTCAGAGCCATTTGAACCATTTTTGAAAATGTGTTTGTAAACGTAGAAGCTTCAGTTTGTGGTTGTTTCATAGTTTGTGTACACTGACGAGGAAAAAAAATCGCAACACAAAGAAGTAGTTGTGCGACGTAAGCGAAAGTTGGTGGGCGTTTTTCTATGCGTGCAACATGATGTCTATTCAAATTTCGCGTCTGTCGCAGAAGAGTGGCGCTAGTATGAGGAAGCAAATCAGGTTTGTTTTAAATCCGTACTGTAACGATCGTGAGTTTTAGTTATCTTTGAGATTGGACGTGGTGAGTTGATGTTACTCAAGAATGCCTTTGAGGAGACAAAGATGCCATTATCGGTATCTCACTGAGTTTGAACGAGGTCGCGTAGCAGTGCTGCAAGAAGCTGGATATTCCTTCTGCAGACTTGGAAGGACTGTATGCCACTATACATGTGTGCCGGCAGCGATGGTCACGAGAATGTACGGTCAGAAGAAAACCGAATTCCGGACGGCCATGTATCACTACCGAGAGTCGAGACCATCACGTTCGGCGTATGGCTCTGGCGCATCGTATGCAAATGCAGCAGCAATTGGGGCTGCAGTTGACACTACAGTGACACAAATAATTGTTACAAATCAGTTACTTCAAAAATAGCCCCGAATAGTGTGCGTTTCACTGCCATAAACCACCGCCATCTACGACTTCACTGGTGTCAAGAGAGAGCAAATTATAGGGCAGAATGGAGGTCTGTTGTGTTTTCTCACGAAAGCTGGGTCTGCCTCGGTGCCAATGGTGGCCGTGTGTTTGTTAAAGGAGGCCAGATCAGGGCTTTCAACCAGCCTCTCTGAGTGTTAGACACACTGGACAGGTGTTACGGCCTGGAGTGCGATTTCGTATGATAGCCGGAGCACTTTCGTGATTATCCTACGCAACCTGACTGCAAATTTGTAATTATATCTGGTTTGCGACCTGTTATGCTGCCATTCATGAACAGCATCCTAGGGGGTGTTTTACAGCAGGATAACGTTCACCCACATACTGCTGTTGTAACAGAACATGCTCTACAGGATGTTGACACCATTCCGTGGCCTACTCGATCACCAGATCTATCTCCAATCGAGCACATATGGGGCATCATCGGAAGCGGAAGTCAAATCCACCGTCATCAGCAAACAGCATTAACTGTCCCTGTATTGACGGAGCAAGTGCAACACTCAGGAACTCTAGAGCCGCGCGGGATTAGCCGAGCGGTCTCAGGCGCTGGAGTCACGGACTGTGCGGCTGGTCCTGGCGGAGGTTCGAATCCTCCCTCGGGCATGGGTGTATGTGTTTGTCCTTAGGATAATTTAGGTTAAGTAGTGTGTAAGCTTAGGGACTGATGACCTTAACAGTTAAGTCCCATAAGATTTCACACACATTTGAACCTTTTTTGTTTAACTCTATCCCTCAAACGGACATCCGGGACGAGTACGACACAATGCATACACGTTTACATACTTGCATGGAACATTCTGGCGGTTACATCGGTTATTAATGTAGCAGCATTTCACATTTGAAATGGCTTATCTCGTGCTTACATCAACCTGTGATCATGTACATGTACATGTTACCTAGACAAATATATTCCCGAAATTTCATTACTCTACGATGATTATTTCTTGCTGCGATTTTTTCCTCAGTGTAGTGTACAGATCTCTTCGAATAAACTACCTTTATCAAAGTCTCCCAGTACCAACCACCTTAGAAGCTTGTACATATTTCTAGATTAGATACGGAAGACTGCCCATAATAAAGTGAAAACGCAGCTGCTTTCAACTCCCTGAGCTTCAACTGATTAACCGATGCGCAGCGCAGACTAGCAGGCGTGGGCGGCGGCAACCGAATGCAGGGAAAGAGACAGATAACGATCAGCAAGCGCCGGCTGACGACAGCGCACACAATTTTTATTGACCTGATTTTGGAGACTAACAGATAAATGGATGTTATGGATGGAATTCTAAAAATTCCGAACCACTCATACATCGGTACCGAACTCCGTACGCGGGTCTGAAATATTGAACAATTCGATAAAAAAAAAAAAAAAAAAAAAAAAAAAAAAAAAAAAAAAAAAAACTAATCACCTGGAAGCTCAAAGTAGAACACGTAGTGTATAGGAATTTATCAAAATTTTTTAAACTGATCTAAATATAGTATATAGCCTGTTAAGTTCTATACCTATTATACTTCCGTACAGAAAGGTTTGTAACAAACTAACAATTTATCCATCGCAGCTTCGTCCACGCTACTCGCTAAAAGAAAACTAGGCAGTTTAAATGTTTGGAATATATACTTGTAAAGTAACATTTTTCCAGCGTTCTTTGTGTTTCAAAAGTATTAGACTGTACTTTAAATTACGAAATGTGTTTTATTACGGACTATTTTCACTTTCTTGAAATACTAATACGGTATTTAAAATTGCTGAGGTCTTAGTCTTTTACTGGTTCACTCAACCGACTGAGCAGAAATACTGAGCTTTTATTTGCTTTGAAAAACTACTCAATTTGAAATAGTTTCCACGATTGTGTAGGACATATTACATACAACGATGTTAATAAATCTAAATGTTAATATTATGTAACTTTTTTATACTCGGTAATCGCAATGCATGTTTTAATCTAAGCTTAAATTGCCGCACTTTAGGAGTTTTAAGAGTCATTGAAATATATGGTGCGAGACATCTAGAATTCTTCAAAAAGTGGGTTTAGGTCGTCAAAAAGTGGTTTAGGTAGTAATATTTTCAACTTTTTCAAGACTGTCTTCCGTTTGGACCCCTAGCGATCTGTACTCATCTACCGAGTCTTCACCCGTAGTAATTTACTGCTGGAGATGCCTGTGGTCAGAATTGATATTTCATCGCACATAATTTCACTACTATTAGTAGTATTGTCCTCATTATCGTTCTGTAATTTATGTCCCTTCCCAGAGATCTTTTTCTTTTAAAAATCTCGATTGTTGAGTTGCACCACGTTTTCACTCAACTAATATACAAATCACAAAGAAGTAACAAAGATATTGAGTTATTCTTGACACCTGCCATCTTAAAAGGAAACATTTGCCTGAACTACAGTCTTAGCCGACTGTAGAAACATGTTCTGTAGATATATTACATCCGAGGAGTTAGAGAAACGTTCCTATGATAGATATGAGAAAATAAATTAAAAATACTTAAAGTGACCTAAATTCAAACACATACTTAATTTTAAAGAAAAAGGTCTCTTATTTTAGTATACTATTCAGAAAAAGCCAAAATTTTCATCGTTTACTCAGTCCGGGACCCTTACAAGTGAAACATACAGACATTGGGCAAGGTCAACCAGTTCAGGCCTATAAAATAAACACCACTGGAAACTGTACAAAAAATAAAACAGTAATGGATATTCTCAACAACTCTATAACCTTCCTATAATTACGTATTCTTGGCCGACGTGATAGTTTTATGATACAAAGCATTACACTTATTGAGATATTACCGGATGACAGCTATGTTTGCTTAGAAACGATCCTTATTAAATGTATTTCGTAAATGAATCACAACGTTGCTGGCAGCATTTTTATTTAAATATCCTTCGTGTAGATAAGTTTTAGTTTTTCATCCTAATTCGTTTACGTTCTTTGGTATTTTTATACTTCATTCGCATTTTACTGCAGAATCTTACATGTACGTAAATCCTTTGGTGATTTTTGTTGAGTGATTTGATTGACTAAATATTCATAAAATATTGCAGTACTCTTTAACAGATTTTTCTAAGGAAACACGTTCCATTCTGAAATACATTCTTAGTACTGAGTAAGTCTTTGAAATGTTTTTATACTTTTCAAGGTTGAAGATGACATTTCCACATAAAGTGTCATACGCGGTACAGCTAGAGCTGCAATTAGCTTCTAAACGATTACTTTAGCCGTATCTAAATTTTTGTTACTTAACGAACACGTCAGTTGACAGACTAATCTGTCGATGAGTTCTACAAAGGAAGAGTAGAAAGGGATAAACTTTATATGTGTAATTAAAAAAAACAACACGTTTTCGGGGCTATTGTGCTCTCGGTACTCTGCTGAACGTCCCTAAACTTGCTCCACGTGTCACATCACTGAGGAAGTGTTTCGAACATTCATTACTAGACGGTGCATGGTCTGTATACCAAGCAGTGCTTCCCACAGGAGTATCACGTGCCATACATCAACGTCTGTGTTCCGCAAAATTCATGCACGATTGTTGAGTCACTTGAAGCCATTGTCCCATCCCGTGTAACCGCACTGCATACAACTGACGTCTTTGATTTGAAAGATGCTGCTGAAACACTGTTGGCAACGCAGGCGTGTAAGATCTTCGGATTCAGTATAATCAAAGTGTCTCATGCTACCCACCTCAAGCAGCTATTAAAATTCGTACACTGAAACAGGAGATTGGATAAATGTCAGTGTATTCGGGAGAGGATAGGCCATGGTTGATGTATGCCATGTTGTACTTCATCTGAAAGACGAGCCATATTTATCAGTAGCAAAACAGGAAGAGCTGTTGTCACGTTGCTTGGAATAAGAAGAAACAAAAGCCAACACTGAGGGATATTTTTCATGAACTTAATTTACTTACTGTCTTCAAAAAATGTAAAAGAAATGAGAATGGTTAGTATTGATTACATTATTATTATTTGCAATGAAAACACTCTTATTGACTCTTAGAACCAGTCAGTTTCCTCGTATGGCACTTACAATGTTTATATTAGTTTTTCTTATTTGTGTCATTATTTTTTGCAGTGATGAGGTGGGCAGAGTAGATCTGTGGCATCAAAATTCTTTGTCAATTTTTTGGATGCAAATAACTTACATACAATAGAGGTACACTGTTTTCCTTCTGTCAAATAAACGATGTAGCCCTTGGAACGTTTCCCACTTTCACTCTTCAAACAAATACAGTTACTTCGTTCTGTAGTTGCAGAAAAAGAAGGTGCCTTTGTAAAATTGTAGAAGACTTTCGAATTCGGACATAGGAAAGTTGACTTAGTATACCTCAGGTATGAAGATGTCCGAGAGAGATGTAAACACCAAATGGCCTAAGACACGAAATCTATCGTTCATTTGTACTAGAAATTATTAAAGACCGTGTTGTGAAGAGCTCTTCTTAAAAGTGAAGAATCATGTTACCTTTGCATTTTCGAATGTCTGGAATAGCGTGATACGTATGTCTCCTACGAACGCCCTGCTCGCAGGCAGCAGGTTCTACACTAAGATTGGCGTAGGGCAACGGTTACGTGAGCCGCCGCCTGCACGAGGCTCCTCGAGCACATGCGCGGTCCTTGTAGGTCCGTATCTTTCTGCCATTGCTGTGTGAGAGATCTTCCCGTGATGAAGATACAAAATTTCGTGGATTATTGAGATGGGCAAAGGTATTAGTTTGAAACTGGGACTTATGGCCGGAAACCAGTTGGAAGTTCTACACCAAAATGTGAATATTTCTAATTTACCATTGATTTACTATCGTTAGTAAAAATACGACTGGATACAAATTTAAAATAGATTTATTTGTCTGAACAGCTTATACAAGTTGCCACATTCTCAATAACTATTCAGCTTCTAGCACGCATGACACCATGACACGAAGTTTTGTAGCACCTATTCCGACTAACCCAACGTTTCTTGCACCATGTCGCAGACAACGAGAGCTCTTGCCCGTCTCAACAGGTGTCTCGTACACAAGGCTTCACGCAGCAAACCGGATGAGGCATACTGGTTACGCCACTCATCTCCCATTCGGGACGGCAGCGGTGAAACACTTCGTCCCTCGTCCAGTCGTCCAGATCTAGCTTTTCCTTTGTGTCCATATATGGCTGGAACGATTTCTTCGAATAGAGAGTATTCTATTCCCTTCCCTGATGCCAGCTTGTGCCCTACTCTAATGACCTCGCCGTCTGCGGGGTGGTACATCCTAACGTTCCTCAGTTCCCTTCTCACGTGATTTACATGAAGAGATCGAGTGGGATCGGTTCAGGGGGAAAATATACTATACATTTTTCTAGTCACTAATTACCAAGTTTATAAAACTAAAACATACACAAAAAAATACTTTAAATTTACTTATATATTGTAAGTAGGCTGTTTAGGTTTTCTTATTGGTAACGCCGCTTAGCGCTCGGTATGAAAAATCACTGGCTGTGCTGTGCGCAGTGTGTGTTTAGTTTGCATTGTTGTCTGCCATTGTAGTGTTGAGGAGAGGCAGCTGGATGCTAACAGCGCGTAGCGTTGCGCAGTTGGAGGTGAGCCGCCAGCAGTGGTGGACGTGGGGAGAGAGATATGACGGAGTTTTGTAATTTGTAAGACTGGATGTCATGAACTATCATATATATTATGACTATTAAGGTAAATACATTGTCTGTTCTGTATTAAAATCTTTCATTTGCTAACTATACCTATCAGTAGTTAGTGCCTTCAGTAGTTTGAATCTTTTATTTAGCTGGCAGTAGTGGCGCTCGCTGTATTGCAGTAGCTTGAGTAACGAAGATTTTTGTGAGGTAAGTGATTTGTGAAACGTATAGGTTAATGTTAATCAGCGCCATTGTTTCGTAGGGATTTTTGGAAGTCAGACTGCATTGCGCTAAAAACTATTGTGTGTCAGTTTAAGCACAGTCTTGTATAATTTTTTCTAAGGGGACGTTTCATATGTCGACCCTTAGCCAAGGATACCTCACTGGAATCTTCTGATTTTTTCTTTTAGTTTGTTTAATTAGTGTAGCTTTTGTTTATTGGTAGCGCGTAATCATAGAGAGAATTTCCTTTGTACTTGCAGTCTTTCATTGTTGTACAGTAAAACAGTTGTGGCATGCATGTAGATTTGCACCAAGTATTTCGCAGCTGCGCTTGCAATTAACTAGATATTATTTTCAGTGCTATGTTAATGTGTTCTCTTATTTTTGTTCTTCAAATTGTGTTTTTCTGTGTTGTCGTGTGAAAAATTGTGACAATAATGGCGTGTGAAAAACGTAATACTAGGCTCCAAAGTAAACTGAGAAATGACAGTGAAGACGAAAGCAATGTGTTAGCGCCACCATGTAATGAATTCACAAATGTTCAAAGTAGTAATTTGGTAATAGCGCATAGGGAAATGGAGCGGGCTGCAAATAATGGTGTAGGCAGTGAAACAATTAGTGAACAGGGAAGCATTATCGATCGATCGGTCGGCAACAGCTCGCCTCAGGATTCCGAAATGACAGGACACAATCTTGCAAATACTGTAGATTCAGATTTTGCGTCCTCACCGTTTTCTCAAATAAATCAAGACACATTTTCTGCTTTTCAAAATGCGAATATTGCCGGTTCAAATGCACTGCCGAAAAGCACTGAGGAACATGTTTCAGACACCAGTGCACTGTTATTACAGTTAATGCAACAAATGGGACAAAGGCTACAAAAGTTAGACACAACGCTTGAACAAAATCAGAATCAAATGGGACAAAATCTTCAAAAGTTAGACACAATGGAACAAAATCTTCAAAAGTTAGACACAATGGAACAAAATCTTCAAAAGTTGGACACAATGGAACAAAATCAGAGACAAACACAGCAAAAACTTCAAAAGTTAGACACAATGGAACAAAATCAGAGACAAACACTAAGGGGACGTTTCAATATAAATGTTTACTGCAACATGACTGAAAATCTCTGAACTAGATCTGTTGTCTTGCTGTTTATTACAAGATTACATATAATTCATCCGTTTTATTGGTTGTTGAGCTCCATGGCTGTGGATTGTATTATTTTAAGGATAATAGGATTAGCTATGTTCTTTCAGAAGAGCGGATCTCCTGTGTGTTTTTCTGCTCAGGTAACAATTTTACGATATTTCACCAACCACTAAATAGATCGTCCGCATTAACAGCTTTCGTTGGATACTACCGTCATTTGTCTATGTATCATTCATTTCTTCCCCAGAGGAATGGACGAAACGCAGAGTTCATAAATAAAGATGTGAAGTAGTCGTCGTTAGAATTTTAATCAGTGCTATCATCTCAGAAATACAGTAAGACGTCCTAAGGAGTACTAAAGTTACTTTTGAAAGGGGAACTGGAAAGTGAACCGAAATCGGTGGTGGTGTAATTGAGAATTCTGTTTAATCCACTGCTAATTAATTTAAGGTTTCTTTCATTAATAGATCGATTTATTAATTTTTTATTTAGTTCGTTTTTGTGTAATACATTCAACGAGATATAATGTAGTACACACCTTTTTTCGCTCGAAATAGTCTTACAAGAAACTGGCGGAAAATATGCGAACACCAAGAAATAATTAATAGAGAGAAATCATACTTCTGGAATACATGTCTAAGTAATATTTATATAACTGATTAACTTTGCAAGTTCACAGCTTAATGTAAGCGCGAGAAAAGTCATTCCAAATCTGAGATGCTGGTACATCAATAACTGCTGTAGCCGCCAGAACGTTGCATGCGAGGATGCAAACGTCATGCATTGTGTCGTAAAGGTGCTGGATGTTAATTCGTGGTATGGAATTCGATTCCTAGTGCACTTGGACGGTCAATACAGGGACGGTTAATCCTGGTTGGGGACGACGCTGGAGTTATCGTCCGATGATGTCGCATACGCGCTCAATTGGAGACAAATCTGGTGATCGAGCAGGCGAAGACAACGTGTATACACTTTGTACGGCATGCTGAGTTACAGCAGCGTTGTCGTGTTTGAAAACACCGTTCCGGATTTACCCCTTAGCATCCCAGGTCATTTTTTTGTCTCACTCTATTCCAGGTATTGTTTAACAGACCGCTATTTTTAAGGCCCCATAAAAATTACATTCAGCAGTTTCACTTGAACAGTTCCGTTTTATGTAAAAGGTTACAACAATACCGCACAAGAAATATATTCAAATAAATTTTAAAGTTTATTTTGACTAAAAAAACTCGTTACAAAACTGCACAAATTGAACGTAATATTACATGATAATGCTAATGCTATGAAAATGCAAATACTCTGCACTCTAAATTTACTTTCTGCTGTATTTTATTGATTGTTACACATTTAATAATAAAACAAAAAAATTCCATAAGAAAATTAAAAGTACACTAGTAATTTTCAGGTTTTCTTCTTCTTATTTTCAGAGGTTTTCTTTGCACTCGCTGGAAACTTTTGTAGAGAAGTCAAGCTAGATTGGCTTCTTGCAATAATGACAAATATACGACGTGTTTCTCTTCTTTCTTGGGTCATACATGGAGCATATTTTGTATTTTTCCTATCGTTCTATGATGACTTCTACTCTTGGTTCTGCTACACTCAACATACGGTGATTGGATACAAGGAGTTCCCGAGCTATGTGGCAGTTGTCGACTCGCTTTTTATCTGCGGTGTCACCAACGAGTTTGCTAGCTGCTCCAAAAAACAAAAGCGGCTCTCATGAGTATCGTCTTTGTAGGAACTGTGAAGGACAAACGCATTCACTCTATTTGTGTCCAACATGCGGAAGAATAATATCATTGGTCGTCGTAGGAAGAGGCTTCGACGACTAGCGACATTTGTTTCAGCTAAATACACTCCTGGAAATGGAAATAAGAACACCGTGAATTCATTGTCCCAGGAAGGGGAAACTTTATTGACACATTCCTGGGGTCAGATACATCACATGATCACACTGACAGAACCACAGGCATATAGACACAGGCAACGGAGCATGCACAATGTCGGCACTAGTACAGTGTATATCCACCTTTCGCAGCAATGCAGGCTGCTATTCTCCCATGGAGACGATCGTAGAGATGCTGGATGTAGTCCTGTGGAACGGCTTGCCATGCCATTTCCACCTGGCGCCTCAGTTGGACCAGCGTTCGTGCTGGACGTGCAGACCGCGTGAGACGACGCTTCATCAAGTCCCAAACACGCTCAATGGGGGACAGATCCGGAGATCTTGCTGGCCAGGGGAGTTGACTTACACCTTCTAGAGCACGTTGGGAGGCACGGGATACATGCCGACGTGCATTGTCCTGTTGGAACAGCAAGTTCCCTTGCCGGTCTAGGAATGGTAGAACGATGGGTTCGATGACGGTTTGGATGTACCGTGCACTATTCAGTGTCCCCTCGACGACCACCAGAGGTGTACGGCCAGTGTAGGAGATCGCTCCCCACACCATGATGCCGGGTGTTGGCCCTGTGTGCCTCGGTCGTATGCAGTCCTGATTGTGGCGCTCATCTGCACGGCGCCAAACACGCATACGACCATCCTTGGCACCAAGGCAGAAGCGACTCTCATCGCTGAAGACGACACGTCTCCATTCGTCCCTCCATTCACGCCTGTCGCGACACCACTGGAGGCGGGCTGCACGATGTTGGGGCGTGAGCGGAAGACGGTCCAGCGGTGTGCGGGACTGTAGCCCAGCTTCATGGAGACGGCTGCGAATGGTCCTCGCCGATACCCCAGGAGCAACAGTGTCCCTAATTTGCTGGGAAGTGACGGTGAGGTCCCCTACGGCACTGCGTAGGATACTACGGTCTTGGCGTGCATCCGTGTGTCGCTACGGTCCGGTCCCAGGTCGACGGGCACGTGCACCTTCCGCCGACCACTGGCGACAACATCGATGTACTGTGGAGACCTCACGCCCCACGTGTTGAGCAATTCGGCGGTACGTCCACCCGGCCTCCCGCATGCCCACTATACGCCCTCGCTCAAAGTCCGTCAACTGCACATTCGGTTCACGTCCACGCTGTCGCGGCATGCTACCAGTGTTAAAGACTGCGATGGAGCTCCGTATGCCACGGCAAACTGGCCGACACTGACGGCGGCGGTGCACAAATGCTGCGCAGCTAGCGCCATTCGACGGCCAACACTGCGGTTCCTGGTGTGTCCGCTGTGCCGTGCGTGTGATCATTGCTTGTACAGCCCTCTCGCAGTGTCCGGAGCAAGTATGGTGGTGTGTTCTTTTTTCCATTTCCAGGAGTGTATATTTCTATCAGAAATCTTCGCTTTTGCACTGTTCCTGTTCTTAATTACGTTAACTTTCAATTTTGTTGTCATTATCTTATCCAACATCCGTTCGTGAACTCTCCCCAAACCATGTTAAAACAGTATCCTCTAAGTCAGGATGCGTAATATGAACAGCAGATGAAGACTTGTCTGCTGAATCCATAACGCAGGGACCCACGTACGCTCTCAGAGATCGCTAGCACGAAAGAACCAGTAATAAGTCTATGTTTACGCCACATTAAAGGCAGTACTAACAAGGGAAATCACTATAGCTTCGGTAAAGAACAACTAGATGACGCTGTAATCTGCTACCCGATCGCTGTGCATTAGCAACAAGGTAAAAATAAACGTTAGCGGTCTGCGGCGCCGCACCTGGGACGTTAAGAGTTGCAGCAAACCTGGTGTGCATTCTGACAGTGGCACTGCTAGCGCTACTCTTGCGCCACTGCCGTGAAATTTTGAGTATACCTCACATTTCAGATGTAGAAACACGCCTGCCAACTTACGATTCTGTTGCACAACTGTTACTCGGTGTTGCGATTTTTTTGCCGTCAGTGTGCATTGTGCCATCGACAACGTTTTTTATCTACTACATGGAATACAGGGCGCTTTCCCGGGCTTGGTTAGTAACTGTACGCGCTTGTTGTGTATGAAGCAACCACGAGAATAATGAGGTACAGCCAGAACTGTTACATACCGTATTATTAAGCTGTGGCATTAGCACATAGCAGCGTGTGTCGGGTGTAAGTGCAGATACTCTTATTAGTGACTGACAACAGTGTACCGAAGAACATTACATCAGTATTTACTTCATTTGCAGACTAATACTTATAATATGGGCTGAGTCATACCTCCAAGAACATTTGACAAGAGCACGCCGTAAGTGGTTATTTTCCTCTGAAGAGCATTCAAGCATTGAAGTGTGGATGCAGAACGGTTAGTTTATGCTACAGATGTGGTACACTTAGTGTTGCAATTATGATCGTTCAGAGAAAATCAGGTAGTAAATTATGTCATGTGTCTGACGCAGAGAAAAATCAGTCAACACGCTGATGTATGTACATTGTAACATCAGAAAAAAAAAATTGTCTCCTAATGTGGACTGCACCAAAACTGAATTTTCGCCTCAGATGAGCAACTTACCGTTACTTCCTGGCAGATTAAAACTGTGTGCCCGACCGAGACTCGAAATCGGGACCTTTGCCTTTCGCGGGCAAGTGCTCTACCAACTGAGCTACCGAAGCACGACTCACGTCCGGTACTCACAGCTTTACTTCTGCCAGTATCCGTCTCCTACCTTCCAAACTTTACAGAAGCTCTTCTGCGAACCTTGCAGAACTAGCACTCCTGAAAGAAAGGATACTGCGGAGACATGGCTTAGCCACAGCCTGGGGGATGTTTCCAGAATGAGATTTTCACTCTGCAGCGGAGTGTGCGCTGATGTGAAACTTCCTGGCAGATTAAAACTGTGTGCCCGACCGAGACTCGAACTCGGGACCTTTGCCTTTCGCGGGCAAGTGCTCTACCAACTGAGCTACCGAAGCACAACTCACGTCCGGTACTCACAGCTTTACTTCTGCCAGTATCCGTCTCCTACCTTCCAAACTTTACAGAAGCTCTTCTGCGAACCTTGCAGAACTAGCACTCCTGAAAGAAAGGATACTGCGGAGACATGGCTTAGCCACAGCCTGGGGGATGTTTCCAGAATGCTGTGAGTACCGGACGTGAGTCGTGCTTCGGTAGCTCAGTTGGTAGAGCACTTGCCCGCGAAAGGCAAAGGTCCCGAGTTCGAGTCTCGGTCGGGCACACAGTTTTAATCTGCCAGGAAGTTTCACATCAGCGCACACTCCGCTGCAGAGTGAAAATCTCATTCTGGGAACTTACCGTTACTTTGAGAGCAGCCAATCCTTGTATACGAGGGGACCACGGGAGTCGTCATATACAGCGGGAATCGCCATGTACTACACCTTCTAATTTTGAGTCCGCGGCTCGTGGTCCTCCGGTCGCGTTCTCGCTTCCTGGGTTCGATTCCCGGCGGGGTCAGGGATTTTCACCTGCCTCGATATGACTGGATGTTTGTGTTGTCCTCATCATTTCATCGTCATTCACTAAAATGGCGAGACTGAGCTGAGAAAACGTTGGGAATTTGTACAGGCGCTGATAACGACGCAGTCGAGTGCACCACAAACCAGACATCATCCTCATCATCATCTAATTTTCGCATTAAACTCTAATTCAGAAAGAACGATTTTTGCGCCCTATATAAAAATTTTCAGGAAAAACTGAATTGCCCTTCTGGATTTAGCACTCATTCACGTCCCTATATCTTGCAGTATTGAGAAGTTTCTACTAAATATGAGGCACCCTTGTAGGGCTGTAACCTGTATAAAGAGGCTGTTGAGTTATTAAAATGCTTCTCTCAAAGAATGAGCGATCATCGATATCATCACAACCATTATCATCATTGTCGTCATCATCATCATTTCCTTTCAAGGGCTGTTGCCTGTTCGAACTCGCAAACAAAATCATGCACAGCAGCCCTTCGTCTTTCTTAGGAACCTCGTCCCTGCTGTTTGTTTGTTTATCCTTTTTTGTAACCCATCTTTCGCTTTCATAAGATAACAGAGGAACCGCCTTGACTTTATAAAACTTCATGATGGTCTCTTTCTGCTAATGGCACCAGAGACGGCTTGGAATTTGTGTACTTTATTTTCAATATCAGAGTCAAAACCGAAACTTCTAGCACAGCCTAAATAAGAGATTTTTGACACTTCTAAAAGTGAATTACCCAAAACAATTTTTGGTTTGACTAGACATTTTCCTCGGAACACCATGATTTTTATTTTGTTGCTAGAAATTTTAAAGTTGTGCTTCTTGCAAACTTCGTTCAGCTGGTACACTGATCTTTTCAGGCCATCTTCATTGTTTTGAATAATAACGATGTCATCAGCAAACAAAAGTACATTCAGGTATTCCTCATACATTATCCTAATTCCTCTCATTACTTTACATTTCCATCTGAGAAGAATGAAGTCAGTGTAAATACTGAAAAAGGTAGGTGATAATCCACGCCATTGTCTAACACCCTGGTTAATAATTATTTCTTCTAATCGGATCATCGATAGAACGCACTTGAAATGCAATATTGTCGCAAGTCCAGAAGATCCATGTTGTCGAAAACATAACTCGTGTTCAAGTTACATTTTTGTATCACCGTAATTCGAAAAAGATACATGTGATATTTTACTACAAAGAATTTGAAAGGGAGCTTAGAAGCAGTTCCTTCTGTATGCCAGAGTAATGAACTGCCGATAACTCTGCTTAAAATTTTTCGGCGTTTCTGAAAACTAGCAACAGATATGCGGAAATCTCATCGCTACCCACCTATTTCAACATCATACATGACACCAGACTGTACACACATCCATTACAGTCACCATCACTCAACAGATAAACTCAAAACACGACTATCATACACAGCGTGGAAAAGTGCCATTGTGAGCGGAGAAAGAATGCCCTTTTCGAACCATCGTTCGTGTATTCAACTGATAATACTCCCACCACTGTGTTATACTTATGATTTTCAGATTTATTTATGATTTTCTAATGTCGTTATTGTTGTGGTTGGCAGGAGCGCCAACCGCATTGCTAAAGGAGGCCGAAATGCACGCGTTTTAGCTCACGCAGGCTGCCGTGAGGTCTGGAACATGACAAGGGAATTAGAATTGAGAAAAACGGACGTAGCTGGCGGAATACTTAACTTTAATCCATTAATGACGAACGTCGCTCTTGACATTACATGATTCACAGTACCAATAGCAACAGATAATAGCGCCTTGCTAGGTCGTAGCAAATAACGTAGCTGAAGGCTATGCTAACTATCGTCTCGGCAAATGAGAGCGTAGAAGTCAGTGAACCATCGCTAGCAAAGTCGGCTGTACCACTGGGGATAGTGCTAGGAAGTCTCTCTCTAGACCTGCCGTGTGGCGGCGCTCGGTCTGCAATCACTGATAGTGGCGACACGCGGACCGCGGCCGATTTAAAGGCTACCACCTAGCAAGTGTGGTGTCTGGCGGTGACACCACAGTTATAGTTACAGCGAGACCTTTGTAGGTATGACTGAACGTTGTGTTCAAAACAAATTCCTTTTCCACGACAAATGAACGTTGTCTCTTTCGAGCAGTAAATTCCAGTGGCTCACGAGTGCCAGTTTGTAGGAAACCCTTGAGAAGATGTATTCAGTGGGGAAGAAATGTGGAAAGGACGCTGACTAGTGTAACAGTCGAAAACGTTCTGCATCTAGTCAGGTCAAGACTCCATGGGCAACATTCGGTCAAGTGTTATCTCGTTGAAAGATAACGTCACGAAGCCCTCAAAGAGATGGTACAGTTATCAGTCTTAGCAAATCAGAAATTTACGCGTGCTCTCCTAATTACCAGCTATGTGAACCAGAGGTGCTCGTTTTATGTCTTCTGTGGGACACAACCACCCTGAGTCATGGACGATAACAGCTGCAATCTGGCAACGTGCGTTCTCCTTGAAGTCCCCACATATGAAGCATCCACTGCGATGCTGAACGCAGAACCGGGATTCGTCTGAACAGACTACGTGGTGCGACTTCTGCGTACAGTGTTGCCATTGGCCACACCACTGTTGCCGTGTCCGCAGCTGCCGTGTCTGGCTGGAAACACAACAGTCGGTGTAACGCGAGAAATCATTGCAGTTTTCGTGTACATATTTCTCCTGCTGCACATAAGACCATTCCCTAACTTAATCCTATGTTTAAAGAATTATGAAGCAACAGAGAAAAAACATTCTAAACGCTATATTTGTGTTACTTAAGGGTAACGATAAACATATATTGATGGGAAATCAATAAGTCATGTTTATATAATACAGTTTGTAACATTGAGTGCTTGTTATGCTATGCATTTAAGGATAAAGATAAATTAAATTTTGGCATGTAAATAATGACATATATACTTTAATGTCATATGAAAATATTTAAGAACTGAAACTTTCGAACTTTTCTTCATGAAAGTCTGGAGAACAGTGCCCTCTCTTCCCAATGTGAAAGTTAACATTACACGTCTGGCAGATAATTAATGGACTTCCTTTGCAGTTTGTCGTCTTCATCTACCTCTCTTCGCAGACCCAACTGGCCAATGTCGAACACTGTCCTGACGGACACCCTTAGGCGAATTGGCTTCGATGCGTGCCTTATTTTCTACCTCTCTGCATATTATCTACATCTAAAGAAGGTCTTTCCCTCTTGTTTATTTTCACGGGGTGTCAGTTACTGGCCGGCATCTTGCGGTCGTGCGGTAGCGTTCTCGCTTCCCACGCCCGGGTTCCCGGGTACCATTCCCGGCGGGGTCAGGGATTTTCTCTGCCTCGTGATGGCTGGGTGTTGTGTGATGTCCTTAGGTTAGTTAGGTTTAACTTCTAGGGGACTGATGACCATCGATGTTAAATCCCATAGTGCTCAGAGCCATTTTTGTCAGTTACTTCAACTTTGAACTAACAAAGTGGCCTCTGCCTATTTCTGAGTACACCAAGAGGGTCACAGTCCCTCCTGCGCAATATCTACCATCATCTAAAGGAAGTGAAGAAATAGCCCACGGCAATAGTGCTTCTGGCGTTGGTTCTTACAATGACATTAGGGGCTCTAAATGATCAAATCCTTCCATAAACTCGTTGTAGAAAAGAATAACTTATGGACAGTCAGCTTCAAGCCTTTTAGAATGGTTCAAATGGCTCTGAGCACTATGGGACTCAACATCTCAGGTCATCAGTCCCCTAGAACTTAGAACTACTTAAACCTAACTATCCTAAGGGCGTCACACATATCCATGCCCGCGGCATGATTCGAACCTGCGACCATAGCAGCCTCGCGGTTCCGGGCTGAAGAGCCTAGAAGCGTTCGGCCACCGCGGCCGACTTCAAGCCTTTCCTAGGCCTTGTTTTCCAACTGGTTCACCTTACTTAGTGGTATCAGAAGAGGAGGCACTCACGCAACAGTTATCACTCTCTCCACCCGTCACATGAGTGACAACAATCTCTTTCTTTCCATAACATACTGCAGGATTCATCACCCAAAAAAAGAAGAACAGTTTGCTTGCGACTGCCGAAGTTGACCAATTTGTAACGTTTAAAAAATACGCTCAGAAGTTGTAGGAATACTGTCTACGATAATAATTTTTCTATCCAAATATACTTCGAAATTACCTCCATAACATAATATTTATTTAAAGTTGGTAATTTATGTGTTTCAAAATCAATAACAATAATTAACCACAGCTGAAATACACGCGTCCACGCTACACGGTACTCTCAAGTTAAAAGTGTTAGAGAGGTTGAAGAAACTCTCACAGTGCAGTTTAGTCTCAAGCGTTACTACGCATGGAGACTGCGAAAACATTCTTCTCGCTATGCAGATACAGCGACACATTTTAAGCTTTACAATTTGTATAGCACCTTCGTACAGGGTTAAAATAAGCGACTAGGCCTTACGACCCTGTACGGCCGAGCGAACGATACCTGTCTCTATCCTCTCGCATGCTAGACACGAAGGCCGCAGGGATACATGGTTTTAAGTATGACATCCTTAAACCCATCGATTCCATATCTATATGACAGTCGCGGAATCCCGATAAAAGCGAGCAGCAATATCGCTGAACGATCAGTCACTGTCTCGATAGACTACGGTTTTTCGGCGGTCAAAATATGAAATGTGCGCTTGCCTTAAAATTTGTATGTCCAAGGATGTAGCACACTTCATAGCAATATGACGTCTGATGCACAGCACCTTCACGGTGTTGCAGCTTTAATGACCCTCTAAGAGATCCAAAACTATGACCGTCAGTCGACACAACTGTATGTAGTTTTTCAAAAACCTAGGAACTTGCTTGTGCGGTCTCACGCCAGTGATTAAAACGAAGACAAAGACGAACAACATATTACATGATGAATTTGGAGGAAACATTTGGCAAGAACAGAACTACACACCAGCACAAATGTTAATGAAGTATAGTTTCTTCCATGGAATGGGCAGACATTATAGTTTACATTAAAATTTATTTAAATGTAATCAGTACGTACTAATTTAATTCTATCGCATACATTTATTTTTTATTTTTAACACAATTTTTGTTGTTGCTGGAAGTAGCTTTGCAAAGTGCACAACTATGATTTGTATTGTAGTTTCGCTTCGAGTGTTTAACGACCTGCGATGGGGACTCTCACATTCCCTTCCTTACTTTCGACCTCTCCGAATAAGTGCAGTGTCTATAATGAACACGCAATATATGCGACATTACATACCAGTATCTATTCCACCCTGTCATACGCGTTCGTGTTTTGTGTCTGCGAAAACTAAATGACTCGTGCGTTGACACCTCTAGAATCTCAACATTATGCTAAAAATCATTTCGTACAAACGGTGAAACAAAGATCATAATACATTTTGGTTTGAATCTTGAATAACGTTAAATCGTCAACCAAATGGAATCTTTCTAAACTATGTTTTGATTTGAATTCCAGAAGAGCCTCGCGCGTAATAATGAAGAAGTTGCTAAAAGCGAAGCCTGGTTTATTATAGGCAATACTCTGCTTTCACAAAATTGAAAGCCTACAAGATGCTACGTTTTACTGCTTCGTTTTACTGCTTCGTCTCGTTCAATTTACGACTTAATTTTCTGCACGCCACGCGTAATCTGATGGCGCTTACTTGATGAATAGGCTTGGCTGCTGCGGACGGCGCGTCTCGTGTAAACAGGGCTGTTACAGCAACTGTCCCTCATTTCCAAACCAACGCAGCATGTGTCGTATGAGAATACTTCTGTTCATTGAACTTTGTATGTCGATCGAAAAACAGATTTATTGGTGCGGAGCAATGAACTCATCCGATGTGAGTTTTCCGCACGATTTGCGACCAACTGACTGGCTACATGTGGCGAGTGGACAGATTTTCCCCAATGGTAGCCGCAGCAGAAACAAAACGAACGTTCGCCATAACCTCTCTCTAATGACCCCTAGTCGACGGGATGTTGAACCCTAATCTTCCTTTACAACTCGAGATAGCAAGCTTCCACGAACTGCTGCATTTCGGTTAGCCTTCACTCTACATCTACACTGACATCTATACTCCGCAAGCCATCTTAAGTGTGTAGCAGAGGATGCTTTGTGCACTACTCTCACTTCACCCCTTTGTTGTCCGCACCCGGTAGCTGAGTGGTCATCGCGATGTCAATCCTAAGGGCCCGGGTTCGATTCCCGGCTGGGTCGGAGGTTTTCTCCGCTCAGGGATTGGGTGTTGTGTTGTTCTAATCATCATCATTTCATCTCCATCGACGTGAAAGTCTCCGAAGTGGCGTCAGATCGAAAGACTTGCCCCCTGGGAACGGTCTACTTTGGTGTTGCAGTCGGGAATGGTCTCCAGGAAGAATGATTGTCGGTAAGCCTCCGTGTGAGCTCTAATCTCTCTCATTTTACGTTCATAGCGTTTTCATGCGACGTACGTAGGAGGAAGCGATACGTTGGTTGACTCTTCTGGGAATGTACGGTTTGGAATTTTAACAATAAACCACTCGGTGATGCACATCGACTCTCTTACAGATTCTGCTACTGGGGTTGGCTGAAAATTTCCAAGACGCTTCCGCACTTGCTGAATTCAACTATAACGAAACGCGCAGCTCCCTTTTTCGTAATTTGTGTTTCTTTTATATTTTCTCTGTGGATCTTATTTTGTACTGACGAGCAATATTCAAGTATTGGTCGAACAAGGGTTCTGTAAGCAACCTAGTTTGTTGGTGGACTAGACTTCTTGAAGGTTCTTCCGACGAATCTCAATCTGTACCTGCCTTTGCAGCAATTAGTGTTGCGTGGTCATTCCACTTTAAATGGCTCCGTACATATACTCCAAGATATTTCATACGTTACGTTTGTTTTTGTTCAGGGTCAATTGCAGATCCCAGCACCAAGCGTTGTTCCTCTGCAGGTCTTCCTGCGCTTCGTTACAATTTGCTAGAATTGCAGCAGTTTCTCTGTATACAACAGCGTTATCCGCGAAGTGCCTCATCATTTATAAAGGGCGACTGAGCTGCCCCTTCCGATCGGTTTTGTGCAAACTACAACGCCTTCAAAAAAAGTGCGAGATTTTCATATTTTCTCGCTCGTTACCGCGAACTGTTAGTCCTACAGGAGAAATTAATGTAAATTTAGTGTAGCTAAATTTTGTACTGTGGTACGTTTTCGCTTGTGGCCGCGGTTTCCGAGTTATTTAAGAAAAACGCGTTTGAAGGTTACTTTTGTCGCTTTTTCGTGAATAATTCGGAAACTGCGGCCCCTGCCGAAAAAATATTCGAGTAAAAAATTTAACTACATTAAATTTCCTACGAAAGGGTCGTGTTTATTTTTACTATATGACTAATAGTTTAGCCATATCACGTGTGAGTATTTTAAAATCTTCCTCGCTGTATCTGAAGAAGCTGCTGATTGCATAAAACCTAGTGGTAGGAGAAGCTGAATCAGCCTGCACGTGTTGTGGAAGGCAATCGTCCTGTAACACTCCCCACAGGTACGCCCGAACTTACTTTCAATACTGAAGATTTACCTCTGTTGAGAGTGACACACTGTGTTCTGTTTGCTAGTAACTCTGTAGGCCAGTGACACAGATATTCCGTACAGTGGTATTTTGTTCATTATGCGGTATAGCGAAACTCTATCGTACGCGTTTTGGAAATCAAGCGACCAGACATCAACTTGGCCGCCGGGACCCGTTGCTTTCTGGATGTTGTGGACGAAAAGAGCTCGATTCCCCACGATCACTGTTCTCAGAATTCGTGCTGATTTCTACACAGGAGGTTTCCAGTTTCCAGTTATATCATAATACACGAGAACAAAACATGTTCCGAAATTATACAACAGGTTGACGTCAGGAATATAGTTGTGTAGTATTGTGCATCGCTTCGACGACTATTCTTGAAAAAGTGATCGACTTGCAATTTTTTCCAAACATTAAGAACGCTGCGGTCACCATCGACCTGCGGTACCAGCTACTAGAAGAGCAGCATCATCTTTCACATACTCAATGTAAAATCGCACTGGGCTCCCGTAAGACGCAGTAGCGTTTTCTGTAATGAGGCATTTTAGTTGCGTTTCTATCCAATGATAGCTCATTTTGGCGTCTGTCACTTTGACGTTCGTGATACAATCTGAAGATGGAACCACAGAGCGCATCGGTGAAATAGTTTTGGACAAAGGCATTTAGTATTTCGGATTTCGCTTTGTCATCGTCCGTTTCGCTGCCCTTATGGTCACGGTGTGTCTGGAAAGATGGCTTCGATAAAATTAGAGACTTAACATAAGACTGAAACATCTTATGATTTTTCTGCCTCGTTTGTAGGTAGAATTTTATTTTCGACTTATTTGAATGCTTCAAGCATGGATCCCCTTAAGCTAGTATTAGGTTCCTTTAGTTCTGTGAGGCATTTTGGCTGCGTTGCAATTTGCCGTCAAGCTCTATTTGCTTTTGTAGCAACTTTCTTACGGGCCTGTCGAACCACGCTGGATCTTCCCTATCTCTCATAACTTCGCTCGGCGCATTCCTATCTGAGGCGCTTGTACGTACAATGTTCTGGAACTTCGTGTATTTATACTCAACACTTTCGACCCTAGAGATGGATTTTTCACGTTGGTCGCCCTGATAATCTGGAAAACATTCCTATTTACAATCGCATTCATCGATACCGTAACGGCAATATGATCACTCATTCCCTGTTCTACTCTCGGTCGAGAAGTTTGGAACTGTTGATAATCAGGAGATCTAATATGCTACCTTCAAGAGTTAGTTCTTTGATCAGCTGCGCAAGGACATTTTAGCATTACAAGAGCTTCACTCCTACTCATGATTGTCTGTCAGCAGCTCGTAACTTGAAATCTCTATCTAATACTTGAATCTCACCAGGTGTTATCGTGTTGTTTATAGCTATAAACCCGTCTCTAACGCCGGCATTCAGTATATTTTGGCGATTTACACTCCTGTGAGAAACGTACAGAAGAAAAAAGTAAATTTCGCATGATGTGTCACCGCCAAGTAGTGTAGCGCGGTGGAACTTGGACCATAGAAAAAAGAAATGAAAAAAAAAAGAAAACGCATTGACTAGAACAGAAATGACACTTTTATTCAATCACAATAGCCACTGAAGTCAAAGCGATTTATAATTGTCCTCCGTATGTTACAAAAGGCGAGAAAAGGTACGTTCCATTGCGTGTGATACCACGAATGGCAATGTACGTTATGCAATGTGTTCCCATGCTCTCCACAATGTTCGTGAGAAGTTCCTGCGGTAGAGCGTTCCATTCCCCCATCAGCGCGGTTAAGAAATGCTGGATGGTCATCCAGATATTCGCTAAACGTCCTCTTGTTCAAGGACTCCTCCACCTCTGCAGTTCGATGCTGTCGCACACTCTCATCCACGAAAATGAAGTCATTAAGTCTTGCACATGAGTGGAAGTTCCAGACTGAATTTAGAATTTCACTATTATTAAAATCTGGTCCGAGCCACGTTTTGACCCTTGTTCCCTGTGGGCAATATTACCGTGTATAAGCCAGATTCGTCCCGGGAATTCTCCATCGTCGCTCTTCCAGTGAACTGATACTATAGGCCTATTAATATTTTCTTTCTCCCATTTTCCATGAAGAATGTTTCTCTCTGTGTTTAATGTACACACATCAAAAAAAGTTTTGCATCACTCCGGTTCCCAGAACTCCTGATGATAGACGTTGACTGTGGATATTGTGTCACAGACACAGTTCTTTTGACGGTTCAGAGATGACACTAAACCCTCCCAAAGGTGTAAAGAACCATGCATGAGCAGCGCCTGTTAGACGGAGGGGATCTGACAGCCGATCAGTTCCAGTCATTCCACCAGGAAGGAGGTAGACGGCTCGTGTTGTCTGTAGCTCAAATATGCCTAGACGGTCAATACCGAGGTTCGATGGTGTCCGCATTGTTACTTTGTGCCAGGAAGGGCTCTTAACAAGGGGAGTGTCCTGGCAACTCGGAGTGAACCAAAGTGATGTTGTTCGGATATGGGACAGATACAGAGAGCCAGGAACTGTGAATGACATGCCTCGCTCACGCCGCCCAAAGGCTACTTCTGCAATGGAAAACTGCTACCTACGGATTATGGCTCGGAGGAACCCTGACAGCAACGCCGCCATGTCGAATAAAGCTTTTCGTGCAGCCACAGGACGTCGTGTTACGACTCAAACTGTGCGCAATAGGATGCATGATGCGCAACTTCCCTCCCGACGTCCAAGGCGAGGTCCATCTTTGCAACCACACCATGCAGCGCGGTACAGATGGGCCCAACAACATGTCGAATGGACCATTCAGGATTGGCATTACGTTCTCTTCACCGATGAGTGTCGCATATGTCTTCAACCAGACAATCGTCGCAGAAATGTTTGGAGGCATGCCAGTCAGGCTGAACATCTTAGACACACTGGCCAGAGAGTGCAGCAAGGTTGAGGTTCTCTGCTGTTTTGGGATGGCATTATGTGAAGCCGACGTTCGCTGCTGGTGGTCACAGGAGGCGCCATAATGGCTGTACGATACGTGAATGCCATCCTCCGACCGATAGTGCAGCCATATTGGCGAGCAATCGTCATCATGGACGACAATTCGCACCCAAATCGTGCACATCTTGTGGATGACTTCCTTCAGGGTCACGACATCGCTCGAATAGAGTGGCCAGCATGCTATACAGACATGAAGCCTATCAAACATGCCTGGATAGATTGAAAACGGCTGTTTATGGACGACGTGATCCACCAACCATTCTGAGGGATTTACGGCGAATCGCCATTGAGGAGTGGGACAATCTGGACCAACAGTGGCGTGACGAACTTGTGGATAGTATGGCACGACGAATACAGGCATGCAACAATCCAAGAGGACGTGCCACTGGGTTTTAGAGGTACTGGTGTGTACAGTAGTCAAGACCACCACCTCTGAAGGCCTCGCTGTATGGTGGTACAACATGAAATATGTGGTTTTCATGAGCAATAAAAAAAAATTCGACAGTTACATTAATTTAAGGGAGGTCCTATAATTCTCCACCCGATATCGGAGGTCGAGAAAGCCGTATCAAGGTCATCACCAAATCGTCTGAGCCTCTGGTTTTAATCCTTACTCGGCTACAAACCAGTCGACGGCGATCGGCTTTCGGAACGATGGTGCAAAACGCTAGTTCTGCTGCAGCCCCACCAGAAAGGCTGTCAGTTTTCATCAAACCCACCAGTCGCCTGACTGTAGGAACCAAGTATGGCCTCTGAACCTAGGTGACAGGCGTTTTATATGGCAGCATGAGGTAAAATCTGCAGCCAGATGCATCCAGTACGGGCAATCGCTGCCGACAGAGCCTCTCACACAACTTAGACGTTACCTCCCGGCAAGACAACAGAGTGAACATTGGCCTTCTTTCGTCACCTGAGATAGATTTTCCTAACGATCTCCAACACCCTCGCAACACTTGAGTTCCCAACGACAAGCAATCCCACCGTCTGTGCTTGTCCTTACCTATGAGGAAGATCAACCCAACTCCCAACGGATGAACCGTGCCGTGCTGGCATGCGGCAATACCTCAAATTTTTTAAGGCGTAAGGGAACACCTGTGCGGCCAATACTTTTGACTGTCATTCATTCAACAGATGAGTGCCGATCGGCCGGGATGAGCAAATTGGAAGACGCTACAACATCAGTGACATGAAGCGACGCTAAAGGCAACAGAGGTGCCACAGCGCAGGTGCCAAATCATTCATCTGACGTACCCCAACGCCACAGTAGCCCACAGAAGCAGCCTGAAGCCAGATTTGTCGTGTCTCTCGACGAGCGACAACCAAAACAATACTAGGTGCGAACTTTGCCAACGTAGCAAGTGTTTTGTGAAGCTGTGGGTTGAATAATCTCTTACTCTGGAACACAGGAGAGTATTTCTAAGTTTTAAATACGTCGCTTTCGTTACTGTATTGGAAATCGCTGATAGTAGTCTATTTAACAGTGTTGTATTACAGGTAACATACTGCAAGAATCATGCTTAATCATCTTCGGTTATGTGTAAACATTCTCTTCCTCAGTTTCAGAGGGGTTTCTGAGCATTCAGTGAGAGAGAGAGAGAGAGAAAGAGAGAGAGAGAGAGAGAGAGAGAGAGAGAGAGAACCGACATGACTTTGTCTGCAAGACAAATCAGAAAAAGACCAAAGCATAAAACAGCGACAATCTTTTGCTTCTAGTCTGAGCACATTTAATTAGTCTAGTTCTTGTCGAACCCACGTACAGCTTTGACGGAATGCTTCTCAGTTTGCCACAGTTTCGCTCCAAAGAGCCAACCATAGTCACAGAATTAACTGAAGCAATACCCGTCATCACCCCGAAGGTGTTGCAAGACGCAGTACACCTCTACAGGAACGCACATGACTGGTTTTCGTTTGCGAGTATTGTTCATTATGTCAAGGTACTGGCCCAACCTGCAACAGCAACAATTAATTCTTCCAGCTTCCAACAGTTAAATCTCTTTTGCAACAGTAGGCTGCCTTCTGTACACGTGCAGTATCTTGTTTACGCCCAGTATCTGTGGTCAAAAGGTGTAGAAGAGGGTTTGCGCAGTCTTTGGAAAACTGACGCTCTTAGTTTTCAGTAATGAGGATCTGACTGTGCACACACTAATCATGGTGTATAGACGGTGATTATTTCAACGTTACTCTGCAGCTGTAAAACGTGAACTCTCTACCTCGGAAATTTAAAGAAGTTTGAGTGCTTCCACCAGTAGACATATAGACTCATTCCGAAAATCAAGTGGAAGGACTGTGTTGTCATAATCAAATCTTAAAAGGAGACCACATAGCCAATAATATAATTACTACTGCTGGGCGTCAGGTGGGGTGGTTGGGGTATGCTCATTTTATTAGTGATAAGAAGCTTCCTTTTCAGTTGTCTTACAGTGAACTGTTCTCCAGTTCCAGACAACACAGGAGATTCACCACAGCCTACCACGATTACGCCCAACTTGCTGCACTGACTACACCGCAAGTTTCATGCCAAAATCTGAATGTATAGTCATACGAAATATGCACGTAGAACAAACTGAACGAAGGATAGTAAATATGTACATTCGGAGATTCTTAGTTTATGTGACTATAACAGTAACAGAAAACATCATGACGTCGCACTGACTCAGAAATTTACATTTCTGCAACTTGTGATCTCATCTGATTCTATAATTGCTTAAGCATTGTGATTCTGTGTTTAGGTTCATTAAACTCCACCTTACTCAAAACACACAGCTTTTTTTTTTTTTTGTTAGTTCTGTTTCGACACCTATACGTCCTCTTCTGACGGTCTCGAATTTTTGTGTAAAATGTCATAATTAGTTCATATTCTATTAATATTTTAGGCCTATAAAATATTGGCGTGCAACTTGTTTATTTTGGATCGATGATCATGTAAAACACCATTAATTGTAAAAATTGACTTTTACAAGTCGGCTTACATTTATGCTTTTTCTTCGGCAGCATGTCACCTGCATAGTAATCTTAAAGAAATTTGCTTATTTTAGAAATATTTTTCCATGAGCAGTTGTTGTAAATGTCACTGTACTTAGGTTTACACGATTAACTGAGGTGCAAGGAACTGAAAGAAAGCGGAATGGGAAAGAGATATGAAGAAAATAATGACTTCCAGCCGCGCAAAGCGCTGCGGGAATCCAAAGCCGAGAGCTGAAAGTTTGTGCCGGACCGGGACTCGAACCCGGATGGTCCACTTTCCTAGAACCCTTTTCGCAAACGCGTCGGCCATCCGGACACAATTTTCGTCAGACCCAAATTCGCAACTTCCCTCTCGCCCCCCGACCATTAATTCTGATATTCGGACGTTCGTTGTGCATCCGCACTTAAAACTTTTTCATTAAACAGAAGTCGCGCCCGTAGAATTACTGATATAAATGATGTCTCACAAAACAACATCTGTCGTATCTATGACTAGGGACGACTATTTGGTCAAAAACTATGAGTGGGGATGCACAACCAATGTCTGAACTCCAACAAGAGTCAGAAATCTGCAAGCAAGGGGGTTGGGCGACGTCATTGCGTGCAACGAGCGGGAAGTTAGGAATTTGCGTCTGCAGGAAAGCGTTTCCTGGGGGGCGAGATGGGTAAGGCAACCGTTCTAGAGAAGTGAAATACCCAGTTTCGAGTCCAGGTACGACAATAATTTTCAACTATCGCCAATGCATTGCCGCAGTGCTGTGTGTGGCTGGAAGACATTGCTTCCTTCCTGTCTCTTTCCCACCACGTTTCCCTTCCATTGCTTTCACACCAGTTACTCATGCATATGCCTCACCTGCTTCATCACAAGTGGTGTCTGTTCTGTCGGACGTGTCGAACAGAAGAGCCACCACTGGTATCTACAGTACTTACGTTTTCCGTCCAGTTGTACATCTTTGGTGGGTCTTATTTTTTTTTATTGCGATGCCGTCACTGTTTTCCACACCCTTTTTGTATTTCACTCTCATCTGATTTCACAGGAAACAGGACTTGAGCAAATACTTATGTCGACAACCTAGAGACGCGCTGCCTTATTGTCGTCGCTCATTTGTTTATCGCTTTATTTACGTTAAGGTGGAGGGGGGGCGCTAATTTTGTGTGTGTGTGTGTGTGTGTGTGTGTGTGTGTCTTCAGAATGAGAGAGAGAGAGAGAGAGAGAGAGAGAGAGAGAGAGAGAGAGAGAGACAGAGCATGAAGAATAGGGGAGTGGATTGAGAAGCAAATATTTTTAGATATTCGAGGACGTTTGAACACTCTTTTATATGGGGAAGTGCCTTGGCATACTTCATTAAATGCTGCAAATAGTGTTAACTTCATTATATCGTGTATTTTGTAGGAATTTTCTTTCCTTGTGTCTCTGCTTTTCTACGCTGATGTTCACCTCTGTCGTGAGTTTTTGATAGTGTACATAATCGCAAAAGAAAAAGGAAACCCAGCAAAGATGCACAACTGAACGAGAAACGTAATTACAGTGACGTACTCAACCACTACTCGCGAAAAGATATTTCAAAAATAAGCAAATTTCTGTACGACTACTTTGCAGATGACATGCTGCCAAACGATAAGAGGCATAAAAGCAGGGCAATCTGTAGAAAGCATTTCTCACAAGAACTGTAGTTTGATGTGAGTAACCGAAACGAATTGAACGAAGTGCACATGCTATAGTTGTTAAGTCCTAAATATAACTAAGAATTTCGTAGGATATTTTACAGAAATAAATCAGGACCCACAGAAGATGATATATAGGTGTCAAAATACGACTGGGCGAATAAGAAAAGAAATACATTGTGTTTCGTATAAGTCTGAGTTTTAAAAAGCCAAATTTAATTCTCAGACCTGGAGGGAACGCTCTACAGGAGCTTCCAATCCGAGCAAGATGATTATGATGCTGGATACGGAGATATGACTGTACATCAGATTTCCATTTTGTGCCAAATGAAAATGACAAAATGGTTTTCTCCGATCTGAATTCCTATTTGTGTATGAACTAATTGTACCAAGATGGAAAAGTCTTGTAACTTATAGGCGTGTTGAGATTTAATTACTTTTAAATAACTGTTAGTACTGAAAGGGAAAGCTATTTTATAGATTTGAGGAACATGTTCGTAATGCTGTGATCGTCATCCAGTTCAAAATTTCTGACACACTGTTTTTCTGTTGATCCGAATCTGACATACTTTAAGGTCTACTAGTTCCACGACGGAGGGGTGGTGCTGGTGTGTAATACCGACCCTCGCGTTTTCGCCGGTGGCCGATAATGAGAAATCCTGAGTGAACAGCCGCTTTGTAGTTCTGCAACCTCCATATCTGCTCTCCTGGCAGCTACTGCCTCTTTCTGAGAATTAATTTTCCCGGAAGCCTCAAAACCTCCGTGTAAAATTACTTGCCTACTCTGGTAACAGGGAAGGAACCATTTCATGAATGCCACCCTCTTCTCAGGAAGATGTCTCTCCCTTACAAAATTAAATTCTAACGTGTTCTTGAGGATGTTTTACGTTCAGGTAATTCGCCCGCGATTCCCTTTGACGAATACTTGGAAACTGCGACACTGTATAGTGTTACCGGTACCGTATTTTACAAGCAACTATTGGACAACTGAATACCTCCTTTCTGCCACAGAGACGAGGTAAAATACCTTTCGTTCGTCTTTATGCGGTCAGTCAGATAATACATGATTCCCTGCTTAGGCAGAAGGACCCTTCAACGTGTGCTGCTTGTGGTGTATAGATTTCTGTAAGCCATATTTAACTAGATGTATTTTGTATTCAGACAAGGGGACAAAGGTAGTCTACCAGCTGATTCGCATTCTATTTTAGCAGTCTGTAAGACGAATGTGATAGGAATTCGGACATGTTTAACTTTATCCCTACACTTTCAGGGAGGAGGCTTGTAAGCGTACGGTAGTGTCGCTGCCCGCCTCAAAATCGATAGCTGCCTCTCTGGAGGGCGCGGGGTGTGATTTTTAAGGAGTCGGACGCGCCTTGGTTGTTGACGCTAAGAGTGTTGCTCAACGCGTTGCGTTGCCAAATACGGTTAAAAACTGAACCACACAGTTTGTATGTTTTATATCAGTGCAAAACGACATGTAGTTATTATGAAAAGTGTACCTTCCTCATTCATTTATCGTGTCGTCGAAGTAAAATTCAGCCGCGCCGCAACGGTCGCGGAATTAACAAACGTGATTTGATCATTAGTCAGAGAATAAGCTAATTGAGAGAGATCTATAAACTGTGTTTAATTAAAATTCACGAGTGGTGGTACTTCCGTTTGTGTATCGTGAAGCGAGATCAACAGCCAGCCACATCGCAAAATAGTTAATTACAGCTCACCGCGCCTGTGTCAAAAGCAGGACCAAATACCCAAACAGCAACTTTTATATAATGGAGGTGCTAGTAAAGCGAATAATATGACTGAACACTCACAGGTTGTAATTCATCACAAAAGACCACTGTGGCTGTAGTGGTTGTTTCAACTTACGACTATTGTGGCAGTAATACGAAGTATGAGATTTCCAGCCAACAGTAATGTATTCTATTGGCACTATAGACGTGGATTTTTACCAGCTTTTAGTGTTCCTCATGATGTGCATGCTTCCCCAACAACAAGCCAATCAAATGAGCAACTACAGTAGTAAGTTGTAGTTGAGGTTGCAGCAGTGAGACGATAAGAGCAGAGGGGGGAAAACACGTGCCATCTAGCCACATGGTCATTTCTCATCTACGTGCCTTTGTTGTGTATGATTAGCTGTGAGTAAGACTTTGTGATCTGGGGACGTGGGCTTAAAAGATTTTGTACCCATCCGCTTCCTCCACAGCCGAAGCAGTGCTTCTCATTGAAATGACCGTCCATTCCACGTTTCAGCAGGACAATGACCAGCCACTAGTGGGGTGTAATATTCTAGCATTCACTGGCGTCATACCACTACTTCATTGAGTTTCACGTTTGCCTAACATGCCAGTCGTACAAGATGTCAGGGATGCGATTCGTTAGCATCTCGTTCGTCACAGTCTTACTGCGACAACTGTTACATTGGTTGATGCTTTGTGGACTCGCATGCTAACATCATAGACGGAGATACCACTAGAAGATACTCAGGAAGATATCTGATTCTTTGTTACGACATCAGGGCACATAGCTGTAATATTTAGGCACTTTACACCATTATGATGAACTCCAAGTCAGACATCATGTTCAGAGCCTAGCCATCTGCATATTGTCATGTACCGGTATCATGTTCACTTTGCGCTCATCTTAGTACCGGAATTTTAGGAAAAATTAGTTTATTGGGTGTGCGGCTGGCCCCGGCGGAGGTTCGAGTCCTCCTTCGGGCATGGGTGTGCGTGTTTGCCCTTAGGATAATTTAGGTTAAGTAGTGTAAAAGCTTAGGGACTGATGACCTTAGCAGTTAAGTCCAAAAAGATTTCACACAGATTTGAACAGTTTTTTTATTGGTGAAAACACTCACCAAGAAGAATATCTAGTTGATATACAAATGGTGCTCAGCTAGTATGAAAACAAGATCAGCACTGGGTGCCAATCTAGGTACCGTTTTCCGTGTAAAGTGGTACGTCACACTACCATATCGACACTTGCGTCTACGTAAATGCCGCAGTACTTATCTGACCATCATTACACGACGCTGCCCGAAATTTATCAGTGTTACCATTAGTCAAGTGCTAGCAGGGCCACGCAGATGTGCCTCTGTTGTGCTCTACAGCTAACACAGTTTATGAGATAAACTGAAATGTTCATCTTACACACACTTGTGTGAAAGTGGAACGCAAAATCAGCTAAGTGGCAAAATATGTGCCACTCCCACGTTTATTTACTTGTATTTACTTACATAATCCGACTCACGGTACTTCCTTTGTCTTCGAGTAAAATCAAGTGTCACATAAATTCACTTCGAAAACCAAGTTACAAAAACTTAATGTAAAGTTTAAACGTGTTACTCGTGCTGGTTGCATTAAAACACCTGAAGGTGTCGTGATATATTACGCAGTATGAAATCATTAATTCTAAACATAACGTATTCTTTCCACGAGCGCAATATAATGTGTAGTATTGTATGGTCAACCATAAACTTAACTAAACTAAGCCAAACTAAACTAACAGTTACCAAATTTCATTACATATTTAGATGAAAAAGGTATATTGTTTAGACGTTTTGGAGCCTATAAAGTTTTTCGTATTTTACACGTGTTTTGCATAGTATAATTCGTTGTCTGTAAGATATCGCGTCACGTTAGGGGTGTATATTGTGAGCATTTATTATAAATTAATGTAACTGTCGAATTTTCTTAGTAAACCTGAAAATTGCTTCAGAGAAACGGTAAAACGTGTACCTAATATTCCGTTGCTGTAATAGATATCTAGTTTTTGGCTACAAGTTCCACAAGACAGCTGATAATATTTGTAGCATATCAAACTTAGAGACTAAAAGAGAATCAGCAAGTAATATAAAGTTATTTGTTTACTATTTTGTAAACTACTGCACCAGACATACGTTATTTCTTTATTCTTCTGTGAAGAATTTCGCGAGGCATAATGTTGCCACACTGCGATATCGGTTCTCGAGCAGGGAATGAGCTTGTCGTTTATTACTGGAAATAGGTTCCCCCTTTTATGCAAAACACTGTTTTTATTGTTACTCAAACATGTTTCGGCACCTCTGTGCTATCATCAGTGGGATTTGTTTATTGAAAAATAATAAAAAGTTAACATATTTTAAGTTGTAACTGATCTAACTAAGTGAAGCCTAAAAGACACTTTTTGTTCTGTTTTGTTCTTACCTGGATTTTACATTTTATGGTTTTGTAGGACCATCTGTATTGTGTCCTGCACTGATAGCTTGTCATCTGCAAGCCAAACGAGTGTAAAAGTGAATCTTATCAGTGAGTTAAGTTTGCTAGCCGTAAGAGCCGGAAATCACTCTGACTGCTGTAAGTGATTAGAAGCATCTGCGAACTGGTGTGATGGGAGGGCTACCAAAAAAGTATACCAGATCCTCTCCTGTGGATACTGTCTCTCATGCGGAAAATACAAACCCCATCATTACTCGTCCACTTGACTATGAGTGGCGTGTCAATGTCGTATCTAGTCGTCTTGTGTGAAGGAGACAGAGATCAGGGGGATCTCAGTAGGCTGCACTAATCCAACTAACCAACAGGTTCTAGGTGCTGTATTTCACTGAAACCGCAA
Source organism: Schistocerca gregaria (assembly GCF_023897955.1). Classification (NCBI taxonomy): domain Eukaryota; kingdom Metazoa; phylum Arthropoda; class Insecta; order Orthoptera; family Acrididae; genus Schistocerca; species Schistocerca gregaria. The sequence continues at coordinate 542,431,342 of NC_064921.1, forward strand.
CAAAGCCAGTGAGACACACTTCAGCTGTTGGGAAACCTACCGCGTACTGTGTCAAGGGGCAGCGAAAGAAAAGGGGTAATAGTCTATTAATCATCGCAGTTCAAACGTACGGCGAATAATGGTGTCCCTTACGGAAATGGCAGCAAGGCACGGGAAGGAACGCCAGGTACACTCTGTGTGGGTACCTGGAGGCCTAATTCATCAAGTTGAAGAGGCTAGTCTGGTAGATTGTGGCGCACGTCGGGAAAAAAACAATGTCTGTCCCTGTGTTCCGAGGTCATACGTGGGTCAATCCAGCAACCAGCAGAGAGGGCAGAAAATAGTTTTCTCCTTTTTCAAGGAGTTTCAGCGAAGCTCACGATCTGCAGCATTGTCCCCAGAATATATTGATGAGTGAAAGCATATTATCTTGGATGGAGAGTCATTGACGGATGTAGAAGTAACGTCGGGTGTAACCCAGAAAAGTGAGTTGGGCCTCTTGCAGTTAATGTTGTATGTTAATGAGCTTGTGGACAATATTGGTAGTAACCCCACACTTTTCGCAAATGATGCAAATATCTGCAGTGAAGTACAGTCTGAACAAAGCTCTAAATGTATTGAGTCAGATCTTGATAAGACATAGTGTCAGTGGCATGAGAAACACCAGAAATCGTTAAAACTGAACAAAGGCCCAAGGCCTGGCTAAATTCCTTTCAGATTCTATTCTGAATTTGCGGTTGAATTAGCCCTTCGAATAAAAGATCGTTGCCTGTAGTTGGAAGAAAGCACGTGTCACACCTGTCTACAAGAATGGCAGCAGAAAAGATCCATAAAACTACCGACCAATATCCTGGAAGTCTATTTGTTGTAGAATCTTGGAACATACACTTAAGCTCCAAAGAAACTGGTATAGGCATTCGTATCCAAATACAGATATATGTAAACAGGCAGAATACAGCGCTGCGGTCGGCAGCGCATATGTAAGACAACAAGTGTCCGGCGCAGTTGTTAGACCGGTTACTGCTGCTACAGTGGCAAGTCATCAATATTAAAATTAGTTTGAACGTGGTGTTTTCCCGTACGACCATTTCATGAGTGTACCATGAATACCAGGCATCTGGTAAAGCATCAAATCTATGATATAACTGCGGCCGGAAAAAGATCCTGCAAGAACGGGACCAAAGTCGATTGAAGAGAATCGTTCAACGTGTCAGAAGTGCAACCCTTCCGCAAACTGCTGCTGATTTCAATGCCGGTGGAGGCTCTGTAATGATGCGAGACGTGTGCAGTTGGAGTGATATGGGACCCCTGGTACGTCTACATACGACTGTGACAGGTGGCACGCACGTAAGCATCATGTCTGATCACTTGCATCCATTCACGTCCATTGTGCATTCCAACGGACTTGGGCAGTTCCAGCAGGGCAATGCGACACCCCACACGTCCAAAATTGCTACAGAGTGTCTCCAGGAACACTCTTCTGAGTTTAAACGCTTCCGCTGGCATTATTGAGCAAGACAATTATTGACATGAACATTATTGAGCATATCTGGGATGCCTTGCAATGTGCTGTTCACAAGAGATCTCCACCAGCACCGCTGCTCGCGGGGGCCCTAACGACATTAGGCAGTTGTATCAGTTTCTTTGGCTGTTCAGTGTTCAAATGGCTCTGAGCACTATGGGACTTAACTTCTGAGGCCATCAGTCCCCTAGATCTTAGAACTACTTAAACCTAACTAACCTAAGGACATCACACACATCCATGCCCGATGCAGGATTCGAACCTGTGACCGTAGAGGTCGCGCGGTTCCAGACTGTAGCACCCAGAACCGCTCGGCCACCACGGCCGGCTTGTTCAGTGTATTCTGAGCTCAAACATAATGCGGTATCTCGATCAGAATGACTACCCCCATGCCAACCAGGATGGATTGAGAAAACGTATATTATGTGATATCCACCTTGTATTTTTTTCACATGACATCCTGAAAACCACGGATCAAGGCAGTCAGGTACATGCAGTTTTCCTTGATTTTCGAAAATCTTTTGACTCAGTACTACCTACATCTACGTTTATTACCAAATGTACGACTGGAGTGACTGGAGTGAGAATTTCTTAGTGGGGAGGACGCAGCGTGTTATCTTCGATGGAGAGTCATTGAAGCAGGAGGAACTTCGGGTGTACCCGAGGGAAGTGCGTTGGTTCCCTTGATTTTCATTATGTGTTTGAATGATCTTCCGGAAAGACTTTTCACGGTTGATGCAGTTATCTACAAAGAACTAAAAACTGAACGAAGCTCTACAAATATTCAGTCAGACCTTGATAAGATTTAGATGTGCTACAGTGATTGGCATCTTGCTTTCAATCTTCAAAAATGAAAAATTGTGCACTTCACAAGACGGAAAAACATAGTATGCTATGAATATAATTCCAGTGAGTTACAGCTGGAATTTTTAAACTCATACAAATAGTTGGGTGTAACACTTAGTAGGGACATGAATCAGAATGATAACATAGGCTCAGTCGTGGGTAAAGCAAGTATCACACTTCGGTCTATTGATAGAATTCTAGGAAAATGCAGCCAGGCTACAAAGGAGATTGCCTACAAATCACTCGTGCTATCCATCCTAGAATATTGCCCAAGTGTGTGGGAACCGAGCCCAGTAAGAGTGGCAGGGGATATTGAACATATAAAGAGAAGGGCAGCACGAATAATGACAGGTTTATTTGACACGCGTCGAAGTGTCGTTGAGATGTTGAAAAAAGTGAACTGGTAGACTCATGAAGACAGAAAGTATACCAAGAATGTCCACTAGCAAAGTTTCAAGAACCGGATTTAAATGATGTCTCTACGAATATACTAAACCCCTACATAACGCTCTCGTAGAGATCGTAGGGATAAGATTAGATTAAGCACAGCACGCACAGAGGCACTTCAGCAATCATTTTTCCCGCGCACCGTACGTTAATGGCACAGGAAAAAGCAATAAGAATTCGTACAGCGGTACATACCCTCTGTCATGCGCTTTACAGTCGTTTTCAGGGTGTAGACGTAGACATAGATTTAGAGTTATCGAGTGGAAGCTCACTCGAATTTGAGATCATAATAGTTTAATGTTCTATTCGTTTTCAAACGATTGGCTTAAGTGTAGAAATGTCTTTTGTCCTAATGGTTTTGAGATAATCTTGTAGAATTTTTATTCAGTTAATAATTTTTGAAACTTCGTCTTTCCCTTTCGCTTCAGTATCAGCTTGTCAGTAGATTAGTTCCATGTTTGCGCAGCTATTACAGCTAAAGTTGCAACGGTAGACCAACATGTTAAAAAATTGTACTTTCGCAATACGCCATGGTCAGATGTAATACTGTAGGTACTACATAGCATCAACAACTTACAGTAGCAAAACTGAAGCAAACTTCACAAAGTTCACTTTTAAAGATTGCACTTTACATAACGCATGCCAATTTTAAAGACGTTGATGTTCATTTTCGGTTGTCATTAAAAGTTTTTGAGTGATTTCGTTCTGCAAGAGTACTTATTTGTCACTCAACATTTTCGTGTCCTTGTTCAAAATAACTCGCACCTCAAAGTGAATTGGACCCGCATTTCGAGGACGACGGTTCAAGCCCGCGTCCGGCTATCCTGATTTAGGTTTTCGGTGATTTTCCTAAATCGCTTAAGGCAGGTGGTGGTTCCTTCGGAAGGGGACGGCCGCTTTCCTTCCCTATCCTTCCCTAATCCGAGCTGGTGCTCTGCCTCTAATGACCTCGTTGTCGACGGGACGTTAAGCACTAATCTTCTCTTCTTCCTCCTCAAAGGGAACTGCACGTAGAGCTCTCGTGGAAATCTTTAAATTGATCCACAAAGGATCTTAGTTGCTAAGCCTATGGCTTGTACGACCTGAGACTATTTCCAGAACCCTCATTAGAGCGTCCTGGACTAAAGTTTAACAAAAAGTGTTTCGATGGAAAAGACTGAATTTTAAAATTTTTCCAAAAATTTCTATTAATATCACTCCTAAATAATCATTTTTCAGTTAGAAATTTTGTAGTGGACCAAATAGGTATAGTTTGAACAAGAATTAACACACCTTTCGAGTGAACATACACGTAAAATAGTGTACTAAATGCGCGCGTACTTTCTGGGTGAAATAACAGCATTAATACGGTACTGTGTCTCTACTTTGCGATCAAATAACGTGGCAACAATGTTGAACAAGATCTCACCTTGTACATACGGTATCTCTTTTTCCGTTTATAGTCTTGATACTGTTCTATGGTTACAACAGCGGTTTCTGTGGTAAATTTTTGTCGGCTTAATAAACTTAATATTAACATAAGAACTACAAGAGACATGTTTAATGACGACAACTGTTTTACCAAACATAGCCCTTGGTGTAGCACGGCAACGCATATTGATTGGAGACAACTGCCACATCGCTTGTAAATGCTTCTGCAGTCGTGGCAAAGAACATGGTGATGTTCGTAATCATAAGATACACTCCTGGAAATGGAAAAAAGAACACATTGACACCGGTGTGTCAGACCCACCATACTTGCTCCGGACACTGCGAGAGGGCGGTACAAGCAATGATCACACGCACGGCACAGCGGACACACCAGGAACCGCGGTGTTGGCCGTCGAATGGCGCTAGCTGCGTAGCATTTGTGCACCGCCGCCGTCAGTGTCAGCCAGTTTGCCGTGGCATACGGAGCTCCATCGCAGTCTTTAACACTGGTAGCATGCCGCGACAGCGTGGACGTGAACCGTATGTGCAGTTGACGGACTTTGAGCGAGGGCGTATAGTGGGCATGCGGGAGGCCGGGTGGACGTACCGCCGAATTGCTCAACACGTGGGGCGTGAGGTCTCCACAGTACATCGATGTTGTCGCCAGTGGTCGGCGGAAGGTGCACGTGCCCGTCGACCTGGGACCAGACCGCAGCGACGCACGGATGCACGCCAAGACCGTAGGATCCTACGCAGTGCCGTAGGGGACCACACCGCCACTTCCCAGCAAATTATGGACACTGTTGCTCCTGGGGTATCGGCGAGGACCATTCGCAACCGTCTCCATGAAGTTGGGCTACGGTCCGGCACACCGTTAGGCCGTCTTCCGCTCACACCCCAACATCGTGCAGCCCGCCTCCAGTAGTGTCGCGACAGGCGTGAATGGAGGGACGAATGGAGACGTGTCGTCTTCAGCGATGAGAGTCGCTTCTGCCTTGGTGCCAATGATGGTCGTATGCGTGTTTGGCGCCGTGCAGGTGAGCGCCACAATCAGGACTGCATACGACCGAAGCACACAGGGCCAACACCCGGCATCATGGTGTGAGGAGCGATCTCCTACACTGGCCGTACACCTGTGGTGATCGTCGAGGGGACACTGAATAGTGCACGGTACATCCAAACCGTCATCGAACCCATCGTTCTACCATTCCTAGACCGGCAAGGGAACTTGCTGTTTAAACAGGACAATGCACGTCCGCATGTATCCCGTGCCACCCAACGTGCTCTAGAAGGTGTAAGTCAGCTACCCTGGCCAGCAAGATCTACGGATCTGTCCCCCATTGAGCATGTTTGGGACTGGATGAAGCGTTGTCTCTCGCGGTCTGCACGTCCAGCACCAACGCTGGTCCAACTGAGGTGCCAGGTGGAAATGGCATGGCAAGCCGTTCCACAGGACTACATCCAGCATCTCTACGATCGTCTCCATGGGAGAATAGCAGCCTTTATTGCTGCGAAAGGTGGATATGCACAGTACTAGTGCCGACATTGTGCATGCTCTGTTGCCTGTGTCTATGTGCCTGTGGTTCTGTCAGTATGATCATGTGATGTATCTGACCCCAGGAATGTGTCAATAAAGTTTACCCTTCCTGGGACAATGAATTCACGGTGTTCTTATTTCAATTTCCAGGAGTGTATATCTACATGGCTATTCTGCAAATCACATTTATGTGCCTGGCAGAGGGTTCATCGAACCACATTCACAATTCTCTATTATTCCAATCTCGTATAGCGCGCGGGAAGAATGAACACCTGTAACTTTCCGTACGAGCTCTGATTTCCCTTATTTTATCTTGGTGATCCTTCCTCCCTATGTATTTTGGTGTCAACAAAATATTTTCGTATTCGGAGGAGAAAATTGGTGATTGGAATTTAATGAGAAGATTCCGTCGCAACGAAAAAAGTCTTTCTTTTGATGATATCTAGCCCAAATCCTGTAGCATTTCTGTGACACTCTCTCACCTACTTCGCGATAATGCAAAACGTACTGCCTTTCTTTGAACTTTTTCGATGTACTGCGTCAGTCCTATCTGGTAAGGGTCCCACACCGCGCAGCAGTATTCTAAAAGAGGACGGACAAGAGTCTTGTAGGCAGTCTCCTTATTAGGTCTGTAACATTTTCTAACTGTCCTGCCAATAAAACGCAGTCTTTGATTAGCCATCCCCACAACATATTCTGTGTATTCCTTCCAATTTAAGTTGTTCGTTATTGTAATACCTAGGTATTTAGTTGAATTTACGACTTTTAGATTAGACTGATTTATCGTGTACCCGAAATTTAACGAGTTCCTTTTAGCACTCACGTAGATGAACTCATACTTTTCGTTTTTCAACTACCACTTTTCGCACCATTCATATATCTTTTCTAAATTGTTTTGCAGTTCGTTTTGGCCTTCTGATGACTTTACTAGTCGTTAAACGACAGCGTCATCTGCAAACAACTGAAGACGGCTGCTCATATTGTCTCCAAAATCGTTTATATCGATAAGGAACAGCAAAGAGCCTATAACACTACCTTTAGGAACGCAAGAAATCACTTCTGTTTTACTCGATGACTTTCCGTCAGTTACTACGAACTGTGACCTCTCTGACAGGAAATCACAAATCCAGCCACATATCTGAGACGATATTCTATAAGTACGCAATTTCACTACGAGCCGCTTGTGTGGTACAGTGTCAAAAGTGTTCCGGAAATCCAGAAATACGGAATCGATCTGAAATCCCTTGTCAATAGCATTCAACACTTTAAGTGAATACAGAGCTAGTTGGGTTTCACAGGAACGATGTTTTCTAAACCCATGTTGACTGTGTGTCAATAGACCGGTTTCTTCGAGGTAATCAATAATGTTCGAACACAATATATGTTCCAAAATCCTGCTGCATATCGACGTTAACGATATGGGCCTGTAATTTAGTGGATTACTCCTACTACCCTTCTTGAATATTGGTGTGACCTGAGCAACTTTCCAGTCTTTCGGTTCGGATCTTTGTAGAGCGAACGGTTGTATATGATTGTTAAGGTTCGAGTGCTCCCTTAGGCATGGGTGTGTGTGTTGTTGTTTACATAAGTTAGTTTAAGTAGTGTGTAAGTTTAGGGACCGACAACCGCAGTAGTTTGGTCCCTTAGGAATTGACACACATTTGAACATTATGGGCAGGGCCTTATAATCAGCTCGAGATCTTAATGATCTAACGCGTCACTCAAACAGAATTTGGCACGATACCCCAAAGAAAGCAGGTGTTGACATGTGAAAATTACCGAACAATCAGTTTAATAAGCCACAGCTGCAAAATACTAACGCAAATTCTTTACAGACGGATGGAAAAACTAGTAGAAGCCGACCTCGGTGAAGGTCAGTTTGGATTCCGTAGAAATATTGGAACATGTGAGACAATACTGATCCTACGACTTGTCTTCGAAGCTAGATTAAGGAAAGGCAAACCTACGTTTCTAGTATTTGTAGACTTAGAGAAAGCTTTTGACAATGTTGACTGGAACACTCTCTTTCAAATTCTGAAGATGGGTAAAATACAGGGAGCGAAAGGCTATTTACAGTTTGTACAGAAACCAGGTGGCAGTTATAAGAGTCGAGGCACATGAAAGGGAATCAGTGGTTGTGTAGGAAGTGAGACAGGGTTGTAGCCTATCCCCGATGTTTTTCAATCTGTATATTGAGCAAGCAATGAAGGAAACAAAAGAAAAATTCGGAGTAGGTATTAAAATCCACGGAGAAGAAATAAAACTTTGAGGTTCGCCGATGTAATTGTAAGTCTGTCAGAGACAGCAAAGGGCTTGGAAGAGAATTTGAACGGAATGGACAGTGTCTTGAAAGGAGGATATAAGATGAACATCAACAAAAGCAAAACGAGGATAATGGAATGTAGCCGAATTAAGTCGGGAGATGCTGAGGGAAGTATATTAGGAAATGAGAGGCTTAAAGTAGTATAGGAGTTTTGCTATTTGGGGAGCAAAATAACTGATGATGGTCGAAGTAGAGAGTATATAAAATGTAGACTGGCAATGGCAAGGAAAGCTTTTCTGAAGAAGAGAAATTTGTTAACATCGAGTATAGATTTAAGTGCCAGGAAGTCGTTTCGGAAAGTATTTTTATGGAGTGTAGCCATGTATGGAAGTGAAGCATGGATCATAAATACTTTGGACAAGAAGAGAAAAGAAGCTTTCGAAATGTGGTGCTACAGAAGAATGCTGAAGATTAGATGGGTAGATCACATGACTGATCTGGAGGTATTGAATAGGATTGGGAAGAAGAGAAGTTTGTGGCACAACTTGACTAGAAGAAGGGATCGGTTGGTAGGACATATTCTGAGGCATCAAGGGATCACCAATTTAGTATTGGAGGGCAGCGTGGAGGGTAAACATCGTAGAGGGAGACCAAGAGATGAATACACTAAGCGGATTCAAATGATGTAGGTTGGAGTAGGTAGTGGGAGATGAAGAAGCTTGCACAGGATAGAGCAGCATGGAGAGGTGCATCAAACCGGTCTCAGGACTGAAGGCCACAAGAACAACAAGAACCCGCTCAGGATTACGTCCAACAACTCTATCAATCGATGGCACGCCGAAGAACTGCTTGCCTAAGGGCCAGTCGTGGACGAACACATTACTGACTTGCTCATTTTGTGAGTTCTTTCTGCTGATAAATCATCTAATTTTCCTGAAATTGTAATCGTATGTTTGTGTAATCGTGAACGTCACATATACAGATTTCCATCCTATTCGGATAATTCCTTCGTGGTGCGTCGTTCCTTTTTTCCTTTTTTAAATGCAGGATGGCCAACACTTTATTTCGTGGAGGTTGACTTGTTAGCAGCAAACTGTTGGAGTTACTTTGCCTGAGCCCTTTGACACGGCTCCACGTCGAGCTATTACGCGAGGCTGGCACGCAAGCAGAGAGGCGCCCCCGCTATCTGCCCCTGCAGCCCTGTCTGCCGGCTGCTGACAGCTGCCGGCGGCCCCGCCTCGCTCCTGCACTTCCGCGGCGCCTGGCTGCGCCGCCTTCAGTTGCCACCTCGCCTAGGAGGCTCCTTAATCTCGCACAGAGGCCTTTCGGCCCTTTGGCGCCGCCGCAGCCCGCCGCGACGAGGGCCGCCGTGAATGCGGAGGGCGAGTGCGTTCTTCACGCTGCGCGGCTACTCGGCTGCTGCAAAGCGGTTAGCGAAAACGCTGAGTAGCGCCGGCCCCGTCTAATGCCGTAATCTGCGCAGCCGCCGAGGGGCTTCTAAGCCGCCGGCGGACGACTTGTAGTCGGCCCGCATCGTTTGCCGCGGGCGACCTCAGCCTCGGGGCTCTGACCCACTGAACATGACGCGACGTCACGCACAGCTGTATTAGTCGGCCACGATATTATTGCGCCTGCCAGTGAAAGCGTTTTCGTCGGAATATCGTGAGATTTTATCGCGATATCGCACACGCTAAACCACTTGACAGTAGTGGGTGGTTGCAATTAATGTGCAGCTACTCACAGAGGTCAAGTGTGGGCTGTAATGTTCGCTTGAGAGCGAAACTAGGAATATATGATAATGTGGTAACGCGGAATTTCCAAGATGCTACTGCAGGCGTGTGTTAAATGACTGTGCCCAACGGAAAATCATAAACGCTAAAATTAAGATTTGCCCCTGTTTGACTACCCCCTAAAGAAGATCTTACGATTTCTTAATGCTCTTTAACATACAAATTCCAACCTAAACACAAATGAATGATTAAGGAAACTAATTACACTAAATGATAAACGTTCTTGCTTTCTTATACATTAATTGTACATTGAAAACAATCTTTATTACAAATGTTTATATTTCCTAACTAAAATTACTGATCCATTGAACAATTTTGCCCTTTTAATATGAATGCGCGATCTAATGTAAATAACCGTGCGGTTCTAGGCGCTTCAGTCTGGAACCGCGAGACCGCTACGGTCGCAGGTTCGAAACTTGCCTCGCGCATGTATGTGTGTGATGTCCTTAGGTTAGTTAGCTCAGAGCTGTTTGAACCCCTATGGGACTTAACTTCTGAGGTGATCAGTCACCTAGAACTTAGAATTAATTAAACCTAACTAACCTAAGGACATGACACACATGCATGCCCGAGGCAGAATTTGAACCTGCGACCGTAGCGGTCGCTCAGCTCCAGGCTGTAGTGCCTAGAACCTAAGTCCCATAGTGCTCAGAGACATTTGATTTCTAATGTAAATAACGTGAAATGACTGACATCGTCTATGTACCGACCACAAGAAGACACTACTTTTAAAGATGATCTACAATGGAGTGCAACGTCAGTGGAAATAAATGCTGTTTAGCCTTATACCCCATAATAAACCGAAGCAGTTAGCAATATCACAGTATGTACTGAGTCCGGTGCATCGGAGCGATGATTCTCGTACACGTCTGCTACGATGTAAGAACTCAAGCCACAAAATAATCTCTTTCAAAGAGTAGGACGGCTAAAGGCGGTCTTCTGACTACTATACTCTAATACTCTCTTTCTTGTGTTCTACAGACGAGAAACGCGAACTCCCTACCACAGTGACGGAGATCAGATAACGTCTCAACGTAAGTATAGGCAGAAGACGTGCTCTCAATCACTGAACACTGCGTACTAAAAGACGACTTCCAACCCGGAGGCGAAGCCCAGAATCGTATAAGTTCACAACAGCACAGTGCCTAACCGTTCTAACTATAAAATCTCGTGAGAAAAAAGATAGCAAGTCCGTCCGTACCAACAAGAAGCTGATATAGAGCGACCGTCACACACGGTAGCTCAAAACGGAAGACCGCGTCTCTCCAGTGCTGGCTTCCCAGCAAAGCTTGGCTCGCCACCCTCGTAATTCCGAAAACGAATCATATTCCCGAAACCAAGGACTATTCTCCCTCTCTCCAGATTCTTCCGAACGCCGACCACCCATATTTTCGTCTTTTGTCGTCTGGCGCGGAAAGTTTGCGAGGAAAAACCTATACTCGTACAATGGTACGCTTCTGAGTAGAAATCCTTGGGAATAACCCAGCCTGTGTGGTTTCCGAGGTGCCGCTTCTTCGTTCCTCTCACGTGCATCCAAGGTTTTCATCGTTTCCAAAGTATAATCCTTTCTGTTCGGCTACAATATCGGCTGGTCGCGACTATTGTGCTCCAGCGCTTAGGTACTACGATGTCCGTCTAGCTATTTCCTGTGTTTAAGCAGGACCAACACACCTGTGTGGGCCTTCAGCCCAGGGCTTCAGTTCCGCCAGCTGTTTCATTTCCATTGGCGTTCCAACTTCTACTAGAATAGGCAACCATTCATTACGCCGTTTTTATAATAAGGGCACTCCCTGACCTTTCATGCAATAAATGTTAACAATTATTACAGACGTAGGTGAGAGTGTCAGCCTCCTTTATATTCATATATACGATGTACAACCTATCACATGATACCTAACTGTGTTTGTAGATAACGGCAAAGTATGTGGATGAGGGCTTGTAAGGTGCGAAATTATAGCCACCTTACAAATTATTTACGCTGGAAAAAAATTGGGCGGTGTACAGCATTTCGTCAATGTCTCCGGTGCTCATTTTCAACAAATTGAGTAGGTGGCAGTTAATAATAAAATCAACATTATGCCTTTGTCACCTGTTTGACATTTCTGCCCACGTCCTAATCCTAATACATCACATATGGCAACATTTCTGAAAGTCTATCTTTCATTCACAGTTCCAGATTTGTACCTGGCGGCCAAAATTGGAATTTTTTTCACCGTTAATCAGTTCTGCATTAAAGCATTAAAAGATCTATCAAGTTTCGCTGTCATACGACAATTACAGCCCACACTGGACCTCTGTGAGTAGCTGTACTTTAACTATCAGCAGCCGGTATATCCACAACTGCCCTGAAACCATTCACAGTGCAATGCATTTCTCTTAGTCACCACTGCAATTGTTTGCTGTAAGGCCACCTTATATTCCCGGTATAGGCCACAGGAAACCAAGTGTCATAACAACGTTGTCGAGCAGTATCACGCTCTTGTCAGAACTTCGGCTCTTGCAAAGGACAGTGTTTGCCAACTGCGCTCTGGAGGCTAACTTTTGATGACCCATCTGTTCATGAGCTCTTATTGACTTGTGGTTACTATGGTATCATACTTCGTCTGATCAAAAGTACACGGACACCCTTACCTCATACGAAACTGATGACTGGATGCCACGAGAGGCGAGCCGCAACTACAAAAGTATTGTGTTTTCAGTAGAGAAGTAGTAACAGCAGAATGGGTCGATCAGGAGAATGCAGCGAACTGAAACATGGATTAGTCATTAGCTGTCTCCTGAGTTACGTATCAAAATGGTTCAAATGGCTCTAAGCACTATGGGATTTAACATCTGAGGTCATTAGTCCCCTAGACTTAGAACTACTCAAACCTAACTAACCTAAGGACAGCACACACGTCCATGACCGAGGCAGGATTCGAACTTGCAACCGTAGCAGCACCGTGTTTCGGGACTGAAGCGCCTAGAACCGCTCGACCACAACGGCCGGCAGTAACGTATTCATCAGGAACAGTTCAGTCCTATTAAAACATCGCAGTTCGACTGTTGGTGATGTCTCTGTGAGGTGGAAACGCGAAGGAACAACCACAGCTCAACCACGAACAGGCAGACCACATACTCTGACGGATAGGAACCGTCGAGCATTGTGGACGGTGGTCGTAAAAAATCGCACGATATCAGCGGCAGGGATCACTCGTGAGTTCCAAAGTGCTACCATCAGTCTCTATATCGCAACAACTGTGCACAAGGAATTAAAAAGAATGGCGTGCAATGGCCGAGCAGCTCCTCATGAAGCACACGTTTCTCTGGTCCAAGGTTTCTCAGACAGGATTTTGTGGAACATTACTGCTCCACCTGAAGTCAATAAGTGCCCCGCGAATTACTACTGATAACATGGCGGCCTTTGGTTCAAATGGTTCAAATGGCTCTGAGCACTATGGGACTTAATTTCTGAGGTCATCAGTCACCTAGAACGTAGAACTACTTAAACCTAACTAAACTAAGGACAACACAAACATCCATGCCCGAGGCATAATTCGAACCTGCGACCGTAGCGGGCGCGCGGTTCCACTATGGCGGCCTTTTTCCGGCATTTTGACAATACTAATTAATTTGTTAAAATTTTAATATGATTTCTGTGTTATTAGTTATAAGTGAAAATTGAAGTAATCGCTGGATAAAACAAGTTTTACTCATTTTTTTAAATTGTTAACCTACAAAAGAAGCAACTTGCAAAGAGAGAGTAGATACACAATTCTGAAGATTCCAACACACTTGAATCAGATTGGTTTGGAAAAGTCTACAAGGAACATGTTACGGTATAAAGTCAAGCGCCGGCACGCCAGTCGGGATCGATAGGCAAGAGAATGCTGTGAGCAGAAGTCAGCAATAGCACACTGAATGACCTCCCTTTATCTACATCTACATGATTACTCTGCAATTCACATTTAAGTGCTTGGCAGAGGGTTCATCGAACCACAATCATAGTACCCGTCTACCATTCCACTCCCGAACAGCGCGCGGGAAAAACGAACACCTAAACCTTTCTGTTCGAGCTCTGATTTCTCTTAATTTATTTTGATGATAATTCCTACCTATGTAGGTTGGGTTCAACAAAATATTTTCACATTCGGAAGAGAAAGTATGTGACTGAAATTTCGTCAATAGATCTCGCCGCGACGAAAAATGTCTTTGCTTTAATGACTTCCATCCTTTTTCGCGTATCATATCTGCCACACTCTCTCCCTTATTACGTGATAATACAAAACGAGCTGCCCTTTTTTGCACCCTTTCGATATCGTCCGTCAATCCCACCTGGTAAGGATCCCACACCGCGCAGCAATATTCTAACAGAGGACGAACGAGTGTAGTGTAAGCTGTCTCTTTAGTGGACTTGTTGCATCTTCTAAGTGTCCTGCCAATGAAACGCAACCTTTGGCTCGCCTTCCCCACAATATTATCTATGTAGTCTTTCCAACTGAAGTTGTTCGTAATTTTAACACCCAGGTACTTAGTTTAATTGACAGCCTTGAGAATTGTACTATTTATCGAGTAATCGAATTCCAACGGATTTCTTTTGGAACTCATGTGGATCACCTCACACTTTTCGTTATTTAGCGTTAACTGCCACCTGCCACACCATACAGCAATCTTTTCTAAATCGCTTTGCAACTGATACTGGTCTTCGGATGACATTACTAGATGGTAAATTACAGCATCATCTGCGAACAACCTACGAGAACTGCTCAGATTGTCACCCAGGCCATTTACATAGATCAGGAACAGCAGACGTCCCAGGACGCTTCCCTGGGGAACACCTGATATCACTTGAGTTTTACTCGACGATTTGCCGTCTATTACTACTGCGACCTTCCTGACAGGAAATCACGAATCCAGCAAAGGGCGACATACAAAATAATCAATGTTCTTCAGAACAGACAAATCGAAGTCTATGCTACATACAGATTCCATAACGACGTGGCTAATGGCGCTACTATCCAAGTGACTAATCTTAAAGCTGCCAGCGAAGTGGGCCGCCACTTCCTTCCAGGAAGACAGCGCAACAGCTGCGGCCCCTACGTGAAGAAGACATGAGCGCCGCGCCCGGCTAGTGGCGGCCCACTTCGCTAGGAGCTTCAAGATTAGCCACTTGGATAGTAGTGTCATTAGCCACGTCGTTGCGGAATCTCTATGAAGCACAGACTTGGATTTGTCTGTTCTGAAGAACATTGATTATTTTGTATGTCGCCCTTTGCTTGTGACCCATTTATCAAAGTTAAGTATCGCATGTTGTCTATTTGTAATGAAACTCATTAATACGAGTTGTTTGATTGCTTGTCTAGCGAACAGAGTAGGCAGGATTCCTAGACACAACAGGACAAATGAGTCGGGAGTGACCGTCGTTTCAATAGGTTGTTCTCGAAAATACATGACCGTGGATGGCTGGGCGTTGACTATCCTCATTATGCCAGAAATTGATACTAAATCGGCTCTGTCTGGGATGTCCCCTTGAATCTCTGATCAGCTGTTAAACTTCGGAACGTAACCAAGTTTAGATGTAACGGACCTTAGAAAACACTCTAGTGCTTTCCATCCCAGTTAGCCTACGCTGCCAGACAATCTCCTTATGGTTGATGACTCGGAGCATTGGATCCTGCATACGGCAGTGTCTCCTGCCGGTCGCTAATCATTCAGCCACCGTACGATCAGGTAACCCTCAGACTGTCCAAGCACATAAACGTGACTACTGTTTAGGTAACCACAGTAACCACTCACAGGCGGCAGGTGACGTCCATAGCCGTGGAGGGTACATGAATCGTGTCGGACGCGGAAAACGGTGCAGTCGTTGTAAAGTAGAGGCGGGGCAAGTTATCTGACGGCAAAAGGGAATAATTATTGGCTTTCGGGCTAGGGATGGAAGCATTTCTGAACCGGCTAAGTCTTTAAACTGTTCGCTTGCTGTCGTTAAAGTACACGACGCATGGCTAAATGATGCTACCAAAGCTGGCGCCGAGGCAGTTGTGTGTGTCACGGGTCATAGATTACAGGGGTGAACGACAGTTGTGAAGATGGGTACGGGCAAATAGACGTACAACTGATTAGGAGCTGACCGCCCAGATGAAACGAGAAGCTACCACCAGTGTCTGCTCACCGAGTGTTCAGCGAATATTGCTCCGTATGGCCCTGCGCGGCAGGCATTTCGTTCATGCACACATACTGAGTGCTGCACATCAGCAACGAAGGCTGGAGTTTTCACGCCAATAGAGCAACTGGACGTCGGCTGAGTTGCGACAGGTGGCCGTTTGACATGCCTCACGTTTTATGTTCCATCGGGGCGTGGCGTATACGGCGTGAAACGTCTGAAAGCAAACACCTTGCAACAGTTACGCTCTGGGGTTGTTTTCGTGGCCTTCCCCGGGTGATCTGGAAGATACAATGGATCAAAACGAGTATGTACTAGGGTTGGAACTTTAATAGTGGCAACTATTTATTTAGAGCTCGTAAAAAATAGATACGTTCAAATGGCTCTGAGCACTATGGGACTTAAAATCTGAGGTCATCAGTCCCCTAAAACTTAGAACTACTTAAACCTAACTAACCTAAGGACATCCCACACATCCATGCCCGATGTAGGATTCGAACCTGCGACCGCAGCAGTCGCGCGGTTCCCGACTGGAACGCCTAGAAGCGCTCGGCCACACTGAAAATAGATACGTGTTTCAAAGTTTTACTGACCTTCTAAGCAGTCATCAGCATTGTGCATAACCCGTTGCCAGCGATGTAGAAGTCGTAGGATACTCTTAGCAGTGCCAGTTGTGTTGACAGTTCGCGTTGCGCGATCTATTGCCCGACGAATTTGTAGCAGTTGTGAAGCGAATGCCGTGAAGTGTTTCCTTCAGTTCAGAAATCGAGTTGAAATTACAGGAGCTTAAGTCAGAGGAATGGTACAGCACTTAGCAGCCCCAGCACTCAGACAAATCAGTAACAGCTTACACTGTACGTGCTTGAGCATTGTTCTGCAAAATGATGGGCAGGTCCTGCAGAAAGTGTCATCACTTCTGTCTCTATGCTGTTCATTTTTAAGGCATCTTACGACCAGCCTAGAGACAGAAGTGATGACACCGTCATAGCCGTGTAGCAGCTTGTATCATTTGTTAATTGATTCCTCACCAATTTTAACTCTATTTCAAGCATCGCGCAGCAAGACTCGACTATGGTGTGCGTAAAGAACAATGTAAGTTCGTATCCAGTGGGTTAGAAAACAATGAAAATGCCTACATTGTGCTCCTGAGTCTGATGAGTCGGAAGGCTTCGACGTGATAACGATTTCGCGTAGCGCTTTGTAAGATCGCTAAATTGAGGAGGCCATTGGCAGCCTGCTGGGTGCTGGAGTCGTCGGCCGTATGGAGCAGAGCTGCTGAATCCAGAGTGTTAAGTGTAATTTCTCATAGCGATCTGTAGTTGCTGTGAAGAAACGTTTACCAGCAAGATCGCATTCAGTACTATTTATTGTTGATGGCCAGTTTCAACAGTTAAGACTGTCATCTGCTGAATTTAAAAAAATCTTGTTTTTATGTGTCCCGTTTCATTATAACTGTATTATACATGCCATTATGACGTTATACTAGGTATTATGTTGAAAACTTCACACAGGGTTGTGAAAAATAAAAACATGTTCGTCAGAAATAAGAACAATAAACTTAAAAAGCTCCTTGTATAACTAAAGATATCCACACATACTACATTCCACTTATGCTTGTTAGATGTTGAACTGCGTAAGAGTGATTAGGTTTTTATGAAGATCAGAAGATGACAGTCTTAAGTGTCGAAACTGATCATGAAGAATAAATTTTACATAATGCGATCTTATATATTAATAGTTTACCAGGGTGTCGCTGTTTTCTGGTTGGCAATTTAATGATTCACCGTGATTCGCGAAGACTTTCTTCCAGTACAGAAAGCGGAAAGAGTTGTGAACATCATCCTGCTGCTCGAGTGTGAATTCTGCATTTCTCCCTTTCCGGTTTGTCTAGACCACTGTTGCCCTTAGCAAGAGGCGGCTTACACCAGAGCGTATTCCGGTTGTTGTTGTGGAGATTATGGTCGGAAACAGCTAAGAGCCACTTGGAGGCGGTTTCGCGAACTGCTAGCGGCGTAATTATTCCAGTCCAGTGGCGGCATTTCGGAATCTTCCTGAGACTAGTTAGACAGCTACAGAGCATTTAATCATTGCCTGCAGTAGTGAGAAGTTTTAACCCTCTCGCACCGGTCAAAGCGAGGCTGGCGGCCTTTATTTAGACTGATTTTACAAGTGCACCAGTGCGGAGAATTAATTCGAGTCTGCCAACAAACGCTTCCTGGTAAAAGTGAGGATCAGCACGTCACGCAGTTTTTTCTGCGAGTCACACATTAAGAGAGATTGGATTCCGGCCGAAAAATGGAATATTGTAAGGGAAAACACAAATTTTATGATACATACCGGGCGGTTATAATTAAAATGCAGCTACTCGCTGATATGTCCAGAGTGGGCTGTAGTTATCGAATGGGAGCCAAACGTGGTAGATATGCCAATGCATCAATGCGGAACACATTTAGCTCGAAAAATGTTATTTCCAATTTTGCCCACCAGGTGCAAATCTGGCGCTGTGTATGCAAGAATGACGTATAAAAGTGTTCCTTTATGTAATGGATTAGGAATGGTACGTGAGAAAAGTTAAAGTCAGACAAGTGAGAAAGGCATAATGTTGACTTCATTGTTATCTGCTGCTTACTCAGTTTGCTCAGTTTGAGAAGTCGAGACTTCGACGAGACGCTACATCCGCAAAATGACGGGATCAACAGTTCCGGTGATATTTGAGCAACGTTTTCCTGTATATTGGCCTCCAGATAAAGCAGCGACCGCCGGCAGGAGTGCCCGTTCGGTTCTAGGCGCTACAGTCTGGAACCGCGCGACCGCTACGGTCGCAGGTTCGAATCCTGCCTCGGGCATGGATGTGTGTGATGTCTTAGGTTAGCTATGTTTAAGTAGTTCTAAGTTCTAGGGCACTGATGGCCTGAGAAGCTAAGTCCGATAGTGCTCAGAGCCATTCGAACCAAAGCAGCGACCGAACGTGTTCCTGGTAAAAGCGTTCTTTTACATATCGCCAGGGCACAAAATTACGTCGATTCAGATAGGTAATCTTGTACGCCATGCATCTCCAAAGCCTCTACAAGTAACGCGTTCGTGGAAGGTTTCATTAAGCAGAACTTTCATTGGGTGAGCGATATGAGGTGTTGCGCCATTTTGCATGAAAACAGTGGTTTCCACTCAGTTGCGCCCTTCCAAAGCAGGAATCACATCTGCGCAAGGAGGTCTCAAGGACGTGCAGTCGTCACGGTACACCTGTGTGTATTCTCTTCAAGAAGAACGGAACTAGAGGTACGGTGCTTGTGAATCCACACCACATAAGCGCGAGTTCATAACACAGTCAACAGTACCTCAAAATCATCGTTCTGTGTATTCAGTGCACCCTGTAGTGTAAAATGTGCATCGTCACTACATAGAATATTGTCTCGTCACATCACATCTCCGATTCGTGCCAGAAGCCGAAGAGGAAATCCAGAACGTTGCTACGGATCATGTGGTTTCAGTTGCTGCACCGTCTGTATGTTGTACAGGTAGCAGAGTTAACAGACTGACCATCACCATGAGGTGGACACTGCACGAGCAGTAGCACCACCCGGTCCACGAGCTTACTGGTCAGTTACAGCAACACGTAAGACTGTTTCGCTAACGGCGCACGGACTCTCTTTTCGGTAGCCCTACTGTTCACTCACGTTGTGGCAAGTCATATGACGGTATGGATGTCGTGCTCTCATATAGTTACTGTACGGCGCCACGTTTACAATTGGTGGCAAAAACTGGCACTAATTTTTTTTTTTCCAGCGTAGATCGGTTCCTTTTTAACGCGTTAGCATATATACCAAGTTTCGCTGTGATACGATGATTAAAGGTCACATTGGACCTCAGTGAGTAACTGCACTTTAATTATAACCACCTGGTAAGACACTTCCGTGTTTATTATCGTGAAACGTTTCTTGTTTACCTCGTTGTGATTAGTGAGGAACGTCATATCATTGAAGAACATACGTACAAGCACTTCCTTACCAACATACCACTTTTTAAAAAATAGATGCCAGTATGTGTATCATTCCGTCTCAGACATATAGAGCTGTTACAGGAATATTCAGTGAAAAAACCCCGAGTGTTGGATAGTACGGAATGTTGCAATAGTGGTCTACCCTCAGGTCCGACTATCCTTGCTTTCTTCGAGGAGGTCACAGCACACATTAAGACTCCAGAGTCTAATATCACTACGTTCTCTTGTTTCTGCTCTTGAGGAAGAATTGTCTGCAGCGCTCCACAGACATCCAAGTCATCTCATTGCCAGTGTTCGCAACAGACTTCAAGCCGTCATAAAAGCAGAGGATGGGCACACACCATATTAATCTCCACTAACAGGTGTACGTATACTGTCTATCAGATATTGTATAAGACACTTAAAAATTAATTGATGTTACTCTCTGGGCTTTTCTGTACCCGGCACCAATGACAGAAGTGTTGGCAGGGAAATAACTGGAATTATGTTATACTCAATAATACATACACCATAAAATGCCAGTAATTTTGTTGATAAATGGTGCTTCACTGGTAAAACACGCTTAAAGCGCAAAATAACGCGACTCCTGCTGCCGTTGAAATTCACGACCATCAATTGCCTTAAGAAATAGCATGTGGCAGGGAGAGAATTTCTGCTGACTGAAAGATGCGAATGGCACTTCCTCATCCAGAATCCGTTTGTAAAACGTCAGGTACCACCATGCTGACTGCAAATCACAGTAGCACAACTACCTCTGCTTAAGGTAGTCACTTTTAGTTTCCCTACGTCGCATGCTGTTACAGCCTTCCGTTTCGATATGTATTTAACAAATGCCTGCTAGTATCTGGTGTGTGTACAAAGTTTATCAACGTAAAACTACGTACAGTGTTCCACTAGAATCAAGATTGAGCTCATTGTACCGTTGCAGTGCGTCGACGCCATTTCTTCGGCGTTCCTCACACTCAAGTAGCATTTTTAAATATCCAACTGCTCCTCACTGATGTACGACTCCCTTGGCGTAGAAAGTTTTTTCGCAAATGAGGTAAGATGTGAGCCAACCCACGTTCGATTTCCGACGAAGCAGAGGCATTCGAGCTGCCAAACATCCGGCCGCACCTGCAGTGAAAATACACATTTCGACGAAAGATGGTAGCTTAAATATGAGGTAATTTTTCGGTTTCTCGCGTTATATATGATCAAAATTCTTACGAACTCCGCATTTCAGGTTTCTAGTATTGCTAGAGCAACTTTAGTTTGATGATCACACACGCAGGCGTTCTAATAGGCTGACGCCTTATGTAATTTTCTGCGTTGACGTTTCCAACGCTGGCAAACGTAATAAAAGGTTTTATGTAAGTTTTGGGAGTGTGG
Source organism: Schistocerca gregaria (assembly GCF_023897955.1). NCBI lineage: Eukaryota > Metazoa > Arthropoda > Insecta > Orthoptera > Acrididae > Schistocerca > Schistocerca gregaria. The sequence goes on from NC_064921.1 coordinate 542,452,646, forward strand.
TTCAGACTGGGGGTTTTACAGGCATGAGATCAATATAACAATTAATTTATTATATATAAAACTGTTCTTGATAACAGACCCGAAATACGATAGAAATGAAACAAAACTTAATCTGCAGCCCCGCATAGTTTCTGTAAGCAGGTCTTAGATAAGGGTATACAGTTAAAATGCCTTCAGTGTAATAAGCAGATTTAAAATCAGACCTCTGTCCCGGCCGACAGAATTGGGCAACAACGGTAACAATACAAATAGCCACCGGCCACAGAGTGTGCAATAGATACAAGTATTGCAATTAAGTGTAAGATACCAAAAAGAACTCTCAGCCTTAATTAAGCTGATGTACATATTACATAACTAAATATTGGTGTACTACTGCTGCCATCATCAACTAGCTTCTATGACAAGCTACCACCAACACTCTGCAAAACTATCTATGCATATATCTCAGTAAACTCCTATACAGTAAAACATACAGATCTCACATACAGAGCAAATAACAAGGTAAATTTCTTTGTAAAAGAAAACACACACGTTCACAGTGTAATGCCAAAAGGATCACTTAGTTTGTAATACAATCCATCAGGCTTGTGGTGGTGTAGTTTAGTAGTTTTAAATGAATCTCGCTTTCAGAGAACACAACCGCATGTACACCGTTCCACCATTATTTGTCACACAGCAACCACAGGCTTCTGTGCTTAAAATTGGTTGTTAAGTAGTACACTTAATGCACCTGTTGTACTCAGCACTGCACACCGCACTGAATCACCCAGCCATCAGGACGCAACTGTCAGATACTGAAGCACAGCCAAAACCTCTGTCTCCACTGTAACGGCCGTCCTATCATCCAGGGAGAGAAAACACCCACTCCACGAAGTTGGTGTGTCCTCACACCGGCCAGGTCCGTGCTAACCGTTAGTGACGTCCCGTCAACAGTTCCGCAGCGAACCAGCTTGTAGAGGCTTCCCGTACTTGGCTATGCAGCCTCTGCTTCATTCCTGGCCGTCCAGCATCTGACCACTGGCTGTCTCTCATTCCGACTCTTGTGCTGGACAACCCAAGGCTCCCAGACCGCTGCCCATCTTCAAGTGCAGCCTGAGCCATCAGCTCCGGCCACCGTCTCCAACTTCCCGCGCTGACTGTTGACGAGACGCAGACTGTTTGATCGCAGACCGGGTGCTGCCTTCCAGGAGATTTCCACGTTCGTAGCGTGTACCACATGGGAAGCAACGCAGGTGACTGTTCACTCTCGTATCGCGCCACGAACCCCACTGGCTGTGCTCCCTTAACAAGCGCTGGAGCTGGTGCTATAGCAGTGGTAAAGCGGCCGTCTGGGCGCGGCAGGAAAGTAGACTTCACACAAGTTACATATTCATGCTACAAACGGTAATTCATATTTACTCTAGAGTATGATCTAGTTGCATAACGTAAGTGCAGACTGTAAATTATTGACTGCACTCTTTGACATAAATGGAGAACGTCGCACTACTAAGGAATTATTATGATGGGCGTAAATCGGTAGATGCGACGTTTATGTACAGGCAGACAAGTGATCACAGTTTCAAGAAAAAGGGAGCTGATTTATTAAAGAAAAGGAGCTTTGAGCAAATCAAAACGCACTGGTCTGCCTCTGGTATTTACGCAAGCAGTTATTCGGCTTGGCGTTGATCGTCAGGGTTGCTGGATGTCCTCCTGATGGATATAGTACCACATTATGTTCAGTTGACGCGTTATATCGTCAGAATACCGACTTAGTTGGAGGGACCTACCCATAATGCTCTGAACGTTTTTGACTGGGAGCTATCCGGTAACCTCGCTGGCCAAGATAGGTTTAGCAAACATGAGGTCAAGCAGTACGAAGTCTCCTCGTGCTGGTGGCGATTATGTGGCGGGGATGACGTGCTATGAACGGCAACATAACGAGACGTAGAATATCGTCGATGTACCGCTGTGCCGTTTCGGTGCTACAGATGACAACCAAAGCGGTTCTGCTACGAAATGAAACCATCACTCCTGGACGTCGAGCCTTATGACGGGCGACACTCAGGTAGATATCCAGCAGCTGTCCGCGTCGTCTCCGAAGACGGCCTGGAATCTCAATGGCTGGAGAAGAACTGTCTTTAATGATGAGTCCTGCTTCGAACTCAGCCCCAGTAAAAAGCGAAGACGTCTGGAGACGCCCCAGACAGCAGTGAAACACCAAGCAGACTCTCGCCCGACCACCAGGAGTTATGGTTTTGGGTGTTTGTTGCCATTCGTGGCAAGCCATCCTGGGCTTACATTTCAGCAAGATAATATCCGCCCCCACAGGGCGAGAGTTTCTACTGCTTATCTTCGTGCTTACCAAATCTTATCTTGGCCCATTACGCCTTCCCAACTGAGAACGTTTGTAGCACTCTGTGGAATGCCTTCCAAGATTTTGACGGTCTAAGCCGCCAATTGGACAGAATTTGGCACTATATCCCTCAGGTGGACATACAAAACTCTGTCGATGAATGCCAAGCTGACTAACTGCTTGCATAAGAGCTGGAGGTGGACGAACTCGTTATTGACTTGCTCAGTTTGCGAAGCTCTTCAATAAATCATCAAATTTTGTTGGATATTTTAATAATTTATTTTTCTGGGCATGTACATCACATCTACCGATTTCCGTCCCATTCGAATAATTCCTTAGTGGTGTGTAGCATTTTTTATTTATTCATTTATTGCCTTAGAGTGCATTTACTAGATAGTCAACGTGTATAACAGATCGATCGCATATTTAACATCCATATTCCAGTATATACTACAAGTACCATCTTTTTCAGCAGTCTTATTAGACGTTGTCATTACCAAACAGAAACAGTGTCTACGAAGGAGACCTGCCTTATTCAACCACAAACTCGTTTGGAGCATTTTGCTGTGAGACTGAGAAGTGTATGCACCTGTCAGGAGGAAGTTCTTGCTTTAAACACTTCATGCTCTGCTTTACTTTTCTAGGTGTGACTCCACTGGATGTTTCAAATGAAGCTCGCAGAAGTTTTATGTAATTATTTGTTTCCATCTCGTGTTCGAAGTCTACATGGTACAAGGAGCTCGTATGTTTCATCATACAGACGATATTATTAATGTCGATTAACAGGTTCATAATGAAGCACGTAAAATTACCCAGTGTGACCATACGAAAAGTACCATGTTGGTCCAGTGCAACCAAGACTAATCTCCCATTCATGTCGCAAGCAAGGTATATTCTTTTGAGGAGACTAACATGCAGCTCATCGATTGGTCAGCAAAATCATTTGACTTAAACCCAACATAATATTTCTGTGTGGAAAGGAAGCAGATACCGAGACAGAGCTGACCACGAGGATTCCCAGGGACAGCAAGTGCCCATTGTGATTGTGTGCTTCGTGCTTAACAGAAGTTCTCAACGAATGCCGCATTGGCTACACGGTGTGGTGGGACTTGTTTCAAATCCTAACCGGCTTTTCAAACCAGCTCAGTTAGATCTCTTCAGGGGTCCACGCGTGAACTTTATTTCTTGCGCGTAAACTTCATTGTACAGAAGAACTGAAGTATCAGTTTTATGAAACACTTTGTGATGCCTGAGTTTGAAATTTGGCTCAAATATGCGTATAACATTCCTTTGCCATGGTGGAAAAGCGTGGCGCCCTGCAAGGTCACCCTCGGGCTCGAAGATGATACAAACAACAAGATGTCGATCCTTGCGAAAAATTTCATGTGTCGTGTCAGGAGGGTTAATGATTTGACATTGATACCAAATTTCACCAAAAATCTGCCCAACACCACTGTGGGCGTGGCACACGATCGGAAGATCGTCACACTCCCTCTTACCATGATTTAGCCACTTCTTTTGACGCGTCTGTGATGGATGAAAAGTCAGAACCGTCATGCCCAAAGTGGAAATCACGCTTCTTTCTTATGAGTGATCGAGGAGAGTTTTCCAGACATACCACGGCTGAGAATCGGCTCGAAAAGGCTGCCGGGAGCCGGGAGTAACATAAAGGGCGTCAATGAAACTACCCCTTTCCCTGGGACGTTGATTCCCACACATTTGATGGTAGAAAACGACAGTTCGCAGTGAGATAAGCCACACGAAGACGTTCTTCACAATTTTTGTCACTGCGGACATCCTCGGCCGTTTCAGCCCTTCTGCAAGGGCAATATATGTCCGCATCTCTGTCGAATATCATCGCACCCACTTGGAGCACAGCGTGACAGCAACTTCCGCTCTTGAGTACAGGTTGGAACCACTAGGAACCGTTCAAAACCAATCGACGATATTGAACGTGATCTGAACCAGCACAGGATGCTTATTCTTCTTCATCCTTCCTATTTCGTGTCCTCCTGTAGCATGATCAGAGGAGGATGTGACACTGACACATGCGCGACGAAAATGTTAACGGGTCCTCTAAGACACTCATTTCGGTAAATGGTAGCACCTGCCCTCCTTTACGCAGTTTTTTAAAAATGTACCTGTACGAACAGAACCTGTGACTACGTCCTAGGTGCTTGCAAACCAGCAACCTCTTGCACAATCAGCGATTCTGGTTAGTATACTGTCAGACGCAAGAGCAACATTGTAGGGGAAAACAGCTGCAGTGTGTCCTGCCTCGTTATCGGTCATTTCTAAAATTCACATTAAAGATGGGCTTGCGCCACCGAGTTTTTTGCACGACTGGGGGGGGGGGGGGGGGTGGAGGGAGGTACGGGGTTAGGGGGAGGGTCTCTTCAGAGGGACCCTTTGCCGTTCTATGCACTCATGTCTCAATCTCAATGTTACAACTCCCCCCACCCCTCTTCCCCTGATGACGCCGCAACAGGGCACGTAATAGGAGCTCTGAAAAAGTATAAGCACCTTTTGTCATTTCGAATCACTTTAAAATTTCGTCGAATGGTTTTAAATGGTCCCTAACGGTTACAACCTGCACACAAGATCAAAAATTGCTGTTACGCTGCGCTCCAAACGATTTGAGTTCACGGTAGATGGGGATGAAATCTCATGAAGCCCTTAGACGAGGGATAAAAGGCCCGAGGGCGTAGCAGTATCAAAATTATGAAAAACATCTTCGTATTGCTTATCGCACTGCGGACTGGAGTTTTCAACCACGAAACATATGGGGATCAACGCCCCAGCGAATCGGGTTGTTTCATGATCACCCTTTATTCCCCCGCTGCGACCTATTCGTGCCGATTCTCAGCCGGAGTACGTGTCGGGTGTTATACTCGGCCACTCTTAAGACAGCCGCTTTATTTCAACGCTGGGCATCATTGTTCTGACTTCTATCCACCACAGAGGTTTCAAAAGAAGTGGTGAATATTGGTAAGAGGGCGTGAGACGATCTTCCGATCGTGCGGCACGTCCACGGTGACAAGAGGCATAATTGTCAACGTGACTTCGTTAAGCCACCTAACACGTCACATGAACTATCGAGATGTGTGACTCTTCTTTTTTTTCGTAAGTGTCGATATTTTGCTATTTGAAGCATCGTCGAACCAGAGTGGGACGTAGCAGAGCGCCAAGCCTTTGCAGCATAACAGAGGAAGGTTGTACGCACCTTTCACCCAAATTTCAACTATTGGAAATTACGAGGTTTCGAAAAAAGTGATCTGTTCAGTCTGTCGCGCATTGTATTTAAGGTGCGACCGTGATGGTCTAGCTGTCCTGGAGGTCCTCCTTTCAATCCCGGATAGGAGTGGGGATTTTTTTCAGTCTCTTCAGAACGGCCCCATGTCTGTTCAGACTGTTATCAAACTAAGTTGCGAGGATCTTTTCCGAGGATAAAAGACGGCTGAGGCGAGAGATGTGCCAGCCTCCCCCTCCTCCTAGTGCTACGGCAAACGAAGGGCTGCACTCTACCTGCAGTCAAGCCAGAAGTCTGTTCACAGACTGAGCGCCGAAAACATTACTTCTCTCTCTCTCCCTCCCTCTCCCTCTCCCTCTCCTTCTCTCTCTCTCTCTCTCTATCTCTCTCTCTCTCTCTCTCTCTCTCTCTCTCTCTCTCTCTCTCTATCTATATCTATATCTATCTATATATATATATATATATATATATATATATATATATATATATATATATATATATATATATATATATATATATAATTTAAGATCAATATGCACTCTAATTCGCACAACAAAATGCTTCTTACACAAATGAAGTACCCCCACCTACTGCCATTTTATTGCTTTAAACTGTGAAAGTTCGTCGTTTAGGCTTACTTAGACTTAGTTCCTCCAACGCTAAGTTGCGTGTCGGGCAGAAAGTTTCCTCCGCTGAACTCAACCGGCTGCCAGGTTTAATGCTTCCTCCCGGTTCACGCCCATGCACTGAAGGTCCTTCGTACCTTCGTACAATTTAGTTGCAGGTGTTAAGAAGTGTTACTCTGTGTATTCCTAAGTCGGTTTCCACAACAGTGCTGATTCGGGGATTCTTCCATTGCTTGTTCTAATTTTTTCCTCAAATCTTTATTTATGGTCCCTATCATCGTTTTACCTTCAACGTACTACATCCCAATGATTTTTGTAGTATTTTGATTTTATTGCATTTCAACTATCACTTTGTATACCAGTACAGTTAACTACTTCTTCTATTATCAGGGCACTGCAATCAGTTTCCGTACTGCATATCGCTGTAGTACAGCGTACGTCTTTTAATCGGAAGGACGGCAATTAAAACTTTTATCGAATAACGCAGATTTAAGTTTCCCTCTGTCTCATGACAGTTATCGGAGTGATTTCGCTGAAACGGTTTTGAAACTGAGCTGCGCTCCATCGTGTGCTGGACATTAACCCAAATCTTCCTTCCTTCCTTCGTGACTTGGTATAAGTCACCGAAGAGAAAACAAATGATAAACATCTGGTGTATTCTAATTGGTTTCTGAGGCACAGATATTGCGATCTGTGATGAATCTGAACAAACAAAATTATCAGATCATTACTTATTGTCTCTTATTGTTAATTTGCGATGAAAACCCATAACACAGTTAAGCACAGAGCTGCGTTTTTAGACGGATGGTGTAATGCTATTCAAAGATAATGAGTGCTCTCTTCTTTAAAATACACACTATAGTTTAAAAGACTGTCGAAGAATTGTTTATTTCTTGAAGTCGTTGCCATAGACTTCCATACTTATCGGAGAGGAGTAAAGTGCATTTCAAGGTCCTGGAGAGGTCTAATTGTCTGATTGTGATTATCTGTAGTGATCGCGCGCAGTGCTTGGAGACCAGGGGAACATTCTCTAAGGATTCCGTAAACAGCTTCAGCTAGAAACGTTCGATGGGCGTCCGGAAATGATTTATAGGAGCGTTGTTTCACAAATGCCGTTCAAACTAGGAGCACGTCCTCTCGTAGATCGATGGACTGACTCTGGAACACCACGCAGATGCTAGCTGGCGGTTGTGAACAGTGTGTACAGCGAAAGGATAGCACGTTTTGTTGTTAATTAGAGAAAGCTATGGACAAGATTAAAGGTGACTGTCATAGACAAAGGTGAAACGCATGGTTTTTGGGGAAGGATTAAGACGAAACAAGAGATAAAGCCTAGTCATAAACGTTAAGCCCCTGTGTGTAGTCAAGAAACTCCTGTTTATGGGACAGATCTTAGCTAGCAGTAACGGAATGATGAGCAAAGTTGATATAACTGCAATTCATCGTTGAGCCACACCCGTCAGATTCACCAGATATCGCTCAAACTAGTTGTGCTTTATTCAATAATGTGAAGGACGCGATGTGGGGTATAACGTTTGGCAACAATGAAGATCTGCAGGCAGTTGTTGACGAGTGGGACGTAGTACCCACAAACAGTTGTTCCGTGACACAGTTGCGAAGTTTCCTCACTCTGAATACTCCCAGATCACAAGTAAATGTTACTTAATTTTTTTTTATTTGAACATGTAACTTTGGACACAAAATGCTGCTGTTTCTGATGCAGTAGAACAAAAGAAAATAACCGTTCTCCAGAAATTCTTCTTAGCTGTGTGGAAGAAAAGTGTGTCACAAAGAAATGTTCTTCAACGAAACGAAAGTAGATTCTTGAGAGCATAGACTTCGTTCTCTTGACCAATGAAGAATCTACCTTCCAAACGAAGTATGTATTTAGAGTTCTATCTCACGAGCGGTACGACTTGCCCACGGCGCAGAACACCAAGACCCGAAGCACAGGTCGCGACAACGCAGCCGTCCGTATGGCGAAGGCGAAGGTCGATCCGAGGTGGTGCCCAAACTGCGATAGTACATCAGTTGCCGGCTGGAGAAGGGGCTGGCCCTAGCCGGCTCCACGCGGGCTCAAATACTTGCGAGACAGAAGGTGACAATTTTCGTATTCGCTATCGTAGTTTCGGCGGATGCAGCGAGACATGTACGTCTGGAGCGAGCCCAGTTGCTCTCTTCTGCGCCTTCTGGCTGGTTACCAGAAGGCCCTCTAGAGGCTTGGCCGCATACCGCGGAAACCTGCCTTAACGCAGGGGTTGATCTGACGGCAACCCGCTAAGTGTAGATGCGTTACCGGCTGGCGCTCCGAAGGCGAAGGCGAGAGACTCGACAGAATACATTGAGACATACCGTTTACACTGACTCATGATCATTAACAAACAATGCGCAAAAAGCTACTATTGTTAATCATTCCCGAACGCCCCTTGTATATACCCTGCTTCGTTAAAACGGATGTGGACAGTAACTAAACTAACGAAGTAATCAGCAATGATACTCCACAAACTGTTCTATGTGGAAAGGCTTGCTCCACGAAACTGTTGGGCTCTTCATCTATACTAATATGGGAACTGTGACTACTGACTTCGGCGCACGCGGCGCTGGTTCAGTTTTCCGTAAAGTACGAGTTTCTGGATTGTCATTTGCCTTGCGGCTGGTTTTGACTGCATAGTCCTCCATGCTTCTATGTCTTCTGCATTCATCTTCATTCTTTGGTACCCTCCTTGTGACTTGCTGACATCAACCAGCATCTGGAACCTTCTTCTGCCCTTCCCTCTCTTTCCCGGAAAGAAACCTTCAATTGCCTCTACTAGAAGGCAATCTCGTCTTAGATTCTGATCTATCCAGTTTTGTTTCCTGTTCTTCACCGTCAGCAGCATCTTCCGTTCTTCTCCAACTCTCCTCAGCACTTTTTCATTCCTCATTTTATCAGCCCAGCTGATCTTCTCCGTTCTACGTCATATCCATATTCACAAGCTTCAATTCTCTTCTCATCCTGTTTTCTCAAAGTCCACGTTTCTGCTACATACAAGGCCATGTCTCCATATTAAGCGCTTAACCAGACGCTTCCTTAATTTCTTGTATAAACAGCTACTTAGGCATCTTCTCTGGTTTGAAAATGCCTCTTTCGCCAGAGCCATTCTCACTTTGATATCTTGTTGGCAATCCATGTCTTCTTTACTCCAACTTCCCAAATACTTTAATACTCTTACCTGTTCTATTATTCCTTACCCCAACTTATATTTCACATTTCTTTTCTTTAGGCCAGTGACCATGCTTTTGGTTTTCTTTTTATTAATTTTCATACCATATGCTGCACAGGATTTATTCACGTCGATTAGCATTTGAGTCAGTGTCTCTTGATTTTCTGCGAGGATCGCCATGTCAACTGCAAATCATATACATTAAGTTTTCCGCCTACGTATCCTGACGCCTCTTGTCCCATCCAAACAGCTTTCCAGTACTTCCTCCAGACATATGTTAAATAAGATGGACGAGAGACAACAGCCTTGTCTAACACATCTCCCAATCTTGCTATCTTCAGAGATCCCATTCCCTATTCGTTCCCGAGCTTTCAGATTCAGGTAAAGATTTGCGATCAATCTTCTCTCCTTCCACTTTACTCCCTTCTTTTTCAAGAAATCTAACAGCTTATCCCACTGCACTCTATCAAAGGCCTTTTCGAGGTCTACGAGGGCAGCATACACTTCTTTGCCCTTTTCTATGCATTTTTCACCGATGGTTCTTAGAAGTCCTATGGCATCTCGTGTTCCCTTTCCCCTTATGAAACCATATTGTTCTTCACCAAGTGTTTCTTCCAGCGTTCCATACAGCCATTATATGGAATCTGTCACTAGTAGTGCAATTATTCATTCACAAATTTCTTAATGCCTAACATTGTCCGCTGTAGAAAGGTGGTGGGTACCGTCACAGGTCATTTAGTGTCCATCACATGCGTTTTATTTTTTCTTTATTTTTTTTTTTTGTTAAAGAAATAATATGCTACCTACTCGTTGCGCTGTCTTCAGTTTCTCCTATAATGTTTTCCAGTTCATTAGAAACTGTGTTTCTTCTGTCATTCCTATACAACAGGAATATTAGGAAGAGGAGCATGTTAACGCAGTGTGCCGAAGTCACACGTCTCTGATGCATGAAAACGTCATAAGATTTTTTGCTCAAAACCCTCAAATGACACCTGCTACTAACTTCGGTGATGACATACTCAGTATGTGCAAATAGTCCTACTGCGCAAAACATGCGAAATTTTTTTTAAAAATATCTATATCTTGGAAACAGTCAGTAAGATAACTAACATGCAAGCCTGTTTCTTACGAAATGGTGCACAGAGTCGCCTCTTGTCATATTCGTGTTCTCTTCAGAAAAATCTTGCATAACAATATTTTGTTGAATCAGTATAAGCATTCATTGACCTGCTTTAGACAGTCACAATGTGAGATCTCTGTAACATACCAGCTGTTTGCATAATAGCGAAAGGTAAACTGCGTCATCACTCTTTTGTCAGCGTGAAGATGTAGAGTTCTTGAATTATGTCAGGACACAACGTAAACAAAGAGTGTGATCGTTTGCGCCTCTCGTGTGTAGCGTTCCATTAGCCACGAAAGAATGATTGCTTGTATATTCACGCAGCACCGCCACACGACTGACGATCCTCTTGGTGTATACCGGGTAATTCCGTGATGATGTAACATACTTCCAGGGATGATGGAAAAGGGTAAATGTATCACTTTGAGGTAAAAGGCCCTGGTCTGGAAACTACCGATTCGGAAGTTATAAGCGAAAATCGTTCTGGTACCTCTGACAGTGGAATTCTTCTACTGCAAGTTTTCTGTTTTCCATATTTTGCGAAGAGCCAGTATGGACCAAAATAAAAGAAAAATATCCAGTGAGCATGGGCCGTAAAGTTCTTTTCTTAAGATCTGTGAGCACTTGTTCATATTTTCTCCTGAAAACACATCTCTTCTATTGAACGGTTCTCATAGCACGTTTTAGAGCCCATGGTTAGCACTGTTTCTCCACAGAATCACGCTATGTAATGAACCTCGCTTATAACTTTGTACCAGATACCCAGATTCTGACTCAGTAAAAACATTTTAAATCGCACGTCAGATGCTTCCACATTTTATATTTCTGCGCATCTTTATAGTCGTCATAAGGCATCTTAATAAAAGTGTACAGTTAATTCTTTAAAGACTACATCTGCAAATTATAACTGAAACTTGCTTATAGATAGTGCTTCCCTTTACGGAGGTGTTTTATTTGTAGTTTGGTGAATAAACAAGCTTTGTTTTGTATTTATGTTGTAATTTTTTCTACACACTTAATAACCTTTCACGCGGAAACAGCTGCTGTGGTAATTTAATGATGTGTGAGATTGCTTGGTTGAAGTGACTACAATAAACACTCATTGAGGTGTAACTGTGCACAGGCCTGCTGCAGCATCCAAACTGCTGTCGAGATTGTACTACTGTAGTAACTGAAGATCCATGTAATTTGCCAGCTGAAGATGGGTGCAAACCCGAAATGCATATTGGCGTAAATAAAAAAACGCATTAAAAAGTGGCTGGTTGCTGTTTTTTTCAGTGAAAAAAAAGTACTACTCTTTCATGAAAGTTTTCTCTGCAAATCAAACTCCTCTCACACGTACTCTCCTTTCGGATTCTTATGTATTGCCTTATTTTGTATTGGTTAGAAAATGATACTAATGCTGCTATAGTTCTGATTACGGAAGAATCGAGGAGCAGGAACACATCTCGTAGTACTCTCACAACTATAAACTCAAGAAAAAAAAATTATTTGTGTTTGCACAAGGCTGATTTCCAAAACCACCCAGTTTTTAAATGGCAAACACGGAAGAAAGAAAAGAGGAGATTCAAACTTTAGTAAAATGAGTATATACTGACATATTAAACGATGAGGTGAGAGGAGCATATTTATCAACAAACAAACACGCAAATTATAAAGGAGGATGTACCTCATGAAAGGTTAATTGAATCAGAATGCAGAACACCGAGGCAGAAGGAACCGTTTTCCGTGAGTAAATAGAAGAGACGGAAGAAGGGGGCCGCAGCCAGCGACTGCAGGGCGCCCGCAAGTAAACACTGTGCAGGGGTCGCAGTGAACCAGCAGGAGGCACCGCCGCGGACTCCCAGGGGGACAAGGCAACCGGTGGATCTCTGCAGCCACTCCGTGGGGCGCGGACCTCCAACCTTCAGAAGTACAGCAGACGTGCAGTCTGTTCACTTAGGTGCAGCGTACGGCTCTAGGGAGTCACGGAGACATGCTAATGTAAGAAAAAAGGCGCCATGAAACAACGTTAGAAAAATGCGCGAAGCACGCAGGAAAACAAGCGGGTAAGGCGTATAAGTCTCATCAAAACTGGCAAGTATATTTGTCTATTCTTGTTGAGACGGTCCGATTTCTTTTGTACTCATTTGCTCGGTCGATAATTATTGTGATTTAAAACTTTATGGCAGACTGAAACTGAGTACCGTAGCCGCGCGGGGTTAGCCGAGCGGTCTGATGGCGCTGCAGTCATGGACTGTGCGGCTGATCCCGGCGGAGGTTCGAGTCCTCCCTCGGGCATGGGTGTATGTGTTTGTCCTTAGCATAATTTAGGTCAGGTAGTGTGTAAGCTTAGGAACTGGTGACCTTAGCAGTTAAGTCCCATAAGATTTCACACACATTTGAAAATTTTATTTTTATTTTTATTTTTTTTTAAGTACCGGCCTAGCATTCGAAACTGGAATGCTACTTTCCCACTTTCTGTGGGAAATTCACTTACAATCTTTTTTACTATATTTCATTTTATTTTTATGTACACCGATGTTCTTGCTCCTTTGTAACTCCAGATACATTCCGAAAACGTATTCATTGTTTTCTCCGATCTTTTGATTTCAGTTCTTTCCTCTTACTTTGCACAGTATCCATAGTTTCTTGTAAAGGTTGGAGATGTCTCATCTTCACAGTCTTAGCGCCATGCCGGTAGTGTTACGTTGTCTTTAATGTTGGAAGGAATACCACGTCCGTAATATTGTGGACACAATATCCTCGTGACGACTGTCCAACTCGTAATATTATGGGCATGGCACTCATCACCAAGATGTCGTGCCAGTAATATTACGCACATGACATTCTTTCCAGTAGTGAAGGCAACGTAATATTACGGCAATAGCAGTCACATTTTTAGCACGAGGATCCATGTCTAAGGGTTTATACAGTCAATTTTGACGGAAAGCTAATGTACACAGCATTTTCTTGTATTTTCAGTAATTTGATAGAAACTGCAGAGTAGTGCACCAACATCATTGAAAGAGTTATCCTCATGTACTACTTAAAATGATGAATCTATGACTTCGGACTACATATTAAACATTCCTTCACAACTGAATCGTCATTGGCAACAAGCTTTTCTGTCGCATAGTCTATTAAACTTGGAGCATTTTCTTGTATCCATGTTGTATGCTCAACTGCAGGCTGTAATGCGGTACAGTTACTTAACGCTTTAAGTGACATTGATTTAAATATATCACTCACCATAAATGCTGTTTATTACTACATTTACTACAAACAATCGATTTTGATGGTATTAAAATTTTTAGCAATTCTTCCTGTGATAAGTATGAATAAGGTTTCATCGCTTCTAGGTCGGTAGGCGTGAGATATCAACTTACACGTGAGCAATACTATGAATAGTTACCAATGGCCTTTGAGGCACTCCTCTTCAGAGCTGGTTTTGTTTTCAGCTAGCATTTGCCAAATGTGGATTTTAGTTTCTGGTATCTTCTAATATAAACGAAGATGATTTCAGTTCATGGTCCTACAATATAAAGTATAAAATCAACACTGAAGTCGTTTATAAGCACATCTACAGTTAGTTTTCTTCCGCACTGTACATGAAAACAAATTGTCGTGAATTTAGTTACTATTTATATCCAATTTCGCTGATTATTTGATGTGAAATACTCCCTGTAATCAAGAATGAACATTGCGGATAATATAGTTTAACAAGTTATGTAAAAAAATTGTGAACCGTTGAGGTAAAACAAATATCTACGCTGATAGTGCACATGTAGGATGATTACTGAAAATATGCAAAGTGACTAAATCGTTTATACACAGACTTGAATGTAACAGTATTATTTTGATTGGTTTTTCTGGTTAGAGTCATGATTTTAACATTTGTGAATACTTCATTTAGATCGATAAGAATGACTTCATGGGGCTGGCGAAGTTCCATGGCAGATGAGCTTCTGGCTGATAGTCTAATGCACTGCAGGGAAGAATCTACAAAGGGCGGACGAACTCTGATGATGCAGATGATGTCGCTACTATCTCTACCGTTTGAAACACTACTACAGAAACTGCTTGTAGTCTGTGTAACACAGTCTCAAGTGGGCCAGTGAGTGAAACGTCTAGTACAGGTACACCAGGTAGGATAGACCTTTTGCCTGTGCGTGAATAAACATTTCATGAAAATCGTGTAACTAATTCGATACTGAAGTGACTCTGATTGTAGATTTACAGTGAAAATCCAAAGAAACTGATCCACCTGTCTAATATCGTGTACGATATTCTTCTTAACTTTGAATATCACGCTCAGTAGTCTTGCACCAACGTGCTTTCTGATAAATAAATAAAGAACAAAAGCAACTATTATGCATTAAAATTCACAGTAAAAATTCTATTGCCTAATGATTCAATAAGGTGTAATGCTGTCATCGTTCAATGTGTTTTGTGTGGAGGAAATGATGATCTCATGCTTAACTGAAAATACTGATAATTTAAATTTACTATATCTTTTAAACAAATAAAGTTACAGAGTTGATATTTACAAAGTTTGTCCTTTTAATGATGGGCTTCTATACGAAATATCGATCGTTAAGATCGATCTAAGAGTTCAGATTTTAGCATTCAGGGATTTGATACGAAACTTGTTAATTTCACTTTAACAATAAATCCTAAAATATTATAGATATGATCAACATTCATGTTTATTTTTGAATCACCATGAAATTTATGAAGGATGTTAGATTAAAATTATGTTCGCTTCATTTGCTGCACTACTACAGAATTAAATAGTTTTCATAAATCTTTCACTTTTGGCCGGCCTTAGGTCCGCAATATTTAACACTGCTACGTTTCCTTGGACACAAAAGTCTTCTTCTGGGTTTCCATATGACGTAGGTTCTCGTCTGTCACAGATTTCATGCTCCTGATTCATATTTCCCACCCTGTAACAGATGTTAGGCTTAGAAATACCTGATAAATTGAGCAGTTTCACTGGTTACTACTCGCAAAGAGTACACACTGAAACGTATTGCACTGTCATGCTGAAGAAAATATTTGGTCAACTAAAGAATTAACACGCTCGATGCGGCACTCCTAAATATGAAGGGCTCCATGTTTTCTACACAACATAGAACTACACTGCAAAAAACTCACGCTAAAGACTCGAAGATATCACAACTCTTCCGACTGAGTTATTCAGGCCATACCTACGTTCCGTGCCTACAGCTCTGCTGCTGCCATTACTTCTGTCCTGCCTTCCTGACTTCACAGAAGTTCTGCATACTTTGTGACATTAATGATCTCGTAAGAAAGGAAACTACGGAGAAATGGGTTAGCTAAAACCTAGGACATTGTTTCAAGAATGAGCTCTCCGCTGGAGTATGCGCTGTTTTGAAATTTCCTGGTAGGTTAAAACTGTGTATCGGACCGGCATTCGAGCTCGGAACGGGCACATAGTTTTGATCTGCCCAGAAGTTTCAAAAAGCTTCCGCTGGAGAGTCAAAAATTCATTTTTGTGTTTTTAGTTATCTTTTTCCGTACAACAGACATTTATGATGTAAGTCGACGTTATATTGCTTGCTCTTCTTATTCCCAAAATTTTGAGTTCTGTGAATGGGCCGATACCCAATATGTGGCCCGGGAAGCGTCACGTAGCGTCCAAAAGAAGGTGCCTTGAGACATCGGTCTTGTGTGGCCATTCTAAAGTAGCCATCGGGAACGCATAAACATCACATGTTACTCCAAACTGCGAAAA
Organism: Schistocerca gregaria; assembly: GCF_023897955.1. Classification (NCBI taxonomy): domain Eukaryota; kingdom Metazoa; phylum Arthropoda; class Insecta; order Orthoptera; family Acrididae; genus Schistocerca; species Schistocerca gregaria. The sequence goes on from NC_064921.1 coordinate 542,468,917, forward strand.
ACAGTTATGGTGTGGCATGTATTATACGTAGAATGTACATATGAAAATATGACTTACGCAAGCGCCTTCTGAACGGAAGTGAAACTGCTGAAGACAGCAACGATGCACTACCATGACGTAGTGGAAAAGTGATGCAACCGTTTCCGATCTGAAGACAGCCATTTGGAGGGATGAATATGAATACTGGCGTTTGATTTAAAGGGGATGGGGACAACAAAAGGAAACCTAAGAACAAAATAAACGGATATTTACTTCAAAATTCCTACTGAGTAGACAAGGCTGTGTTAAACGAATGTACTAGCTTAGTTTTCTGTATTAGGTCCCCATGGAAAGACGGGAAGTTACAAACACCTGTTCAAGACTGTAGCGATCGTTTCTTTAATTATCAATTCAAGATAGTTGCATGAGACTTACGAAGTATCTGTTAGTGACTAATTTAACATTCACTACGTTTTTCACTTTCGGTTCCCATTTCATATTTACTGGCACATGCTATGCGTCTGTTTCTTTCACTTATTTCCCAATCTTTGATTTATTTTTGTATGGAATAATTTTATCTACAGTTCTTTTCAGAATTTTATCGTGTTTCTCCTTCAATTAGCCTAGAGTTGAATAAATATACCGTCAGATATAACTGGAACCAGCCACTTCATTTTCACACTTTTTCCAACAACGGGGATACAGAGTCCTTATGAACGTTATTTGTATCTGTAAAGTCACTATGCGTGCAACGTTTTTCTGATATTTGACATCATTTACTAAATTCAAACACTGTGTTGTACTGCAAATGGAGGATTCAGTATGGGCATGCTACACTAGCGCCAGTGAGCCATCTAGTTACATTTAGTAAGTCTACGGTGCGATTGGTTAAAAGAAATGGCTCTGAGGACGATGGGGCTTAAATTCTGAGGTCATCAGTCCCGTATAACTTAGAACTACTTAAACCTAACTAACCTAAGGACATCACACACATCCATGCCCGAGGCAGGATTCGGACCTGCGACCGTTCCGGTTGCGCGGTTCCAGACTGTAGCCTCTAGAACCGCTCGGCCACCGCGGCCGGCGTTGTGACTGCTACAGGAACAAAATCACACCTACTTTATCAGTTGATAGCGGGGCGATGGTATCGGATTTAGTAAATACGGTGTTAAAGGCATAATTCGTCAAATTTGGGTAATCAGAAGGTCTGCTAGGTATTAGGGCGTATGTGTTGAATAATGAACTAACGAATATTCAGCGACTTAGTTGGTAACTTATCCCTTTTGTCTGAATGTTTACGGTTGGTAGCTTCTGGAGATGTCAGTGCCAAGCATGACCAGAATCCATCTTTTGTGCAAATCGTCTTTGCAAAGACGAGAGCTGGCGATCCATATAGAGTAAGACAGGCAACTACGAGTGTTGCAGAGCACTGTTAACTGCATTATACTCTATAGGAGGTCTTATCTTGCACTTTCCAATAGATTTGTAAATGTTGACTAAAATAAGCTTTGAAGGCAATAAAAGCTTATTATTTGTACCGCATGTTTTCTATGAATTGTGTCATCAATTAGGAACTTTTTAAATATAGACCTACTTTGTCCATTAATATTGACGTGTACTTTTTACCAGAGTATGACGAAATTTCCAAGAAAATGTTCATTCCTTGATCTAATTAGCATCTTTCATGATACAGCAACATCAGAATCTTAGATCCAGAGCCATATTCAGCGTTTTGATGGTGTGTGATGTGAATGAACGGTACAGCAATAAATTCAGGTTGACTTATATAAAACTAAAATGTGGCTAATTTGTAATAACTTCCAGAAACAGTAAATTATTAAATGAACATACATATTAATAACATGCTAAATAATGAATAAATGTAACAAAGGGGATCGCAGTAAGCTCGTAAGCACACATTTTGGTCATAATTTATCTACTCAGGTCTAATGCGTTCTCCGTTAAAAAGAAGCAAATCATTAACATGTAGAAAACTTCAAAGGTAAAAATGGAAATAAGCGTATCGCATCGTTGCCCAGGAGGCCTCATCTGGTGAAGTTTCGCCTCCAAGTGCAAGTCTTATTTCAGTCGATGCCACGTTGGACGACTTGCGCGCCGGTGATCAGAATGAAAGGATAATTAGGACAAAATAAGATCCAGTTCCCGAGCAGAGAAAATGACGCAATCCGGCCCGGAATCGAACCCTTGCACGTCCACATGAGAGGCAAGCACGTTACCACCGAGCTAAGCAGGCGAACGCTTCAAAGATAATTCGGTAGATTGATGAACAATCATGTTATGAAAAGGCGGGTGAGCGTATTCTAAGTTTAGTTGGTAAATGGGAAATTTTAAAATACGATATAACTGTACAAGGTGACCCATTTATCGTGAACACACAAAAGATTTTGGTCAAAAAATAGCATCAAATATTTTTCATTTTGTAACACGTTTGTCCTCAAGAAATGTGAAAAAAGTGTTACAATACCGAACAAAAAAAATAGGATGCTATTTAAAAAAGACGTAACATTTTCTCAGCTTTATAAACTCATGAGATATTCAAATCCAATGTTTGTTATCAACTATGAGGTAAAAAAGAAATGACAAGCTTAGCGTGACTCAATACATAAAAGACTGAAATTGACGGGACAGTCAACTTAAGCAATACGCAGCCCCTTTATGGATATTGGTAGGGGTCGCGGTAGTATAGCTTCAGCTTTCAGACTATATTTCCCGGGTGTCTCAGTGACACTAAAACAGCTAACCTAGTAACAGAGGGCAAGTAGCATGAAATATGCGTATACAGCAGAAGGGAGCAGGGACAGGTGCAGAAGAAGAATCACTGCCAAGTGACCGAGCGAGGTGGCGCAGTGGTTAGCACACTGGACTCGCATTCGGGAGGACGACGGTTCAATCCCGTCTCCAGCCATCCTGATTTAGTTTTCCGTGATTTCCCTAAATCGTTTCAGGCAAATTCCGGGACGGTTCCTTTGAAAGGGCACGGCCGATTTCCTTTTGAATCCTTCCCTAACCCGAGTTTGCGCTGCGTCTCTGATGACCTCGTTGTCGACGGGACGTTAAACACTAACCACCACCACGGCCAAGTGGCGTGCGTTGGTTCACAAGTATGCATGTAAAGCGGTCGAGGAAAAAGAATCTAGCAGAGTGGGAACAAGAACGACTCTTACTCGGAATTATTGAAACTTTCAAGATTAAGATTTTCAACCTGTACGTAAATAGATTTAACTCTTTCTTTGCTCCCGTATGTACATATTTATGTCACGTAACTGAATATACATAACACGAATAAGAAAAATTATTATGCCACAATACTTAACTATAGTTCTATCATTTGTATTTTCCTAGATGATATTTGGTTTGTGAGGCGCTCAACTCCGTGGTTATCAGCGTCCATAAAAATTCTCACTTTTTATACAGTCCATTTGCTTTTCACAATCCAATCTAGTCATTGTCACAAATGATGACGATGAAATGATGAGAACAACACAAACACTCAGTCCCCGGGCAGAGAAAGAACAGATACCATCTTCATATATATGCAGTAAAGCTGCAAGTAATGAGTATAATGGGCAGGGGCAATATGAATGTAAAGCGGGACAATAAGTTGCGAATGTGGGTCTCACAGGAGGCGTGCCAGAGATATGTCCCTGCAGTCGCACTACCCTCTGTGTCCTTGGTGGCTCAGACGGTTAGAGCGTCTGCCATATAAGCAGGTGATCCCGTGATCGAGACATGGTCGAGGCAGACATTTTCAACTGTCCCCGTTGACTTACATCAACGCCTTTCTGCAGCTACGGGGTCTTCATTTCGTTGTAATTATCTCGAGATTCATACGGAGATGTTTACAAAATAATCACGGCTGCTACCAAGAACAAGCCTCATTCTATTGCGGCACCAGATATCTCCATCTTGAGGACCATTCTGTCTCTAGTTTTGTTTGTGGAAATGAGCAGATAGCTGTTTTGTATTACTTTCGTTTCGTATTATACACTCCTGGAAATGGAAAAAAGAACACATTGACACCGGTGTGTCAGACCCACCATACTTGCTCCGGACACTGCGAGAGGGCTGTACAAGCAATGATCACACGCACGGCACAGCGGACACACCAGGAACCGCGGTGTTGGCCGTCGAATGGCGCTAGCTGCGCAGCATTTGTGCACCGCCGCCGTCAGTGTTAGCCAGTTTGCCGTGGCATACGGAGCTCCATCGCAGTCTTTAACACTGGTAGCATGCCGCGACAGCGTGGACGTGAACCGTATGTGCAGTTGACGGACATTGAGCGAGGCGTATAGTGGGCATGCGGGAGGCCGGGTGGACGTACCGCCGAATTGCTCAACACGTGGGGCGTGAGGTCTCCACAGTACATCGATGTTGTCGCCAGTGGTCGGCGGAAGGTGCACGTGCCCGTCGATCTGGGACCGGACCACAGCGACTTACGGATGCACGCCAAGACCGTAGGATCCTACGCAGTGCCGTAGGGGACCGCACCGCCACTTCCCAGCAAATTAGGGACACTGTTGCTCCTGGGGTATCGGCGAGGACCATTCGCAACCGTCTATATGAAGCTGGGCTACGGTCCCGCACACCGTTAGGTCATCTTCCGCTCACGCCCCAACATCGTGCAGCCCTCCTCCAGTGGTATCGCGACAGGCGTGAATGGAGGGACGGACGGAGACGTGTCGTCTTCAGCGATGAGAGTCGCTTCTGCCTTGGTGCCAATGATGGTCGTATGCGTGTTTGGTGCCGTGCAGGTGAGCGCCACAATCAGGACTGCATAAGACCGAGGCACACAGGGCCTACACCCGGCATCATGGTGTGGGGAGCGATCTCCTACACTGGCCGTACACCTCTGGTGATCGTCGAGGGGACACTGAATAGTGCACGGTACATCCAAACCGTCATCGAACCCATCGTTCTACCATTCCTAGACCGGCAAGGGAACTTGCTGTTCCAACAGGACAATGCACGTCCGCATGTATCCCATGCTACACAACGTGCTCTAGAAGGTGTAAGTCAACTACCCTGGCCAGCAAGATCTTCGGATCTGCCCCCATTGAGCATGTTTGGGACTGGATGAAGCGTCGTCTCACGCGGTCTGCACATCCAGCACGAACGCTGGTCCAACTGAGGCGCCAGGTGCAAATGGCATGGCAAGCCGTTCCACAGGACTACATCCAGCATCTCTACGATCGTCTCCATGGGAGAATAGCAGCCTTCATATCTGCGAAAGGTGGATATACACTGTACTAGTGCCGACATTGTGCATGCTCTGTTGCCTGTGTCTATGTGCCTGTAGTTCTGTCAGTGTGATCATGTGATGTATCTGACCCCAGGAATGTGTCAATAAAGTTTCCCCTTCCAGGGACAATGAATTCACGGTGTTCTTATTTCAATTTCCAGGAGTGTATATCTGAGATGAAAGTGCCAAAACAGCGCAAACAGCAGTGAGTAAACAAAACACATGCCCCACTGCAGGCTATAAAGGTAGTCGTCATTATGAGAAATTAGATTCATTACATGGTTGGCTCAAGTTATGTGGCAAAACTGTATGATCCATGCGCTATTTAAGCATAATTATGTTCTCAAAATGGTACGTAATAAAAATATATAACATATCGAACATGTAGATCTGCCAGCTGAACGAATAACTTCTATCAGTACTGTTAACCTATGTGACAATTCACTAGTTGACGACTATATCTGTATCTTAAAAGAAAGCGCGAAATATATTCGCAGTTGCGAATACGAACAACCATCAGCTGTGTAAGCGAATGACGACAGTGAAAATTTGCACCGGACTCCACGTGCGACTCACGGTCAGACCTAAACTTCCACATGTATCTAGAACCTACGTTACATCCATTACGTATATCGCATGCACGTCCGAAAGAACTCTGAAGCGTAATGCGGAACAACATAGGCACTGTAGTAACGTATTTATCCGCCGACGCCGGCCAAACCACTTTCAAGTAAAATGTTTTACCTGTACGGGAATATACATAACAGATGTGCGAGTACAGGCTGTAGACACAGGGCTGACGACATATGGAAATTTGGGTGTGGCCTGGAGTCGTGCTTGAGTAGCCACATCGTGAGGCGGGCCGCTTGCGATAAGCGGGAAATCCGAGTTCCAGTGCCGGTCCGGCACAAATTTTCATTATCGTCTTTCCATTATATAGCTAATGGCTGTCCATATTCGCAAGTGCGAATTAATTTCGTGTCCGAACGATCATTGCGTCGTCCATCTAAACAACACGGGCACTGCAGCATCATACTCCAACGAAGCGTCTTACCGAAATTAAAACGAAACGTTTCCAAATAAATGTGACAATTTAGCATTTAACAAATTATAGTTATTTTATGTCTTGTATCTCTTTGATATCGCTAGCACTCTCTAACTCAAGTTTTCTAACTAATCCAGAAACAAAATTATTCAGTAATAAAAAAAATTAATCTGTAACGTAAAACGCCTTTATGATACCTGCCCTTTGTATAATGGTACATTAAAGAAGTTTACTATAACGCATACAGGTTGAATCACAACTTCGCTGACGAACTTTCATACGAGGTAGTATGGACCAAAACAATTAATAAATATCTAGTGAACATAGGCTGTAACACGCATACCGTAACAGCTGTGAACATTTGTTCATCTTCAGTAGATTGGAACACATCTGCTCTAAAACGAAACGGAACGATCATCTGAGGATTTTGGTATGGCAGACTAATGGTCATCTTCAGTGAATTGGGAGAATTTTAGGAAAGTATGGGTAATCTGTAAAGGAGACCTCATGCAGGACGCTAGTGCGACCTACCCTTGAGTATTGCTCAAATGGATGGGGTCTGCACCACGTCGGATTATAGGAAGATATCGAAGCAATTCAGAGGTAGGCTGCGAGATTTGTTATCGGTAGGTTCGGAAAACAGGAAGGTATTACGGAGATACTTTGGGAACCAAAATGAGAATCCCTGGGGGGGAAGAAGATGTTCGTTTTAAGGTACAGTACTGAGAACAGTTAGAGAACCGTCATATGAAGTTCTTTCTCGGCAAAAAGGAATTATATATATTAGCTGCGAGGGGGCATTGATGTAAATCAGTGGGGAAACTTGTAATTTTTGTGCCGGAACGGTATTCGAACCCAGGTCTCCTGCTTACTACGCAGATGCCGTGACCGCTAATCCGGTCACAGAGGCCGCGGAACTGCGCGGACTAGCCTAGCATACCTCCCGTCAGACCCAGATTCTTATCTTATCCAGACGCTACGAATGTAGCATTATCCTCATTACTCGCGGCATCATTTGAGCGATTCCCCTAAGAGTTCGACCCTGGTATATATATATATATGTCAGTGGTCTCTTCAGTGCGGATATATATAGTGTGTGTTCTCTTACGGGAATTTGTGAAATGCCGCCAGCAGTGAGGATAATGGGCAAGGTACGCTACATTCGTAGTGTGTCGATAAAGTGAGAATTTGTGTCTGACGGCAGACCACTATGTCCGGATAGCTTGCTGGTCAGAGCATCTACCTAGTAAGGAGGAGACGCGGATTCGAATCTCGGTCTGGCACAAATTTTCAACTTTGCGCGTTGACTTAAATCAATGCCGACTCGCAGCCATTGTCTGTAATTCCTTTTTGTCTTAATTCGTAGTGGCTGCTAGATCAGATGTTCGAAAGAATAGACGCCACATGTATGTAATCGTTTTTTCTTCGGTCTATTTGCGAATGGAACAGGAAAATAAGTGACGCGGTGGTACAGAGTACCCTCCGCCACATACCGTACAGTGGCTTGCTGTGTATGTATATAGATGCAGATGTACTGAACAAGTGCTCACAGTCATCATGATATCCAGTTTAAACCTCATCTGTGTAACAATTTTTTTTATTGTTTTGGTCCATATTGTTATATTTTAAAAGTTTATAAGTGGAGTTCTCGTTCACCCCTGCGTTTTTAATAATAATACTACGGAAAATTAGCCGGCCACTGTCGCCGAGTGGTTGTAGGCACTTCAGTCCGGAACCGCGCTGCTGCTACGGTCGCAGTCTCGAATCCTGCCCCGAGCATAGATGTGTGTGATGTCCTTAGGCTAGTTTGTTTTAAGTAGTTCTAAGTCTAGGGGACTGATGACCTCAGATGTTAAGTTCCATACTGCTTAGAGCCATTTGAACCATTTTTTAGCGAAACATTAAATTTAATCTGAGCATATCGTGGAATTAATCATTAATCTGCTTTACCTAAAAATGAAAGAGAGCAAACATTAGGAGATCGTCATTACTGTGCAGTTCTAAAGCATTGACTGCACACCGACTAGAGCAACACTGCGGCGCTGACCCACGCGCCAGAGGAATGAGCGGGCAGCGCCGCATCTCCAGGAAGACGAAGTTTAGCGGCGCCTGTCAACGCTGACTTAACCAGCCGCCCATCGCTGATGGGCCCAGTTCGGTCGCAGACTTCGAGAGCATCAGTACTGAGTAAGGGGAAGACGATGCTTAGCCTGAATTCTGCGAGTAAAGTACCAGGTGATCAAAAAGTCAGTATAAATTTGAAAACTTTATAAACCACGGAATAACGTAGATAGAGAGGTAAAAATTGACAGTTTTATTAGAACCAAAAAAAGAAAACACCCCATATTGCCAGGCGCGTGAAAGCCCTCTTGCGCGCGTCGTTTGGTGATGATCGTGTGCTCAGCCGCCACTTTCGTCATGCTTGGCCTCGTATGTGCCCAGACCTCTGTCCGTGCGATAATTGGCTTTGGGTTACCTGAAGTCGCAAGTGTATCGTGATCGACCTACATCTCTAGGGATGCTGAAAGACAACATCCGACGCCAATGCCTCACCTTAACTCCGGACATGGTTTACAGTGCTGTTCACAACATATTCCTCGACTACAGCTATTGTTGAGGAATGAGTGTGGACATATTGAGCATTTCATGTAAAGAACATCATCTTTGCTTTGTTATGCTAATTATTGCTATTCTGATCAGATGAAGCGCCATCTGTCGGACATCTTTTGAACGTTGTATTTTTTTGTTTCTAATAAAACCCTATGTCATTCCGAGCATGTGTGTCAATTTGTGCCTCTCTATCTACATTATTCCTTGATTTATCCAGTTTTCAAATATATACTGACTTTTTGATCACCCGGTATTTGCATGTAGGGGGCAGAGGAAGCACATCAAGTCACTTCATAAAGAGAAGTTACGTTTCTTTCCCTTTTACAAGTAAAGAGTTCTATTAATCTGCAAGCGTGTGTACAGATAGTTTTGGGTTCCTGCCGCCAGACATCGCAACCTGTCTCCTTCCTTGCTTGTGTCAGTGCTCACTTCCACAGTACCCGACACAACAATCACAACATGAAATAATACTAATAACATAAAATTTCTGATAGTTAAATTTTTTTGTACAACTACTGGACGTATGACAGCAAACAGCTAAACCAAAAAAATGGTTCAAATGGCTGTGAGCACTATGCGACTTAACTTCTGAGGTCATCAGTCGCCTAGAACTTAGAACTAATTAAACCTAACTAACCTATGGACATCACACACATCCATGGCCGAGGCAGGATTCGAACCTGCGATCGTAGCGGTCGCTCGGTTCCAAACTGCAGCACCTAGAACCGCACGGTCAATCCGGCCGGCAGCTTATTCAGGTCGGCCGCTGTGGCCGAGCGGTTCTAGGCGCTTCTGTCCAGAACCGCACTGCTGCTACGGTCGCAGGTTCGAATCCTGCCTTAGGCATGGGTGTGTGTGATGTCCTTAGGTTAGTTTGGTTTAAGTAGTTCTTAAGTGTAGAGGACTGATGACCTCAGATGTTAAGTCCCACAGTGGTTGGTTGGTTTGTGGGATTGAAGGGACCAGACTGCTACCTAAGTCCCATAGTGCTCAGAGCCACAACTCCACAGCTATTCCACTCAATAAGAAATCATCAGTTTTTCATTTCAGTTTACTGCTTCTTGGAACGAACACTCTCACAAATTCTGCAGTAAACTTATCCGTGATGGAGAGTGCCGCCATTTGTTAAGCATTTTCTAATTCTTTCGCGCCTATTAAACGAAATACTAATGAAAAATGTTACTTTTCGTTGATGTAATCTGGTAAGGGTCTCACTCTGACTGCCAACACTCAAGAATCGATCGACAACTGCTTTATAAACTGTTGCGGCGTAACGTAAAGCGGCGTCACGTCGGTGAAGAACATCAGAGCAGTGAGGGCTGTGAGACAGCGTCAGCCAATAGTAGGCTGACCGACCCCTCTCTAGAACGACGACGAGACGGTAGTGCCATCTGCACGAAGAGGACATCAGCCCAGTTGAAGTCTAGCCTATCTACGAGATTCTTCAACAGTAACTAAGGACTGTATTACTGGACTTGCTTATGTTTCATGTCGCATTTTTCTTGCGACATCTCATTGTTCATTTCTCAAAGCTAAGTATTGTCAATTATCTTACTGTAATAAAATCTCATTAATACGATTTGCTTGAATTTTTGTCTATTGATCCGAGATTGCAGGTTTCCTATGCACGCTATATTAGACGAGTGGACACGACGCAACATAAACCACTTTTATCGTGACTGGATTACATTCCCTTAAGACACTCCTAATGACCCTCAGTCTCGCATCTCGTTTTCCTGCAGTTCCCTTTATACTAACGTTATCTAGGCGCTACAGTCTGGAGCCTAGCGACCGCTACGGTCGCACTTTCGAATCATGCCTCGGGCATGGATGTGTTTGATGTCCTTAGGTTAGTTAGGTTTAATTAGTTCTAAGTTCTAGGCGACTGATGACCTCAGAAGTTAAGTTGCATAGTGCTCAGAGCCATTTGAACCATTTTTGGTGCTTGAATCTGTCCTAAAGCCTCTGCATTTTTTCTTGCTTTTCAGTGAACTATTGTGGCGTTGCAACCTTTATATACGCAACAGTGTTACCTGTGAGCAGTCTGTGGAAGTTTCCAACGTTATTCAATAGACCATTAATGTACAGTGTGAGTTGTTCCGAGACGCAAACACGACTGCCATTTCGTCAACGATTGAAGATACGGGAGCGAGGTTTTCGGTAAATGGCAGTAGAGAGAGTTCATTTAATTTTCTTGCATGTTCAATATTCTGAAATATAGTTTCAACTGATATACTGAGTGAGGTATGTTCTTTGTGTGAAATTTAAATTTTTCTCTGCGAGAAGAGATTTCGGCATCGCAGCTGGTGGTCGTAAGCTTCACTCCACGATATTTCGACTGGACACCTGTCAGCCATCTTCAGGTGTGTCATCGAAGACCGACGAAGACGGTCTCCGCAACACCGAAGACAGGTGATATTTGAAGTTACACCAATGAGGGTGCTGCTGCTGGGCGGCCAGTCCTTCTGTCAGCGTGACTCTCCGCCCCCGGTAGCTGAGTGGTCAGAGCGACAGACTGTCAATCCTAAGGGCCCGGGTTAGATTCCCGGCTGGGTCGGAGATTTTTCTCCGCTCAGTGACAGGTTGTTGTGTTGTTCTAATCACCATCATTTCATCCCCATCGACACGCAAGTCGCCAAAGTAGCCTCAGATCGAAAGACTTGCACCCGGAGAAACGGTCTAACCGACGGGACGCCCTAGTCACAAAACATTTTATCGTGACTCTGACGCATGCGCAGCAGTACTCTTAGCGCGCTAAATAAGGCAGAGCGGAGAAAGATTTCGTCAGTCCTCGATGGCTCACCTGAAGATGACTAGCAAGTGTCCAGTCGAAATATCGTGGAGTGAAGTTTACGACGACCGGATGCAGTCTCGACATCTCCTCGAACACTATGTCCTTTCTATTTTTTTAAATGGAACTGAAAGCTTTTTAATGGTATTGGAAGCTCCTGAAAGGACAAGTACTGTGATGGAAGTCTTTGTCAAGTTGGCATCGCAAACGAATCTCAATTGTGTGCGAGAAATGTGCTAAAATTGAACGGCAAGGCGGCGGGATCCAGCTATTGCGTTGCAACAAATGTCATGTGGGTCTCCCACACCAGGCTTCGCCTTCATATCAGACCTGTCGACTGTTATTTGCTTTCACAAACGCTGTTTGCACAAAATTTAGAAAGTACACAAATCTGAAATAGTTTTCTCAAGCCTTCTGGTTACCAGTGACCAATGATGTCATACAAATGAATAGCATAGCAGTACTGCTGTGGTAAGATAATGCTACTGCATGCGTGATTAGTTTTTTCTATGTAAATTAATATAACGTCAGACAGTTAATTAACTAACTTCAGACTGGTGTGCAAAACCAAAGGATGAAATTAACTTGCGCATTATGTGTCACTACCAAGTAGTATACTTCGATGAAACTTGGACCATTCGTTGAAAGAATCTCTACGATACAGAAAAGAAGGTAACTGAAAGAAATACGCAATGAGACGATCAGAAATGCCACTTTTGTTCAAAGACAGTAGTTACAATAAAGTCACCGCATTTCATGACATTGGAAAAGGCTCGACATGCTTCTGAATAAGATGTCTGACCTCCATGGACAGCAATGAATACTTCGTAGCTTGCTGCCTTGCTGGCCTCAAGGTTGGTAAGGACATCTTGCGGTAGGTGTCGCACTCCTCCACCAGCACAAGTGGACGGTCGCTGGTGCACATTCACGTGCTGCAGTGCACCTCTCAACGCATCCCACACGTGCTAGGTGGGATTTAAGTCGGCGGACTGGACAGGCCAGTTCACTAGCCAGGTATCCTCTCCCACAGCTCCTCCACCTGCCCTACTCCACGTAGGCACGTGTTGCCATGACGTAAAGGCCGAATACACCCCTGAAAATCCGGACATGCAGGGGAAGAGTGTCGCAATAACGTTGACTGGAGTGTGTACCGTGTCCAAACTTTTGGAGATCACAACGAGCAGGCAACATTATGCCTCTCTACAGCATAGCGCCTAAACCACAAAAACGATCATGATCGAGAATGTTCCTGGGTGCATTAAGTGTTCCTATGTCTCATCATAGGAAAATATACTAAAAAGCCAAAGAAACTGGTACACCTGCCTAATAGCTCTAGGGTCCGCGTAAGCACGCAGAAGTGCCGCAACACGGCGTGCATGGACTCGACTGATGTCTGAAGTAGTGCGGAGGGAACTGACACCGTGAATCCTTTAGGGCTGTCCATAAATCCGTAAGAGTACGAGGAGCGTGAGATCTCTTCTGAACATCACGTTGCAAGGCATCCCAGATATGCTCAATAATGTTCATGTCTGGAGAGTATGGTGGAGCCAGGGGAAGTGTTTAAACTCAGAAGAGTGTTCCTGGAGCTACTCTGAAGCAATTCTAGACGTGTGTCGCATTGTCCAGCTGGACTCGCTCAAGACCGTCGGAATGCACAATGAACATAAATGGATGCAGGCGATCAGGCAGGATGCTAACGTACTTGTCACCTATCAGAGTCGTATCTAGATGTATCAGGGGTCCCATATCACTCCAGCTGCATATGCCCCGCACCACTACAGAGCCTCTACCATCTTGAACAGCCCCTGCTGACATACATGGTCCATGTAAACATGTTTCCAGGTCATCAACAGTCCAACGTCGGTGTTGACGGACCCAGGCGAGGCCTAAAGCTTTGTGACGTGCAGTCATAAAAGGATACGCGAGTGGGCCTTCGGCTCCGAAAGCCCACATGGATGATGTTTCGTTGAATGGTTCGCACGCTGACAAATTTTGATGTCCCAGCATTTTAAATCAGCAGCAATTTGCGGAATGGTGCATTTCCCTCATGTCAAGCGATTCTCTTCAGTCGTCGTTGGTCCCGTTCTTGCAGGATCTTTTTCCGGCCGCAGGGATGTCAGAGATTTGATGTTTTGTGGGATTCCTGATATTCACGGTACACTCGTGAAATGTTCGTACGGGGAAATCCCCACTTCATCGCTACCTCGGAGATGCTTTGTTCCGTCCCTCGTGCGCCGATTGTAGCACCACGTTCAAACTAATTTAAATCTTGATAACCCGCCATTGTAGCAGCAGTGACCGATCTAACAACGGCGTCAGACACTCGTTGTCTTATATAGGCTTTGCCGGCAGCAGCGCCGTGTTCTGCCTGGCTAAATATCTCTGTATCTGAATACTCATGCGTATACCAGTTCCTCTGGTGCTTCAGTGTAAGTCCGAAATCACTACGCATACTGAATCTGCACTCATCCGAGAAGATGATGGGATCCTAGTCCTCGCTGGTCCACTCGCTGGTCTCTTGGCACAATCGCAAATATTTGAACACGGTAAACTCACCCGTTTATGTTATTGTGACACTGTACACCTGCCACATGTGCATCAATCCAAGCGTACGTTCACCATGATGTCGTTTTTATAGACGAAAATATGCTATAGCATCGTACAGAGTAGGTGGATATCTTTTGGAACGATAGGATATTCGGCGAATGAACTGGCCTGCACGTTCCTCCGTCTTAAGTCGCATAGAGCACGTGTGGGTTGTGTCATGGAGACGTACTGTATCCCATCCATATGAATCAAGGACCATCCAGCAACGGTCAACCTCGCTGTTGGAGGAGTAGAGTTTTGTATCACAAGAACTCCTTACGATGCTTGAGGCCAGCATAGGAACACATTACAAAGCATACACTGCTGGCCGCCGTGATCACACACCGCATTAAATACCATGACCCACGTTTTGTAATATCCTGGGGACCGTCACGAATCTCGGTGACTACTAGTGTCTTTGAATAAAAGTGTCATTTCTGTGTGTCTTATAGTTAGCAGTTATATTTACGGCCAGTCCAAGTTTCATTGAGCTTTGTTACTTGGCAGTGACACATCGTGCGAAAATTCCTTTCCTCCTTAAGTATTGCACACAAGTGTAGTTCAGTTCACATCATTCTTAGCTGATTTTACACCTGTGTCAACAATGAAAGGCCAAGAGGAAATATTTTTGTTTCGCAACCCAACAGGCCTGTCTTCTTACTGCATGTAGTAGCTGGCCTGACAGCCCCAGTTGGCGGTATTTGCATTGCAATAACCAACGCTGCTGAGACGAGTGAATAATATGTCTGTCATCTTAGGTGCTAGTCAGGTGGAATTGCTGAGAAACTGCATGGATTTAAGAAAGTGCCCTATAGATGAACGACGAACTTCAGTGTCCATATGCCACGATCCTGCCGCTCGCAAACTCCAACACGTTCTGCTAAACGATTCTCCTTGTTACATGAAGCATAACTCGACTATCTCACAAACAAACAGTAATCATATTTAGTTTCTGAAGAAGCAATCAGGTGCGCAAGATTTTTATACAGAATGTAGGTGGTATTACTAATATTTATTTACTGCGGTGGCGCTTAAATGCAAATAAGTTGCATGTCCCAGCATGCAGAACGCTTTATGCCACTGTGACGTTTATTACACCTGTTTTCGTGGTTTTCCAATTGAAATGGCCAGCAGTGTAAAGGTCTATGCAGTAACACTCTAAACACTGTATACGGGTCAATCAAAACGTTTCCGGTTTAGGGCGTTTTTTCACCTGTATATGCAACGCAGCGCGACTCCAATGCAGATATATAAGCCCCGACAAGTAGGCAATGGATTAGTGAGGCATCCGTGTCTTTCCGACGTGCGTGCGGTAAATACGGAAATGTTAACTATACCGACGTTATTACCAAATGCGTTCAAACAGGAACAACGTGCTGATTTTTTTCTTGGCTGTCCAAGGACAAACGACGGTAGACGACCATCAGAGAATGAAGAATATTTATCGGTCGGCACGTCTGTCGAAAACAACCGTTGCGAAATGGTGCACCAAGTTCCATGTTCGTCGCGATTCGACACAAGACGCAGAGCGATTTGGGATGCAGCCTCGCCCATTATGGACATGTAGAAGCGGACGGTTGATGGTGATGCATACCGTAAGGTCTGCAGCCGGTGGATGTCCCAGGCGTTGAATGTCGAACAGAAGCAAACCGGATGGCTGTTTACCTGAAGCACGTGACGCGTTCAATGTTGAAGGCAATGTATTCCTTGCAAGCGCACTATTGCAAGGGACGAAAGGTGGTGCCACCATCGCGAAATGGAATCGAAATCGTCGACGATGCAGTGGTGTCACCCATCGTTCCCTCGTCCCAAGAAGTTCATGAGCCAGTCATCTGCTGGGAAGGTAAGGTCACTCTGATCACCGATTTCCGGGGTCCATTGCTTATTGATTTCAAGGAACCGAATGTCGCAATCACTGGGAAACGGTAGTGCGCAACGCTAGAAAAATTAAGGCGTGCAGTGAAAGCGAAACATCTGGGGAAAGTGTGACAAGTGTTGTTGCTGGTTCATGATAACGCAAGTCCCCATAATGTCGTAATGCCAAGTCAAGTGCGAGACAATCGAGCACCCGCCATACAGTCCTAATCTTTCGCCATGCAATTACCATACCATCGGTTCCTTCAAAAAAGCCTCATAGTGTTGACGATTCGTGTCGGACGAGGACGTTCAGCTGGCAGTTACGGACCTCTTCACATGGCAGGACACGGTGTTTAGCCAAACAGGTATCTTAAAAATGGTGCGCCGGCCGGAGTGGCCGTGCGGTTCTAGGCGCTACATTCTGGAACCGAGCGACCGCTACGGTCGGAGGTTCGAATCCTGCCTCGGGCATGGATGTGTGTGATGTCCTTAGGTTAGTTACATTTAATTAGTTCTAAGTTCTAGGCGACTGATGACCTCAGACGTTAAGTCGCATAGTGCTCAGAGCCATTTGAACCATTTAAAAATGGTGCATTGGTGGGATGATTACGCCAATACTCGTGCCGATGTTACCTGACTGTCATACCGATTCTGTACTATACAGTCTTCAAACGAAGAAGTTTTGATCGCGCCTTGTACTAGGTGCTGATGGTAATTTGTGTATTTTATCCCTAGCTTGCCTTACGATAGAAGAAAGTGATAATTCCAGTGAACTGTCGGTGCTTGCAGGAAGCGACAAAATATAGTTCCTAAAGCGTAAGAACAGACATTTCGTTGACAAAATATTAATTAACGACGGAGCACTAGCCAGTTGATAAAGGACGAGGGGAGAAATCGTCCGTTCCTACTTCTGAAAGACCTGCACAAGGATAGTTTGAGATCTGCACTGATTTAAGTACTGCGCCACCAGTTCTAGTAGCTAAGTTTTATGAGTGACTGGAAAATTCTTACAGATTCAGAGTGACATGTGTGTAGTGGCCGAATGTGGCAGCATCGCATGCCGCAACCACGTTTGGTAGGAGCTGCCGCCCCCGCAACACGAGAGTACCGCCTCCTGTGCCGCCCTCGCCGCCCCCGCCGCCACCCACGCCCCCGCGTCGCAGAGCTGGCGACAGGGAAGCCGGCGAGCGGCGCCGCATGTTTTGCTGATGGGCGCAATATCGACCCTGTATGTCTGACTCTGCGGTTCTGTTTGTGCGGTGATCCAAAAATAATGCCACCCAATACCCAATACATTTCTGCAAACAGCTGCCACCTCTTATTCATATCAAAGCCTATGTATTCCCACCTGCGCTATTTTCTCACCAACTAGTTATTTATTGATTATGAGCATATGTACTCGACAATCTACGAGGGCTTGCTGAAAAGTAATGCCTTCGAATTTTTTTTTGTGTGAAGTCTTAAAGCTTTGAAAATAAAACGAACTTCAGTAGCATTCTACATCTTTACTCTTAATGTCCACATATTAATTTCTCAACATAATCACCCAGGCGACGAAGAAATTTCTCTTAACGGGAGACCGGTTTGTTAATACCAGCAGTGTATTATGTTTGACATTGTTGACGGTGCCACAACATCGTCTCTGCTAGCATCCCTTCATCACTATCAAAATTAACCCCGTGAAGGTCTTCTTTAATGTATGAAAATCGGTTGAGGCCATGTCGAAACTGTATGGAGGATGATTGATGACAGTGAACCCTAGGCGACGGATTGTTGCAGGAGTCGCAGCGTTTGTGTTCCGGTATTGTCGTGCTGAAGCAGAGGGTGCATCATGTGTGGACAAACTCTTAGAATTCGTGCTTTCAGTTTTCTGAGGGTCTCGCAGTACCTCGCAGAGTTTATGGTGGTGCCCTTCGACATGAACTCCAAATGCACCACACATTGTACATCCCAAAACATTGTGTATCCCACAACTGTCCGCAGAATCTCCAGAGACGCCTTCGGCCTCAAAACTCACTGAATGGAGCAAAACTGTCTTAAGCGACGAGTCCCATTTCGAACTGAGCCCCGACGACAAGCGAAGAAGTGTCTGGAGACGCTCTGGACATTGGTGTAATAACAACACGACTGTCGCCCGCCGTAGTGCGTGACAACAAGGACTGATGGTCAGGGCTGCCATTTATTTTGATAGATGGACCCCGTTGGTTGTCATTCACCTCATCGCTACACCTCAGCGGTACACTGACGATATTCAACGCCCTGTTTTGTTGTGCACACGGAGAGGGTTTCTATTGTACGTCTTCGTGCTTGCCAAGCCCTACCTTGGTCAGCAAGGTCGCCGGATATCTCAGCAACTGAGGACGCTTGGAGCACAATATTCAGGGCCTTTCAACCAGCTCAAGAATTGCGGATCTAACACTCCAATTGGATAGAATTTGGCACGACGTCCCTCAGGAGGACATCCAACACCCCTATTAATCAGTGCCAAGCCGCATAACTGCTTGCGTAAGGGCCAGAGGTGGACTAACGCGGTATTGACTCGGTTCATTTGTGAATCTCTTACTGTCGATAAACCATCAAATTTATCTGAAATTCTTATGATTTCAGAATGAGATTTTCACTCTGCTGCGAAGTGTGCGCTGATATGAAACTTCCTAGCAGATTAAAACTGTGTGCCCGACCGAGACTCGAACTCGGGACCTTAGAGCACTTGCCCGCGAAAGGCAAAGGTCCCGAGTTCGAGTCTCGGTCGGGCACGCAGTTTTAATCTGCCAGGAAGTTTCTTATGATTTGTTTGTCTGTGCGCGTCCATGACATCTTCCGATTTCCGTCTCATTCAGGTAATTCCTTCGTGGCGCGTCTTGTTTTAGTATAATTATAACAAGACGAAATAGGAGCTACATACGTTACATGCATTTATAGATGGATAATTTTTCTATAACCTTGTTGTCGTCTTTCTTACTGTTGCTGAAAAGAGATAATAAACGTTTGTCACACATTATCATGCTTGACGAAGTTGCTTATTATCTCCAACAGGCTTTATTGGAGATGTATGGTCCACTACTATGCCGTGTGATACAGTGTATGTTTTTCGACTTCTCATCTTCTACAAACGGATTTGGTCTTGTTTAGTCAGGAACCTCGGATACTCAGGTAGAGACGAATTATATACATTTATCATTAAGCAGGCTAACTGTAATAATTTTCTTCATGCAATAATTTACCAACAGCCGTATGTATTTTAGGAATTTATTTTTTGAACTTAGGTGCTACCAGTTTCAGCATTACATTGATGCCATCTTCAGGCCCCACAGGTCATAGTCGTAAAATCGCTATACACGGAAGGAGCCATATAACTGGATCCGTGAATCAAATCGTTATGCAACAGCTCTTAGTCTGTATCGCCTGGCCACCAAGAGCTCTTGCATAGCGATTTGATTCACGGATCCAGTTATATGGCTCCTTCCGTGTATAGCGATTTTACGACTATGATGTGTGGGGCCTAAAGATGACATCAATGTAATGCCGAAACTGGTGGCACGTAAGTTAATAAAATAATTTTCTACAATACGTACGGCTGTTGGTAAATAACTGCATCAATAAATACATGCTAGCCATTGCCCCATGGTCCATAAAGGATCAACGAAGAAAGAACTGTAGTAATGAAACTTCCTGGCAGATTAAAACTGTGTGCCCGACCGAGACTCCAACTCGGGATCTTGCCTTTCGCGAAAGGCAAGGTCCCGAGTTCGAGTCTCGGTCGGGCACACAGTTTTAATCTGCCAGGAAGTTTCATATCAGCGCACACTCCGCTGCAGAGTGAAAATCTCATTCTGGCAACTGTAATAATGGTTCAGGCCGAATTTATGGACGTAGTAAATACCCAGGAACAAAGTACTCCACCATCTTTCAGTGATGGACAAAGCACTGTGATCGGCTAATGGGGCCAGTTTACATAACGAAGGGAGTCGATGACTGAATTAAAACCACTTGACACAATGGTACACCGTGGAGTAAATGTGCCTGCGTCAGACAGCACAAGATCGTTAGTCATAGATAAACTTCACAGTTTAAGAGTAAAATAAAGGTAGCAAACACCGAGTCGGCAACTCCATAGTGCTCACGAATTATTTGCTTGGTCGTTAAAATGGATGGCCTGTGGAGGAACATCAGGCAGGGAAGACTCAGAATAGTAGTTTCTCTGGAACCGCAGAAATCGAATGAGTTGTTTTCATGATTTATTGAGATGTAAATCCGTGTCTCTGTTCAGCAGACCGCCTTCCGATTATATTTCCAAAGTTACCTTGAACACTACACCCCAACAGGATAATTTTTGTACCATAATCTGTCCACCGGAAAACGTCAGGAAACATAGAGTAGTTGGCAAGTCCAGCTAGGATAACAACGTTATACAATTATGTCGCGAACATGCATGGACATTCAAGGTCATCAACGATTGGCTAAAACAGAGTTCAAACTGCAGTTAAAATCATAAGTGCCTAGACAGACGGTGGCTTCGTCCAAGACCGAGGCTGAGGTAACGGTTATGCCAATAGCAGTAGCGGTGACGTGCAGTTATGACCAAACTGTCATCCTGGGACTGTTGCGGCTGGCGTCCGATGACGGGTCAGCAGCAAGGGGAGTGGTGCCGCCAGCAAGCTACCCGCCCCTGGTATGGCGCATGCGCTGGTCCAGGTGTTACGGTGTGGGAAGGCGTACTGACCTACAAATCTTTAAACACTGCACACTTGCCGTTAAATGTTACTGTGGCACTGTACTTCTTCGCCACGTGCGTGTTTTCAGGGACGCATTCGGCCCTCTTGTCATTTTTGCGGGTGGCAATTTGCGTTCACATCGAACAGCACAGGTGGAAGAGGTCTTGGAAAGAGAGGATGTTCACTGAATGGACTGGACAGCCCATTAACCCCGACTTAAACCTCGTCTCCTGCGATGGGTTAGGGAGAAGAGCTTCAGCACGACCACATGCACCAATGACCGTCCATCAGTTGTCAGCCGCTCTGGTGGAGGAGCGGAACGCCCCACCACAACAACTGCTTACCAAACTTGTGGCCAGAATGAGAGCAAGCTTCTGAGCATTTATTTCAGGCCGTAGTGATTACACGTCCTCATAAGAATCTTGGTCCACGTTTTTTTAATGTCCAGGAAACCATCATAAGTCGCGGTGACATCAGTGTAATTATCGTCCTTGATTAAAATGGTAATTTCTGTTGGTCTCATTGCGTATTCAGTTACCTTCTGTACTATAGTGTAGTATTTCTTTTTATGTATGGTCCAAGTTTCAGCGAACTATGTTACTTGGCAGTGACATGTCATGCGAAAGTTTTTTTCGTTCTTACTTTTTCACTCCACCGTAGTGAAGGTTACTTGTGGAGCAGATCTATTTCGAACAGCAAATGTGCTATCCTGCGACATTTAGTATGTTAACAGGAGAAAGTGGTGTGTACGGGGGAAAGGGTAGACGGTGGTATTTCAGATTGAGACTTTAATTCCGTTGTAAGATTGGAAGAAGTATATGTGAATCTGTTTACCAAACACCGTGCGGAATTCTTTGCTTATCTCGGATGCGTTTGCTTATGACTATGAAGAATCAGGAGGCTTCGGATTTCCATCGCATTGTTCAGAAGTGAACGAGATAAATTTCTGGAACTGATGGCCTACGCTTCCTAAGAACGGTGTGTTCATCGGAGGTGAGGGTTTCGTCTGGAGAGCCCCAGGGAAGCGTGGTAGGTCTGCTGTTTTTTCTGTCTACATAAATGATCTTTTGGATAGGGTGGATAGCATTGTGCGGCTGTTTGCTGATGATGCTGTGGTGTACGGGAAGGTGTCGTCGTTGAGTGACTGTAGGAGGATACAAGATGACTTGGACAGGAATTGTGATTGATAAAGAATGGCAGATAACTCTAAATATAGATAAATGTAAATTAATGCAGATGAAAAGGAAAAAGAATCCCGTAATGTTTGAACACTCCATTAGTAGCGTAGCGCTTGACACATTCAAGTCGATTAAATATTTGAGCGTAAAATTGCAGAGCAATATGAAGTGGGACAAGCATGTAACGGCAGTTGTGGGGAAGGCAGATAGTCGTCTTAGGTTCATTGGTAGAATTTTGGGAAGATGTGGTTCATCTGTAAAGGAGATCGCTTATAAAACACTAATACGATCTATTCTTGAGTACTGCTCGAGCGTTTGGGATCCCTATCAGGTCGGATTGAGGGAGGGCATAGAAGCAACTCAGAGGCGGACTGCTAGATTTTTTACTGGTAGGTTTGATCATCACGCGAGTCTTACGGAAATGCTTCAGGAACTCGGGTAGGAGTCTCTGGAGGAAAGGAGGCGTACTTTTCGTGAATCGCTAGTGAGGAAATTTAAAGGACCAGCATTTGAGGCTGACTGCAGTACAATTTTACTGCCTCCAACTTACATTACGCGGAAAGACTACAAAGATTTGATAAGAGAGATTAGGGCTCTTACAGAGGCATATAGCCAGTCATTTTTTCCTCGTCCGTTTGGTAGTGGAACAGGGAGAGAAGATGCTAGTTGTGGAACGAGGTACCCTCAGCGCGCGACGTACGTTGGATTGCGGAATTTGTATGTCGATGTAGATGAACGGTACAGTTACCATAGGAATGGGAAACATAATAAATATTCAACATATATAAAAGATCCAACTGTAGATGGATAAGTGTAAGAAATTTAGTCTCCTATGTGGGAAAATTATGAAAGCTGGAATCTCATCGCAGATTGTGGATGAAGAAGAACACAATGAGTTCCGTGTCGGAAGGTCATGCACAGACAGTATGTTGGCGTAAAACAGCTTGCGGTAAAGAAGACTGGCCCGGAATTTAGGAACCCTGATGGTTTCCATTGATCTTAAGAAAGCATAAGATAGCATTCCGCTCTGTAAATCATGGATTGCAGTATTATCACTGGGTTCAATCGATTATATTCCTTCAAATGGCTCTAAGCACTATGGGACTTAACATCTGAGGTCATCAGTCCCCTAGACGTAGAACTACTTAAACCTAACTAACCTAAGGATATCACACACGTCGATGCCCGAGGCAGGATTCGAACCTGCGAACGTAGCAGCCACGCGGTTCCGGACTGAAGCGCCTACAACCACTCGACCACAGCGGCCGGCGAAATCGATTATAGGTTCAAGCTGTTTGACCTTTATACACTATTACAACTTATAGAGTTAAAGTAGGCGCAGAAATGTTTGGAGGAACAACAGTGACCTCAGCGTTACGACAAGGGTGCGCAGTAGCGCCTACGCTAGCTAAAATTTTTTGGAGTTGCCTTATGGTTACAGAAACGTTGCTCTCGTAGTATGGGCGTGTCTGTAAATGATGAAAAGCCATTCACTTCACATTTTACTGATAACCAAGTCATTTTTGCAGAGGATGAGGATGACATAAACTATGTGGTTAGAAAATTGCAGACAGAATTTCAGAAAAGGGGTTTAACCATTATTTTACAGAAAATGAAATAATTAGCTGTTGAAGAATTGTATCAAGACCTGACGTTCAATTTGGTGTAGTAAGGTCTGTGGACTGAAGAACACTACTAGCCATTAAAATTGCTACGCCAAGAAGAAATGCAGATGATAAACGGATATTCATTGGACAAATATATTATACTAGAACTGACATGTGATTACATTTTCACGCAATTTGGGTGCATAGATCCTGAGAAATCAGTACCCAGAACAACCACCACTGGCCGTAATAACGGCCCTGATACACCTGGGCATTGACTCAGGCAGAGCTTGCATGGCGTGTACAGGTACAGCTGCCCATGCAGCTTCAACACGATACCACAGTTCAACAAGAGTAGTGACTGGCGTATTGTGACGAGTCAGTTGCTCGGCCACCATTGACCAGACGTTTTCAGTTGGTGAGAGATCTGGAGAATGTGCTGGCTAGGGCAGCAGTCGAACATTTTCTGTATCCAGAAAGGCTCGTACAGGACATGCAACACGCGGTCGTGCATTATCCTGCTGAAATGTAGGGTTTCGCAGGGATCGAATGAAGGGTAGAGCCACGGGTCGTAACACATCTGAAATGTAACGTCCACTGTTCAAAGTGCCGTCAATGCGAACAAGAGGTGACCGAGACGTGTAACCAATAGCACCCCATACCATCACGCCGGGTGATACGCCAGTATGGTGATGACGAATACACGCTTCCAATGTGCGTTCACCACGATATCATCAAACACGGATGCGACCATCATGATGCTGTAAACAGAACCTCGATTCTTCCGAAAAAATGGCGTTTTGTCATTCGTGCACCCGGGTTCGTCGTTGAGTACACCATCGCAGGCGCTCCTGTCTGTGATGCAAATTCAGGGGTAACCGCAGCCCCGGTGTCCGTACTGATAGTCCATGCTGCTGCAAACGTCGACGAACTTTTCGTGCAGATGGTTGTTGTCTTGCAAACGTCCCCATCTGTTGACTCAGGGACCGAGACGTGGCTGCACGATCCGTTACAGTCATGCGGATAAGATGCCTATCATCTCGACTGCTAGTGATACGAGGCCGTTGGGATCCGGAACGCCGTACCGTATAACCCTCCTGAATCCACCGATTCCATTTTCTGCTAACAGTCATTGGATCTCGACCAATGCGAGCAGCAATGTCACGATAGGTTATACCGCAATCGCGATATGCTACACTCCGACCTTTATCAAAGTCGGAAACGCGATGGTACGCATTTCTCATCCTTACACGAGGCATCACAACAACGTTTCACTAAGCAACGCCGGTCGACTGCTGTTTGTGTATGAGAAATCGGTTGGAAACTTGCCTCATGTCAGTACGTTTCAGGTGTCGCCACCGGCGCCAATCTTGTGTGAATGCTCTGATTAGCTAATCATTTGCATATCACAGCATCTTCTTCGTGTCGGTTAAACTTCGCGTCTGTTGCACGTCATCTTCGGGGGAACCAATTTTAATGACCAGTAGTGTAAATATATGAGTCGTTTTTAACAGAGATGGATCCACTAAAAGCAAAAACCAAGGTAGACAAGCTATTAAACAATTAAATGGGGTTTTATGGAGTGTTCATATCATAAACGAAGAGCAGGATATTTAAAACAATTGTACGAAGTATAGCAACGAATGGAGCAAGAATATCAGAAATAAACGACTGAATTACGAGGTACTTATTCTTGTAGGGATAGGATTTTGTAAGTGTTACTGTAGGTAGACAATACGGGAAAAACTAAAAACGAAGACATAAGTAAAAGACTGAACCTCGCACATCTGTAATGCACACAATTCAACTAAAAATTCTGATGTATGCCGTTGGAATGAAGACAGATGGCCAAAGAAGAGTGTGCCCGAAAACATTATGCGAAAAGACAGCCAGAAATGCTGTATTAGAGTATAATTTGCAGGCCGTAAGTTGAAAAAATAGGACACGAATCAAGGACGCTCCAAAAAATATGACTAAATCTCAATATCCCAGATATGAGAGTGGCTTGAAGACTTCTTAAGTAATAGAGCCAATTCGCTCTCCTGGACAGTGAGTGCTCGTCAGAGACAAGGTTAATGTCAGGAGTGCCCCAGGCAATTGTGACAGGGCTGCTCTTCATGTCTGTATACATAAACGATCTGACAGACGAGATGAGCGGCAGTAAGGAGTCCGGTGACGCTGTGGTGTCCGGCTGGGTGTCATCGGTGAGTGACTGTAGAAGGATACAAGATGTATTACACGAAACTTCTAATTTATATGATGAATGGCATCTTGCTGTAATTGTAGAAGTTTGTAAATTACTGTATATGAGTGGAAAAAACAATCCCACAACTTTCGATGGCAGCATACGTATTGTGCTTTTTGACACACATCGATTAAATATCTAGGCGTAACGATGCAAAGTGATATGAAACGGAACGATTGCGGAAAGACGAAAGTAGGAAATGTGACTGATCGACTTCGGTTTATTGGGAGAATTTTAGGACAGATTAGCTCGTCTCTAAAGACGACCACGTGTAGAGCACAGCGAGACCGAGTCTTTTGAGTACTTCTCGAGTGTTTGGGATCGCCAACTAGTCGGATTAAAGGGAGAAATCGAAGCAATTCAAAGGCGGGCTGCTAGAATTTTTACTGGTACGCTCGATCACGCGAGTACTACGCAGAGGCTTCGCGAACTGAAACCGGTATTCCTGGAGAGAAGACGATGTCTTTTTTTCATAAACACTACTGGGAATGTTTAGACAGCCGGCATTTTAAGCTCACAGAACGACTCACAGGACGACACTACGGCCGCTAAAGTAAATTTCGCGTAAGGGACATGAAGACAATATAAGAGAAATCAGGCATCGTACGGAGATATATGGACTCTCATTATTTCTTCGCTCTATTTGCGAGTGGAACAGGAAAGGAAAAGGCCAATAGTGGTACACGGTACTCTCCGCCATACACCATACTGTAGCTTGTGAAATATGTGTTGCGGGTGCTGAAAAAAGTGTCGAATACTTTGGGAGGTGGTAGTACTCGTCGGAACAAGAAAAATAACTCCAGTAAACCCGGGTCCGGGAAAGCATACTTTCTGAGATAAGTCCAATAAACATGGGTCCTGAAAAGCATACTTTCTGTGATAAACACGTGTTTATGGGATGTGTTCAACGTACCGTCCATTCACGACAATGCACCCCTCCGCCCTCTGGCGTAACGAACTCTTTGAAGTAATATCCGGTTGTTGCTGTACCTGCTGGCACGCATTACAGACGCGAACCTTTAGTGTCCGCACGTAGTTGACTGTCGTGGCGTAGACCAATTTATTAAAGTGTCCCCATAAACAAAAGCCTAAGGTTTGAGGTCTGGGGAACGAATAGCAAAAGATGTGCCACCCCCCCCCCCCCCGCCCCCCGTCACCACCTGTACCCTCCCTCCCAACGACGAATACAGCGGTCCTGCAATGCCTGTGTCAGGTAATGCTCCCCAGTTAATCTTTATCGAAGCACTTCTAGTCATATTAATCTATGGCCAAGTACGCCTGCCCGTACGTTGATTGATAATTGGTATTAATGCCATCTTTCCTGAAGAGCTTAGGGATTTACGTGTGCCCATACATGCTGGTCATGGAAATTCACCATCTCTCTTGAACCCTGTCTCATCGGTCAATAAAATCGTGGGTGTGAACAGTAGATCTGCAGCATACTTCTGCAACAGTCATTGACAGAACTGCTGGCTGCCATGATGATCCTGTGGCCTTAGGGCCTGAACGCCCTGTAAATGATAGGGATACAGCAATTGTTCATGAAGAACATCCCCCCGCCCCCAGATAAGAGACTGAGATATGCGTTCTGCTACTGCTAAGCGCCCACACCGGTCCCAGGGGTTTCTGCCACCGAACGGAGCACACGCTCCTCCATGTCAGACGTGCGAACATCGCATGGCCTCCCACTGTCAGTGTTCCAAGCTGCAAGGGCACCTGTGTCCTTCAGACGCTGGAAAAGTCTGCCGAACGGCTTATCAGAGGGCACTCTGCGCTGTGGATATTTTTGACTGTAGAACGTCCATTTGAACTTGTCGAGTAGTTGGCTTCCATTGATAACAAGTGGGGGAAGAGAGAAAAAAAATGTACTACATCATTAGTACGTACAAAAAGCGCAAAATAGTAAACACATAAGTGAATCCGCGTTTGGAAGAAGGTAAAACGTCATGATTCGTAACCATTTTTGACAGTACTGCACAATAAGGCTTACAAACGCGACGAAAACTAACGTATCTCTACGTGACTCGAGCCACACAATTGATAGGAGACCACCTAATGACAGGTAGAGCACTATCACAACTATCACAACATCTGACGGAGCGCCAATACAACTACTGTGTTAATGTCCGCAACCAAGAGTCGCACAACCGTTCATATAAGCACGTGTTTACCTCGTGAAGTACGCGTTTCCGGAGCCATGTTTAATGTACTGATTTTTCTTGTTTCGATGAGTACTACTACCTCTCAAAGTACACGAAAGTTTTTTTGAACACCCTGTATATAGTACATTAAATTTCGGGCATGCAGCCGCGCAAATAAAATTTCCTCCACTGATATTTCGGCCGCGTATCGTCCGGCCATCCTCAGAGTGAGTCACAAGACTGACGACAAGATGCCAAGCGCGGCCTTATATGCGTACAGACATTCGATTCGCTTATCGATGTATGATAGGCGGCGGTGACACCACGACGCCATTACCCCAAAAGCCGGATTCCATTATCTCTATGTATTAAATTATTAGAGATTAAATTAAGCGAATCGAATGTCTGTACGCCTTCACCACAGGCGGCGAATGTATAAGTGTGTTTCTTCGCCGCCGACCAGCATCTGTGACCCCCATGCGCAGTACCAACGTGGTGGAGCATATAAGGCCGTGCTTGCATCTTGTCGTCAGTCTTCTGACTCACTCTGAGGATGGCCGGACGATACGCAGCGGAAATATCAGTGGAGCAAATTTTATTTGCGCGGTTGCATGCCCGGAATTTAATGGACTATTCATTACGCCGCGAGAAGTTCAAAATGCACACACTGTATATGCACGCAGACTAAAACAAAATTAAATTATGGATAAATTTTAAAATAATTGTACTACACGGCTCAGTATCGGCTTTGGCTGAGCACATGAGGTGCTGGTGGCACCGTAAGGAACCTCCAAGACAGTCCACAAATAGCGGTGCTGAACTCCGCCCAGCGTACCTTCGCACAGCCTCATCAACAAAACAGCCGGTCCTGTGGCGTCAGGACGACAGAGCGTGGCAATTCCGCCACCGTCGTAAACAAAACGCAGACGCCGAATCGAGCCACTGTGAGTGCCAAATTCATCCTCAGAATCGCGGCGAGTTTTAGACCTCTAGGAATCTACGTTCTTGCACCGGTTGGTTTCCAATGCAAAAAGCTTTCGTGGAAGAACTGTCCATTTAAAAACTCAGTGTCGCTACGGTAATCTTACCTTTGTTTTCTTCAAACCTAAGACTGGTTTGATGCAGCTCTTCACGCTAGTCTATTCTATGCAAATCTCTTCATCTCAGCATAACTATTGAAACCTGCGTCCATTTCAACCTGATTAATGTACTCATGCCAGTCTGCTCTCCTTCGTCCACAATCTGTGGTTATATTCTCACCTTCATTATTTTCCCGCACAATGTATAGACTAAATTTATTACACTTAGTCAACTATATTTTAAGACTTTATGTATGTTGATGATGTATGATGTTTTCTAAACCTCCTATAATTGCATCCCCTATAGGAAGCACAGGCCATTAATTCCAGAAATTTAGCTGGTCCATTGTCGAAAAATGCGATGGACAATCCGTTTGGATTTGAAGCTCGTTTTTTCGTCGTAGTCTTAAGAAATTTCTGACTCCTACAAGCATAATTAGTTCGTCCTCGTATAAAATGAATCCGAGATAAGCAACTCATGATTCGTTACAAAGAAAGGTTTAAATTTGGTCCCACTCCAAAGAGACTTCCTGTTGCAGAATTTATGTGTTCTGTAGAATAAGCAGTACACAATCTCCCTGAGGACCAAACAGAGGAAGTAAGACAAGAAGTGTCCTACACATTGCGTCGGTTTCGGCTGCCGTGGGATAGCGTCTCTTCTGTAGGGAGAGCAGCTGTTTGTTTCCTTAGGAATGACGATGAAGTAGTTGTTTTAGCAACTGACAACCGGAATGCCGCTGTTGAGTTGAGACGGGGTGACTATATCCTTAAAATGTACTCAACGACCCGGCTTGCAGAAGACTATCTAGTGACCACACAGAAAGGATCAAGCCCAAGACTCTCTCACTTGTGGTACATACTGTCAAATTTACGTTAAAGCACCCACCTATAACCTGTCGAAGTATTTAACATCTGTTTTAGCCCATATGGTGGCAAGTGTGAACACCATATTTTCAATTAAGTAGATTTAATTCGACGATTGAAATCTTTGAGGATGTGTCCTACGAATTTAGAAGTGAATTTTGACGAGGTACCTCTATACACACGAGTCCCTCTGGAACAGTCCCTGAACTTGATTAGTGAAAAACTGGATGAGAAGTTGGTGAAGCTTTGTCGTCATGTGCTGACATTCATGCGTTTTCATTTAATGGCAACAGTTTTGAACAGAAGGCAGAGTGGCTGTGGATAGTCCTTTATCACTCACAATCGCTAATTTATCTACGGTGGACTTCGAGGACACGGCACTGCGGACTTGAACTTTGCAACCAACGTGCTGCTGGAGGTACGTAGATGACACGTTTCTCGTCTGGTCTCATGGACCTAATACCCTCAATAGATTTTTGCCCAGTGCAACAGTCTTCTTCCCAGCATAAAATTTACCGTGGAGGTTGAAAGTGATGGGAGGCTCCTACTTTTGGACGTCATGATTTACAAATACAAGACGGTACTCTGGGAAATAGAGTTCACCAGAAGCCAACACACATCGATTGGTATCTGCATGCTAAAGAGTTGCCATCCACCGCACCAGCGCAATGGCATCCTTAAGACTCAGGTACGCAGATTATATGTCATTTCATAATTCAGACTGCTCAACGCAAGTATTTGCACATTTGATGGACATTTTTAAGGAAAATGGATTCTCTGAGAAGTAGATTCGTCGGGCTATGGAGTTTGAATCATCTCCGGAAGTGCATGAAGGGGAGCATAGTTCTGTGGCCTTTATTCGTTATGCTTGGCAGCATATGGTTTAAGATTCGAAGAATTATAAGGAGCTTTAACATTGAGAGTGCGTTCCGTCCACCATCCAAGATCAGGGCACTACTCAGCTCTCTGAAAGATGATTTGGGGCTTAGGAAACCTGGCATTTATCAAATTCTGTATCCGTGTGGGAAGGCTTACGTCGGCCATTCGAATCCCACAATTCAGAATAGCTGCATGGAACAAAGACCGGAAAAATCAGAGGCAGCAGAACATTGCTTAACCGAGGGACACGGGATGAAATTTGACGACACTTTGATAATTGCCAACACTTACGATTTTTGGAACCGTGTTTATAAAGAGACACGTGAAATTAGGATGGCAAACCATTTGATTAAAAGAGACAATGGTTTTCCTCTTAGCAGGACATGCACTCTGCACTATCCTAAAATGTTCAGACGTGTGTGAAATCTTATGGGACTTAACCGCTAAGGTCATCAGTCCCCAAGCTTACACACTACTTAACCTAAATTATCCTAAGGACAAACACACACACCCATGCCCGAGGGAGGACTCGAACCTCCGCTGGGACCAGCTGCACATGCACTATCCTACCTAAAAACAAAACGTTCTTATGTGAGGACAACCCGAGTGTTTGAATGCAGTATGTCGTTGAGTCGGTGCTCTACAAAGGGCGCCGCCGCCTACCCTTTCTCGGAGGGCAACAGCTGTGATGCGCGCGGCATGCGCCGTGTACGGTACGGATGAAATGTCGTGTGGCTAGGGCCCCCCGTCCGATAGACCGTTCGCCTGATGCAGGTCTTTCGATTTGACGCCTTTCGGCGACCTGCGCGTCGATGGGGATGAAATGATGGTGATTACGACAACACAATACCCAGTCCCTGAGCACAGAAAATCTCCGACCCAGCCGGGAATCGAACCTGGGCCCTTAGGATTGACAGTCTGTCACGCTGACCACTCAGCTACCGGGGTCGGACTACGGTACGGATGTCTATACAGAACGGAAACTGCGGCCTTGGTGTCAGTTTTCAGCTGGACTCAAGCAGCAGCAGCAGCAGCAGCAGCGTTCTCCTAAAGACGGGGCACAGGAGGGCCACCAACATACTGAATCCAGTTGATTTAAGGACCCGCCAGCAAATTCTGGTAGACTTTCAAGGCTTGTTAAGCCGGGGTAGCGTAAGAAAACACAACAAATAGTAATGTACGTTGCTACCAATGTTATATCGGTGCAGGATTGTTATTTAACGCATTAAAAACACAGTGACAATGTACTTGACAAGTCTCGCTAGAGGAGTGAGTGTTACACTGTTCTGTAATGAACACACGAAAGATTACAAAGTGGTCAACCGTTTGCAAAAGCAGAGTTCGAATCAGTGGTGCTTTGGCAAAGCGTTGCTCCACTCAAGTTCAAGGCTATTGGCTAGGACACTAGGGTATTGCGGTGGCATATAGCCACGACCGAATATTCTCTCTTTATACTTCATTTGCTTTTGTTTCGTTATGCTACTCTTGTATGGGTACGGAGTGGACTCACAGCGCCACAAACATGCTACGCTTCTGACACACAGATTAAAATATACATAGAGACGAAAACAATATATTGAAATACTGGGACATTTAAAAGTTCTTAAAATTTATAAAAAGGTGAACTTCATGAATATCAAATGAAAGTGTTGATATTCTTAGTTTTCAAACGAAAAAGTTAGAGCTTAAAGGTAAAATAAAGTCAGAAACAAGATGTGTGTTACACATTCACTAAATGCTGAAGCGTCTGCATTAGGGGAAGAATATACAGGAGAGGAAATTTTTAGCTGTATGATGTGGTATGCCTCTCAGTCCAAAAAGTTCCGGGAATGGATTAATAGTAATAGTAACGGCAAAAATAATAAAGCAAAAAGTTGAGATGGTGATTTTAATGCTCGAAGTGTTTTGTACAGTTTCGTCGAATCTTAGACTGCAGCTCTGTTTTAATATTACATATCATCTGCCCTATTCTCTCTCTGTCTCTGAGAATATGTAGATCTCTTATTTATGATATTTTAGTTCAGTTTCCGGTTCCCATTATTGAAAACCAAACGGAACCGACAGGCCGCCGTGTCATCCTCAGCCAATAGGCGTCATTGGATGCGTATGTGGAGGGGCATTTTGTCAACACACAGACTCCCGACCGTATGTCAGTTTACGGACCGGAGACGGACTTCAGTTTTCTTTACAAGGGCAGAGTGCATCCCGCTTGCCAACAGCGCTCGACAGACCGTATGGTCACCCATCCAAGTGCTAGGACAATCCGGCAGCGCTTAACTTCGGTGATCTAACGGGAACCGATGATACCACTGCGTTGCCATTATTACCTGAAGAAGTTTCCATGTGGCTGACACATTTCCGCCACGTGGATCCCAATAGATACTCCAAATAAAATACTGTTGTGGTAATTCATTGAAGAGCGTCTCCAACATGCCACTATAATTCGCCGGAAGGGGGGTTAATTTTAATACAATCCTGGAAATTGAAATAAGAACACCGTAAATTCATTGTCCCAGGAAGGGGAAACTTTATTGACACATTCCTGGGGTCAGATACATCACATGATCGCACTGACAGAACCAAAGGCACATAGACACAGGCAACAGAGCGTGCACAATGTCGGTTCTAGTACAGTGTATATCCACCTTTCGCAGCAATGCAGGCTGCTATTCTCCCATGGTGACGATCGTAGAGATGCTGGATGTAGTCCTGTGGAACGGCTTGCCATGCCATTTCCACCTGGCGCCTCAGTTGGTCCAACGTTCGTGCTGGACGTGCAGACCGCGTGAGACGACGCTTCATCCAGTCCCAAACATGCTCAATGGGGGACAGATCCGGAGATCTTGTTGGCCAGGGTAGTTGACTTACACCTTCTAGAGCACGTTGGGTGGCACGGGATACATGCGGACGTGCACTGTCCTGTTGGAACAGCAAGTTCCCTTGCCGGTCTAGGAATGGTAGAACGATGGGTTCGATGACGGTTTGGATGTACCGTGCACTATTCAGTGTCCCCTCGACGACCACCAGAGGTGTACGGCCAGTGTAGGAGATCGCTCCCCACACCATGATGCCGGGTGTTGGCCCTGTGTGCCTCGGTCGTATGCAGTCCTGATTGTGGCGCTCACCTGCACGGCGCCAAACACGCATACGACCATCATTGGCGCCAAGGCAGAAGCGACTCTCATTGCTGAAGACGACACGTCTCCATTCGTCCCTCCATTCACGCCTGTCGCGACACCACTGGAGGCGGGCTGCACGATGTTGGGGCGTGAGCGGAAGACGGCCTAACGGTGTGCGGGACCGTAGCCCAGCTTCATGGAGACGGTTGCGAATGGTCCTCGCCGATACCCCAGGAGCAACAGTGTCCCTAATTTGCTGGGAAGTGGCGGTGCGGTCCCCTACGGCACTGCGTAGGATCCTACGGTCTTGGCGTGCATCCGTGCGTCGCTGCGGTCCGGTCCCAGGTCGACGGGCACGTGCACCTTCCGCCGACCACTGGCGACAACATCGATGTACTGTGGAGACCTCACGCCCCACGTGTTGAGCAATTCGGCGGTACGTCCACCCGGCCTCCCGCATGCCCACTATACGCCCTCGCTCAAAGTCCGTCAACTGCACATACGGTTCACGTCCAAGCTGTCGCGACATGCTACCAGTGTTAAAGACTGCGATGGAGCTCCGTATGCCACTGCAAACTGGGTGACACTGACGGCGGCGGTGCACAAATGCTGCGCAGCTAGCGCCATTCGACGGCCAACACCGCGGTTCCTGGTGTGTCCGCTGTGCCGTGCGTGTGATCATTGCTTGTACAGCCCTCTCGCAGTGTCCGGAGCAAGTATGGTGGGTCTGACACACCGGTGTCAATGTGTTCTTTTTTCCATTTCCAGGAGTGTATATTAACACATTTAGTTTCAAACTGTACATTCGTCTCATTTCTTATCATTTGTTAAATGTATCTATACATGAAAACTTTTCTTATCCCCTTTTTTAGTTAATGTAATTATTGTAATGGTGTCCTATGTATACTCTCTGACATTTTTGTATCGTTTGTACAGATAATGTCTGTGTACATCACCCTTCATTTTTGTCTGTATTTGTGACATTCAATTGTCACTTGAAGATGGTCCGAGAAGCACAAGGCGGGTTCGTAACCAAATAAATATAATTCTGTGGAACATAGGAAGTGTTTTCATTTTAATATTTATAACTGTGAACTCTAGACAGTCGAGCGCGCATATCCTATCGAGAACACCATCATACATTTTATTTACCTATATGAAAACCATTCCCTTTAATTTCTTACAGAGACGTCTGTTGGTGTGCAGCTCTGAAGTGGTATTTGATGCAGCGCCTCACAGTAGGCTTAGAACAAAGGTGTACAGACTTCACAGATTGCAGTACTCCTCGTTTTCATCCAAGCAGTAAAATATTTCAAAGAGTGGATTTCAGTGATGTATTAATTATCTATGGGTTACCCCCAGAAAGAACTGTAACGGCATGAACAATGGTACAAACTGATTTAAATGTAGGCCACATAGCATCTGTGCATTCTACGCTTCAGCTGTGTTGGCTACGCAATAAGTATCACCCGTTATGGGTATACTGAGGACATTCCAGATACAATGAAAAGGCGATATCTCACGAAATAAGCAAGTCATGAAGAGCAAAATTCTCGAATACGGCTTTAGAACTGTGAGAGGGCCTTGTTTCTCTGTCATACGTATCTGTGCACGTTGAATTCCTGTGGTACCAAATGCCGCATCGTAACATCACATCACACAAATACAGGTTCAAATACAGGTTCAAACGGTTCAAATGGCTCTGAACACTATGGGACTTAACATCTGAGCTCATCAGTCCCCTAGACTTAAAACTAATTAAACCTAGCTAACCTAAGGACATGACACACATCCATACCAGAGGCAGGAATCGAACTTGCGACCGTAGCAGCAGCGCGTCTCAGGACAAAAGCGACTAGAACCGCTCGGCCACAGAGACCGGCGACGTCGGAGGCAACCCTAAACTGTGGAGGATAGCACTTAACCTTTACTGGCTCACCATGATATGCAGAGTGTGACGGGTACAAGTACAGATTTTTTATGTACACACATCACAGAGTGGTCTCGCGGTTCTAGGCGCACAGTTCGGAACCGTGCGACTGCCTCGGGCATGGATGTGTGTGATGTCCTTAGGTTAGTTAGGTTTAAGTAGTTCTAAGTTCTAGGGGACTAATGACCACAGCACTTGAGTCCCATAGTGCTCAGAGTCATTTGACCCATTTTTGAACATCAGTGAGTTGGTTGCTTTCCCACAACCACGTCACAAACTTTACGACCTGGTGTTTTTTGCATGGCCGTACCTGTGCCGCGAAATGAACAATGCCTGACAGTACAGACTAAGAATTTTGCATCCACGTGTCAACACTCAACACCTGACCTACTGCCCAGGAGAAAAAAATCATTAATGGCTTGCTATCGCCACTACCCAACCTAAAACATATTACTTGTAACAACTGTAATTGTTAGTCTACGAATATTATACTGAAGTAATGTCGTTCAGCACATCTTCCTCAGTCACCCACAGAAATATACCCGTTACATCCAGTAGAGCCGCCACTGTAGACAAAAGTGAAACGAGAGTTGTTAGAAAGATAATGTAATGTCAGCACATAGCCTCTATCTGTAGCTGGGGGTGTCTTTTGTTTGTCATCGGGGATTTTTATTGTGGACGCATATTGACAACGCAGATCCGCTAGCTTCAGTGATTTGTGGAGAGATACGTAGCATATATGTACCAGTTATCGTAGTTTACATAAGCAATATCAGTTTACAGGTAACTTTTCTAGTCTTCTTTTTCAGTGAAGTAAAATTTGGCATGGTCTCTACATATTCGGTAAACTGGACGAATGAAGAAACAGTTTTATTTTTATTTGTTGATCTGCTTCCCAGGTATTGTAGTCAGTCGTGTTACATCTATGGGCCGTTTCTGTAACGTCTCTTCCTATCGATGTCAGAGAAGGTTTGCTGAGAGTCTGTGTGGCTGGTGTTGTCTGTGCGCAAGGAGGAAATCGAAGCGAAGTTGACTGGTGCGGAGTCCTGGGAGACTATATGGTGACGAGGAAGTGAACAAAATATCTGTCTGCTGGAGTAGGTCGGCGAGCAGCATGTCTGTGTGCGGCAGTCACAGAAGTTAAGTAAATTGAAAGAGGAAGAGGGGGGGGGGAGGGGTAAGGAAAGGGGTTGTTGATATCAGGTGCCTCATGCCTCAGGACTTCATGTGGTATCAGCGGCGACTAGTGAAAGTGTGTGCTAGATCGGAATTCCAACCCAGGATCTTTTGCTTACTGGGCGGTTGCATTAACCAATGCACCACCCGAACACAGTGTTTATTGCAGCTGCGCGGACCACCTAGGCACGTTTCTCGGCCGAGCCACATGCTCACCTAGCGCCACCTATCCACAGTCCCTTTCCATTTCCTCCGTCCCACAAGAAATATTTACTGCTGTTATAGAGTTCACGATTTTGCAGCAATCAAAAGAATGAACTCATATATTTTTAAGTACAACACATGTCAAAGTCTGCATGAGGATTTATCTTTTACGTTCAGGCGATAGGGGTGCACAGAGCACATCCGATACTTTAATTCAATTGTACTACTGTTCCAACTGAAAAGAGATACCCTCCGTGAACTGGGTCACGTTGCTGGTAGAGTTCAGTGGAGAAGTTTGCAGCACTTTGGGGAACAGGCGGCGGCAGGTAAGGCCCCATTTCCTGGGCAGTCAGTGGTGGGAGAGGGCTAGTCACGCGACCGTTTTCCAGCGAGCACCAGAGGTCAGCCATTCATGCGGCGGAGGGCAGCTGCGGGCTGATAAGGCGGTGCTGCTTGCACGCGGCTCGCAGGCGCTTCGCCTAGTGGACCAAGGGCAGGCGTGGTCATCCGATCCGGATTTACTTACAACGCCAGCGCCTCCTGTATCACTCACAGTTCGCATCTAAAGCACCGTAAAAGAAAGGCGTTTTTAGTCGCGACGGTATCTTCTCACGAAATCACCAACTGTATCCTCCGAATGCGAAAATATTTTGTTGACACCGAGCTACATAGGGAGGAAGGATCACCACGATAAAGTAATGGAAATCAGAGGTCGTACGGAAAGATACAGGTGTTCATTTTTTCCGCGCGCTGTACGAAACTGGAATAACAGAGAATTGTGAAGATGGTTCGATGAACCCTCTGCCAGGCACTTAAATGTGATTTGCAGAGTATCCATGTAGATGTAGATGTAATGTGAGAAGAAGTGGGTACTTCTCCTTTTATGTGCTGTTAACCTTACCTGGCCTAACTGTACCTACCCGGTTTCTACTGAAATAGTATGTATGGATCTTAAGATTCGAGTCCGCCGTGGAAAACGTATTTTCGAATTTTTCGAGTGCAGTTTTTTCCGTTTTTAAGTCTCTAAATGTCTGTTCGTTGATATTCAGGGTGATTCTTACTAACGTTTAAAAACCCTCGAAGCGATTTAGATGACGCTGAGACAAGTTATTTAATGTAAGAAACATGAGGCCCGCAAATTTCGGTAAATACCCCAGTACTGGACGAGAAATTTTGATCATATGACGACACCATATGTCATATGTCTCCTCACGTGCAGCGGTTGGAGCTATCGGTCTGTCGCACCTAACCATCCCAGCCAAAATGAAATATTCTCGTCGGTATCGCTTAGGACCTACGTGCTCGACTGTAGCGTGTGGGGCTCAGGATTCGAGTCTTGCTTCTACCACACAGTATGTTTTTCATTGCGGTAGACAATTATATGTTTATACTGAGGTAAGATTTACTATTTTATTTAACGGTTTTGCGGTCTCCTCTGGTTTAATGCAAAGTACAGTACAACGGCGTAGAAGTAAATGAGTATAAACTTTCGAATTTCATCGTTACCAGTAAATGACCTATTTTTTCTTTACTAAATAATATCTCTAAACAAAAGAAGGAGGAAAAAAGGAAAGACACGCAAAATGAGAAAAAAATTCGCTGGGTTACAGCGAGGACAGTATTTAGAATTTCTACAGTTACAAGAGTTCACATTTTGGTGTT
Organism: Schistocerca gregaria; assembly: GCF_023897955.1. Classification (NCBI taxonomy): domain Eukaryota; kingdom Metazoa; phylum Arthropoda; class Insecta; order Orthoptera; family Acrididae; genus Schistocerca; species Schistocerca gregaria. Next base: position 542,507,844 of record NC_064921.1, read on the forward strand.
CGAAATTTGCACCGCTGAGCTGCAACGTGTAGCCCCCTATGTGTAGGTTCGAGAAGCCGAACCTCTGCAAGTGCGGCAAGGGACGTCATCTGGTGACGTCATTCACAGGCCTTAATTCTTAGCTAAGTTCCACACATTTTAGGCACTGTTAACATTAACGCATGGCCTTTTCTTATTAAAAGGTTCCTTTACGCTATATAATGTCATTTGCCTCTCATAGAACTGGAGGCTGAAATTTACTGTAATTACATTTTACAGTTGCTGACTCTGCTACACCATGCTACAAATACCTGCTAAAAGAGTGCACTTACACTTCTGCCCATTAAAATTGCTACACCAAGAAGAAATGCAGATGATAAAGAGGATATTCATTGGACAAATATATTGTACTATAACTGACATGTGATTACATTTTCACGCAGTTTGGGAGGATAGATCGTGAGAAATCAGTACCCACAACAACCATCTCTGGCCGAAATAACGACCTTGATACGCCTGAGCATTGAGTCAAACAGAGCTTGGATGGCGTGTACAGGTACAGCTGCCCATCCAGCTTCAACACGATACCACTGTTCATCAAGAGTAGTGACTGGCGTATTGTGACGAGCCAGTTCGTCGGCCACCATTGGCCAGACGTTTTCAATTGGGGAGAGATCTGGAGAATGTGCTGGCCAGGGCAGCAGTCGAACATTTTCTGAATCCAGAAAGGTCCGTACAGGACCTGCAACATGCGGTCGTGCATTATCCTGCTGAAATGTAGGGTTTCGCAGGGATCGAATGAAGGGTAGAGCCACGGGTCTGAAATGTAACGTCCACTGTTCAAAGTGCCGTCAATGAGAGCAAGAGGTGACCGAGACGTGATACGCCAGAATGGTGATGACGAATACACGCATCCAATGTGCGTTCACCGCGATGTCGCCAGACGCGGATGCGACCATCTTGATGCTGTAAACAGAACCTGGATTCATCCGAAAAAATGACGTTTTGCCATTCGTGCACCCAGGTTCGTCGATGAGTACATCGTCGCAGGCGCTCCTGTCTGTGATGCAGCGTCAAAGGTAACCGCAGCCATGGTCTCCGAGCTGACAGTCCTTGCTGCCTGAAACGGCGTCGAACTGTTCGTGCAGATGGTTGTTGTCTTGCAAACGTCCGCATGTGTTGGCTCAGGGATCGAGACGTGGCTGCACGATCCATTACAGCCATGCGGCCGGCCGGAATGGCTGAGCGGTTCTAGGCACTACAGTCTGGAACTTCACGACCGCTACGGTCGCAGGTTCGAATCCTGCCTGGGGCATGGATGTGTGTGATGTCCTTAGGTTAGTAAGGTTTAAATAGTTCTAAGTTCTAGGGGACTGATGGTCTCAGAAGTTAAGTCCCATAGCGCTTAGAGCCATTTGAACCATTTTGAACAGCCTGTCATCTCGACTGCTAGTGATACGAGGCCGTTGGGATCCAGCACAACATTCCGTATTACCCTCCTGAACCCACCGATTCGATATTCTGCTAACAGTCATTGGATCTTGTCCAACGCGGGCAGCAATGTCCCGATAAGATAAACCGCAATCGCGATAGGCTACAATCCGACCTTTATCAAAATCGGAAACGTGATGCTACACATTACTCCTCCTTACACGAGGCATCACAACAACGTTTCCCCAGGCAACGCCATTCAAATGCGGTTTGTGTATGAGACTTTCCTCATGTCAGCACGTTGCAGGTGTCGCCAACGGCGCCAATCTTGTGTGATTGCTCTGAAAAGCTAATCATTTGCATATCACAGCATCTTCTTCCTGTCGGTTAAATTTCACGTCTGTGGCACGCCATCTTCGTGGTGTAGCAATTTTAATGGCCAATAGTGTATGCTGTGGCCAGCAACTGGTTACGTCTTATACCAGCTGCTTTTTGATTATATTACTTACACTACGTATCCTTAGCAGTACGCTGTAAACGGACACAGTTGCGCTTCGACTTGCGCCAGCGCAATCACTGTGTCGCCTCCGTGCCAAGGAAGCCACTCGCCTAGCAAACGCGTGCGGCGCCGGGAGGCAGAGGACGCTTTCAAGTCACGTCACGTGCCAGTCTCGGGCGGGAGAGCTCACACACAAAGTACTAATCCGGCTCTCCCACCACGAATTACGACGAGGGTCGAAAATGTCTCCAGGACGTGCTTCCTATAAAGCGGGTGTATTTAAGGGACCATATGTTTCCCCGTCAGCACAATTACGTGTAGAAGCGTGTAATGAATGTAATATAATTTTCTGAGAAGTTTTGTAAATTATAGTAATCTACCCGTCGCCAGTGATTCAACAAACCGGGTTTAAACGTAGAGATTATCATTTTCAAACCAGGCCCGAACACTGCAATGTAATTTTTCTTTAGCACAACCTGGATCCTAGTTAGTCTGTACTTTTGTACAGTAGTCTTTTGGAAAGGAATGATACAACATCTAGGCATTCCACTTGAAACAACTTCCACCGTAAATTACATGACATTTTTCAAGACAGCCGACCGCTGTATCCGAGCGTTTCTAGGCGCTTTAATCCGGAACCGCGCTGCTGCTACGGTTGCAGGTTCGAATACTGCCTCGGGCATGGCTGCGTGTGATGTCCATAGGTTAGTTAGGTTAAATAGTTCTAAGTCTAGGGGACTGATGACCTCAGATGTTAAGTCCCATAGTGCTTCCAGCCTTTTGAACCATTTTGATTTGCAAGATACTGAATCTCCGACAGTGCTATAGCTGTCTTCCCGACAAAATGACGTTTATCAGTGCAGACAATATGTCAAACTGGCTATCACTAGTTGGAGTAATATATCCTTTACTTTGGATTTTCCACTAGTGCACAGTTTCGGCTGTATACCCACCTCAAAGGAGCCTGAGATACATAGCAGGTGTAGCTTGGATTCAATGCAAGTATGAAACAATAACTTTTTGTTTAGTCGAACAAATGAAAACAAGTAAAAATAAGACTTACACAGTATAATTCATGAAACGGGTGTATTTGGTTTACAGTTACAACGTTCAACCATTCGTACATTTGTAAGATTCAGCAGGTTCGCCTAGTTTGCAATAAAATTAGACCCTCATGTTATTAAAAAGTGATAAGCATGCAGTACGTGAGAACGTAGTGTAATAAGACGTTATACTACCTTACCGGAGTTTGAAATTAAGAGTGTGACAGTAACTGTTTTTTTTTTTTTTAGGCCAGCTACTCAAAATACGAAATTACTCGGCGACCTGGTCACAGATGAACTCGGGTTGCTGCTGACATGCAGTGTGTGTCGTACAAAGTGCTGTTGCAGTAATCATAATTCACCACAGAATGTGGCATAGTGCATGTATGAATGTCAGAGAAGGAAAGAAAGATAAATATTTTGTTCACAGGGGTCATGTATCGATTTATCTTAGCATAAATAACTCAGAATACTGCAGCTAAAAGTTGTCACAGTAATAATGAAACGTAATAGCATATTTGTCACACTTTGGTTTCACGTGGTGTGCTATAACGTAATCGTGAGACAATCCCACACCCAGCTTTCCCATGGTTTCCTTAGAAACTGGAAATAAACGAACATCTGGAGGAAATTGAGCAACACTAATTTAATTTGGTAATATATTCATGACGATTGTTGTTTTGCATGGTATGTTATATCAAGCAGAAGAAAACCGTATACGGACTGTCCAATTTTCCTGTTTGTAATAGAACTATTAATCAATCTCTGGATAAAGGTAAGAAACGATAGACAAATAAAAGGTTACAGTTTATGCCCTTATACGAATCAAGCACCTTATTATTTTTACCCAGTCATGAATGTAAAATCACTGTGTGCGGATCTTAATAATAATCAGCATGTTATAATAAAATATGGCGTAATGTATGCACATAGTTTTTTGCCACTCCCCTTACCAACAGTAACAAAGAAAGAACACCCGGATATTCGATGAAGAGGTAAATAAAAATGAGAATCAAGCACCTAATTACTTGTTCGTAATAATAGGTGTAACTGCAGTTGGTGATAAAAATGTAGTAAACCGCAACAGTAAAACAACATGTTAACTAGTGCCTACACGCATTTCTCTCTCTTCTTCTCAACGACAACTGCACCAATAAAAACTTATGGATAAAAGGAAAATATAAAGATATAAAAAGATCAAACTAACAAAATAAAGAAGGCAGTTGCCTACGTGCTTTAACGTATCGGTCAGCAAAGTCGTAGGGCCAGAATGCCAAATCATATAGGACGTAGGGCCCGAAATTAGAAAGCCGAAGAGACATACGAATATAGACCAATTTGAAGCCGCCTAATCTAAGTTGGAAAGTTCTCTTTCTATTTATTTTTTATTATCTTATTTTGTATTTGTATTTTGACTATATTAGTTTTGTTATGTATTTCAGATTCACTTGGAAATGGTTACAAAACTGGAAGTATCCAACAGTGGAGAAACCAAAGTAAAATAATGTTCGTATCCTACTTACGACAACCACAGAGGCAGGTTGTTGCTCACGAAATTTATTGTGTCCATGAACACCAATGCATTTAAAATGTATGCATACCCTCATTAGCTCTTTCTTCTTAAATTACAAGATGGGAGTCGATTCACTATGTCTACCTCTGAACAAAAACAAAAAAAATATTTGTGGCTCATCTGATTTTCAAATCAGTTTCTCATTTTGAGAGTGTGAATATCATTGTGCGACTAAGGCCATTTCCTCGCCATTTTCTCTGACTTAATACGTCTATTAACAAGCAGTGAGGGAGTTTTGATTTTGTCTTCCACCGCTCCCGCCGATTTGTAATGTCAAACCTGTTAAATTGTGAAAAATCATCGTACAATTCGGTAACACGCAAGTTCTCGATAATGGAGTGAGTGTGGGGTGGCGGTGGAGAGAATGGGCTGTAGTTGTCTAAGTGGACAGGACCGGGGTGGTGGTGTCAATATAACTTAGAACTGTAATTTTTCTTCATACGTGTATAAAACCAGTTTTGCAACACTTAGAGCAAAATTTAGCACGGAGAAAACGTCAGTTCATGTCAATACAATGCTAATTAAAAGATTGAAACGTGTGTGAGAGTGTGTCAGTGAGTGTGTGAAGGTGGACGACAAAAGCCAGTGTGTTTATTACATACTTGTAGGCAGGGACTGCCTGCAGGTTTCAAGATGACAGTAAGTGTCGTGACGCTATCGTTTCCAGCGTACAGTACCGCCGGGAGCGTTACCTCTATAAAACGGCGGTTGCCTCTGACGCACTGTTATTCACTGGTAACGATTTTCGTGTTAATTACCGTTCACGAAGCGCTCATACATGTAATTCTCCACTTAGAACGTGAAAGATGAAACTTGCTCTAAATCTATCAAAAATTCCTTTTAATGTGCAAATTACAGTTCTGCAGCTACAGTTTTCCGCTAGAGTTGCCGACATAATGGAACTTCTTACCATGTCTACATTTACATACAGACTCCGGTAGCTACCATGCGGCCCGTGGTAGATCGTACTTTGTGAATCTACTAGTCATTTTGTCTCCTGGATCAAGCGCAGAACGGAGCAGATAATATACAGCTGTCTGCCTACCTCCATACGAGCTCTCTACGTTGGCGACCGTAAAATCATTCTTCATACTTCCGGAAATGCCGGTTGTCTGAATTTTCACAATAGTGTTTAGAGAAAGGGTTCCCATTTGAGTTCATGGAGCATTTCTGTAATACTCGGGTGTTGCTCGAGCCTAACGGTAAAAAGTCTACCAGCACGTCTCTCAATTGCTTCGATTTATTTTTACTATCCGGCCAGTTATGGATCCCAAACACTGGAGCAGTGTTCAAGAATGGGGTGCTCTAGAATTCAATACGCGGACTCCTTTATACACTGAAGCGCCAAAGAAACTGGTATTGGCATGCGTATTTAAAAACAGAGATAGCCGTGCCTGATTAGCCGAGCGGTCTTGGGCGCTGCAGTCACGGACTGTGTGGCTGGTCCTGGCGGAGGTTCGAGTCCTCCTTCGGGCATGGTTGTGTGTGTGTGTTTGTCCTTAGGATAATTTAGGTTAAGAAGTGTGTACGCTTAGGGACTGATGACCTTAGCAGTTAAGTCCCACAGGATTTCACGCACATTTGAACATTTTTTGAAAAACAGAGATATGTAAACAGGCAGAATACGGCGCTGCGGTCGGCAACGCCTATATAAGACAACACGTCTCTGGTGCAGTTGATAGATCGGTTACTGCCACTACAATGGCAGGTTGTCAAGATTTAAGTGAGTCTGAACGTGGCGTTATAATCGGCGCACGAGCGATGGGACACTGCATCTCCGAGGTAGCTATGAAGTGGGGATTTTCCTATACAACCATATCAATAGTGCACCGTGAATATCAGAAATCCGGTAAAATGTCCTCTGTTCGAATACTACAAGACTGTTTTTCCTATTCATCCGCATTAACTTATATTTTTCTACATTTGTAGCAAACTGCCATTCATCACACTAAATAGAAATTTTGTCTACGTCATCCTGTATCTTCCCACAGTCACACAATGACAACACTTTCCCGTTAATTACAGTATAATCAACAATGTGTCGCAGACAGCTGATCGTCCTGTGTGCTATTTCAATATTTGGGTTATAAGATGTAAAATAATCCAGTTACAATATGAATAGGTGTAGAGAACAAGAGGAGTCCTGCCATACTTCCCTGGGTCACTTCTGACGATACCTTTGTATTGTTGAACCCTCGCCATCTAGGAAAAAGTACTGGGGTCTGTTACTTATGCATCACTCGAACCATTCACATACCTGGAAACCTATTCCGTATGTTCGGATCTTCCTTAACAGTCTGCAGAGGGACACTGAGTCAAACATTTTCGGGAAATGTAGGAATATGGAATTTGCCCTTCTTACACAGTTCACACAATATCGTGCCAGAAAATAGCATTCTTTCTTTGCACGAGCGATGTTTTCTAAAGCCAGTGATTTAAACAATGACGTAGACACTTTGTACTGAGCTAGAAATTAGGCTGCTCTTCAGTAACTTGGATAGATACCCCTTTGGTAGCACTGCGAATAGTAAAAAGTGTATTTGCTGATGGCTAAAATGTTGGCTCGGTGACAATGTATGCATCTAACTTCCAATGTTAAATACATTCCACATGCGCAAGCATACTGATACAAGGTTCTCACCGTCCTGTCACCAGGTGATCAAACAAAAGATCCGTCTACAGAATAAATTTTAGCTTGCGTTATCCAGCTCATATTTCGATATTGATGGGACAATGACGCAAACTGAATTTATTCGTAGACAGATAGTTCACCTGTTTATTTGTGCTGCATATGACTCTTTAATACTTTCTCACAGAACTAAGCTCATTGTGAAAGATGACACACCGCAGCTGCACATGTCTGTTCCGGAGTCTGGTAGTACAAAGACACTGAAGTGTAATTACACCACAGATGCTTTAAAGCAGCTGCAGCGTTGTAGTCTTTTGGAAAATTGAGTAGCTTTTGAAGGGCGTTGTTGTAAAACGCTTAGTTGTTGTAAACGAAAGATACTAAATTACTCGTTGACATAAAGTACATGAAAATCGTAGTTGTACACGATGAGGAGGTCTATGTACTATACCTTGCTTAACGTGTCACTCTCTTAGCGATATTACGAAGCATTTAAATGGGTTTTTATGTCACTAAAATACTAATAATACTTTATAGTAGGTTCAACATATCAAAGTTGGTATTATTTAGAAAAAGTATATTTTCTTTTCCATTTTCCATGGTATTTTTCGTTAATATATTAGAACAGTTCAAGAAGATAGTAAGAGAAACAACAACGATTCACAGAAGTCCTGACATTTCTCATAGTACAAAACTTGCCTCAACGTTCCTTAACAAATGTGTTAAAGTGGTGAAGGGTACAGCGTAACGACGGGCGCCGCGCCCAGAGCATCAAACAAGGAAATATTTAGACGACGTGTGTATTTTGAAAACGAGATACCCAGTTAATCAGATCAAATTTGAAACTATTGTCATGATACATACTAATCTGGCTCAGCAATAAAGAGAGAAAAACGCACCGATTTCAAGGATGTCTGTCAATATAAAGAGAGGTTGCAGTCCCATATCATTAACTGTATTTTACAACCACGAGTATGATTTTCACAGTGTGCTGCTAACAAACAGATGTTCACTAACACAGATGACATACTTTAGTTCTGAGTTTTTGAAATGTAGCAGAATATTGAAATACACATACCTGTGACTAGTTGTTTAGCTTCCTACGCACATTTTCTAAAAATTCTTTTATATGCTACCGAGAAAAACTTGCTTAAGGTCAGAAACGACATTTAACACGTACATGTGTTCTTAAATCACCGAGCACATTCTTCAGAGTCATAAAATCGGTATTTGTAAAACGCTACGGTCATTTCTAATTGTTGTTTTGATTTATAGCCCGAAGATTGGTTTAATGCATCACGTCAGCGTAGTCTATACTCTGCAAGCCCCTTCGTACTGTGCATAGCTACTGTAACTTTCACCAACTTCAGCCTGTTTAGGCTCGAATTACACTGTCAAATTAATTTGACAAAGACATTTGATCAACGCTCTTTGGCTAAATCTTTGACATCGTTCTAGGGAAGCTTTGATCAAAGATTTCTCTGATCTAAGATATTTGTTTGAAGTTAGAGCGTGGGCCTAGTTAGATCAAATGGCTCAAATGGCTCTGAGCACTACGCGACTTAACTTCTAAGGTCATCAGCACCCTATAAATTAGAACTAATTAAACCTAACTAACCTAAGGACATCACACACATCTGTGCCCAAGGCACGATTAGAACCTGCGACCGTAGCGGTCGCTCGGTTCCAGACTGTAGCTCCTAGAGCAGCATGGTCACTCCGGCCGGCTAGTTAGATCAAGGTTCGCGATATTGTATACTTCTTTGACTGGCTTTCGTTGCGTCTAACCTCTAAAATTAACAGAAAGTGTACCTGCTGTGTGGCTAACACAACACTGATAATTTTCAAATACGAAGAAAGGGTCGTTCTTCATATTACCAAACACATTGATTCCAAAAATCTCAATAAACGATTATACTGTCCTAAAAGATAGATGCAGCCATCAAATGTATTCGAAAAGGCTGCGTTGTGGATGATGTAAGGAAGAAACTATACGAACTAAGGTATCTGTTGTGATGTCAAAATAAATGTGTTGTCAACAAAATGTACATAAGTGAGACAAATTTATTTGTTATTCTAAATAACATTCCTCCTTAAATGATTTATTAATTGGTTTATATGTTACTGGAAATACGTGAAATGGTGCACAGTTTTATGTTGAAAGATCGAATATGTTTCGTATGTTGTTAAAAATGTTAACATAACCATGAGACGAACTTTAATAGACATTGCATTTCTGTAATGAGTATCTTGTAAGTAAATGTGAGGGGCTACTTTCACAAGAAATAACTGAGATTTCTGTTCTTCCATACTCAAATAGTTTTCGTAGCTCTTTATATCCTCGCACGGTAGACCACGAAACAAATTGTGGTGAATAGTTCGAGCCTCTGTACTCGCTATCTATGCTTTCTCACCCTTTAGCCAGTAGTATACTAAATGCTGCTGTACAGACGATTAACTGTTCTACATCCATTCTTCATAAATTCGTAAATTTTACGATAGTGTAATAGTTTCAGTGACGTACTTCGTTTAAAGAAGTTTGACAAAATCTTTAACAATTATCTTATATCGAAGAGCTTTCACAGTGTAGTACAGGCCTTACTGCGGTCAGACCGCGGCTCCCTCCACAATTTTTGTCTCACACAGTACTCTCCATTATTAAATTGACAAATCCTTGACGCTTCATCATGTGTCCTATCAATCACTGCCTTCTCTTATTCAAATTCCTGCCATAAATTTCTTACCTCCACCAGTTAGATTCAGTGCGTGCTCATTACTCGCTCGATGTACTAAACTGCTCTTCAGAATACGTAGCGCCATATTTCAAAAGCTTCTACTCTCCTCTTGCGCCGACCCTTTATCAACCACGTTCAACTTCCGCATAGGGTTGCGTTGCAGAAAATACTTCCTAACATTCAAATTTTTTAACCTATGTTAATACACTCCTCTTTTAAAGAAACTACTTTCTTCTTACTGCCAGATTGCAGCTTATATTTTTTCTACCTGACCTCAGCCATCGTCTGTCATTTTCGTGCCCGAATAACAAAACTTATTTACGAGGAGGGGCGTTCGGTAACTAATGCAACACACTTTTTTGTCTGAAACCAGGTTGGTTTTATTCAGAATTCCAGTACACCATATTATTGCCCGCTCTTTTGGTTACGAAACCCTCTTTTCCCACATAAGCTCCTTTCAATGCTACTGCCTTAATAGACGGTCCCGTATACCCCAGAAGGTACCACTCAACTGGTCGACGCCGCAGCCAACTTGCTGCATCAAGAACCTCCCCATCATTCGCGTACTGCATCCCTCGGAGTGCATACTTCAATGGTCCAAATATATGGAAATCGGAAGGCGTTATATTCGGGCAGTAGGGTGGAAGGGAAGAACTGTCCAGTGAAGATGTGTGAGGTCAACTCGGGTGTGCAGACTTGTGTGAGGTCTTGCATTCTCATTGAGAATAAGTTTGTTTCCATTTTTGTGGCGACGAAAACGCGGAAGTTGAAACTTCCTGGAAGATTAAAACCGTGTGCCCGACCTAGACTCGAACTCGGGACCTTTGCCTTTCGCGGGCAAGTGCTCTACCAGTTTGGAAGGTAGGAGACGAGATACTGGCAGACGTAAGGCTGTGAGGACCGGGGGTGAGTCGTGCTTCGGTAGCTCAGATGGTAGAGCACTTGTCCGCGAAAGTCAAAGGTCCCGAGTTCGAGTCTCGGTCGGGCACACAGTTTTAACCTGCCAGGAAGTTTCATATCAGCGCACACTCCACTGCAGAGTGAAAATCTCATTCGGGAAACGCGGAAGTTGTTTCTTCAATTTCCTGAGGGTAGCACAGTACGCTACAGAGTTCATCGTGGCATCATGAGGAAAGACATCGAACAGCACAACCCCTTCAGAGTCCCAGCAGATATGACTTTACCGGTTGACGGTGCGGCTTTGAACTTTTTCTTCAGGGGTGGGAGGGGGGGGGGGGGGAGGGGGGAGAGTGTCCGTTTCGACGTAATGAATCCACGATGTTCTACAAAAAATTGTCACGATCAAACTCGTAACGCGCAAGAATTCCACACAGATGGTCATTCGTTGCTCTCGTCTTCTGTAAGGCGGCTAGAGAATCCAGAGCGCACACACCTTTGAGTACCCCAACTGGTGGACGAGTGTGTCAGATTCAAATGGTTCAAACGGCTCTGAGCACTATGGGACTTAACTGCTGTGGTCATCATTCCGCTAGACATAGAACTACTTAAACCTAACTAACCTAAGGACATCACACACATCCATGCCCGAGGCAGGATTCGAACCTGCGACCGTAGCGGTCGCGCGGTTCCAGACTGTAGCGCCTAGAACCGCTCGGCCACTCAGGCCGGTTGGACGAATGTCTCAGCACTGCCAGCACAGACGTGTAGTTGTGCAGCGAGGTGTTTTATTAAGATCAGTGGATCACCTCTAATGCTTCATGAGACTACAGAGGTTGAAGCGGGAATATTCCACTACGTCCCACAACCAAATTCCGCATTTTCTCAACCGAAATTGGTCGATAAAAAAAGTGTTGCGTTACTTATTGACCGACCCTCATACTTTCAGAAAAGACTTCTTAACGTTTTAATTTTTAATTCAGGTTACTAGATTTTTTTTGAGAAACTATTTTCTTACCATTGTCAATCTGCTGTTTACATGATTTCTACCTAAGTCATCGTCTGCTATTTTCCTTCATAAATGAAAAAAACTCATGTCTTAAACTTCTGTATCTCATTCCCTAATCTAATCCAGGCCGAACCGTGTAATTTAATTCAACTACATTCCGATACCCTGGTTTTCCTTTTGTTGATTTACGTTTTATAACCTGCGTTTCTAGCATGCGTAGACTTAGAGAAAGCTTTTGACAATGTTGACTGGAATACTCTGTTTCAAATTCTGAAGGTGGCAGGGGTAAAATACAGGGAGCGAAAGGCTCCTTACAATTTGTACAGAAACCAGATGGCAATTTTCAGAGTCGAGGGACACGAAAGTGAAGCAGTGGTTGGGAAGGGAGTGAGACAGAGTTGTAGCCTCTCCCCGATGTTATTCAATCTGTATATTAAGCAAGCAATAAAGGAAACAAAAGAAAAGTTCGGATTAGGTATTAAAATCCATGGAGAAGAAATAAAAACTTTGAGGTTCACCGACGACATTGTAATTCTATCAGAGACAGCAAAGGACTTCGAAGAGCAGTTGAACGGAATGGACAGTGTCTTGAAAGGAGGATATAAGATGAACATCAACAAAAGCAAAACGAGGATAATTGAATGTAGTCGAATTAAATCGGGTGATGCTGCTGGAATTAGATTAGGAAATGAGAAGCTTAAAGGAGTAAATGAGTTTTGCTAGTTGGGAGCAAAATAACTGATGATGGTCGAAGTAGAGAAGATATGAGATGTAGACTGGCAATGGCAAGGAAAGCGTTTCTGAAGAAGAGAATTTTGTTAACATCGAGTATAGATTTAAGTGCCAGGAAGTCGTTTCTGAAAGTATTTGTATGGAGTATAGCTATGTATGGAAGTGCAACGTGGACGATAAATAGTTTGGACGAGAAGAGAATAGAAGCTTTCGAAATGTGGTGCTACAGAACAATGCTGAAGTTTATATGGGTAGATCACATAACTAATGAGGAAGTATTGAATAAGAATGGGGAGAAGAGGAGTTTGTGGCACCAGTTGACTAGAAGAAGAGATCGGTTGGTAGGACATATTCTCTGACATCAAGGGATACGAATTTAGTATTGGAGGGCAGCGTGGAGGGTAAAAATCGTAGAGGGAGACCAAGAGATGAAAACTCCAAACAGATTCAGAAGGATGTAGGTTGCAGTAGGTACTGGGAGATGAAGAAGCTTGCACAGTATAGAGTAGCATGGAGAGCTGCATCAAACCAGTCTCTGGACTGAAGGCCATAACAACAACTTCCTTTCAAAATACTATACATTTTCTTCACGTGATCTTAGAAGTTCCTTGTCGCCTCTGACAGAATTACACTGTCACTGGTCAGTTTCAAAATTTTTATTTCTTCACCTTGACATTTATTTCACTTTCCTTTGTTCCCTTATTGTTTGCTCAGTTTACGCACAGAACAACAGCGTGAGAAACTACTAGCCCATCCCACTCACCTCTGAATTATTGTTTTCGTCTTACATCCTTTGACTCTTATAACTGCAGATTGGTTCCTGTACAAATTGTAGATAAACTTTCGCTCCCTGTATTTAATCCCCGATACCTTCAGAATTTCAATGAATATATTCCTATAAACTTTAGAAAAAGCTTTCTCTTACTCTACAAACTCTATAAAAGTAAGTTTTCCATTCTTCAGTCTTTCTTCTAAGATTAGTCATTGAGACCATTTCTTACTAGAAGGTTTTCAGTCTAAGTTACATTAGCACAACGCAGACAGTAAACTTAATTGCGCGGCCAGAAAAAGTGAAATTGATGAATATATTCTTACTGAGACACCATTGACAAGGTGAAACAAACCGTTTGGAAGGTGAAATGTGCTTCATAATTTACATAACAAATACAGCTGAGTGTTTTTTAAGTAAAATCCAAGCGCATCACCGCGGGCTGTGGAGGACAAAAGCGCTGTGACAACGATGCGTGCCATTCAGAGGCGTTGTTTCAGGCCACCGGCTGATTACGGTTCACACATACGAGAATTTGCTGTCCATTGTGTTCTCGCTACCGTTACTCGTGCGCCGCTGCAGCATAAAGGTCAGGTAAACAGAGACTGTCCACAGTAATAATTATCATAATATTTACGTAACACAGTGCCTCATGCAGTGCGTAACACGTTGCATAACCACTTCTAATGGTTTTATGTAAAAGAGGAAATTAAAGAAATTTCACTAAACTTTTTCAAAGCCTTATTTGCTTTCTCGAACGATGCCTTCATAATAGCTTTACACTCACATAGCAACGTTTCTTTTTATTGCTTAGTGTGTATTATTTCTCGCGTCTTGCGTCTCCTTCTCACTTCTTCCGGTACTTGATCCATTGTATCTTACAGGTTGTGCGTATAATCGTACGTAATGAACAATCCTTTCTTTCGAACTCTGTAATGTTGCCATGACCTCCAAAATTCATTGATTTCAAAACGCAGTAGATAGTCATTTAGAGAATCTCGGCAGCTGTGTGCGCCATGTGATCGTTTTCCTGAATTGCAGAACACGCCGTATTCCCGCCAGAAAATAGAGAGCCAGCCCTGTGAAGCACTACACGAGACGCTGAAATACATTCCTGGAAATTGAAATAAGAACACCGTGAATTCATTGTCCCAGGAAAGGGAAACTTTATTGACACATTCCTGGGGTCAGATACATCACATGATCACACTGAAAAAACCACAGGCACATAGACACAGGCAACAGAGCACGCACAATGTCGGCACTAGTACAGTGTATATCCACCTTTCGCAGCAATACAGGCTGCTATTCTCCCATGGAGACGATCGTAGGGATGCTGGATGTAGTCCTGTGGAACGGCTTGCCATGCCATTTCCACCTGGCGCCTCAGTTGGACCAGCGTTCGTGCTGGACGTGCAGACCGCGTGAGACGACGCTTCATCCAGTCCCAAACATGCTCAATGGGGGACAGATCCGGAGATCTTGCTGGCCAGGGTAGTTGACTTACACCTTCTAGAGCACGTTGGGTGGCACGGGATACATGCATACGTGCATTGTCCTGTTGGAACAGCAAGTTCCCTTCCCGGTCTAGGAATGGTAGAACGATGGGTTCGATGACGATTTGGATGTACCGTGCACTATTCAGTGTCCCCTCGACGATCACCAGAGGTGTACGGCCAGTGTAGGAGATCGCTCCCCACATCATGATGCCGGGTGTTGGCCCTGTGTGCCTCGGTCGTATGCAGTCCTGATTGTGGCGCTCACCTGCACAGCGCCAAACACGCATACGACCATCATTGGCACCAAGGCAGAAGCGACTCTCATCGCTGAAGACGACACGTCTCCATTCGTCCCTCCATTCACGTCTGTCGCGACACCACTGGAGGCGGGCTGCACGATGTTGGGGCGTGAGCGGAAGACGGCCTAACGGTGTGCGGGACCGTATCCCAGCTTCATGGAGACGGTTGCGAATGGTCCTCGCCGATACCCCAGGAGCAACAGTGTCCCTAATTTGCTGGGAAGTGGCGGTGCGGTCCCCTAGTCCCAGGTCGACGGGTACGTGCATCTTCCGCCGACCACTGGCGACAACATCGATGTACTGTGGAGACCTCACGCCCCACGTGTTGAGCAATTCGGCGGTACGTCCACCCGGCCTCCCGCATGCCCACTATACGCCATCGCTCAAAGTCCGTCAACTGCACATACGGTTCACGTCCACGCTGTCGCGGCATGCTACCAGTGTTAAAGACTGCGATGGAGCTCCGTATGCCACGGCAAACTGGCTGACACTGACGGCGGCGGTGCACAAATGCTGCGCAGCTAGCGCCATTCGACGGCCAACACCGCGGTTCCTGGTGTGTCCGCTGTGCCGTGCGTGTGATCATTGCTTGTACAGCCCTCTCGCAGTGTCCGGAGCAAGTATGGTGGGTCTGACACACCGGTGTCAATGTGTTCTTTTTTCCATTTCCAGGAGTGTAGATAGAGCAGTGTCAATATGTCCGATCAGCAATCCGTTTCCGTGATTTTCCAAAACAGATTCAGGAAGGCCAGAATGGCTTTTTAAACGAGCCATTAGTCTATATCCTTCTCCATCATCGTCCGCTACTAGCTTGTTTTGTCTATAAGGACATCGGACACGTCGAAATTTTAAAGTCAAACCACTATTCCTTTCGGAGCACACAGAGTGAAGGAACGTTCAATGAAGGTTTTTCAGTCATCTAAAGACAGTAGTAGATAACGGATGACAATAAATTACTGTTTATTTTTCGAATGTTATTCGTTTTAAATAAAAGCTCTTATGGTCAGTAAATACAGATTGAAACGTCCCCATTGGAAAGTTATTAATGACTGTGCTGATAAAATCTGTTACATTATATGATTTTCAAACAGCTGAGGAAAACTGAACGTACTCAGACATTTCTCTCTTTACTTATTCTGATCGACACTAAACTGACACACAATATTTTTAGCGCAACGCAATCTGACATTCAATAATCCCCACAAAAGGATGGCCCTAACTAGCAATAATCTATACCTTTCGTGAATCACAAAAATCTTCGTTACTCGAACTACTGCAATACATTGAGCGCCATTACTGCCAGCTAAATAAAATATTCTAACTACTGAAGGCACTAACTACTAATAGGCATAGTTAGCAATTGAAAGATTTTGATGGAGAACAAACAATGTATTTACCTTAATAGTGTTTAAAATTCATAATATATCAGTTCATGACATCCAGTCTTACAAATTTCCTTTTTTTTTGACGGATATACGTCGAGACCGTCCGCTCTCAAAAGTATGGCATCCGTCTCCCCACATCCATCCCTGCTTGGGCTCACCTCCAACTGCGCAACGCTACGCGCTGTTCACATCCATCTGCCCAACGCTACAATGGCAAATATTCCAACAATGCAAATCAGCCACATGCTGCACACAGCACAGAAAGTGATTTTCATACAGAGCGGTACGTGGCGTTACCAACATAAAAACCTAAACAGCCTACTTACAAGCTATAAAACTTTGCGTCGAGGGAATGAAATTCAGTAATCATCAAAACAATGTTTCAATTAAGCGGTTCCTGTCGGCCGACCCTGTACGCTACAGTAAAAAGAGGCTGCACGCGTGAAAGTAGTTATTCATGAAAGACGTGTGTCTTTGAGAGTCACCTGGGCTCTAATACTGAATTTCTCTAGAATACATAAAGCATGGAAATGACGCAGGATTTTCGCATTTACTAATGCACATAAAATGGTTCGGAAAGAGTTGTATGAAGTCAGTGCGGCACATAGGTGGTCGTGGTAGTCTATATGTAGGTGTGCGAGTGGGGTAGATTGGTCAGTAAATTTCGTTATTTTGGATGGAAGTGTGCAGCATTGTGATTATAGAGCAACGTTTTTCTGTGTTATACCTATTACCCGGCTTAACAAGAAGTTTCTGAATTAAAAAGCGTTTATAATCAAGAGCTTTATATTGTTCGTGTGATGGACAAAACGACAGACTTTGAAAATCCAGCCATTCTCGAAAATTGCATCATCGGGATAAAATAGCCCTATATCTGCCCTGCGGAGAATGCATCTACTCAAATCACCTTTGTCGCGAGGCATGCAGGAATCCGTTTACAGTATGTTCTCCACAAAATAGCCGCCTATTCCGAAAAACTCTTAACAATAATCCAAAAAATGCTATCTCTCATTCTTCGTTCGTACAAGCCGTTGTCCATCTGAAAAAGATACGTGAAATGAAACTGGTGGTACTGTAATGTCTTAAGAAGAAAATACCATTCGTGAATGATGGCATGTCTCTTAAAGAATTTTGTTTGCGTAAACCGAGGTTTCACTGAACTTCAGCCTAAGGCCGACAAACAACTGGTACAATTATCAATTGTCTAGCAGGTGCATATTTCCTTTGAAACTCCAGTTACCTACAATAACAACATAAGATCCATATTTGAAATATATTTTAGTACTTCTTGATTCCTTGTCATAGTTGTGAATGCTTCCATGTTGATGGAGACAATTCGTGAAATTTCATACTAGTAGACCATTAACGTAATATTACCCACTCGTTTAACTCTAGCAACGTTTGCGTGAAACAGTTAAGTGTTATTAAATGATTTGCTCTATAACGTAATCATATCCTTGAGGTGGTTCGTGGAGGTAGCTGTTGTACGTGGAAACGTTGTAGCGATAAAAGAGTGTTTCTGTTTACTACGTTATTGCCACACTCCGTCAGGGAGCACATTATTTTAATTACCAAATGTATACTAAAATCAAATTGCAAAATGTCGTATCTTCCTGTCTCAACACTATTCCACTTGACCAATTTGCAAAGGTAATTCGAGTGTAGCTTGGGGCAACGTATAGGCTCCATTTCATGAGAATAGGTCACGGATAAAGAGATATCGTAATTTAAAGTTTTAGAAGTCTACTCAGCTTACTAGTTCGGTTGTTACCTTAATGATTTCACTCTGTTTATTAAAAATTAATGAAATTGCTTTATTTCTTTCGACAGGTTTCATTTATATTTGAATTCTTGGCCAGCAAAAACGAATTTATTAAGAATGTGATCCTGTTAGGTTTCCGTTTTAACTGAGGTACGGGATCCTAAAAAGCGAAGGTACGGAAAGGCCTTTATTTGACTTCCGGGTGTATAGCTAATCATACATAATTTGTTCGGTGGCTGGTCCAGAGTCTTGATGTACATGTAGAAAACTGTCTGTGCTACTGCGATGGGTCATTTAACTTCTCTCATACCGTTTAAGATCATCCGCCAGTCTTTAAACTAGAAAATTTAATCATCTAATGGTTGTGATGACTGTAGGCCAAGATAAGCAGGATACGCAGTCACAGATGTTATCGCCGTGCATTATTTTTAATGCCTCTAGCCACAACATGTTCTGAAGTATCAAAACTCAGACAACCACCAAAGAGTTCTAAACATGCTGGTGGACGGCTGATAAACAAATTTTGATTTTTGCTATTTGCAGTAAGTCAGGCAGGCATTAGAATCACTACGATATCTCGATGAATCGGATTCTTGAACAGAATGGAGTGAGATATCTCTTACTTTCATTACTGTCATTCTTTGAGTATACTCTGTCAGAATCCTTTGAATAATTAATCTGTCAACCAAATGTGTGCAACTTTATTAACGTCGTACCTCCGCCGTATAAGTTTCGTTATTGTTGGAATAAAAATGTTATTTCTGTCGGCCCGCCCCAAATGATTCGTTCTACACTTCCAGAAGTTTTTTTCTGTGTAAGTTCTCAACCTAGTCCTTATCATCTTAGGAAATAAATGGTATCTATCATTTAGCAACATTATAACTTCACACCGTCCCTGTTGTAAATTATATCGGTAATCAGAGTTACGAGAAACGACATTTTACTCAGTGTTCCGTACGGTAACCAGGAACGGTTCAGAATATCCAAAAATCTATGTTCCTCTTCTAATGAACCACTAGTAAACAGCCAGTTCCATGCTTCTTCCCATCCTCCTTTGTCTTTTCCGGTTTTTCTGGAGGCGTCTGCATTGTTATAGAGGTTTTGGCAATGCTAGTGATAGCTAACAGTCGGATGCTCTTCCGCAGCCATAAATAGGCCATTCCACGCTTTGTGGTAGATAAGGAACGGAGTTTCGCGCGAGTGAAATATGTTGAACATGCGAGTTAATGTCATGGGTATGAACATAGCTGAAGGTAGTCTTAATTAGATGGTGGGAGGCTTGCACAGACACGTCAGAACCGCACATGACATACGAGCATGCGGCTTCCGAGCGTGTGTAATCACGGTCATTCCTGTCTGCCGGTACACATGCTGTGGGTATGTTCTACATAGGAGCGGGTGGAGGTGACAGGAAGGTGCGTACGTGGCTAAGGGATCTCTTTCTGATTTCGTAAATGGCGTAGATTTTTCCTACAGTGTTAAAATCCGAAACATGGAACATTAATCTGTATCAAATCTTTATTTTGTAGCCGAGATGAAGGCTCACAATCGATCACTATGTATCCATTCTTTTTTTGTGGCCGAGATGAAGGCTCACAATAATTTCAGACACTTAAAAATGTGTCGTTAAGCCAATATTTCACGTGAAACTTGTGATTAAAAAAACACGAACTGCACCTGCCCTGTTACAAATACTTCTGATCAGTGGTACGCTGAGATACGAGTAATTTCTAACGTCGTAATAAGAGACGAAACTTGAAACGAAAACTTGTCAATTCTACTGAGAAATCACTGATTTCGGATGATGTAAATTCGTGTAACATTAAGAGGTGTATCTGTTATAATAAGATTACAAAATCTACCAACCTCTAGTAAACTGTACATCAAACGAAGTAAATAAGTACTGGGAAAAGAGAAAATTCGCCTAAGAGTTTTTGCGAAACAAAAGCTCTAGTTAGTGAGTGAACAGTGCGGAACTTTCTGCTGTCCGGGCATTCCGCGTAAGATATGTATACTACTCCCTTTTGTCAATAAGGAATTAAAGTAACACACTATTCGTTCCATCGGTTAAATTTATTTATCAGAAAGAGGATACGCTTACTTTTTCGGGATTGTGTAATTTGGATGTCGTGGTCCTTTCTTTTCAAATGAATTCTTATCAGCAGGATGCACATTTCAAGTAAGGCTCTTGTATCATAGCTCAGTTTGTGCATTGTTATAAAACTGGTACCAGCGGCATGACGGCAATAACAATATCCCATGTGACATGGAAAGTAAGAGTAAAACAGCGTCTTAGCGGAAAAGTGATTTAGAGAACCCTCGCCTAGGAGAAGTACCCCAATTCAATGGTGACTAATTAGACGGTGGATACATAAGGGAGTATTAAAATTCGTACTCAGTCATAGTTAGAGCATTTGACTTACAGCAAAGACAATTACATAAAGCAGATTAAAGTACCAGTTTTCATTAAATAAATGAAATTATGAAATGGATCGAAGCCCTACCAGCCATTCCGCTGCTTAAACCCCTTGGGTATAGGAGATTATAAATTCGCCTTACGCTCATTTGTCTCTCTGCTACGCTACTTCTTCTCCAGCGTATACTATTAAATGATTTCCCAACACTATATTTTCTAAATGCTTCTCACTTCTACTAATTATTAGCTTTACTCTTTAGAGTAAAATCTTAAAGCGTAGGCCCTAAGTCCGCCCAAACACACAAGTTATACAATAATTATTGTAATGACTGTGTTTATTTACTGTTCCTGTATTGAATTTCGTATATCACCAAACAGAAATGAACTAACTAATATGTAAGATGTCATATTACAGAACCATTAAACGTTAATATCTGTAGGTTTTCTGAAAGCGTTTATGTATTAAGTATAATATGTAAAATGAACTGTAATCTTTGGAACAACAGACTAGTGCAGGGAAATGATCTCTGTGTTGCAGGGCCACTGTTGCGACCTCTTAAATCTTAGTATTACCTTTGTACGCAATGTATGCAAAACAGTGTGTACAGATAACAAATTCAAAGAAATGGATAGCTTTGAGGGTATTTATAGGAGAATGCAACCCATAGCGCATAGGTAATATCCTAAATCTTCTAACGCTGTTTCCGTATAGTTGTCTTGTAAATTAACTTATATCTCCAACAAAAATTTGTGTTGCCATTTTGAAATCGCAGTTAACTGGCAGTTCGGTATTAAAAAAAAATGGCATTATCTCACTGGCTCAGGATCGCAAGGAAAGCCACGATAGCTATCATAACAAAGACAAGGTTAAAGTGCACTTGCGGTGACCCTGACTCATCCTTTGCGTACTGAAGGTGACTCCTAGTTATCTTTGGTCGTAGCCAATCAGTGACAGCATTCGGTAGTCAGTAACACTCGGTCAATAAATTTATAAAGTCACAAATATTTCAATGTTTTTTCAGGACGTTTTGTGATTTACCAGGCGATGCTTAGAGTGAGGCCTAATAGCTCAGGTTAAATTGCTGCTAATACAACAAAATACCTGCTAACTTTATTTACGAAGCATAGGGAATTACGAACGACCAAAATACGTACAGATTATGATTAGGTGGGTGCACAACGTACAACGTAAGTGCAGTTGCACAAAGAATAGTATTTATATTATTTTTACAGTCGCAAGAAATGTCTATTACTAGCTGATTGCGATAAAAGTTGCGTTATGCCTCCTTATGTTTTTCATAGGTGCTGTGCGCAGTATGAACATAACGTGAACCAAAATAGTCAAAGCAGATTTTTGTTAGGGATTATGAATTTTTTGAATTTATCTTGCTACTTTAGTTTACTATAAATAACAATGTATTAAATATGGAGGTTTTATGCACTACGACGGATTACTTCCTAAATTAGTCGTTGGCGGAACCAGTAACAAAGAAAGGTTCAAAAGTCGTGCAAAAAACATACAGCAAATGTTGTCAACGATGAACAAACGCCTCAAGGTACGCTATGCACCATTCAGTTACTAATGCATTTATTTAGTACGAGCTGATACACTCGGCATTCCCAGGGTATCCATTTTGCTATTTTTCTTTTAGCAAATAAAACAAAAAGATGAACATGTTTGTAGGTTAATATCGAAAAAAATTCGTTTCCATTGGTTAGTAAAATCTGAATTATAAAACAGTCGTTTAAAGAATTATACATAATGTACAAATGTGTACGTACCGCATCCCGGACAGTTTGTGCACACTGAGCGCAGCTGCTTGCGAGTTTACTTTGCGATTTTGTAAAAGTTTCTGTGGCAACGTCTGTTCGTAGCTTTATAGACACGTAAGGTTTTCACGTATACCCGTTTGTGCTTCGCAATTGATAGCTGTCAAAAGCGCTGTCTGGTGTCAGGGATTCCTTTAACCTTAAATGTATTACAGCTTCATGCATGATTCGGCATTTTTTCACGCATATCAGTGCCTATGACATATCTCTTGAAGTATGTGTCGTACAGTCATATATTTTTGTAAGTGCATATAGTAGCACGTGTTAATCCTGCCTGCGAAATTTATTACAATTATAATCAGTAGTACGGAGGTAATACATTTAAACGTCATGAATCATGCTGAAGTTTTTCACGCATCTCATTCTTTGTGATATCATATCTCCTGAAAGACGATAGACAGACGGTTCTTACCCTTACAGCGCTTGTTACCTGACAGTGTCAAATTTGGTTGCAATCGGTCCAGTGGTTTAGGAGATGTGGAAGAAACGCACTTACATAGGTCCATTGTTATGATATGTATGGATTCGTGTTCATTGATTCGCCCACTCGTAAAAAAATTGTCGATTTCGAACTTAACCAAGGCCTTGAAACCGGATTACTTTTGTTGTAGAAATCTTCCTCCTCCTAAGTTCGTCACCTCTCAGACCTCCATTGCTGCAGCCTTCTTGTATCAGTGTTACTTCGTTGCTATTGCACCTAGCACTTATTGAACACTCTTTTTATCACCTCATTTTTACTCTACTTTAATTTTTCATTAGGTCAATTTCAGATTTAATTTTTTCCTTCCGACTACGAGTTCTGTCAGCTCGTTAGTGTAGTCAATAGAAAATCATCTGCAAACCTTTATGGTGATACTCGTTTGGTTTACAGTGTAACTCCAGTTTCTATTCATCTCGTCTTCTTGTAAACTGAAGTAGGACAACAAAATGCATGTATTTGCACTTCCACTTAACAAGTAATTTTAGAGTGTACCACATATTTGGATAGTGCTGTTAAATCTTGTTTGCAAATTTTATTAATTACTCGCATGTAACTAGACTTCTGGCCAATGATTTAACATTCTGAAACATGTAAAATGTTCCAAGTTAACGAAAATTATTCGGTACAAAACGAGTTCATAGGGTGTCGGTTGCACGAGGTGATGACTGCATTTCCATACTAATCTATCACGCTTTATATGTAAGTCAGTATTAATAATAATATTTCCGTCAGCAATACACGTTGTGTAAATTTTCAGCTGTTCTGAACTATGCCTCCTATTATAAGCAGATTAGCAGGTGAACATCTTTTTGTGCCGAGACAGACATGTCGCGGTAAAACTCTGACTCGTTTTTCCAGCAGTAACTGAGTTAAAGTTCCTCCAGCAGCTCTCATTAAGATTTCACTTCATTTACAGAGCAGGCGAATTCACCGCTGCAGCTTTCATCGAGGGTGCTCCCAATTCCTTGCTGCACTTCCCCTGAACTGAGCAACCGTTTTTGTTCTACATGTGCCACTGCTAACCATCTGTTAAGTCCTAATACGCAAACATCATTTTGTATCACTTTAATGTGTGCTTTTGTAATAATTTTGTATTTAGACTAATCACCAATATTAGCTTCAAGTGATTCCGGCCTGTTTTTGTTGTGGTATTCAGTCCAGAAACAGGTTAGATGCAGCTGTCTATCCTGTGCAACTTTCTTCATCTCCGAGTAACTATTGCAACCTACATCCTTCTGAATCTGCTTAGTGTATTCATCTCTTGGTCTCCCTCTACCATGTTTACCCTCCACACTTCCCTCTATTATTAAAATGATGATCCCTTGATGGCTCAGAACGTGTCTTACCAACCGATCCCTTCTTCTAGTCGAGTTGTGCCACAATTTCCTTTTCTGCCCAATTTTATTCAGTACCTCCTCATGAGTTACGTCATCTACCCATCTAATCTTCAGCATTGTTCTGTAGCACCACATTTCGAAAGATTCTATTCATTTCTTGTCAAAAATATTTATCATCCATACAAATACTTTCAGTAATGAATTCCTGACACCTAAATCTATACTCAATATTAACAGATTTCTCTTCTTCAGAAACGCTTTCCTTACAATTCCCACCTACATTTTATATCCTCTCTACTTCGACCATCATCAGTTACTTTTCTCCCCAAATAACAAAACTCATCTGCTGCTTTAAGTGTTTCATTTCCTAATCCAATTCCCTCGGCTTCGCCTGATTTAATTCGATTACGTTCCATTGTCCTCGTTTTCTTTTGTTGATGTTCATCTTACATCCTCCTTTCAAGACCCTATCCATTCCGTTCAACTGCTCTTCCAGGTACTTTGCTGTCTCACCAGAATTACAACGTCATCGGCGAACCTCAAAGTTTTTTGTTTCTTCTCCATGGATTTTAATTCCAGCTCCAAATTTTTCTTTTGTTTCCTTTACTGCTTGCTCAATATATAGATTGAATAACATCGGATGTAGGTTACAACCCTGTCTCACCCTCTTCCCAAACACTGCTTCCCTTTCATTTCCCTCGACTCTTATAACTACCATCTGCTTTCGGTATAAATTGTGAATAGCCCATCGTTCCCTGAATTTGACTCATGCCACCTTCAGAATTTGAAAGAGAATATTCTAGTCAACACTGTCAAAAGCTTTCTCTACGTATACATATACTAAAAACGAAGGTTTGTCTTTCCTTAATCTCTCTACTAAGATATGTGGTAGGGCCAGTATCGCCTCACGTGTTCCAACATTTCTATGGAATCCAAACTGATCTTCCCAGAGGTCGGCTTCTACCAGTTTTTCCATTCGTCTGTAAAGAATTCGTGTTAGTATTGTGCAGCCGTGATTTATTAAACTGATATTTCGGTAATTTTCACACCCGTCAACGCCTGATTTCTTTGGGATTGGAATTATTATGTTATTCTTGAAGTGTGAGCGTATTTCGCCTGTCTCATATATCTTACTCACCAGATGGAAGAGGTTTGCCATGGCTGGCTCTCCCAAGGCAATCAGTAGTTCTAATGGAATGTTGTCTACTCCTGGGGTCTTTTTTCGACTTAGGTCTTTCAGTGCTCCATCAAGCTCTTCACGCATCTCCCATTTCATCTTCATCTACGTCCTCTTGCATTTCCATAATATTTCCCTCAAGTACATCGCCTCTGTATAGACCCTCTACGTACTCCTTCCATCTCTCTGCTTTCCGTTCTTTGCATTGAACTGGTTTCCCATCTGAGCTCTTGTCTCCAAAGGTCTCTTAAACTGTCCTGTAGGCAGTATCTAACCCACCACTAGTGATATATGCCTCTACATTCATACATTTGTTCTCTAGCCATCCATGTTTAGCCATTTTGCACTTCCTGTCGATCTCATTTTTGAGACTTTTGTACTCCTTTTTGCCTGCTTCTTTTACTACATTTTTATATTTTCTCCTTTCATCAATTAAATTTAGTACATCCTCTGTTACCCAAGGATTTCTACTGCCCTCGACTTTTTACCGACTTGATCCTCTGCTGCCTTCACTGTTTCATCTCTCAATGCTACCCATTCTTCTTCTACTGTATTTCTTTCCCCCATTACTGTCAATTGTTCCCTTATGCTCTCCCTGAAACTCTGTACAACCTCTGGTTCTTTCAGTTTATCCAGGTCCCATCTCCTTAAATCTCCACCTTTTTGCAGTTTCTTCAGTTTTAATCTGCAGTTCATAACCAATAAATGGTGGTCAGACTCCACATCTGACCCTTGAAATGTCTTACAATTTAAAACCTGGTTCCTAAATCTCTGTCTTACGATTATATAATCGATTTGAACCCTGATTCTTAAACCAAGTGTTGGCTACGATTAAGTTACTCTCTTTGCAAAATACAACCAGGTGGCTTCCTCTTTCATTCCTTACCCTCATTCCATATTCTCCTATTACCTTTCCTTCTCTTCCTCTTCATACTATCGAATTCTAGTCCCCCACGACTCCTAAATTTTCGTCTCCCTTAACTATCTGAATAATTTCCTTTATCGCATCATACGTTTCATCAATCTCTTCGTCATCTGCCGAGATAGTTGGCATATAAACTTGTACTACTATGATAGGCGTGGTCTTCTTGTCTATCTTGTTTATAATAATGAGTTCACTATGCCGTTCGGAATAGCTTACCTGCGCTTCAATTTTTTTATTCATTATTAAATCTACTCCTGCATTACCCGCATTTGATTTTGTATTTGTAACCCTGTATTCACCTGACCAGAAATCTTGTTACTCCTGTCACCTAACCTCACTAATTACTACTGTATATAACTTCAACCTATCTATTTCCCTTTTTAAAATTTCTAACCTACCTGCCCGATTAAGGGCTCTGACATTCCACTCTCCGATCCGTAGAACGCCAGTTTTCTTTCTCCTGATAACGACATCCTCCTGAGTAGTCACCGCCCAGAGATCCGAATGGGGAACTATTTTACCTCCGAAATGTTTTACCCAAGAAGACGCCAATATCATGTAACCATACAGTAAAGCTGCATGCCCTCGGGAAAAACTACGGCTGTAGTTTCCCGTTGCTTTCAGCCGTTCACAGTACCAGCACAGCAAGGCCGGTTTGGTTAATGTTACAAGGCCAGATCAGTCTACCATCCTGAATGTCGGCCCTGCAACTACTGAAAAAGCTGCTGCCCCTCTTCAGGAACCACACGTTTGTCTGGCCTCACAACAGATACCCCTCCGTTGTTGTTGCACCTACGGCATGGCTATCTGTGTAGCTGAGACACGCAAGCCTCCCCAGCAACGGCAAGGTCCATGGTTCATGGCCTAACAATGAAACCATAAATATGTGAATTTCTTTTCGGTGCAACTGCAAACGCACTGTGTTGGGAACAGATAAAAACTGTAAGCTGGAAAATTGGTGTGAAAAAACAAAACCGTAGCAATCTGAAATTACTCACCCTTCGCAACAGTATTACGGATATATATGACGTACCCTGCTGTCGCTAAAGCTCTAAATTTTTTTTTCCTGATGCTAACATCAGCTTTCCATCAGGTCTCGTTCTTTGTTGGTTATAAGGAAAATGAAGGTATAAATTGCATACATTAATTCTCGACATTATTGTTTTGTACTAACTAGATAAATTTTTTGAACGTGGGAGCCGACGTTTCAATGCAATCACATATACGGATGAACTTTGTAAGCCTGGGATCTCACGTTGATATTTCAACGACGTAGAATTTTTCCAACTGATTTCTTGTACTCGTTTTACAATCACTTATTGTAATTTGTGTGTTGAGCTACCTAAGTCATTGGCCCGTCACACTGCAGTTCAGAAAATTACGGTTTTGTTGCTTGTAGCTTGCGAGCAACGTACGAACCGTGTATAAGTAGTCGATTTCATTTGTGACATTTAACTCGCAAATATGTATTTGACTTACACGACAATACTATTGTGATAATAATGTTAATACTGAATTAGATTGTATAGAGGATTTGTCACTGATATCTGAAAATTTATATGTTTCGTCTGAAGCATGATGAAACTCTGCTGAATCATTGCACCGCAACTTCGACATTTTCAGTCCTTAAAAATACAGAATAAATTCATCAATAAAGTCTTTTTTGTGTCACACTTAACAGCTGCGGTAGTGTTAAAGACCAGGGTGTAAACACCGTTCATAATCAAAAAATACCACAAATGCCCAAAGACTTCAAATAGATGCTGGTATCTGCTACTTAATTCATGGCTATCAATAAAAAATGATATCAGTTCCATCAAAATCTTAATTTCTAGATACACTTATTTTTCCTGTCTTTTCAGTACAAATTCCTTTGAAAATCCCACGCTCTAATGACAGGTGACAAGTCCGGAACTAACTAGAGTTATTGAACATTTCCACATATCTACTATAAGCGATTACACATTCCAGTGTTTTGCGTGCCTGTGGGAATTTCACTCCTAAATGTAGTACTTTAGAATACTCGAGTTGTTGTTGAAAATTATCTTCTTACCACCGTGTTACCTACACTTTGCACACAATTAATTTTATTATTTAAAAAAAAGGAACAAAAAAAAGTTCGGCAGCGTTGGAGTGCTGAACAGCAGCAGAGCAGCGTGTCGATATATTCGGGTTCACAGCAGTCTACTTCTTCACAAGAAGATAGTCCTACAAGCGACTGACTTGTGATCTAAGCTGACCGCGCCCGTAATTTTTGGTGGCCTATGCAAGCTCTTCAACAGTACACTATAGCGCTTAAGCTCCGCGCGTAATCTGCCTTTCTGCTCGTCAACAGCGCTAACATTAGCATAAAGGGCGTTGCTCGTTGCCTTAAAAGTCTATTAAATTTAATCCAACCCTTTCATAAACATCATCGATGGTAGTTTTCGTAGAGCACCTACTACTGTATTTGTCCAATGTAACAGCTCTAAAGCAGCAATATAAGAGCCAGCCCCCTTTTTTTTAAATTTGTTGAACATTAAAATGGAATTGCCAGTTATTATGCTGTAGCGCAAGGAGATTATATCCATTCAGATTAGAACCTCTTTACTGTAATGTTCACACAAAAGCGATCCGGGTCGTGAGGTATCATTATTATTAACTTGCATCCTTTCCAACAAGTATGAATGCGTTTTAACATGTGAGTAAAAGAGTATTACGGTGTCACTTAATAAGCACTAACTTCAGCCAAACAGTAGCTTTGCAGCACTAAAACTCAGGGGACTACGAATGAATAGTAACGTTGAAATCAGATAGTGATGTTGAAAACATTTTGAACAAAAACGCATAATCGGCAATAATCAGTGAGCTTCCGCTTGTTTCATATAAACAAAGATATTGAAATAATGTTACATATAACACTTATTCCCAGAATTTATATTACATTAAATTTGACTTTCCTGTGGTCCAAATGGCCACCATTCTCGGATGAAATGACGTGTTGCACGTCGCTGAAGATTATCTAAGAAGGGGGGTTTATGAAACGGGCCTATTCGAATTCCTTCATACTTCTAGGCTATAAAGGTCAGTGTTCTGAGACCAGTTTCCTAAAGCAGTATGACGCGTCCTCAACTTCAAAGACCTGAAGATGTGCGAGAGGTGTTAAGTAAAGACATTTCGACTGTTTTAACGAAGTCCCTCGTAGCTGAGTGCGTAGCGCTTAAGTCTTGTAACTACGAGGTCGCCCCTTCTACTCTCGTAAGTTGAAACGATTTTTTACTTTTATTTCATGTTTATTATCAAATAGAAAAGTTCATTAACAAATACTGAATTGCAACATTATAATAAAAAAATTGTTCATATGGCTCTGAGCACTATGGGACTTACATGTGAGGTCATCATTCCTCTAGAACTTAGAACTACTTAAACCTGACTAGCCTAAGGACATCACACACATCCATGCCAGAAGCAGGATTCGAACATGCGACCGTAGCAGTCACGCTGTTCCGGACTGAAGCGCCTATAACCGCTCGGCCACCACGGCCGGCTGCAATATTTTAATAAGGATAACATAATTCTGTTATTGGTTACTAAGTGCATGAAAGTGCTAGTATTGAAAATAAAGTACTCAGCGTGGATAAGCTTTGTTACTGTTGGCCCGGCCGAGCGGTTCTAGGCGCTACAGTCTGGAACCGCGCTGCTGCTGCGGCCGCAGGATCGAATCCTGCCTGGGGCATGGATGTGTATGATGTCCTTAGGTTAGTTAGGTTTAAGTAGTTCTAAGTTCTAGGGGACTAATGACCTCAGAAGTTAAGTCCCATAGTGCTCAGAGCCATTTGAACCATTTGAACTGTTGCCCCCCATACAGTATGCCGTTGGCAGTGGCTCAGATGCCGGTCGTGGTTGGCTGGCTGTGAGTGACGTTTTGCTCGGACAGCGGCGGCTGATGACGGCAGCGAGCTGCCAGGTCTAGTATTGTGTCAGCTCCGCGGTGCAGCAAGACTACGCAGCTGGGATGACGTGCACCGACCGCGCCCTGTGGCCGCTGGCAGAAAGCATGCAGGCCTCACGTCGAACACAGGGCCGTCGGAGACTGTCAGGCAACAATAGGGTGGTATTCCCTGAGTGGTCTCGTCAGTTAGAAACCCAGAACAAGCAGAGCTAGCTGACGGCTAGTAAATCAGCGACCTCGTCTCGTTGGTGTAGTAGGCTGTAGTAGCTTAAACACACATTCGACTTGTGACTGGCAAGGAGGTGACGCCGTTCGAGTGCACGACACTGAAGGAACTGCCAGCAGTGAAGATAGGAGCATTTACGCTCTCTCCAGCTAGGTGTGTTACGACAGCAGATATGCCCCCAATCATGCAACAGGCTGCTGAAACGCCGTGTTGTGCACGCCATGTGGCAAGCCAATCAACCACTGCCGCTAAAACGCTCTATTGAAGGGTGCTACGCCAAGACTGTTACAGCCCCCAGCTGCACAATCACGTTGCTGGCCGGCCCGAATATCCTTATGGTTCCCTGCGAAGGCCTGCCCGAATCTTATTCCGCAAAAGACGCTTTTAGGTTAAACAGACGAAACTGTTTTCATTGCTGAGGAACTGTCTGTCATGTCCAGTTAGTACGTGGCTGTTTTAAGACCGTTAACCGTGCTCTTCCAGTTTTGAAAGTTCTTTCATAGCCGATTACCTCACCAAGATACAGGGGCCGAGCAGTTTTCTAGAGACGAATTCTTCCTCACTGACGGAAAATGTAGTGCATGAAGTCTTAACAACATCAAAGATATTGTTCTCAAGAAGTATAGCTGTGAATATACACTACTCGCCATTAAAATTTCTACACCACGAAGATGGCGAGCTACAGACGTGAATTTTTTCGGATGAATCCAAGTTCTGTTTAAGGCATCATGATGGTCGCATCCGTGTTTGGCGACATCGCAGTGAACGCACATTGGAAGCGTGTATTTGTCATCGCCATACTGGCGTATCACCCGGCGTGATGGTATGGGGTGCCATTGGTTACACGTCTCGGTCACCTCTTGTTCGCATTGACGGCACTTTGAACAGTGGACGTTACATTTCAGATGTGTTACGATTCGTGGCTCTACCCTTCATTCGATCCCTTCGAAACCCTACATTTCAGCAGGATAATGCACGACTGCATGTTGCAGGTCCTGTAGGGCCTTTCTGGATACAGAAAAAGTTCGACTGCTGCCCTGGCCAGCACATTCTCCAGATCTCTCACCAATTGAAAACGTCTGGTCAATGTTGGCCGAGCAACTGGCTCGTCACAATACGCCAGTCACTACTCTTGATGAACTGTGGTATCGTGTTGAAGCTGCATGGGCAGCTGTACCTGTGCACGCCATCCAAGCTCTGTTTTTTTAACTCAATGCCCAGGCGTATCATGGCCGTTATTACGGCCAGAGGTGGTTGTTCTGGGTACTGATTTCTCAGGATCTATCCACCCAAAGTGCGTGAAAATGTAATCACATGTCATTTCTGGTATAATATATTTGTCCAATAAATACCTGTTTATCATGTCATTTAGTCTCCGTCAGCAACTTCGTCTGCGGAGCCGAGTTGTACACTGTCCAGTCACATTAACGTGACGACCAGTCAAAAGCCTGTATAACCCCCTTTTTGCAAAGTGAATCGCTGCGAGTCGTGCAGGAAGAGAGTTATTGAGGTTCTGGAAGCTACCGACGGGGATGTGGAGCCGTGGCGATTCCAGTGCCGTGGCCGGGTGCTCTGGGTCTATCGGTTGAGAATCCATGGAGCGAAGAGCCTTATCGTAGTGGGCCCACAGATTACAAATTGGGTTTAAATACGAGAGTTCGGTGGCCAGAGGACAACGGTGAACTGTAGCTGGTGTTCTTCGAACCACGTACGTACGCTCCGAGTAGTGTCACATGTTGTATTCTCCTGCTGGTAGGAACTATCTTGCCGAAGAAAAACACGCTGCTTATAGGAATGGAAATGTTGCCAAGGATAGATGCGTACTACTGTTGAGTCGCTGTGTAATCCATATGACGAGATCAGTCAGGGAATGCTCGAAACGTTCCCTGGACCGTAACGCTCCCTCTTCATATCAGGGTGTTTGCTTTCAGAAGCTTCACGACATACAAGTCAACGGCCATCTCTCTGATCCAGCATAAATCATGATTCGTCCGAAATGGCTACCTTTCACAGCTTAGCAGACTCTCAGTTGCGATGATAGCATGCAAGTTCCAGCCTACGTCGCCTATGAATAGCAGTAAATATGGATGCATGAACCAGACGTCTGTTGCGGAGGCCCATACACCGGAACGTACGGTGAACGGTCGTTGAGGAGACACTGTTGTTAGCCGCTTCATATGGGCGGTCATTTGCTCGAGAGTTGCGCGTCTATTCGCAGTTACATATCTCCGCAGCCGTCGTCCACCCCTGTCATCTATGATACGTGGTGCAGTGCAGTTCCCTTGGCGCCGATTTCGATGGCACCACTTTGTCAAGCACGGTATGCCATAACCTTGGAGGCACATAAATCGTGTATAAATTTAGCCTTTTCGGGAATTATTCTGCCATTGGCCGGAAAGCCAATCTCACGCCCTCTTAGACGTCAGATAAATCTCTCGTTTTCACGTTATAACAGCGATTGCACTATTTTCGTATCCTTACGACATCCATTACATACTCTCCATTGCTGGTGCTGACACCTGCCGCGTGTGGCTGGTTATTACTCACTGACATCGATCAGGGCGGTGGTTGCTTTAATGGGACTGCATCGCCTGTTCTTCATATTACTGGACAGTTTCGAGCACAAAACAGAGGTACACTAAGCGATTATTCTCTATAAGACTAATGGATTTTTCTTGTTACTCTGCACCCCATAGTCTCTGTCCTTTAATCTTCCGTTCGAGGAGGAGGAGCATCCCCAAGGGCAGAGCAAACCTTCGGAAAGTAGTTTTTCTGCAGTGTGATGCGAGCAGAGTCCGGCGGCAGTGGCGAAACAACTACTGCGGCACGTCCTCCTACGAGACAAACGGCCTGTCTGGGCGCGGCGTTAGTTCCATGTAATGTCGTAATTACCGCGATGCAGTTCGTTTCGAAAAGCAAGTGCTCTTCGCTCTGCGGGAAACTGGAACGCTACAGCAATGTAAACTTGCACACAACGCTCTGTCCACAGCGATGTTTTTGGACATTTTTGAATCCCACTTTATTCTAGAACTCATGCCTCGTGAACTGAATTAGGAATTCTTTCTACTCAACAATATAAAACTCCGATAATTACAGAGTACATTTTCTCTCTTTCCCAATTATACATGGAACATATTATTTTCAATATTGATGTGTTTCTGTCGATTTCAATTATTATTTGTGATTTTTTTTGCACTGTCATATGGTCAAACAACACTGTTAAAAGCTAGTCTGATATACACTATTGGCCATTAAAATTGCTACACCATGAAGATGAAGTACTACAGACGCGAAATTTAATCGACAGGAAGAAGATGCTGTGATATGCTAATGATTAGCTTTTCAGAGCATTCACACAAGGTTGGCGCCGGTGGCGACACCTTCGTGGTGCTGACATGAGGAAAGTTTCCAACAGATTTGTCATACACAAACAGCAGTTGACTGGCGTTGCCTGGTGAAACGTTGTTGTGATGTCTCGTCTAAGAAAGAGAAATGCGTACCATCAGGTTTCCGACTTTGATAAAGGTCGGATTGTAGCCTATCGCGATTGCGGTTTATCGTATCGCGACATTGCTGCTCGCGTACCTCGAGATCCATTGACAGTTAACAGAACATTTAATCGCTGGGTTCAAGAGGGTAATAGGGAACGCCGTGCTGGATCCCAAGGGCCTCGTATCACTAGCGGTCGAGATGACAGGCATCTTATCGCATGACTGTAACGGATCGTGCAGCCACGTCTCGATCCATGAGTCAACAGATGACGACGTTTGCAAGACAACAACCACCTGCAAGAACAGTTTGACATCGTCTGCAGCAGCATGGACTATCAGCTCGAAGACCGTGGCTGCGGCTTATCGCATGACGCTGCATCACAGACAGGAGCGCCTGCGATGATGTACTGAACGACCAACCTGGATGCACGAAGGCAAAACGTCATTTTTTTCGGATGAATCCGGGTTCTTTTTACAGCATCATGATGGTCCCCGTTTTTGGCGACATCGGGGTAAACGCACATTCGAAGCGTGTATTCGTCATCGCCATACTGGTGTGTCACACGGCGTGATGTTATCGGGTGCCATTGGTCACACGTCTCGGTCACCACTTGTTTGCATTGACGGCACTTTGAACAGTGTACGTTACATTTTAGATGTGTTACGACCCGTGGCTCTACCCTTCATCCGATCCCTGCGAAACCCTAAATTTCAGCAGCATAATGCACGACTGCATGTTGCAAGTCCTGTAGGGCCTTTCTGGATACACAAAATGTTCGACTGCTGTCCTGGCCAGCACATTCTCCAGACCTCTCACCAATTGAAAATGTCTCGTCAATGGTGGCCGAGCAAATGGCTCGTCACAATACGCCAGTCACTACTCTTGATGAACTGTGGTATCGTGTTGAAGGTGCATGGGCAGCTGTACCTGTGCACGCCATCCAAGCTCTGTTTTTTGACTCAATGCCCAGGCGTATCAAGGCCGTTATTAAGGCCAGAGGTGGTTGTTCTGGGTACTGATTTCTCAGGATGTATACACTCAAAATGCTTGAAAATGTAATCACATGTCAGTTCTAGTATAATTATTTGTCTAATGAATTACCGAGCGAGGTGTCGCAGTGGTTAGACACTGGGCTCGCATTCGGGAGGACGACGGTTCAATCCCGCGTCCGGCCATCCTGATTTAGGTTTTCCGTGATTTCCCTCAATCGCTCCAGGCAAATGCCGGGATGGTTCCTTTGAAAAGGCACGGCTGACTT
The DNA here is from genome assembly GCF_023897955.1 of Schistocerca gregaria. Taxonomy (NCBI): domain Eukaryota; kingdom Metazoa; phylum Arthropoda; class Insecta; order Orthoptera; family Acrididae; genus Schistocerca; species Schistocerca gregaria. Next base: position 542,543,158 of record NC_064921.1, read on the forward strand.
CCTTCCCCATCCTTCCCTAATCCGATGAGACCGATGAGCTCGCTGTCTGGTCTCCTTCCACAAACACCCCAACCCAACTCCAACGAATACCCGTTTATCATCTGTATTTTTTCTTACTGTAGAAATTTTAATGGCCAGTAGTGTATTTACCCGCACAGTACGTCGATCCCAAGAGGATTTACGTACAATGACGCCTACAGTAGCGTAAAGAATATTTAGAAAATTATTGGCATCGAGAGAAGGTCCTGTTAATGAACAAAAGATATTAAATAAATGTTTTGTCTATAATAGCATTCTCAATTAAATACAGATAAGTTCATTGTCACAAAGTGTCATTCATTGCCGTTTTGCGGGTAGACATATGCGGCTATTTGGATCATATGAGACATTGTTACAGTTCTTCTCGTACAATAGCCACATTTGGATGAGTTTCGTTATTGGTTCGAACAAGTTTTCCAGGTTTAAAATGATGAAAAACATTTGAAAGTCATTCCTTGTCAAAAAAGTCTTCTTATATAGCAGCATCCAGAAATTAAATGAAACGTCGTAAAAGATGGCGATTCATTGCGATATAAAACAGTCCTTGCAACAATGTGACACGCGACAGCATGAGTCAGATACAATGTGTAAAGGGAACCGGCCGTAGGGTGTGCGACGTTCTTTCGGAGTGAAATATATTCTAATACGAAGCTCTCACACGACAGTAGAAGAAGCACAACGGCTCTTTATAACTTGGGTGACGCCTAGCTTGTAGCTGAACAAGTGCCCTCTGGATATGAGCAGCCGTCCATGCTGTCAATATTGGGGTAGCACTCCGTCCCTGAACGGCAGCATTTAAGTCCGAGAAGCTGGACATTCCTGTTGTGTTGTCCAATTACAAGGGACACGTGTACAATACTATTCTATTCTGTTGGGTCACTAAATTGACCTGTACCTTCCGATAACGGTACTGCAATTCTGATATTGAACATAAATCCCTATCAGTCGCATAATAAATCTAGCACTTTCTCCTCACTTGTCAGGCTAATGAAAGAAATTCTACTGTAATAAAATTAGCAACACGATGAAGTGCGAGAGTGGTATGATCACAATTTTTCATGTTAATTATGAAATTAGAACGAATGGCTGGCAGTCTAATTCGAAAACACGATAATATGAAAGGGTTAAATGATTAAAATTACCATGTGACTGTCTATGACTCTTGTCTGTTACTGGTGAGTGTGATTAGGCTGATAAAACTGAGGCTGATTACACGCTATTGAACTTGGAACGTTAATATCCTGGCAGTATAATTTATAAATGCAATCGGATAGCTGTGGCTCAGTCTGTTTAAACTGAAAAGAAAGAAAAGAGAAAGAACACTTTTCTAATATGTATGGGAACTGGATATACGTCCTAATCATCTTCTGTCCCCTGTCTCTGCCCATCTTCCTCACCCTCTTTTTTTGTCCATCTCCTCCTCCTTCCTCTCTCTCTCTCTCTCTCTCTCTCTCTGTCCATCACCTCCTCCAGCTCTCTCTGTCCCGCTTCTCCTCCCCCTCTCTTTCCATTACCTCCTGCCCCTTGTCTCTGTCTATCTCCTCCTTTCCGATTTCTGTGTCCATATCCTCCCACCCCTCTGTCCATCTCCTCTTCCTTCCGGTCTCTGATCTTGAGCCTTGTTTATTGTTATTCTAAAGCCAGCTTCAGTAATAGTATTCTAATCATAAGCCTTCCTGTTTTCTAATAACGTTAGATCACTGTATATTTTATACGGATATTTATATCTTAAAAATTACATAATCTATATGTGTCTAAAAGTTTACTACAGTAAGGTGTAAATATTTGAAGGAAAACGGAAAGATGCATTTTGAAATTTTTGGTAACAATTTTTTCCCACCGTATATTACACATACATATTTATGTATTATATATATTAAGAATATACATATATTATAGAATGAAGTACCAAAAGCTCGCCATTATTACAACTGATCTTTGTGTCAGAATTTCAAACCAAATTCGTCAAGAACTTTTGAAGATTAACATTTTGAACAAATCAAAATTTACATTTTTATGTCGTTTCCTACTTTATTACATTTAAGCTGCTCATACATCCTGTTTTGGTGGGACGTCCCGGTTTTCACATACATGTCCTTGTGCTCCGAGAAAAGCATTCTGGAACATGCGTTCAATAATACGTCTTATTTCGTTAAATATTTGTAAATATAAATTTCGTAGTAGTAGAACTTTATAGGAATATATATTTTCATAATATGTACCGCATTTCGTTTAACTCGTATTACGCCTAGAAAAGTTTAAGAAATGTGTTGAAATGAACAGCAGTTACTACCTAGCCGGCCGTGGTGGCCGTGCGGTTCTAGGCGCTTCAGTTCGGAACCGAAGGATTGCTACGGTCGCAGGTGCGAATCCCGCCTGGGGCAGGGTGTGTGTGATGCCGAAAGGTTAGTTAGGTTTAAGTAGTTCTAAGTTCTAGGGGACTGACGACCTACGATGTTAAGTCCCATAGTGCTCAGAGCCATTTGAACCCATTTGAACCATTACTACCTACTTCCGACCCTTAAAAAATGGCTCTGAGCACTATGGGACTCAACTGCTGTGGTCATTAGTCCCCTGGAACTTAGAACTACTTAAACTAACTAACCTAAGGACATCACACACATCCATGCCCGAGGCAGGATTCGAACCTGCGACCATAGCAGTCGCACGGTTCCGGACTGCGCGCCTAGAACCGCGAGACCAACACGGCCGGCACTTCCGACCCTAACTTGCTGATCTTCCACTTAATGGCCATCGAGACAAGTACCAAATCCAAAGGAGGTGTAAAGCAACACCACTTACATCACTTCTCCTAACGAGGCTGCAGCTATAAGGAAGTTATCTTTGTGAGTAATGCTATGCGATGTGTGTTATAAGCGCTTGGTGAATATTGTTTGGCTTGTACGCCTATGCACGTTTGCCCTCTTTAAGAAAAGTATTTGATGAAAAAATTTGATTCTTCCGCATCTTGATGCTTGATATCTTTGCTCGATAAGGGTCTGAATTTATTTTCGTTATTCTTCATAGTTACTGTGCTGCAGGAAATTGAGTACATGGCTGCATAAAATTTTTAGCAATTTGAAGATGTAAAATCACATTGCGTAGACTTCCCGTATAGTTCATTTAGTGTGTATGAAATGTAACCAATATATCTAAATTGTATTTGAAGTTGAGACCGGAATGATATCTCTTTTTATTCTTGAGCTGTTGGTTGCTACTTCCGCGGATGGGTCGCTCGCGGCGCGTCCGAACCTTTCTTGCGCTTCGGGAATCAAGTGGCCGTAAAAGTTGTCGTATCTCATACACGGTTCTAGATATCGAAACGACGACTTTTGGAAATTACAACGCGCAGAGAGGACTACTTTATTGTGTGGCTATGGATGATTAACACTGGATACGTTTTTGTAAACGCGTGAGCAGAGCGAAAACAAAACTCTCTACAAATTACGACATGCGGTTTTGTCCGAATTTTCGTAGCCAAGCAAAGAGAGAGAAACAGGCACACGGGGTATGAAAGTGACCAGGCTGAGTTCTACTTTTGTATGAAAATATTTAACTACTTGAAAGTAATCAGGGTAATTGAGGAAAAGGTTAAGGAAAATTTAATGAGTTGTTTGATGTCCTTAGGTTAGTTAGGTTTAAATAGTTCTAAGTTTTAGGGGACTGATGACCATAGATGTTAAGTCCGATAGTGCTCAGAGCCATTTGAACCATTTTTGAATTAATGAGTTGAGGATAAATTGAAATATTTCACGAAAAGCTGTTGCCAAGCTATGTAAATGAAGTGTCCGAAATTTCGTCTGTTCAAGGCCTGGCTATTTTGCACATATAAAGGTACATTGATGCGGTATTTAAATGTCAAAAAGGCTTCCTTCGAATCAAGTACTAAAGTTAGGATTTTCGAGAACAGAAGACGTTCGGAAGGCAAACGAGTAGTCAGTAAGAACATGCCTTCTGAATAAAAGCTCTCCGTCTTCAGGCCACGAGTGGCCTACCGGGACCATCCGACCGCCGCGTCATCCTCAAAGGTGGATGGGGATAGGATGGGCGTGGGGTCAGCACACCGCTCTCCCGGTCGTTATGATGGTATTCTTAACCGAATCCGCTACTATTCGGTCGAGTAGCTCCTCAGTTGGCATCACGAGGCTGAGTGCACCCCGAAAAATGCCAACAGCGCATGGCGGCTGGATAGTCACCCATCCAAGTGCCGACCACGCCCAACAGCGCTTAATTTCGGTGATCTCACTGGAACCGGTGTATCCACTGCGGCAAGGCCAAGCATAAAACTTGAAAATAAAAAATGAAAGAAATCGGTCAAATATTTCATGAAATGATTTGTGGAAAAGAAATAAGTAGAGAAACATTCTACGTGCCTGGGAATAATGTTCGAAATCATGAACAGAAAATGAGGTGCACTAAACGTTTCCTAAATATTTATAGTTTCGTAATTTTAGAGAAATCATTTCACAAAACGTTTGACTTTCTATTCAAAAATTTTTTACGCTTTACTTTTACAGACTATTTCGATTAATTGAAATGGTTGGCCTTAACACTGAATGCTAATGAATTACGTCTGCAATATCAAATATCTGAAAAATTTCATGGGTCGTTGTAATTTAATGTGCGTGTATACAATTAAAGATAAAGCACTTTGGCAAGGCCCTAAAATACACTTAACGATGCAGTGTATCAGTATACATAAAACTTAGTATACAGAATTGTAACTGAGCCAATTAAAGTACGTGAGTCACGTAGGATTGGAGCCAGAACCTTTTCGAAGCGTAAATACAAATCGTAGCGCTACCGCTACACCAAAGTTACCTATTATTTGCTGTTCTCAATCTGTGTATTTAGCGCAGTCAATCATCCTTCCACATTTATCGGCTGTTAAAAGTTCATGATCATGTAAAAAACATTTGTCTTTAATTTATTGATGAGATAGGTGAATGCTCCTATGCTCATTCATGTGTTTTGGAAGAATTTGTCTGGTGATCTTCGTAGTTGATGATATAAATTATGAAATTCGCCATGGAGATTCCTCCCTTTGTACACTGTAGATTACTGTAGCATGAGAGAAAGGCTACAAAATTAAGTTTACTTAAGAAAATAAAGCGAAAAGGAATGCACAGCCTCACTCTTCAGCTACAGTATTCTACACTTTAGAGACCCCATTTTATAGAAACAGCTGGTTGGCTCTAAGCAGCCATCTTGTAGCGCGAGATGGTCGCTCCCGTGCAGGAGACCCGAGCTTTCCACATGATGCTGTTGCTTGTCGCTGGAGTGTCGCGTATCCAGAAAGAATTTCCGCTCCTGGAAGAAAGTGTTATAAATGGCACGGTTGAGTGCATGGCATGGTAATCGGCGTTGTCAACTTATCACGGAGGGAGAAGCGACATAAGAGATATTTCCAAAAGAAGCAAGCAGAAGGAAGAGTCATCGGAATTAGGAAACAAGAAGATGAATTATTTCGTAAGAGAAACATTTCAGCAATGCCCGAATGGAAATTGGGTGCTGAAGGAGGTACGTTTTGAGCATCATGCTGTCTGTCGCAATCACAACTTCCGCTCAAATGTCTGTACCTCTTCTTTGGTTTGTAAACTTTTCGACAGGTCTAAATGTTGTTGTGCTATTAACTGAAACTGAAGCAGTTATGGTTAATGTGTCCCCCTATGCTCTTAAAGAATTAGTTAATGAATTACAAAATACGAAATATATTTATATAATGACTGATGCACAAAATCACAAAGCAATGTAAATGATTCCCTTGGTGTTTCGATATTACATTCCTGGTTTGGACATAAAAGACAAAAATTTTGGTGTTAGCGATGTTCCAAGCAAAACAGTGGATACAAAAATTGACCTTAAAGAAAAAGTTTCGACAAAATATCGTTTACTAGGTACAGTAATTGCATTACCAGTCAACAAAACAAATACAAATTTTAGGGGAGCCAACGTAATGGAACACAGACTGTTTACCAGAAACTACAAGCAAAATTAAATAAATCACTTGTTGGTGTGGGCTATAGTGTTTACTTTCTGCACAAATATATTCAGTCAACAGCAAATGGGCTGGCAACTGATTCTGAGGTTATCCTATTCAAAATTTCCAATTTTTTTGAAACACGTACTGTTAGAACAAATGCCTTGAAATAGTTCTGTGAGTTTACGGGTGTTGAATGGAAGCACTCGTTAAGTAACAGTAAAACACGTTCGCCTTCTCCTTGCCTTTCAGAGTGTCCTGGATATTTTCGAAGGACGTGAGTCAAATTCCTTCTCCCCATTTTTCCCTATTATGGCTGAGATTTTTAGCAGTTCAGAGGATTTGGTGCTGCCATTAAACAAACTAAAAGTGAGACTATGTAACTCATTGAAACTTCTAATGTGATTCACAATCTCACACAAAAGTTAATTTCTAGAAAGATCAACAAATTCGAAGCAACAGCAGCTACACAAATGGTGTAAACTCTTCTTGCAGAATGAATTATTACAGATTAAGAGTTCTTCAGAGCATCTGAAACATTTTTGATGAATGTGTGAATTGCATAAGAAATGTATTTTGGATCAGTAGTCATACATGTCGGATGTTTCTTCGATTTGTTGCGACAACCTGTCTCAGTGGACTCATCTTCAGGATTCTTTGGGTTTTTGTCTCTATATGATATTAGTCTGTCTGCTTTGAACGAGAATTCGTAATTCAATGAGTCTGAACACGTTGAGAACATAAAGGGACAGCATACAAAAAAACTGAGTAACAAAGAAAATGGTTCTGGAACAGAGATGGACTGCAATACTCAAAAAAATATGAAATTTGCATTGTTTCTTCGCAATATGTGGAGAAAACGGATGATTTTGCATTATGTATGCCAGATAAAAGTACTACAGTAGAAAGGGTTTTCAGTTTACTTAACAAGTACTGCCATGACGAAAAAGGTATTGCTAATTTTGATACAATGACAGATATTGCTACTGTGAATACTCTATTTCATTGTATCTTGCACAGAATTTTATGATTATCTCTTTGTAAGAAGGAACTGCTAGACTCACTTCTTTCTTCTGATAAATATAGCAAAGCTAAATCTTAGGGCGAAATGTATAGTTTGTATCTGATTATTGATCAGTGACATTACATAGTTTTTGGACTTTACAAATTGTACCTATTGAAGTAGTAACTGACTAAACATTTCAGAAAACATATCGAAGCTATTATAATAGAAAAGTATATATTACTCTTTTTTATTTTTGTTGAAAAGAATTTCATTTATGTACAATGTACTGATATTTTCCTTTCCAATTTATAAAATAAGGGTACATTCTTGCTATGGTATTGTCATGGCCCCATTATCGATTTCATGATATTACAATAACTGACAAGAACTAAGGATGAAGTTAAGGATAAAGTATAAACACAATCATCCCAGTTTCTTCTATTTCAAATCTGGTCAACTTAATTACACCCCCCCCCCCAACCTTCCTCCCACCCACCCACCCATATAGTATATATATACTACTATGAAATTTTGACTCAACATTGCATTCAAATATTCAAATTATATGTGCAACATTGAGTCAAAATTTCACATTAGTCCATAAAGAACTACCAAAGATTCGAGATTCTGAAGAAACAAACATCTACATGTGTCATGTTCTTATAGAGAAAGTGTAGATGTTCCTACTAGGAAACCTCCATAAGGTTTTGACTAATTGCCTTGGAATTTAGACACAATATTGTATTGATATATGTACGAGTTTTCATTTACCTATTTTTAAATATATGTAATACACAAATTTATATTAATTTAATAATAGGGAAACATTGTTACTCTGGAGAAATGTAGTGTTCTATTGATGTGCGATTTTCATATGATAGACTGGTAGTAAGGGAATCATAAAGTTAGCCAAAGAACAGATTGCAATAATACTTAGAGAGTGTATTTTCTGTGCAAACATACCTTCTGACATGGAACAATGTTTGCTGATATTAACAAACTGAAAGCAGGGTAAATTAGAATGACAGTTGCGTTTGTTGCAGGATTCTAGTGCGACTCGTTTACGAGGCGTTGCATTTTGAGAAGTTCCCACAGTGATACCTTTGGCGACACACATCTCCCTTCGTCTCGCTTTATTCTCGTCTAATAGTTACTGCGATATCCAGCAATAACACTTATTGCGGTATTTCAGTAAGTTGTGCACTGTATCCACTACACAATCAACTAAGTTTTAGAGTTGGTGTGCGACCTGCTCCGTACGAAAACGATGATCGCCCTGAATCGATTCTTCGATACGGTACGCCAAGTTATCAGAGGTGCACGTACCTGACCAAATTTATGTCTGCTTGGCACGCATGTCCGTTCTACTTTTACGGAATTGCTGGCTCCAAAACTGCACGAGCTTTCGTGGTATTACACTGGCTCCGTAAACTTCAGCTAGTTGTCAGTGTCTTGCAGCTGATAACGTTTTCAGTACATATAAAATATTGTAACACTTTGCACTTCGGCGACCATGTATCTTGGAAATCTGTTTCGTAGGGCATCGGCACAGCTACCTGCGTTTACCGGCGGTTTTTTAAGATATGATCATCTTTTATCCTTATCCATGGAATTTAATTCGCACAGAACATTTCAGCATCAGTGTGAACTTTTGTTACTTTGCGCATTGAGCCAAAATCGTACAGTAGCTGTCTGTCTTGTGTCGCCTGATGTGTCATTGTCCAGAGTGATGCCTTCTCTGCCTCTGCCTCTAGGCTGCTATGCAGCCTCCCCTCCCGATCCCTCCCCTTTCTTGCACAGATATAAAACATAGTAAAACATCCACATCCAGTCTTTCTGTACATACGCTGATCTGAGTCGCAATAAGTGTGATGCAACGTCTCCACTCGTCATTACTGCAGAAAACGGGTGATGCGGGCTGACTGTAAAAGTCAGAGATTTAGCGTGACTGTTGCAGGCAGTCATACATTCTTCAGGCACACGTCGCCTTTCGTTTTATATAGATATGTCCCTTACGCAGAAGATATCACGCAGTTGGAGGTCCAATCATAACACTCACCTTGACTTCAAAGAGGACCGTTACAAGTTCAATAGGCAGTTTGGCTAATCGTGACGAGAATTTCAGTATTTCTTATGGACGTCGTGATACTTTTCGTTTATCGCGAGAACTATCCTTGTGGAATTTGTGCCACTCGTGAGAACAATCACTCTGAAAAATAGTCACTCTCAGCTGAAGTGCAATAGATTCTGTCCTCTTAAAAACACTGCCTTGCACTATGTACATCTTTCTTCATGCCCATTCTCTGTCAGACGCCTTCGTGTTAGACCATTCTGGAGTCTCTCCTCTCAAATTCTGGCCAATCAGAGACCAGAAAAAGGCAACACTATATTGTAAGAGCATGCTCTGGACAGCCAATGGAAGACGGGAAAACGTGTTTCTCATTCGTTTCATGTGATGGACCATGTACCTAGTGTGTGATCATGACCCAATAGCTGTCACCCAGTTGAGTTTATCCCATGTTGCGAAACTTCACAATTTCTATGTGCTGCATTATTTGACTGGAATAACTGTGTCCCAATAAGGCAACATCATGTTTCAGATTTGAATATCAGTGTAGGGGAAATTAACCAAAAACATTACAATCATACTGATGCAGTACTTTGAATGTAGCTTCTTATTCTTTCCAGGTGTTAGGCCTCTTGCCCTATTACGGACTTGCGGAGAAATTCTCCTGCCATCCTTTCACTGGTCCACCCAGCGATCGTATACCGATTGGCGGTAGTGTCGCATGGATTTCTTTGACCTCATTTGTTAATATTCACTGCAGATATTTTGATAGTTCTGTATATCATGAGTACTGAGTTCCTTTTTAAGTTCCTTCAACACATCCTCATCCACAGCTTTTTTCTTTTTTTCGGTGCTGAAATCCATGCTGTATTTCTCGGATATCAGCCGTAAATTTTCTACAGAGCGCTGCAAGTCATCCTCTGAAGATGGTACAAGAGCTAAATCAACTGCAAAAATCAAAGTATCTATATTTGTTTTTGTTAAATTGAATGAAGCGGTGTGGCATTTATCTCCACTCTTGGATAATTTTATTCACATAAATAATAAACAATTGTGGAGGAAGACCATATCCCTGTCGTGTTCCAGCATGGGTTCTGCCCCACTTTGGTGATTTGTCCTCTTTTTTGCTTTGCAATTTTTTTTTATTCTGGTTGAGTCAGGAGGAAAAGTACGAGTGTTGAGGAGTGATGTTATAAAAAACTTCAAATGAAATTGTGCCCTTTTTTAAAATCGTATCCAACATACAACTGTTTGAAATTACGAGCACCAGACGCGAATACTTCTTCGCCAGCACTCACATGCAAATGCAACCAAAGCGACATTAGAATACGCTGTGTTGTCATTACTGGCCGTTTCAATGAGAACTGTCCCTCAGTGTTTACCTCAGGTCTTAATACTTCACTTAGTGCACCCATGTACTGCAGTGCTGTTACGTGTTCAGTCAAATCAGCGTGGGTCAGTGTAGTGACAATGTCACACATGCGGAGTATGGTTACATGAATTTCGTCTACGTGTTTTGCTATGAGAATTTCAGAGCCGCTGTTCGCGAGGGCAAATGACGAATTCCTAATTGCAGCGTTCAGGATAGCAAGGTGCTTGACAGTTTGCGTTACCATGGTTCGCTTCCCAGCTTTGAATCCGAACGTCTCGCCCAAAAAGATCTTAGTGACGTTGGCAAACATTCGTGAAATTGTAGAAAGGTGCCCAGCTACCAGTTATAGAAAAAATTCTGCACAGCTTGGTAGTCCACTAACACGAATGATACCCACAGTACAAGAGCAGAGTCTACATTCGTATCATCGTCAGAGCCTACAACGTATGCATGTAAGAGACGATACCGAAAGAAAGGAATTCTGTCAATGGCTCATTGCCAATGAAAGCTGTATTCCATGTATTCCGATAAGTCCACATATGTCCACAACGGCATCAATAACACGCGCAGCTCCCACGTGTGGGCAGACAAAAATCTGGACGCTACTGACGTTTCTCACTGAAAGTGTGATGCGGTATTATTGACGACTAACTTAGCGGTGCAATTATTTTAGGTAACCGTCTTAACGGAGTACGGTATCCTGAGTTCCTTCAAAACGTGAAACCAGAATACTTGGAGGATATTCCTTTGGCAATACGATGTCTTGTGAACTTTCAGCGCGTCGCAACTACTGCACATTTCGTATGCCATTGACACTGTACCTTACTGAAACGTGTCCTGGGCGTTGGATCGGCCTCCATGGAGTCATTTCACGGCCACCGAGGTCACAAGATCTTACTCTATTAGATGACTGTTCGTGGAGTTGGCTTAAGGGCGGAGGCTACTAGCGCAAAATGCACACAGAAGAGGAACTTCTGTCTCGTATGTTAAATTCGCGTACTCGAGTAAGGGATCGTACGAATAAGCTCAGATCAGCAACACAGCAGCTCTCTGAAGAGCTGTAAAATGCATCGCACTTGACGCTGGACTTTTTGAACATCTTTCGTGGGGAAATATGCTCAATTAAGCAAATTATCGGATCCAAATGATCCATTTACTACACTCCTGGAAATGGAAAAAAGAACACATTGACACCGGTGTGTCAGACCCACAATACTTGCTCCGGACACTGCGAGAGGGCTGTACAAGCAATGATCACACGCACGGCACAGCGGACACACCAGGAACCGCGGTGTTGGCCGTCGAATGGCGCTAGCTGCGCAGCATTTGTGCACCGCCGCCGTCAGTGTCAGCCAGTTTGCCGTGGCATACGGAGCTCCATCGCAGTCTTTAACAGTGGTAGCATGCCGCGACAGCGTGGACGTGAACCGTATGTGCAGTTGACGGACTGAGCGAGGGCGTATAGTGGGCATGCGGGAGGCCGGGTGGACGTACCGCCGAATTGCTCAACACGTGGGGCATGAGGTCTCCACAGTACATCGATGTTGTCGCCAGTGGTCGGCGGAAAGTGCACGTGCCCGTCGACCTGGGACCGGACCGCAGCGACGCACGGATGCACGCCAAGCCGTGGGATCCTACGCAGTGCCGTAGGGGACCGCACCGCCACTTCCCAGCAAATTAGGGACACTGTTGCTCCTGGGGTATCGGCGAGGACAATTCGCAACCGTCTCCATGAAGCTGGGCTACGGTCCCGCACACCGTTAGGCCATCTTCCAATCACGCCCCAACATCGTGCAGCCCGCCTCCAGTGGTGTCGCGTCAGGCGTGAATGGACGGACGAATGGAGACGTGTCGTCTTCAGCGATGAGAGTCGCTTCTGCCTTGGTGCCAATGATGGTCGTATGCGTGTTTGGCGCCGTGCAGGTGAGCGGCACAATCAGGACTGCATACGACCCAGGCACACAGGGCCAACACCCGGCATCATGGTGTGAGGAGCGATCTCCTACACTGGCCGTACATCTGTGGTGATCGTCGAGTGCACGGTACATCTAAACCGTCATCGAACCCATCGTTCTACCATTCCTAGACCGGCAAGGGAACTTGCTGTTCCAACAGGAAAATGCACGTCCGCATGTATCCCGTGCCACCCAACGTGCTCTAGAAGGTGTAAGTCACCTACCCTGGCCAACAAGATCTCCGGATCTGTCTCCCATTGAGCATGTTTGGGACTGGATGAAGCGTCGTCTCACGCGGTCTGCACGTCCAGCACGAACGCTGGTCCAACTGAGGCGCCAGGTGGAAATGGCATGGCAAGCCGTTCCACAGGACTACATCCAGCATCTCTACGATCGTCTCCATGGGAGAATAGCAGCCTGCATTGCTGCGAAAGGTGGATATACACTGTACTAGTGCCGACATTGTGCATGCTCTGTTGCCTGTGTCTATGTGCCTGTGGTTCTGTCAGTGTGATCATGTGATGTATCTGACCCCAGGAATGTGTCAATAAAGTTTCCCCTTCCTGGGACAATGAATTCACGGTGTTCTTATTTCAATTTCCAGGAGTGTATCACCTGTTTTGTCCTGTTCCCCACTGTTTTCATTAGCTTCCCCTGGAACTGTTAAGAACAGGACACATGTTCATATCACGTTTTTTGTCCAGAATCAATAATACCATAACCTTTCAAAACATTTACCTTTCTTCCTGATGCACTCTGTAAATTTTCGGTAAGTTGCTGGGGAAGATATCCGTCAAAAAATATACTATTTTGTTTCTGTTGACTTTCTCGAAAGCTTTTATTGCAGTCGACGAAGACAATATATATTTCTGTATTAATCATATAAGTTTTTCTAGTAGCAATTTCAGTGAGAAATGACCACCGCAGCATGATCTTCTTATTCGAAAGTAATTTTGTATGTCACCCATGTTGGCTACATAGGGTCTGTGCAGTTTATTTTTGGCGATGTTGCCAAAAATTTTATAAGCCGTCTTCAGTAAACTTATTCTTTGATAGTTACAACTTTTTTCAGGTCTCCCTTTTTGTAAATAGGAATGATAATTGACTTAGTCCAGCTTTCAGCTATATTGTCTACTAACCAGGTCATATTTAAGTAGTTTATCAATTTTTTTATTTTTCTTGCATATTTAAAAAGCTCTAGAGTGATTGAATGTTCTCGTGGGGTTTTATTACCTTGTATTTTGTTTAATACTTCATTATGTTCACACTTAGAGATGATTTATCGTCAATAATCCTCTGAGAGTTCGATGGTTAAAGGCTCTGGTAATTGAAATAGTAGGTTCTGAAAGTACTTCAACCATTTACATAAAAGAATGGGATCCAAATTATCTTTTATCTCACTGTTTAGCTTTTCAATAATTTTGAAGGTTGTGGTTAGGGTCTGTAAATATCATGTTCTAAACGTTACACATGTTCTTCCGAACAATGAACAACGAAAGAGGTTGGCTCCTATGGACTGAGTGTAGAATAACAGGAGACGTGTCTTTTGCGAAAACCGTCCAGTACTTGAATAGATAAGAACTGGCTGGAGTCCCGCGGCCCGCATTAGCTGTTTTGCAGCTTTTGGAGCGGCGCAACTGAGCAAGCGCGCTGACGTTTCTGCCCCCCGCGGGCGACATCCTCAGCATAACAGCAGTGCGGGCCACGCCGCGGGGCGCGCCATTGTGGAGCTGTGGGCGAGACGCCAGCGCCGCTGCCTGCTTATTGTGTGCCGCTCCTTACGGCTGTCCAAGGTCCGGGAAATGCCGCATTATTTTTCTGGATTGTGGCCTGCAGGCTGTCTTTTCATTCTCAGTTTCTCCTCAGGTATAACCCCGCCGTTCGGAACAAAGCAAGTCTTGGAGAACAAGGGATCACTGCCGGCAACCTCTACTGTGACTTACTCAGCAAGTCCAGTGAAAAGCGAGCGTATGATCAAGGAAAGAACTTTCAAGATAAATGTCGACTATATAAAGGCTGCAATATATGCCTGTGGTGAGTGTGGGTGTCCTGACTACTAAAAAGATAAATGGCAGACGACACTTCGATCAACATTCAACCCATTCAAAACAACAAAAAGGTCTCGTGGGTTGTGGATTTCGTATTTAAAAGGAAAGCCGGAGTTTCCCACCCCTTCGTTAAAATGAATTCCAGATGTGTACCTGTTTCCATTCCCTTCATAGTGTCAGGTCACTTCCTTCTGTTCTACAGATCGTTGATTTGTGATCTACACTGAAACAAAATAAAACCAGAGTGTACAATAACAAAACAAAAATATCTTGTTCACGAGTTTCTATTTTGCTTGCATGACCGTTGGGGATAGATAATTTTCTTACGGATACAATGAAATGAAATTGGGCAAAGATGTCGTTTTGAGTGACATGATCCAACCATTTAGGTAACACGATTTAGGAAAACGGCAGCAAAATAAATCTAAATGATTGGACAGGGATTTGAACCCCGCTTCTCCATCAAGTACAGCGTCTTACCGCTGCGCAATCTGTGATTGATAATATCTCGTTAGTTCTTTGTGGGTAAACTGATTAAAGCGGTCTCTTTAAAGCGATGAGTCGTCTGTTGCTCGTAGACAATTTGCAGTCGCTTTCTTCTGTGGCTCTTGCCGGGCGACATCATTACTTGTAAATGCATTTCGATACACAGAATAAACAACGTCACTGTATGATAGGACGCTACCGTTACTTTGCGTTTTCCTGTGATTTGTGAGGCAGTTTGAACTGAATGAACCTCCATAATTATTAGAGATTACGTAGAATAATTGCCTTAATATTTCGATTTCAGGTCATCAACATTTTTGCTAGTTAACGTATACACTTTTTGACCAGAATATTTTCATCGTCCTCCGTGTTCCGCCTTTGACACACAAAACACGTGACAGTTTCCTCTATTATCGTCTATGGTCTACGTTTTTAAGACTGCTACTAGTAATTAAATTTAAAAATTTGAGTTATTGAGAAAGTTTTTACTTTATGAAGTACGCGTTTCATCGGTTAAATCGCCGTCGCCATGTGGAAGGCATAGCAATGGTAGTTATATCTTAACTCTAGTTCCAATAGATCTAGCAATTATGCAACAGCTCTCTATCAGAAAATTTTCGACAAAATATCGTTTACTAGGTACAGTAATTGCATTACCTGTCAACAAAACAAATACAAATTTTAGGGGAGCCAACGTAATGGAACACAGACTGCTTACCGGAAACTTCAAGCAAAATTAAATAAATCACTTGTTGGTGTGGGCTATAGTGTTTACTTTCTGCACAAATGTATTCAGTCAACAGCAAATGGGCTGGCAACTGATTCTGAGGTTATCCTATTCAAAATTTCCAAATTTTTTGAAACCCGTACTGTTAGAACAAATGCCTTGAAATAATTCTTTGAGTTTACGGGTGTTGAATGGAAGCACTCGTTAAGTAACAGTAAAACACGTTCGCCTTCTCCTTGCCTTTCAGAGTGTCCTGGATATTTTCGAAGGACGTGAGTCAGATTCCTTCTACCCATTTTTCCCTATTATGGCTGAGATTTTTAGCAGTTTAGAGGATTTGGTGCTGCCATTAAACAAACTAAAAGTGAGACTATGTCACTCACTGAAACTTCTAATGTGATTCACAATCTCATACAAAAGTTAATTTCTAGAAAGATCAACAAATTCGAAGCAACAGCAGCTACACAAATGGTGTAAACTCTTCTTGCAGAATGAATTATTACAGATTAAGAGTTCTTCAGAGCATCTGAAACATTTTTGATGAATGTGTGAATTGCATAAAGAAATGTATTTTGGATCAGTAGTCATACATTTCGGATGTTTCTTCGATTTGTTGCGCCAATCTGCGTCAGTGGACTCATGCTCAGGATTCTTTGGGTTTTTGTTTCTACATGATATTAGTCTGTCTGCTTTGAATTCAATGAGTCTGAACACGTTAAGAACATAAAGGGACAGCATACAAAAAAACTGAGTAACAAAGAAAATGGCTCTGGAACAGAGATGGACTGCAATACTTAAAAAAATATGAAATTTACATTGTTTCTTTGCAAAATGTGGAGAAAACGGATGATTTTGCATTATGTATGCCAGATAAAAGTACTACAGTAGAAAGGGTTTTCAGTTTACTTAACAAGTACTGCCATGACGAAAAAGATATTGTTAATTTTGATACAATGACAGCTATTGCTACTGTGAATACTCTATTTCGTTGTATCTTGCACAGAATTTTATGATTATCTCTTTGTAAGAAGGAACTGCTAGATTCACTTCTTTCTTCTGATAAATATAGGAAAGCAAAATCTTAGGGCGAAATGTATAGTTTGTATCTGATTACTGATCAGTAACATTACATAGTTTTTGGAATTAACCAATTGTCCCTATTTGAAGTAGTAACTGACGAAACATTTCAGAAAACATATCGAAGCTATTATAATAGAAAAGTATATTTACTCTTTTTTTATTTTTGTTGAAAAGAATTTCATTTATCTACAATGTACTGATATTTTCCTTTCCAATTCATAAAATAAAGGTACATTCTTGCTATGGGTTTTCTGCTGCTGTATTGTCATGCCCCATTATCGATTTCATGATATCGCAATAACTGACAAGAACTAAGGATGAAGTTAAGGATAAATTATAAACACAATCATCCCAATTTCTTCTTTTTCAAATATATATATATATATATATATATATATATATATATATATATATATATATATATATATATATATATATCCTACTATGAAATTTTGACTCAACATTGCATTCAAATACTCAAATTATATATGCAACATTGAGTCAAAATTTCACATTAGTCCATAAAAACTACCAAAGATTCGAGATTCTGAAGAAACAAACATCTACATCTAGCAGATCATGATGGCTTAGCCGAGTGAACGCGAAATGGACGACATAAAAGCTTAGCAACTGAAACAGTATTAATTTTTTTCCACAAAACTAATTCCTATTTTATCGTCGTTGGTTCGTACCACCACTTGTCCAGTCCTAATTCATATTATTCCTGTAAATTACGAGTTACTCGTCAGCAGTGAACTGGCAATAAATAACATCGTAGGTGTTTCCCAGGTGTTACATATCTTGTTTAATTTGATGGTCGGATCTCAGTGAGAAAGCATACTGTTCGCAAATAGTACGATAGTAATTGTTTATACCAATAAGTGTCCAGCTGGAAAATAATCCTAACATAGTGCTGGGTATCTGTGGTGTATTCTGTAACGGAATAGCTCTCCTATTCATCAAATTTGCTGTCACGGACATGGGTAGGCACTGCAGCTCATGTACCATTATAGAGCGGATTCTAAAAAGAAGCGTCTTATAATTGTTCGGAAACTTGTTGTTTAGTTTCATGTTTCAAACAAGTTGTTCCTCTGCCCACTGTATAATAGTGGGTAAGGAACTACAACATTATCGACGACCACTTTTCTTCGAAAGCGTTACACACTTTCCATAGTCGGAAATATTGTCAATCTAACGACATATTCGTATTTATTTCTCCGTGAAATGGAGACAAGCACTCTCTGTAGCGTTTCTGAATGTGTCAGTCGTCTGTTTGACAGTCATCCCCCATCTCCCTCCCGTTCCTCGCCCAGTTTCGCTACATATCAAAGCGTGTATCACGTGTTAATCGCTTTCAGCAATAAACAGCACTATGTAGGGTTTTTAATGTGCCTGGTATAATAATAATCGTAGTGTTTTTAACGAGGACAGTATTCCGCGGTAGCTGTTCCAGCCGTTTGCTTCCGACATCGCAGAGTACAATGACACTAACATAACTGTGAGTGCCGGCCGCGGTGGTCTCGCGGTTCTAGGCGCGCAGTCCAGAAACGTGCGAGTGCTACGGTCGCAGGTTCGAATCCTGCCTCGGGCATGGATGTGTGTGATGTCCTTAGGTTAGTTAGGTTTAAGTAGTTCTAAGTTCTAGGGGACTAATGACCACAGCAGTTGAGTCCCATAGTGCTCAGAGTCATTGGAACCAACAACTGTGAGTGGAAGACCAATTAAGGCAGCAGAAGAGTCAGTAAATTGCATAGGTAGCACAAGTTATAGTTCGGGGCTCACTATCTTTACTTTCTTGTTGTTCAGTTTATGAACTATGAAATAGGGAGCATGGTGTTATCACAAAAATACCTTTGCTGCAGTTACACTGTATCCTACTGATTTACAGATAATCTATCTTCGCCAAGTCTTAGCTGTAAGTTACAATCATCTTTACTGTACTCTTTGCAGTTTTAGATGACTGTTTCGTTAACTAGCTTTTTGTGACATTTTAATTATTAGCGTGAATGAAGGGGGTCAAATGGCTCTGAGCACTATGCGACTTAATTTCTGAGGTCATGAGTCGCCTAGAACATAGAACTAATTAAACCTAACTAAGCTAAGGACATCACACACTATCCGAGGCAGGTTTCGAACCTGCGACCGTAGCGGTTGAACGGCTCCAGACTGTAGCGCCTAGAACCGCACGGCCACTCCAGCCGGCGTGAATGAAGGGACACATTTTAGTATGAGGGGTGTGGTATGAGGGCTGTAATTTCTGCAATATTGCGATGATCGCCTAAAAGTTGGTGAGCCGTCAAACGTTGAATGTGGAGTTCATATCCAGCCCCGATTTCTCCAGTAGTTATTAGAAAACTACATTAGTTGCTACTGTATTGCTACCGCCAGTAATATGTAGTGAAGGAGTGCGGTGTTCAAAACTTTCACAAATGAATCACCTTTTGATTTTAAGACAATTACAAGTGTTTGTGCACCATCTGTATTTTCATATTTTGTTCCTATACCGGAAATCAAGCCTTCATCACTCACAAATAAAAGATTGGGTGATTTAGATCAGAATATGCACAGATTAATGGTGTCATAGGGCAGTGGTACCGTGCCTGAACTTCTAGAGACTTGCGACATGAATTTAGAAACAGTTTTTAATTAGTTTGTTCATTCCAGGTATGTACAGTTTGACAATTTCCAACCCACATAAAACGACTGGCATAAAACGATTTCCTGCTTTATCGGCAATTCCCTTCAAAATTCTGTATCGACACTAATACAGCTGGCTGTGACCAGTGTTGTTCGGTCGACATTTCTGACTAGAAAGAATCACATCTGTGGGGGGCTATGGGAGGCTTCTTCAGTACTGCAGCAAGCATGAAGGCAAGGACGCTTTCTTGTCAAAAACACTTAATACTATTAGCTGCCTTTCACCCTGTTCTCCAATGACAGCGATCCAGGTGACGACTGTAGTGGGCAGTAAATGAGATATGCTGAGGCAGAGGATGATGCGACAGCACAACAGTAGCTGCCGGCGGATGTGCCCTTGCGAGTTGGATGTAAGCTCGGCGGTAGAATGAGTTTAGGCGGCTGAGTTGGCGAGCGTCATCTACAGCCCAGGGCGTCTAGTGGGAACGTGGGGGCTCCACGAGTTGAATCCATGACCCTCGAAGACTGGATGGAATGTCAGACGATGCTACTCACGAGAAGGGTTCAGCTCAATGGATCCAGCCCCAAGTTTTGAACCATTAGTGCTAACTGACGGCTAGTAGACCAGCAGCTCTGCTTGTTTAGTGATGCTGTTCGATGAGGCTGTAGTAGCTCAATTGCATATTGGCGCTCACCGAAGAAATGCTATCGGCTGAGCTGGCAGCATTTTTTTCGCCTTGGCTAGAAGTGTTATGACGGTGGACAGCCTACCGTCAAGTTGTCAGCTGGAGGAATGTTGCTTTGTACTGTAGCATGTAGCAATCCTGTTGACTACTGGTGCAGAACGTCTCATCGAAGGGTGCTTCGCCAGCAGCGTTTCAGCTCCTAGTTGCAGAATACGTCCGTGGCTGATCTGCGCCCTTAGTGGCTGGTTGCAAAGGCCTACTAGAAGCTGATGCTACAACAATACGAAATACAAGGATACTGTTAAATATCACCAACTTGACTGCATTGTTGGACGTCTATTTATAGCTCCCGAAATATCTCAGAAATTCGATAGCATCTAAAATGACTCATTGACAATGTTCGTTAATCTGTGTCACATTTCTGATTTTTGATGAAGATACGATCGGTTTATATGATGACAGAAAAAGTTCTAGTGATCTAAAATATATTATTAGACGAAGAATTCTTCCATGATTGATTAATTAGCTATGACTTTGAAATGGGATTTGAGCAACTAAGTGGAACGGCTATAGTGAACAAAGTGTGTTCGGTAGAGGAAGTGAGCAAAGAAGGCGATCAACAACCCGTTATCACGCACACAGAAGCACTGAAGTACTTTGTTCTGTTATTGGAGTATACAGGTCAAAATTCGTTTGACTACAATGATGTTTCATTCTCCATAAAATTAGAACCACCGTGAGGTAGAAAAACGAGAAACAGAGACATAATTGGATGATTATTTCCCGAAAGTCATCTGAAAACAAGTGATAAAAGCTACAGCGTTTTTTCAACGAAAATGAAACGAGTGTGTAGCATTGTTGGCCGGGAGGCCCCATTCGGAGATGTTCGGCTGCCGAGTGCAAATCTCATTTCAGTCGATGCCATATTGGGTGAGGATGAAATGATGATGAGAACAACAAAAAACCCAGACCACTAGCGGAGAAAATCTCCAAACCGGCGTTTTTTCAACGTAAATGAAACGAGCGGCCGGCCGGAGTAGCCAAGCGGTTCTAGACGCAACAGTCTGGAGCCGCGCGACCAATACGGTCGCAGGCTAGAATCCTGTCTCGGGCCTGGATATGTGTGACGTCCTTAGATTAGTTAGGTTTAAGTAGTTCTAAGTTCTAGGGGACTGATGACCTCAGAAGTTCAGTCCCATAGTGTTCAGAGCCATTTGAACCATTTTTTGAAACGTGCGCGTGGCATTGTTTGCCGGGAGCGTCCATCCGGAGATGATCGGCTGCCGAGTGCAAATCTTATTTCAATCGACGCCACATTGGGCGACTTCCGCGCCGGTGATGAGGATGTAAAGAAATGAGGACAACACAAAACCCAGCCAATAGCAGAGAAAATCTCCAAACCGAGCGGGAATCGCACCCGGGCCCGCTGCATGGGATGCAAGCACGTTAACATTCGCTTAGCATCAACGTAATTTTGTAAATACTGCATTGGTCTTTAACGTACGCCATATGACGTTTTTGTCCTACTCTTC
This sequence comes from Schistocerca gregaria, assembly GCF_023897955.1. Taxonomy (NCBI): domain Eukaryota; kingdom Metazoa; phylum Arthropoda; class Insecta; order Orthoptera; family Acrididae; genus Schistocerca; species Schistocerca gregaria. The sequence continues at coordinate 542,564,774 of NC_064921.1, forward strand.
CTCTAAACTTTTCGACACTCCTGCCTTTTACGTCTCCACCTTACACTGGCACTTCCTTCTGTCTTCCGCGTGACCGCTGCGGTAGCAGGTTCGAATCCTGCTTCGGGCATGCATGTGTGTGATGTCCTTAGGTTAGTTAGGTTTAAGTAGTTCTAAGTTCTAGGGGACTGATGACCACAGATGGTAAGTCCCACAGTGCTCAGAGCCATTTGAACCTTCTGTCTTTCTACAAGCCCTTTTCCTCGCAGCTTATAAATCTTGTCCTGACGTGGGGTCTCTTTACACTCATTATTTGTAGGTAACGTTTCGACAATTTTGTCTTTTCTTCGGTATTTTCATCGCCCTGAGCTGCCACCTGAAGGTGACGTGGAGGGTCGTTCGCTTTAATGGTCCGCAGAGCAATGCTGGCGGGAGCTATGGTACTGGTGGTGACCAGACAAAATGTAATCCCTCCTTCTTGGGTACACTTATTTGCGTCAGAGTTCTTCTGTTATATTTCCTATTGGCCACTCTTGGGGAACTCTTACTGTTTCGACTCCGACGCTGTTAGGTTTGGAGATGTGTGTACGTCTTTTATTTTCATTCTCTAGTGACGAGGATGTCAAAGGCTCAGGTGTCGAAAGAGATTCTTATACGACAATCACAAAGGTAAAAGATGCTGATGACATCTCTTCAGGGCAGACAGAGCTAGGAGCCTGCGAATAGCGGTCTACCTGGAGATGGTAATCCGAGATATTACTCAACAGTCTTGGAATCGGTGAGATTGCAGACCCATCATCAGGCTGAAACTGCACAGCGCCAGTAATGTGGCCTGAGGATTTCAAGCATGATGGCTCGTTAAAATACGCCAGAAACGGGCGAGTTTTACTTTTTTTCTTCTTTTAATACGGTAAATAGCAGTTACAAGTAAAACATATGTATTTTGAAATGTTTGTGTATTTTGGTTATCCTTGGAATGTCAGGCCCGCATTAATTCAGATAATCGGAAGCTCACAGCAGTTACGAGTGGATGCGAGCTTGCCGGGTTGCCGCGCTGCCAGGCATCGGTTATTGGCTTACTGTAACGGTTATGGAAATGTGTGCATTGTGGGGAATGCTTAACCCAGGTAACATTTCGTAATTGCATGCAAACATTTTATTTGACGATTTGATACAGCCCTTGTTCGAAACTGTAGTAATACAAGCACATTCTATGTGACTGCAAACCGGTTAGTTCACTGGCCAAAAACGTACGTTTATCAAATGTGTTCTTTCAGAAACATTTATAATTCTAGAAGCAATACTTTCGACAATACATAAAAGTTTAATCATGGTACCACGGTTGTTATTGTCTCCATTATATCCTGTGCTAGCGTCGTCAGTGGATTGGCTTGTACTACAACATAATCATTATTGACATTGTGTGAAAAGTGAACACGTAGACAATTTACAAAACTTGTTTTGAAAAAATTATGAGAAAACTTATTACTATCTATACACCTACAGATTTTGTACGTGTGCAATAACACACTTCATCATTGGGATTATCAGTGCGTTGGGAAACAGGTATGTTATCTGTCTAAAACTGTGTAAAATACTTTCTAAAATTTTTGAATTTCTGTTCCACGCGTCTATAACTATACCACTGTGTTGCATTAAGTACGGAACGAAATAAACGAGAAAGATGAAGAGATATCTAATTAGTGTAGTATATTAAAATACATGGTCGACTGATCGTTGGATAACAAGGTCATTCATTGTCAGGCACACCAAAAACTTCACTCTAAAAGCCTAGGCTTAAGTCCAAATTATTCTCTGAATTTTAATCCTTCATTTACCACCGATTTAATCTTCGTCACAGTCACTATTTTCTTACGCATAGCCCGCATCTCGTGGTCGTGCGGTAGCGTTCTCGCTTCCCACGCCCAGGTTCCCGGGTTCGATTCCCGGCGGGTTCAGGGATTTTCTCAGCCTCGTGATGGCTGGGTGTTGTGTGCTGTCCTTAGGTTAGTTAGGTTTAAGTAGTTCTAAGTTCTAGGGGACTGATGACCGTAGATGTTAAGTACCATAGTGCTCAGAGCCACTTGAACCATTTTTTTCTTACGCATAGGTACAATTAAGTACATGTCAAATTAATTAAATTAATTAGTTCATCCATTCTCATAAAAAGCGCTGACAGTATTTTTAATTCGTATGTTTTCACCCTTTCTGGCAGCTTAATCGACCTTGATATTTTTAAGATGTGTTGGATAAGTACTATTATATCTTCGAATATTATTTCCACTGGTGGAACTAAAGAATAATGATTCTTATCCGAATTTGTAAATGAAGCTGTTTTACTGAAACTGATTGTAGATTGTTACCGAAGCCATGGTTCCATAACGTGAAACATGCAGTCAGTATGTAGTCCGTTACTTGCTCCGTAAACCAATTCCATTAACATGACTGACTCCTGACTCGGATACTTGGTGTCTGATTGAGTTTTGATGGTAGTGAAAAATAACATAAGACGTCAAATGTAAATGATCGGTAGTGCCTTTTGTCTATATTGTCCACTACGAGTTTGCACCTTTAAATTTGAGAGACTGGAATGACCTTTTCTTGTTGTAAATTTTTTTTTCTTTCCGAACTGTGAATATTGTGACTTAAGGCTGAACATTTAATGTGGACAAACTTTCTGAGTGCATCTAGAGTGTTGTTGAAGGTGATATAAGAAGAGGAATCCTAATTCTGATGCTTGAGCGTTGCCTACAACCTTAGAATAACATCAAGTGTGTCACAGAGATTAACGTTCCAACTCGCGGACTGACAGCCATCAACCGGTCAGAGGGCTTTGTGTATTTAAAGCAGAACGTTAATGCACTGTATGAAGATCAGGAAGATAGAGATACAATCTCTATTTTCTCTGCTTTCATTTTATTCCCTGAAAATGTCGTCCTTTGTAGGATTCAGACCGTCTGCCACTCTAGTAGACACAGTTGCAAAGACGTGAAGTATGAGTAACCAAACTTGCGATGGCTGCATGAGTAAGGAGAACAGCAACACTGTTAGCAACTTAACGTTAGACTTTTGTAATTTTTTGCAAGTTTCACTGTATATGTACATAAATCAAACGTCGGTCCTAGAACATCCCATATACCCTTGTCCTAGAAACTGGTACTCACATAACGTTAGTATAAAAAATATAAATTAAATTGTAATGTTCCTTAGCCATTCTTCACAGAAATTTCAGCTTCCTATGATAATTCCTGTTTGAATCTATAAATAATAACGGTATATAAAAGCTAGAATTTCTGTCTGCCAGTACCAACTCAATTTGAATCTTTGCTGTTTCGGGCATAAAAACGTGTGGCTCTTGGAAAATATTACGTTCGTTAATGGTATAATTCTGCCCATAACATATAGAGTAGAAATTTATTCTGATTTTGATGGGACGTAGTGTAAGTTACCACAGATAACTAAAGGAGAATTTGACATGTGTGTGCCAGGCTGGTTCTTTCTGGCAGGAGATTAGGCTGTTCTCTCCTCAAGCTTTATGGAAAAACCCTCAGGTAATGGCAACTGATAGTGGCCGCAACTTGTGAAATGGCTGGCATTTGACCCAACGACGATCAACTAATTTATACTACATTACTCCAAAGGAAAATATTTTTATTCTTTTCAATGACACGAGCTCACTAACACTTCACAGCAGTCTCTTCTGTGTGCTGATATTCTTGAATGAAATCGCACATTTTTTGCCGATCAGCAGTACCTTCCTTCATGAAAGCTGTTCGATGTATGATCATGTGGTAAGAATACTATAATATATGAAGTAGCGAGTACCTAACGAGTTTCGTGGTTAATATTCATAAATGTAATAGGTTAAAATTATGTAAAAGATGTACTGTGTGTAGTGTTTTTTGTTCTCATGTTTCACGAGTTCGAGGACGCTGAAATTACGACGGTGGACAGGCAGTTGCACGGTAAAGGCAGCTTCGAAAGTTGGTTGCAGAATGCGCCGAACCGACAGTCATGCTACACCAGAGGACGATTCGACACAGAATAAATTATAACACTGTTAAACGTAAAAGAACCTATTATAATTGTAATTTTGTTCAGTTCATCTCTGTAGCCCATTGAAGTCTGTAGTTGAATGGAAATGTATACCACACCATGTGTATTGTGAAGACTTACACTGTGCAACAATGAAAATGTAAATCGAATGAAAATAGCCAATTCCTATCAGTTCTAATGTGCTGATCGCGAATATCACAAAGTCAATTCAAAATTAGCTCTGGTTTCATTTTACACTGTTTTATTTCGGTGAGATAATTATGTATGGATTTCAATGTTACGTTTAAAATCAAATATTATACTGGTTTGTCAAAGTCATAATAACTAGTAACAATGGGTTATATTATTGTCCCTTATCGCACTCGTGTGCAGTATTTTGGATATAAACATTTTGATACCAATTTTAGTTATCTTTTCGTCTCCCTCCTCTTCAACTTCAGTGGCTTTATTAATACACGTAATAATTTTTGCACATTTGTTTCCAGATTCAATACCAGTTGTTCAAGATGACTGTTACTGAAGTAAACAAAAATGCCACGAGTTTGAGTTAACAGTGCTGACACATTTTGCTATGTGTGTAGAGAAGTGACATTTGCTTCACAAAAACAGCAAATAACTTCATTGATTAAAAATTCTTACAGCTGTTATTTTGAATGAAAAATAGGTTATCAGGATAAACCCTGGGCACCACCTGCAGCACTTGTGCCAACAACCTCTGGAAGTGGATGCATGGGAAAAGACGTTCAATGCCCTTTGCAGTGCCCATGATCTGGCGTGAGCGAACTAACCATGTCACTTTTGTATGGTTCCTCCTATCAAGTAGGGAATATCTAAGAAGAAGAAGCTGACAGTGATCTATCCTAACATTCCATCTGCCATACGTCCAGCTCTACATGGGGAGGGATTGTTAATACCTGAACCACAGACAAATACGAGATTACGTCTGATGGGGATTCTGATTGTCCTGAACCGTATAGATCACAAGATCCAGAGTTTCTTCAAAATATATCATCAACCGATGATCCACAAAAAATTGTTTCAAAATAAGTTAAGTGATCTCATTACAGATTTGGAGCTCTCTGAAGCTAAGGCTGAGATTTTAGCACCAAGTCTGCAACAGCGCAGTTTTCTGGAAAGCAATGTAAAAGTTTCATTCTACTGCAGAACAGAGCGACAATTAACTCCTTTTTTAACATGCAAGATAATTAATGTGTAGACATAAATGGTCTAATGAAGGCTCCCAGAATTAATTACAACCCTAATGAGTGGAGACTCTTTATTGATTCGTTAAAGTTGAGCTTAAAAGCAGTGCTTTTACATATTGTTAATGAGCTTCCTCCTATTCCAATTGGGCATAGTGTGCATATGAAAGAATCATACCAAACCCGAAAATTTTACTTGAAGCCATCAAGTATAATGACTCTTAGAGGCAGATTTGTGGTGACTTGAAAGTGGTTGCACAGCTATTAGGTATGCAATTAGGGTCCACTAAAATATTGCTGCTTTCGATGTAAATGGGATAGCCGAGCTCGTGCATCTCATTACAGTAAACATGAATGGCACACCAGAAAATCTCTTCAACCAGGTATACAGAACATTAAGAGTGAACCTCAAGTAGACACTAAAAACATTCTGCTACCGCCATTGCTCATCACGGTGGGTCTCATGAAGAACTTTGTTAAGGGAATGAACAAAGATAGTGACGCGTTTAAGTACTTAAGGCAAAAACTACCTTATTTAAGTGATGCCAAAGTCAAGGAGGGCATCTTTGTAGGCCCACGTATTCGAAAGCTTTTGGGAGACCATACTTTTGATGGAATCATACAAGGTGATGAGAGGCATGCATGGGAATGTTTTAAGAGAGGCTGTTTACAGTTCTTAGGGAATCAACGAGCAATAAATTACAAGGAGATTGTCATCTTATGAAAAACTTCGTTGCAACATTTCACTGAAAATGGATTTCTTACATCGCCATCTTGACTTCTTCCCCAAAGGTTGTGGTGCAGTAAGTGATGAACCTTGGGAGTGACTTCAAGATATTGCCACATTTGAGGAGAGGTATGCCGGAAAGTGGAACCCTATTGTTTTCGTAGATTACTGCTGGACTGTCATAAGGGATGTTCCCAAGTATGTATATAAACGTCAAGCCAAGCGAAAACGGTCATCTTCTGAATTTATCTCTGAACAAAATATGCAATTGTATAAACTGTACCGTCAAAACGGGGTGATTTCGGACGGGTTTGTCGTTATTTTGATTATAACTTTCGTATATGTTGTTACATTAAATTGATTGTTATGGAAGTGGTAGGGTATATGTGTAACGAATAAAATATCCCAGAACCAGAAAGTGTATGTGTAGGTCTATTTATCTGAGGCACTTAAATAAAGAGTCCAAAGTCAACCCATGAATTGGGGCGATTTCAGACACATGTGTTTTCTAAATCTTTGTCCATAGTTAGAGTATATACAGGGCGAATTCGGACAGTTACTGCCATTTTTAAAAAATTGTACATGCTTTTTATTTGATTTTGGTGACATTTTACACATTTTAAGGTAGCCCTTTATTAAGAATAAGTGATATGGAAAGATATAATGAATTTTATGGAGATTTGACATTTGTAATCCTTTATATTTAATGGTGACCAATTAATTTATATACCTTCTTTTGTGCTTTACATAGTTCTGGTACAATGTAGACTTACAAACCATTTTCATTCATGTAATATTATCTTCATTTTCTCTTAATATTTTACTTTGCGCTTCCAGAATGTCGTAACACATAGCATAATTCAAGTAATTATTCACTTAAAATTTGTTATGCTGAGTCTTGGGACATGAATGCATATTTAGTTAGTGAGTTATTTGTACAAAAATGTAGATTACTTTTTAAAACAGAAACTAGAGCTAAATATTTATGAAGATGATGATTTTGTATAATTTTATACTGAAATAAACATAACTAACTCAAAATCAGGCAGTTTACACACTTCCACTTCAAATTTGTTGTTCAGTGTTATCTATGAACCGTCCGCCTGCGTAGCTGGGTGGTAACATGCTCGTCTCCCATACAAGTGGACCTGGGTTCGATTCCCGACCGGCATGGAGATTTTCTCCGCTCGTGGACTGGGAGTTGTGTTGTCCTCATCATCAATTCATCCTCATCATCGGCAAGTCGCACAAGATCGTGGCGTCGGATGAAGCACTTGGCAGCCGAACTTTCCGAATACGGGCCTCCCAGACAACAATGCCATACGCTAATTTCCAGTAAACCAACGGAGAAGATAATTACTCCGAAAAGAAACATACTGCAGGTCAAGAATTTTCATTTTGGAAGTATTCAGGCTTGAAGTTGACTGTCAAAACTGAACCAAGATCCTAATCGGCTAGAAAGGAGAGACAAAGGGTTAAATAATACGCAACAAGAAACATTGGAACATCATATGATTGCTCAGTTTTCTTTTTGTCTTAAAAACGAGATTAATTTGTTATCTTGATTGTGAGTGAGTTTTCTTGAAAACAGTGAGAATAGTTAAAGTTAATGCGAAAATTCTAGACAGTTTTTTTTTTAAATTAATAATGAAAAGTGAAATAGTTTAACAGTTACGTTACGTGAATCTGAGATATGCTTATTGCTATTGCACGTTTCACTCTTCAGTAAAACACACGAGCATCTTTGGTTATTTTGGTAAAACAAACTAACTGCAACATATCCGCTGTCTACTAAGCAAGAAGCCCAGTTTCGAGTTCCGGCCATGGCACAATTTGTAATTCGTATTTGCAGCTTCCAACATTATCGTAGATATCCGACTACGAAAAGTAGCTTGAAATTGATATATCTAACATGAATCGTTACGGGAGCAAAACTTATTAGTGCTCTTTTGCCTGTTATGAAAATATACATGAAAAGACATACACAATGTCAAGCGATTGCTGCTGCCAGCAACTAAATCTGTCGACAATGTCATTCCTTTCCCAACTGCCGGCCGCAGTGGTCGTGCGGTTCTAGGCGCTACAGTCTGGAACGCAGCGACCACTACGGTTCGAATCCTGCCACGGGCATTGATGTGTGTAAAGTCCTTAGGTTAGTTAGGTTTAATTAGTTCTAAGTTCTAGGCGACTGATGACCTCAGAAGTTAAGTCGCATAGTGCTCAGAGCCATTTACCATTTCTTTACCCAATTCAAGTGCTACAATACGAATTGACAATAGTCAATTTCCCAATTAGGCCAGAACGCCGAAATACACAAATATACACATAATAAGACGGCGGCGCGATGTAAACATAAACGTTACCTCACTCCGCATGTAGGAATACTGTAGATGCAGGATTGATTTCGTGTTAAAATTATTGTGTTTGCCCACCAAAAAGCACAAAATCAGCTGCCAGCTGCCTTGGAATGACATGATGTGGTAATTACTATTTTAATATTTAGATTTGTTTTCGTTGTATCAAATATTGTTAATAGATTGACTGAAAGATCTGTTGTGCTTGAAACACAATCAACAGATGTATAACCGACTGTAAGATCTCAAATGATCAGCGTGAAAACGTGAAAAAATTGCTGGTGTAGCCTTAAGGGGAGCCGGAGTTGCCTATGCTGCCCATGTTATAATCACTATGTTTGAAGAACATGTATGAATAAACTACCAAATAGAAAAATTTGAATTTTTTTTACATGTGGAGTGGTTTAGTATGGCAGTTATGACAGAGGGATTTTGGAGTATCTTTTCTAGTTTCCTTCCAATTATTGTTTTATTAATGACCCTATTTTTTTACAAATAATTGCTTTATAATTAAACTGAAATTAAACTACTGAACATTTTGCCAAATGGCTGTGTTACAATGTAAGTTTGACCACTAGGAGTGCTGTATAAAAATTTCATCTCTCTAACTTGAGTGGATTTTGAGAAAATGTTCCCTATATTCGAAAAATTCTAATTTACGGGAAATGGCTATCAAAGTTTCTCAATACATTCCAGCACTATAGGATGAATTATCAGAGTCTTCTTCTTCATCCTCCAAAAGCTTCCTCTTCTGTCTTCTTTTCTGGCCTGTTGTTCCATCATACTTCATATGCCTTTCTCTTCTTTCTGCTCCTCTTATCCTTTTCCTGCCAATATTTCTTAGTGCTCATACAGTGTTCACCCCAGCTGTAAATCCTAATGCCTTCAGAACTTCACACTTCACACAGTTCCCTTGGTTGTAGGTTGCTATTGCATCATAAATGCAAAGTGCAGTGTTTTTATGCTTAAAAACAGTTTTTCAGGAACCACTTTCCAAATCAAATTGTTTACGCTCTCATTAGGATTATACATCATTCCGTGTAGACATTTGTGTAACAATTCTGGCTGTGCTAAGTCATGAAAAACTGGTTTTATTGTATTTATCACAGCTGCTGGCAAACCATGTTTGTGATCATAGACCTTTTTTGCAATATATTTGCACCAGGAATCTTTTGGGCATAGGTTGTGTTGAGGGTATTCATTGGAAGAGGCAGTATGAATGAACAATGCCCACACTGCTTTTCACATGTCACTAACATTACTAGTATTTTGCCTTATAGCATGCCCATAGTATCTCTGTAGACGTTCAATCACCTCATCGGTAAGCCTGCCTCTCCATCCTATTGTTTTTCCATCACTGAGCTTACTTGAACCCAAAATTTGTTTGAGCCTTCGAAGCTGTGCTCCCATACGCTTTTGCACATGCCCGGTGCATTCCAACTTTTCAACTACAAAATCATTTCCATATGGTTTCAGTTCTTCTATAGTCTTGAAACCTTTGGAGTCACCATCCCCAAGGTAGTATTTGTACCTAACATTGTATCTGGGAACTGAACGTTCAAAAATTTGTTTCAATCCATCCACTTCCATTGCTCCACTTGATCCACTAATATTTGCCTCACAGGTTCCACTGTGTTCTCCTTTGATTTTATTTTTGCACCTACAATGTTTTGATAATATTGCAACATCTATCACTTTTGCACTATCACCACAAGTAGCAGTTACAACCCCATTCAGGGATTTATGACCCCTCTTTTGCCAGGAACCATCTAATGCCACTACCAAATCCCTAGAACCACCGTTCATTTCTACATATTCCTCCACTGCTTCCTTCATGGTTTTCAAAGCCACACCTTCAACAGAGGATCCTACCAGTTAACAGTAGTACCCAAATTTGCTTGGAGGCGATGGGAAGTTCATAATACCACAAAACAGTTACCAGCAGCAGACCCTTTTCCAATGGATCGAAGACCACATACAAGTCGAACATTCACATCAAACACTCTAGATCGTCTATTTTCACCAAAGAGGCTGGCATGTGAATTGTAGAAAGTCACTTGATACTTGTAACGTGCACAGATTATCTTCATCTCACAAGCTAAACCAAAGTGCATTGTTATCTCTAGTCCCACTCCTACAAAATGGTTCAAATGGCTATGAGCACTATGCGACTTAACTTCTGAGGTCATCAGTCGCCTAGAACTTAGAACTAATTAAACCTAACTAACCTAAGGACATCACACTCATCCATGCTCGAAGCAAGATTCGAACCTGTGACCATAGCGGTCGCTTGGTCCCAGACTGTAGCGCCTAGAACCACACTGCCACTCTGGCCAGCCCACTCCTACACTTGAAAACATTTTGCACAGAACACTTTCTTTCAGCACAGAAGATAATAATCCAATATTCAGTACTTCGTTAATATCATCACTGTCATTAATATATTCACGAAATCTGTCACTTCCACCAGTCAGCTTCTTGCTAGAAGATGTCACAGGGTTATGGCCGGCCATGTGTTGCTTAGCAGAAGAACGCACTGTTTCAGTAAATGTATTATCGCAACTTGGTATTAATGTTAATTTTCCTTTCCCTACATTCTTCCTCTTCTTATATACACGGTTACTAAAACGTGGCATCGCAACCAGAACAACGCTTTACACAAGAAGTATAATACTACCAACAACAGGCGCAACACTGAACTAATTCGAAACGGTAAACAGCAAAGAGACGATGTTCGGCGCTCTTAGCGCTTCATTTGTCACAGAAAACAATGTAGCCAACCCTTGCACACTCGCTGTATGTGTAACATAAGGCGCTGTATGCGAAACAGGCCGAGAAAATCCCAAGCAGTTCGCCAGGAAGACACGAGAGGGTGTTAGATGCATTCAGCGGCCGCCCATTTCCTCTGCACGCGTGGGGGAAAATGGCAATAACTCCACTTCTAGGGCGAGTAGAACAATTATTCAAAGTTTACATTAAAGAGGAATGTTCCAATTAATTTTCGGTAGCAAGAAAAGAAAATTGCAATTTTTTCGATTTGTCTCCTCCAGTAGCAACTGCTACTGATTAAATTTAAAGAGACGGTCTCTACCGAGAGCAGTCGGTCGAAGCAATCAGTAGTGGAGAGGACGCGGATATGTCTAAGGTGGCGTGCCCGAAGCTTCACGCTTGGAGCATCTTACACTGTGCCTGTGGCAGCAGAGTTTCGCTTTCGAGACTTGGAAAATAAGTGTGTAAAGGTTTCAAGCCGATCGCTACATAGTTCGGTTCAAAAATATTCGCTGTTGTCGCAGTAAGACTAAGCGTGTCGCAAGTGGATGATGCACTCTGAAGTTTGAACAAGATTTGAATTTTATGTAGGTCACACTCTCTAACGTTGTGGGTGATTTTGTTTTCTGAGGTATCATTCGGCCATATTCACATAAGCAGGTAGGGAAGCTAAACCGAACCTACTTTTCTTCTGATACTTCAACATCTCCCCAGTGAGGATGACTATAGTTAGTATTAACTTGGCTCCAAAGGTGCTGCCATACTGTACCATATGAACAGTCGTTGAACTGAACTTGTATCGCACTGGAAATGGCTACGAAATCTCTTTTAGAATCAGTTTGTGTAATAGGAACTTGACATAATCCGACTAAATTACTAGATGAGAACCTGTATTGTGTGTAACTAATATCACTTATTTGGACAAAACTGTTTACAACTGTGCAGTTAATCAGAAAAATGACATTCTTCTTTGAAACTACCCAATCTGTGCAGACTGTTCTCAAGTTATCAGCTGCTGTTTGTAGAATGCACCATGTGATCTAAAGTATCCGGACACCTGGCTGAGCCGGCCGGTGTGGCCGAGCGGTTCTAGGCGCTTCAGTTTGGAACCGCGCGACCGCTACGGTCGCAGGTTCGAATTCTGCCTCGGGAATGGATGCGTGTGATGTCCTTTGGTTAGTTAGGTTTAAATCTATGTTCTAGAGGACTGATGACCTCAGGTATTAAGTCCCATATTGCTCAGAGCCATTTGAACACCTAACTGAAAGTGACTTACAAGTTCGCGGCTCCCTCCATCGCTAATGCTGGAATTCAATATGGTGTTGGCCCACCCCTAGCCTCGATGACAGCTTCCACTCTCGCAAGTATACGTTCAACAAATCAGGTGCTGGAAGATTTCTTGGGGAACGGCTGCCCATTCTTCACGGAGTGCTGCACTGAAGAGAGGTATCAAAGTCTGTCGCACAGGCCTGGCACGAAGTCGGCGTTCCAAAATATCCCAAAGGCGTTCTGTAGAGTTCAGGTCAGGACTCTGTGCAGGCCAATCCATTACAGGGATGTTAATGTCGTGTAACCACTCCGCCACAGGCCGTGCATTATGAACAAGTGCTCGATCATGTTGAAAGATGCAGTTGCCGTTCCCCACCTCCGTAGCGAAGCGGTAGCGTTTCCGCTTCTCATGCAGGGGTCCCGGGTTCGATTCCCGGCAGGGGACTGGCTGCTGTGTGTCCATCATAATTTATATCATCATTGACCCGCAACTGAAAAGGACTTGCAATACGGCGGCCGAACTCCCACGCATGGGGCCAACCAGCCACAATGCCATACGCTCATTCTTTATTTTTCTTTTTTTCTTTCTTCAACAGTGGGAAGGAAGAACGTACTTAAAACATTAATGTAGGCCTGTGTTGTGATAGTGCCATGCAAAACATCAAGGGGTGCAAGCCCCCTCCATGAAAAACACGACCACACCACAAAACCACCGACCACCGCCTCCGAATTTTGCCGTTGGCACTACACACTCCTACAAACACTGGGCATTCGCCATACCCACACCCTGCCATCGGATCGCCACATTGTGTACCGTGATTCGTCACTCTACTCAACGTTTTCCCAGTCTTTAATCGTTCATTGTATACGCTCCTTACACCAAGCGTGGCATGGTTTGGCATTTACCGACGTGATGTGTGGCTTATGAGCAGCCGCTCGACCATGAAATCCAAGTTTTATCACCTCCTGCGTAACTGTCATTGTACATGCAGTGGATCCTGATGTAGTCTGGAATTCCTGTGTGATAGTCTGGATAGATGCCTGCATATTACACAATACGACCCTCTTCAGCTGTCAACAGATGAGGTCAGCCTGTACGCTTTTGTGCTGCACGTGTCCCTTCACGTTTCCACTTGACCATAACATCGGAAACAGTAGGCCTAGGAATGCTTAGCAGTGTGGAAATCTCGCGTACAGGCGTATGACACAGGCGACGCCTGGTCACCTGGCCACGTTCGAGGTCCGTGAGTTCCGCTGAGTGACCCGTCCTGCTCTCTCACGGTCTCTAAAGACTACTGGGGTCGCTGACATGCCTGGCAGCACAATGCATATAATGTGAAGGGCGTATGGTTTTGGGGGTGTGCGGATACTTTTGATCACATAGTGAATGCCACCATCCGAAGAGGTGCGAAAATGGATTAAAGGAGGCTGAGGAAGCATTGTGATTGAAGTGCAACGTTTGGTGGAAGTGAAAGCATGTAGTATGATATCCCCAGGCCCATGTTGGTTTGCGGTTGTCATGAGTCCATAAGCGGACCGATTAAACGGTTAAAAGTTGATATATGTTGCGAGGCGGTGCGTTTCGCCTGGCGAGCGAAATACTTATTCCTTGACTTCGCGTTGTTCCATGCCGAGTGAAGAAAAGTAAGAAAATAGGAATGTGACTAGACTTTGTTACGAGACAGAATAATGAGAGGACGTGTAGGAAGTGTGTACAATGAAACATTCATTGTTAGCCGCCGTGTTTTTTGAGATTCACAAGCGGTATGTAATGTTAATATGGATTTTAGTAACGGCCATAAGACAGTCTTTTGCATGTCTTGCAAAAGCTTGTATAGGACTTACAACATTTGGTGGTCGATGTTTTCTGTAGAACCTTTTTCAGTAACATGGTCAAAAGCACAGAGAAGGTTTTCTCTGCTAATAATATCTCATTTCACTCGCAGAAAATCATCGAATTACCAAATACGAATGGCAGTGTTCCAATTCGAGAAGGTCCTGCAGAAGTTTTCTTTCTCTCACATTTCAAGAATTTTACAGGCAACCGTCGCAGTCGGCAGTTGCTTCTACATCACGAGAGTAACTAGTCTACGTGTGCGAAATTACGTACGCTGTGGGAGAAGTTGACGCCGTTTGGAATTTTGTCCTACACAGAGATACTAACAGAGACGCTACACATACTAGTCCAATAACAAGCAGTAAAATATTGTAGCAGGACAGCCTTTGCACAAATGTTTCTCTTCTGCAAAGCATTGTGGAGAGAGCCTTCAGCACATGAATAGAGATGTTGGTCCATTGCGATTTGTGACAAAACAACGTTGACAAGACTAAGGTCACACATCCTCTACTTAAAACTGCTTGCTCACATTTGACTGGTAGAATTCACATATGTTGTTTACTGTTGTTGTTTGATCTGACATGAAAGTTACTGGGCAAACGTCGCTTCGATGCCGCGAATAAAATAGTTCTCTTAACTTTTTGGGCGGATGTTGTAGTTACCAAGAACGAACTACATTAACTTGCGTGCTTCACAGATCTGCTGATACAGAAGGTAAAAAAGGAATGTTTGATTCAAGCGTCAGACGTTTGTGACGAGACATCGGTATTCAGTTAAGTATCACGCTTTAGCCCAGACGCGTATGGGGTAAACGTAAAGGCGCAAGATAAACCATCTGGCATCTAGACTGATCTAACATTACTTACCTTTTCTTATTTTGGTCTCGGCTTCTTCAACTACACAGTCTTGTATGGTACTATATGTCTTTGGGTGCCGTCCACAAGTAAACGAAAATGAGAAAACTATATTACTATCGACGCAGTGAAGGCGTGAGGAAGGAAAGTGAACTAGAAGTAATCAATCAACATGAGTTTGCACAGTTGGTGATAGCGGTCATGGTTTTTAAGCTGCGCTTTTTCCAAATTCTAGTCAATTACCTTAAACATTGTCTCATATCACTGGGATATCACAGTGAGTACAATTTACTGACCGTACATTCCTTTAGTCGAACTCACCGTGTTGTATACCTCCATGTAAAGGCATTTCAGCGAAAGGCCCACAAACACTCATTTCAGAAACAGTTTCCTTGAATGAAAGACGTGCTGGCGATGACCGAGGCGAGTGAGTTGTGAGGACAGCTTCTCGCTGTGGCCGCGCACGGACCGGGGGAGACCCTGTGGATCGCCGGGACGCCGGCAGCTCCGCCTAAGGCCAGGGGTCAAAGGTCACGGCTGCTGGGGCCCCGCAGACTGACACATGGCACCAGCGCACCAGGACGCCGCTACACCGGCGCGTTTTTCAAAAGTGATTCTCACAACGATTACCCCTGTTGTGTGACCAACAGAACACGCGGTACAGGGCACTAGATATTGCTGAAAGCAACCAAGAGAGCTGACATAACACTACAAAGAATTAGAGGTAAAATCCGTTGCAGACAGAAATATTTCACACACCCATTTTCGTATCCAGGATGCCAGATCCCTACTGCACTGTGTTCACAAACATTTTCCACTGATCCACATTTTCAAATGCTATCAAAACTTACGAAGAATGTATTCAGTTCCCGCCGAATCAGCTCTATACTATAAGAAAGATCGATGACAGATATTTGACGCTCATGACAGTACATTCTGTCCCACATAAATGTACCATGGACCATGTTCAAACAGCTTTCTGTGAACGATGGACCAACACAGGGCTCCACATCATCTGCTCTCCTGCCTTCCTCGACAATAACGTTCCTATTTTAGTTTGTAAGCGTCCCCATGTAACAATGATTTCCTGCTCTTTATGGATCTACATCTGACAACCCTCCAATGAAACATTTTCAGATTTAATATTAATATCCTGTACTTCTTTGCAAAGAATCTGAATGCATTCTTTGTTCATGTATCCTTGTCTGTGACTCACAGTCAGATACCATTATTTTTGTCTCTCTATGTTCATAACTACGGAAAAACGATCTGAAGCATTTCGTCATCGTCGCCAGACAAGCTGGACTTTATCTGTAGCTCAGCTTCTATTACATCAAATCCGAAGTAACAGATTATGAAATGTGCTAAATATGGAAAGAAATGGGGAAAAAACACCCAGAAAAGATCTAGAAACGTTTTACAGGTATTAGACAATTATCAAGCATAATGTACAAAATTACGTTGATAATTTAATAAATGTTTGAAAATGTAACAGTCGAACCAGTACGAGACTACTTCATCCTCACGACCGAAAAAAAAGCAGAACAGGGCAGAACAAACGAGAATATAATACTGATTTATTATTTCCATGTCAGGGGTATTGCTCATCAGTACAATATGCTTACTAGGTAGGATTAGTAGAAGTGTTTTTGTCATCGGATCGTTTAGCAAGCTCCAGAGCAATACAGAGATGCTCAATAGATTCCAGTCGAATCAAAATAAGCGTTGTGCATTAGGGAGAGGTTTGT
The DNA here is from genome assembly GCF_023897955.1 of Schistocerca gregaria. NCBI lineage: Eukaryota > Metazoa > Arthropoda > Insecta > Orthoptera > Acrididae > Schistocerca > Schistocerca gregaria. Next base: position 542,581,569 of record NC_064921.1, read on the forward strand.
TGGACAAAGTCCGAGGAGGACGTACATTGAGTATACGACACAATATTACTTCCTCCCACATACATCACGAAAAATGATCACGAAGATAAAAAACAAAGAAATTGGAACTCATACGGAGATTAATAGAAAGATATTCTTACCATGTACATTTCAGAAAAGAAAGAGGGATGGGGAGAAACACTTGTGGTAATTGTACCAGAAGCATATTACGGCATACAGTGTAATGTAGCTTGGGGAGTGTAGATGTAGATGAGGAAGGGGATACTCCATCTGTCAACAATCGTACCACAGTTAGCACATTCAAGAAATAAAACAATTACTTGTTTCACTACGAAGGAGACGGCATGCGTTGTGGTGGTGGTATCTCTGGCGGTTCCACCACAACGTTTCCGTTACACAACACCAGTGTCAGCTAGTTTGTGACGAAAAACGGAATGAAAATGTTTCACATTCATCCTACTAATGGAATTTCTTCCTATTCATTGAAATATATTGGAATTATTTTCATTGTGCGGCAGAGGTGAAGAACAATTTGCCAAACTATTGAGACAGTGCTTATAAAAGAGAACACTCCGACCTAGATAGCGTTCTTCAGAGGGTGACAGTTCATTAATTGGTTCGAAGCAGTGTATTGTAGGGACATCTAGCAGGAGATTCCATCAATAGCGTTCCTTATGAGATAACGTATTTGTCATTTATTTTATTTCCGACTGCTTAAAAACAGCCTTGATGACAGGAATAAATATGTCGCACAGTCTTATAATAATTTTGGCCCTGTAGGAATTTATTCCAGTGGTATTTGATACGACGCGTTCTCGTTTAAACCCGAGGTTCAGTAGATCATTATCACGAGATATGATTAGTGGCATGCGTTCCATATTTGTTACTCCATATCTTTTGGGACGATTAACCAGCATAAATTCTTTTAGTTATATGACAAGACTATAATTTTAACTTCAAAATAATGTTATGTACCGTCGAATCGCGTCAGTTCTTTACTATGAGACTAGCTGCTGCGGCATTATTTCCCTTCAAAAAAAATCAGGGCATAGACAATAGCACGAAAGAAATAATTTCATTATTATTTCCAAAAAATATAAAAAAATTGATTTATGTTTTAAGCTGATTCGCATTTTACTTCGCTTTTTAATAATATTGTTGTTTGATGCAGCATAGGAAGTGATAGTACTTTTGCTACGATAAATACCGAACACGAGATAAAAGGCCACTCTTTCCCCTTGTTATTTACCACAGTCTGTACAGTCTTTGGTGCGATGTTGAGTCAAAATAAACGTCTAACCATCCATTTTCCAAAAAAATGCTTACTCATAAAAAAATGATGTCCAGCTCTAAATTGTACCACCTCTTTTCATACTACTATAAACAGATTTTACCTCCTCAGACGTTGCTACCTACGTTAGGTGTTAATTATTTTAGTATGTGTTAAATTGACCTTGTACTTGGATGTATCCCGTCGTAGACTATAGAAGAAACTAGTGCACCCCGCAGAGTTTCACAACTGCTAAATATGCACTGGTAGTTTACATACGTCCTAATCTCCTTCTACCACCTCCCTAAGTCACTCTGCTCCACTCCCTCTCTTTGTCCGTCCACCTCCTTCTCTTCCCGCCCTCTCTTTATGCATCTCCTCCCTCAATCTCCCTATCACTGTCTTATCTCCTCATTCCCTGCAGTTTGTCTCTATGTACTCCTCACCTTTCTCTCTCTGTACACCTCCTAGCACCATCCTCCATTTTCTCCCTCTACCTCCTCTCTCACTCATTTTCAGCCTTGTTTATTATTATTGCAAACGAAACCTGGGAAATGAAGTCACTTAAAATGAATGGATAAATCGGGTGGGATTATTTATATGAGGGGTGCAGGAGACCTCTACAGCTGCTGCGTCTGTGAGGAAATTAGCTTAAGTGGCAGAATTTTTCGTGGTTTTACTCTGTAAATAGGAAAGATTGCAAGTTCAGATTCCACAGTAGTATTCCAACCATAAGTCAACAAGCCATAACTACAACATTCCTCATTCCTCTTAACAATGACTGCGCTGAAGAAAAAAACAGCGCACTGTTTGTGCATACAGTTATTGTTTAAAATCACATGTAAGGAGAAAGAATGTATGTGGAAGAAATAACCTGCCTAATGCATTAAATGCTTCCACCATCTTAGTTACAGCTGACACTAAAAAAGAAACGAAAGCATACTTTTACATGGGAGAGCATTTTCGTTCTTGTATTAGATTTTAACAGAAAATATGGACATTGTGGTTTTAAAAAATATAGCCTATGTCCATCTGAGTTTTTGTAAAGTATCATATTATAGTCCGAAGTTAAACACTCAAAAACCTCTCGAGATTTTTGTTAGAAATGTTTCCCCGTTACCAATGTCACTGAAAGTAACTAGTCTTTCACCGTCACTAGGAACAGCATAACAATCGAAATCATTTCCATCAAGTGAAGGAAGAAGGGCAAAATCCAGTCCATCTGCTCGTTCTGTTTCACTGCAGATATTACCTCATCACAGATTCCCAAATATTCTTAGAATTTCTTCTATAGTACTGGGATCGCCCGGTTATAATAGTGTATATTTGTCCTGCCGATAAAATATACTACAGAAGAATCCAGCAAAATGTCCTCTGTAAACAACTGCATCTGTTATTTTACTATAAAAGTAGAACAAGCAATATTAACTCAGTTAGATGCGCGGTCTAACGCTATGTTTACCGAGCGGGAAGGCGTGCCGGTCCCCAGCACGAATCCGCTCGGCGAATTAGTGTCGACGTTCGGTGTGCCGTTCAGCCAGTGGATGGTTTTTAAGGCGGTTTTCCATCTGCCTCGACGAATGCGGTCTGGTTCCCCATATTCCGCCTCAGTTACACTATGTCGTCGATTGCTGCGAAAAACTTTCTCCACGTACGTGTATACCATAATTACTCTATCACGCAAACATTCTGGGCTACGCTCGTCTAGAATGAAACGTTCCCAAGAGGGGTCCACTGGGGGCCGAACCGCACTATAACCCTGTGTTCGGCGTGGGGCGGCGGTGATGTGGGTGGACTACTGTGGCCTGTTATGGGTTTGTGAACCACTGACGGCTACGGTGGGATGAAGCCTCTCCGTTGTTTCTAGGTCCCGGTTCAATACACAATACAAAATCTTGTATAATAGTATACGTTGTATATCGTATGACGATGTATTATCATATACTAAAACCTGAAACAAACATTTGTATCATTATAATCAGCTTCAGTATAGGATAAAGTTCTTACCTGTCACACATACAGTACTGGCCATTAAAACTGCTACATCAGGAAGAAATCCAGCTAGTAAACGGGTATTCATTGGACAAATATATTATACTATAAATGACCTGTGATTACGTTTTCACGCAATTTGGGTGCATAGATCCTGAAAAATCAGTAACCAGAACAATCACCTCTGGCCTTAATAACGGCCGTCATACGCCTGGGCATTTTGTCAGACAGAGCTTGGATGGCGTGTACAGAAACAGCTGCCCATGCAGCTCCAACACGATACCACTGTTCATCAAGAGTAGTGACTCGCGTATTGTGACGAGCCAGTTCCTCGACCACCATTGACCAGACGTTTTCAATTGGTGAGACATCTGGAGAATGTGCTGTCCAGGGCAGCAGTCGAACATTTTCTGCATACAGAAAGGCCCGTACAGGACATGCAACATGCGGTCGTGCATTATCCTGCTGAAATGTAGGGTTTCGTACGGATCGAATGAAGGGTAGAGCCACGGGTCGTAACACATGTGAAATGTAACGTCCACTGTTCGAAGTGCCGTCAATGCGAACAAGAGGTGACCAAGACGTGTAACGAATGGCACCCATACCATCACGCCAGGTGATACGCCAGTATGACAATGACGAATACACGCCTCCAACGTGCGTTCACCTCGATGTCGCCAGACACCGATACGACCTTCATGATACTGTAAACAGAACCTGAATTCATCCGAAAAATTGACATTTTGCCATTCGTCCACCTAGGTTCGTCGTTGAGTACACCATCGCAGGCGCTCCTGTCTGTGATGCGGCCTCAAGGGTAACTGCAGCCATGGTCTCCGAGCAGATAGTCCGTACTGCTGCAAACATCGTCGAACTGATCGTGCAGATTGTTGTTGTCTTGCAGATTTCCCCATCTGTTGACTCAGGGATCAAGACGTTGCTGCACGATCCGTAACAGCCATGCGGATAAGATGCCTGTCATCTCGACTTACAGTGGTACGAGGCCGTTGGGATCCAGCCCGGCGTTCCGTATTACCTTCCTGAACCCACTGATTCCATATTCTGCTATCAGTCATTGGATCTCGACCAACGCGACCAGCAATGTCGCGATACTGTAACCTCCTCCTCACTTATCGACCTTAATGACAGTGATAAATTAAACCGCGTGTACCTAATGGAAATTTGGGAAAAGCAGTCGTCACCGAAGTTAATCTGTCGGTAAAGAGGGAGGAAAGGGTTACATCTAAATGAAAGGAAAAATGCAAATGAACTTGGTGGAAATTAATTTTAAAAAGGTGTAAAGTTAATAAAGAATGTAAATGTGCGGCCGTTATGTTAACAATTAACTAGCGGTAATTAGATATTTGAGATTTGGGGAAATTACGGTCGCCAGTCCTATGGACAATTACTATGGTAACTGAAAAAGAAAGGGTTATTACACATATAATTAGCACTAGAAGCGTAGCAACTGAAGGTTAACACGTGTAGTGTGAAAACTGAAAGTTTGTCAGAAGTAATAAATTTCGCTACACTCTGACTTAATTTAGCAAAAGAATTAATAAAACCGGAAAATTGAAAGTTACTTTAGTGACTGAAATTAATAGTGAGCTTTGTTTCTGAAGCACATCGAAATTCAGTAAAATACGGTTAGCCTTGGGCTACCTCAACAATCATTTCAAAAGCTACTCGAATCTACGCAATTTAGAAATAAGAGATTTAACTTTGAACTTGAATTAAATGATTCTGAACAATTAACAATAGTAAAATTTAGTACGTACCCAGCTGAGCTGCAGTCACAGGTAAGCTAAAATACGGTAACAAAACTCGCACTCTTAATTTGTGCTTGTGTAATCTAAATATTGTAGTCTGCTATGGATACCTTGACTGAACTTTGAAATTAAAGCAGTGAAATCGAATGATATTACTTTGATGCTGGCGTTTGAATTTCAACGACACTCGGGTTCATTCCGGAAAAGGAAGGGACCCTGCTTGGTAATGCAACTGGGACAATGAGCAACGATGGTTCATGCTACGTTGCTGTAATTTAGTGAGAAAAATTTAACAGTTTCACAAGCTGAGGTCTGCCATACAGTTCTAAAAGTTTACGTGCTACCAGTCTTCCTTGTTGGTTGATTGAAGGTTTGAAGTCGTCGATCGAGGAGGTGGCGACAGTCACTCACTGTCGGCCGTCGCTGTTGCAGAAGCTGGATGTTGGCGCGTCTTCTTCTCGACAGGGTCACCAGCTGAAACGGGCTCTTGATGTGTGCAGGCTAACGCTTCCCGACCGTGACACCATGTCAGAAACTAAGATAGCAAGTCGAGCTCAATTACATGCTGCCAAACCCCGAAAGCGCGGTAACTCGCGGGAGCGTCACACAACACACCTGCTCCACTGCCCTCCTCCAGCCAGACTCTCTTCTGCCCGCGCTCCTCGCGGCCTAGTTCAGACTACCAAAGATCCTAAACTTTGGTTCTCCACACGACCTATCGATGTAATTGTTCTATAGCGTAGTTTTCCCTAGGCAAGACCCAGCGTAAAAATATAAATAATATTTACAAAACAAACCAATTATACATCGACATAAATATGTTGTTGTTGTTGTGGTCTTCAGTCCTGAGACTGGTTTGATGCAGCTCTCCATGATACTCTGTCCTGTGCAAGCTTCTTCATCTCCCAGTACCTACTGCAACCTACATCCCTCTGAATCTGTTTAGTGTATTCATCTCTTGGTCTCCCTCTACAATTTTTACCCTCCACGCAGCTCTCCAATACTAAACTAGTGATCTCTTGATGCCTCAGAACATGTCCTACCAACCGATCCCTTCTTCTCGTCAAGTTGTGCCACAAACTTCTCTTCTCCCCAATCCTATTCAATACCTCCTCATTAGTTACGTGATCTATCCACCTTATCTTCAGCATTCTTCTGTAGCACCACATCTCGAAAGCTTCTACTGTCTTCTTGTCTCTTATATCTATATATAAATATATAGATATACAAATAGTAGAGCAATTACAATATACAAAGACACAGAAACGTCATATCTTCAGGTAACAAAATAAGGAAAAAAATTTGTAGTGCAATAGATGGAAATGGAGGATATGCATTTCAGGCGTTACAATACGATAAACCGCAATCGCGATAGACTAGACTCCGACCTTTATCAAAGTCGAAAACGTGATGGTACGCATTTCTCCTCCTTACACGAGGCATCACAGCAACATTTCTCCAGGCAACGCCGCTGAACTGCTGTTTGTGTATGAGAAATCGGTTGTAAACTTTCCTCATGTCAGCACATTGTAGGTGTTGCCACCGGCGCCAACCTTGTGTGAATGGTCTGAAAAGTTAATCATTTGCATATCACAGAATCTTCTTCCTGTCGGATAAATTTCGCGTCTGTAGCTCGTAATCTTCGTGGAGTAATTTTGCCAGTTTAAAGTAACAGTAAGAGGAAATGGCTTTCTGCGCTTCGGTTGTGTTCTTGTTGAGCTCAAAATTAGTACGGTATTGTTAGGGTGCGATACCCACTGCGCGCACAGAAAAAGATGTTAGCAAACGACGGTAAAATTTTCGAAGATCCGTGTGTGTAGAAAGCAAAGTTTGCCGTCCCCACAAGTGGTACTTATCGCACACAAAAACCATGGTTTTTCGGGGTTTTCTCAGGAACCGCCCACGAACAAATGGTGCTTCTTTAAGGCACCCATAGGTCCAACCTGGGTCAAACCTAAAGCAAAAAACAAACCGATTTGCTCAATTTGTCAGGACAGGACGATGTGTGTAACGTTTAAATTCAGATCCTGCACTGTAGTATACCTACAGTAAGCCCGTTATTCCGACAGGAATGTAAATGGTCACTAGACACGAGCTATCCGGAACACTTGACCCACTATTTCTGAGATCAATGGAACCTGCAATGTGATCCCCTGAAAAACTACATTTTTGTGCATAGCTTTTCGGAGCGCTGTCGTGCACCTCAAACGGAGCTATGAGGGACACACGCCTGTGTCTCCCTTCGAATAAAATTACTTACAAAATGTTCCATTAAGGCGGTAGACTTCACCATTTTCACCAGTATCACTGATGACCGTGTTATTTTTCTCATGGCAGGTAACAGTCACAACCCAGTGGCTTTTCCCAGCGGAACAATTGTTCATTCTTTTAATCCATAACTGTGATACAGCGGTTTGAGGACAATGATGGTTCGTCTGATATTATCACGACTGCAAACACTTTTACTGTCTGGCACAAGCGCACATCTCAAGAAATCTCATTCTCATTTATGTAAGAACTTCTTAATTACCCAGCCTTATCAGTCAGTGAACACGTTGCTAGTTGATACACCTGAGATTCTCTCCTGACAGTAACAGCTTGCGTAAACCATCCTCTTTAAGTACGGGTATTGAAAATATCGTACATCAGAATCTGGTGCAATATAATTAGCGAAAAAAACACGCTTAATTGGTATATTCATTTACATATACATCAACATGATTAGTCTGCAATTAACAATTAAATGCCTAGCAGAGGATTCATCGAACAACCTTCAAGCTGTTTCTCTACCGTTCCACTCTGGAACAGCGTGCGAGAAAAACGAACAACTAAATCTTTCCGACCGAACTTTGATTTCTCTTATTTTAATCCGATGGTCGTGTTTCCCTACTGTATGTAGGAGAGCACAAACAAAATGCTTTCATATTCTGAGGACAAGGTTAGTGATCGAATTTTCATTAGAAGTTTCTACCGCAACGAAAAACGCCTTTATTTTAATGAGTGTCACCCCAATTAGTGTATGGTATCCGTGCCACTCTTTGCTCTGTCTCGCGATAATACAAAACGAGGCGTCCTTCTTTCCGCTTTTTCGATGTCTTCCGTCAATCCTATCTGATACGGATCACACATCGCTCAGCAGCAATTCTCGAGAGGAAGACGCACAAGCGTAGAGCAAGAAGACTATTTAGTAGATCTGTTGCATTTCCTAAGAGTTCTGCGAATAAATCGCAGTCTTCGGTTCTCTTTCTCCAAGACATTATCTATATGATCGTTCCAGTTTAAGTTCTTTGTAATTTTTATCGCTACGTATGTAGCTGAAACTTCAGTCTTTAAAGTTATTTTTTTTATCCTGCAACCAAAATTTAGTGGATTCCTTTTAGTAGTCATATGGATTACTTCACATCTTTCATTATTTAGAGTCAGTTGCCACTTTTTGCACCATATGCAAGTCTTGACTAAATCGTTTTGCAATTTGTTTCGATCTCTGATGACTGTAATGATAGCATCATCTTCAAATAAGCTACGAGGGCTGCTCAGACTGCCTTCTTAACCTTTTATATAGATCAGGAACAGCAGAGGGACTATAACATTTACTTAGGGAACGCGAGATATTATTTGTGTTTTACACGATGACTTTGCGTCAATTGCCACGATCTGTGATCTTTCTGAGAGGAAATCATGAATCCAGTCCCAAAAGTGAGACGATACTCCTTAGGTACACAGTTCGATTACCAGCCTCTTGCGAGGTACAGTGTCAAAAGACTTCTAGGAATTTACTTCTTGTTTACGGAAGACGAGTGAGTAAGCGGAAGGAGAGTTCCTTATCCTACGTTGCAGTATCTCCGAGACATTCGTTTAACATAAAGTGCATTCCAGTCATAATAATCTCGCCTGTTACTGGGCGCTGCTCAGCAAGTAGCCCTACTGTCAGTGGATAACCAGATATCCGTTATTCCCCACTCACGGCTAGGCAGTGAGCTGTTCCCTGTTGTGCAGCGACGCTCGGCCTTTGTTTTCTCTATTCCTTTCGTTCTGATGTTTTCTTTTGGCTTCCAGATTCAGAATGTAGCGTCTGTGATATGTCTTTTTTTTAGCCGACGTTCCTCTCTGCACGACGTTCACGGACTCCGTTTGATTTTTCTCGTCTTCTACAGTGGTAATCCGTAACTGTGCAGTAGAGTGTATACGCATATTTTCTGGTGCAAATTTTTTGATTCATAAAACGATAAATTACGAACAAATAAAACTAATACTTTTCAAAATTTTTATTTAATTTTCTGTCTTAAAAAATTAAAGAAATGGTAATATTAAGTTGCTGGTCCTTCTGGAAACGCTGTGTTGGAATTCCACTTCTTTAATCTTTTTTTTTTTTTTAGTTCTGTCTGTACAATCACTAATCACATTTTGAAGCCACAAATAAACAATGAACTACTTTTAAAGTGGAAAATTGTACTTGTAACATAATTCGGTTTCGTAACATGTTAAAATAAATGAAATTTTTTATGCTCATCCAGTACCATGCATTTTGTTATTGCAATGTTCTAACTTTGCTACATTTTTGACGCGAAAAAATGAAAAAAGACTATAAAAACTAACCGTACCGAAAATTATTCACATAAGTTTGCGTAGCTACAGGCAGCTCGAAACGTTTGATTACGGACATGAAACAATGGGAAGGGATCAGCAAGTGTGCGAGTGCAATCTCATTGAAGTGAGTTCCAGTGGAAGCGATAACGAGTAATGTATGCCTCATTCAGCGAGTGTGACGTGGCGGCTTAGTAACGTTGTGACCGTCTACCGAAGGGGAGGTAAATGACTTCGGGTCTATTAAAGGTCATCCCATTGATTAATTGCGGGATATACAATTTATGTCCTTCAATTATTATTGCCGGCGGCGGTGGCCGACCGGTTCTAGGCGCTTCAGTCTGGAAACATGCGGCTGCTATGGTCGCAGGTTCGAATCCTGCCTCAGGCATGGATATGTGTGATGTCCTTAGGTTAGTTAGGTTTAAGTAGTTCTAGAGGAGTGATGACCTCAGATGTTCATAGTGCTTGGAGCCATCTGAATCAATTACCATTCTAGTTTAGTAGAAGTGGCGAATTATATAGCTTCAGTTGTGTGATTTGGTAGATAAATTTTTTAATTTCTGCGTGTCAATTTAATATGTAATAAACGCGTTTTCGTTTGTCTCAAAAATTAAAAGATTCTGCGACATTTCAAAAGTTCCTAACTAGGAGCGGCTTATTTAGTCCCACTTGTGTGATCTGGTAGTTTGAGTTTTGAATCTCGGCGTGTTAATCTATTTTATTAGACAGAGTTCTTACGTTTTCGTCAGTGTCTACAGTAGAGTTTCGTAGCGTGTGTCGATAGTCGTTTGTTTGTCTGTGGAATTTAGTTTTCGACCGTCTTTAGTATGGATAGGGACTGTGATTGCTGTGTGCGGATGCGAGCTGAGTTCGTGGCACTTCACACTCAGCTCCAAGCTGTGTTGGTTTCGGTTACAGGCCTTGAGGCTGCAGTTTGAATCGGGTGTGGGCATCCAACGGACGTCCAGCACGACCCACGGGTCCGCTGACCGGTCCGAAACAGTCGACAGTCCACTTACTGCTCCCACTGAAGTTGAATCCCCGCCCGTGGTCGAGTGGGAGTTCCCCTCGGGCCGTGGCAGTCTGAGAAAGACTTCCCAGTGGAGCCGAACGTAAGGCCTCTCCGATTAGTTTGACAAACAGTTTCCAGGTGCTACCTGTGGTTGACAATGACTATCAGCCAGATGCAGTCGCTTGTCTTTTTTTAGAGAAAACCTCTCAGCCTGCTAGATCCGGGCAGTCAAAGAAGGTGGGATTACTTGTAGCTGTCAGCTCCAATATTAGTCGCGTTATGGGGCGTCTTATGGTCATGACTGCCAAGGAGGAGAAAAAAAGCCAATGTGTACTCCGTGTGCTTACCTAGTGGATTCATTCCAGACGTGGAACTGGTCCTTCCAGATTCCATGAAGAGCACAAGGTGCAGCCAGCTGCAGGTGGTGGTTCCTTTCGGTACCAGTGATGCGTGTAGCTTTGGGTAAGAAGATTTTCTCTCTGGTTTTGAACGGCTGTCAGAAGTGGTAAATACTGCCAGTTCTTGCTTGCGAGATGAAAGCGGAGCTCCTCACTTTCAGCATAATCGACAGGATCGATTCTGGGCCTCTGGTACAGATTAAGTGGAGAGTCTGTATCAGAGCCTCAGACGGTCTTGTGACCGTGTAGGCTGCATATCCCTCGACTTGCGCCATAGGGCTGTGGGGTTTCGGGTTCTAATGAACAAGTCAGGAGTCCATTACATGCAGAATAGGCTACTTGGTTGAAGAAGGCTGTGTGGCGTGGACTCGGTGGCTTTTTAGAGGGCCTCCGGGAAACATAGAAAGGGCTTCAATCTCAAAGAGCAGAGCTCGACCACAGATAGAACTTAGATTTGGGAAAGTACCAGAGCTCCAAGCGCTAATAGAAAGCGTTGATGCTCAAATCGTTATAGGCACTGAAAGGTGGCTAAACCAAGAGATAAGTTCAGACGTAAGATTTGAGAAAGGGCTAACGTGTTCAGAAGGGACAGGTTAATTGAAGTTGTCGGTGGCATGTTTTTTGCTGTTAGATGTACTTTATCTCGTAGCGAAATTGTGAGTTAGTAGGGGTAGAGGTCAGACTTGGCGTAATGTTACGCGTATGTAGGCGAGCTAATAGGCCGCCTACAACTGTTACGGGGTAAGATGAATGTTGATGTATGGCTGAACGCCAGCGGCTTCTTAAGGGCTCGAGGACGGGGACGGGGGGAGGGGAGGGGCGGTGGACACTCCAGGACAGCCGGAGATGGGACATGCATGGACATGGAGCACTTGCCCAGGACCCGGAAGACCCGCGTACAGGGAATTTGGACGAAATGTCGATCGCTTAAGAGGGCCTGCTATGCTCACAGCAAAGGCAAGCTTTGAGACAAACTGAAAGACGACTTCTTACAGCTCTCTGAGAGTCCTTAAAAATGTACAATAAAATACTTACGCAAATCTGGATACATCAGCGATACCAGAAAAATGAGGTGCGCCGAACGACACAGCAATATTTCAATATTTTTAAAACTAAAGAAGATAATATTTCATAGTGAATAAACATTCACTTAATAAACCCCTGAATTAAAAACTTCTAATCACTTAATACGATTTCAACATTCGATATCTTAGATTACAGGATTGCACTACAGCTATCCCCTCTGAAAGTTGTATATCTGTATCTATCTATTTATATATTTACGACATCTTTTGTATCTTTTATTATGCAAATGTTAGTCGGAACGTCGAATTGTCCACAGTTACTCAACAAATTAACAAGTATCAGTACCTCACATATTGTTGTACTGGTGTTTTTATTTAGTAATCAGTTTAATATTTTGCCAGTAACTTTATTTTAATGTTGACTGCAATTACTATTTAAAAACTGTGCTACTTTAAAAGAGGCCAATCGCATGTGTTAGCGGACACCACAACTGAAAAGAGTGATGGAAGCCGCTTCTGTCAAAATGGCATAAATGACTGTTTAAACAGTATGTAATGATACTCCGTTGTCATGTATCATGAGCGCACCAGCACAAAAACACTGGTTCATTTATTTATGAACAAACCTTTATTTATAATTATTGTAAATTATTTGAGGGTCTAGAATGTTTATAACATAGTTTGGTGTTAGAAAGTGGTCAAGATCAGTCAAATTATGTATGTAGAGCTTAACGACGACGTATTTTTGGAGGAGAAATAGACAGTAGCGGAACACAATGGGAGTCAAATGGAAACTGGGACATTTCGAGCGGCGAGTCCAAGGCAGCGATTATGGATGTTGTATGCCGAGTTCTGGAAGGAGGCACACCTGCCTGTGGTAATGAGTGGTATTCGAACATGGAGATGTTTGATTCTGGGCAGTGAACGGCCGCTACCAGTGTTTAACTTCTGAAGGCACTTTATACTCTGAGAGGCCTCAATGTGCTCCAGAACAGGACTCTTAATTTTTCCCCATGTGTTGAGGAAATCAGGACAAGCAGAATGTGGACTACTGTTCTAGGTATTGTGTATGTTAATTTGTGTATCATCATGTTGGACACTGAACTGTTTTTAGCTGATGACTACTTCATGTGTCGTGATTGAGAAATTTACTTAGTTTTCGCGTATCTTTAATAACAATTTAGTCTGGGGAATTTGCTACCATTCTCGTATTGCTCTCAACGTAACTTAAATGCATTTGAGAACGGTATCCTCTGTCTGCACTTAAACTGAATATCGTAGGACCACTTCCATTGATTTGAAATGTTCTTTCACAAGTAAACATAATTCTCTGTCATAGGCATCAATTACTATCGTTAAAATAGAACCCTTGTTACTCAATTATTCATTTAACTTTTTTGCATATATCTGTGTATTTTATTAACTCGCAGTTCCAGCCAAAGATTATTTGACTGAAGGATCACAGCTAAATTTTTATTATTTGCAGTGAATCAGTTGCGGGGCTTGAAAGCAGATTTGCGCGGCTCGACCCAAAGTCTACATCGAGCGATTTCTTTCAAACAGAGCCGTGCATAACCCAAGCACCTGCTGTACGCGCAACCGTAGATAAACACGCAAATGTATTGATCGTATTTGGTGAAGTTTGAAAGAGCAATTACACTTAGCTGTAACCATTATGTACCACCACATTGGCAACCGGAACAAAATAATAGCTGGATTCTTTTACCAACCTCCCAAATCAGATGGTCCTATTTCTTAAAGGTTCAAAGGAAACTTGAGTCTAGTTTCAATCCGAGGTACGCATAAAACATCATCCGAATTTGAGTTAAACGCATTCTCTGAAAATTATTTCGAGCTGTTAGTTCATGAGCTTACTCGAAAAGTTAACGGCTGTGTACACATACTTTAAGTCTTAGTAACAAATAATCCTGAGCTAATAAGGAGCGTCGAAACGGATACCGATTTGTGACCAAAGGATTTCGTAGCAAGACTGAATATTGTAACTCCCAAATCCTTCAGAAATAAACGAAAATATCTCTATTCAAAATAGCTGATAAAAATTAAGAGATAATCTCCACTCCCTCCAAATTAACAATGTAAGTGTAGATCAGAAGTGGTCTCAATTCAGATAAATAGTATCGACAGCAGTTAATAGATTTATATCAAATAAATTAACAAACGACGTAGTTGATCCCCCATGTTACACAAAACAGGTCAGAACACTGTAGCAGAAACAACGAAAAAAGGATGCCAAATTTTAACGAACACAAAATCCCCAAGATTGGCGAACTATTACAGAAGAATGAAAATTACCGCGGACTTCAATACAAGATGCTTACAATAGTTACCACAATGAAACTTTGCCTCGAAACCTGGCAGCAAATCCAAAAAGATCCTGGTCGTATGTAAAGACGCTAGCGGCAAGACAGAATCAATGCCTTCAATGCACGATAGCATCGAAAATACTACCTATGAAAGTGATGGCAAAGCAGAGTTACTAAACACAGGCTTTCGAAATTCCTTCACCAAAGAAGGCCAAGTAATTATTGCAGAATTCGAATTAATAACAGCTGCCAACATAATTAACTTAGAATCAGGTATTCTTGGAGTAGTGGAGTAACTTAAATTGCTTAATAAAAGCAAGTCTTCCGGCCCAGAGTGTAGAACAATTAGGTTTCTTCTAGAATATGCTCATGCAATCGCTTGACACTTAAAATCATATGCAACCGCTCGCTCGACGAAAGATCTGTACCCAAAGACTGTAAAATTGGCATGACACACCAAAATTCAAGAAAGTCAATAGGAGTAATCCACTAAATTACAGGCCCATATCATTAACGTTGAAATGCAGCAGGGTTTTGGAACATATAACGAGATCAAACATTATGAATTACCTCGAAGAGAACGATCTATTTACTCACAGTCGACACGGATTTAGAAAATATCGTCCTTTTGAAATTGATTGCATATTTTTCAGGAGGCTATCGACACTGTACCTCTCATGCGGCTTGTAATCAAACTACTAGCTTATGGAACATCGTCTCAGTTACGCGACTGGATTCGTGAGCTCCTGTCAGAGAAGCCACAGTTAGTAGTAACTGATGAAAAGTCTTCGAGTAAAACAGAAGTGATTTGTGGCGTTCCCCAGGGTAGTGTTATAGGATCTGTGTTGTCCCATATCTACATAGACGATTTAGAAGACAATCTGAGCAGCCGTCCTATGTTGTCGTTAACCCTCTAGAAAAGTCATCAGAGGATCGAAACCAATTGCAAATAGATTTAGTGAGATATCTCTATGGTGCGAGAGTTAGAAATTGACCCTAAATAATGAAAAGTGTCTGGTCATCCACATGAGCGCTAAAATTTATCTTTAAAATTTCGGATACACCTTAAATCAATCAAATCTAAAAGCCGTAAATTCAACTAAATACATAGGAATTACGATTTAGAACAACTTACATCGTAAAGAACACATAGAAAAAGTTGTGCGGAAGGCGATCCAAAGACAGCGTGTTATTGGCAGAACGCTTGGAAGAGACGACAGATCTTGTCCGTCATCTTTTGGAGTCCTGCTGCGCGGTGTGGGACGCCTACCAGATAGTATTGACGGAGTACATCGAGAAAGTCCAAAGAAGAGCAGCATGTTTCATATTATCGAGAAATAGGGCAGAGAGTGTCACGGACGTGATACAGGTTTTTGGATGGACATAATTAAAACAAAGGCGTTTTCCGTTGTGGAGGGATCCTCCCACAAAATTTCAATTACTAACTTTCTCCTCCGAAGGCGAAAATATTTTGTTGACGACGACCTACATATAGAGAAACAATCATCATAATGAAACAAGCGAAATCAAAGGTCGCATAGGAAGATATAGGTGTTTGTTTCTTTCTGCGCGCTGTTCGAGAGCACAATAACAGCGAATTACTGTGAAGATGGTTCGATGAACCCCCCACCAGGCACTTAAGTATGATCTGTAAAGTAGCCTTGAAGATGTAGATGTAGAACATAACGAAATGTAAGATGTCTGCACAATTTCTTAATTAACTTGACGGACAAAATGTTTTGTACGTTTTTGCACTGTATCTTTCTGAGAAGCTCTTTGACCCCGTGGAAAGTTGTCTTTATAGGATCTGGACCGAACCACTAGATTGTGGGTGGAACACAAAGAGGACCAATGAAGCGCTTTTGGAGAGTAGTGAGTAACCAGGCCACTAATGTGTGAGGTGATTATGGAACGACCAGGTACAGTGATCCAGTGATTACAATCGACCCCGTGGTCTACCTCGACCACTCTTTAAGACGGGGCTGTTATTGACGAATTAATGAGGACCTTGCATATTTTGTGGAAAGATGAACCCTGCTTTCATAGTCTAGATGATCGCACTTTCCTGTGTAGATTCATCACATCTGATATAGACGCTGGAATGACACTGGCACGCCACAGAACGTAATTTCGTTCTGTGGTCTGCCATGGTAGTTCTGACTCCATATAGCAAACATTGCTTGCACAAGGGAGACTGGAGTGGAACAGCCCGCCTAACGTTTGTAGCAAATTTTTGAGTTCCTAATGATTAAAAGTTTTACAATATTTTGGAATCATATAGTTAAATAGTTTTGTAATAAAGCTTGTAAATGAAGGTAACATAAATTACCATATTTCGTGTTTTTCTTTTTGACACATCTTACAAATTCACTGGGCTTCGTCGTCGTCACTATCTAATCTTTCTTCTTCTCTTCTCTAGCTATGAGCCTGGTCTTTGCTCTATTCTCTTTAGCTTCCAGTGATTTTGTGATTTCTTCTTGTAGCTCATTCTTGTGGGAGATGACTTAGAATAGCATTTTTACGTCTCTTGACACTTGTTTCTACCCTGGTGGAACTCTGGATACAGGTATAACATTTTCCTGGCTAAAAGTAAAGAACGTGACCCAGTGGAGCTACTGATGAACCATTTGGAGTATCAGGCAAAAAAGAACACTGAAGTCTAGGTTACAACTCAGCAGCACATAATCTGACACCGCAGTTAGCTTGTGAATGTTCAAGAGATGTGTTTGTGGAGTGAATATTAGCATTAATGGTTACAATTGCTATCGACTGACTAGAGGATTTTAAGTGGTAGTGGCTGCTGTCTCAATGGGAATATCAGTCGTCACAGCTGGTAGAAATGTCTTCGACTGAGCCAACAACAGTTTTCTCGAGTCCTTTCGTTGCACTTCTCATATTCGTAGCGTAGACAAAACCTTTGCCGACCGCGGTGGTCTAGCTGTTCTAGGCGCTCAGTCCGGAACGCAGTACGGTCGCAGGTTCAAATCCTGCCTCGGGCGTGGATGTGTGTGATGTCCTTAGGTTAGTTAGGTTTAAGTAGTTATAAGTTCTAGGGAACTGATGACCACAGATGTTAAGTCCCATAGTGCTCAGAGCCATTTGAACCATTTTGAACAAAAGCTTTCCGGAAAAAGAGATGAGATTTGGCACAAAGTGACAACCTTCCCTGGGTTCGATCTTAATCGCCTTCTCACTTCGTCTTCATAATACAAGCTCAAACATTTCATGAATGCTACACACAGGGGCTGAAGTACAAGCGAATAACGTGGCGGAAAGCACAATGAAATAAAATAGCCGCTTCGAATTTTTCGGATGAGAGACATGCTCATCAAAGGACAGATAAACAGACTTTCTATCTTCGCATTAGAAAAGTCGATTAATTTGTGGAATCAGCGTCAAAATATTTCGGTCGTCATCCGTTTGGATTGATAGGCTGCGGCTGAACCTGATGATGAGAAACTAGATTCGAATTTTTGCTGTTTCTTTCTCTTAGGATCGATCAAAATCGCAGGCATGAATTTTCCGTACGCTGAACAACAAATTTCAGCTGTCACTGTATTTCTACGTTTTGCAGATATGAGCTCTCCAACTTGATACTCTCTTTTATTTGCAGTAATTTCTGAGGGACACGTGTGCGGCGAGAAAAGCTACCACATCCCCCACGTCAGACAATCCTCGTTAACTGCAGAAAGAGCGGTCCACCTAAACGATACGACGGCTGGCCGACTAACGGTTATGAGCAACCAGTCCTGGACAAACTAAGCTTGGCGCCAAGTACAAGTAACTAGTTTGGATGATAGCAAATAACAGGAAAATAATATTACACTTAATTTAATGATATTACGTAAGTCAGTCTAATCTGCCGTCACATGACATGATTGAATTATTCACTGGTAAACCCTCCAAATCGACACGAGCCAGCTGGGTATTTCCTACAATTTACTGTCACCGGGCTTATAAAGGAATTAACTGTTATTTAAACCTAGCTCTTTGGACACTACGTAATCATAAGTTATGTACAAGGCACTGTGAAAAAAAAAAAAAAACAGATAATCCGTTTAAGCACAGCAGGAATGGCCAACAACCACCCAAACTAGTTGCCCAAAATCCTACCGTCGGAACACTTCTACCAATGCACAAAAATTAACTGCGTTACGCGAACAAGTCGCGGTCGTTCTAAACCTCAAAACACAACCTTCTTACCCGCGCTTCACTGACAGAACCAGCGTCCAACAATTATGGGGGAAGCCGAAACTATCTTCTTCCAGCAGGTCACTAAAAACACAGGCACCGCGGTACGTGTGCTCCGCGTGTGGCTCGGCCCAGTGGAGAAACAGGGGATGAGCTGCTAGCGCGACAGCCTTTCTGTCGCAGAGCAAAGGGGAAATCAAACACCAGACGGCACCTGGAAGAAGGCGAAGTCTGCTCTTGACCGCTTTCCGTTTCCAACTCAACTCACCGGTCCGAGCCACCTCCGTGATGCATGAGAAGGCTGTCAGACAGTGCTGCAAACTCACCAAAGCGTGCTGCGGAGACACAGCACGAAGACGAATTGATGCATCGCGGGCGAGCTACATGCCTCAGTCTGATCAAAGCACAGTTCTAAGAAATGCGTTTTTCTTTTGCTATCAGTTTGCTATAAGCCAGTGGAGCAGGAGGCTAGTCACACATGCAGATCTTTGTTGTTTTGTGTGAAGGGACACAGCTGCGTTTCATTTCGAAATCATTTCCTTTCTTTTTACGGGTGATCTGCCACCTTCTTAGCGTTGCTTTACATGGGGTTAACAGCCTCACATCTGAAAAATAGTGGGGTGAAATTTCATTGGATAATCTTAGAAAAGGAGCAGAATGGGAGTCAGGACACTCGTTTCTGAGAGTGATGGGAGCAAGAGATCAGTGTAGTGAAGAGTGAGAGATTGGTATGTAATTGTTTACGAATGGTCCACACGAGAAGACAGCCGACCGGCTAGCTTTATGCAACGTTTTTCAGGTTAGTTTGTTAAAAGTAATATCATTGGCAAGCATTTAACGGAACTTTCCCATAGGGAGAAAGAGAATTACATATATATTTGGTAAGGCTGAGAGAGGATAATTCTTTTTGGGACACAGCCTGGGTGGAAGACATATTTGGTTTCTTGATGGTGAAATAGACGATGGGCTTTATTCTGAGGGAAGTTTCAGTGTCCACCAGCAGACGGGCTGCTGTGGGCAGTCGAAAGGATCACTCACAGCTTCGCATTTTCAGGTGTGCAAAATACTGTGAGATCTTGCATAATAGGCCAACGTCCATTGAGAGTTATTAATCAGTTTGTAGGCCTGTTGCTGCGGGTTGATTTGGATCGTTAATTTTTGTCACACAATCTTCCGGTGACATCGGAGCAATCAATGTTCAGCGTGAGACCATAACGGTCACATGAAATGAAATGCGCGTGTGGCATTGTTGGCCGGGAGGCCCCATGCGAGGGAGTTCGGCCGCTGTATTGCAAGTCCTTTTTAGTTGACGCCACTTCGGCGACTTGTGGGTAAATTATGATGAAAATGATGATGAAGGACACACAACACCCAGTCCCCTGCCGGAAATCGAACCCGGGGCCTCTGCGTGAGAAGCGGAAACGCTACCGCTACGCTACGGAGGCGGACGTCACAGTTTTTCACAGATAGTCTGTGAGATGACGGTCGGTCCCATTCTCCTATCCCATCCAGACTTTGCAAAGTCACTCAGTTGCTATTTGATTAGCTCAAAATGGTCCAAATGGCTCTGAGCACTATGGGACTTAACATCAGAGGTCATCAGTCCCCTAGAACTTAGAACTACTTAAACCTAACTAACCTAAGGACATCACACACATCCATGTCCGAGGCAGGATTCAAACCTGCGACCGTAGCTGTCTCGCGGTTCCAGACTGATGCGCCTAGAACCGCTCGGCCACCACGGCCAGGCGCTAGTTTATTATTCAGTGTTTTCAAATGTTAGTTTTATTGGCCCCGTGCTTTATCGACCTCAGTAACATTCTGTCATTATCTTACGTTTATGTATGTGATAATAGAGAACATTTTAATAAATTGGGGTAAATTTTGGAACTCTCTTCAATTTCATTAATTAGATGGTACCCTTTCGAATTATGTGTTCTTCAATACTTTTATCAGAGGTCTAATACCCTGGCCTCGTTTGCTAATGTCATCCCTTTTCATATCGTTTTTCCACTGCATGATAGTTTTTCATTACCGTGTGTGAGACTATGGGGAGCGCTCTGTCTTTCGTGTGGTTCAACCGAATCGGACCATTGAAACAGACAAAAAGCGACCTCAAAATCTCAGTTGGTTTCTATCACATCTAATATAGGTGCTGCCTAATTAGGATTGGTTCCTATGATAGTTACTCCGCAGAGCTTAAGAAACAAACAGCAATGTATTAAGCAGACTTGTTTAGTCAAAAGCCTTTGTCATTAATTCTAACAGAACTGTGCCAATATTATGACTCAAGAAGTCTAATCGTCTTGCATAACGATTAAGGCACGTTCTGGAACATCAGAGCACACTAAGAGTCCGCCAACCCTGGAGGATGTGCTTGTACGAAGCAGATAGCGCACAATGTGCCTCTAACGTTAAGTAAGATGATTAGCTTACTGAGGCACGACAATGTGATGCACAAAAACAAAAATAACTAAATAAAGACACAAAGAAAATGCTGCGCGTTACGAAGGAATTATCTATGCTGGACGGAAATCGATAGATGTGATGTACATGTACAGACGAACACATGAAAGTAAAGTTCTATGTACTGACTTGGCAGAAAATCCTATGAAATTTTGGTCTTATGTCAAAGCGGTAGGTGGATCAAAACAAAATATCCAGACACTCTGTGACCAAAATGGTACTGAAACAGAGGATGACAGACTAAAGGCCGAAATACTAAATGTCTTCTTCCAAAGCTGTTTCACAGAGGAAGACTGCACTGTGCTTCCTTCTATAGATTGTCGGACAGTTGACAAAATGGTAGATATCGAAATATACGACAGAGGGATAGAGAAACAATTAAAATCGCTCAAAAGAGAAAAGGCCGCTGGACCTCATGGGGTTCAAGTTCGATTTTACACAGAGTACGCGAAGGAACTTGCCCCCCTTCTTGCAGCGGTGTACCGTGGGTCTTTAGAAGAGCGTAGCGTTCCAAAGGATTGGAAAAGGGCACATGTCATCCCCGTTTTCAAGAAGGGACGTCGAACAGATGTGCAGAACTATAGACCTATATCTCTAACGTCGATCAGTTGTAGAATTTTGGAACACGTATTATGTTTGAGTACAATGCCTTTTCCGAAGACAAGAAATCTAGTCTGTAGGAATCAGCATGGGTTTCGAAAAAGACGGTCGTCAGAAACCCAGCTCCCGCTATTCGTCCACGAGACTCAGAGGGCCATAGACACGGGTTCACAGGTAGATGCCGTGTTTCTTGACTTCCGCAAGCCGTTTCACACAGTTCCCCACAGTCGTTTAATGAACAAAGTAAGAGCATACGGACTATCAGACCAATTGTGTGATTGGATTGAAGAGTTCCTTGATAACAGAACGCAGCATGTCATTCTCAATGGAGAGGAGTCTTCCGAAGTAAGAGTGATTTCAGGTTTGCCGCAGGGGAGTGTCATAGGACCGTTGCTATTTACAATATACATAAATGACCTTGTGGATGACATCGGAAGTTGACTGAGGCTTTTTGCAGATGATGCTGTGGTGTATCGAGAGGTTGTAACAATGGAAAATTGTACTGAAATGCAGGAGGATCTGCAGCGAATTGATGCATGGTGCAGGGAATGGCAGTTGAATCTCAATGTAGACAAGTGTAAAGTGCTGCGAATACATAGAAAGAAAGATCCCTTATCATTTAGCTACAAAACAGCAGGTCAGCAGCTGGAAGCAGTTAATTCCATAAATTATCTAGGAGTAATTTAAAATGGAATGATCTTATAAAGTTGATCGTCGGTAAAGCAGATGCCAGACTGAGATTCATTGGAAGAATCATAAGGAAATGCAATCCGAAAACAAAGGAAGTAGGTTACAGTACGCTTGTTCGCCTACTGCTTGAATACTGCTCAGCAGCGTGGGATCCGTACCAGATAGGGTTGATAGAAGAGATAGAGAAGATCCAACGGAGAGCAGCGCGCTTCTTTACAGTATCATTTAGTAATCGCGAAAGCGTTACGGAGATGATAGATAACTCCAGTGGAAGACTCTGCAGAAGAAACGCTCAGTAGCTCGGTACGGGCTTTTGTTAAAGTTTCGGGAACATACCTTCACCGAAGAGTCAAGCAGTATATTGCTCCCTCCTACGTATATCTCGCGAAGAGGCCATGGGGATAATATCAGAGAGATTAGAGCCCACACAGAAGCATACCGACAATCCTTCTTTCCACGAACAGTACGAGACTGGAATAGAAGGGGAACCGATAGAGGTACTCAAGGTACCCTCCGCCACACACCGTCAGGTGGCTTGCGGAGTATGGATGTAGATGTAGATGTAGATGATTACAATTTCACAAAAAGGGGATGATTTATTCAATAGGAAGAACTTCAAAATTAATCAATTCGACGAGGCGCTGGTGCATCTCTGGCCCTTATGCAAACAAGTACAGTTGGCATTGATTGACCCAGTTGTTTGCTGTCCTCCTGAGGGATACTTCATCAAATTCTGTCCATTTGGCGGGTCACATCGTCAAAATCCAGAGCTGGTTGGAGGGCCCTGCCCATAATGCTCCAAAGTTTCTCAGCTGGGAATAGATCCTGCGACCTTGCTGGCCACCGTGGGGTTAGGCAAGGACGAAGACAAGGAGTAGAAACTCTCGCCGTGTGAGGGCGGACATCATCTTCCAGCGCTGCTTGTTGTCGAGCCGTAGGGCGGGCGACAGTCACGCTGATATCCCACTGCTGTCCGGAGCGTCTGCAGAGACGTCTCCGCTTGTCATCAGGGCTCGGTTCGAAGCTGGACTCATCACTGAAGGCAGCTCTATTCCAGTCAATGAAATTCTAAGGCGAAGACGGGTCTGGAGATTCCCCGTATAACGTTGGGTTACCAACCTGAGTTTCGTCCGCTGTACGGCCCAACAACCTGGAATGATGGTCTGGGGTGCCATTCCTTTTCATAACCGTACCCCTTTGGTTGTCATCCGCGGCACCCTTACAGCGCAGCGGTACTTCGACGTTATTCTACGTCGCGTTTTGTTGCCCTTCATGGCAAGACATCCTGAGCTTACATTTCAGCAATATAACACGCTTCCGTACAAGGCAATGGTTTCTACCTCTTGTCTTGTTACTTACCGAAACTCTATTTCGTCCAGAAAGGTCACCGGATCTCTTACAAACTGAAAACATTTGGAGAATTATGGCCAGGGTCCTCCAACCAGCACGCGGATTTTGACGATCAAATGCGCTGATTGGACAGAATTTAGCATTACATCCCTCAGGAGGATATCCTACAACTTTCACCAGTTGCAGCATAGTCGCGTATACTAACAATGGTCCAATACTGTCAAATGTTTTTTATTCCAGTTTTTGATCACAATATCAATTCTTCTTTTGTTAACATCGAGTATAGATTTAAGTGTCAGGAAGTTATTTCTAAAGGTATTTGTATGGAGTGTAGCCATTTATGGAAGTGAAACGTGGACGATAAATAGTTTAGACAAGAAGAGAATAGAAGCTTTCGAAATGTGGTGCTACAGAAGAATGCTGAAGATTAGATGGGTAGATCACATAACTAAGGAGGAAGTATTGAATAGAATTGGAGAGAAGAGGAGTTTGTGGCACAATTTGACTAGAAGAAGGGATCGTTTGGTAGGACATGTTCTGAGACATCGAGGGATCACCAATTTAGTATTGGAGGCAGCGTGGAGGGTAAAAATCGTAGGGGAAGACCAAGAGATGAATGCACTAAGCAGATTCAGAAGGATGTAGGCTGCAGTAGGTACTGGGAGATGAAGCTTGCACAGGATAAAGTAGCATGGAGAGCTGTATCAAACCAGTCTCAGGACTGAAGACCACAATAACAACAACATCAATTCTTTTTACGATGAGCGGTTTCAGTCCATGATGATCATCCTCAGATCTTTTCTGCACCATGTCATAAAGTGATGAGGCCATAATGGCATCGACAAAAGATATAAATACAGTCAGCACAGCATCGTCACATAGATTTAAATAATTGTGACTGTGTGGACGATGTGGTATATTCTATACCTTATTTTAGTTCTACGTGACGATGCTGTGCTGACAATATTTACATGTTTTGAAAATGTCATTATGGCGTTATCACTTTAGGTCATGGTGTAGAAAAGATCTGAGGATGGTCGTCACGGACTGAAACCGGTCATCGTCAAAAGAACTGAAATTGTGATCAAAGACTGGAATAAAAAACATCCTACAACTTCACCAATCAATGACGGGCTGAATAACTGTTTGCGCTAGGGTGAGAGATGGACCAGTCCGCTTCTGACTTGCTCAATGTGTCAATCTGTTCTCTTGAATATATCACCTATTTTCTTCTGAGACTGAGATTTGTTTATCTGTCCCGGTCGAATAATTCCTTCGTGGTGCCTCGTATTTCTTTTCCTTAGCGACACAATAAACGTACCTAAATAAAGCAGTGATCGTTATAATTAACATTAATTGTATACCGATTAGGTTCCTTTCAGATTACGCTGATACAACAGCTCCCTATTTAGCAATCATATACAACCGCTCGCTCACCGATAGATCTGTACCTATATATTGGAAAATTGCGCAAGTCGCACCAGTGTTTAAGAAGGGTAGTAGGAGTAATCCATCGAACTACAGACCTATATCATTGACGTCGGTTTGCAGTAGGGTTTTGGAGCATATATTGTATTCAAACATTATGAATCACCTCGAAGGGAACGATCTATTGATACATAATCAGCATGGTTTCAGAAAACATTGTTCTTATGCAATGCAGCTAGCTCTTTATTTGCACGAAGTAATGGCCGCTATCAATAGGGGATCTCAAGTTGCTTCCGTATTTCTAGATTTCCGGAAAGCTTTTGACACCGTTCCTCACAAGCGACTTCTAATCAAGCTGCGGGTCTATGGGGTATCGTCTCAGTTGTGCGACTGGATTCGTGACTGTTAGGAAGGTCGCAGTTCGTAGTAATAGAAGGCAAATCATCGAGTAAAATTGAAGTGATATGAGGTATTCCATAGGGAAGCGTCCTGGGACCTCTGCTGTCCGTCTAGTAAGGTCATCCGAAGACCAGTATCAGCTGCAAAGCGATTTAGAAATGATTTCTGTACGGTGTGGCAGGTGGCAGTTGACGCTAAATAACGAAAAGTGTGAGGTGACCCACACGAGGTCCAAAAGAAATCCGTTGGTATTCGATTACTCGATAAATAGTACAATTCTCAAGGCTGTCAATTCAACTAAGTACCTGGGTGTTAAAATGACGAACAACTTCAGTTGGAAAGACCACATAGATAATATTGTGGGGAAGGCGAGCCAAAGGTTGCGTTTCATTGGCAGGACACTTAGAAGATGCGACAAGTCCACTAAAGAGACAGCTTACACTACACTCGTTCGTCCTCTGTTAGAATATTGCTGCGCGGTGTGGGATCTTTACTAGATGGGATTGACGGAGGACATCGAAAGGTTGCAGCTCGTTTTGTATTATCACGTAATAGAGGAGAGACCGTGGCAGATATGATACGCGAGTTGGGATGGAAGTCACTAAATCAAAGACGTGTTTCGTCGCGGCGAGATCTATTTACGAAATTTCAGTCACCAACTTTCTCTTCCGAATGCGAAAATATTTTGTTGAGGCCAACCTACATAGCTAGGAATGATCATCAAAATAAAATAAGAGAAATCAGAGCTCGAACAGAAAGGTTTAGGTGCTCGTTTTTCCCGCGCTCTGTTCGGGAGTGGAATGGTAGAGAGATTTGATTGTGGTTCGATAAACCCTCTGCCAAGCACTTAAATGTGAATTGCAGAGTAATCACGTAGATGTAGATGTAATAACATAAAGATTGTTACAATTAACGAGAACGAAACGCAGCATCACCCACACCGCCTGCTGGAGCTCGTGTCGCGTCGCGTGCGCGGCTGAGAGCTGTCGACGCCCCGCGGCAATTTAAGAACGCGCTGCACCGTGCGCTGGGTGACAGGCGAGACAGGGCGGCCACGCCCACCCAGTTGACGCGTGGCGTCGCGCCGGCCACCTACACGTGCGGCGGCGGCCGTCGCCGGCTCATCGCAGCGCGGTGTCGTTTCCAGCGCTCCCATTAGTCTTATTAGCTCCCACCGCATCGACCCGCGTACGCGAAAACTGGGCCAAGTCCGCCAGGGACCACGCCGAGCTGCTCAAACAAGCCATTCCCGCTGATGGCCCTGTCTCGCGCCACCTCGTCACCTGTCTGCTGACGCAGCGGTCGCCGCGTTGAGCCGTCGCATGCATAGATATGTAAAGCAGGACACGGGACCCCTAGAGACACACTCGACCGTCTATCGCAAAGGGTTTGTAAGAGGTCTATGACTAAGGAATTTATTGCAGATGTAATTTCGATGGATTGCTCACGCGCTGCCTGCGATATGTATGCTACAATAGAATCGCAGACCAGAGAGCAGTGTCGGCTGCTGTAGGAGCAGTCTCGGCAGCAGTAGTAGTTGTAGCTCGCAGTCGGGCGGTTGAGCCGATCGTGAAGAGCGATATAGTATAAGGTAAAAGCAGCGGCGCGCATATGTAATTTGTAATAACTGATTTTGTACTATTGCTATGTCAAGTCCCATATAAATGTTTTTAAAAATCTTTTACTAATAATCTTTCTTAAAAGATAACTCTTCGCAATCATTCATTTGAATTTAAATATTTTACTAATATCTCCTATCCATGGTCATCCCTATTATCGTAAAGCAAAATCAGTTGTTTCTTTTTATACGTAACATATCTAGTGGACAGCATTGCATTGGTTCAAAATGGTTCAAATGGCTCTGACCACTATGCGACTTAACTTCTGAGGTCATCAGTCGCCTAGAACTTAGAACTAATTAAACCTAACTAACCTAAGGACATCACATACATCCATGCCCGAGGCAGGATTCGAACCTGCGACCGTAGCGGTCGCTTGGTTCCAGACTGTAGCGCCTAGAACCGCACGGCCAAGTATTGCATTGGGCTGTGTCAGAAAAATTTCTTATAGGAGCAGATATGTACGCGTTATCCGGCGACTTCATTGAAGTAAGAATCTTCAATTTGTTCAGAATGATCTTTCAGGGCCGTGATCCAACACTGCTGACGTCCAAAATTTACCAGTTTAAATTCACAGTCACTTAATTATTCAAAGGTTATATGTGAGACACAACTTTATTGAGTGGTTAGTCATGTTATTATTCCGAGGTTACGTGAATAAACTGTTGGGGGAGGGAGGGGGGGGGTTGCAGGTTTCTTTCTTCATACTAATAGTATTGGCACGTAAGCGAAGCTTAAGAGTTTTCTTCTAAGCGAGTATGCGTACATCTACATCTACATAGATACTCTGTATGCCACCGTATGCTGTGCATCTGAGACTACCCAGTACCATCATCAGTCAATGCCTTTCCTGTTCCACTTGTAAACAAAGGGAACGAAAAACGACTGTCTGTATGCCTATAAGCCCTAATTTCTCTTATCTTCGAGTACCTTACGCGAGATGTACGCTGCGTTTGGTTAGTTACAGTCAGCTTCCAACGCCGATTTCTCTAAATTTTCCCATTAGTCTTCCACGAATAGAACTTCGTCTTCCCTCCAGGGAATCCCATTTGAATTCCTCCAAGCATCTCCGTAATTCTTGGGTTCTGCTCGAACCTACTGGCAACAAATGTAGCAAACCGCCTGTGAATTGCTTCGATGGCTACCTTTAATGTGACTTGGAGTGGATCCCAAACACTCAAGCAGTTCTCAAGAATAGGTCGCACTGATGTGCTCGCCTTTACAATTGAACCACAGTTTCCTAAAATTCTTTCAAGAAACCGAAGTAGAGTATTGTATGTATTGTATTATATGTTAACCGGTGACCTAGAAACGACGGAGAGCGTCCGTCCCCGCCGCAGCCACAGTGGTCCACAACCCCACGACGACTACAGCAGTCCACTTCACCCCTCTGCCGCCACACACCGAACCCACGGTTATTGTGCGGTTCGACCTCCGGTGGACCCCCAGGGAACGTCTCACACCAGACGAGTCTAACCCCTATGTTTGCGTGGTAGAGTAATGGTGGTGTACGCGTGATGGAGAACTTGTTTGCGCAACAATCGCCGACATAGTATAACTGTGGCAGAATAAGAGGAACCAGCCCGCATTCGCCGAGGCAGATGGAAAACCGCCTAAAAACAATCCACAGACTGGCCGGTTCACCGGACCTCGACACAAGTCCGCCGGGCGGATTCGTCCACAGGACTAGGCGCACCTTCCCGTCGGGAAAGCCGTACGTTAGAGAGCACGGCCAACCGGGCAGGCACCGAAGTAGAGTACTCGCCTTCCCTACTACAGTACTTACCCACTCGTTCCGCATCATATCGCTTTGCAGCGTTACGTCTAGATACTTAAACGAATCGACTATCTCAGGTAGCACAATACTAATTATGTGTTCGAACAGTACGGGTTTGTTTTTCCTCTCACCCCAGTAACTTACATATTTCTACATTTAGATCCAATTGCTATTCATCAGACCAACTACAAATTCTGTGAAAGACATCTCGCTCCCACCTTCAATCACTTAACGACAACACCTTCCCATCAGAAAACAGCAACAGAGTGCTGTTTACTCTGTCTGCCAGATTATTTATGTATACAAAAAATAGCCGCAGGCCTTTCACACTTTCCTGCAGCACTCCCGATGGTGCCCTTGTATTTAACGAGACTGTGAAGAGGCCGCGTAAGTGTTGTTCATCGAGAAGCGGGGAGGAGGCTGCTTGTATAGCAGCCTAGCTTTCAGGCAAGGGAGGCAAAGCAAATCTTGACCGAAAATGTGCGCTACATCGGACTAGGTGATTCAGCTAATTTGTTTATCTCTGTTAAATATTTGCCATCGATGAAAGAAGACAAAAAAGTCCACTTGCACTGCTCAGTCTTTGAACACTTGTCTAGCCCCGATTCCAGTGAACGATAACTAACGCAAGTACCAGAATGACCATCTTAGCTCTACCGGTTGTCGATCTCTAGGTAGGTACTGACGCTGTCTTGAGGCACCGTATTGATACTGTAGAACTAACCGGTGATACACTCTCGGAGTCACGTCGGATTCTTGTGAATAGATTCAGCCTGTTTGTCCACAGGGTGCAGTATGTCACGGGAATGTATTGTCTACTAATTCAGTGATACATTGTTTCAGTGGTCCCTGTTTACGTTTATACTCGGCCTTGGAGGATGGATGTCCGCTTAGGAACTATGTGCATGACATAAGACAGAAGAAAAAAATACTACGTGTTGTGTACGGCCCCTTTCGGACCTGACCGTAATTACTATACGTTCAACTTATACATACATGGTGATTTAGTCGTGTCATATAGGAGCATGTGATTTCATACCCAATGAAGGTGGTGGTGGTGGTTAGTGTTTAACGTCCCGTCGACAACGAGGTCATTAGAGACGGAGCGCAAGCTCGGGTTAAGGAAGGATTGGGAAGGAAATCGGCCGTGCCCTTTCAAAGGAACCATCCCGGCATTTGCCTGAAGCGATTTAGGGAAATCACGGAAAACCTAAATCAGGATGGCCGGAGACGGGATTGAACCGTCGTCCTCCCGAATGCGAGTCCAGTGTCCTAACCACTGCGCCAACTTTCTCGGTCCCAATGAAGGCTATACACCACGTTACACACTGAAGCGCCAGATAAACTGGTACAGGCACGCGTATTCAAACACAGAGACATGTAAACAGGCATAATACGGCGCTACTGTCGGCAACTCCTACATAACACAACAAGTGTCTGGCGCAGTTGTTACATCGGTTACTGCTGCAACAATGGCAGCTATTTAAGTGAGTTTGAAGGTCGTGACGACGGGACACAGTATCTCCGAGGTAGCGATGAAGTGGAGATTTTCCCCGTACGACCATTTCACGAGTGTACCGTGAATATCAGGAATCCAGTAAAACATCTCCGACATCGCAGCGGCCAGAAAAAGATCCTGCAAGAACGTAACCAATGACGACTGAAGAGAATCATTCAACGAGACAGAAGTGCAACCCTTCCGCAAATTGCTGTAAATTTCAATGCTGGGCCATCAACAATGTCAACATGCGAACCATTCAACGAAACGTCACCGATATGGGCTTTCGGAGCCGAAGGCCCATTCGTGTACCCTTGATGAGTGCACGACACAAATCTTTACGCCTCGCTCGGCCCGTCGACACCGACATTGGAATGTTGATGACAGGAAGCATGTTGCCTGGTCGGACGAGCCTCGTTTCAAATTGTATCCAGAGGATGGACGTGTACGGGTACAGAGACCTACTCACGAGTCTATGGACCCTGCCTGTCAGGAGAGGACTGTTCAAGTTGGTTGAGGCGCTGTAATGGCGTGGGGAGTGTGCTGTTGGACTGCCATGGGATCCCTCATACGTCCGGATACAACTCTGCAGGGTGACACGCATGTAGACATCCTGTCTGATCACCTGCATCAATTCACGTCCATTGTGCATTCAGACGCATTTGAGCAATTCCAGCAGGACAGTACGATACCCCACGCGTCCAGAATTGCAACAGAGTGGCCCCAGGAACACTTTTCCGAGTTTAAATACTTCCGCTGGCCAACGAATTCCTCAGATAACAACATTATTGTGTGTTAACTCCTAAGCGACCAAACTGCTGAGGTCATCGGTCCCTGAGCTTACACGCTACTTAAACTAACTTACGCTAATTACAACGCACACACCCATACCAGAAGGAGGACTCGAACCTCCGGCGGGGTGGGGGGGGGGGGGGCGCAATCCGTGACATGGTGCCTCTAACCCGCGCGGTCACTCCGCGCTGCTGAATATTATTGAGCATATCTGGGATGCCTTTCAACGTGCTGTTCAGAAGAAATCTCCACCCCCTCGTACGGTTACGGATTTATGGTCATCCCGGCAGGGTTCATGGTGTCAATTCCCTCCACCACTACTTCAGCCATTAGCCGAGTGTATGTCACGTCGTGGTGCGGCACTTATGCGCGCTCACGGGGGCTCTTACAAGGTATTAGGCAGGTGTACCAGTTTCTTTGGCTCTTCAGTGTATATCACTGATCTTGTTCATTGACCATTGTGAATGTGCTTTAAGCGGTTTTCCATCCTCATCTAGACAAATATTGAACTGGTTTCCAACCTCAGTTTCAGAAACAAAGAGCGATGGCCGATCTTCAATGGTTCAAATGGCTCGGAGCACTATGGGACTCAACTGCTGTGGTCATTAGTCCACTAGAAATTAGAACTACTTAAACCTAACTAACCTAAGGACATCACACACATCCATGCCCGAGGCGGGATTCGAACCTGTGACCGTAGCAGTCGCATGGTTCCGGACTGCGCGCCTAGAACCGCGAGACCACCGCGGCCGGCGACAGATCTTCGCTTACTAGGTTCCACAGTGGTTGTGTACTCGACATTCCCCTTTAAACTGATAACTATGAGGACACGAACTGCATCCAGCCGCATTATAAAAATAAAAAAATAGCTGCCATATTTTGTACTGATGATTTTTCGTTATTAATGGTCTGTGCCACTGCGAGACAAACGTGGAGAAAAGGATAGTGGGGTCTAAATCTCGTGCTCATTCTTGTAAGATGGCAAGAACTATGCACCTTACATGATTAAAGATCACATAACTCACTTTGAGCGAACAGTAGGGCTGAA
Source organism: Schistocerca gregaria (assembly GCF_023897955.1). Classification (NCBI taxonomy): domain Eukaryota; kingdom Metazoa; phylum Arthropoda; class Insecta; order Orthoptera; family Acrididae; genus Schistocerca; species Schistocerca gregaria. The sequence goes on from NC_064921.1 coordinate 542,613,804, forward strand.
CAAAACTGACTGACAAGGCACAATGCATCTTGTAGAGGGTATAGTAAGGGCGTATTGGAATAATTTATGTCGGGTGAGGGTTTTAAAGTAATTCATACAACATGAAAACTTTGAGGAAATGCGTCGATTTACTGGAGGCTAGTTTATCCCAGAGAAGTATTCAGAGTTGACCATGGACGGCTGGGGAGTGGCGAAGGGAAGCGACAACAGGCATCTTAGGGCAGCTCAAGCTCTGAGAAAGCGGTAACGGGCGTGGCCTCCAGCTGCCTTAAGATGAGTGACAGTGAGTGGGTGGTTGACCCCATGCTGGTGTACTGGGAAAAAGATGAAGAATTTGTATGCCTGTTGATAAATGTCCATTATCCCGTTTTCACTGAAACATGTGAGAAAGCTGCGCAAAGCTACGGTGGAGCAGTCAACAGAGGCCAAAATATGCGTGTTCATGACTATAGCAAGTTCACGCTGAATTCACGGTCCGCAGAGTCTGAAGTAAATCAGGTGAAGAGCGACAGAATGAAATACGCCGGCTTCCAATGAAAACGTAGGACCAAGGAATTTGAAGTACTCTCCTGGGAGTCAGAATTCCGGGAAAATTGGTGTTTTGTACAGATGCTAACCTTGATGGGTGGCCTCGGAATAGCTGAATAGCAGAAGTTGAGAGAAAGGGAAATTTTTTGGGAATTTGTCCACTTCCAAGAGCAGGTATTGGTCGGTGCTGGGAAGTGACTTGTAATTAACGCGATTTGTGCTGCAATTGGCGTAACTGATTTTGCTGGAGGGGAAAACGAGGCGAAGAGCGGACTGGAAGAAGTCTCTGTAGTGGTTTTCCGTTCCCAGCTTGCCTAGAGTGTGGATATGAGGTTCTTTACTCAGCTTGCCTGAGAAAGAGTGAGCATCTCTGCAGTTTAGGACTTAGCAAATGGAACAATTGAGTTCCGAGATAGAAAGTTTTGGTTCAGATATGTACTGAGCAAGATGGCTAGAAGTGAACAGACGAGCACAGCCTTGCAGCACCACGAGGCCGGCCAACGCCCCGCCATGCTGAATTTGGTGATATTGCACCCGCTCTGGCTAGAATTAGGCCACTGATTAATTTGTTGGATCACGTCAGCAAAGTTTCCACGAGGGTTTCTTGGGCTGTGTATTGGGGAATTCTTCTCTCACTTCGCATTACACCTGGGTCAGTCGATAGGAATTAATTTTGATTTATCGCACTTTACTCCACGTAAACGCAATTTATTACCACTGCCTGATAGGAGAGTCTTATAATGTGATGACTGAAGTTGGGAGTTAAAATAAATTTGTGCTAAACGACTGCATCTGTTTTCAATCAAGTACTTGAAATCCCAAGTCATTTTCTTAAATAATTTTATGTTCAACATTTGCATCTGGTGTTCAATAGCTGAATATAACATCAATGTGCACCCCTTTTTAAATAAAAGTGATCAAGTCAGAATCAATTAATTCCAACACTGCCACCACAGTTCAATCAGGAGTCACAGGGCCTTATTACTTTCTTTGCGTTATCCAAAATTGCGGCAGTTTTGCACTCTCCGTTGATCTGTTAGTCAATTAGCTGGGGTGAACACACCCCAAAACCAGAAAAGTGAGAGGTGGTGTGTTACATACTTACCACGAGAACTACATCTACATGCGACATTGTCTGAATTGTTATATAGTACGTCCAACATTGCAGTAAATTACAATTATATCACAGTTTTCGACCCCTCAAGACCATTATACGACAATGTTCAGACAGCCACCATAGAAGAACATTTTTTGGGGGTGGAGGGCCTAAGTCGGAGAGCTAATTTTACTTAACATGCCTTTTAATATTACGATTTAAGTACAGATTCTATTAAACGTTTTTAAAAGATCACAGAGGTGGACAAAATATATTCACTGTTTTCATTCGCCTTAAATGACCCATAAACGCCTTAATACCTCAAATTTATGCAAATCTACTAAATAAATGTTCATTTAATTTACAGCAGTGTCACTGAACTACCAACTTCACATAGTACACACTTGAAAAGAAAATAACTCGAAACAGAAGGTTACAAAGCAAAATCAAAATCATTAGCTATTTTCTTTGTACTCAGAAGATATCTATTTATTTTACACAAGTTTGCGAACAAAGATACTAACCTTGACTCTATTCTGTTCTGTTCAGAAACAGCCCAGACGCACCCATGTTGCACCTAAATTTTCCTTTGTATGGCTCAGTATGGCTCTGAGACTGGAGATAAAGGAAACTAATTAACTCAGACATGTCCTTGAGTGATCCGTTTTCAACTTCTTTTCCCTTAACTCTTCTACGTAAGAATAAATAATACTAAGAAAGTATTTATGTACTAGGAAATTTCAATTGTTTCTTGTATAAGCCCAAACATTTCGGGCGGAGTATAGGAGAGGCGGGGGTGGGGGGGATGGGCGGGGGCACCTGGGCCTTCCCGTGTGTGTGAACCAGTATACAGAGCAAAGTGATAAAATGTACCACTGGAAATTATTTCACTGTAGAAATATAACTACCATATTTGTTTCCTACCTAAATTTCAGTAAAGTGAAAACGAAAATACACCAACCTTATTTAGAGAGCAGAAGCCTGCACGTGCATATATTGTGTAATGGAAGTGCTCCAAACAGGAATAATTACTCAGCTGTGTGTGTCCCATTACTGTGTGTGATCTGGGGAAACGCTGCAGCCCCTTCGCAACTTAAAATAGCAAAATATTGGTATTTTGCTGAACTGACTAATTTTACTTTGTAAGTATGGAGACAAAGGAAATTATACAGACGTGTGAAAATGTCGACCGTAATAAAAACGTCAGTACTCTGACAGAAAACAGTAGTAACATTGCGTGTGCTGCACTTCATTCTCTGCCACTGCATGCCCTATCTCTCGCTCGGCAGCACGCCAGGTGGACACAGTCAACTGCGCCAGTCAGCCACCAGTCCCTGGCGCACTTACATGTAAAAAATTCGAACATTCGCTTACAAAAATATTACAGAAAAATTAATCTGAAATGAAGTACGAATCTTGTCTTCAGTCTAACTCCATGACAGAAATCACAACCACAAAATTATCATAAAACTCTTTATTATAAACTCACTATGCCTGCGTCAGGCACCTTACAGATAAACTTAATTTTGGTATATTAGTTTAGCTTAACTCAAGTCACAAACTGAATTAAACTTAAGTCATTAGTTAACGAAATATGAAAATAAATCAAGCAAAAAGTATTTTTCTCTGCTACGTATTTGCGGTTCTTAAAGTGCTTGCAGGAACACAAATGCGCAATGACTGTACTACCGCTGTGTCCGCGTCATATCTCTATTGTAGACCTCTGCGATGGGAAATGTCGGATAAGCGATGACGTCCCGGCTGTTAAAACTTTCTAGCCCTGGAACTTTATCGACTTTAGGTCCACGAACGAGGGCTACGGTTACCCAGCCGTTACAGTGCTGCAAGCTATCACTGTTGGTAAGGGTAAAGTTAAGAACTCCACCACAAAAGACTGTTGGACCATGCAGGATGACTTGTGCAACTACATAGTTCTCCGTATTAATAGAAATATTGTCTATTGCTTTATAAACTTAAGGCGCATACGCCTTCTTCTCCTATAATATCGTGTCATCTTCAGTGTGAGCGGTCCAATGCTGTTGCTCGCGCGGCTGCACAAAATTATCGTCTAAGCAAAGAATTCAAGGAAAAAGAACATTATATGGCCGTCTTATTGCAACTGACCGCAGAGCTTAATACTTCCATCAGACTGAACAATCGCCATCTACAGCCTTCCGGGCCCAGTTTCCACCGTGAACGTGTAGACTGGCAGAGACCCTTGAAATTTTACTTGCCACACAGATTTCGGATCTGGAATTAGACAGTAACAACGTACTTTCCGTTGCCTAGGAAAATCTAAAAATTCGAAAAATGAAAATTGTTTTCCACTTGAGACGAAATATTCTGTATCGAAGTGTACGATACGAAAGTATTGTACTATATAAAAAGCATACTTACACATAATCGGAGTAAGGCAGGTATTAGAATAAGTAAAACTTTGAAAGAAGTTATTTTACTTTGCTATTGTCGTTTTCAGTCCGAAGACTGGTTTCATGCAGCTCTCCGTACCAACTAATCTGTGCAAGCCTGTTCATCTCTTCATAACTATTACAGCTTACATATCCATCGGAACTTCCTCACTCCTCTTACACTTTTTGTTCCCCCCTCCACACACACACACACACACACACACACACACACACACACACACACACACACACATTATCAAGCTGACTATACCTTGATCCCTCAAAATGTGTCAAGTGATCACTTCTTTTAGATAAGTCGTGCCTCAGATTTCTTTTCTCCACAGTGCGATTCAGTGTCTACTCATCAGTAATTCGATCCAACCATGTAATCTCCAATATTCTTCTACAGCGCCACGTTTCAAAAGCACGAGGGTTGAATGAAAAGTAATGTCTCCACCTTCCTTAATTGGGTTTGGCTGGGAATATTTTAATGAATCAAACGCAGAAATGATCCTTAGAATGTGATCTTTAATTACCATTATTCACTTTTCCACATAATCACCATCCAACTGGATACATTTCTGCCAACGATGAACAAGTTTTCTGAAGCCGTCAGTCTCACTGTTCTCTCAACGTCTTCATCAGGTCCGATGTTGCTGACTCAACATCTGTCAACTTGCTCGCCCAATGACACACAGTACTCGCATCAACACAATCACCGTAATCTGCTTCCATACTTGATGAATCTCCTTTGGGGTGACACCTTCTGCTTTCAAGATTTCAATGACTGCACTTTGCTTGCATCGCATTGACTGACAGTCTGCGCAGGGTTCCATACTTTACACTGTAACAACACAACCGTTCAATGCTAAGTCTTCCCACCAACTGGAGCTATAAAGAAGAGGCTACTGAACAAGACAGTACTTTCCGCATACCAACGTTGCTAACTGTTGAAGAGTTATGAAGGTGGAGCATTACTTTTCAGTTAACCCTCGTACATAAGGTACAAATGGCTCTGAGCACTATGGGACTTAACTACTGTGGTCATCAGTCCCCTAGAACTTAGAACTACTTAAACCTAACTAACCTAAGGACATCACATAACACCCAGCCATCACGAGGCAGAGGAAATCCCTCACCCCGCCGGGAATCGAACCCGGGAACCCGGGCGTGGAAAGCGAGAACGCTACCGCACGACCACGAGATGCGGGCCCCTCGTACATAGCCTCTTCTTTCGTGAACTACTTATCATCCACTTTTCACTGCTGTACGAGAAACATTCCAGACAAATACCTTCAAAGATTAAAAAAGCAAGCGGATTATGGTTCAACCTACCGTCAACGTCGATATAATTAGAGTAAGAGCACAAGCTCGGATTTTTTCAAGAATGGGGAAATAGATCGGCCGTACCCTTCGAAGGAACAATACCTACATTCACCAGGAGCCATTTTTGTGAAATTATGGGAAACCTTAAATGTGGGTGCTCGGAGGCGCATTTGAACAGTCGTACTTCCCCAATGAGAGCCCAATGTGCTAACCACTGTAGCCCCTCCCTTAGACTCCAGAAATTAATTCATTTTTTACAGTATTTTTGAACCATATGGCAGAATTGTCTTGCACCGTACAAAAGCGAAATTGTATAAAAATAAATAACCTGGACTTACCAGAAACGATGCATGTGAGTATAAATGCACAGAAAATCACATGGGACAACGTATTATCTGACGAACAAGTTACAGCTCAGGACTGAGTTCTTACCAAAATCTGTGGAAAATGGGCGTGGTGTGAAGTGGTCTTGTATCCCTGTCGGACTGCAAAGGTTTAAATCATTCTCCTCATGTGTCCTTCTTATAACGTTATCGACTTCTCCGCGTAACATTTTTGCAAATAATTAAATTTCGAGTAAAAGCACTTTTTAAATAAACTCATACAATTGCCAATGTAGTGCTTTAAAATTATTTGATAGGGAGGCACATGATAAACATAAAACAAGTACTCTGTAATTCACTTAGCTCAATCAGGAGTTCATTTTCTATCCTGATGCATGAGTAAAGACGCAAAAAGCAATTCTGCTTTAAGTGTGATTTTCGGTTTTTCAAGAGTACGAGAATTTTGAATCAGGAACGCCTGAAAATGGCATGAAATTGCTTACTGAAATGTCACTGCTTTCGGACGAATCCACCCCGCTATATACCTGAGAAATATTCAGTTTGGGCTCAAATTTCTTCACACAACGGCAAATCATAATACTGACTTAGAACTATGCAGGGAGATCCTGCGTGTGATACATTCATAATACATAGCTTGAAAAAATATGTACTGAACGAACAGTTACATGTGCGTGACCTATTTGCAGAACGTCATCGATGCGGTTCGAGTTTAAGGGGGAATACCAAGTGGACTGAGTCGTGAATTAGGATCTGGATTGAAAAGGTCAGCAGTAGTCCGTGCAGTTGTGCAAAGACACTACGTCAAGGTGACATAGCGGTTATCGCATCTGCCTGGTAAGCTAGAGACCCAGGTTCGAACCCCGGCCTTGGTGCTAATTTTCATTCGTCGTATCAGACTGCACGTATACAATATAAATGTTTGAGACTTTGAAGGGTCTCTGGCACTATACAGTTTTATTTGTAAATGTTTTAATAGTATAGAAGGAAATGTCGTGGTTAAAAAGTCAAAATACAAGTATAAATATACAAAGTATTACAAACTTTTCCAAAAATGTTTGTACGACTTAATTTCGATCATAATTTTCGAAGGTGCAACTGTTACTCAATATTAAATAAGTAGTCTTACGTAAATGTTTGACAGTTTAAAATTGCATTTCGTATTGGTATTTTTTTCAGAAGGATTCTACGACTTTCTTTAGATTTTCGCATATATCGTAACTTCATTACGTTTCCTATTGTTCCCGGGAGTTTATTTAAAAACATTTGAACAATGAACATTTTTGATTTACGAGCAATTACTAATTCATCGTAAAGCGTTATGAGGACGGAAATTAACATAAGATAAATTTAAAATACACGGAAAACGTTTAATTGCAGCTCAGCTCAGTGAAATGAAACGTGTTACGCTAGAAAATTGATGTAACTGCGAAAAAATGCACAGTTATCCGGAAGTTTTCTAATCGGGAATCGTAATATTCAATTACAAATCCGTATCGATAGTTGCGTCAGACCAATCAGAGGAATAGCGCACGCAGCAGACGTAACTTCGTCACCAGATAGCGTGTAAGCCACACCTCAGTCCATGACGCACATTCGCTGTTCTGCTGTCCTGTATTGTCACTTACGTTACTTCACAATATTGTGATTATGCTGAGTACTGAATAGTTTATGGCCGTGCTCACGTACGCCTTACTCTGGTACGGAATAAATACGACACAAGCAACACGATATTAGTCAATTTCCGACTATCCCTCAGCTACAATGCAAGTGCCTTCCGCGGAATTTTTAACAAACTCGACAGTTTTATAGCAGATATTGGGCCACGTGTGTTGACGGAATAGCAACTGTTGAGAGAGGTGGTGCAGTATTCACGGCACAGAACTAGGTCAATTCCCTAAACTAAGACGAATGTTGAGCTAATTTCATAGAAAAGGACACACCTGATTTCCATTGGGAAGATAATGTGTGCTGCAGGATAAACGCACTAGATTGCTGTTAACTCCGACGTTCTTTCTCTCAGTCACGATAACTGACTAGAGTTTGCTGTAGTTCAAGAAGAAGCATTTTCCAAATCCTTCAGCAAGCAACAAATCAGTCCGTACAGCAACACACATAACGTACACAATCAGTACATACGCACCAAATTTTAATTTTCGTCTTGGACGGTGAAGGATATGGTCTCAGAAATATACTGATCGTAGTAATAAGAGATTCACCTTCAAGGACAAGGTGGATTGCGACCATTGTTGGCACGTATACCCGTGGTCTACGGGTAGCGTCTTTGATTCGTAATCAATAGTTCTTCGGTCCCGGTTTTGATCCCCGCCACTGCCTAAATTTTGATAAATAATCAGCATTTGCGGCCGAAGATTTCCGACATAAGAAGTCAGCCTCATTCTGCCAACGGCCTTGTCAAAGAGGGCGGAGGAGTGGATAGAGGTTCAGGGCACTCTCTTGTCCTAGGGGTGGGAAATTGCCCCTAAAGGCGAAAGAATCAGCAATGATCAACGACATGAGGATGCAGAAGGCAATGGAAACCACTGCATTAAAGACACGTAACGTGTATCCACAGGACATGTGGCCAGTAGTTGAAGAAGTGTCATGATCATCTCTCCATTGGCAAAAGATTCCGGAATAGTCCCCCATTCGGATCTCCGGGAGGGGACTGCCAAGGGGGAGGTTACCATGAGAAAAAGATCGAATAATCAACGAAAGGATAAAGTTCTACGAGTCGGGACGTGGAATGTCAGAAGCTTGAACGTGGTAGGGAAACTAGAAAATCTGAAAAGGGAAATGCAAAGGCTCTATCTAGATATAGTAGGGGTCAGTGAAGTGAAGTGGAAGGAAGACAAGGATTTCTGGTCAGATGAGTATCGGGTAATATCAACAGCAGCAGAAAATGGTATAACAGGTGTAGGATTCGTTATGAATAGGAAGGTGGGGCAGAGGGTGTGTTACTGTGAACAGTTCAGTGACCGGGTTGTTCTAATCAGGGTAGACAGCAGACCAACACCGACAACGATAGTTCAGGTATACATGCCGATGTCGCAAGCTGAAGATGAACAGATAGAGAAAGTGTATGAGGATATTGAAAGGGTAATGCATTATGTAAAGGGGGACGAAAATCTAATAGACATGGGTGACTGGAATGCAGCTGTAGGGGAAGGAGTAGAAGAAAAGGTTACAGGAGAATATGGGCGTGGGACAAGGAATGAAAGAGGAGAAAGACTAATTAAGTTCTGTAACAAGTTTCAGCTAGTAATAGCGAATACCGTGTTCAAGAATCACAAGAGGAACAGGTGTACTTGGAAAAGGCCGGGAGATACGGGAAGATTTCAATTAGATTACATCATGGTCAGACAGAGATTCCGAAATCAGGTACTGGATTGTAAGGCATACCCAGGAGCAGATATAGACTCAGATTACAATATAATAGTGCTGAAGAGTAAGCTGAAGTTCAAGACATTAGTCAGGAAGAATCAATACGCAAAGAAGTGGGATTCGGAAGTTCTAAGGAATGACGAGATACGTTTGAAGTTCTCTAACGCTACAGATACAGCAATAAGGAATAGCGCAGTAGGCAACACAGTTGAAGAGTAATGGACATCTCTAAAAAGGGCCATCACAGAAGTTGGGAAGGAAAACTTAGGTACAAAGAAGGTAGCTGCGAAGAAACCATGGGTAACAGAAGAGATACTTCAGTTGATTGATGAAAGGAGGAAGTACAAACATGTTCCGGGAAAATCAGGAATACAGAAATACAAGTCGCTGAGGAATAAAATAAATAGGAAGTGCAGGGAAGCTAAGACGAAATGGCTGCAAGAAAAATGTGAAGACTTTGAAAAAGATATGATTGTCGGAAGGACAGACTCAGCATACAGGAAAGTCAAAACAATCTTTGGTGACATTAAAAGCAACGGTGGTAACATTAAGAGTGCAACGGAAATTCCACTGTTAAATGCAGAGGAGAGAGCAGACAGGTGGAAAGAATACATTGAAAGCCTCTATGAGGGTGAAGATTTGTCTGATGTGATGGAAGAAGAAACAGGAGTAGATTTAGAAGATATAGGGGATCCAGTATTAGAATCGGAATTTAAAAGAGCTTTGGAGGACTTACGGTCAAATAAAGCAGAAGGGATAGATAACATTGCATCAGAATTTCTAAAATCATTAGATTAAGTGGCAACAAAACGACTATTCACGTTGGTGTGTAGAATATATGAGTCTGGCGACATACCATCTGACTTTCGGAAAAGCATCATCCACACAATTCCGAAGACGGCAAGAGCTGACAAGTGTGAGAATTATCGCACAATCAGCTTAACAGCTCATGCATCGAAGCTGCTGACAAGAATAATATACAGAAGAATGGAAAAGAAAACTGAGAATGCGCTAGGTAACGATCAGTTTGGCTTTAGGAAAAGTAAAGGCACGAGAGAGGCAATTCTGACGTTACGGCTAATAATGGAAGCAAGGCTAAAGAAAAATCAAGACACGTTCATAGGATTTGTCGACCTGGAAAAAGCGTTCGACAATATAAAATGATGCAAGCTGTTCGAGATGATGAAAAAAGTAGGGGTAAGCTATAGGGAGAGATGGGTCATATACAATATGTACAACAACCAAGAGGGAATAATAAGAGTGGACGATCAAGAACGAAGTGCTCATATTAAGAAGGGTGTAAGACAAGGCTGTAGCCTTTCGCCCCTACTCTTCAATCTGTACATCGAGGAAGCAATGATGGAAATAAAAGAAAGGTTCAGGAGTGGAATGAAAATACAAGGTGAAAGGTTATCAATGATACGATTCGCTGATGACATTGCTATCCTGAGTGAAAGTGAAGAAGAATTAAATGATCTGCTGAACGGAATGAACAGTCTAATGAGTGCACAGTATGGTTTGAGAGTAAATCGGAGAAAGACGAAGGTAATGGGAAGTAGTAAAGATGAGAACATCGAGAAACTTAACATCAGGATGGATGGTCACGAAGTCAATGAAGTTAAGGAATTCTGCTACCTAGGCAGTAAAATAACCAATGACGGACGGAGCAAGGAGGACATCAAAAGCAGACTCGCTATGGCAAAAAAGGCATTTGTGGCCAAGAGAAGTCTACTAATATCAAATACCGGCCTTAATTTGAGGAAGAAATTCTTGAAGATGTACGTCTGGAGTACAGCATTGTATGGTAGTGAAACATGGACTGTGGGAAAACCGGAACAGAAGAGAATCGAAGCATTTGAGATGTGGTGCTATAGACGAATGTTGAAATTAGGTGGACTGATAAGGTAAGGAATGAGGAGGTTCTCCATTGCCGCCAACAACGGACAGTGGTGGTGTCCGTACATTTGGGTGGGCGCGCAGTACGATTGTAGGAGCACTCAGCCTCCCGTACCTCTCAATGTGGCTCTTGACAAGCTCGTCCACCTGGACAACCGGCAATCGAACGTGTCATCTGGGCATAGTGCACGTTCAGTTGATGCCCTGGTAACGCTTCCGGCTGTAGTTCTGGCTGGCAAGGTCATTTTCAACCAACGTTACGGCCACACTGACACTGACGCGGTGGATCGTGTAAGATTAATCACTGGCACTGTCGATCGTATGCAACGTAGCCACCAAGTTTACAGTGGATCGGTCGCGCCCTTTTGGGTGCAACTCTTCACATGAAGATCAGTTACTGCCATACAGTTTTTCGGCCGTATGTTACCTGGTGTGTCACACAAATGCCGAAACTGGTGAGCCCCTCCCACTTTTTACCAATTGAGTGCCCCATTGTCCCACAATACTACCTCGCCTGTTGACCGGCTGAAAAGGACCGTGATTCTATAATGAGACGGATCGAAAACAGCCCAATTTACTCCTTGGACCGGAGGAGAAAAACACGATGAAGCTCGACCGACCGGTCGGGAGTTGTCAATAGCGGATCGCCGATTGGGAACAGAAAAGGCAAAATCGTGGAACATTAAGAACTGCACTACAGATAAACAAAGTGCAACGAGACATCGGAAGAGAGGAATCTGAGATGCAGCGAAAGGAGTGGCCAAGAACCAACAATAGGTTGCGAGAATGAGATAACTGCAACCCTACAGAGTGCAATGTCGCCGCGTAGCGGTATTCAAACGGAGACCGCGTGCTCCAGGTGGCCAACAGAATGTTATGTGTGGCACCGCGGCCGGCTACGCTAGCACCTCCGCCTAGCCGCCGGCGTCCAGTTCCAGGCTCCCGGTGTGGAGAGGAGGTATCGAAGTCGGCGGGCACATGATATCACAAGGACCATCGCTTTTACATTGTCACATATTACAATAACAACAGATGCAAAGGCACACACCAAACCTCCATAGTTCGATTTGGCACGTATTACCCAGCATGCGAATTAGTAGCAGCTCCGACCAAAGTGTATGGGAAGTCCTTCTCTCTAAATGAACACCCTGTGCCTTTCTATAAGGTGGATCGAATGACCTACGCTACAAATTGGGTCGGATCTCTAACAGTGCGCTCTACCCTATGTGGTAGAGAATACAAAGCCTTTTTAAAATGCCATTAGCTGATAAAGTATGGCAGATATGCTGTAGTCCCTGATGTATATTCTAGAGATCAAATAAAAAAAGAATACTGCTATGCAGTGCTGTGAACAACACTACACTTCAACCTGTATGGGCCATCTTTCTTTTTGTTCGTGTGTTGCAGACCACCAACAGAATAATTAGAAATGGACTATTAACTCTGTTGCACAGTGATCACAGCAGGCATTAGCCACTTTTTTATCTTGCGAAAATAAGGTGTTCTGAGATCTGATATGAGGGTTAGCTTACCTGCGCGCACGTTTTCAGAATGTGCGATTCGCGAAGGAGACCTTCAGCATGTGAAGTGGTCAAGATGCGGCAGCACTGAAAAATATGTGGGATGTTTATGTTAGAATGTAGAGTGCCAATGGTCTAAGATAGTTTCACCGAGCGAGGTGGTGCAGTGGTTAGCACACTGGACTCGCTTTCGGGAGGACGACGGTTCAATCCCGTCTCCGGCCATCCTGATTTAGGTTTTCCATGATTTCCCTAAATCGCTTCAGGCAAATGCCGGGATGGTTCCTTTGAAAGGGCACGGCTGATTTCCTTCCCAATCCTTCCCTAACCTGAGCTTATGCTCCGTCTCTAATGACCTCGTTGTCGACGGGACGTTAAACACTACATTACCGAGCAAGATGGCGCAGTGGTTAAGCTAGAGGTCTCTTATTAGGAAGGAGGATTTCAGTTCCCAGCAGTATTCCCAAATGGCTCTGAGCACTACGGGACATAACTTCTGTGGTCATCAGTCCCCTAGAACTTAGAACTACTTAAACCTAACTAACCTAAGGACATCACACACATCCATGCCCGAGGCAGGATTCGAACCTGCGACCGTAGCGGTCGCGTGGTTCCATACTGCAGCGCCTAGAACGGCTAGGCCACCCTGACCGGCTAGCAGTATTCCCAAATAATTTCAGAGAAATGCAGTAATGGTTCTTTCTAAATGATTATCGTTTATTTTATTTTCAGTTCTTGTTCAATTGAGTGTTCCATTTCTTAACTACTGCGCTAGGAGCGTGACATTAAATGCTAAAGATCAAGTCGCATGGAACTTCTAGTTGAGGGAAATTACAAGAAGCTTCTTACGTCGACACTTATCTTGCTGGGCATCAAGACCCATCTAATTAACAGGCGTAATCATCAATTTAAAGGTCAGATTCAAACCGCTTCCATGCCGAAGTATCTATGCAGCGATGAAACTACACTCCTGGAAATGGAAAAAAGAACACTTTGACGCCGGTGTGTCAGACCCACCATACTTGCTCCGGACACTGCGAGAGGGCTGTACAAGCAATGATCACACGCACGGCACAGCGGACACACCAGGAACCGCGGTGTTGGCCGTCGAATGGCGCTAGCTGCGTAGCATTTGTGCACCGCCGCCGTCAGTGTCAGCCAGTTTGCCGTGGCATACGGAGCTCCATCGCAGTCTTTAACACTGGTAGCATGCCGCGACAGCGTGGACGTGAACCGTATGTGCAGTTGACGGACTTTGAGCGAGGGCGTATAGTGGGCATGCGGGAGGCCGGGTGGACGTACCGCCGAATTACTCAACACCTGGGGCGTGAGGTCTCCACAGTACATCGATGTTGTCGCCAGTGGTCGGCGGAAGGTGCACTTGCCCGTCGACCTGGGACAGGACCGCAGCGACACACGGATGCACGCCAAGACCGTAGGATCCTACGCAGTGCCGTGGGGGACCGCACCGCCACTTCCCAGCAAATTAGGGACACTGTTGCTACTGGGGTATCGGAGAGGACCATTCGCAACCGTCTCCATGAAGCTGGGCTACGGTCCCGCACACCGTTAGGCCGTCTTCCGCTCACGCCCCAACATCGTGCAGCCCGCCTCCAGTGGTGTCGCGACAGGCGTGAATGGAGGGACGAATGGAGACGTGTCGTCTTCAGCAATGAGAGTCGCTTCTGCCTTGGCGCCAATGATGGTCGTATGCGTGTTTGGCGCCGTGCAGGTGAGCGCCACAATCAGGACTGCATACGACCGAGGCACACAGGGCCAACACCCGGCATCATGGTGTGGGGAGCGATCTCCTACACTGGCCGTACACCTCTGGTGATCGTCGAGGGGACACTGAATAGTGCACGGTACATCCAAACCGTCATCGAACCCATCGTTCCACCATTCCTAGACCGGCAAGGGAACTTGCTGTTCCAACAGGACAATGCACGTCCGCATGTATCCCGTGCCACCCAACGTGCTCTAGAAGGTGTAAGTCAACTACCCTGGCCAACAAGATCTCCGGATCTGTCCCCCATTGAGCATGTTTGAGACTGGATGAAGCGTCGTCTCACGCGGTCTGCACGTCCAGCACGAACGCTGGTCCAACTGAGGCGCCAGGTGGAAATGGCATGGCAAGCCGTTCCACAGGACTACATCCAGCATCTCTACGATCGTCTCCATGGGAGAATAGCAGCCTGCATTGCTGCGAAAGGTGGATATACACTGTACTAGTGCCGACATTGTGCATGCTCTGTTGCCTGTGTCTATGTGCCTGTGGTTCTGTCAGTGTGATCATGTGATGTATCTGACCCCAGGAATGTGTCAATAAAGTTTCCCCTTCCTGGGACAATGAATTCACGGTGTTCTTATTTCAATTTCCAGGAGTGTAGCTAAGTCGGATTCTTGAAGTGGATAAAAAATTCATCATTGGACACGGCCCACAAATAAATCAGGTGATGGTACACAGGCTCCGTTCACAAAATTGTGTAAAGGTGATCTTTACTAGGTTGTACATTTCTCCGTAGAGTATGAACACTATTGACAGTGGTCTTCCCAAGGCGCTTACATGTACGTTTAATTCACTACATGTAAAACAAAATATTCACTTAACGCATCATTACGCACAAACAGTAACATGCACGAGTACTATGCTCATGCGCTTTGCACTGGAGAGTATTATTCAAGCAATCAATTAAAATTCATTTATTTGGCCATATTGTCCATAGTTGTTTTACAATTCCTCAGAGTATTTTTGCTCCAACTCATCCCCCATCACACTACCATGGACTTATGTCCAATCATTTTTACTTCTCCATCGCACACACATTCACCATAAAAAACCTCCATCACTATTCCTTCATTACGTTTACGTAATGTATAAATTCGCAGCAAAATAATTAAGTAGAGTAACACATATTCAACTAATTACAGAGGAAAAGGAAGAAGAAGAGAAAAGAAGTAGTGCAGGTGAAAGTCGAACTAGTAGCAATGTTGGCAACACTTAGAAGTATAGGAATAACCAGTAAACAGTGAAGCAAAAGTGTGGTGTGCAAAACGTAAAATAATACACATTTATGCTAAGCCGCAAAAAATTGGACTACAAGTATTTGTGTCTAACGAATTACGAAACCAAAGAGGTGCTAGCAGACGGCATTTTCTGATGTAAGCGAAAAACCAAGCAGTAATTATATTAAGTAAAAAGCACCCAATTTTGAACGGTCTGCTTTCTGATTTTAAAAACAAATCAAATTGTGTATACCCTTTATTGCAAACAATTGAAGACGCTTTACTTCAATAAACTGAAACTTGACTAGTGACAAAAACAAGGTTTTTCTGGTGATTGTAACGATGGAACAAAAACCCTCAGAAGTAAATGTAAACAGTAAAATCTACAGATTTTCACCAACGGTTTAGAAATTTTTCTTGGAACTCGAAATCTCCTTCAGAAAATTTCCAATCGGGAACCTCCATCCCTCCATCCAGAGCTTGCGGGTACTTCGTTCTTAAGATCCGAATCTTACACTGGGTCGAACACTGAAACTGCTAGCACTACCTTCTCGGACGAGGAATGAAAAAATTTGCCAGTGATTCTTCCCGAAGCTTACACGTTTCCAGCTTCATTTATTCTAGGGAACAAACAACTCAAGTTCGATGTCAGGACATTATTCATCGGACGGCTGCTTGCCGGGCCATAAGATGCTCCGTGTTGGAATTTAGGGAGGAAAGGCGTCAATAATTCTCGGCTTGGTGCAGCAGGCGAGGCCTAATGGATGTGGTCCACCGCTTCCCCCTCCTGGATCGGCATTATTCAGTAACACCAGGAGATCGACAAGGAGCACCCTGACCGTACTAGAAAGCGAGACTACCGCAGCGGCCTTTCTTGTTTGTTTATTCACTTATCGTAGTGTAAAATTCCAATTATTGTCTGCTTATCGGTGCTTTATGCGGTAGATTGCCCAAGTATGAAGCCCTGTTGAAGTAGAAAACAGCCATTTCGGGCGTGAACAGAACACGTGAGTCAAACGAGAGAAACGCAATGCCGATGAAAAGGGGATGGGCTATAATCATCGTATGTATCGATATAATGAGCAGCCAGTTGCACAAAATAAATTTTATTTCCATGATTCGCTTCGCACCTTCTTTCTGCTCTCAAATGACAAGATGCGAAGTGCTTCATGTGGCTAAAAATAGTAAGCAGACGTTCTGAAGAAGGGCGCTAATTCCTGAAACTGATTCAGAAAATAAAATTTCCTTTATACAGGTGATTGCGGATTGTTTCGGTGCATACTACTATAGTATTGATGATGGATAAAATACTGATCTACGTATGCTTGTTCCGTTTATATAATATAAATACGTTGCCCCGAGTGCTACGCGAGTTCGTTGATTACTATAAATTTATACCAGATTTTCTGCGTATTCATGAGGTTGCATGGTACAATTGGATTAGCAAATAACTTAAGCCTGATTTAATTATATTTGTCCACTGAAGTCATTAGCTTGATTTTATGCGCCAAGGGGACTGTCATTATCTTAAGAGTTCAGGAAGACGAGATAGTGAGTGAAAGAAATTTCATTGATCGTCTCAATAATTTGATTTCACTCATCATTCTAGCTTTCATTAGTCAAAGAAAAGAGGCTGGTTTACGGAGAGGGGTATGGTTCGACCTACCTGCTTCATTAACGAAAGATAGTTCAAGAAAATGGTTCAAACGGCTCTGAGCACTATGGGACTTATCATCTGAGGTCACTAGTCCCCAAGAACTTAGAACTACTTAAACCTAACTAACCTAAGGACATCACACACATCCACGGCCGAGGCAGGATTCGAACCTGCGACCATAGCGGTAGCGTGGTTCCAGACTGAAGCGACTAGAACCTCTCGGCCACAAAGGCCGCCGAAAGATAATCATATAATAATCACGGTAATGGACATTAAGCATCCTTCATCACAAACTATGGACACTCATTTCCACGAAAAAAGATCACAAAGCGGCATCAACAAATGAAACATGGGCAACAAGGTAAACATTGTAATTACACCATCCCCTGAGAACATTGGTATTTCACACTAGATAATAATGGGGTGCTACTGCAGAATTAGCTTGTATGTGCATGGTGATTAGGGATAATGATGTGAGATGGTGCTAACGGAAAGTAAACAGTCAAATTTACGACAATTACCATGTTCACATCCAGGGTTTAAGACTACTAAGGACCTGCCGGTCTGCTCAAATACTAAAATTAAATTGCCTGGATGGTGGATGGCGGGGGGGGGGGGGGGGGGGGGGGGAGGCGGGAAACGGCGAGTATCGATATATGTCTGGTTAGATTCCGAACTGATGGAAAAAACTTTAAATTTTACAAATGACGAGAAGAAATTTGTTACTCATATCAGTCCTCGTTCGGTTCGTAATATTACATACGTGGCAAACTGCGCGTACGACTACGATGCGAAGCATCGGACGAAATCTCTTAATTCCGTTAAAACCGCCCTAGGAAAACGACCGTGCTAAGGACTAAATACAATCGCTTAGTACAATGAGACATTCACTTATACATTCCAGGATGGACTTTGGTTGACTACGGTGCCACGTGGCACGATCATCAACAAAGCATCGGGACTAAGACATGAGCAAACAAATTCAAATCGCTCGACCTTTGAAGGAGAAGAGTTTCAACATTTTTCTGAAAAAGTACGTATTTGAATTTACAAATAACCTAGAACATGAAACACAAAGTTCACTAATCTTCAATTTAATCTGGCTGTAACATCAAGTCGCTTTCTTCACGTGGAGATTGATTAAATATAGCTGAAAATAAAACAACGAAAGTAACTTCTTAATTGGAGCACCGAAGAGAAAATCGAATAAAGGTACTACGTGATGAAACCACAACTCGAAACCTTCTACAGTCATCTCAAAGCAAAAACCATGTCGTAGTCATCGGACACATCTCTGACACACCCTATGTTTTCTGTTGGCACAGTGGCTACCAAATTAATGGAATGTTGGTACAGCCAATGCAGGGTGGAGCTAAGCCTCTGATCCCCGCAGAACTTTTAAAACAGGTTGATTTATGCATCCACTTATTAAGAAACATGTACGGAATTACGGAATGGTACGTGCATTAAGAAGTACCAGTTGGTGATACATAAATGTATTATGCCGGTTATCCTTTCTTCAGACACTATTCATAGCAATAAGAGAATGAAGTTCAGTGTTACTCACATATTTGAAACTCGCTTACAGGCGCCAAAAGACAGATCACATGAGACGGAATTGACAGTACCGTTTCACTGAAATTAAAATGAGTTCAAAATATATCCGGAGTATTTTCCAGAATTGTATATATTTTTGTTTCTAAAGGTGACTAATAATTTCTACGAGTTACTTTTGCTTCTTCAGTAGCAAAGTATTAGATTAACCGAATCTATTCCTCACATCTTCTCGTTAATATTCGGCAGTGTATTAAACAGTACTTCAGACTAATACGCTTTCTCTGGAGACTACATAATGCCAAAAGTTTCCTTAAACACTGAACATCAGATCGTTAATGTTTCGGATTTCTGTAGTTCTTTTCGTGCATTTGGTGCTACAGTCACCTCTGTTTCCGTTGATGCACCAGTATGAATGAAATATCTTCAAAAATGGGCACGTCTATTGGACCCCAATAAAGTTAATGCACTCGTGTATCTTCAGACTCTGTACATTCCGTTGTACGGAACAGTTGATCAAGCGATGTTGTCAGTCAACCACTACCTTATATCACTATTCTAGGGGCTAAACTAACGATCAACAAAAACCTAGCTATAAAAACTAGAATATGACATCCCGATGACGTGTATTTCATTAAGACGCGGAACATAATTTCAGTGTCAGAAGGATTAGAAAGGAATTTACTCTTTCCTTGTCTATAGAGTCAGCTTGCAACTCATCAGAAGCAACGCAAATGAATCACGGAAATTTACATTAGAATAGCCTTACGAACATTTGAACACCACTTGTCTGAACTTGAGTCCAGTGTCTTAGCCTAGGCACTCTGATACCTCGCCCCATACTGGTCTATGCGAGAAACATCGGAAAAGTTGTTAATATGTCGTCCTAGTTACTATTTAAAAACGGCAGATAGGGATGCAATTAAGGTAGCTATCATTTAGCTAACATTTTTCAGATGCATTTAAACACTGTAATTGTTAAAAATTAAAACAACCAACACAAGCTGTGTCATCTCGTTGGTACACAGGTGTTAGTGCACTAAAGCACCTGAACATTTGAAGTTATTCTGCAAGCGTCATGTTGGTTCTACAACAACCCAGTCTTCAATGTTTGGCCAAAAATATAGGTAATTATTTTAACACGATGTCGTATGGACTGCCAATTTTGCAATCGCTTAAGTAATAAAAATATATGAATTTCAGGAAGCGAGGATATTGTCTTGGTCATTTAGTGACATATACTTATTGATGCTATAAGAAATCAATAAAATGAGCAACACACCACTAGTGTTATGGCTCAGACAAAATCAGTACCAGTCCTCAACTGTGGGGCACCAGGCATGTATCAACTATACACAATGTGTCATAATTAATACCAGAAACAGGATTGGGTGAATGTATACGTTACCGGAAGCAAAAAGTTACTAGTAAACATGGGTCCACAAACAAGCCGTTCGTGAGGAAACTGGGAAAGAGTGGTTGCTAGACGCCACTGATTACAGTATGAAATATTGTCCCAGTTAGTACAAATGAATTTTAAAGTAAACTTTTCGATTAAATTCCAGTCTAATTAGCTCAAATGTCGCACATGGCACAAGGTTTGGAAATGTGGTAGATGCATGATGGGGATTCGGCACTTCTTGCCGGTAACGTAAGGCGACACGTCAACATAGTCCAAGATGAATAGGTTGATCACGGCCTGTACCCCAGTGTCCAAGATCACCTGACCTCAATTCCTCGGATGTTTAAGTTTGTAATAATTTCAAAAGTGAAGTGCACGGTCTCAATACATTTTTTTAAATTTTCTAATTACTGTCGAAATATTTTCAGAGCTACGACACCATTTTCCAGCCCTTGACAGTCCTGAGACAGTTTTCTCGTTAAATATAACGTTTAGGTGAAAAACTGAAGCAGACGTAATGCCATTTATGCCTATACAGTCCTTGAAAATGAAGCTGTAGGTACGAAATGCTTTGTACAGTAACCTATCGGGCTACTGTTAGTATCCGATCCTGGTGCGGGATGACGCTAAGTTCACAATCAGGCTCTCTGAGCACTATGAGACTTAACTTCTGAGGTCATCAGTCCCCTATAACTTAGAAGTGCGTAAACCTAGCTAACCTAAGGACACCACACACATCCATGCCCGAGGCAGGATTGAAACCTGCGACCGTAGCGGTCGCGAGGTTCCAATCTGAAGCACCTACAATCGCTCGGCCACACCGACCGGCATTCACAATTATTCACGAAAACTTTTTTGTATTCAAATCGCTGTCAAATATAGAGCCTAATTTATTCTCCTCCTTCAAAGTAATTTTGACATTATAAGCTGACATTTTACTCTTTCTGTTCTGATTTCCTCCTCATCTCTAATTTACATGGTGAATCCAAACTGTTTCGACAAAATTTAAAATGTTATTCAGGGACATTTCCTGAGCATGTCGACATACAGGTAAGAGAACCGTGAACACCGACGGCTCTTTACAGAGAAATAGCATTTATATTAATCTAGTGTCCCATTTACCTTTACGTTTTGCATTGAAAATATCTACAAGAAATAAAAATATCGACAGTATGTGCTGTGTGTCAGGTTTTGAGCCAAACTTGTTTCATTCACTCAAACTACTTGCTGTTGATAACGGTAATGCCTACTTTACTCTTCGCTCTCAAGTATGCATTCTGTACTGTTCGGTTTTGTCTATGTTTGTTTCCCCATTGCACAGTGTGCGTTAACAGTGATGTATATCAGTATTGATAAGTTTACTGATGAAGGGTTGGCCGATTCGAACATCGTGTATTCAACCGCTGAATGCAAAATGCAGTGAAAGAGCCGCAGAACGGTGCTACGGTGAGCTGCTCTCACAGTGACGGCAACACCATGGCACTACGTTTACACCAGTACATACGAAGCTAAAAGAAACTCTGTATTTTGTGACGTACGTTTTGTTGAATCCATGTCAAAATCTTTTTCACTGTTGTGTAGGTAACTTCACACAAACTTAGGTAAGTGGTATATAAAGCCTGATGAACATAATTACATCATTACTCTGTACTATCCAGTGGGTCGACGTATGCTTTATGCCTAAATATTGATAAATTATCGATGAGTAACCACCGTATATTAGCTGTGGATTTCGAATTTACCCTGTATATCTTACTTCCAACTGTACTGAATCTACTAGAAAACTGATTACTGAATTGTTACACAAATTCTTCGTGTTTACAAGATGCACATTTCAGTGTAGGCGGCTAGTGGGATTCTTTATTAAAACGATCAAAGCTTCTATTTGTTTCTCTATCTCACACACGTTACACATGATTATAGGATATGAAACTACAGACATGCCCTAGTTACTGCTGGGAAATACCGCTAACGTGTAAGCAGTAGCAACAGCCTATTTTCCTACATTTCAAATATGGCTCGGATTGTTGTTTTCTGAATTATTATAACATTCAGACAGCATTTTCAGTCAGTATTCTCATAAAATAAGTGTTATTTTTACGTAACACAAGCTTAAATTTCATTATTTGGTCACGTGAACGAAAACGCTGTGTTATTGGCTAAAGCTCTGGTGATGTCACAGGCAAGGATGCAGACGCTATACGTGTGTTACAGGGTGTGTTAGAAGGGTTACGAGTGTTTTTCCGTACTCTTTCTGCAAACAGTTCAGTTATTTAGTGACGGAAAACGCATTTACACTTTTAAACAACAATGCAAGGAAATTTTATGAAGGCTGATAGTGAAAATCTTTCGAAAGTTGCTACTTTTATGGATTCTCCGGTCTTCAAAACAACCCAAATATTTATGTTCCGGAAATAAGGAAAGTGAAAACTGGATTCCATGCAGAGTGGGACGTAAGTACTGTGACACAGAAATAAGTCGCAGAATTGCCTTGAATCTGAGAGAATCTGGAACTGGATTGTTTGCTCGGACATGCTGAAAATCAGCGCGGGATTAGCCGAGCGGTCTCAGGCACTGCAGTCATGGACTGCAATGCCTCCCGGGGGAGGTTCGATTCCTCCCTCAGGCATGGGTGTGTCTGCTTGTCCTTATTATAATTTAGGTTAAGTAGTGTGTAAGCTTAGGGACTGATGACCTTAGCAGTAAAGCCTCATAAGATTACCAAAAAAAAGAGAGGACATGCTGAAAAGACTTTCCACGGTAACATGTGGACGGCTGCGCAATAAAACACAGTGGAAATTTTTATATTCAAGAGATAATTCTTCTCAGTGTTAATGGCTGTGGTTCCTGCCAGAACTATTACTATTTTCCAGGTACCTCTCTTCTAAATTTTCAATCAGACAGCTTAATAACACTCGCGGTGAATTACAGGTGATCATCATATTTGCCTTCAAATGTTTTACGCAATTTTTCTATTCCTCCTGGTGTCTGATTTAAACCAAGAGAAAATTATGTCTATAAAATATGCATATGACGCAGCAGAACCTTAAGGTATCTCTTCTACTGCATACTTAACTGCTGCTGAACAACTATTATTTAAAGGTGCTGAAGTAGGACCAACTTTTATTGTATCGTAATTACTGATCTTATACTAATCCTCGTAGGTTCCAAGCACTGTTCAATTTTTCTCTTTTTCATAATCATACAGCTTTACAACAGGCTGAATGGAGACAGTTGGAAATGCCAAATTATTGTTTTCAGCGACGTGTTAGGGGAAAAATAACGTTTCCAGAAACAAAAACAATATGAGCTGAGTTTGAAGCAACAACGATTTATAGGATAGTAATAGACAAAAGTGACCAACAGTACTGGTAGAGCAGCATTACAAGGACGCTCTAGTTCCTGTATTTCGCGCAGTAACTAACATACACTACTGGTCATTAAAATTGCTACACCACGAAGATGACGTGCTACGGATGCCAAATTTAACCGACAGGAAGAAGATGCTGTCATATGTAAATGATTAGCTTCTCATAGAATTCACACAAGGTTGACGCCGCTGGCGACACCTACAAAGTGCTGACATGAGGAAAGTTTCCAAACAATTTCTCATACACAAACAGCAGCTGACCGGCGTTGCCTGGTGAAACGTTGTTGTGATGCCTCGTGTAAGGAGGAGAAATGCGTACCATCACGTTTCCGACTTTATAAAGGTCGGATTGTAGCCTATCACGATTGCGGTTTATCGT
This sequence comes from Schistocerca gregaria, assembly GCF_023897955.1. NCBI lineage: Eukaryota > Metazoa > Arthropoda > Insecta > Orthoptera > Acrididae > Schistocerca > Schistocerca gregaria. The sequence continues at coordinate 542,637,671 of NC_064921.1, forward strand.
ATCGCGACATTGTTGCTCCCGTTCGTTGAGATCCAAATAACTGTTACAAGAATATGGAATCGGTGGGTTCAGGAGGGTAATACGGAACGCAGTGCTGGATCCCAACGGCCTCGTATCACTGGCAGTCGAAACGACAGGCATCTTATCCGCATGGCAGTAACGGATCGCGCAGCCATGTCTCGATCCTGAGTCAACAGATGGGAACGTTTGCAAGACAACAACCATCTGCACGAACAGTTCGACGACGTTTGCAGCAACATGCAGGTTCTGTTTACAGCATCATGATGGTCACATACATGTTTGGCGACATCGCGGTGAACGCACAATGGAAGCGAGTATTCGTCATCGCCATAGTGCCGTATCACCCGGCGTGATGGTATGGGATGCCATTGGTTACACGTCTCGGTCACCTCTTGTTCGCATTGACGGCACATTGAACAGTTGACGTTACATTTCAGATGTGTTACGACCCGTGGTTCTACCCTTCATTCGATCCCTGCGAAACCCTACATTTCAGCAGGATAATGCAGACCGCATGTTGCAGGTCCTGTACGGGCCTTTCTGGATACAGAAAATGTTCGACTGCTGCCCTGCCCAGCACATTCTTCAGATTTCTCACCAATTGAGAGCTGTAACTGTACACACCATCTAAGCTCTGTTTGACTCAATGCCCAGGCGTATAAAGGCCGTTATTACGGACAGAGGTGGTTGTTCTGGGTACTAATTTCTTAGGATCTATGCACCCGAATTGCGTGAAAATGTAGCCACATGTCAGTTCTAGTATAATATATTTGTCCAATTAATACCCGTTTATCATCTGCATTTCTTCTTAGTGTAGCAACTTTAATGGCCAGTGTTGTACATCAAGGAGCCGTTCCACGGAGAACTGAAACCACATGTGCACATACGAAATCGCACGGTAACACAGAACATTCAACTGCCGCTGTCCTACTCAACTGTTAACAGTATAGATGCGCCAAGAAAGCTATGAGGCGGGCGAATTACAACGCTTAGCAACGGCGGACTGCAAGGAGCAGGTATGACATTGAGGTGCCTACTTTCATGATGCCCACTCTGGTGGAAAGCGTTGGGTGCTCTTTAAGACTGTTCGCAGATGATACGATTGTCTATAACGAAGGAGCAACGCCAGATGACAATATCGGTTTGCAGAAGGACCTTCAGAGGACTGATGAAAGGTGCCGGCTCTGGCATTTGACCCTGAATGTAAATAAATACAACGTATTGCACATACAAATCCAATACTGTATGACAAGTTTCTGGAAACAATACTTGCCGTAAAATATCTAGCAGTGAGCATCCAGGGCTACCTTAAGTGAAATGACTTCTTAAAACAAATAGTAGGAAAAGCAGACGACAGACTGAGTTTCGTAGGAAGAATCTTATGGATATGTAACGCTTCCACGAACGAAGAGACTTACAAGGTGTTTGTTAGACCGACCGATTGTAGAGTATTGTTCATCAATCAGGAATTCTTACCAGGTAGGACTGTCCGCCCCCGGTACCTGATTGGTCAGCGCGACAAAATGTCAATCCTAAGGCCCCGGATTCGATTCCCGGCTGGATCAGAGATCCAGGGACTGGGTGTTGTGTTGTCCTTATTATCATCATTTCATTCCCATCGACGCGCAAGTCACCGAAGTGGCGTCAAATCGAAAGACTTGCACTCGGCCAACGGTCTACCAGACGAGAGGCCCTAATCACACGACATTTACATTTATTTACCAGGTAGGATTGATGGAAGAGAAACAGAACAACCGACGAAGAGCGGCCCGTTTCGTACAGGGGATCGTTTAGCGAGAGCGTTACAGAGATGCTAAACAAACTCCAGTGGCAGAAGTTACAAGAGAGGCGTTGCGCATCACGGATAGCTTTAGTATTGAAATTTCGAGAGACATTTTTCGGGGAACAGTCGGACAACAAATTACTTCTTCCCACTTACCTCCTATGAAGTGGCTACGACGAGAAAACTCAAGAAATTAGAACGAATACAGAGACTTACGATGATAATTCTTTTCATGCGCCATTCGTGAGTGGATGAGGCAAAGGGGCACCAGGAGTATCCTCCGCCAGGCACCCTCAAGTGACTTGAGGAGTAGTGAAGTAGATGAAGAAGTAACTCCTTCACGTCCGATAGCAAATAATGGACTCCCTACAACATTCTGTCTCATCAATATCCTGTGTCATCCCGCACCATTGCACGGAAACCTACAGCAACCGGACTATGTAATTATTGTCGCACGCCTAGGTTAACACCACAACACAAATGTCTGCATTTGGAGTGGATCTGCGACCAGATACTAAGGACTTGTGATAAATGGCGAAGCATTGGATTCAGAGCGGTTCTGCACTACCCCACATGAGCAATATCGATGAGTAAAGCTGCGACTTGGGGAGAAATCCCATTCTTCCAATCTTTTAAAGAGGCACAGCGGTGTTACTCTAGATTTCATGGTACGCATGTGACGTCGCATCACCGACGTTAGTAATTGAGGGTACCCTGACGGCATAACGGTATATCATGGACATCCTGCGTCCTCATGTGTTACCTCTCACGTGACACTCTCGCTGTGCCATTACTCAATAGAATAAAGCTCGTCAACGCGTGGCACATGCCTCTATGGACTGTCGGCGTGATGATGAGGTACTCCAGCTGGCAGTAAGACCAGATCTACCCCAACCAGAGCATGTATAGGGGCAGATCGAACAACTCTGCCCCAGTGCCAGTACGCAGGATATCAAGGAACAACTACGACAGTGGTGAGCCACCTTGTCTCAAGAGAGTATGCGACACCATTATGGTACCTTCACCAACTAAATCAGTGCATGCATATACACTGAAGATCCAAATAAACTGGTACACCTGACTAATATCGTGTAGGGTCACCGTGAGCACGCAGAAGCGCCGCAACACTGCTTGGGATGGAATCGACTAATGTCTGAAGTAGTGCTGGAGGGAGGGAATTGACAGCATGAATCCTGCAGGGCTGTTCATAAATCTGAAAGAGTACGATGGGGTGGAGAACGCTTCTGAACAGCGCGTTGCAAGGCATCCTAGATATGCTCAATAATTTTCATGTCTGGGGCGTTTGGTGGCCAACGGAAGAGTTTAAATTCAGAAGAGTGTTCCTGGAGCCACTCTGCAGAAATTCTGGACTTGTGGTGTGTCGCATTGTCCTGCTGGAATTGCCCAAGTCCGTTGCAATGCACAATCGACAAGAATGGATGCGGGTGATGAGACAGGATGCTTACGTACGTGTTACTTGTCAGAGTCGTATCTAGACGCATCAGGGGTCCCATGTCACTCCAACTGCACACAACCCATACTATTACAGGGCCTACACCAGCTTCAACAGTCCCCTGTTGACATGGACGGTGCATGGTTGAAATGGCTCTGAGCGCTATGGGACTTAACTTCTCAGGTCATCAGTCCCCTAGAACTTAGAACTAATTAAACCTAACTCACCTAAGGACATCACACACATTCATGCCCGAGGCAGGATTCGAACCTGCGACCGTAGCGGTCGCGCACACGGTGCTTGGATTCATAAGGTTATCTCCATACCCGTACACGTCCATCCGCTTTATGCAATTTAGATACGAGACTCGCCCGACCACGCAACATGTTTCCAGCCATCAACAGTTTAATGTCTGTGTTGACGGACCCACGCGATGCGTGAAGCTTTGTGTCGTGCAGGCATCAAGGGTACACGAAGAAATGTGTGTGAAATCTTATGAGACTTAACTGCTAAGGCCATCAGTCCCTAAGCTTACACACTTCTTAACCTAAATTATACTAAGGACAAACGCACACACCCATGCCCGAGGGAGGACTCGAACCTCCGCCGGGACCCGCCGCATAGTCCATGACTGCAGCATCTAGACCGCTCGGCTTATCCTGCCCGGCAGGGGTACACGAATGATCTTCGGCTCCGATAGCCCATGTAGATGACGTTTTTTCAAATGGTTCTCACGCTAACACTTATTAATGGCCCAACATTGAAATCCGCAGAAATTTGCGAAAGGCTTGCACTTCTGTCACATTGAACGATTCTCTTCAGTCGCGGCGATGTCTGGGATTTGATGTTTTACCGAATTCATGATATTCACGGTACAGTAGTGAAATGGTCGTACGGAAAATCCCCATGTCATCACTATCTCGGAGATGCTGTGTCCTATCGCTCGTGCGCAGACTATTACACTACGTTCAAACTCACTTAAATCTTGATAACCTGCCATTGTAGCAGCAGTAGCCGATCTAACAACTGCGCCAGACACTTGTTGTCTTATACTCTCGTTGCCGATGGCAGCGTCGCATTCTGCCGGTATACTTATCTTTGGATTTGAATAAGCATGTCTATACCAATTGTTTTGTCGCTTCAGTGTAGATCAGAGGGGATACAGCGTCATAGTAGTAAGTGACTCATACCGCCAACTAACTTGTATATCTGTCTCGGTTTTGTAATAACTGACATAACATAACGTACTTCTCAACTCGTGGAGTTCCATTTCGTTTTCTGCTCCACCCCTGGATGCTTTACTTTGTACGTCAGGCTGGGTAGTATTGTTAGCAATGGACTTTTGCAGAGGTGGAATCTCTCTGCTTGAAGATCTTAAATCATGGGCTCCATAACGGTGTTCCATTCGGAAACATGAATTTTTCTCCGTTTTTTCATTCGTACGAGAAGCACATCTGTGACAGCTTCATAGTGCAATGGAATTAATACACTCCCGACTGCACTGAGCAGTTTCACCGGAATGTCCAGAGATTTCTAAGGGAACTACGAGTATTACGTCGTTTACAATCTACAGGAAGATTGAAATCAAATTTCCAAACTATGTAATGCTATTGTTCTGCAAGTGATATCGTTTGAGAGTCGCAGTTTCGCATAAAGTAGTGTGTAGAGCAATCGTAATATGAAACACAAGAATTGTTTTTACGGTTACAATTTGCGTTTTAGCTGCACCGTACTGCCCGTCCGTAGCTGTCAAGCATGTTGCGGGAGACGCGAACACTAAAACCACAGCAACAGGAGGCGTTATGAAAGACTGGGAATTTAATTAAATTCCTCACGTGTCCAGAAAAATGATCCCCACACTCCATGTTCCGAGTTATAAGTAAGCGAATAAAAATCGCACCCTAGTGTAAAAATACAAAAATGTTTGAAAACCTAATACTGAGTAACGAACATATTTTAAAAAGTAATTCAAAATAACGTTTGTACAACACAACCCAATTACATACGTAGGTATATTAAGAGCCATACTTAAATTTGCCGCAGCTTGTGTTAAGTTGTCCGCAGAAACATGCGTTTAGGTCTAGAGTAGCAATTTCTTATGGGCGGCAATAAACTGAAGCAAAAGAAAGAAAGAAAAATGATAGACATGACGTTCTAGGACACATACCTGAAAATTATATACGTACGGACTTAAAGTCACTTCAGTACACTGATGTGATTTGTGATGCAGGTGTTACTCTGGTGTAAACCAGCCTTACTTTTGGCAACCCATGTAGCAAAATTACGTCATTGTGAATCACTGCAACTCATCTATGTCTATATTAACGATTATATTCTGCAAGTCACCATTGCGGTATGGTTGTTAGCTTTTCTTGTTCCATGATTTGCGGCAAGGATGACTCAATAAATCTCTGTATAAGCCATACTTTCTCTAATTTTAACTTCATGGACATTAAGCCACTGGAGTTGGTTGTGCATATCTGTGATACGTCTCAAACACCGTGATGGGATAATAATAGCTCCATTCTGCTATTTACACACAAAATATTTATTTATGGTATGCGCCAACTGCATTCCCGTACATCAAGGGTTGATACACTGCAGGTCTCCTTGCATTTCGCTACCCTGTCCATCAGGTCTTACACATAAAGATTGCGAACAATAATGGCCCTGTCACATTCCCTTGGGGTACTCCTGCCGATCTCTGTGGGTTAATAACAACGAACAGAGTTCTGCTTCCTATGAGATCATAAATCTATTTACACATATAGTTACTCTTAACTCGTACTTTATTGACTATACGAGAGGACAAAATTGTGTTAAACACCTTCCAGAAACCAAGGAACAACTCATCAGCTGTGTACTGCAATATGTCTCCTGCCGTATCTTGAGAATGAACAATTCGAATCCAGTTATCTGCGAAGGAGGTTTGTGGTCTCCAAACTACGGCATTTAGACGACAGATTTATAGGCCAATTCTTATAAGCAAGTGTGGTTACCCGTCTTGGAAGTGATTTGTACCTTTTTCAGATCGGTTATAGCGCTTCATTCCTCTAGCGCTCTGCGATAAACTGCTGCCATAAGAAGAGCAAATTTTTCGTATAAGCTGTACAGATCGTTCGGGTTTTCCACATCCTCGTTTGAGTGTCTGTAGCTGATTTTGTATTCCACGGTTACGTATCAAAAAATATGTCGTTCATGCGAAGATTGAAAACATCAACCAGAGTATAATCTTTCTCAGTGAATCTGCTCTCTTAGACGAAGTATTCAGCCAGCTCTGCCATCTTGTGTTTCAGCCACATTGTGATCCCTGGTAGACCGGAAGTATTAGTTCTTTTTTTTTTTTTTTGAGGTCGGCAGGTATAATTCTGCTTCCGAATTCATTAAGAAGTTTTATATCGTACAACTTTTGTTTAATCAATAAAATTTTTGATTTCGTTCAAAAGTGTGTTCCTCGTGGATCTGTCTCCGTTGTCTGCGTACGAATTTGGCGGACGCGGGGTTTATTAGCTATGGATTAGTGTGCAGCGACAGCCCTATGCAACCCTAAGATGTGAGCATGGTTCAGCGACCCCTGTGAGGCGATGCAGTGATACGCTTTGTTTCACGAGGGAACGTGGATCTTGATTTATCGATCGGTTCATGAAGGTGATGGAAACCTCTATAAAAAAAAATCAAAAGTCCTGATGTGCCCTACATGCTAATGGGGAGGATAGTTTCTGAGTCCAAACAGTCACTATCCGGAAACCTCTAGGGGACACTGCACTTCTCTGTTCTATAAGGATTTCCCAGGCAAATGTGGCTCCTTCTCGATGGACAACTATTTCCCTAGTTGCTCTTGGGAGGCAGCAAGGAACCTAAGATATCAAATTAAAATGCTCCTTATGGGTCTGGTGATCCGTTTGATAGTACGTATGCCCAATGTATAAAGAGAAGTCATGAGTTCAACACTTTGAAAACACATAAACTATAATAATACGTCTAATGGGCCGGGTGATCCGTCTGATAGTACGTATGCCCAACCTATTAAGAGAAGTCATGAGTTCAACACTTTGAACACACATAAACTATAAAGAAACGTGACCATTGGTCAGCTGCCAGAGTGTGTTTATGATTATAAACCGAATAGACGTTACGCTAGAAAAGTTGTCACCTTTCCATACAGGGAGTCCCAGGAGGAGTGGTCAATATTCATGGCAATGACGGTATGAGACTACGATTGAGACTTAAACATATACCTATGATACTAACGAGGTATGACCTTGGTGGCCATAAGATCATGTGGCAAGGAAAAACTAAATCGGATGCTCCTGAACAATTGAACTTCAACAAGATTGGCCCAATAAAACCTAAAATATGGGTGGCATAGCTCATTTAGAAATAATGAGGAAGGGTTTCGTCTAATATCGAATGAAACTATAGGTCACAATAAAGTCCTGTTTATTTTTAAAATGCATGGACCTCCCTCAAAACAATGAACAGACAGTAAAAATAATTATTAATTGCACAATAATTAAAATGGATTATCAAAAAATACACAACAATAACTTAGCACAGGGGAGAGGGTGGAATTAGAAAGAAGATTCTTATAAAGGCATACAATTTGCTACGCCCACATGAGCCACCAATAATTGCTGCATTGGTTAACAGATTAAAAGAATGACCCAGAAAAGCGTATATGAGCACCATTACTCTTGCCTAAGCGTATGTTGAGTTCAGCTAACTGAGTGCGTGAATTAATTCAGAAAAGCATGACCCTAACTCGAAACAAATAACTTCATATCTGCCTCGTCACGTCATGCGCAAATTCTGCACCTGTTTACCGTCATTTTAAAACGCAAATGCAGAGAATTTCTGCAGTAGTACCTGCGTGTTGCAAGTTCGGCCCCAGCACACGTGATAGGCTCTGAGACGGTGTCAAAACGACCATCAGCCAAAATGTTGACTACTGAAAATACAGACGCAGACCTAGTTTCTCTCTTTGGAATTCTAAAACGATGTGCTTCCGCTCTAGAGCTCTAAGACAAAGTGTTCCCTTTCAGAAGCTCTAAGACCAAGAGTTCATTTATTATACACTCCTCCTCAAAATTTTTTTGGTACTTTTAGCACCGGATTCTCGTTAGTCAATCTCAGTGGCTCCTCCGAGTTTCGTCCAATCAAAATTTTTTAAAATCCTCCCTCCCTCTTCTTAAAGAATCTGCTGTGATTAACCTGTAATATGCATTTCACTCTTACAGCGGAGGCAGAAAGCCAAAATTCTCTCCCACTATGAGTTTAGATTCACATTTCTACCGATGATAGCGGCTGCACATACGCACCTGTGAGTTTTCCTGCTCTCTACAAAAACAGTGTTGGTGAGCCAGACCTGAGCTCGCTTACAAGACTTACGCACCACTTACTGCTGACCTCCTTTGAGTCCAGCAGGTTTTTCTTGCTTTGTGCCACATGCTTTCCTATTTCCTTGCGCACGCTACCTCTTTTAGAAAGTGTTCTTCACGTTGCAGCTCACAATTCAACTTCACAACTTGCCGAGTTGGACCTACTCCCTCCTGCTGTGGCCGACCTCAGAGTGCTGTACCCTCCCCAATGGTCGACTGTCACCCAGTGTATACCTGCTAGCGACTCTGCCTTTCAGCGAAAGTACTGTTTTAAAACCCGTTTGGGATCCTACACCTGCACAAACTTTTCACCAGCATACACGAAAGAAATCAGTATGTACTAGCTATTTTCACAATCGTTGGTATTTATTTCAGTTACTTGCATGTTTACTAGCTTCGCTTGTAATTTGAGTTAATTTAGTAGTCTAATTTGAGTATTGCATTATTAATCATGCAGCGGAGTAATTTTTATAAAACTATGACAACAGGGACAGTCATTTGAAGCAAAAAAATCTAATAAACATAGCCTCTAAATTACGTTCCTCGAAAGGTATGAGCACTTTTTCATCTTCGCTATTCTGAAACACATTTCTTCTACGGAAAGAAGTACTCACAGCTATTAACATACGCATTTTAGAGCCCATGTTTACTGGACCTTTTTGCTTAGAATTATCATTTCTGTCTTGTCCCTCAATATTGATCACTTTTCATGGGACACCCTGTATACAAAATGCTTTGCGTCGGATAGCTGAGACGCTCATGGGACTCTGCAAGAGAAACCTGCTGTCAAACAGCAGTGCTGCAAAATGCGAAACTACTTGATGAGTCTTCACCCGTGATGGAGTAGCACAATACCCTAAATCTTAATAAAGATGCCAAAAGCAGCTTCCACTCCGTCCTATTTCCCTCCAGTTCACAAGTGAAGGTGGGTGGCAGCAGAAAGTGGGGATTGGTGGGGGCAACTTTCGACGGTTTCGAGCGTCCTCTGGTGTGGTATTGTGGACTGGAGCAGTCGGTCTTCACACTTCGAGGAGAACGTACACACATGCAGTAGGAAAAAGTGGGGTGTGGGGGTCGGCGGAAAGTATGGGTGGAGAGGGGGAGGCGGAGTGTGGAAGACAGTAAAACACTCTCAAAAATAAATAAAATGAGTAAATAAAGACACTACGTTACATCCTTCCACTCCGGTAGCTCAGCTCAGACGGCGTCTTTTTCCTGCCAGTTCACATGGAGCACTACAGATGTAGTATATAGGCCAGGGCCGTACAACGCTGCACAGTGTGCAGACGTGCGGAAGAGCTGCACATGTGCGCACCTGTGCGACAGCAACATCTGTTATTAGAATGTGTCCTAAATGAACGGCGGCGGCTCCACTTCCCTGTTTATGTGGTTCAAGCAAGAGCGCAGCATACCAAGTCTCGTTTACCACTGGTGACCGTAACCTTAACAGAGAAGTACTGAGAAATGGCAGGTACTGTGAAAAAGCAAAGGACGGGAGATCTAGGTTGTCAGTCGTTAAAAAATTTTCAATTGAAAGACACCACAATACAATCACAAAGACGAGTGTAGTTTGTTCAACAGTGAAGAACGGCAAGCAAAATTAATTGTCCTTAAGGAAATGGATGAGACACATCAAATCGATTTCACTGTACGTCAAAGTAACTAATACTTCATGAACTCTTAGTTTCTTGTGTTACATTTATGTCTGTTTTACTGTACGCTGTACAATGTACTGTTTTCAATTTTCCATAATGACAACCACACTAAATCTTCACTGCGAGCAAGTTTTAAAATCGCATTAAGCGTTGTACAATTTGGGAAACCCTTTTCCGAAGGGGTGTCTGATTAATGCTGCCGAATTTGTGTGTCCCACGAACGTTAGCAGGTTTCAAGAAATCAGTCTATCCAAACAAACAGTGACAAGACGTATCAGTGCTATGGCCCGGTGATGTGCACAGGTTAAAGACTTTGTTGTTTTCTCTGTTGCGCTCGATGAAGCAACAGATCTTACAGATACAGCCCAGACTGTGATATACATTCGAGGTGTCGATAACGCACTTTGTGTAACAGAGGACGTTTTGGACTTAGTACCTTTGAAAGGGACTACTACAGGTGTGGACTTACTCAAAGCTGTCGAGCAAGCGATTGCTGGTGTCGTAATGAACTGGAATCGGTCAGTCTCAGTAACCACATATGGAGCACCATCAATGCAGGGCCATCAGAGAGGACTCATAGCACGGATGCGCAAAAAGCTAGGGCGCACAGACGTGACGTTGTATGGAATCCACTGCATTCTGCATCGAGAAGCACTTTATGCAAAATCAGTAACGTTAGAACACGTCATGCACATTGTTGTGCGTAATGTAAACTATCTCAAGACACATGGGCTTATGCATCGCCAGTTTTGGCGGCTCTTGGAGGAATTAGGAGCGGAGTATGGCGACATACCTTACTATACCGAAGTACGCTGGCTCAGTCGAGGTAAAATGCTGAAAATATTTTTTAATTTACGTTTGGTCATAGTAACATTCTTAAATGAGAAGGGAAAAAGTGAACCTATGTTGGAAGACTCTTGTTGGATATCAGACCTTGCATTTCTCGTGGACATTACATCTCACATGAACAGCCTGAGCGACTGTTTGCAGAGACCCTCCAAAAGATTTCTCGAAGACACATACCCCGAGGGTGCAGAGAGCATTTCATCCCAGGTCTCTCTGACGAATCAAATAACATCGTGAGGGAGTACGAAATGCTTTACGAACAGGACCCCTTTAGTGAAGAAGTAGTCCAATGTGGAGAAACACTAATGGAAATGATTAGTGAATCAAGACAAAGGAAATGGGTCGAAACTCTGGAAAGAATGGATATGACCCATAGTAGCAAAGTCGCTTGGAACTTAATAAAAAAAACTTAATTGTGACTTTGGAACAGCTAAACAATGCTCTTCAGTAACACCCAATCAAATTGTCCATCAGCTCCTACTAAATGGAAAACCCAACAAGAAACGTCAGAAAATAAAAATCAGCAGAATTCAGAGTCAAGAGTCAAGCATGTTCGAAATACAATTTACCATGAAAGATCTTAATCATGGAATGAACTCAATGAAAAACGGGAAAGCAGCGGGAGTCGACGATATATGCGTGGAACAGATCAAACAGCTCGGACCTAGTGCCAAGCATTTGATCCTGCAGCTCTTTAATCATTGCTTAAAAACGTGTAAGATCCCAAAGATGTGGAGGAAATCAAAGGCAGTGGCGCTACTAAAACCTGGGAAAGACGCATTTCAACCGGAGAACTACCACCCAACGGCACTCCTGTGCCATCTGTACAAACTGTACGAACGAATAATCATAAACCGCATAGCAAATATCGCAGACGAAAAGCTCATTCCCCAACACACTGGACTCAGACCCGGAAAATCATGCATCAATCAAATCCTAGCACTCACAGAACACATAGAGGAAGGGTTTGAAAACAAACAAATAACAGCTGTAGCATTGGTGGACTTAAGTTCTGCATACGACACCGTCAACGACAGAAAGCTCATGTAAAAACTGTACTGTACATTCAAGGAACATTAGTTCACAAAAATCATTGAATCTCTGCTGCAAATCAGACAGTTCTATGTAATGCTGCACCGAAAAAAAAAACGCCGATGGCGTCGACAAAAGAACGGTCTCGCCCAGGGCAGTGTGCTGCCCCCCCCCCCCCCCACCCCCCCCCCCACCCCTACTGTTTACCCTATACACCAATGACCAACCAACACCGGAACGTACGACCCATTTCTTGTATGCCAATGATCTGGCCATTACAGCGCAAGGAAATAGCTTCGAGGAAGTAGAAGGGAAATTAGAAAGCTCGCTACACGTAATGTCTGAATACTATAGAGAGAACTCCCTCAAACCAAATACATCTAAGACACAGGTTAGCGCTTTCCACCTCCGCACAAAACAGGCAAGCAGGAAGCTGAACGTCACCTGCAATGGCAACAAACTGGACCATACGGACAAACCAACATACCTTGGTGTCGTGTTGGATAGATCACTGACGTACAGATATCACTCTGAAAAAACCTGCCAAAAAGTTGCTGCCAGGTACAATATTTTAAGAAAACTGACGAATAGTAAATGGGGAGTTAGTCCGACTATATTACGAACAACTGCTCAATCACTTTGCTTCTCCACGGCAGAATATGGATGCCATGTATCGTCTCGATCCACACATGCCAAGAAAGTCACTACAGTCCTTAATGAAACATGCAGGCTAACCAAAGGATGCATGAAACCCACTCCACTTGGGAAAATATACAAAGCAGCTGGATTCTCATCTCCTGAATCCCGAAGAATTGCGTACGAACATACAGAAAAATATAAACAGATTTTCGACGAGCGCCACCCGCTGCATAGTTCTTCATGTGGACGTAGCAGACTTAAATCCCGCAAGAGATTTCTCACTAGTGAATTGAACGATCCTCCGAAGGACTACCCTGCCTCACGAGAAATACCCAGCGGCAGTACATCAAGCTGGAAGATTTGGAGAACACTGAACCGCATCAGAACAGGCGTAGCACCAGTTAAAGCAAACCTAGTCAAATAGGGCTTCAAGGACGATGGAGACAACAAATGCGACTGTGGTGAAGTTCAGGATATGGAACACCTTCTACAGTGTTCATCTGCCCCACAAGGTGTACTCTTGACGAACTATGGCTTGAGAAGAGAGAAACATTGGACTTGGCCCGACATTGGGCTGAAAGGCTTCGAAACAAATCTCCGGACACGAAAAAGTAAAGTAAAGTAAGTCTGTTTGCAAGGTGAAAATAATTTAATTTCCGGCATGTTGGAAAAAGTAAATGCTTTTGAAAGGAAGCTTGCGCTTCGGGAGAGCCAGCTATTGACATAAAACACTGCACATTTCCCGACTCATGGACTGGTCCATGAAAGTCCTGGATTTCAAGAGTACATGTCAATAATTGTAAAAATTAAGGAATAATTTCGAGCACGATTTGCAGATGTTACGAGTTTTTTTTTCCTGCAATTTGCCTCTTTGCTCGACCGTTCTCGTCGTCAGTTGAAGATGCTCCGAATGATCGACAGATGGAACTGATCGACCTACAGTGTAATACAAGACTGAAGGACAAGTTCTTTGCAGTGCGTAGTACAAGAGAATTTTCCACCACAAGAATTTCCACGCCTGCACAGAGAAGCCGCGAGAGTTATGTTCATAATAGGGTCGACATATGTTTGTGAACGATTTTTCTCGGTGATGAAGACGAATAAATCAAGGTTTTGATCAAGCATAAGTGGTGAAAATCTTAGCAATTGCTTGCGTTTGTCAATGAGCCGTGCTTTTGTGCCCGATATTAACTATATCATTTCTCATGACCAGTGATAAACGTGTTTGGATATGTTCCTTTCATAATTAAAAATTGTTTACTAACTGTGCGTTATTGCCTCATTCTGCTCCATGTTACATTATTATCAGGAAAATTTGTCATTAAACAGATTGTTCCAATGTATACTTACATTTACGTTTTTTTTTTAATGTGTGAAGGGCTACGCTCATCTGAAGTCGATAAATCAGAACAATCATCTAATTGTCGGTTATTGTGCAGATTTCAGACGGAATAATGGTATTGAAATAACAGGTGATCGTTGAGAGGTCTGGGGTTATCATTCTGTTCAGAGGATAGTGAGACAGAAATTATGTGGTTGTAACTGAGGGCACCGAGAATTAGTTATAGGAAACTTTGCATTAGTATAACGTTATTTGAAATTATGAATAGGGTTCGTTGGAAGTCGCTAAGTGCTCTCTTTCTTAAACACTAGATCAAGAACATTACGCGTATTTACGTGCCGTCAGTCAAGCTGCCTTAGTAAAAACCCACGGTTGTTAACTGTATTATTTATCTTACTGGGTTAAACTGTTAACATAAAAGTAGACGTCTCATTGAATAAACTGTGGCAGTATTTTAAATGTTTAATACCCGAAATACCTTGCCATGGCTGGCTTGCGAGCTGTGGAAAGAGCACTAGAATGCGCCGGAACAGAGTATCCCAGCAAGTGGATAAAGCGACATCTGTGCGTAGAAACATGCACTACATGCACACTGACGGCTGCGGCGTGCACGCTGTGACCCGGAAGTTGCACATGTGCAGGAGCACCGCACGCGTGCAGAATTTCTGGCCGACCCGGGAGTAGACAGTAAGTTGAGAATATGGGTCTCGCGGGGAGCGTGCCAGAGATAAGTTCCAGCAGTCGCATTGTCCTCTGCGTCCTCGGTGGCTCAGACGGTTAGAGCGTCTGACATGTAAGCAGGAAATCCCAGGTTCGACTGCAGACAGCTCTGGAAAACGTTGAAGAGCATGCATTGCCATCAATGGTGGTCCCACACCCCATTCAGAACGATTTCCCTATGTCCAGGGGCCCATCATAAAAGGTGGTGACTTCAGTGTAATTACTTTCTTTGAACAGAAGTGTCACTTTCATTAGTGTCTTAACGAATCTCTTCCGGTTACTCTCTGTATTATATTGTTGTTGTTGTTGTGGTCTTCAGTCCTGCGACTGGTTTGATGCAGCTCTCCATGCTACTCTATCCTGTCCAAGCTTCTTCATCTTCCAGTAACTACTGCAACCTACAGCCTTCTGAATCTGCTTAGTGCATTCATCTCTCGGTCTCCCTCTACGATTTTTACCCTCCACGATGCCCTCCAATACTAAATAGGTAATCCTTTGATGTCTCAGAATATGTCCAACCGACCAATACCTTCTTCTAGTCAAGTTGTGCCACAAACTTCTTTTCTCTCCAATTCTATTCAATACCTCCTCATTAGTTATGTGATTTATCCATCTAATCTTCAGCATTCTTCTGTAGCACCTCATTTCAAAAGCTTCTATTCTCTTCTTGTCCAAACTATTTATCGTCCATGTTTCACTTCCATACATGGCTACACTCCATACAAATACTTTCAGAAACGACTTCCTCACACTTAAATCTATACTCGATGTTAAAAAATTTGTCTTCTCCAGAAACGCTTTCCTTGTCATTGCCAGTCTATATTTTATATACTCTCTACTTCGACCATCATTAGATATTTTGCTTCCCAAATAGCAAAACTCCTTTACTACTTTAAGTGTCTCTTTTCCTAATCTAAATCACTCACTATCACCCGACTTAATTCGACCACATTCCATTTTCCTCGTTTTGCTTTTGTTGTTGTTCATCTTATATCCTCCTTTCAAGACACAGTCCATTCCGTACAACTGCACTTCCAAATCCTTTGCTATCTCTGACAGAATTACAATGTCATCGGCGAACCTCAAAGTTTTTTTTCTTCTCCATGGATTTTAATACCTACTCCGAATTTTTCTTTTGTTTCCTTCACTGCTTGGTCAATATACAGATTGCATAACATCGGGGAAAAGCTACAACCCTGTCTCACTTCCTTCCCAACGACTGCTACCCTTTCATCTCCCTCGACTCTTATAACTGCCATCTGGTTTCTGTACAGATTGTAAATAGCCTTTCGCTCCCTGTATTTTGCCCCTGTCACCTTCAGAATTTGAAAGAGAGTATTCCAGTGAACATTGTCAAAAGCTTTCTCTAAGTCTGCAAATGCTAGAAAAGTAGGTTTTCCTATCCTTAATCTAGCTTCTAAGATAAGTCGTAGGGTCAGTATTGCCTCACGTGTTCCAGCATTCTTACGGAATCCAAACTGATCTTCCCCGAGGTCATCTTCTACCAGTTTCTCAATTCGTCTGTAAAGAATTGGCGTTAGTATTTTGCAGCTGTGACTTATTAAACTGGTAGTTCGGTAATTTTCATATCTGTCAACACCTGCTTTCTTTGGGATTGGAATTATTATATTCATCTTGAAGTCTTATTATACTGTAGCAGTGCTTAATATATGTGGTTCAAGTTCATCGATCTACGTTACCCAGCTGTGACACATAACGTGAAAGTTACTTTCGACTTTACGTTTTGCACGCCAATATAATTTTCGGACTTGGGGTCGATTTTCTGTCTTCCCGGTGCAATGGTGCGAAGCTGCAGCGCGATGGGAGCTGCGCACGGTGGCCATTACTGGTGCGTTGCGCGTGGCGGCTTTAACACGGCGGGCGAGGTGAGGCGAGGCCAGTCGATGGCTCATCGATTGCCAGCTGGCGCTGGGCGCCTCGGGGTTACCTGCCGCCGCGCCCAGCTAAACATAAACCAGCCGGCAGGCAGCCGCGGCGGCCGCGCCGCTGCCCGCGGGCCTCTGCCGCAGACGCGCCGGAAGACCGCCACTCCGCCATCCGGCGCCTGCCTCGCTTCCGCAGGAGACCTGTTCCCTGCGTCAACAGGAAGCCAAAAACCAAAAAAATCAGAGGCATTCGTCGCTGCGATGGCTCGTCTCTCACTACCTGCAAGGGACTGGTGAATTAAGTCAGCAGTCATCATCAGGATGGGAAGAAATTACATGTGGTGTCCCACAAGGATCCATCTTAGGGCCATTGCTTCTTCTTGTGTACATTAATGATCTCTCATCAGTTACACTGTCAGAAGCAGAGTTCATTTTGTTTGCAGATGACTCAAGTATTGCAATAAATAGTATGTCGAGCGTAGTTCTAGAAAGATCTGCTAATGATGTTCTCATGGTTATTAATAAATGGTTTAAAGCCAACTCACTGACATTAAACTTCGAAAAGACTCACTATATGCAATTCAGTACCTGTAAGAGGTTTCCACCAAGCATATGCATAAAGTATGAAGAAGAGCTGATAGAGGAGGTTGACAGTCTTAAATTCCTGGGATTACAACTTGATAATAAATTCAGTTGGGAGGAGCACACCACAGAATTCCAGAAACGCCTTAACAAATCTGTATTTGCAATTCGAGTGTTAGCAGACATAAAATTGAAAAAGCTTGCATACTTTGTCTACTTTAATTCCATAATGTTATATGGTATAATATTTTGGGATAACTCTTCAAGTCAAACAAAAGTCGCATTATTGGCAGAGTAGAGGTACTTAACTGTTCCAATTAGTAGGACATAATATGCCAGTATGCGTTTACACTGGCCTGCTGCCAAATTACTTTGAGTGAGTAGGAGAAAAACGACGCTGCTTCAAGAATCTAACGCATCGCCGCTATCGACTTTGATGTTAATTTCTTGTGAATCTGTGTTTGCTAACCACCTGAAATAGAGAAAAGTAAAACAAATAGATTGGGAATTTTTTTCGTTTTCACGGCTGCCGAAAGGCGGTCAATCGCCAAGCGTTGTTAAGTGGGCTGCTGAAACCTAAAAAGAGGGCTCTTTTGCAGGAGAATTGAAGCCAGTACTTCCCGCTTAGACAAAGTCTAACCATCAGCTTGCTTGGAGGTTTACATTTAAATTCAGAATCGTCACAAAAAAACCGAAACAGGAAAGTAGAACGATTGAAATTAAACATTTTGTTGCCCTTAGTGCTAAATAAAGCAAATACCACTAACTCTTCCTGATTTGAAGGTCAGTAACACACGCTAACGTGATTCTGCAATCTTAGGAAGCTGTATAATAACGTCACAGCCTATCGTTCCAGGTACACGCATAAACAATTCGGCTCGTAGAACTTGTTTAATTTGAACCTATAGTCTGCTGTTGACTCTCTGGCATCTGCTTTTATTACGGCGATTCTGCTTACAACGGAACCGTGCTGGAAATATGGCGATATAATGAATGTCAGTCTCGTAAGCAACGTGAGTGAGTAGGACAAGTAAAGGTATTCGAAAGGATATTCGTTGTTGTGAAACACATCTAGCTCTTTATTCGCACAAAGGAATGAGTGCTCTCGACTGGGGACCTCAAATTGATCCCGTATTTTTAGATTTCCAGGAGGCTTTTGACACCGTTCCTCACAAACGTCTTCTAAGTAAATTGTTTGCGTGCGAAGTATGGTCTCAGTTGTTCAACTGGATTCATGATTTACTGTCGGAATGTAGTGAATTAGTGGTAATCGATTGAAATGCATCTAGTAAGACACAGGCGATATTTGGCACTCCAAAGGAAGTGTTATAGGCCCCCTGATGTTCCTAACCTAAGCACCCGATTTAGGAGACAATCTGAGCAGCTCTCTTACATTGTTTACGGATGATGCAGTTATTTACCGTCTCGTAAAATCATCAGATGTTTCAAACCTATTGAAAAAAAAATTAACAAAATATCTGTATGATGCGAAAAGTGGAAATTGTGTATAGAGGAGGAAAGTGTGACATCATCCACAAACCCGTTAAATTTCGGTTACAGGGTTTAGTGGCTATAAATTCAGCTAAATACCTAGTAATTACAATCATGAACATCTTAAACTGGAACGATGATATGGATAATGACGCAAGGGGGGGAGGGGCGGAGGCAAATCAGAGATTGCGTTTTATTGAAAGGACATATAGAAGAAGTAACTGAAGGGAGTGCTTACTTTACGCTTGTGCGTCCTCTGCTATGGTACTGTTGTGAGGTACAATATCCTTACCGAATGGGATTGATGGGCACGTCACTTTACCGAACAGGATTGATTGAGAACGTCGAACAAATCCAAATGCAACTCCAGCTCGTTTTGTTTTATTGCGAAATAGGGGAGCGAGCTTCACGGATATGATAACAAACCCTAGATCTGAAGTACAACAATATGTATGTGCTCGCAAATGACGATGTAACAATCAAGGGCAGATACAAATACAGAGATATACATTGACTGTTTTGGTATATAAGACACATATATAATTGATTTACATTTTAAATTTTTGTATGATTATTACGACAATTCAGATTTACGAAAAATGTTTAGAAAATGAAATAAATTTGTAGACCATTATAAATCTACTATGTGATAAAAATATTATTTAGTTGTTTTGGATGTGATAGAACCCAAACGCGCAAGGGTCATTTTAAAAAATTTACAGCAAAAAGGAAAGGAATCTAAAATAAAACTGATCTCCATGTCACGTAAGTGACAAAATGAATTAACAAATAGTGCAACTCCGCAACATATGCAGAGACCGATACACAACGACACGAAGTCGCACGCCCCTGAATTCATATCACAATACAGGAGCAAAGAGATGTCCTTAGGAAATATCAGGTTTATACCGTATAACACAACCACTGACCTTGATAATAGTCTCAATTAGACGAGGAAGGCAGTCCACAAGTTTTTTCAGGTACCGTATGCCATACCCAGCTCAAGACACTCGTTGATGATAAGATCCCGTATAGAGACCACATTTCGAGAATTTTGGTTGTTGTCTTTCATCTGCTATTCCAAACAGACCCACACATTTTCTGTGGGATTAAAATGGAGTGATTTAGCAGACTAGACCAGACCGGTTGGGGAGCAATAAGGTGATTGAGTATTCGTCAAGCCAGGACTATATGCCGATGTGAACACTGGTGCTGTTATCTGGAAAGTCAGGGGTTTCCACAGTACACCATGAGGATGTTAAAGAAATGGAAACATATTGCTACAGAGGATGTCACTGACAAACGGTAACACTGGTTCCTGTCCGTGTCCATTGGGATCTTCTTTACGTACGCTGTTATTTAGCCATGCTGAAAGGTTGCAAGGGATACACAATGTCTTAGAGACACGTTGTACAGTCCTCATTGGTATAGGGCAGCTTAATTCACAGTGCAGTCGTGGACACGTGCACACATTTTCTTGTCATTCTGTCACGTCCCCACGACGACTCAGATTTCTGCACTCAGACCGTACAAACGAGCGGCACATAGAGACCACTTCACTGCCACTCACCGGTGTACTGTCGCATGACCGCCAGAGAGAAATTCGAACTATGCACTGCGCACCAAAACGAGCAGTGAGCTGTGTTTGGGTAGTGACAAATATTATACCCAATGAGTTTATTTGGCGCAAATGGTTCTGCAAATATTTCCCGCAAGTATGTTTTCAATCTGTTTATTATCCTAGGAAACATTGCTTTCTCTATGATTTAGATAATATCATCACATTCGCGGAGGTTATCTGTATTATAATGATGTTTTTACTTTCTCCTCATGCACAAAAATTCGCTACGGTCGCAGGTTCGAATCCTGCCTCGGGCATGGATGTGTGTGATGTCATTAGGTTAGTTAGTTTTAAGTAATTCTAAGTTCTAGGGGACTGATGATCTCAGATGTTAAGTCCCACAGCGCTCGGAGCCATTTGAACCATTCCTAGAAGAAGTTGGAAGAACGCCTCTGATGACTGTGGTGTGATGCTGATCTTCGGCCACGTTCGATCAGACATAAACGGTCGGTCCATTTTTAGTCGTCGAAACTGTGATAAAAACTACAATGAAGGGCTACTGTATTAGATACCGTGATAGCATCCAGAGCACTCTTAACACTGTATATGAAGCTAAACTTAATGTTAGCCACTTGAGGCAATTATAGGTAATACTTACATCCAACAAGGATACAGTTACTTATTTGTGCGCTGTTGCTATTCTTTACATTATGTTTTTATGCTTATTTTCGTGCAGTTCATGTTTGGCTCATCACGGACAAGGTACTTACAATTAAACTTTCGATACTTGAGAGGACCCCCATGGAAAACAATGATTTATTTATTTATTTATTTACACCTCAAGTTCCGTAGGACCAAATTGAGGAGCAAACCTTCAAGGTCATGGAACGTGTCAGTACATGAAATTACAACATAAAAGTAATAACAGATGAAAATAAAATGTTCACGAACCTGAAAAAGTCAAGCTCTAAATTTAAGTAAACGCAATCAACAATATAATATAAGAACCAGATTAATTTTTGAAGGAACTCCT
This sequence comes from Schistocerca gregaria, assembly GCF_023897955.1. Classification (NCBI taxonomy): domain Eukaryota; kingdom Metazoa; phylum Arthropoda; class Insecta; order Orthoptera; family Acrididae; genus Schistocerca; species Schistocerca gregaria. The sequence continues at coordinate 542,659,093 of NC_064921.1, forward strand.
CAACACAATAGAAGGAGTGGCCCATGAGGAATCTCTTCAGTTTCGATTTGAAAGCTCGTGGAATACTGCTAAGATTTTTGAATTCGAGTGGTAGCTTACTGAAAATGGATGCAGCAGTATACTACACACCTTTTTGCACAAGAGTTAAGGAAGTCCGATCCAAATCCAGATTTGATTTCTGCCGAGTATTAACCGAGTGAAAGTTGCTTATTCTTGGGAATAAACTAATATCGGTAACAAGAAACGACAATAAGGAATATACATATTGATAGGCCAATGTCAAAATACCCAGACTCGTGAACAGAGGTCGACAAGAGGTTCGTGAACTCACACCACTTATTGCCCGAACTCGTTTCTGAGCCAAAAATACCCTTGTAGAATGGGAAGAGTTACCCCAAAATATAATACCATACGACATCAGCGAATGAAAATGAGCAAAGTAGACTAATTTTCGTGTCGAAGTATCACTCACTTTTGATACCATTCGAATAGTAAAAATGGCAGTATTAAGTCTTTGAACAAGATCTTGAATGTGGGCTTTCCACGACAGCTTACTATCTGAACACCTAGAAATTTGAACTGTTCAGTTTCATTAATCATATGACTGTTCTATGAAATTAAAACGTCAGGTTTTGTTGAACTGTGTGTTAGAAACTGTAAAAACTGAGTCTTACTGTGATTTAATGTTAGTTTATTTTCTACAAGCCATGGACTAAGGTCATGTACTGCGCTATTTGAAACTGAGTCAATGTTGCACACAACATCCTTTACCACCAAGCTAGTGTCATCAACAAACAGAAATATTTTAGAGTTAACTGTAATTCTAGAGGGAATATCATTTATATAAATAAGGAACAAGAGCGGCCCTAACACTGATCCCTGGGGCACCCCCCACTTGACAGTACCTCACTCAGATCCCACATCACAGCCATTCTCATGACTGTGAATAATGACCTTTTGCTGTCTGTTGTTATAGTAAGAGGTTAACCCAGTGTGAGCTACTCTCTATATTCAGTAACGGTCCAATGTCCGGAACAATATTTTGTGATCGACACAATGAAACGCCTTAGTAAAATCAAAAAATATGCCTAGCGTTTGAAATGTATTGTTTAACCCATTCAATACCTCACAGAGAAAAGAGAATATAGCATTTTCAGTTATTTAACGACTTCTAAAGCCTAACTGTACATTTCATATAAAATTAAGTGATATAAAATGAACAATATCCTCATATACACAGCATTTTCAATAACTTTATCAAACACTGATGGCTTAGAAACAGGTCTAAAATTGTCTACATGATCCCTTTCTACCTTTTTACAAACCGGCTTTACTAATGAGTACTTTAATCGTTCAGGAAGTTGGCCATTCCTAAAATAAAAATTACAAATATGGCTAAATACAGTGCTAAAATGTGCAGTACAGCACTTCAGTATTCTGCTAAACACTACATCACATCCATGTAAGTCCTTCTTCTTCAGTGATTTTATTATTGACTCAATCTTCCGCTTGTCTGTTTCTCAGAGGAGTATTTCAGTCATCAATCTCGGAGAGGCATTTGCCAAGAGAGTTACATGATTCCCTGCAGAAACTAAATTTTTATTTAATTCCCCAGCAATACTCATAAAATTATTGCTAAATACTTTGCATATATCTGATTTATCAGTAGCGAAGATATTTTTATGACGAACTGACTTTATATCGTCGACTTTGTGCTTCTGACCAGACACTTCCTTCACATCTGACTATATGGCTTTAATTTTATCCTGTGGATTAGTTATTCTATTTGCGTGCCACATACTCTTTGCGTTAATAATAACATTTTAAGCACCTTATAATACTGTCTGTAATGGGCTACTGTAGTTTGATTGTGATTACTTGTAACATTTTGATATAATTATGGCTTTGTTCTATCTGATATCCTTATCCCACTAGTCAGCCACCCAGGCTGCCTTTTACTGGTAGTACCCCGCTTAGAATTTTATAAAGGAAAGCAACGCTTAAAGAGCATGAGAAATGTGTTAAGGAAAGCATTATATTTGTCATCAGTGTTATCTGCACTATAGATATCCTGCCACTCTTGTTCCTTGACGAGGTTTAAAAAAACTTTCTATTGCTATTGGGATAACTTTCCTCCATAGTTTGTAATTATATGTGACATTTGTTTGAGTACAAAAGCCTTTTAGTGTTAAACTTTGTGCACCATTGTCTGAAAGGCCATGCACCCTTTTCCTAACAGAATGCTCACCCAGTAATGAAGAATGAATAAAAATATGGTCTATGGCTGTGCTACTGTTCCCCTGCATCCTATTTGGATAAAACGCAGGGTTCATCAGATCATATGGAGTTAGCAGACCTACCAACATTCTGTTCCTTCCACAATCACATACAAAATTAATATTGAAGTCACCACATATAACTCATTTCTGGTACTTACTACAAAGTGAATCAAGAACACTCTCTGGCTAGAGCATAAATGTTCCGAAGTCAGAGTCAGAGGACCCATAAAGAAATTAGCAGTTTAGTTTCACTAAATTCAACTGCCCCTGCACAACATTTAAAATCTGTTCAGTGCAGTGCGGTGATACACCTATGGATTTAAATGTACATAGCCACTCCCCCACTCCGCAAGGAACTCCTGTGTCTATAATCAAAGATCTGGTGGAGCCACACAGGAAAGAACGATCTTGGTAACTAATAGAGCAGTGTGCGCCTTTTCGCATGATATGCTGTGTCCTCACTGATTCGGCCATAACAGACCTACCTCAACAAGTGGCGCTGGTGGAGTACGGTGTCGTCAAGCATCCCTGGGACTCGGCAGCTGGTCCAGCAATAATTTGCCTCACTTGCTGCCATGTTACTCATCTCCAAAGGAACGTGATTGGTCACCTCCATTCCGCCTTCCTGCCCCACTCCCCTTCCCTCCCCCCGCCCCCCAGAGTGTAGTCATTCACTCCAGATCCTACAACGAATGCTTTACACAGACTACTTCTCAAGAATTTTCCGAGCAGAAAACGCCTGGAAAACCTTATCAGGTAAGTTCGTTACGAAATTAAGTGGCGAATGTTTAATTGTAACCATCCTGTATGTAAATACGCCAGCCGCTGAAGTAGAGGCTATGGGATATAAACTACATACAATCCTTCATTTTCGGAGTAACAAGAAAACGGTGGAGAAACTGAAATCCACAGAGCAGTTGTTTTTATCGCTTCTGTTGTTCTAGTGGCGTTGGTGCAAAGCTATTAAGCTATATCTCATGGGCTTGATTTGTTAAGCGTTACGTGTATGGTTCGTATGCAGATATTTTTACATTAGTTAACGTAACAGAAACTTCTTCCTCCTCATTATTTACTCTACATACTTAGTGGTTGGTAGATATGTCGTTTGCGAAGAGTATTTGTGCTATCGATTGTGTATGGAGCGTTCGGGTGAAAATAGCATTTACAGAATATTACATTTTTAAGTGACACACCTTGATCTGTTGTGTTAATGTTAACTTCATGTAATTTAAATAACTATTAAACCAGGTTATTTAATTTGGAAAACTCTTTCTAACCTTTTTATTACGGATGCATGTTTCCATGTTCTCCGCGACATTTACTTTTCCCTTTTTGAATTTTCGGAAGAATTACTAGGATATCTTCCAGTTTCAGAAGTGTCTTGTGTCTTTAGCGTGTGTTAACTGCTGTTTAGTTTTTCAATTTGTAGCAGTCCAAATGTTCATTAAATTTAGCTCTGATGTTACAACTACATCTGCATGTACATCATACTTCGCAAGCCCCATAACGGTACGTGACGGAGGGCAGTTCTAGTGCCGCTAACTCATCTCATCTTCCCTGTTCCACTCGCGAATGCCACGTGCATAGAATTATCTTCGGTAAGTCCCTGTATTAGCTCTAATTTCTCGAATTCTCTCGTCGTAGTCATTTCGCCAAGTGTATACGGGAGTAAGTAACATGTTGTCCGATTCTTACCGAATAGTGCTACACTCCTGGAAATGGAAAAAAGCACACATTGACACCGGTGTGTCAGACACACCATACTTGCTCCGGACACTGCGAGAGCGCTGTACAAGCAATGATCACACGCACGGCACAGCGGACACACCAGGAACCGCGGTGTTGGCCGTCGAATGGCGCTGGCTGCGCAGCATTTGTGCACCGCCGCCGTCAGTGTCAGCCAGTTTTCCGTGGCATACGGAGCTCCATCGCAGTAGCATGCCGCGACAGCGTGGACGTGAACCGTATGTGCAGTTGACGGACTTTGAGCGAGGGCGTATAGCGGGCATGCGGGAGGCCGGGTGGACGTACCGCCGAATTGCTCAACACGTGGGGCGTGAGGTCTCCACAGTACATCGATGTTGTCGCCAGTGGTCGGCGGAAGGTGCACGTGCCCGTCGACCTAGGACCGGACCACAGCGACGCACGGATGCACGCCAAGACCGTAGGATCCTACGCAGTGCCGTAGGGGACCGCACCGCCACTTCCCAGCAAATTACGGACACTATTGCTCCTGGGGTATCGGCGAGGACCATTCGCAACCGTCTCTACATCTACATCTACATCTACATCTACATCCGTACTCCGCAAGCCACCTGACGGTGTGTGGCGGAGGGTACCCTGAGTACCTCTATCGGTTCTCCCTTCTATTCCAGTCTCGTATTGTACGTGGAAAGAAGGATTGTCGGTATGCTTCTGTGTGGGCTCTAATCTCTTTGATTTTATCCTCATGGTCTCTTCGTGAGATATACGTAGGAGGGAGCTGGGCTACGGTCCCGCACACCGTTAGGCCGTCTTCCGCTCACGCCCCAACATCGTGCAGCCCGCCTCCAGTGGTGTCGCGACAGGCGTGAATGGAGGGACGAATGGAGACGTGTCGTCTTCAGCGATGAGAGTCGCTTCTGCCTTGGTGCCAATGATGGTCGTATGCGTGTTTGGCGCCGTGCAGGTGAGCGCCACAATCAGGACTGTATAAGACCGAGGCACACAGGGCCAACACCCGGCATCATGGTGTGGGGAGCGATCTCCTACACTGGCCGTACATCTCTGGTGATCGTCGAGGGGACACTGAATAGTGCACGGTACATCCAAACCGTCATCGAACCCATCGTTCTACCATTCCTAGACCGGCAAGGGAACTTGCTGTTCCAACAGGACAATGCACGTCCGCATGTATCCCGTGCCACCCAACGTGCTCTAGAAGGTGTAAGTCAACTACCCTGGCCAGCACGATCTCCGGATCTGTCTCCCATTGAGCATGTTTGGGACTGGATGAAGCGTCGTCTCACGCGGTCTGCACGTTCAGCACGAACGCTGGTCCAACTGAGGCGCCAGGTGGAAATGGCATGGCAAGCCGTTCCACAGGACTACATCCAGCATCTGTAATATCGTCTCCATGGGAGAATAGCAGCTTGCATTGCTGCGAAATTTGGATATACACTGTACTAGTGCCGACATTGTGCATGCTCTGTTGCCTGTGTCTATGTGCCTGTGGTTCTGTCAATGTGATCATGTGATGTATCTGACCCCAGGAATGTGTCAATAAAGCTTCCCCTTCCTGGGACAATGAATTCATCGTGTTCTTATTTCAATTTCCAGGAGTGTATTTCGAAATTTTAATAGTAATCCTCACCGTGATGCACAACATACCTCTTGTGACACGTCTGCCGCTGGACGTTGTTGAGCATCTCTGTAACGCTCTCGCACCGACTAAAAGGATCTGTGACGAAATGCTCCGCTCTTCGTTGTATGTTCTGTCTCCTATCAGTTCCACCTGGTAAGGATCCCAGACTGGTGAACTGTACATAAGGATCGCTCGAAGAAGTGCCTTTTAAGCCACTTCCTTCGTGAATGGGTTACATTTTCTTAAGATTCTTCCTATGAATCTCAATCTGCCATCCGATTTTGCACATAAAGTCGCTCTGGATACTTACTCCTACATGTTTTACTGTAGGTAATATTTCCAGCAATTTGCCATCAACAGTTACTGTAAGCTAGCCACGTACAGTGCTTTTATACTGGGTATATGTGATTTTATAGACAGCAAATGACTGTATTAAAATGCGTATTTGTGAAATTTGTGTTCTGTTCAACTAATTTGGTTGCTGTTGGTGCTGAAGCAAATTTTCACGTTTGTGTTTTGATCAAGTCATCAATTTATCGGAAACTGCAATAACATATTTCATTTTTACATATGTTGCTGCAGTCTAACTATTATGTAGGAGAACAGATCACATTTCTACTCCGTAATGGGATAACATCTGCTGAACGGGCGGCTGACTTATTTACATGAATTAATAGTAATTATGTAGACGCTTCTGTTGTTTTGATCATGTTGACAGTAAAAGATACATGAAATAATAAGAAATTTTTGCATTAAATTCTGTGTTTCGCATTGCAGGAGTGCTATGTATACCCTCCATTACATTAATTCAGTATATTTGCTATATATACTTGATATTCCCTTGAAGAAAAACTGAGAAACAACAACTGTTGGTTAATATTATTTTTCATCATATCACCTCCGCTCACTATGCCAGACTTTCTTATTACACTGGCTTACCAAAAAGCTGTTAGTTCTGACCACTCTGTGTATCATTTTCTTCATTTCAAGGAGATAATTTGAATTCAGTAGGATACTACATAAAGCAGTGGATACGTTTCTTTAAAATTTATTCTTGTGATAATTCTGGAAATTCCAGAATATACGACATATAAAGTATTAATCTTTACTAAGAGTTCTGATCTCCCAACTTACATAAGAAAAACTACATGTCTTGTCGGATGTACGTGGATAAATTTATTTTGCCTTGTCACGTAGATAGTATCTATCATCGTGTCGGTTTTTTCGTCGAACTGACAGTTGCAAGCATGGCCAAATCAAGCGACAGCAGCGCAGAAAAAAGCAGCATTTTCACCTGCTTTACGTCCAGCTACAGATGTTATCTTTTAAGCGTTGTTTGGTACACGAAAACCTCTTTTTTTTCTAATGTGACCAAAGATAAGCAATCACTCAGAACAAACATTTGTGCGATGCGTTTATCTATTTTCGTGGTGTAACAAACAAATCTGAAAAATAGTAGCTATATGTTGTTTTGTGTTTATGCGGTGCCAATTGTGAGTAAACAAAGCACATTCCACACCAGACGGAAAACAACGCGTAGCAGTTAGCTTGTAACTGCCCTCATTTTTGTTATTGTTGTGATCCTCACTCCTCAGACTGGTTTTATAGGGCTCTAGACGCTGGTCTACACTTGAAAGCCTCTTAATCTCTGTCTAGCAACTCGAACCGCATCCTTCTTAACCTGCTAACTGTAACTAAGCCTTGGTGTTCCACTACAATTTATACACCCTACACTTCCATATATCAACAAAGTACTCCTTGATGGATCTGAATGTGTCCTACCAATCTACCGTTCTTTTAGTTAGTTTGTCACGTAAAATTTTTCATTTCGAGTCCATCCAGTTCCTCTTGACTAGTATTCAGTCTACCCACCTAATTTTCAACATTAGATTGTGGTACTACATTTCAAATGTTCCTATTCTCTTCTTGTCCATCATGTTTATTGTTCACGTTTCACTATCACGTAACCCTTCACTGTAGACAAGTAATTAAGGAAAGAGAGTTCCTAACACTTAAATTCATATGACATGTTAAAATATTTCTCCTTCCCAGAAAAGCGCTGTCTGCTTTAGTTCAATCTGCGTTTCATACCCTCTCTACTATGGTCATATCCTATTACTTTGATGACAAAATAGCAAAACTTATCTACTGGTTTCAGTGTCTCATTTCCTGAGCTAATTCCGTAAGAACTCAGGTTTAATTCGACTCCACTCAATTACCCATGTTTTATTCGTATTAATCTTCATCCTTTAAGCCCTTTTCTAGTGATCTTCGATATCCTTTGCCGACTTCTGTCAGATATTATTTAATGGTTCGGGACATCGCCTGTCAGGGAAGATAGCTCGAACGTGGTGTTCACTTTATGAACGGAATACTCAGAAGATGGGCATGTACAATACCTGACAAAATAATGTGAAGCACCGTGAAGAGATGATCGGGTGTCAAAGCAGTTTTGTAGACATACACCCAATCGGCGTTTATTAAAAAATTAGAGTAGCAGTTCTCTGAGACAGATAGAAATGCCACTAGGTGCGTTACTGGTTTTCGTGTTCGTTGCTGCCGGGCTACGTACAGAGTGCAAAGTGCATGAACAGTGTCAGGTGTTGCGTGAACTCTGCGAAGGATACGGAGATGCCGCAAATCGCGTACTCGTACGAGACAACGTTATCAGCATTTGACGGAGGCCTCATGTGGGTCTCAGTTTGGTCAGCTGTTGGAATCGTGCGATAACCAGATTTGTGGGGCACTCCCATGTGACCCATTGTTGAATGTCAAAGTGAGGGCAAGCATACTTCTCGCCTAGGTTCCGGTTGTCCAGATCTGACCACCACGATTGGGGATCGCCGTATTGAGCACTAACTACGTAGTAAATCCTTCTTATCTGAGCCTGCTGTCGGAGAACAAGTAATGGGCTCCCAGCAGTACTCTCTGTCATCCCGCACCATTGGTCAGAGTCTGGCAATAGCCTTACTAGGTAACCACCGTGCAATGCGTAGGCTGCTGTTAATACCACAACGCAAATGACTGCGTTTGGAGTCGTGCCGTAACCGGAAATCATGGATTGATGATGAACAGAGTGCTGAGGAACGACGTCATACAGGCTGAAACAATGCATTACAACAATAAATTAGAAAGCCCTCGAACAAAATTAAAACGACATTGTCAATCGTGAAGGAGGTATCAGGTAAAGAATGAAGTTGCTCGACATGCTACAGCTATCTTTTGTGGGAATGAAACTATTGGCGATCCACCAGAATTGCACAAAATATTTAGTAATCACTTTTTGTCAATAATCGTAATTTTTTTGGTACAAGCAAATATGTCGAATTCTTTAAAGCTTTTGTTCTGAGACAACTACATCACATGCGCTACAGGAAACTAGCAAAGACGACAAGTTTGTCTGCGTGGCCATCAAGATGAAATTGAATAAATTATTGCATCGTTAAAGAGTAAACAATCCCATGGGTGTGAAGAAATTTAAAGTAAGATTCTGAAGATCTGTACCCCATTCATCAGCACTTACTCAGTGCCCTGTGTAGATGTCTTTTGGCTGTGGTCAGTTTCCTTGCACATTGCAATACTCGTTAGCAAAATCGCTGTGTAAAGCGGAAAAGGAAATAACGTACCCAATAACCTGCTCATTTCTTTGCTAGCAGTATTTTCACAAAATTTGGTTTTTAAGCGGGGTGTAGGTGAGTAGTGGCGTTTCTCAGTACGAACAATTTGCTGTCAGACTCTCAGTTTAGCTTTAGAAAGGAAGTGTCTACAGGAAACGCTATTTATTATTTTGTACTTCAGGCACTGGCATTGATAGATGATAGGTTGAGAACAGTAGGTGTGTGTATTGAACTGGGGACCTAGAAACGACGGAGAGAATTCATCCCGCTGTAGTCCTCAGTGGTTCACAACCCCACAACAGGTTACAGCAGTCCACTCATCCCACCGCCACTCCACACCGAAACTATGGTTATTGTGCGGTTCGGTCCCCAGAGGACATCTGCCCCCCCCCCCCCCCCCCCCCCCGTCTCACACCAGACGTTTGTAGCCCCAAATATTTGCGTGGTAGAGTAATTATGTACTCGCACGCGGTGTTTGCGCAGCAATCACCAACACAGAGTAAGTGAGCGGAATAAGGGGAACCAGCCAGCATTCGCTGAGGCAAATGGAAAACTGCCTTAAAAACCATCCACACCGGCCCTCGACAATAATCCGCCGAGCGATTCGTGCCGGGGATTGGCACGCCTTCCCTCTCGGGAAGCAGCTCGTTATCCCGCGCGGCTAGCCGGGTGGGCGAGGATATTAGGTACCTTCCATGATTTAACAAAAGCATTAGATTGTGTGCTTTATTGGATTAGGAAGAAACTGGAAAGTAGGAAGCTGACAGTTTTCCTCCAGATCACTAAACAGGGAAGATGTTTGAATCTGTCTTGCATCATGTAAAGTGGAGGGTGTCAGAGGGTTCTGATCTGCTTTTCTTTATATTTTTCAATCACTGTCATTAAACATGACAGAGGACACAAAAATTGACCTCTTTGCAGATGACAAAAGTATTATTGCGAAAGACGTAGAATAAAATATAAGTCTTGTAGCTACTAGCGCGTTCAAAACATCAAAACGAGGATGTCTGGGAACAAATTAACGCTTAACTGTGACAAACTGCAGCTCATACAGCTCCTAACCCGGAATTCTCGTAAAAGCGAAATTTTACTGGTTCAAAATGGTCAGTCAATACAGTCGATCATTTTTAACTTCTCCAAGCGGAGGGTAGATGGAATTTTTTTTGGAAGTATGAAGCTCGAATCTTGTGCAGAAACTCAATGATTCCGCTTTGACTATAAAAATGATCTTGACTGTCTCTGACACTAAAACACGAAGGCTTGTTTACTTTGCTTACTTCTGTTCCATTATCTGACATGGAATTATATTTTAGTGTTACTCAATACGCTCAAATCATATTCTTAGCCCAGAAACGAGTTTTAGACTGATATACTGTGTCACTTCATGAACTTGGTGTAGAACGTTGTTTAGATGTGTCAGAAATCTCTGCTGTCACTGCACATGTATCATGTCACAGATTTTTTGTTGTTGTTGACAATACTCATTCAGAAAAAGACAACATTTATTCAGCGAATATTGGACAGATAAACGTTTTGTACTTGGATAAGAGTTCCTTTATTATTCTACATAAAGGTGTGCACTACTCAGTAGGTTAGATTTTCAACAGGTTTCCAACAGAGCTGAAAAGAAAAGATTGGTAAACACTAGGTATACAAACACAAGTTGAAAGCTTTCTTTTCGTACACTCCCATTTTGTACAGGAATTTCTCGCAGTAATACTAACGTATTATTTATTGGTATTCTCTGTTTTCTGCAATTTATGTATTAATTCTTTGTTTCTATATTTTCTAATACTCATTGAGCGATGCAGTGGCTCATATCGATTCTGGCCGCTGGCTGAAATTCTCTTGGTCTATGTTCCTCTTAGCTACGCTTTTCTGGAGCCCAGCAATTTCTCGCAGTAATACTAACGTATTATTTATTGGTATGCTCTGTTTTGTGCATATTTATGAATTAATCCTTTGTGTCTATATTTTCTAATAGTCATTGAGGCATGCAGTGGCTCATATCGATTCTGGCCGCTGGCTGAAATTCTCTTGGTCTATGTTCCTCTTAGCTACGCTTTGCTGGAGCCCAGTGACGGTGCAATCTTAGGCTCTTTGAAGGCATTTAATCACACGCGCAGCTTCTGAGGGAGTTTGTCTTGCTGGCTGTTCTGGATAATAGTAGGGGACACTCGCCGAGTATATACGTTAGGTCGCCATGTTGTGGTTGGCATTCATTTGCCGTGAAGTTCGTTCCTCCGTCACTTGAATAACCGCTGCTTCCCCCTGTCTTCATGGTGTTGGTTGCATCTTCTCAGTCGACACAGTTGTCATTTCCGCTGCGTTGGTTGTTGGATGTTGTCCTGTCAGTATTCCTTATTTCGTCAAGGTTCGATGTAGAGCTAATTCGTGAGGGCCTTGTCTGGCGCGTGGTATAGTGTTGGGTGCGATTCGTGAAAACCCCTGTTCTTCTACTGAGCATTGTCGCTGAAATTAGTTTGTATTCTTGTGTGTAGCTTTGTTCAGCTTTAGCTAGTGTCCGTTGTGTTAACCTGTATTCTTAATGTTGACCAGCATCTCTAGTAATTGGAACATGTCCCAGTTACTCTTAGTAAAGTTGTAAAAGAGTTGATACTTTGCCCAGTTGTAGCTCCATTATTACCTAACGGTGTATAAATACCAACTCTTTACAATTCTATGTGTGTTTTATTCTGAATGTTTAGGCGTCCAAACTACTACAATCCATTCGTCAGATGTGGGTTAAACGAGTATAGTTTCTCTTGTTTTAAGTTTACTATGCTGAGGCGAAAGGCCCGTGTAAAATCTGTAATTTATTAATTGTATTTTATTATTTTAATGTGTATCTCGCGTGAGTCTGTATCTGAGCTGAATCAAGCAATGCGTCACGCACTTGCGTGCAATCAAGCCAGTTACCTTAAGTTTCACTTTCAATGCCCGTACTTGTGTGTCAAATCTGTGAATCAAAGGTATTTGTTTTTTGTCCTGTTTTAACTTGTCGACTTTGGTAACATTCATTTTCATTCTGAATACAAAAGATTATCTGAGTAAAATTTTCGGAATCTTAAAATTTTTCTTCAATCTTTAAGGTGTCCTTGAAACGGTGACTATTTTAACACCTGTTTTGGAAGCAGGCAAAATAATCATTAATTGTCTTCTGAGTACCTCTGGAGCAAATCTTTAAATGGTTATGAGATTTAGGAATCTGCCAAAATTGAATTGTGACTAAATAGCCTTGTATCAGTGTCATTACTGCAGTTTTCCACAACTTAATCATTTATCATTGTTCGTTATTTAACGCTGCTGAGGCAAAATATAGCGGTTAAATATTGGTATTTTGTTTACTCTGCACCTTACCGCCGGCCGCGGTGGTCTCGCGGTTCTAGGCGCGCAGTCCGGAACCGTGCGACTGCTACGGTCGCAAGTTCGAATCCTGCCTCGGGCATGGATGTGTGTGATGTCCTTAGGTTAGTTAGGTTTAAGTAGTTCTAAGTTCTGGGGGACTGATGACCACCGCAGTTGAGTCCCATAGTGCTCAGAGGCATTTGCACCTTACCGCTCCCTGATCTATTCTTGCTGCCATTTCAGAATTTATAAACGATGTGCTGACTCGTTACATGACCAAGTTGCTTTGGTTCGCACTGTCCTGTTAAACAAAATTAACAAATAAACGAAATAAATTAGTAAGCTTGTATGACTAAATAGGCAGTGGTCCTAAATTTTTATAACACTTTGATGATGGTAGATGAGTTTTTGGTAGACAGTGATTTTTCTTTATATGTGAGTTGAGCTTAGGAAGCGCAACTCTAAGGAATAGTTTTAGTATCTTCACCAGCCATTATATTATGGTGAACAATTTAAAGTTGAATAATCAAGGAGCATAGCGTTTAGTAGAGTGTAAATTAGTGTAAGAATATTTTATTTCATTTTATCTTTACATTGTACATGGAAATTCAATAATACGTTGCCGTGTAGGGCCCTGCAGTCTACCTGTGCTAAGATCCGTGTGTGGCCTTTAATCGGCTACCGAGAAACCAAGGCAACCTGAAAGTTAATAAGAAAATAAGTTGGAAGTTAACGGATGGGTGATGGTTCTTCATTAGCAGAGACTGCTGCTTGAAGGAGAAGAAAAGGGTATGTGATTCTGCAGCGGCTGCTTGTACACCATATAAGTTTGGCACACTGGTCGCCGTCCTAAGGTCTTCGAACGTTCCAGATGCTCTGTGCGTAAGGTCACGCCCTAGTTCTGTTTCTGTCGGTTCACTGGTTTACTGTCAACGCACCTCTGACATTTCTGTGAGTTAACACGGCAAAAATCGAGTTGCTAAGTAAATTCCGCAATGCAGCGCACAAACCACACTCCCACGAGATTTACCGAAGGCCACAAAACTCAAAGCTCATGGACACTAGGTCTGCAACAGATACAGTCGTCCGTATGACTGTGTGCTCCACTTTCACGCTTAACAACTTCCATCACATTTTAATAGCGACTAAAAGCTACGACCTACTTTTGCTGCAAACTGAGCAAAGTGACTATAAATTGTTTCGTTAACAGTTTAGGTATTAAAATATTATCAGTATAAATTATTAGTATTTTCGTATTTTCTCTTTGAAACTCACCGTTATCCTTGGTAAATAAAATAAATCACAAAACTTCAATGTAGGCTACCAAAGCTTCAGTAAATTTGATGTATTTACATTTCATGTCCCTTTCAGCTTACAAGTAAGAATATAGATGTTAACATATTCTCATTGTCCAGAACAGGTTAAATCAGGAATTATGAATAGTTGTCTTCACTTGATTTAGTTAATGTTGTCTATAATTGTCTTATTCATACAGATGTCGGGAATACGCTTCACGGTAGACAAGAAAAATATTAGGTACTATCAGCACCCTATCTAGTAAGATGAAATACGATTTGCTTAGAATATAATTTAACTTGTGTCACTGGTTTCTGAATTTTTAACGTTTATGGACTATATTTCCAAGCACGTTGGCGAGTCAAGTATTTTATACACCCTTACACTGTCCTGTACAACAATGAAAGAAATTTGTGCAGACCACTAATATGAAGTATGTCTGACTTTGTAAAATAACTTAATAAATTAGTGACAACTCGAATCGTAGGTATTAAATAATCTGTTGGTACAAATACAAGCTGTGAACTTTAGGTAATTGCCCATTTCTAGTAAGTCTGTAACTCGAAGCGGTTTCTGACACCACAAACATCTCACATGAAGGCAGGAAAGAGCAAGACAAATTTGCGACAGAACCATTAGCCATCCCCTCTGACCAGTGGCGTCAACGAAGTGGCTGCTGCGACGTTATTTCTTGTTTCATTTTCTGAATTCTATCTGTCTACTTTGTTACTTTCACTGGTGGGGAAGCCAATTATTTTTTGATACCTGCTGTGGATCATCGCAAGAGATCGCAACAATATTTGTTTATGTGTACGATCGCGGTAGCACGAGAAATCCGAGGAGCCGCCAGCACTAGCCATAGGCTGCCAAAAAGTCTGAAGATGGCTTTGACAATAAATAAACAAATATTATTGTGATCTCAACTGTTCATTTTAACATAAATATGGCACAAGTGTTGATCGCGAAATTACGGGAGAGCATTTCACCATCTGTTATGTGCTGAGTAGGTAAGAACCCATTACCCTTTCAGCTTCCTTAAGAAGTGCATCATATTACAATAGCGGTGACAGATTTACTCCTCGATCATATATTTATTAGTACCCGTATGTCGCAAACTCCATTTGAGCTATAGAGCTAAGGTAAATACTTTATTACTACCATTGAATATTTTACAATAAGTATATCTTTTTTAGTGCATAATATCGTAGTCTCCACCGGAAGAGCTTTTTAGGAAACACGGTTTGTTCTCTTTGTGATACATACACCTAATGTCCTTTTTGCCCTAACTACTTTTATTTACTGCTGACAAAGGTACTATATTGTGTCATCTATAAATTTACATTTATTTTGCGGTTATCGCTTAGATTAGTTTACGACAGAAATATTTTTATTTCAGTTCATAACGCTACATAGTTATCTCCGCTGCAGGATTTTTACAGTATCCCATTCTTTCTCTTCCCAACAAACGTTTCTTTAATTAATTTGCTTCTTAAAATCGTAGTTTTAACTCGTGTAATTGGTTTTCCTGTGACCAAAGTTACTTTTATAAAAAAGTGCCTGTCTCATATACGTTTCTACTTATGACCGAAGCTAGAATGATATGCTCAAGTTGTTTATGTAGACTGATGTATAGTCGCCTTGCTCATTACGTCACTGATCATACATGTCACACAGTCCATGCTTTACTCGCGAGGAAAGCTGTTTGTTCCAGCTTTCTTGTATATGAATTTGCGCTTTTAACATTTTCTGTTACTGTTTTGAGACAAATTTAAGGAACCACCTCAACATTCCTATATGGGTGTGGAAAACAATATAAAACCTTACTCAGTAGACCAGTTTACCAGACCAGTTATCTTTAATCGGGCACGCGGAATAGTGTTGGTACAGGTGCAGCTTCCTGTCTCGCAGTCTAGCGCCCTGTGCGTTAAACTGTTCAGTCAGGTTTATAGCTCACCGACGGTAACAAGTATTATGGAACACTTTCATGTCTGTTGTATTAAGAGTCTAGAAGTTGCTGCCTATTCGGATACACTTCTACACATTGCTCTTATCCAGTATTACATACCACACCCATCTAAAATTGGTGTACAAACTTGTGAGAAGTTAGAACGAACGTCACCAGCGTTCTTTGGTTCCTCCCACTCCCACGTCACATCTATTGATTTCCGTCCCATTCGGATAATTCCTTGGCGGTGGGTCATGTCTTTGTCTTAGGGTGTAGGTGACATTCTGCATTTCGCCGGCGGCATCCACGCGTGGAGATCAGATCAAAATCAGAACATCAAAGTTAAGTTCCTGGTGCTGCAGCTGTGTGATAGCCATTTACAACGACTTCGAAAATTCTCAGAGCCGTTCCAGGTCAGGTATATTAAATAATCTCGTGTCTCAGTAAAAAGGATTGGAAGTGGAAAAAAGGAAGCGGTGGCCCGACGGCCGTGTACGAGTAGGTCATTATATATAAATGTAGAGAAGGAAACCAGCTAGAACCTTTTCAAATCACAATCCCACAGATTTAGCAAAAACCCCAGAAATTTCAATCTTTATGCTCGAATGGAAACTTAAATCTGAGTCATTCCGAATGGAGCCCACTCTCTCTAAACTTATCTCTGTAAGAAAACTGAGTTGGAATTCATAGTGCGATGTGGGAAAATTTTTCCGTTTCACTTAGAAATTAAGTCATTGGCAATTTATCGTTTTTGGTATTAAGAGATTGAACGATGCTTGTGCAACATAAAATATAGCACTGGCCAGCAACATTTATGTTGCATTGTTATCAGCAGTTGTTCTTACCTAATTTAAGGCTGCTGATCTCAGCTCTGAAATCTATTTTTTTTTTCCTGAAAGCTTCAGTTTGTTTTTAATTGTCAAGCGTCAATATATCATGCTTTCATCCTTAAATCATAGTGCAAATGTTTAATTTAACTCTTTTAAACTTAGCTAGGAATACAATTTAAATTAAATTAAGAAGAAACACGTTCTAAATCTGAACTGAAACACATACCATCGTGAAGAAGGTTACAGTTTGATAAAAGTGTCTTGTAACTAACACTTTCTGTCGAGGCAGAAATTTTCGTTTCAAGCTCTTCCGTTTTTGGACTGTTGCAGGGAGATATCATTTAATACTCCATCAATAGCCTGCGATCCTTGGTTTGTTCCATCTCCCTTGATGTCGGTCTTCCATAGTCTTGAGCTCGTGACGGAAGCGTTTACTATTCTGGTCACTGACGCTGCCTAAGTTGTCAGAAAATTTATCAAAATGACTATATAGGAAATTGAGTTAGACACTCATACCACACCCATGACATGAAATACTGACAGAATAACAGCTATGAGACTTCACAATTAGTAGATTTTTTATGACCAAGAAAGTTTTCCTTTACCGCCACCAATGATACCCACGCAGCCACTTCCGTGAGGCTGATTGTTGTGATAATCATGGATATTAGCTGACCAGTGGAAATAATTCACACTCTATCCTGGTCAGTTCGCAACAGTTAATGTAGTAATGGAGAAGTACTTGAATGGGAACTTTTATTAATAAAATGTTTTATGTTTAAAAATTAGGAACATTGCGGGCTGCATCTTTTATGTATTTAAACAACTGTGCATAAGAATTATATGTATAAAACACCGCTTAAAATGTAACTATTGTTTCCATGCAACGCGTTCTATTGGCTTTATTCTCTATAACATGTTGCAACACAATATCAACATAGAATAAAAATACTAGCTTAAATTGGTGCAGCTCCTGCAGGAGGTTGGAAAATGCCTAACATATGCTACAGCTGACCATGTATTTGACAATATGGATTATTACCAGCAGTATCAAACGAGTTAAACCAAACTGAAGCAAGAGTATTATTAAATTGTCTAATATTTTAGGAAGTTCTCAGTATAGTTACTATTCTCCCTCTAAGAGCTTTTGAAGGTCGTCATAATCTTTAATGTGCTTGCTTTTGTGGCAACAAATGGTAGGTGAACTGTCATCGAATCCCTTGGAAACAATGCAACTTTGGTCCTCATTACGCCAACATTGTGTATTTGCACTTCATTGTTTTTTGGGAAAAGACGGGCAGAAGAACATGCTTTCGGAAGTTTGTGCAGCTGTTTTATTGCACTGACGTTTTGATGGATGTGCAGGAGATAGGTTGGTGTGAAGTCGTTATCTTGCACTAATTGTTGACTTTGAGCACTGAACGATCTTGTCAGCGATTGCTCTGAGCTTCTCTATCTTGTTGAAGTCTAAGTTCTCTTTGTTCGTCATTCTGTCTGGCATTTCTTCTTCTGCAGTCTGTGACATTTTCCAGTGCTGTGAAAGGCCCACTGACTGGACGGCTCTGCCTCGGTCTCCAGATTATGCCTAGTGCCATCACAGAAACCTGAAATGCAACAAGAAAAGGTTCGAAGACATATGACAGTTTTTAGTTTTTGTAGTTATTTGTTTGTTAAAAATAGTAAGAAATAAATATTCCAGTCAGTAAATGTTAATTGTACCTCTTGCTGACGATACAGATTAATGGCATTGAACTTAGGGGAAATGTAAATGTAACGTGCCGTTCCGCTGTGAAGTGATGACAAAAGTTACATAAGTTATAAAAGTAAACAGTACGATGACCGTAGATGTTAGTCACTTTATTTGCGCAGTACACAACACCTGCTTAAAGAAAGTAGACAACTCCAACCGCTGTTGTGGTTAGTAGTAAAATTAGAGTGTCAAAATATGGCGCCTTATAAATTCTTCATATAGACCTCTGTGAGCGAAATAGCGTGATAGACTTCACTTGCTTAAAGAATCAACAATTGTTAGTTGTTGTCGATAGGTGACACCTTCTACATTTTTTTGTCAAAAAGTTTTCAATATAAAGTTTTTTTAACGGAAATAATAATTTTAAACTATTTGTGTAATTTTCGTCATTAATGGTGATTGAGATATTGAAAATGACGTCTCAGTCACTAATTTTGCTTATGTAATATGGGAGATATGGTATACCGACAAAAATTACCCTTGAGAAATAGTATATATGATGATTAGGATATGATATATAGTGTCTGTTTTTCATATCAGTTCCCTCTGTGTTAACGATACAAAAATAGCAGTTACGTGTGTCATGTACAAGATCTCGCCATCACATCGGGTTTCCGATAGGTAAATCCGTATGCTTCCTTTCTCTCCCGTCACGCTGCATTTCCTCACAGTTACACAAAATATGGGATCCATGCTTTGTCATGGTCGCGAATAATAAGCCCAAAGTATGCTTTATAAGCTTGCCTCACAAGGCATTTTATAGTGCGTCTTCGACTAAGAAGGGTGTAGTATCCAAAAATGTAACAGGAAGTGTCTCTGTGATTATTACATTGACGTCTCTTTTTAGCCATGACGAAATGACATCAGTACTGAAATAAAAAAAAGGAGATAGTATCATAATCCTGCCGATGACACAAACATGTAAGTAATTACACTAACTGCATACGGCTGGAATGGAAAAGATGTAATTGCATGAAACATGGAGCGTGGAGAGCAAAACTCATTTCAGATTTAACATGAGCGAATCAAAGACATTCAGAAGCAGTAAAAAGATCTCAAGCAACTGAGAGTTCGAAACAAATTGCTGATCAGGCTAATGTCTGCCCGCATATTTTTTAACGGTACATGTGAGATGAATAGTAAAGCTTTTTCCACATCGTGGCTAATGATGGATCGTAGTTCTTTTTATAAAAAAAGGTGAGACTAGATTATTAATAGAAACCAACGCAGTGGCATCATTAATATTCATTAAAACAGGAAACTTTCAAACATAATCTGCAAATGATTTTTAGGTCGAAAAAATAACTTTCATAGTAGAGTTTCTGGAACCAAAAACATCAGTAACGTCTGGCATAGACTGTCACATAGTTCCGCAACCGATAAATGTCTTCGAGACATTGAGATCTGAATTTCCTTCACAGAAGAATATACACACTTGCCAAATATCATCCGAGTTGCCCAGACGATTCGGGTGCGAGCACATCACAGGCCCTCTTAACCACCCTGATCTCTCGATGTCGAACAAATGCTTGTACCTACAACTTAAGCTTTCTCCTCTTTGTCTGTAAAATTTAGTCCTGGAAGAACGACAAACCACATCAAAAGCTCATCCAGGCGGTTTTAAAAAGATGTATGTCGCATTGCCAGAACTATGTGAGAGATACTGGAGTCTGCGTAGCTAAATGACCTGAATATGCATGTGTGTGCATCACGTAATACATTTCGGATTTGTATATTTTGTGGTTTATTTAGCTAATCGGTCATGCCTAAGCTAATGCTCCTCATATCTTCCGTTAGTCATGTAAGGAAGAGGCCAGAAAATCTATTCTTATTTGCTTATTTGCCGTAGAAGATTGCGATTCCGTTGTTACAATTGCTGAGGTAGCTACGGTTGCACCTTTCGGGGATACACGTCTCATTATTTTGTACAATAAATGCTACAACAGAAGCCAAACTGCACCATAAACCGTGCTCATGATCTCCTAAATAATGGAAGTCGCCAACAGCGCGTGGCCGCTGATAAGGAATGAAAGCACAAATAGCGCAAGGAAGAGTTCGGTATGCCTAGGGCGGCGAGAGTGGGTGCGTGCCAGCTATTGTTTTGCGTCTGCAAGCACGAGGCCAAGGGACACAGCCAGTGAGGCGTTGGGTGCGGACTGCACGAGCGGCTGAAAGGTAAGCTCGCCTTTAGGCTCCGCTAGGAAGGGCAAGCGTTGGTCGCCAGCTGTCTGCAGACATGACACAGTCACGACAAGAGAAGATCACTTGCTATAGCTAGGCTTGCCGTCATTGAAATTATCGGCCCCGCACAAAGACTTCGAAAACCAATGTGATTATTTTCCCGGTCACATACGGTCTGTTGACGATATGTCTGCTAATGTAAATAAAAGCATGACGAATTAAGGAATATTTACTAACATAAATGACACTAACTTACATAAGTCGGTGTACTAGTTGGCTCAACAGAGGAAAATTAAGAGAAAGAATACAAAATTTTGTACTGTGGTTGGAGGGAGCCCATCGAACAACATACTAAAAATCCCGACAGATAGGGTGTGAGCGTGGAGTTGGAGAGGGGGGGGGGGAGGGGGGGGGGAGGGCGCTTTTAAAGTAAAAATTTTTAAAGTTTCTCTTGAATAACTCGAAAACCGTTGCTTCTACTTCTAGCGAAAACATATCCAGAAGCGACATTAAACTATATTAAATCCCCTTCAAGAAAGGTAAGGTGAACTTTCCACTAGGACTAACAGTTGTCAAATTGCAGGGGATGGAAAAATAGCACATTATTAAAAATAGTGTTTCATGATGTAAATTAGTGTGTATTGTTAAATGAACTGGGTTAAGAGCAAATATTAAATTGTATCCTACATCTAAGTGCCGTAGAGCCGTTTTAAAGGATAAATTTTGTTCTGGGCTTGTAGTGGTACGGAAGGGGTTGGACGGTACAAGTTGAGAGAAGGTACTTCGTCAAATTGTGGTCAGGCATTTCGCTCCTGCATAGATCTGGAAACTGCACAGCGAGCTAGGGATTCCCCACTCTCACTACCTCACTACGTCACGAGAAGTAGCCACAGAGTGTTTCACAAAGTTCACCGACAGGTATGAAGCGTGCCTTGTAAATCACTGTCGATGCAGTGTGCAGACACACTCGGTGAGTGATTATTTTTGACAAAGTGCGTTAACAGAACATGGAGTATAGATATGAGTCACTAACAACACAAACGTAAGAAACAACGAAAATTCTGCACAAACGAATAGCTCTACACCGATAGAGGGGAATCTGATTCCTGTAAGCCAGCTGTAACGTTCTTCCGGGAAGATAAACAACCTCCACGACGAACGCCGCTTGCTTTTCAGTTTCCAGATAGAGTGTATCTCCGCAGTATTTCCTGTTCAGTTCTCTTATGGAAGGGGACAAAATTACTTCATTGAGCTTGTTTTTATATAGTGGAATTATCTTCAGTTGATTAAGTGAACATTTATTTGCAGTTGTTGTTGTATAGAAGAGTTCGAAAGCTGTAACAACCATCTACCACACTGAAGAACCTGTCCCAAGCGTAAGGGGCTGTCGATATGTATTCGACAATATTGACCTCATTGTCTCCACTACTATTGGTTGGAATTACCTTTTTTTTAAATCTTTTAGAACTGCTATGGTCATCAGTCCCTAAACTTACACAATACTTAACCGAAATTATCCTAAAGACAACCACACACACCCACGCCCGAGGGAGGACTCGAACCTCCGCCGGGACCAGCCGCACACTCCATGACTGCAGAGCCCCAGGCCTCACGGCTAATACCGCGCGGCCGGTGTAATTACTCCTCACGGCAAAGGGGTAGCAAATGCATCACTCTAGTCTAAGCTCTCCATACACCTGAAGAGGCGCAGGGACCTAAATTTACTCCCTCTGCGATTTTTACCCTCCACGCTACCTCGCAACCCTAAATTGGTAATCCGTTGATGCCTCAGAACGTGCCCTATCAACCGATCCCTTCTTCAAGTCAAGTTGTGCCACAAATTTCTCTTCTCCCCACTTCTGTTCATTATCTCTTCATTAGTTAGTGAGCTACCTATCTAATCTTCAGCCTTCTTATGTAGCACCACATTTCGAAAGCGTCTACTCTCTTCTTGTCCAAACTTATCGTGTATGTTTCACATCCTTACGTGGCTACACTCCATATAAATACATCCAAAACCGGCTTCCTTACACTTAAATCTATACTCGATGTTAACAAATTTCTCTTCTTCAGAAACGCTTTCCTTGCCATTGCCAGTCTACATTTTATATCCTCTCTACTTCGACCATCATCAATGATAATGGAATGCTTTTGATCTTATATCCTCCTTTCAAGACACTGTCCATTTCGTTCAACTGCTCTTCCAAGTCATTTGCTGTCTCTGACAGAATTACAATATCATCGGCGAACCTCAAGTTTTTATTTCTTCTCCATGGATTTTAATACCTACTCCGAATTTTTCTTTTGTTTCCTTTACTGCTTGCTCAATATACAGATGCAATAACACCGGGGAGAGGCTGTCTCACTCCCTTCCCAACCACTGCTTCCCTTTCATGCCCCTCGACTCTTACAACTGCCATCTGGTTTCTGTACAAATTATAATGGCCTTTCGCTCCCTGTATTTTCCCCTGTCACCTTCAGAATTTGAAAGAGTATATTCCAGTCAACAATCTAAAAAGCTTTCCCTAAGTCTACAAATACTAGTAGCGTAGGTTTGCCTTTTGTTAATATATCTTCTAAGATAAGTCGTAGTGTCTGTATTGCATTACGTGCTCCAACATATCTACGAAATCCAGACTGATATTCCCCGAGATCGGCCTTTATCAATTTTTCCATTCGTCTCTAAAGAATTCGTGTTAGTATTTTGCATCCGTGTGTTATTAAACTGGTAGTTCGGTAATTTTCACACCTGTTAACACCTGCTTTCTTTGGGATTGGCATTATTATCTTCTTTTTGAAGTCTGGGGGTATTTCGCCTGTCTCATACATCTAGCTCACCAGATGGTAGAGTTTTTCCAGGGCTGGCTCTCCCAAGGCTATCAGTTGTTGTAATGGAATGTTGTCTACTCCTGGGGCCTTGTTTCGACTTAGGTCTTTTAGTGCTCTATCACATTTTTCACGCATTATCATAACTCCCATTTCATCTTCATTTACATCCTCTTCCATTTCCATAACATTGACCTCAAGTACATCACCATTGTATAGACCCTCTATATACTCCTTCCACCTCTATGCTTTCCTTTCTTTGCTTCGAACTGACTTTCCATCTGAGGTCTTGATATTCATACAAGTGATTGTCTTTTCTGCAAAGGTCTCTTTAATTTTCCTGTAGGCAGTAACTATCTTACCCCTAGTGATGCATGCCTCTACATCCCAACATTTGTCCTCCAGCCATCCCTGCTTAGCCACTTTGCATTTCCTGTCGGTCTCTTTTTTAAGAAGTTTGTATTCCCTTTCACCTGCTTCATTTACTGTATTTTTTTCGCCTGCTTCATTTACTGTATTTTTGTATTTTTTTCCTTTCCTCATTTAAATTCAGTATCTTTTCTGTTATCCAAGGATTTCAACTAGCCCTCGTCTTTTTAACTACACTCCTGGAAATTGAAATAAGAACACCGTGAATTCATTGTCCCAGGAAGGGGAAACTTTATTGACACATTCCTGGGGTCAGATATATCACATGATCACACTGACAGAACCACAGGCACATAGACACAGGCAACAGAGCATGCAAAATGTCGGCACTAGTACAGTGTATATCCACCTTTCGCAGCAATGCAGGCTGCTATTCTCCTATGGAGACGATAGTAGAGATGCTGGATGTAGTCCTGTGGAACGGCTTGCCATGCCATTTCCACCTGGCGCCTCAGTTGGACCAGCGTTCGTGCTGGACGTGCAGACCGCGTGAGACGACGCTTCATCCAGTCCCAAACATGCTCAATGGGGGACAGATCAAGAGATCTTGCTGGCCAGGGTATTTGACTTACACCTTCTAGAGCACGTTGGGTGGCACGGGATACATGCGGACGTGCATTGTCCTGTTAGAACAGCAAGTTCCTTTGCCGGTCTAGGAATGGTAGAAAGATGGGTTCGATGACGGTTTGGATGTACCATGCACTATTCAGTGTCCCCTCGATGATCACCAGAGATGTACGGCCAGTGTAAGAGATCGCTCCCCACACCATGATGCCGGGTGTTGGCCCTGTGTGCCTCGGTCGTATGCAGTCGTGATTGTGGCGCTCACCTGCACGGCGCCAAACACGCATACGACCATCATTGGCACCAAGGCAGAAGCGACTCTCATCGCTGAAGACGACACGTCTCCATTCGTCCCTCCATTCACGCCTGTCGGGACACCACTGGAGGCGGGCTGCACGATGTTGGGGCGTGAGCGGAAGACGGCCTAACGGTGTGCGGGACCGTAGCCCAGCTTCATGGAGACGGTTGCGAATGGTCCTCGCCGATACCCCAGGAGCAACAGTGTCCCTAATTTGCTGGGAAGTGGCGGTGCGGTCCCCTACGGCACTGCGTAGGGTCCTACGGTCTTGGCGTGCATCCGTGCGTCGCTGCGGTCCGGTGCCAGGTCGACGGGCACGTGCACCTTCCGCCGACCACTGGCGACAACATCGATGTACTGTGGAGACCTCACGCCCCACGTGTTGAGCAATTCGGCGGTACGTCCACCCGGCCTCCCGCATGCCCCCTATACGCCATCGCTCAAAGTCCGTCAACTGCACATACGGTTCACGTCCACGCTGTCGCGGCATGCTACCAGTGTTAAAGACTGCGATGGAGCTCCGTATGCTACGGCAAACTGGCTGACACTGACGGCGGCGGTGCACAAATGCTGCGCAGCTAGCGCCATTCGACGGCCAACACCGCGGTTCCTGGTGTGTCCGCTGTGCCGAGCGTGTGATCATTGCTTGTACAGCCCTCTCGCAGTGTCCGGAGCAAGTATGGTGGGTCTGACACACCGGTGTCAATGTGTTCTTTTTTCCATTTCCAGGAGTGTACTTGATCCTCTGTTGTCTTCACTATTTTATCTCTATAAGCTACCTATTCTTCTTCTACTGTATTTTTCAACCCATTCTTGTCAATCGTTCCCTAATGCGCGCTCTAAAACTCTCTACAGCCTCTGGTTCTTTCAGTTTATCCAGGTCCCATCTCCTTTAATTCCCACCTTTTTCCTGTTTGTTCAGTTTTAATCAACAGTTCATAACCAATAAATTGTGGTCAGAGTCCACATATGCCTCTGGAAATGTCTTACAATTTAAAACCTGGTTCCTAAATCTCTGTCTTACCATTGTGTAATATATCTGAAAACTTCCAGTGTCTCCAGGCCTCCTCCACTTATACAACCTTCTTTCATGATTCTTAAACCAAGTGTTAACTATGATTAAGTTATGCTCTGTGCAAAACTCTACCATGCGACTTCTTCTCTCTCGAATTCCAGTCCCCCATGACTACAAAATAAAGTTCCCCTTCACTGTCTGAATAATTTCTTTTATCTCATCTTAGATTTCTTCAATCTCTTTGTCGTCTGCGGAGCTAATTATCATATAAACTTGTACTACTGTGGCAGGTGTGGGCTTAGTATCTATCTTGGCTACAATAATGCGTTCACTATGCTATTTGTAGTACCTTACCCTCGCTCCTATTCTTTTTATTCATTATGAAATCTACTCCTGCATTCACACATATTTGTAGTTACAGCCCTGTATTCGCCTGATCAGAAGTCTTGTTCCTCCTGCCACGGAACTTCGCTAATTCCCACTATATCTAACTTTAACCTGTCCATTTCCCTTTTTAAATTTTCTAACCTACCTGTCGGATTAACGGATCTGACTTTCCATACTCCGACCCGTAGAACGCCAGTTTTATACCCTGTACACATGATTTCAGAAAATACTAATTAACACTGAAATTCACGAGGATGTACTGACAAGTAACAGCTCCGAATTTTTTACGTTAAAACTCTTAAACTTAGTAAAATAAAGCAAGTGTTATTAACATTCTACATCTTTATTCCATGTGTACATAGTTATTTCTCCAAATAGCCTCCCTGGTTACGACGATATTTCTCGTAATGAGAGAGTAGTTTGGTGATGAAGAGTGAAAATCTCATTCTAGTTTGCTGATATCTCACTGTACGATGTTTGACATTTTTTATAGAGTCACAACCTCAACTCTGTTTGCACCGCTTCATCACTATCAAAGTGAAGTCCTCGAAGGTCTTTTCTAAGTTTTGGGAACAGATGAAAATCGGATGGGGTGAAGTCAGGACTAAGGCGGACGATCAATGAGTGAACCCAAGGCGACGCATTTCCGCAGATGTCGCGGCCCTTGTGTGTGGACTGGCATTGTCTTCCTGAAGGAGAGAATGCTCCCGGTGTAGACGAACTCCTCGAATTCGAAACTCTATTGCAGTACGCTGTTTCTCACGCCCTGACATATTTATGTTGCACAGAGCCCTCTACACGTAAAGGGCTCCCGATATGTAGACAGAAAGAACAAAGATGGAGTTTGTT
Organism: Schistocerca gregaria; assembly: GCF_023897955.1. Taxonomy (NCBI): domain Eukaryota; kingdom Metazoa; phylum Arthropoda; class Insecta; order Orthoptera; family Acrididae; genus Schistocerca; species Schistocerca gregaria. The sequence goes on from NC_064921.1 coordinate 542,686,050, forward strand.
CATACCGTTTGTCCTATTTAAAAAGCTTTAAAAGCTTTCACATACGAAATTTGAAGGCATTATATTTCAGCGCGCTCTCGTATATTCTTTGTAAACATATTTATCTCTTCAGAAACTCTTTTCTTGCGTATTGTCAGACAGCATTTTATATCGCCTCTCCTTCTGACATCGTCAGTTAGTCTGCTGCCAAAGTATTAAAATTCATTTACTATTTGCATCACCTAATTTCTAATCTAATCCCTTTCAGCATTTCTTGATTCATTTTAATTACTTTCCGCAAACTTTTCTTTACTTTTGGAGATATTCTTCGCATATCTTTTCAAGAAAAATAAAAGCAATGTAAAGACGATAACAAATATTGTTTCAAGCAACCCTGTGAGTTGTCCACGGAACGTCCACGAAACGTCAACATACCGCTTAGACAGTATTTGAGCTGTTCCTAATGGTCCTCGGCATTACCCACCAGCTTTGGATTTCGCACGCGGTTCTCTACAGCGCACTTTATACGGCATTTCGTTTGCCGTTGGTCTAAAATCATGACCGTTAAAAAGCAGCAAGACCATTACGTTGTATAACTAGAAATTTGTGGTAAAATTATTTGCAAAAGCGTGCTTTTGTCTGTGTTTCTTAATTATTAGCAATGCAACGAACACAACTACTTAGTAATTGCAGTAAACAGTACCATCTATATGAGTCAGAGAAATTCCACTATAAATATACCAGCGAGCTTCCACTGATAGCAGATTGCATACAGATTGTTTGGATCGGCGGACCGTATTGTTTTGAAGAAGAGTGAACTGTAGAATAAATGAATTTTTAATTTTTTCAGTGGGTCGCAGATAGAAATGTTGGTGTGTGGTGTCCTTTTCCTTGCAATAAAAAATGATGTTTAGGTTTTCAAACGCGTATTTATAATTGTGATTGCTGACTGCGATCGTCAAATCCAGCGGACAGAGATGATCTTAAGTACTCCTAGGGTGGCATACCGGCTGGTGTTGTACCCGTATGTTTGATCATCTGCAGTGTCGCTGTGTAAAACGTATTCCCATACTCAGTCTCTCTGTGGTCCATCTACAATAGCTCGGAGTTTACCGGTACCAATTTCAGACATCCTGAATATGAAGTACGTTACTTTTCTATTAGGTTTAGGTAACTTCCGTGCAAGCTAGTTGGAGCAACTGTACAAAACGTACGGACAAAAAGGCGGCAAGAGTAGGCTAGCATCGACATTCGTAACTGATTAGCTTCAGAAAAGCTGTAGACAAATAATATGTATTGTGTTAACGAACTATTTGAAGTGATTCTGAAATATAGACTGAGTTGACGGCATATTTAACAGAATAATACTGAAGATGACGTACAGATTTCGTAGATAGAGCACCACCAGTGAAATATTTGAAAACATGTTGTTTGTCTGCTAGGTAAGTTTTAGTAATAATGGATATTTATCTTTGTTCTCACTTAGAATCGTAACTGACTGTATGTGAGACAGAAATATACAGCACGAGTTTGCGATGATTAATTCCATGATCTGAGAGATGCTTAGAGCCGCCGCAAAATACTATGATAATGAAATACAAAATGAACTCACATTGCAAAATTCTAACATGAAACGAAACGTTCAAATTAGTGTGAAATATGAACCGTTATAATGGAGATGTAACACCTGTGACGCCGGCACGCTCTCCGTGAAACCTGGAGATATCGACCTACCGCCAGGAGACGCCCGGGGAGGGCAAGCAGGCTATGAGCATCGCAACAGGCTAATTAGCCCAGACTCTGAACGAAGGAGGCGACCACGATAATGACGTCGTTAGAAAAATTCTAACTGTACTAACAGCTACAATATGATCTGGAATTTCACTTCCACTTTTCGTTGTCCTGTTTGTTGATGGACTAATATAAGTTATTATCCAGGATTATTGGTCAATTAGTAGATACGCTTGTAAGTACACGTCTTTGCTAAAGAGAATGCAACCTATACGAAAACGCCGAAAGATAATGAGTAGCGAAAAATACCTGCAAACCTTTGTGAGATATCAGCAAAGACAGACTGTTATAAAAATTCTCTCAAATCAGTTTGCTTCATCATATGCCGAAAACTGAAGTTACTCTACCTTCGCAAAATTTTGTTTCACCATTTAATGTTTCGGTAAATTCGTAAAAAGCCATTGCTGTGCTACTGACGTTTTAATTTTATCGGACACGAGGAGCAGTGTATTCAAAATTATGCGCACTGTAATAAAAACAAAATATGGTACTAATTTGCTGAAATAAGAGCGGTAGTAAAAAAGTTTTAATTATCCCTTCAGAAAAATCTATCTGCGACCCTGAAACCTGACGGTGTTACTCCTTCTCTATGTGTTCACCTCTAAATGCGACACATTTTTTTCCATGAATGGATGACTTGGCGAACACATTGGCTGTAAAAGGCTGTATTTCTGCAATTGAGGAAGTCTACCACGAAAATCATCTCCTCGTTTCTTTGGAAATGCCACTCACATAGTGGTTAGCACACTGGACTCGCATTCGGAAGGACGACGGTTCAATCCCATCTCCGGCCATCCTGATTTAGGTTTTCCGTGATTTCCCTAAATCGCTTCAGGCAAATGCCGGGATGGTTCCTTTGAAAGGGCACGGCCGATTTCCTTCCCCATCGTTCCCTCACCCGAGCTTGCACTCCGTCTCCAACGACCTCGTTGTCGACGGGACGTTAAACACTAATCTCCTCCTCCGCCACTCACATCATAGTTTCTTCTTAGTGACTGGGTGTCACGTGGAAGAATACGCGGGGGAAGGGAGGTAAAATGTTTTTGTCCATTCAGCAACATTGTGTCCAGTGAAGATAAGGCTGGGGTGTTGTGGTAGAGCAAAATCGTCGCCTTGTCTTGATAACCTCTCGTAAACTTGTCAGAAGATTTTGGTACGGTATGTCTCTTACGGGCATAACCTATTAGCATCAAACTATGGCACTTCCAAGAAATTTTCGCCATCACCTTGCTCGATGATCATTATGTCTCCACCTTTTTGGTGGTGATGATCTCACATTCCTGCTTTAGTTCCTTTCTCTTGGATTCGCAGTGGAAGATACAGCACTCGTCCCTGGCTATTAGACTGATCAAAAAATCATAAGTATTGGCCTGACGACCTGACAGATCCAACAGGAATTCTTCTGCGTCGTCTTGGGGTTGCCGCTGGTCGTTTTAATGACCTGTTCCTAAAATATCAGTGACAACCTGAAAAGTATGTGAAGTTCCTCAAATATATGGAAAACCATAAGTGACTTGGGAAAGACTTCAGTCCACGTAAAATTCAAACACAGTCTGCACTGAGCATGAATTCATATCACCGGGATTCTCTGAAACCACCTCTCATCGAGTAATTATAAGCGGGATGTTGGTAAAACTCCACGTTCAGTTCCGCTGAATATTAAAGTGCATTCTGAAGTCCATCAAACTAAACTGTACCATCAATTTATATAAGTTACGACAATGTCCAATATTACAATTATTATGCTCATACTATATTTCTGAGAGGTGTTGTAAACTGCTCAGCATTATTCTCAATTTTTGCTAGGTCGTATGCACCATCTGGAGTCCTCGTTGCTTCCTGCTTATATGTTGTCCTTTCCTTGACTTCTGATGTCACAGATCTGCGTTAGAATACGTATTACAAGTGTAATACAAATTATTTAAATGAAGCATGTTTTACAATAGCTATAAACGCCTTCACATGCGCGCTATGAAGCCATGATAAAACAAGATAATTTCGTTAATTGTGCTCTAATTGGACATGAGAGTTTTAATGGTTTTTAACATTGTGCGACTGGACTGTGTAATGGGAACACGTGTGAACTACTAAATGTGTCTGTATGTATAGTGTCGTTGTTATAGAATATTACCCCCTCTGTCTAGTGAAGCATTCAGTTTGGTGATAGGTCTCATAATTCCCTTGTAATTTTATTTTTAGCTTCACTATTATTATTTTTCACTTTTTCTGTATAAATGTGAATACTGGTATAAAGGTCGTTTGAAAACTATTTTTCTGAAATTCTTGGGACAGGTTCTTTGCAAAAAAAAAAAAAAAACAAAAAACGTGTAGTAAACATGTACTCTAAAATGCATGCTTTAAGAGATATGAACACTTGCCCATCTTCATTATGTGAAACACAAGTCCTCATAGCTCTTACGGTATTCAATTTGGAGTCCTTGTTTACTGGAAATTTTTGTCTTGTTTTGGAATAAGGAACCTGTACTCAGAGTTCATAAAAGTGTTTACAAAAAACACTGTATATCGTCTTTGGAAGTATGTTGTGACGTTATAGCGCTTCTAGCTTGACAAGCTGGTGGGTTACAACATATTTCTGCCTGATACTTGATTACAAACTAATTAATCCTGTAATTATAATACCAGTCTGGTATATTGTGTTGCATTCTGAGCTACTGAAGTGGTAACTTTTACCAATAGGTATCTTGAGATACGGAACTGGTAACTTTTACCAACAGCTATCCGAAGATACTTTGCTTGTTAAAAATGTGGTAATAGCTTTTTGTTTTATTAATTTTTAGAGTGCCATTGCACTTTCCTGTCTTTCAGCGTAAATAGCTTTAATATAAATGTCGTATGGAGAAGTTTTCATCATCAAGAACATTGTTTCTACATTCCCTATCATCTGTCGTACTTGTTTACAGGTTAGAATATTGGTAAACTACGTTTACCACGTGCCTCTGTAGCTTCATTTGCCGTATTTCATCATACTGCCTGCGTTCATGGTAGAAACAATTATCCATCTCTGAACTCTTGGAGTCCGTCAGATTTTTCACTACGACAACGATTGCTACATGTGTTCAGAGGTCGCTGCCATTTTCGATCCAGACGTGGTCTTAGCGCAAAACTTACCAGATAACGCTTATTCGACCGGGCCGAATGCCCTGTCAGATAGCTCCTTAATGTGGCTCAACACTTCCTGTTTCCTTAAATAACGTAACCATCCGGTTAAAGGACCCGGACACTTGGATGATGTCGTCCAGGATACCGAGCAGCATACATAGCACACGCCCGTTGGGCATTCTGATCACAATAGCCATACATCAACAAGATATCCACCTTTTCTGCAACTGGTAAACGGTCCATTTTAACACGGGTAATGTATCACGAAGCAAATACCGTCCGCACTGGCAGAATGTTACGTGATACCACGTACTTATATGTTTGTGACTGTTACAGCGCCATCTATCACAAAGTGAAACAAGTGGTCCATCTAAAACATTCATATTTCTTTACGTACTACACAAATGTGTAATAAAAATAGGGGGTTCCTATTTTTTTAAAAAATGCAGTTGGTATCCGTTTGACCTGTGGCAGCGCTATCTAGCGGGCCAACCATAGCGCCATCTGGTTTCACCCTTCAAGCTAGACGAGATTCGTTCTTCGTAGTTTTTTCGTTTGATGCTTATTTCGTGAGATATTTAGCCCGGTCACTATCAATGGACCACCCTGTATATGTGTGTAGTTTGTCGAGTTTCTGAATTGATATGGAAATAGACAGAAAACTACAGCATACGTGTATCTGTTGTAAAACTAGTCCATACACGTAGCTATACTGTAGACTACTTGTGTTACTAGCGGTGCAAAGTAAATGCACAATTGCGCGCGCGCGCGCGCGCGCGCGTGTGTGTGTGTGTGTGTGTGTGTGTCGGCATATTTTCGTGTTAACCCTAACAACGACTGAGAACCAAACGTCCGACTACTGTGTTGAATCTTTAGAGACACGCCACTAATATTGGCTACCCTCGGCCCGAGTGCTGTTTCGCCGCTCCCTTGATCTACTTCCCGCACAGTGGCAAAACATCTCGAGTGCCTTCTGTGTTTCGCGGCTGTTGCATTATCGGCTAAAGACGCGTCTTATCTGCCGTTATTTCTGCACATCGAGACCGCTACGTCGAGGCGTCTTTCACCCTGAACAGTTACCACAACTTGACTTCATAGCGTAAACACCCTTGTTAGTACGAGAAAGGAACAGTTCATTTAGCATTACTTTTCTGTTTCTATTCGAATAAAGGGTTCTGGTCCTACCTCTCTCATGGAGGGCACGAATAGTTAGGGCAAAGAATAATTTAGGATGCGTAGTCTGGTAGACTGTGATTTCAAATATTACGAAGCTCTCCTTCGGTATCTAACAGAATTATCGTACATGAATATCAAGGTGATACTTTGCACGAAGTTGTTGGCGTTGTCTGTCGATTCATTACTAACGTCGAATTGGACGCAAATCAGTATTCAAATAACTAGCTTCTCAAATCTCATGCAAAAAGAACTTCAGGTTTGCCGCAAAGAGCAAAGCTTAAGCAATATTTTCATTGCTTGAATGTTTTTCAGGCATAATGGGATTTCATGTATCTCCTCGTCAATTTCCCAGTAGCATAATGCTAAGCATATGCCTCATTGAATTTTCTGCTATTTCCACGGCAACACTTATTGTGTAATTCCGGCGGTAGCAGTTGACTGTACGACAGAGGAACTTTCAAGTAATTATTAAGACGGGACAGCCTCACACAGCATACCAGTTCTCTTGATTACAATTCTTTCATTTTATGTTTGCTTATCAAAGTAGCGTCATAGCTGCAAGTACATTCTTTCGCACTACTCTAACATCATATCCTTAAAATCAGAGTTTCCAACAAATTAATGTGATGGTGTACACATAGGCAAGTCAAATACGACTATTCAGAAAGTACGCTATGCTTCTACACTCCTGGAAATGGAAAAAAGAACACATTGACACCGGTGTGTCAGACCCACCATACTTGCTCCGGACACTGCGAGAGGGCTGTACAAGCAATGATCACACGCACGGCACAGCGGACACACCAGGAACCGCGGTGTTGGCCGTCGAATGGAGCTGGCTGCGCAGCATTTGTGCACCGCCGCCGTCAGTGTCAGCCAGTTTGCCGTGGCATAAGGAGCTCCATCGCAGTCTTTAACACTGGTAGCATGCCGCGACAGCGTGGACGTGAACCGTATGTGCAGTTGACGGACTTTAAGCGAGGGCGTATAGTGGGCATGCGGGAGGTCGGGTGGACGTACCGCCGAATTGCTCAACACGTGGGGCGTGAGGTCTCCACAGTACATCGATGTTGTCGCCAGTGGTCGGCGGAAGGTACACGTGCCCGTCGAACTGGGACTGGACCGCAGCGACGCACGGATGCACGCCAAGACCATAGGATCCTACGCAGTGCCGTAGGGGACCACACCGCCACTTTCCAGCAAATTAGGGACACTGTTGCTCCTGGGGTATCGGCGAGGACCATTCGCAACCGTCTCCATGAAGCTGGTCTACGGTCCCGCACACCGTTAGGCCGTCTTCCGCTCACGCCCCAACATCGTGCAGCCCGCCTCCAGTGGTGTCGCGACAGGCGTGAATAGAGGGTCGAATGGAGACGTGTCGTCTTCAGCGATGAGATTCGCTTCTGCCTTGGTGCCAATGATGATCGTATGCGTGTTTGGCACCGTGCAGGTGAGCGCCACAATCAGGACTGCATAAGACCGAGGCACACAGGGCCAACACCCAGCATCATGGTGTGGGGAGCGATCTCCTACACTGGCCGTATACCTCTGGTGATTGTCGAGGGGACACTGAATAGTGCACGGTACATCCAAACCGTCATCGAACCCACCGTTCTACCATTCCTAGAACGGCAAGGGAACTTGCTGTTCCAACAGGACAATGCACGTCCGCATCTATCCCGTGCCACCCAACGTGCTCTAGAAGGTGTAAGTCAACTACCCAGGCCAGCAAGATCTCCGGATCTGTCCCCCACTGAGCATGTTTGGGACTGGATTAAGCGTCGTCTCACGCGGTCTGCACGTCCAGCACGAACGCTGGTCCAACTGAGGCGCCAGGTGGAAATGGCATGGCAAGCCGTTCCACAGGACTACATCCAGCATCTCTACGATCGTCTCCATGGGAGAATAGCAGCCTGCATTGCTGTGAAAGGTGGATATACACTGTACTAGTGCCGACATTGTGCATGCTCTGTTGCCTGTGTCTATGTGCCTGTGGTTCTGTCAGTGTGATCATGTGATGTATCTGAGCCCATGAATGTGTCAATAAAGTTTCCCCTTCCTTGGACAATGAATTCACGGTGTTCTTATTTCAATTTCCAGGAGTGTATGTAGTGAGGTTAGCTATGATACAGTACCCATGCGTACAGCAAGTGAGACACACGGGTAATAAATTATTCTAAGGCGTTCGAGTAAGCCCAACTATTTTTCTTTTTAATGGGCCGCGGGTCGCGAAATTAAACCCATGGAGAAAATCCCATGAAACTTTGCGCAGATTGGTTGCAGTTTCTTCAGTATGTTCGTCGATCGCGTCACGTCGCACTTGTCACTTTGAGCGTGCATTGAGTACGTAAACATGCCTAGAAAAATAACGTCTCGCACCGAGGATGAATTGCATGCTCTCACTCGATTTCTTCATCCTTAGGAGTGAAGTGCAGCCTAAATTCATAGACGAATGAGTAATGTACAGGGTGAAACTTACATGAGTTACAGCGAAGTGTGGCAGTGGTGCAGGAACTTTGAAGCAGGACATACAGACGTTAATGGTGCAGGCTGTCAGGGAAGTAAGCGAGTGTCAACCGATGATTTTGTTCGACGAATGGATCAGGTGACTGGAGAAAATTGTAGGTTCACAGTTTCTGTGCTGAGTGAGCCGGTCTCCGAAATTTGAAGGTCAGAACTCTGTACCATGGTGAGTGAGAGACTTCAGTACCAAGAACTCTGTGAGAGATGCTGTTCGACCATCATAGCACACAGCCAATCGTCGCTGTCTAAACGTTTCTCCAGCGCTACCGTGATAAAAAAAGAAGTTTTTTTCGACAAAATTGTCACAGGGGACGAGACTTGCGTCCACTTCAAAACGAAGAAACAAAGTAAGAATCCAAATGGTGGATGCTTTCTCATTCCCCGAGTAAACCAAAGAAGTGTATGGCTTCTGTGTTGTGGGAGCGAGGAGAGTTTTGCTGGTGGAATTCTTGGAAAGTGCCATGACCATCACTGCAGTCTCAAGCAGCGTGACTCTTTAACAGCTATGAAGGGCTATTCGCAATAAGCAAAGAGGAATGTTGTCATTAGGCATTGTCCTACTTCTTGACAATATTCGACGGCACACTGCATCTGTACCAAAGACGGTCCTGCAACGTTTCCGATGGGAACTGCTCGATTGCACACCTTACAGCCCGGACTTGGATCATTCTGATTTTCATCCCTAAAAACATTAAAAACTGGCTAGGAGGACAGCATTTTGCCACAGACAACGAGTTGCACACTATAGTACTGAATCGGCTGACGGCCGCGGTGGTCTCGCGGTTCTAGGCGCGCAGTCCGGAACCGTGCGACTGCTACGGTCGCAGGTTCGAATCCTGCCTCGGGCATGGATGTGTGTGATGTCCTTAGGTTAGTTAGGTTTAAGTAGTTCTAAGTTTTAGGGGACTAATGACCACAGCAGTTGAGTCCCATAGTGCTCAGAGCCACTTGAACCATTTTTGAATCGGCTGAAAGTACAGGCGGCTGCCTTCTATGACGAGGGTGCTGGAAAGACGGAAAACGCTACGACAAATGTACGACTATGCAGAAGAGCTGGAAGATGCAGCTAAATATTGTAAATAAAACATTTCAGTTTTTTTAATGGTTTACATTTCGTGACCTTGGGAGAAATAGCCATCGTAAAATATAAGCGATTCTGTGCACAAGCTAATTGCACAAAATCGACTGCTACACCCGCGGCGTCTGATCGCTGATAGATCAGCCTGCTCACTTTTCGCTTGATTACTACTGAGAAGAATTAAGTAAAAAGAATGGGATGACTAAAGTTTTTCATAGCGGATCCTTGTGTAACATTTTTTCATTGCCAAAGCAGCGTCACATCCGTGTACAAACTAAAACTTCAAATGTGGACGCCAATTTAGTCTTCATCGACTGACAAAAGCGACCGATGCGTATATCTTACACGGTCACAGTCCAATTTATTTCAGATGTAGCGATGAGACTTGAGAGCAGAAGTACGGAAATCAAAAGGTGAAACAGATACAAAAAATGGTTCAAATGGCTCTAAGCACTATCGGACAACTGCTGTGGTCATCAATCCCCTAGAACTTAGAACGCAAACCTAACTAACCTAAGGACATCACACACATCCATGCCGGAAGCAGGATTCGAACCTTCGACCGTAACGGTCGCGCGGTTCCAGACTGTAGCGTCTAGAGCCACTCCGCCCGGCGAAACAGATACAGCTCCGAATATCTTATACCCTTCAAACCACACTGGACTGTAATACCAGAGAGGAAGGGGAACTGAGATCGCCTCCAGAGCCACTATATTGCTTTAAGACAAGCTTTAAATTTTCGTCGTTTGTGAAAATCCTCCTCCAGCGTTCGTACCGAGACTACGGTATCATCATTGCAGCTGTCCCTGTTAAATGCGCTTGTGGACATGTGAATTTGTTACTGTTTCCATTATTGTAGAATCCCTAAAACCATCAAAACCTAAATTCAATGGTAAATGAGGCGATCTCTATTACCTTTGTGCTCTGTAATTCCGGCCTACTTTGTTGGTAAGGTGTTATGTCTTTCGTTGCCTATTTTCGTGATTGTATGTTACGCTTACACAGCCCGGGCGCCATCACTCCGCACATAGTAGGCCTGATTGGCAGTGCATGTCATACGTCCCTCCAAGCAATCGCCTATCTTCAAACGATGAAGGTGGTGATGACCACCGGAAACTAGATTTGCTGATGTAATGTGATGACTTACGAACACAAACGTTAATACACAATGAAAAGTACCGTATGTTATACGGTCAGCAACAGCGCTACACAGACCAAGTGGTCCAAAATAAGCAGTAAAAGTGGAAAGCCAATATGCCGGGTAGCTTTGTCAATAGAGCGATCGTATATTTTAATATATGTAGCAAAAGACTTTTTATTACTAAAAAACGTATTATCAGATTAAATACATACTCTGGTAGCGTTTCAACTCTGTCAGAAGCTTGTCGAGTGGCGTAATACAACAGGCAACTCTGTCAGTTTACACTCCCATTAAGCAGAAAGTGCACAGTGTTTGTGCACGTGTTTTACCGAGCACTCACCACTGTTTAGCGTTTGTACCAGTAAAGAAGAAAAAAATCCTTCTAGGTAGCGACAGGTCGCAACAGCGTCGCATTCTGGTTCATTTGCGTGAAACAATCGTTGGATTATTGCCAGTAATTTTATGTACTATTTCCTTAGCTATTACGTTATCCGGCCTATAGTTAAGCGGAAAATGTATACATATCAGAATGATAAACATAGTTTACTGCCTACGTTTCATTAATAATTAGAATAGCAGATATCTTTGACTTCTTTCTAATTGTGCAAAAACTATTTGGCAGTAGAATAATAATTTTTGTCATCTTGTCCCGAGAATCAGTGTGAGGAATCACAGGGACTATAGGATAGCCTTCATCGAACTCACCAGTTAACAGCTAGATAGCTATACTGCAACAGATTACCTAAAATAATCTCCGTAAAGCCCTTACTTAGCTGTTCTTTTATACACGGCAACATGGTCTTTTGAATAGGAGATCGCCTAAGACATAAAACAAAGATTGAATATAGGCTAAGCGTAGTATACGAGAACGGCAGGCTTAGTGGCCAATGCGGGCATGAAGGCAATTTGAATTTGTGAGTCCGTACAGTGTTGCAATCGTACGCTAACTGCATAAAGGTGTCTCTCGAAACGCCCTTAGTGTGCCCAGTCATTTGAAGTAGCCAAGTCATCGTGTTATCTCGCACTCACGTGGTGTATGGGTTTGAGACCAGCTGCGATCTTCTCACAGAAATCATCTTGGCATACTCCTTAAATGATTTAGGAAACTACGAGGAATCTACACTCCTGGAAATGCTGAAGAAGATGATTTGACACACGCTTGAAGAGTGGCCCAGAGGTTCTAGGCGCTTTAGTGTAGAACCGCGCAACCGCTACAGTCGCAGGTTCGAGTCCTGCATGAATGTGTGTGGTGTCTTTAGGTTAGTTAATTTTAAGTAGTTCTCAGTTCTAGGGAACTGAGGATCTCAGCTGTTCAGTCCCATAGTGCTCAGAGCCATTTGAGCCAACGCTTTAAGAGAGTCAGCAATTATCTGGTGAAGCATACGTGCAAAGTCAAAAAAATGAAGAACCCATCTGTCCTTCAAGCTTTTTATGTATCGTTTCGGTGGAGATCTCGAAGAAAAAATTAAGCTAAGCATAGTGCTCACAGAGGCATTTAAATGTCATGCTTCCAGCACTCCATACACTATTGGAACGGGTAGAAACCGTAACCTGTGCCACAATACTAAGCAATCTCTTCTACACGTTTCACTGTGATTTGTAGAGTGTATATGTAGATATTGCTGCTAATATATTTCTAATAATCACGACGTCTGGGCCGTTGAAATGTAACCGTTCTCATTTTTTCCCCGTGTTTCTTACAAGGGAACCTCCCCATCGCAGCTCCCTCAGATTTAATTGTAAGTTGGCACAGTGGATAGGCCTTGAAAAACTGAACACAGATCAATCGAGAAAACAGGAAGAAGTTGTGTGGATATATAAAAAAAATTAGCAAAATATACAAACTGAGTACTCCTTGGGCATGATAGGTAACATAAAGGATAGTCTGAGCTCAGGAGCGCCGTGGTCCCGTGGTTAATGTGAGCAGCTGCGCAACGAGAGGTCCTTCGTTCAAGTCTTCTCGCGAGTCAAAAATTTAATTTTTTATTTTCTGATAATTATCAAAGTTCAGGCACTCCAGAATTCCAGGCTCTCCATAATTCCAGAACATGTTCAGAATTGCTTGTACATATGCAGGATTTGACGGTCTACACACGGAAAAAATTGAAAACGTTAAAAACATATGTTTTGACAGAGCACAAGGAAAACTGTGCGACTATGAAACTGGTGCATTCGTTTGTTGCAGTTTATGTGACAAACTGTTATGTTTTCATCACTTTTTTTGGAGTGATTATCACATCCACAAGAAAACCTAAATCAGGCAAGGTAGAAGAATCTTTTTACCCATTCGCCAAGTGTACAAGTTAGATGGGTCGACAACATATTCCGGTCATGTGACGCACATTCCGTCTTCAGTGTCGTATAGAATATATCAGACGTGTTTTCCTATGGAGGAATCGGTTGACCTATGACCTTGCACTCAAATGTTTTCGGTTCCCATTGGAGAGGCACGTCCTTTCATCTACTAATAGCACGGTTTTGCGGTGCAGTCGCAAAACACAGACACTAAGCTTATTACAGTGAACAGAGACGTCAATGAACGAACGGACAGATCATGACTTTGCGAAAATAAACTTTTCACTCGAGGGAAGGCTTGAACCAACGACCTCTCGTTCCGTAGCTGCTCACGCTAAGCAAGGGACCACGGCGCTACTTAGCTCTCATTATTCTTGATGTTGCATATCTTACAGATGGACTACTCAGTTTGTATATTTTGCTTATTTTTGTCATAGTTCCACACAACTTCTTCCTGTTTTCTTGATTGATCTGTGTTCAGTTTTCCAAGGCCTATCCACTGTGCCAACTTATAACTAAATCTGAGGGGGGTGCGATGAGGATGTTCTCTTGTTAGAAGCTTGTAGGGTTAACTCACATTTCTGTCTTCTGAGCTCTTAGAGTGGTGTACCTTCTCGCTCGAGCTGTTGTTGTTGTTGTCTTCAGTCCTGAGACTGATTTGATGCAGCTCTCCATGCTACTCTATCCTGTGCAAGCTTCTTCATCTCCCAGTACCTACTGCAACCTACATCCTTCTGAATCTGCTTAGTGTACTCATCTCTCGGTCTCCCTCTACGATTTTTACCCTCCACGTTGCCCTCCAATGCTAAATTTGTGATCCCTTGATGCCTCAAAACATGTCATACCAACCGATCCCTTCTTCTAGTCAAGTTGTGCCAAAAACTTCTCTTCTCCCCAATCCTATTCAATACCTCCTCATTAGTTACGTGATCTATGAACCTTGTCTTCAGTATTCTTCTGTAGCACCACATTTCGAAAGCTTCTATTCTCATCTTGTCCAAACTAGTTATCGTCCCTGTTTCACTTCCATACATAGCTACACTCCAAACAAATACTTTCAGAAACGACTTCCTGATACATAAATGTATATTCGATGTTAACAAATTTCTCTTCTTCAGAAACGCTTTCCTTGCCATTGCCAGTCTACATTTTATATCCTCTCTACTTCAACCATCATCAGTTATTTTACTTCCTAAATAGCAAAACTCCTTTACTACTTTAAGTGTCTCATTTCCTAATCTAATTCCCTCATCATCATCCGATTTAATTTGACTACATTCTATTATCCTCGTTTTGCTTTTGTTGATGTTCATCTGATATCCTCCTTTCAAGATACTGTCCATTCCGTTCAACTGCTCTTTCAAATCCTTTGCTGTCTCTGATAGAATTACAATGTCATCGGTGAACCTCAAAGTTTTTATTTCTTGTCCATGGATTTTAATACCTAATCCGAACTTTTCTTTTGTTTCCTTTATTGCTTGCTCAATATACAGATTGAATAAATAGGGGAGAGGCTACAGCTCTGTCTCACTCCCTTCCCAACCACTGCTTCCCTTTCATGCCCCTTGACTCTTATAACTGCCTTCTGGTTTCTGTACAAATTGTAAATAGCCTTTCGCTCCCTGTATTTTACGCTTTCCACCTTCAGAATTTGAAAGAGAGTATTCCAGTCAACATTGTCAAAAGCTTTCTCTAAGTCTCGAGCTACTGTCCCTTAAACCATCAAGGAGCAAGTGTCACTTTAAAGCAATCATGTTCTTTCTAATAACATCGAGAGATAGAGAAAATTCACTGATAAACACAGACGCTCACGGATGTAATAAACACTCACTGCCACGACTGTACGAGCTGCTTTTGCGTCTCTACAGATAACCTTCCACGGGGACAGTACTGTTAATTAGCGGAGTGTGGTGGAAGACTTGTGGATCACTGCTTGTGGCAAGGGTGGCAGAAGAGGGCGGGATAGGGGGTAGGGATAGGAACTGGAGCGCCGGTCATACGCTACTCGTACAGAGAGAGAGAGAGAGAGAGAGACAGACAGACAGAGAGAGCAGCAGGCGTGACCGCGAGGTGGCGCGGTCTCTATTTATCCTCATCCTCGCCTGTCCCATGCAAATGGCATGCAAATCTGCGGCCGTGTGTACACAGCGCGACCGATACGCGCAGAAACCGCTGCGCCCGCACCGCAGCAGACAGACACTTGGCAGCCAGCGCTGACGAACTGTCGACCAGCTGACAGGGGTGTCGCTTGCACCCGTTCATTGGAAAATAGCGCTTAATCCGCATTACAGCCAAGTGTCGAAAGGTCTGAAATTCTCCTGCGTCAGAGGCTGTCTGGCAGCTATCTGCAAGGACGTCGACATACACACAGAATGCTCACAGATTGGAAAGAATCAGACAATGTTTCTCTGTAACTGGCTCAGGTATTATGCTAAACCGTTCACAGTTACGAGGCTAACTCCCTATAGGAATGATGAAAATGCCCAAAATCAAGACGAATAGGGATTGTAACTTATTGTGATAGGCTATATCTTGTCACTAAGCGATTCGTAATAATCCTGCGTACTAAAAACATGAAATGAGGAAGTGTCGCATAGATGGTCATACGAAATAGTAGTGTAACATGGAGTAGAGGACTGAAAATACATTAAAAAGGCTAAATTTGGCCCAAAAAAGATATAGTGAGTCTTACAAGGAGACGGCACGACCGTGGGGTCGGGGATTTGTCCGAAATTTTGTGTGGTGAAAGAGAACCCGTAACACCTCACGTCGTTAAAGTAATAGGACGCGCTACTCGGAAAATCCCGAGAGAAATCGATCCAGAGTTTCTTAGGTGCCGTATGAGTATAAAATGTTAGTCTATTCCCGACTCGCCGCTTGGCCTACATGGTTAGCGCTCGAACCCATACGCCAAAGGTCGCGCGTTCGATTCTTACTCCCGCACTTTTTTTTCCTTCTGTTGCTTGCAAAAATGCAGAGCATTGTTACAGGAGAATCATGAAATTAATTTCCGGGAAGACTGTATAAAAATTCATTCTATAATTCACCAGCAATTATCGTCACCAATATTCCGAGATATGATTCAATATTTCTGGTTTGCCTCAAAATTATCAGAAACTCAAAACATTTTCGTAAATGTTAATGGGACATGTTTTTGTACAGATTTATTGCAAACGCCCTGTGATTGTAAAAAATCCGCTTTTAAATGTTGCGCAAGATGTCACAAAAAATATTTGCTTTGTTTGTTTTTACGATAATTACCACTGCAGTTCTTGTTTATAATTATTATATGTATAAAATTGAATGTTTCCCAATCGACTTTGTTATTCTGATTAAAAATCCAATGTTTCTTCCTCATATACTTTACAATTAAAAATGGAAAACCTACGTCATGAATTGTGTTGTTGGACATAAAGAAAATAATTTTTATTCAATAATGTAACTAATTTTTTAAAGATAATAAAGGTTGGAGAAACTCCTTAAATAATTGGTGGAATAACAAAAGATAATGAAACAGATGAAAAAAAAGTGCCGGAGGAGGAATCGAACCCGAGAACTCTGGCGTAACAGTCCGAGCCATTAACGTCTAGGACCGACGGCGGCTCGGCAGTTTAGTAACATTTTATACTCATAAGGCACCTAAGAAACTTTGGATCGATTTTTCCCGGGATTTTCTGGGTAGTGCGTCCTAATATTTTAGCCACGTGAGGTGTTAGGGGTCCTCTTTCACCACACAAAATTTCGGACAAATCCCCGACCCCACGGCCGTGCCGTCTCCTTGTTAGACAACTCCTAATGTGTAATAGAATTTTTTGGAGCTGCGCATATTATTACGTCATCAGTTGCAACAGTTTCTCATGGAAATGAACGAAGAGCATGAAGACTTTGTATATGTTTGTATGATGGGAGCGCTATGGGCTGTAATTAATATCACCGACAGCGCCATGCGCCCTCGGTAAGATATGGTTCAAATGGCTCTGAGCACTATGGGACTCAACATCTGAGGTCATCAGTCCCCTAGAACTTAGAACTACTTAAACCTAACTAACCTAAGGACATCACACACGCCCATGCCCGAGGCAGGATTCGATCCTGCGACCGCCCTCGGTAAGGGACTCTGTGGCGGGACGGACTAGTAGTTAGCAGTCATCGAGCGGAGGGCTTGGACATGTGTCGTTCGTGGAGACTCAGTGGTCATACATTGTAAAATAATGATGACTGAATTTGCTAATGCTTGGATAGAGGAATTATTGACGACTATATAATTTTTGGACCTGGATGTCCATGATTAAGGTAAAATCTTCTAAATACATTGATTGCTCTTCAACAAAATCTTTCTTTTGCTAACGAAATGACTCCTAGTAGTGAGAGCCTCTAGTAGTTAGAATCTTTTTATTTAGCTGACTGCAGTTACTGCTTGCTGTTATTGCTGTAGTTCATGTTATGAAGATTTTCTGTGAGGTAAGTGACTTATGAAACGTATGGGTTATTGTTATGATGTCTTTCAATTCAAGGCCATTTTTTGTGTTAATTGTTTGAAGTCATGTTGTCATTTTAGAGCAGTCAGATTGCGTTAAACTTGTATATTGTGGGTAATAAATGAATAGGTTAAGTCTGAGTTATCTTTGTCAGGGAAAATTCTGTAGGTCAGTGTTGAAATGATAAAAATAAGTAACGAGGCAATAGGTTCAATTTCACCCAGCAGTTCAAGTAAACACTAGACGTTTCACCTACTCCGTTATTTCAGTAGACTCAAACTAACTTTATAACTTATATTACTGCTAACTACTTTGGTTAGAAAAAGGACAAGCCTCGAACGATTTCTCCATTTATGACCCGTTGCTGATAAATTTCTGAAGGAAGAGAGAAAGCCAGAACGAAAATTAAAAGATCCGGAATGAATTGCAGAACTTGCATTTTAAATGGAGGTGACACCAAGCTGCCATAGTACAGACAGAAACAAATTATTTCTGACGCCATGGCGAAAGCACATGTAAAAAGAAAATCACGTCTTGCGAGGGACAACATCTGGCAAGGAAAATGGACCATTTCGCTAAACTCGTTGTCGTTAAAGGAAACGTGAAACCTCAGCAATCCAGTGTGGCGTTGAAAGAAATCGAGGAAAAGGCCTCTAGATATCTGAGGACACTGACAATTTTACAACTGTTTTGAACATTTTTCGAGATCGTTTGCCATTTCAATTTAAACACAGCCTCTATATATCTGTAGATGGGACTGATCAATCTGCAGTGTAATCCCCGTTTAAAAGACAAATTCCTTCACGTTAAAACTGTCGAGGATCTCTACGATCGCCGGCCGCGGTGGTCTCGCGGTTCTAGGCGCTCAGTCCGGAACCGAGCGACTGCTACGGTCGCAGGTTCGAATCCTGCTTCGGGCATGGATGTATGTGAAGTCCTTAGGTTAGTTAAGTTTAAGTAGTTCTAAGTTCTAGGGGACTGTTGACCGTAGATGTTAAGTCCCAAAGTGGTCAGAGCCATTTGAACCATTTAAACCATCTCTACGTTCTTTTTGTCGGGAAGAGTTTCCACGTATCCATAATAAGAATGCAAACGTGATAAAACATTTTGATGAACATAATATGTGTGTGAAACGCTTTTTTCGATCATGAAACTAAATAGATCATGATTACGTGGCGACTTGATTAACGAAAAGCTGCGAAACCACCTGCATCTGTCCATATGCCGACAGTTTGTACCAGATCTGAATTTTATTATCTCTTCAAATAATAAATGTTTGTGAACTACATTATTGAGAAATATGAAATATGCACTATGAAACAAAGCCACTCTCTTGCCCCTCTTACCACTCCAAAACCACGGGGTGGTAGAGAGCGAATGTGCACATGGTCGGGAAAAACCAACATGCTTCCACATGCTTGCCGTGTTCTTGGCCGTCCCAGATGTTCCAGCTTTTCAGCTTCTGTAAGATTTTCTTCTCTTTCAATGTGGTGATATCTCCAAGGGTAGAACCACAGTCTACACTGAATGGGGACAGTGCATAAACAAACATAGAAGAACAAGAAACAGTTGCATTGGAGCTCTTAGATGTTCCCTAACCCGACAGGCTAACTTGGGAAAATATTCTCCTGTCGTTACAGAAATACTTTTCAACTGAATACTAACCAGCATATAATACATTAGTATTTACACGTCCAATACACATAATCTCAATGTCTGAGGCTTATGTGCAATAGCTGATACACATTTTTAAAAATTAATCTGCAGGAATTTCACGAAATTGAAAAACACACTTTCTCGAACAGTGAAGAAAGCAATTCTGGCAAGCACTTTTCACTGATTACAGAGCATCATGGGATCACGCAAAAGTAGGGTACGATATTTCCGCGATATTCCGAAATGATCGACTATTCCACAATATCTGGCGAGGAAATCATGTTAATACCCATTTGAAGGAACAGCAGCTGCTTAAAGTCTACAAATTTCAGTACTGAGTAGGTGAATATGAATGCTTCATATGTTTTGTCATTCTGAAATGAATTAACCAACCATTCAGTAGAGCCATTTAATGTGTCGTAGCAGGAATATGATATGACGCAAATGGCGATACGGCAGGGTAATGGGGTTGTTATATTGTGCAGTACTAAAATCGAAAAAAATACTTGTCGGACTGGCGCTAAATTCAGATAACAGAAAGATGGATTAAGTCTCACTGGTACTTGTATCGATCTCAGTGCTTTAAGTGTGAACGAACAGCGTTGTTACGGCACCATAATTTTAAAACATACTGAAACTTAACTAGCGTGATCTGTTTCATACTAGCGAATGGTATGTTTCCTCTCGTTTACAGTGTATTTGCCGAAATGCAAGATAAGTGTCGGCTGTCTATAGGATTCTAAGCATGTTTAACTTTGGTAATTTCTACGTTTCTTCAGAGTATTACCCCACAGGTCTAAACTGGGAAGTATGTAAAGGAAACTCTTTAAAAGCATTGTGGCCTATCATATTCTGGAGAAGATTGTTCCCGTTTCAAAATCAATTATTACAGGAAGCTGTGAATTGTCAGCCTGATATCACCTACTCTGTCAAGTTCTCGGCACGTATTACGTCTACCCTTTCGTCAGCCGCCTGCCGTTTCGTCAATCCGTCATCCCGCTTGCAATTGATGTACGGGTGTCGTGAGAGAGTCTCATAGGTATTTCAGTCACAGGCTACCTACACTGTCACAGAATTCTTGTTTTGACGGATGTCATCCCTTGCTGTCTCTAATAGAGTATTTACCCATCTTCATATAACAGGGGAAATCTCCATGAGTAGTCGATTGTAACATGTATTTCCTGCACATCGTGTTCACTTCCTAAGAGTTGAGTGAATAGTACATTATATTGCGTCTATGTACATTTCAAGATGATAATGAAGTTCCTCACTCTTCTGCGCGTTTCTTCATCTTGAAATACAAATAATTCTTTTCTTTGGAAAAGCTACTAGCAGTAAGGAGTATAAATCACATTGTGGAAGATATTAGAGCTCTTAGAAAGACAAAATGTTAGCTACTACATTAAAGCACACAATAGTCGCTCTGGAGCGCGGTACATGGTATAGAATGTCGTAAGCTTTCTACAAAAATTGATCTTTGAATGACAATACTGAATGGTCTGTTTCCAAGTACTTCGTCCTCGTGTAACGTGGGCTTTAGATATCATGTTCGACTGCTGAGCAATAATGTTAGGCACTCTGTTGAGCATGTGAACAGCGTTGTAAAACAAAACTTCAATCGTAATGTAAAGCTGGATTTGAAATAACTACAATGAATCTAATTAAATGCCAAAAGAAGCCAATTGCGTGCTCAATGAAAACTATTTAACTGAAACTCAGTACTGAAGTACATTATGAAATTTGCGTAATACGAAGTGTGTGGTGTCACCGCCAGACACCACACTTGCTAGGTGGTAGCCTTTAAATCGGCCGCGGCCCGGTAGTATACGTCGGACCCACGTGTCGCCACTATCAGTGATTGCAGACCGAGCGCTGCCACACGGCAGGTCTAGAGAGACTTCCAAGCACTCGCCCCAGTTGTACTGCCGACTTTGCTAGCGATGGTTACACGGTGTTGGCTTTTCTGCCAACCACAAAAAAGTGCAATGCCTGACTTAGACTATACACAATAGTAAAATGTTGCTCTACTCATAAGAAAATAACTGTTTGAGATTACCCAACCTGTTCACTATAAACTGACCTACTTGCTTAGAACAAGTCCTGATAATTCTGACTACGCACAGCCTGCTCTCAAGAATACAAAGTAAGACTTACCCTGAAATAAAAGTAACTTACATCATACTCAGTACGCTGTTTTGCGTCTGGTGTAGTAATGTTCTCTAAAGCAAGTAGATCTCAACAAATTTAGAAGCTAAAGAAAAATAAACTATTCACTAGGAAATCCGTTTGTGGTTGTCAGAACAAGCTGCGCCTGCCTGTAGCGTAAGGTTCAACGCACATAAGACAAAATATTTTAAACTCTACTAAGAATGGCAGAGGCTTGTTTACTTTAAAGAAAATTGTCTATGGAAAATTAAACTCTGATTATTGGCAAAAAAGACTGTACAACATAAGAAGACACAATCACGAAATTGTCGCAATATTTAAATTACAGACATCTCGAACAGTTGCGTTATTTGCGAAATAATGAAAACAAAGAGATCGAATTAACACGAATCATGAATGTAACAAACAAGCATTTCATTCTTGTGCGTGCACTGGTTACCCAAAAATTCGTCCAAAACATCTTCTCTATCAATTGAATCAATAACGTATTTTTACAAACAAATGTTCTTCTTCGTAATAAAGTATTACAGATACCTTCTCCAGATATTTAAAAAAGAAAAAAGAACAGATCTCGTTCTCTGTAAAGCTCAACAGCTCGCTACAAAACCTCAAATAAGAATGCCCCAGCGCTGCACAACTAACAAGTGAGCAGTGGAACCACAAAGAAATTTAAACAAGGTGCCAAGGACCTTATTCACTGCTAGTGCAGTGCGATCACTCATCTTTGGCCTAGTGGAGTGTATGAGCCAGGCGGTTGTGTGATTCTGGACTGCTGACGTACGTCATGGAAGTAAAGTGGTGGGTTGGTTGTATCGAATCAGCACAGTAGCATGAGTCACCGTCGAGGCGTGACGGAATGGCGGATATGAACTACAGTGTTTGCACGTGTCGATGTCCACACCGTCAATGATCATTTAGGTTACAAAGGATGAAGTTGAAGATCATTTCTAGTGAGCGTTACATATACCACATAGCAGGAATTACACATCAAGCTTCGTTTAAAGTGCAGTTCGAGGAATAATAAATAGTGGTCCCCAGCTATTTGTAGAGCATGTCATGTCGAAGTTTTATTGTTGCTGATTGGAAATGAGATTTTTTTGCAAGGCATATCGCTAATGCACTTCATTGGCCCTAAAAAAAAAATTCGACCATTCATACTGCGAACTCCGATTGTGGAACAGTCACAAAAGTCGACTGACAGAATACCAACGCTTTGTAGGTGTCATAATTTAAATTTCATATATCTAGTCATTTTATTTCCAGTATCATACAGTATCACTACAGAGCAAAAGGTTCTCTCAAACAAACGTGACGGAAATACGCTGAAACTATGAGAATCAAATTAATTAGTATGGTAAAGCTTCTGATTATTGTTTCACAGTTTTCTCTTTAATCGATACGAAGGTGTTCCCCGTCCAAGTCATATTCACTAATTTCAAGAATTTTCCTACTGTCAGAAACACCAGAAATGATGATTTATCTGATCATTAATACTAAACTTTGGTAGTCTAAGCGCATTTTGGTATACTCTAACAGTTCCACCAAGATCTGATAGGCTGCGAAATTAAAACCAGTGAACAAACGATGAAGCTTTGTGCATATGCGTTGCGCAGTGTCTCTATTTCGTCCATCGGTCGCGTCACGTCACTCGTTTCAGTTACGACTGCACACTGAGCACGCAAAGATACCTAGAACAACATCGTGTCCCGTCGAATGTGAAGTGTGTGCTATCGCTCGATTCCTTTGTGCTGAAAGGTTCCGCCTGATTTCCATGCAGCCCACGTAACATAATTGTAGTAAGTGACAGTAAAGTATGGCAACTGTGCAATAACTTTGAAACACGACGTATACAGGTTCATGAAGCAAGAGCTCAGGGAAGCAAGAGAACTGTCAATCGATGATATTATTCAGCGAGCGGATCGGGTGACTCGAGAAAACCGTCTAAGAAGCGCAGTTCAGAACAAGTGAAGAGGAACGTTGTCGTTAGTCATTGTCGTTCTTCATGACAATTCTCAACCGTACACTGCAGCTCCAATGAAGACACTCCTGCATTTTTTCGATGGGAAGTGTTTAATCACCTACCAAATGGCTCCCTCTGATTTTCATCTTTTCGCTCACATTAAGCGCTGG
Source organism: Schistocerca gregaria (assembly GCF_023897955.1). Classification (NCBI taxonomy): domain Eukaryota; kingdom Metazoa; phylum Arthropoda; class Insecta; order Orthoptera; family Acrididae; genus Schistocerca; species Schistocerca gregaria. Next base: position 542,709,583 of record NC_064921.1, read on the forward strand.
CTATGAGGACAGCATTTTTGCACAGACAACGAGCTGCAGGCCAGCATAGGAAATTGGCAGAAATCACAGACCGCTGCTTTCAATGACGAGGTTACTGCAAAGTTGGTACCTCGCTACGATACATGTCTAAGCCGAAGTGGCGAGTATGTAGAGAAGTAGCTGGAAGGTGTAGCGAAATGTTGTGAACAACATTTTTTTTTTTTTTCATTTTCCTTGTGGTTTCCATTTTGTGACCAAACGGAAAAATCGAAAGAGAAATAACTCTCGCACATGGGATCACAACATGAAGGTCTACTACCTGGTAGAACCCTCTGTGAAGAATTGTAATACAAAAGGCAATAAACCAGTAAGCTAAAGGAACGATGGACTTAAACAATGAAATAGTGCACTTAAATAAATACACTCTGGCTTCAACAATTACGAAGGCAATAGAGAACGTAGTGTACCCTCTAAATTAAGACAGTCCAATGACAGTGTGCAACAGTAAATCACGATTCATGATCTAGGAACGGTACAGTTCACTATCAAATTATACAATAGTGAAATTAGAAACGCGATTCGTAGCAGATATCATTTAATGATTGATTATAGCTTTCATAGAATCTTCAATGTGAATGTCATTATAACTTTAAATAAAAGCGCATAAACGTATGTTTTAACTAATCAAATAAGGCCCAGTACTGAATGCGACCCTCTGCTCGTAGTTCTGAAAGTATGATGAAGACATGGAAGGTAGCAAGAAGGCAGAAGAAAAATTATTTTGTAATTTTTATCTGCAGAAAAAGGAGCCTTTAAAAACATTAGTTGTTCTCACCACAAAAATTTGTGCCACGGACGAAAACAAAACTTCTCAGACCAAACATGAGCAAGTGGTATCCAAAAGAGAAAAGAAATAAAGGAACGGTAATATTGCAAAGTCTTAGGAAAGTATCAGGTTTAGATATGCGGCTATGTATGAGGTACCGGGAATGCGTTCATGTTCCAAAAATGTTGAAACTTACTTGTCCTTGTCTGACGGTGACCTACAAAGTGACAACTGAACATTTCACTACAAGTTAGAAATGGAAATTTCGTACGTCATTTTCCACCTTTTTTATATTATTTTTTTCTGGTTGTAGATGCCAAAGGATATTCATAAGCATTACTACTTTTCTATTAAAGCAAGAGATGTGCAATTAGATTACCATGTTTACCACTATAACAACATTTAATCTGACTATTTCTCATTTTCTATTCTATAATATTTTACAGCATGGACATTATGATGTATACCCACTAGGCTATATTTAGGACTTATGGTTACTATGAAGTCCCCTTGATGGTAACTACCATCTGCGTACACCAGCAGAAATTGTGGAATTATTAATTTCCCTCTCTCCGTAATAGAGAATAAAAAAAGACTTTCTAGTACTGTAGATAGCATTTTACAGAAAGTCCAGATTAAATATATAGAAGCTGCTGAACCTTAAATAGACTTTAATTGACACACCACCATCAATGTTCTTTCAATTAACTGTGTTCTTTTAACTCTTGTTACTTTAATAACGGTGATCTATAACCATGTGTAACATCCAACCTCTGTGGAAACGTTAGAATAGCAGCTCCCCTAAACTGACAGTCGGCAATTTACATCTGAATGGGGTGAATAATATTCCGGAGTAGATTACAAGTCGCAATCAAACTCCAATATACGTAGGTTGCATTTAAAACAGGACCACAGAACTATTATCTGGCAGTACTTGTTGTAGTGGTCTTCAGTCCGAAGACTGGTTTCATAAATCTTTCCACACTTCTCTATCCCGTGAAAGCCTCTTGATATCCGAATAACTACTGCAACCCACATCCATTTGAACCGCCTCCCACCCTCCCACCACTGTGCACTTCTTACCCCCCATACTCCCCTTCAATACTAAATCATGCGTCGCTTGACATCTCAGATTGTGTTCCATCAACCGATGTCTTCTCTTAGTCAAATTGTGCCACAAATTTCTTTTCTCTCCGATTCCACACATTATCTCCTCTTTAGTTACGCGATCTACCCATCTAATCTTCAGTATTCTTCTGTAACACTACATGTCAAAAGTTTCTAATCTCTTTTTGTCTGAACTGCTTATTGTCACTTCTGTACGAGCCTACACTCCAGACAAATGACTTCCGAAAATATTTCCTAACACCTTAATTTATGTTCGACATTAACAAATTTCTCTTTTTCAAAAAAGCTTTTCTTGGGTTTGCCATTCTACATTGTATATGCTCTCTACATCTGCCGTCATCAGTTATTTTTCTTCGCAAATACATTTTAGTGTCTCATTTCCTAATCTAATTTCCTCAAAAACGCATGGTTTAATTGGGCTATATTCTATTACGCTTGTTTTGCTTTTCTTAATGTTCGTCTTATATCATCCTTTCAAGACACTGCGCATTCCATTCAACTGCATTGACAAGTCCTTTGTTGTCTCTGAGAAAATTACAGTTTCATCGGCAAGTTTCAAAGTTTTTGGTTTTTCTCTCTCATTTATTTCCCTCTTCAAATTTTTCGTTGGCTTCCTCTACTATTTACCCATTTTACATTTTGAACAACGTCGGAAATAGACAACAGCTCTGTCTCAACCCCTACGTTCCATTCATGCCCTTCGACTGTTATGACTGCCTTCTGGTTTCTGTTCAATTTGTAATTAACCTCTTGCTCCCCGTATTTTACCTCTGCTACCTTCAGAAATTTCTGGAGAATATTACAGCCAACATTATTAAAAGATTTCTCCAAATCTACACGTGCTGTAAACATAACATTGCCTTTGCTTAACCTATCTTCTAAGATAAGTCGCAGGATCAATATTGCTTTCGTGTTCCCACAGGTAATAATTCATGTCAGTACTTTGCAAATCATGACTTATTAAACTGATTGTTCGATAATATTCACACCTGTCAACACTGGTATTCATTGGAATTGGAATGATTACATTCTTCTTGATGTATCTGATTATTACCACTGGAAGACAGGTGGAATAGTTTAGTGACTGGTGGATCTCCAAAGTTCTATAAGAATGTCGTCTACTGCAGGGGCACCGCTTCATCTTAGGCCTTTCAGTGCTTTATCAAATTCTTCTAGCAGTATCATATCTCAGTATCATATCTTACAACTCTTCTTCATTTACGATCTCTTCACTTTCTATGGCGTTGGCTTGCTTCATTTCCCTTGGATAGCCCCACTATACATTCCTCTCATCTTTCAGCTTTCACTTCTTTTTTCTTCCACTGGTTTTCCATCTCAGCTCTTGTTATACAGGTACTTCTCATTCCCCCCAAAGGCCTCTTTAATTTTCCTTTCGGCTGTATTTATTTTTCCCCAGGTTATACATGTTTTTACAGATTTAGATTTGTCCCCTAGACACCGCTCCTTAGCCATTTTTCACATCCTGTCAGTCTCATTTTTTAGATGTTTGTGTTCCCTTTCACCCGCTTCGCCGTATTTTTATATTTCCTCCTTTCATCTGATAAATTCAATATAACCCGTGACATTCAAGAATTTTTACTACGCCTTGTATTTCTATCTGTTTGATCCTCTGCTGGCTTCACTATTTCATCTCTCAAGGCTTTCTCTTTCACTCCTTTCCCCAGTCCAAATTTACATACTATTTTTCCTTCTCTTCCTTCTCCTATGTAAAATTCCAGTCTCCCGTCACAATTAAATTTCCGTCTCTCTTAACTATCTGAATAATTTCTTTTATCGTATCATACTTCTCTTCAGTCTCTTCATCACCCTGTAGGTTGACATACAAACTTGTATTGTGTGGTAGATTTTGGCTTTGTGTTTATCGTGGCTACGATAATGCGTTAACTATGCTGTTCATAGTAGCTTATTCGCATTCCTATTTTATTCATTATTAGATCTACACCTGCATTAGCCCTAATTGATAATTTATTTATAACCCTGTACTCACCCGACCAGAAGTCCTTTCCGTCATGCCACTGAACTTCGCTGAATCCCACTATATCTATCTTCAACCTATCCATTTCCTTTTTTAAATTTTCTATCGTACCTGTCCAACTGAATGCCAGATTTGTTTTTCTTGATGACATCATAATGAATTACCCCCGCCCGAACATCCGAATGTGGAATTACTTTACCTCCGCAATATTTTACCCAAGAAAATATTCTCATCATTTACCATACAACAGAGCTGCATGTCCTCGGGAAAAATAACGACTGCAGTTTTTCTTGCTCTCAGCCGTTCGTAGTAGCAGTACAGCAAGTCTATTTTGGTTTATGTTACAAGACCATATTAATCAATCATCTAGACTCTTGCCCCTGCAGTTACTGAAAAAGCTTCTGCCCATCTTCAGAAACCATACGTTTGTTCGTCCTTTCCACAGACACTCCACCGTTGTGGCTACACCTACAATTATCTGTATCGTTGAGGCACGCTAGCCAACTCATCTCGGCAAGGAGCAAATGGCAACCCTTATACATACTAAATTTAGACATAGGTAAATGGAATTTACCTCTAAATATAAAGCAGCTTAATACCGAGCTATCATTTAATAAGTTATTTTAGTCCCTATGTCTTTCACTGTGTGCAGATTCATAAATTTCCTCACAAAACGTCTCACACATGCCAGTCATCAAGACCCTTCCTTTAGTTGTCTGACTGACTCAAGACTTGATTCAGCATCACGAACATTCTCTTTCTGCAGTATTCCATTGTCCAGTGAGCTGACGCCACTCATACCCGACACATTCTCTGGCCGCTCCTTTCCACCTGCTGGCTGCTACTGCCGACCGTACAGTGACACTTGTTCTCTCAGGTCACTTGTTTCTATCTAACGTTCCACATGTCTTTGTACTCATGCAATGCCAAGAATTTAATTTTATGATTGAATGTTCATAGGTTTCTAAAACTGCTGAATTCATTTTTGCGCTCATTTTAACACGACGGCCGCGGCAGTCAAAAACTTGTTAAGCTTATGTAAATGGAAACCACTTAAATTTGTTTTACCAGACTAAGTTTTTCACATAATAACGTTACTCGATGTTAGGTCGATAGTAATGCTTTTTATACCTAGTCGATGACGGGGTACATAATAAACAGAACCCTACGCTTGAAGTATAATCCAGCTCCTTTTGATATCTGGGGAAATTTCAAACTATGATGAAAAACATGTTATCTTGGTGAAGGTTATGTCCTGCTCATAATAGCTTAACACTATATATGGATAAACGAGATGTTCCAGGAGAGATTTTCATCAGATCAGTCAAATGTTCTATTCAAATGGATGAAATCCAATGCAGTGCTCCGAAACGCTCTCTCTTGATGGCAAAGCTGTCTTAAGTTTTAGTTTCGTTATCAGGTTTTGAAAGAGTATTGAATAGTTTGACTGCAATCAAGTTAGCGGGATTTAATGAGAAACATTACGAATGACGGGACTCAATATAAAATATCGGAATTAGAACATTCTAAATGATTTATAAAACCAAAATTTACTATTCTTTTTCCAGAGAAACATTGTAGAATTATTTGGATGGGAAAGTATTGAGTTTTCACGTCAAGTCACTAGAGAAAAAGGAAGGAAGATTAAAACTGAATGTCCCATCAACGTCATAAGAGGCGGAGCACTAGCTCAGATTACACACACCAAAAAAAAAAAAAAAAAAAAAAAAGATATGGGGAAGGAAATAGGTGGTGCCTTTCTAAAGAAACCATACCTGTATTTGCCGTAAGTGATTTAGGAAAATCACAGGAAACCGAAATGTAGATTACCGAATACGGATCTGAACTTGCTACCTCCCAAATAGACGTTCAGCGTATCACAACTTCGCCAGCTCTTTCTGTCTGTAGGATTATAAAGCACGTATACAAAAATTAAAAAAGGAAAAGAAACCGAAGGAATGGTACAACAAATTAGTCATTTTTCAACAGCGGTTTCATATCCGCCGCTGTGGAGGATCTAAGTTTGAGAGAGGCTTCGTCGATGTTTCGTTTATTCTCGTAATAAATGGCAGTTGCTCAGTGTACCGGTACTACCATGTTGTTGACAGTTTTACGAAATGTACCAACACAAAAGTAGTGAAATGACAGATATACTGCTTGCATACAGCAAAGTTGATGGTCATTGCAGAATCATGACATAGATGCATACTTACAGGTTTCCCAACTGAAATACTGTACATCTTCTAGAGTCTGCAGCAGTCGAGTGAAGACTTCGAAAAGCGGACAGTTGCAAGCTGGATTCGCATTTTTCGACAGTAATATTTTGGAAGTTGTAGCGTATACGTAGTGCAAAGGACATTTCTGAGCTGCTTACGCTTCCATGTAGATACAACAGTACTGTGTAGTATTGAAACATTTATCGTATATATGACTATCTTTCTGATACATCAATTATTCCGCGTTTCTGTCAGATATTAGGTGATAGTAATGGATGCTGGCTGCCGAGCCCCTTTTCGAAGAGGGCTTTGCGGAGCATTTCCAAGAGGTGCAAGTGTTGGCTGCTTCTCATGCTAATACGTAGAGTGTTTTCTGAACAAGTACTACATTCACTCCGTCTGCAGAAAGTCCAGACGACAGTAATGGAGAAGTGTTAACGAGGAGTGCAGGATGCGCTGTATTACTCGTATCTACAGGAAAAATTCCCGACTTTGTTACTATTTACCGATGACGCGTCTTCACTCGAGACAATGTTGAGAACCTTTCCTCATTCTGGGGAGTCGAAATGAGATAGTGCAGTTAGTCAGATTTAACCAAAACACATTCAGTGAGAAAGTGTGCGCTGAGATCGTTTGAGATAAAAGGACTTCAATTTCCTGTCTATTTGAGATGGTTAGTATGTGTTAGACAGATAATGAGGGTGTAAAATGAAAAGGTCTACCCCACTTTAATACAAATATGGAGCAGCAGTTTGACACTACATATCGTCATTTGTGGACTGGAAGAGGTATACTTGTTCCTTGTCCACCACGGCAACCAGATGTTACAACTAGTTATTTTTTGTGGGGTATTACGGAGACAATGGTCGATACTGCTCCTGTAACATCTGATGTGTTCATCTCATGATTCCACTTTGCTACTGAATACACAGCCGCACTTGTACCTTGGTTTCTACACAAAAAATTTGGAGTCCCGTCTGTAGTATACTTCGAGATCTGACGTTCTTATTGAAAGTTGGGACACCGGTCTGCCACCATATCCACACTGTTCTCCATCTTTAACACCCCACAGTACCGAAACCATAAGCACCGTTTTGAAAAATGATTGATTTACCATATTGGTCAGTGTGCAAGACGTTCCGTAGTCCATGCGACGGCTTTACATTGATGGCTAGTCTGGTATAGGCATGCGTATTCAAACACAGAGATATGTAAATTGGCAGATTTCAATGCCGGGCCATCGGCAAGTGTCAGTGTGCGAACCATTCAACGAAATATCACCGCTATGGGCTTTCGGATCCGAAGGCCCACTCATGTACCCTTGATGACTGCACGATACAAAGCTTTACGCCTGGCCTGGGCCAATCAAGGCCGACATTGGACTATTGATGACTGGAAACATGTTACTTGGTCGCACGAGTCTTGTTTCAAACTGTATAGAGTAGATGGACGTGTACAGGTGTGGAGACGGCTTTACATTGATGGCTAGTCTGGTATAGGCAAACACAGAGATATGTAAATTGGCAGAATACGTCTATATAACACAAGTGTTTGGTGCAGTGGTTAGATCGGTTACTGCTGCTGCAAATGCAGGTTATCAAGATTTAACTAAGTTTGAACGTGGTGTTATAGTCGGCGCACGAGCGATGGGGCACACCATCTCCGAGGTAGCGATGAAGTGAGGATTTTCCCGTACGACCAATTCACGAGTGTACATTGGTTATCAGACACACGGTCAAACGTTAAACCTCCGACACTGATGCGGCCGGAAAAAGATCCTGCAAGAACGGGACTAACTACTACTGAAAAGAATCATTCAAAGTGACAGAAATGCAACCCTTCCGCTAATTGCTGCAGATTTCAATGCCGGGCCATCGGCAAGTGTCAGTGTGTGAACCATTCAACGAAATATCACCGCTATGGGCTTTCGGATCCGAAGGCCCACTCATGTACCCTTGATGACTGCACGATACAAAGCTTTACGCCTGGCCTGGGCCAATCAAGTCCGACATTGGACTATCGATGACTGGAAACATGTTACTTGGTCGCACGAGTCTTGTTTCAAACTGTATAGAGTGGATGGACGTGTACAGGTGTGGAGACAACCCCATGAATCCATGGACCCTGTATGTCACTGGGGGACTATTCAAGCTGGTGAAGGTTCTTTAATGGTGTGGGGTGTGTGCACGTGAAGTGATATGGGACTCCTGATATATCTAGATACGATTCTGATAGGTGCAACGTACGTAAGCATTCTGTCTGATCACCTGCATCCATTCATGTCCATTGTGCATTCCGACAGACTTGGGCAATTACAGCAAGACAATGCGACACCCCACACGTCCAGAATTGCTACAGAGTGGCTCCAGGAACCCTGTTCTGAGTTTAAACACTTCCGCTGGCCACCAAACTCCTTAGACATGAACATTACAGAGCATATCTGGGATTGCCTTGCAACGTTCTGTTCAGAACCCACTCGTACTCTTAAGGATTTATGAACAGCCCTGCAGGATTCATGGTGTCAGTTCCGTCCAGCATTACTTCAGACATTAGTCGAGTCCATGTCACGTCGTGTTGCAAAATGGTTCAAATGGCTCTGAGCACTATGGGACTTAACTTCTGAGGTCATCAATCCCCCATAACTTAGAACTACTTAAACGTAACTAACCTAAGGACATCACACACATCCATGCCCGAGGGAGGATCCGAACCTGCGACCGCAGCGGTCGCGCGGTTCCAGACTCAAGCGCCTAGAACCGCTCGGCCACCCCGGCCGGCGTCACGTCGTGTTGCGGCTCTTATGCGTGCTCGCGGGAGCCGTAAACGATATGAGGCAGGTGTACCATTTTGTTTGGCTCTTCAGTGTAATATCTTTCAGCTGATAACTGACTTTGTTTATTTTCGTTTTTAATATTGACGGAATTACAAATGCTCCCACGTCTCACTGGATACACATTGTTCATAACTAACGTCGTAACAGTCATGAAAGTAGCTAATCTGTATATGAGGCACAAGTAGCCAGAAATAAACGTCAAATCAATTAATTTCGAAGAGCTGATAATCCGCCGTCTTTTGTAGGTCACTGTGATAGATCATAGAATGATAGGTTATAAAAGTTTCTGCTAGGTTTTGGACAAGAATTACCTATGACAATTAGTTGGCTTATGCTATGAATTAAAAAAAAACTCATATACGTCGTTTAGACCGACTGCACATGTAGAGTCAAGCTACAACACGACCTGACTGCAAAAATTCTAGAATATTACCTAGACAGGGATCGTTTACTTTGTGGACGATTCACAATGGGCATAGTTAAAGAAAGATGAATTTACGGGGAAGCTTAGTAATCGCAACATCTCACATTGCATACAAACGTGTAGCTTATAGGCGCGTGCAGTGCAGTGGGCAGGACAGGTTATGACGGTCCAACACTTTCAGTTATTTAAGATTCTTAAATGACACATGCACGTTTGGGAAAGGCGTCTGTTTCTAAGAATAACGATCAGTGCAGATATAGTTGTAACTGAATCGCTATCGCTCGACTACGTTTGCACGATAAATATCAAGAGAAATTTTCACACAAAAGATAAAAATAAGAAATCATTAGTAAAATTTGGAGTAAATTAACTGAATCTGTTACAATTCTGGATTGCAAATTACTTAAGAACAGTCTTCAGGTCACTGTGTGAGCAAAAATTATTGTATGATTATTAAATGTTTATAGAGTCTACGAACAAATCACTGAATTGTAATCAGAAAGGTACCAAAAGCTCTGGGTGCAAAAACGTTATTAATACCGTGACTCAAAGTTAATCAAAAACCAGCTAAATAATTCGTACTGAATATACGCGAGTAGAAGTTAATTGCGAAACGTTTCGTTTAATGAATAGCTTCGCGTGGTTCATTGTAATGCTAACTGTGACTGGTTTTTTTAAATGTAAATGTTCATAAATACTTTTTTCTATTATAGTAAGATATATCTAGGATGTACGTAATGTTTCATTTAGCGAAGAATAAATAATTTTACACTATACTGTTACGTAATTTGAAACCTTGAGCTGAGTTTGCAATGCACACAAGAAACATGAAATATATTACTCTGAAGTAATATGTTGTCAGTTTTACTTTAAATTATGCTCTTACTCTTTTACTGTTAGTCATTATTCTTTAACTAGTTGTTCTACCAATCAACAAAGTTCACTGCTATTAAATGACAGCTTTGGAAACTCCTCTAATATTCACCTTAGTTACCGACATTAAATAACCTCACCACTTGCAATATTTTACTATCCTTTCACTGGTGTTATTCTCGGTATCAATAAAGGTGATAGGATAGGACACTGTTAGGTAAGTGAGTGAGTTATAGTTAATTAGCACCATAATAGTTGCTTTACTAAACACTTTGTTATTCATTTAAAAAAACTACTACGTTGGCCCGCCTTGCACATGATCGAGTCTTACATTAGTGAGTTACTGACGGTGCGATGTAGTGCATTATTCGTCTACAGTGTATGGCAGAAGGCTCTTCTTTATAGTCGTTCCATAAAACAAGTTCTTTTCTTAAATAACTATTCTCCTTGATGACAATGTACTGTCCCCATTTACAAACATATAATATGCCTGGCCGTATATCACAAATATTGTAGTTAATTCCTTACATTCCCACACACACGGCCTCTGTAGTTAACCACTTGTTGCTAGCAACTCTCTCCGCCAACTCCTTCTGCCGGACTCCGTGCTTACTTGGCCAGCAAGAATATCCTTACTTTAAATGTAAATGCTTCAAATGGCTCTGAGCACTATGGGACTTAACATATGAGGTCATCAGACCCCTAGAACTTACAACTCCTTAAACCTAACTAACCTAAGGACATCACACACATCCATGCCCGAGACAGGATTCGAACCTGCGACCAAAGCAGTCTCGCGATTCCGGACTGAAGCGCCTAGAACCGCACGGCCACCACGGCCGGCACTTTAAATGTATTCTTCAGCTCTATACAGTTGAAAACGTCCCTAACTACGGCAACGTTTTTACTGCATCGTAACTACAATATTGTTTTTTGTTTGTGCCTTTGAATTAATTCTTTGATATTTAATTATGAGGCAACATTAATAAAATAAGAAAAGGTACATATCACAGGAATTACATAACAGTTACATTATAGTTACAGAATTAACTATGCAGAACATTTATTAGACACTGTGTTGTTGTGTTAAAAGCTCACGAATAGAAGACATGAAATAATCACTTTCCATAGAAGGAATGATAGCGACTCTGTCAACTGTGCCGGGTATGATACCACATTTTATGCTCAAAAAATTATGCTTAAGTACGCAAAGTGTAATGTTCTGAGTCACTGACTGTATTTTTTTGATATAAATTGTAGCAAGAATTCGTGCTTATGGCAAATAGTACCCACTGAATGATTGTATGGTATGTGGTAAGCCAAAGTCGGTAAAAAAAACCGTCTAAAAGGGAAAGTGATAGTAAGGAAAAATTGATTTAAAAGAATGTTTCAACCTGCATCCGTACAATTAATGGCAAAAGTAGTTAAACTACAATAGCACGTGTTACATTATTGCTCAAAGAAATACGTATCCCATAGAGTGCCTGCATGAGAGAAAATCAAATAAAGCTGTGTCTATACTGTACATTTCGCAAAAATGGCGAAAACCTCTTACTATGTAGTGTGACGAAACTAAGATGTGCATTCGGATGAATGCCAGCGAAAGGGACGTAGGCAAGCCAAGTTGAAATGCTTTATTCAAAACGGCAACAAAACCTACGCGTGAGATATCACAAATACATACGAGTGGGTGTCAAGAATATTAGGTCGGATGCGTTTGCAGGAGATGACAGAGTCGTAGACACTGTGCATGTCACTTTATGACAGTTTATAAACAACGTTGCTTGTTAGGATACGTCTTCACCAGAAATTTATTATGAAACGTGGGTTATTCTGAAGCGATTACTCTCAGAGGTGTATACAGCCTGTTGACTGCATATAATAGCAAATGTTATGTAATGTACACAAAAATAGTCTGCAACTAGTTTCTACAATTTGAGTAGTAAAGCATCCAAATCAGACACTTTCGATATTAAACTGTAGCCAAATGATGGATAGAATTATGGCGAGATTGCGAAGGACTGTACTTCTCACAGAAGAAAATTGCTTAAAGCAGTTATCGTCTTTGACTGCCGCATGCAGAGTGATGGATGTTTCCAGGTCAGCCCACGGCGTCAGGTGAAGGGCTCAGCTGTAGTCACCGCCGACCTCTTGGGATTCAACGTGTGAGCAACGTTCTAGTGTTCAGGAATCATTTTTCTTTATTTGTCGAAATTAAACAAGCCATTGACGGTAGATCGGTAGAGATTGTGGCCTAGTTTATTCAGGTAAGAGCAATCAAAGGGATCGGCCAGAAGTTTCTCCGTCTAAATATACCGGTATCATTTCGTTTAGGAACATCGTAGCACAAACACATCCGAAAGCTCGCCCGGCCTCCCTGATTCAGATTTTATTGTCATCACTTATGATGAACGCTAGCAGAGTTCCTTAGAGACACTGCCGACCGTCGGCCATTTTCCATTTGAGGGAGAAAGGAAGTAAGCGAGATTAGCAGCCGTCGATGTCGAAGTAATTAGACTGCAAGATCGAATGAGGGAACACTGAGAAAGGAAACTGGTCATGTCCTTTTTAGAAGAACCACCGTGTCATTCACCTTAAGGCATTAAGGAAAACCATGGAAAACGTCAAGTTGCATGGTCATGCGGGGATTAGAACCACGCTCCTCCCGAATTTGAGCCTAACGTTACTCAGAGAGATACGCGTCTCTAGTGAAAATATCGACAACCTTCTTTCCTGTGACCTATGAACCTGCTCAAGAGGCATCCAGCCACTACCATAGTGCAGCGAAATACAGAGTAATGAAATCAGTACGAAATTTCGTGACAGACTTAAAGTGTCTGGACAGTGACCATCAGCTTAGCAGACAGAGCACGATGAGTATCGTGTTCCCATATCGCGTACCAGACAGGAAGTTCCACTAAAACACACACTCCGCTATATGGTTACGTTTTTTTTCTGTAAAGCACAATGGCCTAATTTGGAGTTACACTTTGGCAGTTGCAAATTTGAGTCTAATAATGTATAGCAATACCATTTTCGTCAGTTCGAGTTAACAGATTAGAATTTCAAAAGAAAATTAGTGGGTTCAGTAAATATATTTTAGATTTCTCTCCGATTTAATTGTTACAAACGGTAATTATGTCACCAATACGTAATATGACCTTTTAGTATCCATTTTAGGAAACTTGACATATAAAGGAACTTGACATGTAAGGAACTGTTCTCGAAACTCGATGAGTATGACTGTAGCGCGAACACATTTGATGGAAAACAGCGAACGACTTTTACGAAACTTAATAACAAGATAAAAGTGTGATGTATTCTTGATAAGGTCAGTCGGGGAGGGGGGGTTGGGCGTGTGCACTGTATGATAACTAAAGAAAAATTCACAAGACGTGATCGTTAAAAAGCGTAAGTGCAGTGTGAAGCAACTTCTAAAACGGGTGGACGACGCGTTGAAAAAATTTTAAAGTGTAAGAACCGACGGTGACACAATAGCTCTGTCGAAACCGGTCATCCAATACAAAGCTTGTGTTTAGCGTTCTTGGATTGTGAAGTTTTTCTTCAGTTATCAAGAAGAAAGTAAATGCAATTTGTAATACTGATAAATGTCACAACGTACGTAGCAATGGTAATTAAGGGAAAAGAGATTGAAATAAATGATAAACGCATCGCTACGATAATCTTCATTTTCATTCACATGACATATGATAGTCTAATAATGATTTATAAAATACCAATCACGAATAATTCTGCAGCGAGTTACAGGTCACTGTGATAACGCCTCAGAACACGAGGAAAATCGTGTGAAACCCTATAAAAAGAAGAAAAATGTTCATTCTCTCTGTGGAACCTCTAGTGAGTTATTTTAAAGTGGCCTTGTCAAACAAGTTTGATAACATTGTACCTTAACTTACAGTCTGTGGTTGTGCATGCAAAATTTACCTCCTTCCAATTGTTACTTTGCACATGCGTCGCCTTAAATTTTAACAGTTATTGACACATTCAGTGTCTTTAAATACAAAAGAAAACGCTTCCCTAAATAGATGAGAATAAGCCATTTCAGTGTACGTCACTGTCTCCAAAGAGAATAAACAATTACCCAGAAGCGTTCACTGCTAGTTTGGCTCGACTATTATCTACTGTCATAAATTTTTCCTTCCGCTCTTTCGGGAAGCAACAAGTGTATTTAGCATCGGCCAGAACTGCTGGTCTAACCGTAAGCTATTCAGTAGATTCATATCTACTCTTGGCTACCACTACTAATGCGTCGCTGTGCAACTTGGGTACCGTATATCTCTCTGTCAAAGATATTTTAATAGTTTACATGGTCAGTGCGGAACAGGTACGTCGACCTACAGTATATATCAGCATGTGTGTGCTGCTAAAGATAACAAAAAATATATAGTAAAAACATATTTGACATTAAAAAAAAGAAAAAAATTGGTTCCGAGATATCCTGGAATAAATTCACAATAAAAGATGCAGTGTTAATTAAGTGACATGGACGTTTCCATTCACGTTTAAGTGAAAATTATAAACCGGGAATGAGCGAGAGGAAGCTATCATAAAGCTTTAAATACTTCTGTACCGACACTAATATTTGCTACAGGCTGAGTAATTCTAAATCAGAGATGTGCTTATTTCTTCACTGATTGGTAGTACCGTTACAATATTGTGCGCCTCTCTTCCCCTACAGCTGTCCACTTGCTGGGTGCCGCATTATGTACCAAGGAAAGAAGGAGGCATTAGAGAACGTGTGCGACATTCTCCACTTCCTACACAAATAGAGGCAATGTCTCTTTAGAGGGTGTTCTTCCATCATAGGCTGGAAGAGCCTAAATAAATCGGCGAATCATGTCGATTAAACATTCATCGCGTACAAAACAGGAAGCTGAAAACAAGTTACATCAGTGCACCGTTCAACTCATTCACCGAAGCTCCCTCTGTGCAGACAAAACAAGAAAAAAAAGCAAAAATTGCAAGTCCTCTACACAGATTTAACAAGTGGGGGGACACTCTAACATTATGTATCGACTCATAACTGTTCTTTCCAGCCTTCTTGAGTGTATTGCCACACAGAAATGTGAGTATGGCTGTTCCATAACTCTTGAACATTATCGAATCACAATTTAATTTCATTTTATTTACTATGCACAGTAACATCTTATTCTTCAACGCAAGCTTGACATACTTTTAGGAACTTTTTGTGTGATTTTTATGTTTCATTTGCTCTTCTTAAGCAGTATTCAAATACAGTTAGTAGTTGCATTACACCTCCTAGGTGTAGCATGCTCCTACCAAGCGGGTCTGACATATGAATCTCAAAACTGCAGCTCGGGAGAAAAGCTGCAATTCGTTAGGTCGAGGCTGGATGGCAGGGAGCACGTATTTCAATCTGCTCTGCCGCAGTGGAGATGGATGGCCTCCGATGATGCTGCATTCCGGCGTCACCCTGTGGGTCGCTCGCATTTGTCACAGCCGTGGCCAGGGGTGTGTTCCCACACGTGTTGCAGCGTGATGTCTGTAACCGCCAGTTTCCATCTACATCACAATTCATTTTGTTTTTCTGGTGGTATGTGTGACATCCATAATATTTTACGTGTGTCGCGAAATTACTATATGGAAAATTTTACTGAAGCGAAGACTTTGCGATTATCTAAGGTTTTTATTGTTTCTCGGTGTACAGGTCAAAGACAAAAAAATCTTTAGAAATGGTGTTTATGTCTACGATTTTTTATCCTTAATAACGTCTCGACACAAAGAATCAGCTGCCCATTTGGTCACCATATTCGGATGAGAACTCTGTTCCCTGATTTCGCCAGGTATCATTCCTACTGTGAACGACGGCCCTTTTCGAGGTGTCCGCCAATGGTGAGCATAAGCAAACAGACTGGGTATAGGAAAGAAATAAATTTTTATAGAACACAATTACCACAAAAGATACTCTCCACAATGAAATCAAAGAAATTATGCTTCTTCAAAAGGTGAAACAAAATGAACGCTAGCCCTTCAGTAACTGCAACAAAGTTACCTACGGCTCGTAAATAATGGGGCTACATTACACTCCCAGAATCACAAGGCAAATAAGTAAGTTCCATGACGCTTGAAAGAGTTACACATACTTCAATAAACACGATCTTCGAGTTTCAAGAGCCTTACGTTAAAAACAGTGTATTACGTTTTTGTAGTCACATTCTCTTCAGTTACACTGGCCAACAACGTAAATGTTTCGGGCTCAAAAATGGCTATTTCCTATGTTTTTCCATCTGCCGAATTAAAAAAACACTACAGAAATGACAAATTACCTCTTGCCTAGAAGATAAAGAGACATTTCATTTTTATAGTCAACATTTTCAGTTTGGGCGAAATTTTGTTTTCGGAGTTGGCACACCTGTCCAGTAACAAAACAAAAAATGCTCTTAAGATGTTTCTAAGCCATAAACGTAGATACTGACGCTGTGAATGTGAGTTTCATATAGTTTCTGCTGTAATTAAAGCTGGTTTCAGAGTGCCTTTGTAGTGTAAAATTCGTAAAAATGCCACGAAAATGTGTACATAAGGTGGTTGATTTGAGTTACATTTGTGTTGAAATAACATTTTTCACAAAACACAATATGACTCCTCTTGCGAAGACTGCGTATCAGCATTATTTCGTTTTGAAAGTAGGGATCCAGGATAAGTGTTGAGCTCCACATATATGTCGCAACGCATATTTAGTTACACTCCGAAAATGGCTAAAAAATATGAAACGATCTTTGGCTTTTGCTGTGCCTGTGGTTTAGCGGGAGCCTACAAACCATACAGATGATTGCTTTTTCTGCTTCATCTATAAAGACAGGACTGTCTATAACGGAAAGAACAGTTCAGTACCCGAATCTTCAATCTGCTAATCGACCTATTCCGCATTCAGATAGTTTACCAGTTCCTATTCCACACGAACATTTTATGTTTGAAGTAGCAAGTGAAGACAGTGTGGAAAAAGAAGGAGAAGAAGAACGAAACAAGCCTTCCACTTCCCTTGACCCTGATTTTGAGGGAAAAGATGATAAACCGCACAGAGTCAAGCGGAATTGGGTGATCTCATTAGAGACCTTGACCTGTCAAGAATAAGGCAGAAATTCTTGGGTCTCGATTACAGTATTGGTGTAATCTCGAAAGTGATGTCACAGTTTCACAGTACAGTAAGACGTCACATGGAACTGCTTCGCTTTTTTGGAAAAGAAAAACAGTCTTGTTGTTTGCTACAACATTAATGGCTTGATGAATGATTTGAATTTGAACCATGATCCAAATGAATGGAGCCCACTCATAGACTCCTCCAAGCTTAGCTTGAAAGCTGTGTTACTTCACAATGGCAACCGCCACCCTTCTATTCCTGCTTGTCATGCAGTTCACATGAAGGAGACATGCAAATATGACAGCCCTCTTATATTCAATCAAATATCATGACCACAAATGGAAAATCTGTGGTGATCTAAAAGTTATTGCCATGCTCTTAGGAATGCAACTAGGGCACACAAAATATTTCTACTTCTCATGTGGGGGGGGGGGGGGCAGTAGGGATAGGAAATAGCGTTATATTATAGCAGACCGGTCTGCAAGAAATCTGAACCCTTGCGAGAAAAATGTCGTTGCCGAGTCTCTCGTAGATCTAAAAGGCATTATTTTTCCACCCTTGCCTATCAAGCTCGGTTCGATGAAAAATTTTGTCAAAGAAATGAATCAAGAAGGACGGGCCTTTAAGTAATGAGAGAGAAATTTCCAAAATAAAGTGATGCAAAAGTCAAGGGAGGTATTTTTATCGGACCATAAATTCGAGAACTTGTAACGGATCCTGCATTTGACCAAATTTTGAAGGGGAATGGAAAGGAGGCTTGGGAAGTCTTCAAGACAGCTGTTCGTGGATTTTTAGACAAAAAAAGAGATGATAACTATACTCAGCTGATGACAGTGCCGCTGCAAAAATACCATAACCTTGGATGCAACGTGTCATTTAAAATCCATTTTATTCACCCCCACCTAGACTTTTCCCTCCTAGTTGAGAAGCTGTCAGTGATGAACGTGGAGAAAGATTGCTTCAGAACATTTCTGTTATGGAACAAAGATATCAGCGTCATTGGAATGAAGTAATGCTTGCGGATTACTGTTGGTCTTTGTATAGGGATGTGCCGGAACTCCGTTACAAGAGGCAAGCTAAGAGACGGCGATCTCATGCAGCTACCATATGATTCTCTTCACACCCAAGCATCTGCGAGGTAATTTCACAGCAATTTAGAACACTTAAAAAGTAACTACCATTTAAAAAATTCAAATATATTTTCAATGTTGGTAGCATATGTAATTAAAATGTATCTTTGTCTCTTAATCCCTCGGGCATGGATGTGTGTGATGTCCTTACATTAGTTAGGTTTAAGTAGTTCTAAGTTCTAGGGGACTGATGACTTCAGATGTTAAGTCCCATAGTGCTAAGAGCCATTTGAACCATCTCTCTTAATCGTCCTAAAATTGTTTTTTGTTGGCCGGTGCTATTAGAGTCTTGAAATCCTAATAACTTTAGGTTAGAACGGAAAAATAAGTTTCTCAATTCAGGTTTACAACCAAGGTTCAGTCAAGGAGAATGGGCTCTTAACATCTCTCATGTAGTAGTTCACTGAAAAAGTGTTAAGTGCCAACAGTAATGAAATATCTAAGTCCAATATAGATAGAAACTTCCACTCTGATAGTACCTTGTCAGCTACATGAACAACAGTACAGTTACAGCAAGTCTCAAAGAGCACATCGCTGATCACTTAAGAGCATCAGATGAGGAGGCGACCTACTGTCCAGATGTCGGTAGCCCAGCCCTTGGCGTTACACAGCCGAGAACTTCAGGTTGCCAGCTGTGACAGAACTGCTGTGAGGAGCTTTTTAAGAAATGGTTCAAATGGCTCTAAGCTCTATGGGACTTAACATCTGAGTCCATCAGTCCCCTAGACGTAGAACCACTTAAACCTAACTAACCTAAGGACATCACACACAGCCATGCCCTAGGCAGGATTCGAACCTGGACCGTAGAAGCAGCACAGCTCCGGACTGAAGCGCCTAGAACCGCTCTGGCACACCGGCCGGCAGCTTTTCAAGAGTTAGTCAGTATCTGATTACGTTGCGCTTCTAAAGTAACAGATGTTATAATTTTTTTCCTTCAATTGAAGAAGGGTGAAACAACCGAAACAAGTCGCATAATTTAATGTACACAGCTAATTGGCCTAGTTTATACAACCACGTGCAATGCTTTAAAAAATCATTGTATTAAAACATGCTCAAGGACGAAACTATCGAATAAAAATGAATTTATCGAAAATGGTTAACCGCTAACACCGTCAGCTTACCCAGGTCTCCCTCACTTCCTTCGAAACGACAACTACACTCCTGGAAATGGAAAAAAGAACACATTAACACCGGTGTGTCAGACCCACCATACTTGCTCCGGACACTGCGAGAGGGCTGTACAAGCAATGATCACACGCACGGCACAGCGGACACACCAGGAACCGCGCTGTTGGCCGTCGAATGACGCTAGCTGCGCAGCATTTGTGCACCGCCGCCGTCAGTGTCAGCCAGTTTGCCGTGGCATACGGAGCTCCATCGCAGTCTGTAATACTGGTAGCATGCCGCGACAGCGTGGACGTGAACCGTATGTGCAGTTGACGGACTTTGAGCGAGGGCGTATAGTGGGCATGCGGGAGGCCGGGTGGACGTACCGCCGAATTGCTCAACACGTGTGTGTGAGGTTTCCACAGTACATCGATGTTGTCGCCAGTGGTCGGCGGAAGGTGCACGTGCCCGTCGACCTGCGACCGGACCGCAGCGACGCACGGATGCACGCCATGACCGTAGGATCCTACGCAGTGCCGTAGGGGTCCGCACCGCCACTTCCCAGCAAATTAGGGACACTGTTGCTCCTGCGGTATCGGCGAGGACCATTCGCAACCGTCTCCATGGAGCTGGGCTACGGTCCCGCACACCGTTAGGCCGTATTCCGCTCACGCCCCAACATCGTGCAGCCCGCCTCCAGTGGTGCCGCGACAGGCGTGAATGGAGGGACGAATGGAGAGGTGTCGTCTTCAGCGATGAGAGTCGCTTCTGCTTTGGTGCCAATGATGGTCGTATGCGTGTTTGGCGCCGTGCAGGTGAGCGCCACAACCAGGACTGCATACGACTGAGGCACACAGGGCCAACACCCGGCATCATGGTGTGGGGAGCGATCTCCTACACTGGCCGTACACCTCTGGTGATCGTCGAGGGGACACTGAATAGTGCACGGTACATCCAAACCGTCATCGAACCCATCGTTCTACCATTCCTAGACCGGCAAGGGAACTTGCTGTTCCAACAGGACAATGCACGTCCGCATGTATCCCGTGCCACCCAACGTGCTCTAGAATGTGTAAGTCAACTACCCTGGCCAGCAAGATCTCCGGATCTGTCCCCCATTGAGCATGTTTGGGACTGGATGAAGCGTCGTCTCACGCGGTCTGCACGTCCAGTACGAACGCTGGTCCAACTGAGGCGCCAGGTGGAAATGGCATGGCATGCCGTTCCACAGGACTACATCCAGCATCTGTAATATCGTCTCCATGGGAGAATAGCAGCCTGCATTGCTGCGAAAGGTGGATTTACACTGTTCTAGTGCCGACATTGTGCTTGCTCTGATGCCTGTGTCTATGTGTCTGTGGTTCTGTCAGTGTGATCATGTGATGTATCTGACCCCAGGAATGTGTCCTTAAAGTTTCCCCTTCCTGGGACAATGAATTCACGGTGTTCTTATTTAAATTTCCAGGAGTGTACACTTTCACCTTCGCACATGACGAAGTAGAATTCGGTCCTTGAACGTTAGCTTGCAGACTACTGAGGGCATTTTTATTGCTGGTTGCCTAGTGTGTTGTACTAGATGCCACCCCCTTCCTCACGCGCGTCGGCGTGAGCGCGACGGAAGAGTCGCCGTGCCGCCATCGGCGCTCAATCGTATCGACCGCGCGCTCGCCCAGCCGCCAGCCCCCAGCCTCCGGCCTCGGGCCGAGCGCACTGAGGTGAGCTATCGCCTTTCCTCGTCCTCGCCGCCCCACGCCCCACGCCCCTCCATCTACCCGCCGGCACCATTAGCGATTCCAGGGCAAGCACAGTTCTGCGGTCTGCACAGCGCCTCCCAATGCCTAACTTCTTTCTGGGGATTCAGCTTGCTTTGCGACTCTCTCTTGATATTACCGCAAATTTGCTAACGTGGCAGCACATGATGCTGTTATCACATTACGTGTCACTATTTTCCTCGCTATTGACGCTACGTCGTGGCGGTACTGATATTTACTCCGGTAGTTCAAACTATATGACATAAATTTTTGCTGGTGGGCAATCTACAAGTGTTGCATGCAATGTCCGTGAAGAAAGCAGCTGTAAAAGTCCTTACACTATCAGGTTTCAAGGACTCATTCCTATCTTGAGGTGTATCTATAAATAATCGGATGAAGCGTCCATGTCAAAGATAACTTACAACGCACCACTGTGTGATGAGTAATGAACGCAAGTTGCGTTGCCTTGTAAGTTAGCTTTGTCATGGACAATTCGTCCTATTATTTATAGATACACCTGAAGATAAGGCTGAGTCACTGAACCTGACAGTGGAAGTACTTCACTCAATAAATGATTTTACAACTATAGCGAATATTTTCATCATGAACAAACTACAAGCTATCCATAACGCACCTTCACGAAAACCAATTTCTCAGTCAGTGTCAATCAAATATGAAGAAGTCGGAAGGCACTTGATAAAGCTTTTAACTTGCCTATAGAAATAAAAGACGTGTAATCTTGGTTGCAATAATACACTACTGGCCAATAAAATTGCAACACCAAGAAGAAATGCACATGTTAAACGGGTATTCATTGGAGAAATATATTATACTAGAACTGACATGTGATTACATTTTCACGCAGTTTGGTTGCATAGATCCTGAGAAATCAGTACCCAGAACAACCACCTCTGGCCGTAATAACGGCCATGATACGCCTGGGCATTGAGTCAAACAGAGCTTGGATGGCGTGTACAGGTACAGCTGCCCATGCAGCTTCAACACGATACCACAGTTCATCAAGAGTAGTGACTGGCGTATTGTGGCGAGCCAGTTGCTCGGCTACCATTGACCAGACGTTTTCAATTGGTGAGAGATCTGGAGAATGTGCTGGCCGGGGCAGCAGTCGAACACTTTCTGTATCGAGAAAGGCCCGTACAGGACCTGCAACATTCGGTCGTGCATTTTCCTGCTGAAATGTAGGGTTTCGCAGAGATCCAATGAAGAGTAGAGCTACGGGTCGTAACACATCTAAAATGTAACGTCCACTGTTCAAAGTGCCGTTAATGCGAACAAGAGATCACCGAGACGTGTAACAAATGGCACCCCATACCATCATACCGGGTGATACGCCAGTATGGTGATGACGAATACACGCTTCCACTGTGCGTTCACCGCGATGTCGCCAAACACGGATGCGACCATTGTGATGCTGTAAACAGAACCTGGATTCATCCGAAAAAATGACATTTTGCCATTCGTGCACCCAGGTTCGTCGTTGAGTACACCATCGCAGGCACTTCTGTCTGTGACGCAGCGTCAATGGTAACCTCAGCCATGGTCTCCGAGCTGATAGTCCATGCTGCCGCAAACGTCGTCGAACTGTTTGTGCAGATGGTTGTTATCTTGCAAACGTCCCCATTTGTTGACTCAGGGATCGACACGTGGTTGCACGATCCGTAACAGCCATGCGGATAAGATGCCTATCATATCGACTGCTAGTGATACAAGGCCGTTGGGATCGAGCACGGCGTTCCGTATTACCCTCCTGAACACACCGATTCCATATTCTGCTAACAGTCACTGTGTCTCGACCAACCGTGTGTGAATGCTCTGAAAAGCTAATCATTTGCATATCAGATCATCTTCTTCCTGTCGGTTAAATTTCCCGTCTGTAGCACGTCATTTTCGTGGAGTAGCAATTGTAATGGCCAGTAGTTTGAAAATCAGTAAACAGCGAAATAACATGGGAAATACAATACATTTTCTGCAAATATGCGTGTCGTTTCATTACATTAGTTTTAAAATTTAATATGTACGAAGTAATATGACTAGAGTAGGTAAAATAGGAAAAAAGATCGGGACTTACAGCAGTCCACCGATTGCGCAGCTTGAACGCTAACCACATCACCGCCTCCATCTCGTGCTGAGGGTTGCAACGCATCGGTACATCATTGACGCGTAAGACTTGTCTGGTTTTTTCTATAATTCGCCTAAGTAGTAAAACTTACTATTTGCTTATCATGTTGTGTTAATGGACTATTAAAAGTGTAAAAAAAATGAACTAAATACATGAGTCTAGCGTCGTAGATTCGAAATGGCTCTGAGCACTATGCGACTTAACATCTGAGGTCATCAGTCCCCTAGAACGTAGATCTACTTAAACCTAACTAACCTAAGGACATCACACACACCCATGCCCGAGGCATGATTCGAACCTGCGACCGTAGCGGTCGTGCGCTTCCAGACTGTAGCGCCTACAATCGCTCAGCTACCCTGGCCGGCCGTCGTATCTTCGCCTTGTGAGTACAGTTTAAATGTTTGTCCTGGAAGAATCGTACTGTCCCAGATTGGCGTATATTTTCAGTCCCGCCGTCCTTTAAATCGCACACCATGATGTATCTGTCACCCCTACCACACAGAACTATGTCTGCAATAAGCGGGAACCACATATTCTGTTTCAAGAATGCGTTACGCTTGTTGCACAATGGTCTTAGCGTGGAATGACAAGTGTAACGTATTTTTCGAAGAAAACCCAGAATTTACGAGTGTGTGGTGAAAAGTAGGGCTTCCGAAATGTTTATTATGTTCCCAATATCGGTAAAGCTAGTTACATGTCATACTTATTGCTCGGTCGACTTTCTCGCTTCGCAGCCGTGTGCCGCAAGAGGCCTCCGAATTGTAGCGTGTGCAACGTATCTAATTCGATGGTTAAGAAACAACCGCGCTGTAAACGTGTTTTGAAGAGTAGAAAACGTGTCTTCAATTGAAAACGATAATAACACTTTCGAAGACTACACTTTGATTCTGATGAAACAGAGCAAGCAGGGTGAGGCTGTGGTTACGTCAACCAGGTCAAATATTCCGCAGTTACGGTATCAAGAAACCGGTCTTTGGTTGGTTCAAATGGCTCTGAGTATTAAGGTACTTAACTTCTAAGATCATCAGTCCCCTAGAACTTAGAACTACTTAAACCTAACCAACCTAAGGACATCACACACATAAATGCCCGAGGCAGGATTCGAACCTGCGACCGTAGCGGTCGCGCGGTTCCAGACTGAAGAGCCTAGAACCACTCGGCCACCCCGGCCGGCAAACCGGTCTTCCGTGTGGGGAAATTGTGCTAGTCGCAAGGGTGATATTGTTGAGAAATAAATACGTAGACAAGTATCATGTTATCAGCGTTGGTTTATTTACAAAGCTTTAAGGGTTTTCACTTATAAAAGTTCTGGAACGTTACTCTTCATCTGACTTTCACAACGAAGCTCTGCTTTTACTGTCAAGTCTTTCAGGTTCCGAGAAGAAAAATGTTGTAACTTCTCGTCATCAACTTAATTAACACTGCACTGTTTCCTGCATCTCTATTACGTGCACCAATGCAACCATTTTTACTCGTTTTCCTTTCAGGTGCATTTCTGCGGCCACTGCACTACTTTATCAGCACGATGAATGTATCTGCAACTCATTAATTTCTCCAGCTACTTCTTTCCCGGTTAGTCGTGCAAAAGAGTTGGCTATGCCTACAGAGTGAGTGACATAACAGCTAGCTTATTGTTACTGAAACGACTTGTACAGTCCGTAACTTACTTAAGCTATTTACCTACTAGAACCGATTTAAGATACACGGATAAAAATGGTTTCCACTATCGAAATTGATTTTCTACGTTACTATGATGCAATAGGCCACCAAAACACAACGACAACTAAACAAGACATTTCCGGCAACTTTGATTGCAACTGTGTCCTCCCCTGGTAGCTGAGTGTCAGCACGACGGAATGCCATACCTAAGGGCCCGGGTTCGATTCCCGGGTGGGTCGGAGATTTTCTCCGCTCACGGACTGGGTGTTGTGTTGTCCTTATCTTCATCATTTCATCCCCATCGATACGCAGGTCGAGGTCGACGAAGTGGCGTCAACTCGGAAGATTTGCACCAGGCGAACGGTCTACCCGACGGCAGGCCCCAGCCACACGGCATATATATATATATATATATATATATATATATATATATATGTGTGTGTGTGTGTGTGTGTGTGTGTGTGTGTGTGTGTGTGTGTGTGTGTTGCAACTGCGATAAATTATTTCTCTGTTATACTTGTGGCGGCGACTGATCAGCATAATAGATTTATGTTGGCTCAGTTGGTGGAATTGGTATTTGAAATGTATTCGCTGGTATTTTATTAGAGACAAAAATGTTTAATGCAACACATGAACGACTTGTATCCGATAACATACACGAACAAAGGGAATCAATGTCGTACATTCTAATGAAGAATAAGGCATCTCCATTCGTTTAGAAACACAATTCATTTTTTCCTTGGCGATTTGTGATGAACATGGCAACAGCCTTCAATTACAGATTTTCGCTAACACGATAAACAGTTGTACGTGCTTTTTAATTGTTGGCGTATCGGTTTAGGGCAGTCAGGAAACCTTTAGAATTTAAATGGAAGATTAGGTGAGTCGTGTCATACAGAAGAGGATGGCTACGCACTATTTGCATCAATACCTCCCACATCGCAGCAGCCAGCTATAGGGTGAATTGGACTGCGCTGTGCCGGGGCAAGCATGCGTCTGCGTTTCAGTGAGTTACCCTTCTGCGCCTACGCCCTCTGCGACTCAGTAAACACCCGGTCTAATTGTTGTATTACGTAGAGCAATTCTGTGGACTAAAACTGCAAACACCAAAATAAAACACATTACAAATTGTAATACAGTTGGCGTTCAAAACAGCTTGCAGTCGTCTCTGAATTGTTAAATACAGGTTCTTTATGGTTTCCAGACAGTCTCATACTGTTTTTACTGCGAAACTCTGGCAAGATCGGTAACGATGATGGAGAAGGATAGTGATTACGCCCCCATCTCTCCAAAGTAGACCATGAGGACTCAATAGTCGCGTGGGATTAGCCGAGCGGTCTGATGGCGCTGCAGTCATGGAGTCTGCGGCTGGTCTCGGGGGAGGTTCGAGTCCTCTCTTGGGCATTGGTGTGTGTGTGTTTGTCCTTAGGATAATTTAGGTTAAGTAGTGTGTAAGCTTAGGAACTGATGACCTTAGCAGTTAAGTCCCACAAGATTTCACACACATTTGAACATTTTTTTGAAGACTCAATAATATTGAAATCCTTTGACTGTTGTGGCCAACGCAATGTGACAGCTCACACTTGTGCAGTCGAGTAGTGGGAATACGGGTGTTATCGCCATGGAACACAGTATCGGTTTTTGGGGGACCAACACTGTTACATGAGAGGGATCTCATCAACCAAAATGGCGGTAAAGCGAGCTGGCAGGGTAGCCAGGGGCCCCATAAAATACAGTACCACTATACGGCTGCCCAAGACATTGCCGAATTCCCGCCGTGCTTCACCCTTGGGACATTAGCTTGACCAGAATTTGAAAACACTGTGAAACAAGGCTCATCCCACCAATTGACTTCCTTCAGATGCTTCCTATTGGTGTCATTTGCATCACTGATGAGTGGTTTTGGAATTCCAGCTCGTCCTGTAATTTCCTGCTTCTGGAGCTGCCTTCGTGTTTTTTTGTTGCTGAGAGGCCTCGCGAGTGAGACATTCAGTTCCGCAGTGACTTTTGCAACTGTTACCCTCTTATTTTTCCTCACAATTCTTTTCAACGTCAATCCGTCATGATTACTCAGTACACACACCGACTTAGCGGATGACGATTTTCCGCTTTTCTTGTATGCGGTACAATCTTCGATACAGTGCCTCTTGAAACACAAAACACTTCAACTACCTTGGTTACGAAAGTACGCAGCATGCAAACACCATCAACCTGCTAACATTGAATTCACTTATCTACAACATATTGCACTCACTATAGAGAATTGTTCCGACCACGACTGACATGTGCAATATATTGAGGACATTGCACATCTGCCGTCCGTTGCCAAATTAAACAGCCAAGTTTGCAGGTTTGGCTGTCATCTGCATTTCTGTTTAATCATGCATTTATCGCTTTGTCTCCATATTTTTGTCCAAACGCTCTAGACATTACCTGAAAAAAATTTAAAAAATTGTTAATAGTTTTTAAATTATATTAACAACATACTTTTGAAGAGGTAGTGATGTATGGGTACGTCATAACCTGAAAATACCTTTTGGAACACTCTTAGCAATACCAACGCACTACCTACTTCATGACTACTACAAAAAATTTAAAATGCAAATTTCGTTCATTGTTGTTGACCTTTACTTTCAATTTACCTTTTAAAGTTATACTGATGAGTAAATAAGGCCACGAATCTCGAAATACTGAATTCGACATTCACTGAGGGAAGTGAAATCTGCTTCTAGCACTTAAATTTTTGGGTTAAGTTTAACTGCACACTTTAAAAGACATGTGGTATCTGGCAGAAGAATTCATTAGAAACAATACTTTTTTTTCAAAATTTTAAAATATAAATTAACTGAGAAGATGACATTTTGTTCACCAGGTGGGCGTAAAGTAACTCGCCCCCTACCCCCACGCAAGGCATTGCAAGGGTTAACAAGATGCCAACTTATACCTAACGTTCCATGCACTTTGCAGTAGTTGCAGAACCTAATGCAATTCATGACTGTTAGCTGGACCTTCTGCCGCGATCAGGCCATGACAACGCGTGATTGTTCCAACCATTTTCAGTAGCCAAGGATGGAGGCAATAGTGACACAGGTACGACCCAATGCAGTGAGATAACTGCACTATCTAGTAACCCACCTACGAAGCATTCCTCATACGGTATTTCTGTGCAAATCGATCCCAAGTGTTTACATCTGAAAATTTAATAGTCTAGAGGCTATTACATAGAGCTTAAGAGTGAAATCTCTTATTCTGCGTACGTCTGTGCGCTGAAAACGGTCCTCACGAAGGATTAAAACTACAATGCGTGGACGTTATTATATTTATGAAAAACTAAGTCACCGGTAGTCTTCACACGGATAACTGCTGCGTATGCCAATACTTGCAGTATAAATGTGTGGATTACGGTATGATGGAAATCATCAGCATACACCGTCGAAGGTAAGTGGTTTGTGTGGACCGACCACGTCCATCGAATGCAGTTAGCACAGATAGTTCCACAGTGGGCAGTGTAAGCCGTAACCGCAGCAGCCGGAACTGACTACAGAAATAACCAGCAGAGGATAGCAGAGGTCACTGCGGACGTGCAGCGTCTGCGTCTGCTAAGAGAACCCCACTAGGGCACCGGGAGGACAGGCAAGGCGCTGGCTAAGCATGCGCGCTTTAAAGTGTACCTTGGGGCTCAGTGAGTGAGTCAACCATTTACATTAGCTTATGCAATAGTTTCACAAGCTGTGACATTGGCGCGAAGAAAACAGCGACCGGTACATAGAATCAATTTCCTTTAATTTACGTCTATAGTCACAAATGTTTTGTTCACAGATTACCGGTTTCGGTCCATAATGAACATCTTCAGCTCTGCAGCAAAAAGTATGGGAACAGCATAAATATAATTGCAGATTGTCTACAGCTTAAAAACAATAAATAGACCATAATCAAAAGTACTACTGACGTATATATGCATTTGTGCGCTTTAAGTATGAATAAGCATACCTGTGTTTTATAGAAACAGTATGCTAAAGTACTGCAGCCTTAGTGGGATCCTCAAATTGCGAGAAGTGGTTAGTGAAACGTGACCGCCAGAGGGCCCCTCGTATCCTGCGGCACTCCGTTGCAAGAAAAGAATGATAAAATGCCGTAGCAATGCATCAACAACATTATCCAGTTAATGCAGTATATTACATGAACAGAGAGTAACAATAAAATACTAGAGTTATAAGTACAACGTACAAAAACGGAGTAAAAATGTAAGGCACTCTGTACTATTCAACAAACTATATATAAAGAGAGGCATTTAGTGATTAAAATAAAACATTGTCAAATAAAGCAAAGTAGGCACTGGGCACGAAGTCGCTCTGCCAGCTAAGCAGTTTTGTTGGTTCTTTCTTTTTTGCTTTGTAAATTCCAAGCGCCCCCCCCCCCCCCCCCCCCCAATGAACCATGGACCTTGCCGTTGATGGAGAGGCTTACGTGCCTCAGCGATACAGATAGCCGTACCGTAGGTGCAACCACAACGGAGGGGTATCTGTTGGGAGGCCAGACAAACGCGTGGTTCCTGAAGAGGGGCAGCAGCCTTTTCAGTAGTTGCAAGGGCAACAGTCTGGATGATTGACTGGTCTGGCCTTGTAACAATAACCAAAACGGCCTGGCTGTGCTGGTACTGCGAACGTCTGAAAGCAAGGGGAAACTACGGCCGTAATTTCTCCCGAGGGCATGCAGCTTTACTGTATGATTAAATGATGATGGCGTCCTCTTGGGTAAAATATTCCGCAGGTAAAATAGTCCCCCCTTCGGATCTCCGGGCGGGGACTATTCAAGAGGATGTCGTTATCAGGAGAAAGAAAACTGGTGTTCTACGGATCGGAGCGTGAAATGTCAGATCCCTTAATCGGGCAGGTAGGATAGAAAATTTAAAAAGGGAAATGGATATGTTAAAGTTAGATATAGTGGGAATTAGTGAAGTTCGGTGGCAGGAGGAACAAGACGTCTGGTCAGGTGACTGTAGGGTTATAAACACAAAATCAGATAGGAGTAATGCAGGAGTAGGTTTAATCATGAATAGGAAAATAGGAATGCGGGTAAGCTAGTACAAACAGCATAGTGAACGCATTATTGCGGCCAAGATAGATACGAAGCCCACACCTACTACAGTAGTACAAATTTACATGCCAACTAGCTCTGCAGATGACAAAGAAATTGAAGAAATATATGATGAAATAAAAGAAATTATTCAGATAGTGAAGGGTGAGGAAAATTTAATAGTCATGGGTAACTGTAATTCGGTAGTAGGAAAAGAGAGAGAAGGAAACGTAGTAGGTGAATATGGATTGGGGCTAAGAAATGAAAGAGGAAGCCGCCTGGTAGAATTTTGCGCAGAGCACAACTTAATCATAGCTAACACTTGGTTCAAGAATCATAAAAGAAGGCTGTATACCTGGAAGAAGCCTGGAGATACTGACAGGTTTCGGATAGATTATATAATGGTAAGACAGAGATTTAGGAACCAGATTTTAAATTGTAGGACATTTCCAGGGGCAGATGTGGACTCTGACCACAATCTATTGGATATTCCCTGTAGATTAAAACTGAAGAAACTCCAAAAAGGTGGGAATTTAAGGAGATGGGACCTGGATAAACTGAAAGAACCAGAGGTTGTACAGAGTTTCAGGGAGAGCATAAGGGAACAATTGACAGGTATTGGGGAAAGAAATACAGTAGAAGAAGAATGGGTAGCTTCGAGGAATGAAGTAGTGAAGGAAGCAGAGGATCAAGTAGGTAAAAAGACGAGGGCTAGTAGAAATCCTTGGGTAACAGAAGAACTATTGAATTTAATTGACGAAAGGAGAAAATATAAAAATGCATTAAATGAAGAAGGCAAAAGGAATACAAACGTCTCAAAAATGAGATCGACAGGAAGTGCAAAATGGCTAAGCAGGGATGGCTAGAGCACAAATGTAAGGATGTAGAGGTTTTTCTCACTAGGGGTAAGATAGATACTGCCTACAGGAAAATTAAAGAGACCTTTGGAGAGAAGAGAACCACTTGTATGAACATCAAGAGCGAAGATGGAAACCCAGTTCTAAGCAAAGAAGGGAAAGCAGAAAGGTGGAAGGAGTATATAGAGGGTCTATACAAGGGCGATGTACTTAAGGACAATATTATGGAAATGGAAGACGATGTAGATGAAGATGAAATGGGAGATAAGATACTGCGTGAAGAGTTTGACAGTCCACTGAAAGACCTGAGTCGAAACAAGGGCCCCGGAGTAGACAACATTCCATTGGAACTACTGACGGCCTTGGGAGAGCCAGTCTTGACAAAACTCTACCATCTGGTGAGCAAGATGTATGAAACACGCGAAATACCCTCAGACTTCAAGAAGAATATAATAATTCCAATCCCAAAGAAAGCAGGTGTTGACAGATGTGAAAATTACCGAACTATCAGTTTAATAAGTCACACCTGCAAAGTACTAACACGAATTCTCTGCAGACGAATGGAAAAACTAGTAGAAGCCGACCTCGGAGAAGATCAGTTTGGATTCCGTAGAAATGTTGGAACACGTGAGGCAGTACTGACCCTACGACTTATCTTAGAAGCTAGATTAAGGAAGGGAAAACCTACGTTTATAGCATTTGTAGACTTAGAGAAATCTTTTGACAATGTTGACTGAAATACTCTCTTTCAAATTCTGAAGGTGGCAGGGGTAAAATACAGGGAGTGAAAGGCTATTTACAATTTGTACAGAAACCAGATGGCAGTTATAAGTGTCATGGAACTTGAAAGGGAAGCAGTGGTTGGGAAGGGTGTGAGACAGGGTTGTAGTCTCTCCCCGATGTTATTCAATCTGTATACTGAGCAAGCAATGAAGGAAACAAAAGAAAAATTCGGAGTAGGTATAAGAGTCATGGAACTTGAAAGGGAAGCAGTGGTTGGGAAGGGTGTGAGACAGGGTTGTAGTCTCTCCCCGATGTTATTCAATCTGTATACTGAGCAAGCAATGAAGGAAACAAAAGAAAAATTCGGAGTAGGTATTAAAATCCATGGCGAAGAAATAAAAACTTTGAGGTTCGCCGATGACATTGTCATTCTGTCAGAGACAGCAAAGGACTTGGAAGAGCAGTTGAATGGAATGGACGGTGTCTTGAAAGGAGGATATAAGATGAACATCAACAAAAGCAAAACGAGGATAATGGAATGTAGTCGAATTAAGTCGGGTGATGCTGAGGGTATTAGATTAGGAAATGAGACACTTAATGCAGTAACGGAGTTTTGCTATCTGGGGAGCAAAATAACTGATGATAGCCGAAATAGAGAGGATATAAAATGTAGACTGGCAATGGCAAGGAAAGCGTTTCTGAAGAAGTGATATTTGTTAACATCGAGTATAGATTTAAGTGTCAGGAAGTCATTTCTGAAATATTTGTATGGAGTGTAGCCGTGTATGGAAGTGAAACATGGACGATAAACAGTTTGGACAAGAGGAGAATAGAAGCTTTTGAAATGTGGTGCTACAGAAGAATGTTGAAGATTAGGC
Source organism: Schistocerca gregaria (assembly GCF_023897955.1). Classification (NCBI taxonomy): domain Eukaryota; kingdom Metazoa; phylum Arthropoda; class Insecta; order Orthoptera; family Acrididae; genus Schistocerca; species Schistocerca gregaria. The sequence goes on from NC_064921.1 coordinate 542,742,299, forward strand.
GGGTAAATCACATAACTAATGAGGAAGTGTTGAATAGGATTGGGGAGACGTTTGTGGTACAACTTGACCAGAAGAAGGGATCGGTTGGTAGGACATGTTCAGAGGCATCAAGGGATCACCAATTTAGTTCAAAAATGGTTCAAATGGCTCTGAGCACTATGGGACTCAACTGCTGTGGTCATCAGTCCCCTAGAACTGAGAACTACTTAAACCTAACTAACCTAAGGACATCACACACATCCATGCCCGAGGCAGGATTCGAACCTGCGACCGTAGCAGTCGCACGGTTCCGGACTGCTTGCCTGGAACCACGAGACCACCGCGGCCGGCTACCAATTTAGTTTTGGGGGGCCGTGGAGGGTAAAAATCGTAGAGGGAGACCAAGAAATGAATACACTAAGCAGATTCAGAAGGATGTAGGTTGCAGTGGGTACTGGGAGATGAAGAAGCTTGGACATGATAGAGTAGCATGGAGAGCTGCATCAAACCAGTCTCAAGACTGAAGACCACAACAACAACAACAAATTCCAAGCTCCTCTAACAAATTAAGAGCACGGACTTTTTCTACTCTGTGAAGAATACACATACAATCCTCGATGCTCCCTATGGAATGGCCAGTTTCAAATAAATGCAGTCCCACAGCAGTTTTTTCCGTGGCTGTGAGTGTTCTTTACACCACGGAACAAAACTGCACACGCCCGTAATGGAATGTGCCCTCCTTTTCCACCTACCAACCTCCAAAACAAGGATTTAACTTCCTCTCCCACTCCAAAGAACAACCTCAAAATCACCGAATATTCCTACGTCTTTCACTTGTGATTATACTTTCCGTGCTCTCACCATAATTATATAAAACATCTACTCCTTTGAAAGCCTTTACTATTCGCAGAAGATTAACCTAGCTTTCTATTCCATGTATCGCCTAAAAATTAAAGTTTAGGCCCATTTGAACCGAGTGTGCTTTCATTCATCCACCTAGATACCCTGGTTTGATGCTAGTCCAAGACTCTGTCATCTTAATTATACCATGATAACATAGGAGACTCTATAAACCTGCTTCTAGAACAGGGGTGCTATCAGTTCAAACAAAGTATCTTCTCTGCATCATTTGTCAATGTGTTATCGAGCTTATCCTTCTTTTCGTAACGTTCATTTCCACAACATTTTCCGCTCGGTTTCACTAAAAATTTCCGCAAGTAATGGATGATTGTGGACACTATGAATCATTAAGAAGTCCACTACCACATGACGATCTTCCCTTCGGCCTTCCGGAGGGCAGTCTACTATCCTTGCAGAATACATATTGGCCACACCTGGCTGACTCACGGTCACATCCTCAAGTGAAAGGATCCACTTCGCAGTCGTTGTGATGCCCCTCTTTTGGTAGCACGTTTCCTGTCAGAGTGACACAACTTCGCTGCTTTGAGGCGAATACAGAAGCTTAACAGTTCTTCGTCTCTGCTGTTAAACGATGACGTTCAAGCAGTGGATGTTGTTTCATGTTTTATTCGAGAGGCTCTTATTCACATCGTTTGATTAAATGTGTCCGTATATCCCTATGAAATGCGGAACTGACCACTAGTTGACACGAGAGGTGGCCTCGCTAGTTTAAAGGAAGGCGCGGAGTATTGTTAGTAGAGAAATAGTAACAGCAGAATGGGTCAATCAAGACAACTCAATGGCTTCGAATGAGGACTAGTGACTGGATGTCATCGGCGTAAGAAACACATAGGGACGTTTGAACTCACCGAAACTTGCTCAAATCGACTTTCGGTGATGTGATTGTGAAATGGAAACGCGAAGGAGCAATCACAGCTAAACCGACGAGACAGACCTCATACTGATGGACAGCGACCGTCGAGCATTGCGGAAGGTAGTTGTAAAATCACCTATGAAATCAGGGGAAGACGGAATGAATGACTCGTGATTTCCAAAGCGCTATGATCAGAAATCGTGCTAGCTTAACGACTGGCGACTGGGCGTCTTTTTTTTTTTAATCATCAGTCTTCTGACTGGTTTGATGCGGCCCGCCAAGAATTCCTTCCTGTGCCAACGTCTTCATCCCAGGGTAGCACAATCTGCGTCCTCAATTATTTGCTTGATGTCTTCCAATATCTGCTGTCATCTACAGTTTTTGCCTTCTACAGCTCTCTCTAGTACCGTGGAAGTAATTCCCTGATGTCTTAACAGATGTATCGTCCTCTCCGATTCTGCACAGATCCTGCTCATTCCTCACCTTATTAGTCCACCTAATTTTTAACATTCATCTGTAGCACCACATCTCAAATGCTAAATTTCAGTGCCTGTGTTATTCTGATGCGATGCAAAGTTGGTTTGGACATACATGTATGTCCAAAGGACCAGGCACTGCGGCGCCCACAGCCGTTACGAAGCACGTCAAATGAATTCACAAACGTGAAAAAGTACTACCATCAGCTGCACTCCAAACGTACATTCTCAGAAATTTGTTCTTCAAATTAAGGCCTATGTTTGAGACTAGTAGACTTCTCTTGATCAGAGATACCGTTTCCGCCAAAGATAGTCTACTTTTGATGTCCGCCTTGCTCAGTTATTTTGCTACCTTGGTAACTGACTTCCTTAACTTCATCTACTTCATCACCATCTATCCTGATGTTCAAGTTTCTCACTGTTCTCATTTCTGTACTTCTCATTACTTTAGCCTTTCCTCGATTTACTCTCAATCCATGTTCCGTACTGGGTGCAGGGGATTAAAAAATACCGGTTAAAATGGTCTGACAGCATCTCGTAAGTCATACTTTTCTGCAGCAAGTGTTAAGCGACGCTTCATGTGGTGACGTGGTGTAAAGAGCGACACAAGCAGTGTATGGCTAGAAACGATTGGTTTGAAGTAAAGAAACATGAGCCGGCTGGAGTGGCCGTGCGGTTCTAGGCGCTACAGTCTGGAACCGCGTGACCGCTACGGTCACAGGCTCGAATCCTGACTCGGTCATGGATGTGTGTGGTGTCCTTAGGTTAGTTAGGTTTAAGTAGTTCTAAGTTCTAGGGGACTGATGACCACAGCAGTTAAGTCCCATAGTGCTCAGAGCTATTTGAAACCTTTTTTAAAGAAACATGCTGCACCCTGAGAAAATCCGAGGGAAGGGTTTCCTTTTGGCGAATATTATCTTCCATCACTTGTAGTGGCACCAGGGAAGTGCGTTGAAAGTGGTGCTGGGATATGGGTGTGTTTTTCGTGGTAATGTTGTAAATAGCCTTCAAACGTTAAATGTGGAAGGATGTGAACATATTTTACAGCATTGTGTTCTGCATACAGTGAAAGAACAGTTCGGAGACGATGAATGATTGTATCTGCATAACAGTCCAACCCATCATAGGGCAGCATCTTTGAGGAAGTGGTTTACAGTCAGTAAAATGTATTAGCCTTCACAGATTCCCAAGCTGAATCCAGTGGTACATGTTTGGAATGAATTAGAAAGTCGATTTCGCTCCATACCCCAAGTCCAGCATCACTTCCTTCTCCATTCCTCCAGAGGTATTCATGCAAGTCATTGAATGTACCCCTGCAGAGGTGTGGCCGTCATAAAGGTGCACGGTGAACACGCATCACATTCATGTCCACTGATAGGTGTCCAATACTTATGATCATACAGTGTACACACTTATTTGGAGTTTTTCATCATGGTTTCACCTCCTTTTTTCCATTATGTGACGTGTACACTCAGCAAGTATTCTACAGTGAATTGGGCACTGCCACCAGGCGGGTGCCGAAGTTGACGTCTCGCAGCAGACTGTACTCGTCGCGGCGGGAGCGCGAGGGTGGGGGGGGGGGGGGGGGGAGGGGTTTGTGAGGGGCGGGGGCTGGAGTTACGGCGCAGTTCTGGTTGCTTCCGACTGGCGCGCCTCTCCTACTTCACTGTAGTTCCTTACCTTTTGATGCTTCCTAGCCTTTCTTCTGCTTTTTACTTGGCTCTCCGCCACAAATGATGCCACAAGGATCAAATAGGCACTCGATCCTTATGTTCTTTCGTAAATTTTCAAGCTTCGGTCATTAAAGCAAGAATGGGACTGATGATTTCGGTGTTTAGTCGCTTGCTACTTCCCCCAAAATAATCTGTAATCAGACCGTATTTCGACCTGCCACTGTGGCCGAGCGGTTCTAGGCGCTTCAGTCCGGAACCGCGCTGTTGCTACGGTCGCAGGTTCGAATCCTACACAGGGCATGGATGTGTGTGATGTCCTTAGGTTAGTTAGGTTTAAGTAGTTCTAAGTCTAGGGAAATGATGAAATCAGATGTTAAGTCCCATTGTGCTTAGAGCCATTTGAACCAGACCGTATTTCACGTAGCCAGATCCCTTGAAAAAGTGGCTGTCAAATAGGGACGGCATTGGCTGCGCAGAATAGACCAAACTTTGTGGCGGAAAAGCTCTAGATCCACGTCCTCCGTTTCTAGAATCCGTAATGGTTCTTAAATAAGGCTGACAGCACAACATACTCTGTCCCTTTTTTAAGATAAAAATTTTTTCACAATTAGTGACATCATCTTCACCATCAAGAACTGTATCGCTGCGCATGAATCACACAACAAAATACAAAGCTATATATTTATTTCATCTTTTCATTTACACGTTTTTAAATGTTAATTCATTACGGTATTACAAATATACTTGAGATGATAAAAAATCAATCTAAAAGAAAAGAAACCATCCATCGAATAGTAAGTTGCGAAATACAGTCATCGTTGACGAATGATGAAGCGGGTACATATTTAATCTCATAGATTTTTAGTCGCAAAATTTCACGGTACAGTATTACGCACTCACACGCCGCCTCGGAGATGAATTTTGCTCCGGTACCCGTGACATGCGTATTCCAGTGTGGCAAATTCCAAAAGAGTGCATTTTATATGCTGACAAGGGAACAGCTGTAAATTTAAAGGATGACACGTATTGTATTCTAGCAGCCAACGAGACAACTGTGGTATGACTTTCTACACCGTCTCTACGTCCACCGTCTTGTCGCCTTTTCGTGGTTTCACCTTCCTTCAGGTCTTTATAGATGCTCCGTGCGTGTCAAGGCAACTCCTCATTCACACTGCTGCTTCGGAAACAACGCAGTCGTAAAACAACGCAGTTTAGTTATTGGCATTATAGCTTAAAAATGACAAACCCGCAGATATATTAGTATTAACGCACGCATTCTATGTACTTTATCATTTGCGAACTGTTGCCATACTATTAATCTGAACAGCACTTTGACTAAACACCGATGTCGAATGTAATGAAATGAAAAGTAACGGTTTCTAAAAGTTGTGTGTAAATGCAGTGCAACAATGACACATTATATTTAAATACGTTTTTATAAGCTGATACGTACATTAACAAAATTTAAGATTATTCGTTATGACGTCGGTTAGTTAAACACTAGTTCAGCTAGAGAGGGAACAGGACAGTCAGTTTGGATAATGAGTAAAAACACGTTTCACCTGAACACCTTGAACACCTGCAGTGTTAACGTGACTTTGTGAATTATCGTATCCCACCTTTACCACAGAAGACAGTACTAGTATACCACCGTCAAGTAGTCATTTTTTTTGAAATTTCGGTATATTACGCTAAAAACAGGGAATTCCCTGATTTTGGTTGATGTAAACTTATTCTTGTTCGCCGCTTCATTCTCAACACATCACTGAGAGGAAGCACTCCATCCGTAGCAGCTTCACCTCGTCTGCATATTTGTTCGGACACCTCTGTTCTTCCCGCTATTTATTAGCTGATTATGCTGTGTTGGCAGCCGCCTGCCTTGCGAGAACGTAAAGAATGTTTTTCGTGTCCACTAACAATACCTGGCCAGACCCGATATTTCACGCAGTGGCGAAGTGGTCGGCACACAGGACGCGCATTCGTGAGGACGACGTTTCAAATCCACGTCCGGCCTCCCAGACTTAGCTTTTCCCTAAATCGCTCACGGCAAATTCCGTGATGGTTCCTTTGGAAAGGGCGTGGCTGATCCACATCTTTTCGTAATCTGAGCTCCATCTATAATGACATCGCTGTCGACGGTACTTTGAACTCTGATCTTCATTTTCTTCTTCAGGCAAATATAGTAATTTTAAGGTGTTTGCGTACCGCGAATACCTATCTTACTTTACGATTTCACACTTACATTTTTGAAATATGCAATAAATTATAAATATATACATATACCATTTACACGGTGTGTTTTGAGAGAGGACTTTACACTCCATGCACTGTTTCTTTTCTTTTGGTGGAGGTATTTGATGTCTTACAGTCATAATCACTCTCGCTTTTAAGCACTTTAATGCTAATATTAAGGAAAATATTATGACGCGTCGTTAAGGGGAGGTTTACTATCTTTTGGTTCAAAAAATCGAATTTTCTAAAATTGCATTTTTAAATCCATAAAAGTGTTTAGAATCCACCCCTGAAACGGTTTTTGCGAATACATAACGGAAATGTTTGTTATTCGCGCTTGAACAAAGAAAAAATGCACCTTCCTGAATCGGCCTTTTTCACGCACCAGTTTGTTTCTTTCAAAGGACGAGTTATAGTACCGGTGTTTGGGAGGAAACAAAATTTAAATGAATGTTTGAACGCGTGTATTTGGAAGTTAGCCCCCCCCCCCCCCCCCTCCCGAATTTGCATTCTGATGCGAAGACTGTGGATATCGCGACTTTCCTGACAGTGAGCAACTTCAGATAAGGGTATTCAGCAATTCTGAAGAGCATGACAACGATAGACGTCACACTGGGACTCTATTCGACGCAGTTCGCCAAGCTTTCGGACGACCACCGGCTATACGAGTGGCTCTGGAGCAGCGCAGAACGGCCCAGATCGAGGAGAGCGCTCTCTATGAGGAAGAGAAAGGACTAGTTTATGGACCCGGAATAGCAGATGGAACGTACGTTGCATAATATTGCATTTATATGTACTCAAAATTTCAAACGTATTTTTGCGCAGTGTGTTAACTTCAAATCTACTGAATCAATTGACATGATTCTTTGTTTCTGACGAAGCTAACTAAATTGTCTAGGAGTTGTACCACTTTTGTTCCGATCTATCAATTAAAAATATTTTTATTTGGCCGACGAAATCGAAAAATCGATGAAAAACCCGATTTTTTCAAAAGGCCGCTATTTTGTTTCCTGTGGTCCAAATAACTTAAGCGAGGTACAGCTCCTAAAGAATCTTATATACTTCGCTAACGTCAACTCAATTTTGATTTCAGACGAGCCGGATGACCTGTGACTTACCGCGCGTGGAGTTCTACATCAAAATTTTGTTTCGTTCCGACGGCATTTCCGCCTTTGCTCTTAGACATTTTCAGTCAAAAAAGTTCTGTTTTGTAGAGGAAATATCAATAAACATTTTAACCAAATTTGACATTGATATCTATAACACATCCCGAGAAAAAAAAATCTCAAAGAACATGCTTTTTTTCGGGCCAGAGATAGCAAACCACCCCTTAATCGTATCGTCATCGACGTCGTCGTCGTCGTCGTCATAAATCACAACTGTATAAATATCTGCTCTCTGCTCAAACAGCTCGTACATATTTGTGATGAATAGATGGAGTTAACGCGACCTGAATTACGGGATACAAGTTATCGTTTCTCTCTCTCTGTGTCTCTCAGATTGTGTGTTGGACATAAACTCTTCGAATAATTGGACGTGAAAGAAGTGCGCCATGCTGTGAACTGGCCGCTGCCCTGTCAGTACATTTTAGCCCTCCACTGCTGCCACGCGTTCCTGATAACCGCCTCGCTCGCTGCCCCTTGCTAGCGCGGAGATAATTCAAACGCACTACACGAGCTTGTCGCGGGCAGCTGGGTCTCCGCCTGCTGTGGAATTCTTCATAAAGGAGCAGCGCTGGCGGAAAGGCATTCCGATTGCAATTTCCTGGCGCCAGACTGACTGGCCCACTTCTCTTTATTCCGCGGACGTTTTATCAAATACTGTTCGTATCGCAGAAAAGGCGCAGCGCAATTGTCGCAACGTGTGATACTGTCAGCACTTAAATCTGCCACTTCATTCCGTTACAAGTAATCGTCCACTACCGTGCACAGCGCCCTTTGCTTGAGTTACAGTGAGACGTGGGTGACATTCCGCTCTTTCCTAAAGAGAAGAGACAGACACAGTCCACAATGACGCAATAAACTCCGTAGAAGACAGTGCAACCTTCCTTTGAATATTGGGGACGTTTATTCCGAAGTTATCAGCATATCTGACGACTTTAACTGGCGAGACGAACATTATTAATTGTTTTGTCATCTGAAACAAGACGGAACTGTCGGCATTGTGTGGACCTAAAGCCAATATTGAAGCGAAACTGAAACGTCCCCTTAGAAAAATTGTACAAGACTGTGCTTTAACTGACACACAATATTTTAGCGCAACGCAATCTGAATTTCAAAAGTCCGTACAAAAGAATGGCCCTGACTAACATTAACCTATACGTTTCACAATTCACTTATCTCTCAAAAATCTTTGTTACTCGAACTACTGCAATACAGCGAGCTCCACTATTGCCAGCTAAATAAAAGATTCAAACTACTGAAGGCACTAACTACTGATAGGCACAGTTAGCAAAAGAAAGATTTTGATAGAGAACAAACAATGTATTTACCTTAATAGTGTTCAAAAGTCTTAATACATACAGCAGTTCATGACGTACAGTCTTACAAATTTCAAAACTCCGCCATTTCTCTCCCCACATCCACCACTGCTGACGGCTCACCTGCAACTGCGCAACGCTACGCGCTGTTCACATCCAGCTGCCCAACACTACAATGGCAGGCAACAATGCCAACCAGCCACTGACTGCACACAGCACAGTCAGTGATTTTCATATAGAGCGCTACGTGGCGTTACCAATAAGAAAGCCTATACAGCCTACTTACGAAACCACACGTTTTAATTTTGTTATTGACACTACTGTATGTTTTTAGTGACAGTCAACTGCAGCGACTTTTTCTATAGCCTACTAGGTAAGTGAAAAAGCATGCTTTTCTCTTAATTGACAAATGGCACTACCAGTCTGTTTGGTGATTGTTTCCGAGGGACAGATGCTTTTTCAATGTCGCTCAATTGAACTAAAGAGATCAGCCGGCCGCGGTGGCCGAGCGGTTCTAGGGCTCTTCAGTTCTGAACCACGCGACTGCTACAGTCAAATGGCTCTGAGCACAATGCGACTTAACTTCTCAGGTCGTCAGTTGCCTAGAACTTAGAACTAATTAAACCTAACTACCCTAAGGACATCACACACATCCACGCCCGAGGCAGGATTCGAACCTGCGACCGTAGCGGTCGCTCGGTTCCAGACTGTAGCGCCTAGAACCGCACGGCCACTCCGGCCGGCTGCTACGGTCGCAGGTTCGAATCCTGCCTCTGGCATGGATGTATGTGATGTCCTTAGGTTAGTTAGGCTTAAGTATTTCTAAGTTCTAGGAGACGGATGACCTCAGATGTTAAGTCCCATAGTGCTCAGAGCCATTTGAACCATTTGAACTAAAGAGATCGAATACCAATTATAGGTGTAACCGAACTGAGTTTTTAAAGTTGCAAAAGGAATTACAGTTTTAGACTATCAGACTTAAAACATACTTATTTTCAATAATTACCGTTTATTTGTAATCAACGCAAATATCTTATTATAGGAGACTGAGCTTTTAGTAAAACTTTTGCCTTCAACATTTGTAACACCTTCAGATAAAGAACCGAAATATTTGCCACTGTAATTTAAAGTAGGCTTATATTTTCATTTTAGTGTAGACATACACAAAACCTATTCAGTATAAAAGAGAATTTATCAGCTTATATTACACGTGTAGATATACTGTAGTATATATTCTATGACATATTCATCACATTACCCACGATTTATGTGTTGGGTGTGATAATTTTTTTCTTCGAGGACTTCAAAGAATTTGTTTCCAGAATGTTCACTCTGTAAGGGCACAACAAAGTGTTTCCGTCAGAGGGCTTTGTTGCAGCGTATTTGAAACATACCGTGACTGTGGCGGTGGTATATCAGCGGAGCCATGTAGGCAAGGGACTAGAGCCGCATTCGTGTCTTTCCAGTGTGCACGCAGTAAATGTGGAAACGTGTGAACTGTCGCGCCGTTATTACCAGACGTCTTCAAACAGCACCACCGAGCTGTTATTCTTCTCTTAGCTGCCGAAGGGCAAACACTGGTAGACATCCATCTCAGACTGCATAATGTGTGTGGCGCAACATGTCTGTCGGAAACCACCGTTGCGGAATGATGAGACAAGGCTGCTGCTCCATCGTAACGCACCTACCCATATCGCTAATGTCGTAACGCAGAAGTTACTCCAACACAATAGGCAGCCACTCGAGCACCCGGCCTGTAGACCTGATCTCCCCCACGCGACTATTACACCTTTGCTTCCACAAAAAAAGGCTTTGAAGGGTCGACGATTCCTGTAGGATGATGATGTGCAGCAAGCAGTTACGGAATTTTTCACGGCAGCAGGACACGATGTCTTACCAAACGGGTATCTTCAACCTCGAGCGTCGGTAGCATAATTGTCTCAAAGGTCATGGAGACTTTTTATGATGGGCATACTGATTCAGGACTGTCGGGCCTTCGAACGGAAGCTTTTTGATCATCCGTTATGATATTGGAGGCTTTTCAAATATTAAAAACGAGAGGAAAACAAAGCCCACTGTAAGATGTCTCTATGGACAAATTCTGCGTGCCAACTGAAAACATAAAATTAAAAAAAAGATGGCCATTTAGTGTATCATAGGTATTATTCATTTCTCATTATTGGATTTAATACATAAATGTAATTAATATGCACTGTCTGCACACCGTGCAGAGAGAGGGGCATTAAATTAAATGAATGAAGTAGTAAATGTGGCAAGCTGCTGAAAACTTCTGACAGGCCTCACTAGATGAGCGGAGGAGAGGGGTTCGACAAACTATACTGCAACGGATTTTTCCTCGGTGCAACACCAGAACGGGTTCCACTTACGCGATGAAGGTAACTGAGAAGGGTCTCGAAGAAGAGCAGCAAATCTGGTTTCGGAAAGTCGGCATTGCTGGACAAGAGTGCGACTCCCCAAATGAATGCGTCACCATAATGACATCCGCTGAGGCCGTCGGTATAGGTCGAAACATCCTCCGATCAGCGACCCGTACTCGAAGAAGGCCTTTTAGGAGTTTATAGGGACAGGCATCTCTGACCTAGATAACCCACAGCTCACGACAGCGTACTGCAAACAGTTAACAATTATTCTGCATGAAAATGCCTGACGTATCAGAAAGGTGCGGTGGGCCAGACATCGAACCTTTGTCTTTCGGGAACTACTCTCCGCAGAAACCCAAATCCAAAGTTCGGTTCCTGGTCTAACACACAATTTCAGTCTGCCAGGAAGTTTCAGAATAGCGCAGAGTACACTGTAGAGCGAAAATTCATTCTGGATTTTTTCCCTAGAGTTAATCCCGTCTTCTTGAACGATGGAATCCACTTCAATAGGTTAGCGTCCGCTGCTTCGCTTGCGTAGACAGTATAGCACGCAGAGTTTTTTATTTTTAATCGAATTTTTACGTTATTCACAGATTCCAACACCTTCTAAGCTTTTTACGCTAATTAAGCCCTTATAAGCACAGTCTTTTCCGAATGTACTTCTAACTAAAATGCGGTTATGGTAGCTGGACTCCAAATGTATTGTTAATCATGCCTTTTGCTTTCTTGTGGAGATATTTCCATAGCAGTTTTCATCCGCTACCAAATTTTTCTTCGTATCAAAGCGAGAGGCCAAATACCAGTTTTCAAAAATTCAGCGTTAAATTTTTTTATGTAACTAAGTATTTTCTTAAAAATTTTCATCCCCTATTGCACTCCCTTAGGCGATGAATTTCCAGAATTCTTTTTATTTCCAACCGAGAAGTCAAATATCAGTTTTCATAGAGGTAGCGTTAAAAATCCCATATTAGTCCTTTAGTAATTATTTATTGTCAAAAAACTTTCATTCATTATTTTATCTCCTTAGTGGTTGAATTTCCAAAAATGCTGAACAAGTATGTTTTTATTTTCTGAGTGAGAAACCAGATACCAGTTTTCGTAATTCTAGCTCCAAAATTCCCTTAAGAGTCACATGCTTTTAAAAAGCCTTTAATCCCCTATTTCACCTCCTTAGGAGTGGAATTTCTGACAATCCTTTCTTAAACAGTCCCTACAGTATAAGATCCACACACTCTCCAACTTTCAAGTTTCTGCCCTTAGTGGTTTGGGCTGTGCAGTGATGAACCAAATACCAGTTTTCAAAGATGTATCTTCAAAAATGCTTTGGCAATGAAATATTGGCATAAAACGTTTCATCTCCTATTTCAGCCCCTTACCGTTGAGTTTCGACAAACAGTGACTTGCACATGTTTTATTTCCAACAGAGAAGACAAATACAAATTTTCGTAGACTTACCTTTAAAAATGATTGCACAAAAAAGCGTTCATTCCTCGTTCTACCCCATAGGAGTTGACTTTGCAGAAACAGTGAGACACGCTTTTTTTCTTTCTAACTGAGAAATCAAATTAAAATTATCATAAATTTAGCTTTAAAATGCTTTCATAATAAAATATTTTCGTAAATATCTCACCCTCTATTTGACCCTCTTAGGGGTTCAATTTCCAGAAACACTGAAAGACGTATTTTTTAAATTTGTAACCGAGAAACGAAATAGCAATGATCATAGGTGTAACTTTAAAACTACTTTAGTAGTTCTTCAGTTATCAAATACTTTCAAAAAAAGCTTTCACCCCCATAAGATTAAGTTCCCAAAACTGCTGAAACACGTATTTCTTTACTTCTGATCGGGAAACCAGATACCCATTTTCGTAGGTGGAGCTTCAAAATTGCCCTAATAGCGACATTTCTCAAAAATCCCCTTCATCGCCTATTTCACCCCTTAGGGTTGGAATTTCGAAAAATTCCTCCTTAAACGATGGCTACAGTATAAAATTAACGCCTTTCAAGTTTCTAAACTTGGCGGCTTCGACTGAGTGATGATGAGTTAGTGTTACTCAGTCAGGACATCAACTTCCCGGAAGATTAAAACTGTGTGTCAGACGGAGACTTCAACTCGGGATCTTTGCCGTTCGCCGGCACGTGTTCTACCAACTGCGCAACCCAGCCACGACTTGAGATCAATCCTCACCGTTCTCTTTCCGACAGTACCTCGTCTCCTACCTTCCATACTTCACACTAACTCTCCTGTGAAACCTGGAAGACCACCAGTGGAAGAAACGATACAGCAGAGGCATGGCGGAACTGATAGTGTGAGGAGGGGTCATGGAATCGTTGTAGGGCAGCTCAGTTCGTCGCTATCACGGTTGCTCAACGTATTGGTACAGAGGGCTGGCTGCCCTATGTAATAAAATAAATAATAACTGGGTGAAGTTTTCAACGATGACGTCCGCACAGACCAAAAAAACGAACAAAATAAGGGGAAAAATTGGTAGAGCACCTGCCAGCAAAAGGCAAAGTTCCGAATTTCGAATCTCGGTCCGGCACACAGTTTTAACCTGCCGGGAAGTTTCATATACGCTCGCACTGCGCTGCAAAGTGAAAATTTCATTCTATTATATTATTTATTTCTGTATCCAGATGCCTTTCCTGACGCCACGGGCGTGAAGGTAACATAAGGGCGGCACTCCGGCTGCGCCAACTGGCTCTGAAACGTCTAAACTTCGTCCTGTGTGTTATTACATTTTCTCTATTTGTGTATCGTATCTTCTGACTCTGAATTTGGAGACCAGCCCAGCACTTTCCTAAACTAATGTGTGAAACCGCCTAAAGATCACACTCAGCGTGGTCGGTGTACTAGCCCATGTTCATTATTCAGCTGTGCGTATGCTATCTGATTTGTCTCACATCACTGTTTCGCGAACTAGCGCGCTGCCCTTTGCGTTACTTGAGCAGAACACTTTTTTTCCACGGTTAATTTTGACTGAAAAAATGTGTAATTTGTAGGACGGCATGCAATATTCTCGCTTTGGCTCCTATAGATTCATGACGTTCCGACTGGTCGCAGATCTGTACATAGCCTTCAGAATGGCATCTGTAACGGAGGTGCGTTCCAAGCAGAAAGCTGGCACTGAGTTGCTTTTGACGGAAAACCAGAACATCGAAGATATTCGTAATCACTTTCAGAATGTGTACGGAGACCTGACAATGAACAAAAGCACAGTGAGTCGTTGGGCGAGGAGTCCGTCATCATGGCAACACAGTCACTCAATCCTATCCGATCTCCCTCGTGCCTGCCGACTGCAAACGGTTACGACTCCTGCAAGTTGGAACGTGCGGACACTCTCATTCAAAGTGATCGACGGGTCACAATCAAACACCTCGCTGCACCATTGTGCTGTCATTCGTCAGCTGAATGCGTACCCGCTACGTTGCTCGCTGCCTAGCAAAAGACCTTAAGAAGCGTCTGTTGGGCCTAATGAAGAATGCTCTCCGCGAGAAGCAGTACGTGGATGATGAGGAGGTTGTTGGTGCAGCAAGACACTGGCTCCGGGGTCGACCAGAGGAGTGGTACCAGGCCCTCCTAGTAGGGTGGCGTAAGAACGTAGCTTTGAACGGACATATGTTGAAAAATAAGGTTTTGTGGCCAAAAGAGTGAGGAGTAATATGGTGTATTGGTATCCTGAATAAAACCAAACTGCTTTCAGGAAAAAAGTGTTGCATTACTTATTAAATTCCCCTCGTAGAAAGTGTAACTGTCATCCTTGACCATCAGAGTAGACGAATCTCCTCCATGGTGGGAAATTGCACAGAGTAGATTCTTGAACCCGTGCCTTCAATCTCCGAACACGCACAACTAGTCACTAAATTGCATACAGGACTAATTCATCTGTTAAAAGAGTGATTAGGAGTGACGCAAATTTTTGATCCAAACGGTAGTTATACGTGTCATGTATTTCGGCTCAAAATTTTGTGTGCAGATTGCTATTTGACCAACGTGCTTTACTGTTCTAAAGCAGAAACCTATATAGGATTACAAGTAGGCAGATGTTTTTAATATACAAAGGGTTGCAAAATCTATAGAAAACCTGTGGCAAGGAGCGGTAGCTGGATTTCAGACAATTGTACCAAACTACCTTTTTTGTTTGAGTAACTCTTGTTCTCTTACCGTAGATATTGAGGCTCCAGTTTTCTCGAAGTAAGTACTGTTTATAGTGCGCCGCCAACACACACGATCCAGCTTTAAACGAGTGAACAACCTGTTAAGTGGACGTAATGCTAAACCTCTGACATTTGTTTGGCCCAAACAGAAACATTTGTGTTTTTTCCTTGGCAGAATTCCAGAACCACGCCACGCAACACATGCATGAACACATCAGGAAATCTTTGGCCCTGACGGAAACGACATTTGTTATTTCGCTACCAGCAAACGTGATTACTCTTTTTATAATGTATGCGACTTCTATTTCCTACCAGTATTTAGAAAATCTTTGTAAGTTTTTTTTATACGTACGAATTAAACTGTAGTGAGGTCGGTGAAACTTTACTTTTCACAATTTACAACAATGTTATCTGAAAATTGATTGTTTCGCCCATCTAGTCCTGTTACAGTAAAGACAAAATTAATGAAGAAATATACCGTCGCTCTGGATGTACTGAATTCAGATTATAATCTAAGTTTTTGATTCGTTCCTGTTACTTTCAAGCTGAATTTCACTGTAAAAATTATCATGGCTGTTAAACTTTTGGCCTTCAGATGTTGTAATAGCTACACTAGTACAAAACACATCAATGCACACGATATTTTTTTGTTGAATCGAAAGCAGCAGGATGAATTCACGGCAAATAATAATCGGCCACTTATAACATAATGGGACGCTGAGCTTGAGGCTGTATAACACTAGCCTGCAGTGACACAAGCTAATGTTACCCTCTGAGAGGCTTTGGGAATTTTGACCGCGTGTGTATCCTATGAATAAGGGTATCGGACTGTAATATTGAATATATTGCAATTAATAGAAAACTAAACAGAGTTTAACTTTGGGGTTAATCAAAGTAGTAAAATTCAAATAAGAATGAAGAAATGAACGGTCGCCAGCCCAATTAGGCACAATAATTAGGAAATGTAATTTTAAGAAAATTTAATATCAGTTATTGAAGTAACTTTCAATAGTCAGGGGAGGCCCTAGTCACACGACATGCATTTATCTTACTTCCGTTGTGGGGGGACTTTACTACATCTTTTACATTTTACAATACAAGTGCCCTAAGCACGAATCAGCTACCAATACACATTGTTTATCTTATAAAGTTACACATATTATAAAATTTCATTATTTTAAACAATCATTTATCTTTATACTTATATTACAGAACTCTAATTTCCTGTCACAAATTAATGATATTAACTAGCGAAGAATAAACACTTCATAATCGTAGATACACAGTTTCCTAATATAAACCTGCTACTAATCGATATAAGCTTGCAGCTGTTACAATGAAATTTCCTGTGTGTATACTCGACACCAGGGCCCTAAGAAATGCCAGCGGTTCTGACCAGAAGCACATCTCGGGATGAGAACTTACGCTGTGTAAGTCAGCGTCACAAGGCTCTGAAATGTCAGAGAACGAAAAAGTACAGTGTAACATCTGGTGCGTGATGTGTTATGTCTAGTAAGACGAGCGGATAACAAAAAACAAAAACAAAAAAAAGGGCTTTGAGCTCTATGGGACTTAACTACTAAGGTCACCAGTCCCCTAGAACTTAGAACTACTTAAACCTAACTAACCTAAGGACAGCACACACATCCATGCCCGAGGCAGGATTCGAACCTTTGACCGTAGCAGTCGCACTTTTCCGGACTGTAGCGCCTATAACCGCTGGGCTACTGCGGCCGGCGAGCGGATAACATTCTTGGCATTCAACTTGGATGGTTATTTATTGTTATGTTTTGTAATAATAAATAACCCTCGACATCGAGTTGCAACAATTTCACTCGCTCGTCTGCAGATGAAAGACTGTCGTATTTACATCACTGAAAAGTGTCTGATAAAATTGACAACACTAAACGTCATTGATGAAAACAACGATGAAAAATCATTTGAAGTGTATGGTGAATAAGTAAATATCAGTGTCGATTAACGAAACATAAGCAAACGTAATTTGTGTAACTCTAAGAAAAATGAAATCCAAAATAAAATTTGTTGGAGAAATATCTAAGCCATGTGAAACAAATACTCCTGTTACACAAGGAAAATGCTTATCACTTTTAGTGTTGAACTGCGTTTCACAAAAAAATGTAAGGATCTGAATCACAAAACCAGTACCTTCAGATAATTTGACAGAAGCAAATAGTTAAATAAATACAGGAAAAATAGAACTGGTCATCATAATTGGTAACAAATATAAAAAATACCCCAAAATACACAGAACCACAGATAGTTGAAATAGACTGAGTTTATAAATTTAAATATCTTGGAAGAAGCCATACATCTGAACGACATAGAAAATTTTGCTATTGATGTAAGAGCAAATAACACTCAAAGAGCACGTGATTTACCAAAAAATATCTACAACAATAAACTCGGACACTTGGCGCACTCCTCAATGTGATCCCCCATATGAGCGACTACATCTCCAACGTGCTTGCATAGTGATATGTGTATGTTGACGTCATCCTGTTTTGCATTCATTGGACTACGTCACATGTGTCAACATGTAACGGGCGTAATGTGTCCGAATATTTGAGGAGGGTAATTATTTACTGGGACGTTTACTATGCTCGGTATCCCGTGACCTAACGCCACCTAATATTCAGTCAGTCTGAATATACCTGAATCAGGCAAAACGCGTCATTGGTAAATAAATAACAAATACACCCAGCAACCAAGACCGACTATTTGTTTGTTCAGCGTGTATTACTGATTACTGTACCATCCATGCCACGTGTTGGAAAACTTTTTATAAAGAGTTCTATTGTTAATCGCAGCATACTTTTTAAAAAATGTTATATAATCTCCTTCCCATATTCATTATGAATGAATAATTACTAATAAGTAATATAAGATATTGACAACGCACTATTGAAATGTGTAATGGTGTTCTATTACACTATTACCTTATTCCTTCTTTTAGGCAGTGTTTTGCATATATTCCTTCTCGTTGACTCTGCACAAAACTTGCGCATTTCTTTACTGTATTTAATTTTCTACAGTCTTCTATAGCACCAGAGCTCAAGCGCTTCGATTATTTTCTCGTCCGGTTTCCCCACACTACACGATTCTCTTCCACACACTTCCTTGCTCCTTCTCGCTATAAATAGGTCTTTGTCTTTTTCCGTCTCCATATCGCTTGTTAGCAACACACCAGGGATGCTTGTTCCGTATTACTGACTTCAGTGAATTATGATGCAATTATTTATTTCGATTTTCTGCAAATGTCTTGGGTATTTGTTTCAAATTCTTCCTAGAGGCTACTACAGGTATTAAATGCTGATATTTTGCTGAACGCATTTGTCTCGTCTGCAAAACAATCTGAATTTGTTGCATTATATTTTGACAGATTTTTCCCGTAAGGCCTCCTCAGAGTCTACAGTGTCTTTTCTCTGATGGCGCCGAAAATATTTTCAATTTTATTTTTGTAATACAATGGTGGAGTCAATTCAGACAGCCGATCGGCCCCTCCCGCCGGATGTTTCGAGTCCTCCCTCGGACATGGGTGTGTATGCTGTTTTTAGCATAAGTTAGTTTAAGTAGTAAGTCTAGGGACCGATGACCTCAGCAGTTTGCTCCCTTAGGAATTCACTCACATTTGAACATTTTTTCACCTCAGACAAAAATGTTCGTGGATGCTAAGGGTCAAAAGAAGAAACAGTTTGGGTTTGCCAGAATCTCGATTTTACAATACACAATTCCTTCCGAGTACTTACTAAGAAAAGGTCGTGTCCTGGATATACTAGGATAAGTCAAAACATTACGACCACCAGATGAAGAGCATGTAGGTCTACCTTTCGAACGCAGTACAATATATATTGTGCATGTCATGGTTCCCTTTCCTTTGTAGGTTTCCAGAGATATGTGACACTAGACATCAACACACAAGTCATACTGTTCCCGTAAATTGCGAGATGGTGGTTTGTCGGCGCAGAGCTGGAGCTCTATAGCCACTCAGATGTGTTCCATTTGGTTCAGACAAACCAATTTTATTGACAAAATTCACTATCATACACGTCAAATCATCGTAGCACGTATCGCTCCTTCGTGCACGGACCGTAATCCCGCTGCAATATGCTGTTATCATCAGGGAAGACATCAGGTGTAAAAGGATGTGTGTGATCCGCAGTATTGTTCACATAGTCCTCAGCTGCCATGGTGCTTACGATTGCTACCATAGGTACCATGAAAGCCCAGGTGAATGTCCCCCTCAGAATAATACCGCTCGCTACGGCCTGCGTCCTTGGCGCGGTGCATGCTTCGAGTAGCCGTTCGCCTGAATGATGGTGTGTCTATGCACGACCGTAGACCTTGTGTTACAAGACTCGTGATTCAGCCGACCATGTGATACCTTATCCATGTTCCAAGCTCGAAGATCTTGGACCCACTTCAGTGGCTGATGATGTTGTCCGGTCATTATGGGAACAGCTACGGCACGTCTGTTACAGAGCCCCATGTTCAGTCGTATGTGCTAAACCGTGTTCTCTGTAACACTTGTGCCAGCATCATAACTGTACTCCGAAATCACATATGCCACTGATCGTCACCTATACTGGTCTTTGTAGAGAGGACAACTCATCGAGCTCCACGTCCAGCGATGAAGAGTGGACATCCAAAGTCTTGTTGTCTACTCTTCAGTCAATCACGAGAACAGCCGACTAGTTTCGCCGTTTGCCAGATGCTCCCTTCCAGTGGGCGAGCCATAGCAATTTATCATTTGGCAAAGTTGCTTATGTCGGTGGATTTCTTCATCTGGTCTCTATATTGTCGTCAGAACGATTCGCCATTCGTCTCTGCTCCGCTTATGAGCTTTACTTGCTGCATTACGTGCCCTCAAGTTCGACAGAAGGCCTTTAGTCTCGCGGAGGGCAGTGGTCGTGAAGCTTTTGGTCAACGGTGTGTGTGTGTGTGTGTGTGTGCAAACAGAAAATTAGAGAAGACCTGCGTATGGAGATGACGGCGGGCCACCGGGGGTGGTGTCACACCGCCGCGGGCTCACCACCTCCCTAGCCGCCGCTGTCGGTGGCAGCAGCCCTCATTACAAGTTTCGCCGCGCCGGCACAGCCACTGTCTTCCTGACCCTTGCAGCCGCCCTTTGACGTCACCACAGCAGCGTAGTCCGCTCCGTTCCGTTCACCTCTCTGTGTGCAATGGGTGCCGCCTCACGAGTCCGAAAATACACTACTGGCCATTAAAATTGCTACACCAAGAAGAAATGCAGATGATAAACGGGTATTCGTTGGACAAATATATTATACTACAACTTACATGTGATTGCATTTTCACGCAATTTGGGTGCATAGATCCTGAGAAATCAGTAACCAGAACAACCACCTCTGGCCGTAATAACGCCTGGGAATTGAGTCAAACAGAGCTTGCATGGG
The DNA here is from genome assembly GCF_023897955.1 of Schistocerca gregaria. Lineage (NCBI taxonomy): Eukaryota > Metazoa > Arthropoda > Insecta > Orthoptera > Acrididae > Schistocerca > Schistocerca gregaria. The sequence goes on from NC_064921.1 coordinate 542,762,886, forward strand.
GTGTACGGGTACAGCTGCCCATGCAGATTCAACACGATACCACAGTTCATGAAGAGTAGTGACTGGCGTATTGTGACGAGCCAGTTGCTCGGCCACCATTGACCAGACGTTTTCAGTTGGTGTGAGATCTGGAGAATGTGCTGGCTAGGGCAGCAGTCGAACATTTTCTGTATCCTGAAATGCCCGTACAGGACATGCAACATGCGGTCGTGCATTATCCTGCTGAAATGTAGGGTTTCACAGGGATCGAATGAAGGGAAGAGCCACGGGTCTTAACACATCTGAAATGTAACGTCCACTGTTCAAAGTGCCATCAATGCGAACAAGAGGTGACCGAGACGTGTAACCAATGGCACCCCATACCATCACGCCGGGTGATACGCCAGTATGGCGATGACGAATACACGCTTCCAATGTGCGTTCACTGTGATGTCGCCAAACACGGATGCAACCATCATGATGCTGTAAACAGAACTCAGGTTCGTCCTTGAGTACACCATCGCAGGCGCTCCTGTCTGTGATGCAGCGTCAGTGGTAACCGCAGCCATGGTCTCCGATCTGATAGTCCAAGCTGCTCCAAACGTCGTCGAACTGTTAGTGCAGATGGTTATTGTCTTGCAAACGTCCCCGTCTGTTGACTCAGGGATCGAGACGTGGCTGCACTATCCGTTACAGCCATGCGGATAAGATGCCTGTCATCTCGACTGCTAGTGATACGAGGACGTTGGAATCCAGCACGGCGTTCCGTATTACCCTCCTGAACCCACCGATTCCATATTCTGCTAACACTCATTGAATCTCGACCAACGCGAGCAGCAATGTCGCGCTACGATAAACCGCAATCGCGATGGGCTACAATCCGACCTTTATCAAAGTCGGAAACGTGATGGTACGCTTTTCTCCTCCTTACAACAGGCATCACAACGACGTTTCACCAGGCAACGCCAGTCAACTGCTGTTTTTGTATGCGAATTCGGTTGGAAACTTTCCTTATGTCAGCACGTTGTAGATGGCGCCACCGGCGCCAACCTTGTGTGAATGCTTTGAAAAGATTGGCTTTCGGGCCAGGGGAAGAAATATTTATGAGACAGCTAAGTTCGTTAACTGTTCGCGTGCCGCTGTGGTTAAAGTATACCGTGCATGGCGTAATGATTCTATCCGAAACCGACGCCTTGGCAGCTGTGGTGCACCATAGGTCGTAGATGACAGGGTTAAGTTGCGGAGCTGCGTACGGGTAAACAGACGTGCAACTGTTGAGCGGCCGCCGTGGTCTAGCAGTCCTAGGCGCACAGTCCGGAACCGCGCGACTGCTACGGTCGCAGTTTCGAATCCTGCTTCGGGCATGGATGTGTGTGATGTCCTTAGGTTAGTAAGGTTTAAGTAGTTCTACGTTCTAGGGGACTGATGACCACAGATGTTAAGTCCCATAGTGCTCAGAGCCACCACTCAGATAAACCAAGGGGCTACCAACAGTGTCTTCTCAACAACCGGTCAGAGAGCGTGGCTGGGTATGGGCCTTCAAGCACACGCCTGGTTCGTGCTCCCGTGCTGACTGCTGATCATCGACGACAATGGCTGGAATTTCCACACCATTATGTAAACTGGAAGTCTACTGAATGGCGTCACGTGGGCTTTTGAGATGCTCCATCGGACAGAAAGTAAACACATTGCAACAATCGTCGGAAGGGTACAGGGCGGTAGAGGGGCGTTATGGTCGTCGAAATGCTTTCGTAGCACTCCGTGGGTCACCTCGTTGTTCTGGAAGGAACAATGAATCAACACAAGTATGAATCTATCCTTCAGACGATGTCCACCCGTACATGAAGTTCTTTTTAGCGTTATGGCATCGACCAGCAGGACAGTGCAGCCTGTCACACAGCTCGCAGTGTACGTGCGTTGTTCGAAGAGCATCTGGTTGGGTTTACCGTACCACCAAACTCCCTTGAGGTAAACCAAGTCGAGAATGTGTGGGACCACCTCGAGCGGGATGTTCACGCCATAGATCTTCAGCCGAGAAATCCAGCGCTGCTCGCCACGGCACTGATGTCGGCATGCGCTAAATCCCTGTCTGTACAATTCCACGAGATCATTGGCTCTCTTCATGCACGTTTCGCAGCGAATTTGATTGTTGGTTACATGAACGTGATAGGCGAATGTAAGTCAGTTGCTGTCTATGGTCGTCTGGGGAGCCATAAACAAAGACTACCAAGGATGGTCTCTGGTTATCTACATCTATACACATACTCCGCAAACCACTGTACGATGCGTAGCGGAGGGTACCATGTACCACTAGTAGTGCAGCGCCGGATTAGCCTAGCGGTCTTAGGCGCTGCAGTCATGGACAGTGCGGCTGGTCCCGGCTGAGCTTCGAGTCCTCCCTCGGGCATGGGTGTGTGTGTTTGTCCTTAGGATAATTTAGGTTAAGAAGTGTCTAAGCTTAGGGACTGATGGCCTTAGCAGTTAAGTCCCATAAGATATCACACACATTTGAACATTTTTGAATCACTAGTAATCATTTTCATTCCTGTTCCACTAGCAGGTAGAGCGAGGGAAAAACGACTACCTACAGGGTGAAAAGTATTTAAACCTACAAACTCTTGGAGGTTGTAGGGGACATCATTACAAATATTTTTCCCTAAAGTCATTTTTTCCTACGAGAAGTATTTAAACAGGTACAGGAAGATTTCTCTGCCGACAAATTAGTTAACCCAACAAACACTTTTCCATTTTTTTATTACCAAGAGAAGACACATTAACAGAACCCAATTTCAATTACAGCAGATTTAGATTTTCAAAAATTCCTCAATTGACACGTAAACAAAGGTTACACCGTCGGATCATGTTCTGTCTGACACGGTCAAAAATCCCAGGAGTATCCTGAATTGTTCCTGCTGCTGCTACTATCCGGGCAACCAGATCCTCTTTTGATGCAACAGGAGTTGCGTAAATAAGGATGCGCGTCTCTCCTCAAACAAAAAGTCCAGAGGGGACATATCTGGGGATCGTGCAGGCCATGGTACAGGACCACCTCTGGCAATCCACGTTTCTGGTAACTGTCTGACCAGGAATCGACGCACACGACGACTGAAATGTGCTGGCGCCCCGTCGTGTTGTAACCACATGCGTTGTCTTGTAGGGAGCGGGACGTCTTCCAGCAATTCTGGCAGTGCTCTGGAGAGAAAATTGTAATATTTCCTTCCATTTAATGGCCTAGGTAGCAGATACGGCCCAATTAAACAGTCCCCAACAACACCGACCCACACATTAACGAAAAACCGCACTTGATGAGCGCTAGTAACTGTGGCATGTGGGTTATCCTCACTCCAAACATGTGAATTGTGCATGTTGAAGACTCCATCACGTCCGAACATTGCTTCATCGGTAAACAACACAGAGGATGGAAATGTAGGATGCCTTTCACACTGTTCCAGGTACCACTGCGGAAACTGCGCTCTGGGTGGATAATCAGCTGGTTCCAGGTTGTGGACACGCTGTAAGTGAAATGGACGTAACAATTTCTCTCGAAGGAATGTTTTACATTGGTCAGATTCGTCCTCATGTCACATGCAATTGCACGAGTGCTGATTCAAGGATCTCGCTCCACGTGCTGCAAGACAGCTTCCTCAAATTGCAGCGGTCTTACCGTGTGACGGCGTCCCTGTCCAGGTAATCTGCTAAATGACCCGGTCTCACGCAGACGTTGGTACACAACAGCAAAGGTCGTATGATGCGGGATACGGCGATTAGGATATTGTTGTTGATAAACCTGCTGTGCATCTCGTGCGTTGTGGTGCACTACGTAGTACGCACCAACCATATCAGTGTACTTACTCCAGGTGTATCGCTCCATTAGTAAACAGAGACAATGCACTACTACACTGATGGACAGCAGTTGGCTGCAACTGAAGAGCGTAATACGCCCTCTAACAACTGAAGATCGTAATACGGCCTCTAACAACTGAAGAGTGTAATATGGCCTCCACCGGTTTAAATTATCCTCATAGGATAAAATGACATTAGGGAAAAGTATTTGTTTTGATGTCCACTACAACCTCCCAGAGTTTGTCGGTTTAAATACTTTTCACGCTGTATATGCCTTCGTATGAGTCCTAATTTTCCATATCTTATCTTCGTGAACCTTGGGCGCAATATATGTTGGCGGTAGTACAATCATTTAGTGCTGAGCTACAAATGCCGGTTCTCTAAATTTTCTCAATAGTGTTCTTCGAAAAGAATGTCATCTTCCTCCAGGTATTCCCATTTGAGCTCCCGTAGCATCTCTCTAACACTTATGTTTTGTTCGAACCCTACCGGTAACAAAATCTACCAACCCGCCTCTGAACTGCCTCGATGTCCTCCTTTAATCTGATCTGCGCGGATTCCAAATGCTCGAGCTGTATTCAAGAATGGGTCACACCAGCGTCCTATATACGGTCTGCTTTAGAGATGAACCACATTATCCCAAAATTTTCCCAATAAACCTAAGTCGTACATTCGCCTTCCCTACCGCAGTCGTCACATGTTCGCTCCATTTCATATCGCTTTGCAACGTTACGCAAGATATTTAAACCACTAATGCAGTAACCGAACATTACAGGTTTGTTTTACCTACTTATCCGCACATTTTCCCATATTTAGAGCTAGCTCCCATTCGTCACACAAACTAAAAATTATCTGGCTGTTTGTAAGACAGCGAAAGTAATTCAAATTCTTAGGATTTCTTTCCCGCAAATTCGACTACAAAACATGAGGCAAACAGAGGTAAAAATTTAGAGTCAACGTGCAAGGTTTATTATCGTGTCCGTGGCGTAGGAGATCGCAACACATATAAGGCACTGCTAATCATCATTTTGCTTGTATCGATTCTTCATTGCTCCATCTTTATTGCGTTCTCGCTGGAGTTAACGGTGACTAGCCTCGACCGTTGTGTAGGTTCTCTTATATCCTTCGAGCGCTTACTATTCTCGGAAGGATGTAGTTTGTCGACTTATTGTCCTGCAGGAATCTACACGCAACGAATGGAAGTTATCGACATCGGGAGATGACACTCGAAAATGGGGCCTGATTAATAATAATCACCTTAATATTTGCTATTTCGCGATTGTAATCCAGTCCTGAATTAGTAACCTTGCTGGCTGCTCAGATGTTGGCGAGGGGCAACGTGCGTAATACGATTATCGAAAAGTGTCACAGCTAACTCTCATTTCACAAGACTATCTGCAAACGTGACGTCACACGCAATTCTGTAATAGAAGAGGCACATGACATTTATTTCGGCATTTTTAGCTGTTTTGTGCTATAACTTGCCGTTTCAGGGAAACGGCGCATTGAATATTTATTACAAACGCTACATCCTTATAATAAAATGTCACTTAATAACTCAACAACGATATGACACTTCTAGGAGACCGCAGTCAGTAGCAGTAGTAGTAGTAGAGGGATTTTGGGCGCACGACAGCAAGGTCTTCAGCGCCCGTTCAGTAACTTAGTGAGACGGGTGTCAAGAAAAATCCCAAAACAGGAATATAAAACGAAACAGAAAACAGGGGTAACAATCGTTGAAAAACATGTGCTCACCCACACCAAAGCGTGGGATGAAGCAGAGCGTCAGCAGTAAAACACGGACATCACAGGAGGAAAAGATAGAGGGAGCTAAAAAAATGTAGCAGATGGAAGTGGCTGGCTGACCGCAAGGAAAAAAGGGGAGGAGTCAGCCAGTGTATGTGTATTGCAGACCACAGTCACATCCCTAAGTCCTAATTCCTACGGTGTTACACTTCTTAGCTTACTTTCAGTATTCCTGGTTTCGGACACACATATGTTTATTGGCCTCACACCTTGTTAATAAAGACTTTAATTTGTCTTGTTCACACCTTTCCACCTCCCCCCTCCCCAGGAAAAGGTGTAATGGATATCGATCGTCGTGATTTGCAGAGTCAAAGGATGTTGATTCCCATCCCTCTACATGCAAATTTTTTCCCATCTTAGTGTTGTTTACACATTCTGGGGCTTCTTTTTTTAACATTTCCGTCTGATTATATAACGAAGAACGAAATAGGTACTTGACCGTTTGCTTATGAATATGTTGTGATTTCCGAGTGTGTGGTCAAACAGGAACCTAAGAGAACAGATTTAATTGCTGCGATTTTTAGCGGTCAACAATAAAATTGAGTTTATTTCTTCTCACAAGTATTTAGGTCTCTACTTTCGAAGAAGTGGCATCCTCCAAGTGTGTAGTTAGGAAAGAGCCTAAGTGGACAGCATAAATTGGTACGAGTGGAACGATGAACATTAATATTCATATTCTTTCTTGTAACATATTTCTCGGGCAAAATTCATCTCACAAGAATTCCTGCAAAACAATGGCATTTCTGGTTGGTATATTTCTGTCGCTAGCGACATTTGTGAGCTGTTACCCATGAGAGAGAGACCCGCATCGAACGCTAACGAAAGACGATATCAGGTTCTGCTGTTGTCGATATTGCCTGTGACGCCAAAATGACGTCACGTTTCCAGGAAGCCTTGTGAAATAGGTGTTATCCCAAAAATCGTCACTGTCTAAAAATAACTCACTTACACAGAATAAACACAATGTACCTTTCATAAAATATTTCTCCCTCTCTACAAGGACAATTACACCGAAAGTAACACGTACAATTGCGACGCTCACTTCTGTGAGAATTGTTACTGTCTGACAGTTAGAACAACACTAGGGACCCTAGCGGCGAGAAAGCCAGCTATAACACTGACGATTGGTTTTTATAATATTTTTCTAGTTAATTAACGACATAGTTATTACGTTCTTGCGTTTCAAGCATTGTTAAATTGTTAAGAGTCATGAATGATTATAAAATAAATGCAGGAACAGCCAAATGTGACTGATTCAGTGGCATAAGCTAGAACACATTCATGAAGAAATAGTTTAGAATTTGCGTGTAACAGCTCTGGAAGCAAGACAATATAAACACATACGTCCCGCATGAGAAGCATATATCTCTGTTGTTGTCTGTTCTCACTGTGATTGGCAGTTTCCTTCACACGTAGTTATAATGTTGTATGGAGTCTATTGATCCCCACATTCTTAAACTTCACTCGACTTTCCACTACATGAATATTTTGGTAAATGTAATTACTGCTGCTTCAAAAGCTAAAGTGTGAAGATTTTTGCTGTTTGTGGCTCAGATGTAGCAGCGATTGTGGAAATAGTTTCTTCTGCGTTGGGAAGCAGTTTTATTGGTTTTTACGTTTTATTATCACGACTGAGTGGTTTTCCATTTAGCTGCAGTTGCAAACAATGCAGTTGTTGCATTCCATGCAAGTGTTCTACGTTTTCTGTGTTCCCCATTCACAGATTTGTCAGTAAGTGTAGTTAAGGAAACTTCTCGTAACAGAGTACATATGAGACGTCTTTCTGTAAAAGTTAAGGTCTTCTGCTGTTTACTAGCCATTTCTTGTTCTTAAAACGAAAAGAAAATCTTCAGTAAATATCCGCACGTTACAAGAGAATCGTAAATAAGCTGTCCTGTAATGTAACTTTCCATACCTCCCAGGGTTCTTAGGGTACTAAGGAAAGACAAATGTGATGTCATTTTGAAGTCGGCGTCGATTTTCATGCCACTACGTTCAATCTCTATTGTAAAAACGTTAGAAATCAATATAAACGATACTGTTCGTACTCATCAGATATATTCAGAAGTATTAGTTTTAAAGAATCAAGTTTGTCAATATTCCTAGTCACACTTTTTATTACTATTATCGGTTTCGATTATCGGTTTCGACAGATCTACGCTGTCATCATGAGATCTTGTAACATTATTAGATGTAGATGCTTTCTACGACACTGAACAAAGCTTGTACATCTAATAGTGTTACAGGTTTCGATGATAGCGTGGATCCGTCGAAACCGGTAATAGTAATAAAAAGAATATTAGCGAACTTGAGTCTGCAACGATAATATAGCCTTCAGATCGCCCCAACGACCGACACATAGTCAGACGTATATAATATTCAGAAATGTAGCTTGCTGTCCGCTTGGTGCGCTGCTGTCGCAGTGTATAAGAAAAAAGAGCGAGTGTGTCGTGACTACGGTTAAACTCAATTCAGATTTTAAACTGATTCGCAGGTCATCATATCAATCCGCCCAAACACCACTAAAGTCTCAAGTGCAAATCAGTCACCACAGGTTAGATTTATTACAGTTATGCGGTACTTGAAATCCTGACCACAAGTGAGTCATTATAATCACGAGCTAAGCCCTTTAAATTCAGTATAATTCAAGTCTAGCTGGGTGGTGTGATATTTACACAATCACGTACAGATGAGAACAGGAGATTTTTTCAGCTCGGCTGGCGAGGTTATGGCCTCTCTGGGGGCCGCCTAATTCTCGCTCGGATGTCGGCTGCATGCTGCTACTGGCCAGTTTCGCGCTTCACCGGTCGTTTTATCAGCAGCGCCGTCCCGTTAACTTTCATTATGCTTCCTGCAACGTATACCAATTTCTGTTAACTCACGGAAAATCTCCATTCTCCTGACAGTGGTTTCCCTCTCAGCTGTCTATGTAACCTCACATCATTACATGTCTACACCGCGCAATCTCCTAGTGCAGTAATTTAGATAGCTGATGTAAACTGTCCGTCATAAACCTCGGCTCCCAGACAAAATGACACCTCTGTGTCAGCTCAGTCTGTACTACAACCATCCGTAAGGGTCAACATTATTGATTTCTCGGGTGACTATCTTCTACGTACCTTCTGTTAAAGCCTTTAGAGTCATTTAACCTTCTTATATCCACACGATTAATCCACGATACCTGACCTCGATGATACAATCTTAAGATTACTCCATAAGGGAATCCATTGACATAATCACACTAAACATTAGGTTAATACAAGTACTGTTGCCTTCTGCCATCATCACTTTAATAAATTAAATTAGAACACCTGGCAAATAACAATCTTCCGTTGTGATTCCGCTTATGGAACCATTATTAGTCTCTCTTAACATATAATAATACACAACCCCTAACCGCCGTCTGCTTCACGTCTGCTGTGCAGCGAGCTACCTTAATTTAAGTATTAACTGTGTTTTTCTTACTTGTCACTTCTTCTTCTGCGTGTTTTTGCTTTTAGGAAGCTTTAATAGTCGAGTGCTATTAAGTGTTCCATAGATCTCGTGTTTGTTTTGAATACAGTCAGAGAGTCCCTTTAGTCAGCCATAGTGCTAGTAGTGCTAGTGTTTGTTTTGAATACAGTCCAGAGACAGGTAGTGCTATTTTCCTTGTTTTCTACAAGAAGTGGTTAGCAATCACAGTTTAGTCAATAATCAACCGCCTTTAGTGAATTAGCAGTCTATTTAAAAGTTTATTAACACTCTATAGTAAATTGATTTCTTAGGATGGATAGGATATGTGGCTGCTGTGTACGGACGCAGGAGGAGCTGGCCACTCTTCGCGAACAGCTGAGCGTGTTGATGGCCGCGGTCAGCCGTCTTCAGACTGCTGCCTCGGAGTGTAGCGGCAGTGGGGAGTCTGGTGCGTCGCAAGGTACACCCCAGGTGTTACATGCTTCACCCACTGTCCCTGCTGTCGAGACATCTTCGCGGGTACCGGGCGCGGTTGGGCCACCCTCTCCCCAAGGGGAGTGGCGGGTTCAGCGGCGTTCGCGGCGCACGAGGCGGAGGGTCAATGTGGAGGCTGGCCGTGTGGCATCGCCCGCTCTGGGAGCTCCAACGTTAGGCGGGTGATGGAGCCCCTTAGGGAAATAGCGGAAAGGTCGGGGAAGAAGGCCAGTGTTCACTCTGTCTGCTTGCCGGGGGGTCTCATCCGAGATGTGGAGGAGGCCCTACCGGCGGCGATAGAGAGCACTGGGTGCACCCGACTGCAAATTGTTGCTCATGTCGGCACCAATGACTCCTGCCGTCTGGGTTCAGAGGTCATCCTCGGTTCGTACAGGCGGTTGGCGGAGTTGGTGAAGGCGGAAAGCCTCACTCGCGGGGTGGAATCAGAGCTAACTATTTGTAGTATCGTTCCCAGAACCGATCGCGGTCTTCTGGTTTGGAGCCGAGTGGAAGGCTTAAACCAGAGGCTCAGACGATTCTGCGGAGAGCTGGGGTGCAAATTTCTCGACCTCCGCTATCGGGTGGAGAAATGTAGGGTCCCCCTGAATAGGTCAGGCGTGCACTACTCGCCGGAAGCGGCTACGAGGGTAGCGGAGTACGTGTGGAGTGCACATGGGGTTTTTTTTAGGTTAGAGAATTCCCTCCCCAGGCCCGACAAGACGCCTCCTGAGACGCGGCAAGGCAGGAGTAGGCAAAATGCAACAAGGAATAACAATATTAATGTGCTTATAGTAAAATGCAGGAGCGTCTATAGAAAGGTCCAAGAACTGCTCTCATTAATAAACGGTCACAACGTCCATATAGTACTAAGAACAGAAAGTTGGCTGAAACCAGACGTAAACAGTAATGAAATCCTAAACTCGGATTGGAATGTATACCGCAGAGATAGGCTGGACAGTGAAGGGGGAGGCGTGTTTATAGCGATAAGAAGTGCAATAGTATCGAAGGAATTTGACGGAGATTCGAATTGTGAAATGATTTGGGTGAAGGTCACGGTTAAAGCAGGCTCAGACATGGTAATTGGATGTCTCTATAGGCCCCCGGGCTCAGCAGCTGTTGTGGCTCAGCACCTGAAGAATAATTTGGAAAATATTTCGAGTAGATTTCCCCACCATGTTATAGTTCTGGGTGGAGATTTTAATTTGCCGGATATAGACTGGGAGACTCAAACGTTCATAACGGGTGGCAGGGGCAAAGAATCCAGTGAAATATTTTTAAGTGCTTTATTTGAAAACTACCTTGAGCAGTTAAACAGAAAACCGACTCGTGGCGGTAACATATTAGACCTTCTGGTGACAAACAGACCCGAACTATTTGAATCAGTTAATGCAGAACAGGGAATCAGCGATCATAAAGCGGTTACTGCATCGATGATTTCAACCGTAAATAGAAATATTAAAAAAGGTAGGAAGATTTTTCTGTTTAGCAAAAGTGACAAAAAGCAGATTTCAGAGTACTTGGTGGCTCAACACAAAAGTTTTGTCTCAAGTACAGACAGTGTTGAGGATCAGTGGACAAAGTTCAAAACCATGGTACAATATGCGTTAGATATGTGCCAAGCAAGATCGTAAGAGATGGGGAAAGAGCCACCGTGGTACAACAACCGAGTTAGAAAACTGCTGCGGAAGCAAAGGGAACTTCACAGCAAACATAAACATAGCCAAAGCCTTGCAGACAAACAAAAATTACGCGAAGCGAAATGCAGTGTGAGGAGGGCTATGCGAGAGGCTTTCAATGAATTCGAAAGTAAAGTTCTATGTACTGACTTGGCAGAAAATCCTAAGAAATTTTGGTCCTATGTCAAAGCGGTAGGTGGATCAAAACAAAATGTCCAGACACTCTGTGACCAAAATGGTACTGAAACAGAGGATGACAGACTAAATGCCGAATTACTAAATGTCTCCTTCCAAAGCTGTTTCACAGAGGAAGACTGCACTGTGCTTCCTTCTCTAGATTGTCGCACAGTTGACAAAATGGTAGATATCGAAGTAGACGACAGAGGGATAGAGAAACAATTAAAATCGCTCAAAAGAGGAAAGGCCGCTGGTCCTGATGGAATACCAGTTCGATTTTACACAGAGTACGCGAAGGAACTTGCCCCCCTTCTTGCAGCGGTGTACCGTAGATCTCTCGAAGAGCGAAGCGTTCCAAAGGATTGGAAAAGGGCACAGGTCATCCCAGTTTTCAAGAAGGGACGTCGAACAGATGAGCAGAACTATAGACCTATATCTCTAACGTCGATCAGTTGTAGAATTTTGGAACACGTATTATGTTCGAGTATAATGTCTTTTCTGGAGACTAGAAATCTACTCTGTAGGAATCAGCATGGGTTTCGAAAAAGACGGTCGTGTGAAACCCAGCTCGCGCTATTCGTCCACGAGACTCAGAGGGCCTTAGACACGGGTTCACAGGTAGATGCCGTGTTTCTTGACTTCCGCAAGGCGTTTGACACAGTTCCCCACAGTCGTTTAGTGAACAAAGTAAGAGCATACGGACTATCAGATCAATTGTGTGATTGGATTGAGGAGTTCCTAGATAACAGAACGCAGCATGTCATTCTCAATGGAGAGAAGTCTTCCGAAGTAAGAGTGATTTCAGGTGTGCCGCAGGGGAGTGTCATAGGACCGTTGCTATTCACAATATACATAAAAGACATGGTGGATGACATCGGAAGTTCACTGAGGCTTTTTGCTGCTGATGCTGTGGTGTATCGAGAGGTTGCAACAATGGAAAATTGTACTGAAATGCAGGATGATCTGCAGCGAATTGACGCATGGTGCACGGAATGGCAATTGAATCTCAATGTAGACAAGTATAATGTGATGCGAATACATAGAAAGATAGGTCCCTTATCATTTAGCTACAAAATATCAGGTCAGCAACTGGAAGCAGTTAATTCCATAAATTATCTGGGAGTACTCATTAGGAGTGATTTAAAATGGAATGATCATATAAAGTCGATCGTCGGTAAAGCAGATGCCAGACTGAGATTCATTGGAAGAATCCTAAGGAAATGCAATCCGACAACAAAGGAAGTAGGTTACAGTACGCTTGTTCCCCCAATGCTTGAATACTTCTCAGCAGTGTGGGATCCGCACCAGGTAGGGTTGATAGAAGAGATAGAGAAGATCCAACGGAGAGCAGCGCGCTTCGTTACAGGATCATTTAGTAATTGCGAAAGCGTTACGGAGATGATAGGTAAACTCCAGTGGAAGACTCTGCAGGAGAGACGCTCAGTAGCTCGGTACGGGCTTTTGTTAAAGTTTCGAGAACATACCTTCACCGAAGAGTCAAGCAGTATATTGCTCCCTCCTACGTATATCTCGCGAAGAGACCATGAGGATAAAATCAGAGAGATTAGAGCCCACACAGAAGCATACCGACAATCCTTCTTTCCACGTACAATACGAGACTGGAATAGAAGGGAGAACCGATAGAGGTACTCAGGGTACCCTCCGCCACACACCGTCAGGTGGCTTGCGGAGTATGGATGTAGATGTAGATGTAGATGTAGATCGTAACTTAATCTCATTATAAGTACGGGATAATCCCTCCCTTACACATTGAGTCCAGTTATCGGTGTAAGTGTCCGGTAATGTCTTTCTTCGACGCTATTAGCCAGCCTTCATTTTTCACAGCTCCTTTTATTAGTAGCACACAACAGAGAAATAATATGATATATTTTTCCAATGCAGCTTTCATCGTAATTCTTTTCACTAAACTTAATTCCTTCGCATAAACTCTGCCCTACACGCTAAACGACCAATTACAACAATTACCTAATATGACACTTGCCTCGAAATAGGAACTTTGGAGGCAAATTCCATATTCACTAGTAATCAAAATGATATAACACAGAAACCTCTGTCTTACTGTTTAGTGTTGTCACGGGCTCCAGATAAAATATACCACGTACGCAATTAAATAACCCATCGCTCCAGTAACAGTCCAATTAGGTTATTAAATAGTTAACCCGTCGTATTAACAATGCCTTCGTAGTATCCATCATAATCCAGAGATTACCCACCACTCAGGCGTTGTAGTCGCAGCTCTAGTAATCGTAGGTAATTGGCTTAGTCTGACAGCTCATTATTGACAGTTAAAGGGGAGATGCACTTCGTTTTAAACGTTAGGTAACATCTCACTACAACAATGACAATACTTAAACATTTCCGAATTAAATAAATAAACGGTTATGGCATCTGAGGTAAATAACGACATAAATCGATACCGTGAGAAAGTAATTAACATATCTAAATACAACCATTACATGTCGGATGATTGCCGCGCGGTCTAGTTCGCCATGTCACAAATTGCGTGGTTCCTCCCGCCGGAGGCTGGAGTCCTCCCTCGGGCAAGGGTGTCTGTGTCTTTCTTAGAATAAGTTAATTTAAGTAGTGTGTAAGTCTAGGGACCGATGACATCAGCAGTTTGGTCCCTTAGCAATTCATACAAACACATGTCGGACGGCCCGGATTTTAGCGAGGACAATCTTCCCCAGTTCGTATCCCCGTTCCTATCGTGACAATTCGTAGTACTCCTTATAGGATAGTCATCAACTTACTGTCCATACATACAGACAATGCATTCCCCTCCTATCTTGTCAGGCTACTCCCTTACCGCAAACGGCCCGTTGGTTGAGGTACGATAACGTCTTAAATTGTAACCCCTGCTGACCTACAGGGCGGAGAAAGGGGCATTGCCCCGATCGCTCCTACTTTTCCTCTTTCCTTCCTTGCTCTGTGATCTCTCCTTAAGGAAACTGTTAATCGTTCTTGCCCACCTGAATCCTATTTTTACAATATACTGGTTTATTACGAAATGTTCCTTTCGTGGTCATCCTTCACGCCGATTATTAGTCACTAGTCATTATAATGACAATTAGTCACCTCTCTATTCGAACGCTAGTTTTTTCCACCAGGCTTCCAGAATTGACCATTAAGATTCACTCTACCCTCTGGAGATCCTCCGTTAGACATAGCATTCTTCAACCGATCTAACTGGTCCAGGTAATCCAATAACCCTTGAACATCACCTAGATCGCTACCAATAACTTTTTCCTTACCATGGTAAGGTAGACGGCTTACAGAAATTCATAACAGGTGATTCAAGCTCAGGGGGTCGTCCAGATATTTCGCTAGATTCATATATCTCCCAGACTCTAATATTTCGAGATTTAGACAGCTCTGAGCATCGTTAGACCAGAAACGATTTTTAAATACTATCTGGAAATCATTGAAAGTCTTATACCCTTCTTGGTGCATAAAACATGATTGGGCGCTATCCGCTCTCAGGTAACCTACTAAAAACCTAATTATCCTGCGCTCTCTTCATCCTGAAGAGAATACGCTTTGGAATGATTTAAGAAATATTACCGAATGTAACTCTCCAGCTGTGTCACAGGGTGAAAATTACGTAATTTTAATTCCTCGGTCTCAGACAGACCCCTGTTTGCAACTGTGACATCATTTGAGCCTTGGATTTCAATATCCTCAACGTTTTTAATGCTTGGTCTGCACAAGGGCTCCCTCTAATGATAATACTCCGTCTCCTTTGCATACACACTTTGGACAAATTCCCTTTGCTGTTCATTCGTTTTATCGGTCTGAGTCACTACACGAGCTTTTATCACTTTTGATAGTGTTAGCAATTATGTAAAATAGAGAACGGGGAAAGCAAGGGAACGGATGAGTGAGAATTTGTGACTTTTAGCCACACAGGGTATTGTGGTAATGCAATGGGGACACACATTTTTAACTTTCGCCAGTAAATTACCTCAATGCTCCGTGAGGCTGTAAGTCACGAGTTCCCACCCATCCGTTCTCTTTCTTTTCCCTTTCTCTATTTCACACAAATGTATGTACCGCCACGTCAACACGAGTGGTGAGTATATTTGTGTGAGCAACTTTGGTACCATCCTCATTCTTTCTGACATCACCACATTTAATAGCTTCAGGTCATTAGTCAACCTTTCCACCAAGCTCGATTGTTGCTCGGTCACTATTTCACAAGAATTCTTAAGAGCTAATATTTCGTTCTGCATGATACTAATGTTTTCACGTGACTCTTGATCCACTTATCAGTCCTCTCCTTATTCTTATCACTTACTTTGATTACATAACATTTATCCATTCTAGCTTTTCTCAGTTGTTCATATTTTAACATTGTGTAACTACTATACACTGTCTCCGGTGGTCATGTGACACTCCTCCATCACTTACAAAGTCATGACAGTGAAGTGCTGTGTATGTTCTGTCAGCTACATCGATCACTGCAGTAAAATAGCTGGACGTCGAGTTTTCACAGAATGACATAAAGGAGCTGTTGTGTTTGGATGTGACCGTGACAACACCATGAATAAAGTTAGTGTGTAGCATCGCGACCCCTACGTTTTTTCGTACTAAGGCTTGGGTCACTTGTGTTATTGTGAGCATGAATCAGGATGTCTACTTGAAAATAGTCGGTGACCAAATACTGCCCTTCTTATTACATCTTCATAATGAGTGTACTGTGAAGGCTTCGGTCTTCAAATATGACAATATCCGCATTGATTATGGTTTGAAAAACATTGAGATGCCTTATTGCATCTCGAAAAACCCACTAAATCAGCCGATATGAATCACACAGAGAATTTTTGGACTATCTAGAATAATGGGTGAGATGCAGCAATAAACATCTGCACATTTTGATAGTTCTTCAGGATCTACTCTTCAATGAGTGGCTTTAACGGGGTTTGAAGTTTGGACTGAAACATAATGCACGATAAATGCGATTACTCTGTGTCATTTACTTGTACTGCATGTACAAAGCGTAGTAGCTTTTTACAGATAAATAATTTCGACCTCTTTTTCCGTAAATGACCCTAACAAAAGTTACCTTTTCTCTTCTGCCACAGGGCCGTCTTTTGAAAGCAGTTATTAAATGTCATAAGCAGCCGGCCGCTATGGCGCAGCGGTTCTAGGCGCTTCAGTCTGGAACCGCGCGACCGCTACGGTCGCAGGTTCGAATCCTGCCTGAGGCATGGACGTATGTGATGTCCTTAGGGTAGGTAGGTTTAAGTAGTTCTAAGGTCTAGGGGACTAATGACCTCAGATGCTAAGTCTCATGTTGCTCAGAGATATTTGCACCATTTTTTGTCATAAGCAGAGAAAATTATGGAAGTTTATATTGAAACACAAATCTCTTGGGTATCAATTGAGACTTTTTTCTGACAGATCAGTAAATGGAAAATATAGTACAGTCATGGAAACAGTCCTTTATTTAGGATGACGTCTATCTTTACGTATACACTTGCGACAATCATGGAAAAACTGTCACATAGATCCTTGCCTGAGAATTCTGTGAGCCATCTGCTCCAGAACTCAGCAACGGTTATGAAGACGCAAATGTACACATCCCGCTGTGTCTGAGCATTTTTAGTGATCGCCGGAGAAACTAACAATAAGTGGTCCGAGCTGATTCACTCACGGGAAACGTACACAGTTGCGGGTTACGTGCCGTAAATTAGTTTGCAGGTCTATACGCACCTTAAGCTACTTAGAGGAAACATTACGACGTTCCGACTGTACCGATCAGTGTAGTGCTCTAAGACTATCTATACAGTATGTTAGTTATAATGTTAGGACATAACGATGCAATAACAGAGAAGTCTTGAACTCCAGAGTTCCAGGTCATATAGGAGCTACACTGGAAGTTTCTTGTACTGTGTTCGATTTCACATAGACAATCATATGTGTGATAGATCTTCTACGCACGTTTCAGGCATTTGAAGAGGGCTAAAACTGCTGCTATAATTTAACATCAGCCACAATAATATAGGCTACTGCAGCTCTACTTATTTTACTTTACAAAGATCAATATCTACGACCGTCAAAGATTACGAATACTTTTCTTGGATATTGAGATTACCTGTTCCAGCCAGAAAGTACTTTTCATATGAATTTATAAAAATATAAGGCCGAGGAAGTAACATCTTGAGACCCAGAAGGAAGCAGATACCGGCGCCAAGGCCGTTGCTGTATTTCTTCATTTCCGGAGGCCTTTTGACACTGTTCCTCAATGTCGCCAAATGACCAGAATACGAAAGTACTGGAAACAGACCAGCTTTATAAATGGATTGAAGAGATCCTAGCAAACAGAGCTCAGTATACATTATTAACGGAGATAAATCTTCAGACATGAAACGTCAGACGTATTCCAAGATAGCACGGCACCATTGATGTTGTGTCTCAGAAGAAATCTTCAATATTGAGGGATATGACACAGGTCCTCTGGGCCTGATCGTGTGAATTGAATTTATATGACACAAACGATCATTCGAAGGAAAAACACCTAGTAAACGTGGGGTCTAAAATATCTTAAGATCTACGAGCACTTCTTGAGCTTCCATAACGTGAAACAAATTTCTTCTACTGCAAGTTCTTAGTTTTCCATGTTTTAGGAGGAGGCAGTATGGACCAAAACAAGGAGAACTTTCTACTAAACAAAGGCTATAAAATGCATGCCTTAAGAGCTATGAGCACTTGTTCAGTAGAAGAAATTTGTAACACAGTAGTGAAGATGAGCAAGTGTCCATAACTTAAGAGCGTAAATTTTGGACCACAGCACCACCTTTCCGAAGATGGAAAGCAAAGAGCCTTCAGTAGAAGAGTTTCGTTTACAGTATCAAAGAAGAAGAAGAGTTCACAGGTACTAAAGTATTCAATTTAGAACCCATGTTTACTAGACATCTTTGCTTCAGATGATCGTTCCTGTGATATCCCTCAATACTGACTGTTCCACACGGGAGGCAAAGTAAGATCACTTAGTGGTTCGCAACGCCTCTCTTGACACGTCGTATTTACTATCTGATGTGTTCTGCACGGTCGTAACTGCACCACTATGTGGACTACCCCTCTCAGTATAGACTAAACATTTTGTATCCATGCGTCCAAACTTCAAAACTAGATCTTCTGTCATGGGAAAACAAGCATAAGCGGCTTGCTCTTGAAACGTGTACTTGGAAGTACTACCCAACCTAAAAACATACGACATATGGTAGTTGTAATTAATCTGAAAATGACGTAAATACTTATGTAGCCCGCATCTCGTGGTCGTGCGGTAGCGTTCTCGCTTCCCACGCCCGTGTTCCCGGGTTCGATTCCCGGCGGGGTCAGGGATTTTCTCTGCCTCGTGATGGCTGGGTGTTGTGTGCTGTCCTTAGTTTAGTTAGGTTTAAGTAGTTCTGAGTTCTAGGGGACTGATGACCATAGATGTTAAGTCCCATAGTGCTCAGAGCCATTTTTTTAAACTTATGTAATGTTGTTGAGTACTCCATCCTCAGTCACCAAAAGAAATATTTGAACTTATACACATTTACTCGTCACACTCTTTGTGTACCTAGTGTTTTTCCTGTGTGTCGTGAGGCGCATTTTTTCTGGTGTTTCGGCAGATATTTTCAGTTTCGTTTTTGCAATGAGTAACTGTAGTCAGCCCAAACAAATACTGCTTATCAAGTCCGACGTCCGACTCCTAGCGTCGATGAGAAGCGTCAGTTTGTTTCCCGTTAACGATAAAATGATTTGTAAACAAGTATTTTACGTGTCCATTCGATAGAGAGGCCCCAAATTAATCTAGTGAGTTATTCATTTTATCGATATTATAACATGAAGAATAATCGGTATCCAGCAGATACTTGAGCAGCACTTCTGCATAGTGGTAACAGACAGCGCAGGCCAAGACGGCGCTGTTTTGGTGCTGTGCTATTGGTTGCTCGGGTTTTACTGTTCCTGTTAATATACATGAATAAAACGAATATCACACTAGACTAATTTGGGGCCGCTCTGTCGAATGATTACCTTAAAAGCCAGTTTGCTTGTAACGAGAACCAAACCGACGCTTTCCATCGACGTTGGACGTCGCATGGTAGATGCAGTGAGCAGTATTTTTTTGGGCTGACTGTACAAACGAAATTGCAAATATCTGCCAAAACACCAGAGGAAGAGTGCATGACGACAGGTGAGACCCCCTGTCTATAAGGAGTCGCAACCATCGAAAACTGTAGCGAAGAACGACAAAGAGAGGCCCTTGGTGCAAGGACTGGCAGTTGACTCTCAACATAAACAAACGAAACAAATTGCCCCTGAATGCGTGGGAAGACTTAACCCAACTTAAGTGGCCAACGTACAAGATAGACGTTACACGGAGACATACCGACAATCGTTACTCCAGCTGGGACAGGGAAGGAATCACAGTGATACTCAAAGTACCCTTCGCCTCACACCATAAGGTTGCTTGCAGAGTGTAGATGCAGAAACAACCGCTTGTTGAGGTTAATAGTCCACGACTGTGGAGAGTATCCTTTTCTTGTTTTCCGATTAAAAGTTCGTATCGCGTTAGATTAGCAGACTGCAACGTGGAGGATGTGCCTTCATGGTGACTCGAAGCGCCGCAACTGCATACAGCACCAGCAGCTGCGCCAGGACAATGGCGGCGGCTTGCTGCGAGCAGCGAACAGCGGCCAGCCAGCTATTCGTAATCTGTGATAATGCTTCGCCGGTGTTGTTATTGAATTCCCAGCCGGTATTGAGTTTCATCGCTAAGGAATGTGCACAGACATTTCAGACTGGAATTTCATTAATGAATACGTTCCCGGTTGCCGGGGTGTCTCTTCATATGCTCTGCTGTTTACGGCACAGACAAAGCTCATAACCCACTCTGTTAGAGCAAGATGCGGGGAACAGTTGACGTGGTATCTTGCGAACGCGTTACCGCCTGGCTGAAAGGAATACTTCTTTTGTCTTGTGCCTTTCTGCAAGTTGCAAGTGGTCAAAAGGTATAACCATACCCCCAAAAATGATTGTAATAGCAGATAGGAATGAAGCGACAATAGCGCGTTAGTAAAAAAGAAAGAGCCGTGTTACATTGTAGGCTGGGAGATCCCTGGGTGCAGGTTAAGCCGCCAAAGCGGAAACGGTTCTTCCTTCCTTCGCTGAAAATCGCTCATTACCTCGCGGTCTATGACGTGTCTTAGAAGTATCTGTTCGTGTTTTCTTTAATTTATTTCCAAAATGCTAAAATACAATATTTGTAGTCGTGCTTGTCCGTATTGTGTTGTATGGGGACAATAATGAAAGAAGGGAGAGCGTGAAGCCCGGTTGCCGACACATAGCACACTCCTAGAGAATACCACAGAGTTGGCCACCAAGCTTAACAACCCCTTCCGACAAACGCATCACCATCAAAAGTGTCACGTGGCCTCACTTTTTGATATTTAAACCGGGACATTCGTGCAAAGTCTGCTGATCGGGAACTTCACACCACCACCTCTCCTTTCATTGCTGGCGAACTATTGGCAGCGAAAATTACTTCCACCGTCAGTATTCCAACCGGCTGACTCCTGGGTCGAGCGCCACCGGACCTTTCTTTTTTTATCTCATTTTGTTCGTTATTGTTCGTTCTATTTGTGCAAGACGCATGTCCCATGACGCTTGTCCCTGTTCATCGTTGATCCGTTAACTCAGTTTTCTTCGTTTTATGTTTCTTATTACTGAAGCAGCTATCTTTCTGAGCGAACACGCTGAGCTAACGAGCTACCGTGCCGGCTGATCTCGACCACGGAGGCAAGCAAGACTGTTGCGCCTAGGTGACTGTAATGGGTGCGTATACAGGTTGTCCCATTGATCCCGACCATCTGAAATAACTTTCTATCCAGGAGCAAAATAAAAATATGTATCATACAAGGAGACATCAACCAGCACAACTGTAGTATCGTACAGTATCGATACCAATCCGCGCAGAATGCACCCCGAGGTTGGCAGTAAGCCACGTGACCTCGTTGCCAGTCCGCTGCTATCTTGAAGCCACATCTCCGACTGTGCGCGAATGTAGCGCCACTACAGGACCGGCATAAGATGGTACCACGACGAGTTTAGTTACTTTCCAGTGTACTAGCGGTTTACGAGCGGAATCGGCTGGAGCATCTGCAGTTTATAGCAGCCTATCTACGAATGTGTTTCTTTACGACAACTTTGGCCATGTAAAGGAATGCTCCTCGGGCTTGCTGTGCCATTCATACATGTGCTGCTAATCATTTCTGCTTTCTATCTTAGCACCCACCTACTCCTCGGCACCCACCTCTGGCGGTTCCAACAATAACTGCCTTTCCTGCAACTTTGTTCCTTATGAATATATCCTGTTTCTCTCCACAAGACACGTTTAGAAATGTATCACGTTGTACAGTCCACGTAAACGCGACTTTATTAAAAGTGTAATACAAGATTAAATTTGACTGTCTTCTACTAGCACACATTACAAGTACCCGATGTAACATAACACGTGCTGTTGCTGGAGTCGACAGTAAACAAATGAAAACACAAGGAAATTCCATGCCGGTCAGCCAACCGTCTTCAACTGGAGGTTTCTGAGAGTGCTATGCGCACTACACAAGATAAAGTAGGTGTGTTACTTATCTACAGAGAATGTAAGTTATAAGAACAAACACATATCAGTAAAATAATTATTAACAGTGATTACGAACGAAAAAACTGATATTCAGGGAGAGACCTGTTTTAAAATTTCACTGTATTTCTTGTGTCTGAGAAGAACTTCAGGCAAAATAATGCTAACAAAAATGGCTTTTAGCTCAGGACTGATGTAGCCGATGCTGCCTTCTTTAAAAAGAAGCGACGCAGTACGAAGTGGCTGAGCTCCAGTGCAAGTCAGACGTGTGTCTTTTATCGCCGTCTGTAAGATTTCTCTTAATAACTAACGGTTGGCAGCAGATTGAGCAAAGTTTTCCGATATTGCAAGGGTGGTTTTTGAAATTAACGTTCATGAAACAGACAGTTTTTCCTCACATTAGTGACGTAACAGTCAACAGCCGATTGGCAGTGCAAACAGTAAATCCCACCCTGGATAAAGTTATCTAACAAACTACAAGAGTTTTCATTAATGTTCCGTTTGAGAGTACACTACTGAAAGGCTTTTCCAAATGTACTTCGACAGAAAAACATTTCAGATTCGTCCAGCAAAGTCACACCTCGGCTGATTGTTTAGCAGTGTCCATCAGATGGACTATTCATGCTATAGCTGCAACCGTACACAAAGTGTTTTGCACTCCGTTCTCGAGTGAAGTATTTATTTAATGGTATGGCTAGGGCCCCCCGTGGGGCAGGTCGGTAGCCGGGTGCCGGTCCTTCAATTTGACGCCACTTCTGCGACCTGCAGTTGATGAGGATGATAGTTTGATAATGATGACAGCACAACACCCAGTCCCTGGACGGAGAAACTTCTCCGACCCAGCCGGGAATCGAACTCGGGCCGACAGGACTGGCAATCCGTCACGCTGACGATTCAGCTACGGGAGCGGACATCGAGTTAAGTGAGGTCCTGGTACATCAAGTGATAATTACGTGGTATGGTCGCCAGCTAAGGAATCCAGGTACTAAACTGACGGAAGTGTTTGATTTTTATGTCAACGGTGAATGAGGGGGAAGCTGCTAAAAGAGCACTTCTCAGTGCCTGGTGGATCCAATAAGTGCTTCTTGTTTGTTCCAGTGTAATATTTGTCAATTTAAACAGGCTGACAGAATACGTCATGTACAGCAGCTCCTGGAGTTCAAATAGGTGTGATGTTCCGTATTTGATATGTAAAATGATCAGATGCTACTGGCATTAACAACTGACGATTCGGATACTATCTCGTTCCACAACCCTACCCAGTTGCGCCTTCATCGCAGTCTTACAGTAGGTAGGTGAAAGAATGAAATCTGTTTACAGTGAAAATATCCATTTAACTTCATTTCCATGTCATATCGCATGACGAATTTCACAAAGCAGCCAAGTGGTTTTGTAAAGTATTATCTCGACTTGAAGTATCGTTCGTTTTCTTTAGTTTTTACATTTGAACTCTTCAAACGCTCTTACCTCTACTTTACGGGAGCAAAATGTATCTTGCATCAAAAGTAAGTTTTTCGTTAGTAAGTCACATGCATACACCATCTGATCAAAAGTATCTGGACACCTACATTAGCGCACAGTAATATGCGGTGTGTCCACCCTTCGCCTTCAAGACGGCTTGAGCCCTGCTGAGGACACTTACTGAATGTCTGTGGAAGAATAGCAGCCCATTCTTCCTCAAGAGCCGAAACGACACAATAGAGTGATATTGGATGCTGGAGTCCGGTACGAAGTCTACGTTCTAAGTCATCCCAAAGGTCTTCCATTCGGTTCAAGATGGGACCATGTGTAAACCAGTCCATTTCACAAACCACAGCCTCATTGATACTGCTTTGTGACAGTGTACCTTGAAATGCTGATACAATCATCGGCTCCGAACTGTTCCTCTGCTGTAGGCAGTACACAATGGTGTTAAATGTATTAAAGTCCTTGCGCATTTACCGTTTTCTTAAGCGCAATAAGGGAATCACGTCATAACGACGAAGAGCACCATCACACCACCCTCATACGGTAACACCGACTCCTCTGTACTTCACTGTAGGCAGTATACATAATGGCAGGTAAGGTTCTCCACGCAATCCAGAATCACTCCAAATCACTCGT
Organism: Schistocerca gregaria; assembly: GCF_023897955.1. Classification (NCBI taxonomy): domain Eukaryota; kingdom Metazoa; phylum Arthropoda; class Insecta; order Orthoptera; family Acrididae; genus Schistocerca; species Schistocerca gregaria. The sequence continues at coordinate 542,787,042 of NC_064921.1, forward strand.
TTCCAGTGACAGAGTGCCCCGTGACGTCTCTCTACACACCACTGCAAACGGCAGCGTTAACGACTGAAAAGTATGGCTTAGGAGAAGCTCCTGGACAATTGCACCCCGTTCTTTTTAACTCGCTATCAGAGGGATCATGCCAACTGAACTGCTGGTAATGTTTTGGAATTCACGATTCATGCGATATTTTACAGTCACCCTCCGTCAGTAGATGAGGTCTGGCTGATCTTGGTTCAGCTGTGTTTGTTCCTTAGCGTTTCCACTTCACAATTACATCAAGGGCAGTCGACTTGGGCCGCTGTAGAAATGTCCCTGATGGACCTGTTATTCAGGTGGCATCCAGTGACTAGTCCTCGTTCGAAGTCACTGAGATCTCCTGAGGAGCCCATTCTACATCTACATCTACATCTACATGACTACTCTGCAATTCACATTTAAGTGCTTGGCAGAGGGTTCATCGAACCACAATCATACTATCTCTCTACTATTCCACTCCCGAACAGCGAGCGGGAAAAACGAACACCTAAACCTTTCTGTTCGAGCTCTGATTTCTCTTATTTTATTTTGATGATCATTCCTACCTATGTAGGTTGAGATCAACAAAATACTGTATTTTCGCATTCGGAAGAGAAAGTTGGTGACTGAAATTTCGTAAAAAGGTCTCGCCGCGACGAAAAACGTCTATGCTGTAATGACTTCCATCCCAACTCGTGTATCATATCTGCCAAACTCTCTCCCCTATAACGCGATAATACAAAACGAGCTGCCCTTCTTTGCACCCTCTCGATGCCCTCCGTAAATCCCACCTGGTAAGGACCCCACACCGCGCAGCAATATTCTAACAGAGGACGAACGAGTGTAGTGTAAGCTGTCTCTTTAGTGGACCTGTTGCATCTTCTAAGTGTCCTGCCAATGAAACGCAACCTTTGGCTCGCCTTCCCGACAATATTATCTATATGGTGCTTCCAACTGCTGTTATTGCTTCTCTGCTGAAAACACAATATATCCCGCCTCTTTTTATTCTGGCGTATCTGCCTCTTCTGATATCTTGCGATCATTTCCGCATTATACAAGGTGTCCAGGTGCTTTCGATCAGATAGTGTAGCAAATTTTGTAGAAATTACTCTAGACGTTTTCTAGAGCTATGCTCGAATACACAAATCCAAGTAAGTCGTTGTGTTATTTTGTATATCATCAAAACGAGCTTTTAATATTGTAGCAGAGGCATTGGCCGTAAGTGTGATATTAAATTGTCGTAAAAAGAACTGTTGCGGTATTACCTTATTGTTAGTTCTCTGAAAAAGGGATACTGTATATTGTTCACATATATGCGGGTTGGAACTTTAATAGTGGCAACAACTTATTTACAGCTCACACAAAATAAATACGAGTTACATAGTTTTACTGAACTTCAAAGTAAGCACCAGCATTGTTTAAAACCCGTTGCCAGCGATGTGGAAGTCGTGGGATACTCTTAGCAGTGCCAGTTGTGTTGACAGTTCGGGTGACGCGCTCTATTACCCGACGAATTTGTAGCAGTTCTGAAGCGAATCCTGTGAAGTGTTTCCTTCAGTTTAGAAATCGAGTTGAACTTACGAGGGCTTAAGTCAGGGGAGTGCAGTAGATGGTATAGCAATTAGCAGTCAGTCAAACAAATCAGTAACAGTTTGCACTGTACGTGCTTGAGCAGTGTCCTGCAAAGTGGTGGTCATGTCCTGCAGGAAGTGTCATCACTTCTGTCTCTATGCTGTTCAAGTTTGGAACACAACCTACGACCAGCTTAGGGATAGTGTACCTGGATATGTTCCAACAATTTCTGATACCACAGATCGATGAGTCTAACCAAGAACGAAATGTTTACTTCATGCGAGATGGTGCACCACCCCACTACCTGGCTGACGTCCAGGATTTTCTCAGTGACCGCTTTCCAGGTCAATGGGATGGCTGTGATGCGTCAGTTGCATGGCCCCCACGCTCCCTAGACCTGAAATCACTCGACTTTTTTATGAGGATTCATCAAGGATATCGTGTTTGTATCTCCTTTACCGGCTCTCCACCTGAACTTTGAGCAAGAATTTACGACGCACATGAAAAGTTATACCTGCAATGCTACAGCGAGTTTGGGAATAAACTGACTTCCGATGGGATGTGTGCACTATAACCAACGGAAGCCACATACAGTATCTTTAGTTGAATGTAAAAAAAAACTTGATGTGTTTTCCTACAAAATAACAAAATAAACCCAGCTCTGTATCTTCTTTCAATAAATTTATATTAACTTTTAAAGTTGTAAAGTCCTTTTTGAAACACACTGTAGTGTTCGAGCATTCTTAAAATCTAATTTGAAGTAGAAGGGCAAGACACTGACATATGGTGAAGTATCGCGCTAGGCTGCGATTAAGAAAGTGTGTATAAGGCCGGGCCAAAAAGTTAGTCAGTTTCGGGAGAAGTTTCTCTGACACTGTGTAATATCTCCTCCAGCCTTATGTATGTGCGTCAGAAAGTTTCTGTAGGTGTGCCACATGCCGCTGAAGCGAGTCACTGATAGCTCCATCCCGTACAGCTACCAAATTACGGGACTTTGACTGCTACGCTTCACCCGTTGTTCCAAATAGTCCCGAATATTCTCAATAAGATTAAGATAATGGCTATTAAGCGGGCTACTTGAGTTGTGATACGATGCGTAAGTGGTCTTCAGACCAGGAATATGGCTGTTGTAACTTTGGAACGCAGGAATGACGACAGCACATGTGTCGTGATGATGTACGAGGGCACGCTGCTTCCGAATTTTTAATGTGAAATCTGTAAAATTTCTCAAATAAACAAGAGTTATTAACATTCTACATTCTTATGCGTCATGTCTACTTATTAATTTCTCAAGATACCCTGGGGACGGACACATGTCTCCCAGCGAGAGACCAGTTTGTTGTTATCGACACTATTGAATGTTTGACTTTTTGACGGAGACACAAAGTCACCTCTAATTCTACTGTTTTATCATTATCAAAGTGAAGTCCCCGAAGGTGTTCTTTAACTTTTGGAAACATATGAAAATCGGATGGGCCAAGTGAACCAAAGGCGTCTGATTCTTGCGCATGTCGAAGCGCTCGTGTGTGATCTGGCATTTTCATGCTGAAGGGAAAAGTGCTCCATGTGTGGGTTGTCTCCTCAAAGTGTAAACTCGATTGGACTACTTCTCGCGCACCCACATATTTGCGTTACACACAGCCATATTACAAGCTATAATTCGGTAGCATCTCGGAGCAGAGGGCTATAACAGAATGTTAACACAGTTTGCTTTATTTAAAAAGCTATAAGAGTTTCCACATAAAAAATTCGGAGACGTTTCTTTTCAACACGCCCTCGCAGGTGCAAGGGTAGTACTTTGTCACCTAAGAACGATCTACCTCTCAAAGGGTGGAGTTGGGTTGAAGCAGAAGCGTAGCTTGCGCCACTCAAACAGACAGAGTATAGCCACCCCGTATTTGAGAGAGAGCTTGGTGACTTCCAACGAACTGTAAATATAATTGCAAGCGTTTCCGAAAGTTTCTCTCGCTGACAACGCCCAAAAAGATACAAGGAAAAGTGTTTATCGGTTACTAAATTTTCGCTGTTCATGCAGTAAAACTGCCGCATAAGACATGACGTTTTAATTTATTACTTCTTTACTGCTAACTGTATTCGTGATATACTTTGCAAGCACCACTGACTCTATCTGCAAAAATAAATCATTGTATGATAACACACTGAAGGAAACAAAATCGCAACACCAACAGCGCGCTGTGCGACATAAACTTAAATTGGTAGGCGTGTTTCTAAAATGGCTCTGAGCACTATGGGACTTAACATCTGTGGTCATCAGTCCCCTAGAACTTAGAACTTAGAACTATTTAAACCTAACCTAACCTAAGGACATCACACACATATATGCCCGAGGCAGGATTCGAACCTGCGACCATAGCGGTCACGTGTAGCGGTAACGTGGTTCCAGACTGAAGCTCCTAGAACCTCACGGCCACACCGGCCGGCGCGTGTTTCTACATAAGAAAGATTATATCTATTCAAATTTCGCGCCAGTCGCATGAGAGTGGCGCTAGAAGCGCCACTATCACGACGCAAGTCAGGCACGTATTTTAAACAAGTACATGCTCTAACGGTCATTAGCGTCAGTAACCTTTGAGATTGAACGTGGTGAGTTGATGTTAATCAAGAATGCCTTTAAGCCGACAAAGACGCCAATATCAACACCTCACTGACTCTGAACGAGATCGTAGAACAGGGGTACGAGAAGCTGGATATCATAGAAAGACTTGATTGACAGTAATGTAACCACTGTACATTCACAAGCATGTGCGGTCACAAGAAGGCCGCGCTCTAGACGGTAACGTGGCACTACCGAGAGGGAAGGCCATCGTGTTCGGAGCATGGTTCTAGCCCATCGCACTGCATGTACAGCAGCAATCTGAGCGGCAATTGACACCACAGTGACACAACGAACTGTTACAACTCGGTTACTTCAAGGACAGCCCCGAGCCACACGTCACGCAGTGTGCATTCCACTGACATCGAACCACCGCCATTTGCGACTTCATTGGCGTCAAGCAAGAGATTATTGAATGGCAGGTGGAGGTCTGTTGCGTTTTCAGATGAAATCTCGTTCTGCCTCGGTGCCAGGGACGGCTGTGTGTTGGTTAGATGGAAGCCAGTTCAGAGAGTGCCACCAACCTATCCGTGTGCTGCACACACTGACCTACGCCTACAGTCGTGGTCTGGTCTGCGATTTCGTATGACAACAGGAGCACTCTCGTAGTTATCCCACGCCCTGATTGCAAAACTGGACGCCAGTCTGGTGATTCGACCTTTTGTACTGCAATTCATGACTAGCGTTATAGGGGTGTTCTCCAAAAGGATAGCGCTCACCCACACACCGCTGTTGTAGCCCAACATGCTGTGTAGACTGTCTACTCTTGCCGTGGTCTGTTCTATCACCAGATCTTTCTCCAATCGAGCACATATGGGACATCGTCGTATGACAACTCCAGCGTCGTCCACAAACAGCATTAACTGTTCCTGTGTTGACCGACCAGCTGGAACAAGCATGGAACTTCACCTCACAAACTGACAACCGGCACCTGTACAACACAAATTCATGCACCTTTGCACGTTTACACTCAACATTCTGGTGATTAGTTCGGTCATTAATGTACCAAAATCTCATATTTGCAATGGCTTTTCTCGCGCTTGCCTTTGGTCTTGCAATGTTAATCACTTAAATAGATTAGTTAGACCAATATCCTCCAGAAATTTCATTACTCTCCATTAATTGTGTTTTGGTTTTTCGATTTACGTTCCGTCAGTGTAGTTCAGGAGATATGACATAAACATTGATCTGCGTGAAAACGAAACTTCATGAAGATTTACGTTAGAGATACAGAAGAAATACGTGTACAAAGATGTGTGAAATATGTTAAATATATGTGGCATGTGCGTTTGAGGACAGTGCTGTAGGTAAAAGGCTACTTCTGAACCAAAAATTGGTTCAAATTGCTCAGAGCACTATGGGACTTAACATCTGAGGTCATCAGTCCCCTTGAACTTAGAACTACTTAAACCTAACTAACCTAAGGACATGACACACATCCATGCCCGAGGCAGGATTCGAACCTGCGACCGTAGCGGTGGCCTGGTTCTAGACTGAAGTGCCTAGAACCGCTCGGCCTTAACGGCTGGCACTTTTGAACCCCTGGATCTATTTGGTACAGATATTACTTACTATCGGCAAAAAAATATTATGAGGGCAAGAACCAGCTATCTCCTAGTGGGCAGTGGTCATAACATGACAATGTGGAGAGATATGGAGGCAAGGAGAGATGTACAGGTAGAGAGCAGGAAGAGAGAGACGGGCTCAGACAGGCAGGAGAAGGAGATGCGCAGAGAGGGAGAGGGATATGGACAGAGGGAGGCAATGGAGGAGATGGACAGAGAAAGGAAAGAGGAGGAGATGAACAAAGACAGTGGGAGGAAGAGATAGGCCAAGAGAGGGGAAGTAGGAAATGAAATAGTGTGCCTGAAGGGAGAAATGGACTGATGATGGGAAGATAAGGAGATTTATGGGTAAAGGGGAGAGGAAGACATGACAGAGAGAGGAAAGATGAGGAAACGCACGTGAAGAGGGGGAAGAGTACATGGAGAGAGAGATGGGGAGGGGCAGATGGACAGAGAGGGATGAGGAGGTAATGGACAGAGAAAGGTGGTAATTTCCAGAGAAAGGGGAAGAGAAAATGGGCAGAGAAAGGTGAGGAGATGGGCGGAGGAAGGGAAGAGCAGGAGGTGGACAAAGAGGGTGAGCTGGACCAAGAGCAGGGAGAGGAGCAGATGGACCTAGAGAGGTGAAGGAACCAATGGGCGGAAACAGGGGAGAGGAAGACATGCACATAGAGAGGAGGAAAGAGGACACTGATAGAGGTGGAAGCAGCAGATCAACAGAAGAAGGAAGGAGTAGCAGATAGACAGAGAGAGGGGGGAGGAGGAGATGAACAGAGAATGGGGGGAGGGGGGAGGGAGATGGAGGAGATGGACAGATAGGGGGGAGGGGGGGGGAGGATGGATAGAAGGATGGAATAAGTTCATACTCGGGCAATGCTATAGTATTAAATAAGTAGGTGGATGTTACCGATTCGTAATCCGTTGCTCATAATCGCTATGTAGTCCTGACGTTGAACTGAAATAACACTGAAGTTATGATTTTTCCAACATATATGTTACGCTACAGAATATTAAAAATCGATTAACGTTTTTGTTCCATAAGCATATGGAATATCATGAAGCGCACACGTAAAATTATTAACCACGAAACAAATTAATGTTACTGCTGCGAAACTGCTCCAGAAGAATAAAGAAGAACGTTTCTGACAATATTTAATGTCAAAATGAAATAAAACCTCTTTACACCATCATGAACAAGTGGCTAGTAGAACAAAAATATATTCATCTTTTTATTAACGTAATGCATTTCGGGAGCTAAACATGACTGCTCAAACGCCTGCTTTACCTATTTCAATCTGCTCTCGCTACTTGGCTGATCAGCAACCACTGTAACTGCAACATTCTTAACAGCGATCACTAGCTGAGATAAAGTGCAATGGCGTGTATATGTGTGTGTTTTGGGACTTACAATGGACACTTCGGTTCTGTCGTCCAATAATACGAGCCACATTACCTTGAAATGAGTTTGACCCCTTACTGATTAAATGAAAAAGCTAGGTACGCTGTCATTTAAAGTGGGATAAAATTTTTGGCTGATTGTAAAATGAGGTTGTCGAGAAGGAACGTTGTAGCCGACACTTAGAGGTTATACTTAACATCAATACATTCATTAGTTCAGCGACATATTTTAGACGAAGTGATTTGAGAAAATGAGTTTTAATTAATAGGGTCAAATGCGAACATTATAGAGAAACGTTGACTACAAAATCTTAAAGCAACTACTACACGTGGATGTCCTGTTCTCCCACAGATCGACAAAGTCATCAAAATTGCACAGCGAGCCACATGCGATTCTGAAACAAACTTATGGGTGTTTAGAAAGAGCATATTTTCTGCGTAAGAAGTCATTTCCCAGAAGTTTACATACGCAAGACGATTACGCAAAGGCTGAGTGGAGGACTGCTTGCAAATCATCGGACGCCCAAAATCCCCTTTCAGGAACTCTTCTCCTTTCCAAAATCTTTAGACTAGATATTGGAAACAGAGTACGAATGCTCCTCTGGTTGACACTAAAGCGCCAAAGAAACTGGTATAGACATGAGTATTCAAATATAGAGATATGTAAACAAGCAGAATACGGCGCTGCGGTCGGTAACGCCTATACCTGTAAGACAACAAATGTCCGATACAGATGTTGAATCGGTTACTGCTACTACGATGGTACGTTATCAGGAGTTAAATTAGTTTAAACGTTGTGTTATGGTCGGCGCACGAGCGATGGCACACAGCATCTCCGAGGTAGCGATGAAGTGGGGACTTTCCCGTACGACCATTTACGAGTGTACCGTGAACATCAGGAATACGGTAAAACATCAAATCTCTGACATCACTGCGGCCGGACAAAGATCCTGCAAAAACAGGACCAACGATTGCTGAGGAGAATTTTTTAATGAGATAGAAGTGCCACCCTTTCGCAAATTGCTGCACATTTCATTGCTGGGCCACCGACAACTGTCACCGTGCGGACTATTCAACGAAACATCATCGGAGCCGAAAGCCCACTCGTCTACCCTTGACGACTGCACGTCATAAAGCTTTACGCCTCGCCTGGGCATGTCAACACCGACATTTGACTGCTGATGACTGGAAACATTTTACCTGGTGGGACCAGTCTTGTTTCAAATAGTATCGAACGGATGGACATGTACGGATATCGAGACAGTCTCACGAATCCATGGATCTTGCATATCACCAGAGGATTGTTCAAGCTTCTGGAGGCTCTGTGAATGCGTGGGGCGTGTACAGTTGAAGTGATATGGGACTCCTGAAATGTATATATATGAGTCTGACAGGTAACACGTACGTAAGCGTCCTGTTTGATCACCCGCATCCGTTCATGTCCACTGGGCACTCCGACGGACTTGGGCAATTCCAGCAGGACACTGCGACACCCGACACGACCAGAATGGCTACAGGGTGGCTTCAGGAACACTCTTCTGAGTTTAAACACTTCCGCTGGCCACCAAACTCTCCAGACATGTACATTATTGATCATATCTGCGATGCCTTGGAACGTGCTGCTCAGAAGAGATCTCCAACCCGTGGTGCTGTTACAGATTTATCGACAGCCGTGCAGGATTCATGGTGTTAGTTCCCTCCAGCACTACTTCAGACAGTCGAGTTCATGGCACGTCGTGTTGCTGGACTTCTGCGTGCTCGCGAGGGCCCTACACGATATTAGGAAGGTGTGCTAGTTCCTTTGGCTCTTCAGTGTTTAATTTAGTTCCCTTGGATTGGAGCATAAGACCACATGAATTATCACAAACTGACTCCGTAAGAACTGCAATGTTAAACACGTGACTCAGCTTAATACCACCCTTAAATACAGGGGTGTTTATAAATGAGTATCGGGGTTTTAACGTTTTATAATATTTGTTACATTAAACTTGCTGTTATAAATGATATTTCAAATGAAAGAGCAACTCAAACACTTTTGCCAAGAATCTTATAAGTGTTCAATGTGATCACCATTTGTCACACGGCACACATAAAGTCTATAGCCGAGCGCAGGATAGGCCGCAAGGAGACCAATGACAGGGCTTGCTTTGCATGGCCTCCACCTTCACCCGACCTAACGCCATTCGATTTTTTCCTTTGGAGCTTCATCAAGGATCGTGTGTACGTGTCTCCGCTACCAGCAGACCTTCCTGAATTAAGAAACCGGATTGAAGCAGCTGATGCTACAATCACTGAAGACACACTTACCAAGCTCGCATTGAACATATATAAGGTTCTTGGTAAAACTGTTTGAGTTGCTCTATCATTTGACATATCACTTATAACTGTAAGTTTAATATAATAAATATTATAAAGCGTTATATCCCCAAAATGCATTTATAACGCTCTGTACCATAAGATAATGTAACCATTGACTGACCAAATGTTCGAGTGGTTGTCCTTCTGCACCCACAATGCTGCACTGTAGCGATATCACTAAACCAACAATCGCTCTGCGTTTATTTTAAACAATTTGCTTGCCCCGTGCCCCACTCATTTCTATGGACTGAACTGAGTGCATCCCAAACGAGTATTACGGCGTTTTACCATTTTTATTGATTTTTACACCATACTGCACTACTGGCCATTAAAATTGCTACACCACGAAGATGACGTGCTACAGACGCGAAATTTAACCGACAGCAAGAAGATGCTGTGATATGCAAATGATTAGCTTTTCAGAGCATTCACACAAGCTTGGCGCCGGTGGCGACACATACAACGTGCTGACATGAGGAGAGTTTCCAACCGATTTCTCATACAGAAACAGCAGTTCACCGGCGTTGCCTGGTGAAACGTTGTTGTGATGCCTCGTGTAAGGAAGAGAAATGCTTTCCATCACGTTTCCGACTTTGATAAAGGTTGGATTGTAGGCTATTGCGATTGCGGTTTATCGTATCGCGACATTGCTGCTCCCATTGGTCGATATTCAATGAGTGTTATCAGAATATGGAATCGGTGGGTTCTGGTGGGTAATACGGAACGCCGCGCTGACCCTCAGCGAACTCGTATCACTAGCAGTCGACATAACAAGCATCTTATCCGCATGGCTGTAAGGGATCGTGGAGCAACGTCTCGATCCCTGAGACAACAGATGGGGACGTTTGCAAGACAACAACCATCTGCACGAAAGTTCGACGACGTTTTCAGCAGCATAGACTGTCAGTTCGGAGACCATGGCTGCGGTTGCCCTTGACGCCGCACGACAGACAGGAGCGCCTGCGATGGTGTACTCAACGACGAACCTGGGTGCACGAATGGCAAAACGACATTTTTCCGGATGAATCCAGGTTCTGTTTACAGCATTATGATCGTCGCATCAATGTTTGGCGACATGGCGGTGAACGCACATTGGAAGCGTGTATTCGTCATCGCTATACTGGCGTATCACCCGGCGTGATGGTATGGGGTGTCATCGGTTGCACGTCTCGGTCATCTCTTGTTCGCATTGACGGCACTTTGAACAGTGGACGTTACATTTAAGATGTTTTACGACTCGAGGCTCTACCCTTCATTCGATACCTACGAAACCCTACATTTCAGTAGGATAATGCAGCACCGCATGTTGCATGTCCTGTACACGCCTTTCTGGATACAGAAAATGTTCGACTGCTGCCCTGGCCAGGACATTTTCCAGATCTCTCACCAATTGAAAACGTCTGGTCAATGGTGGCCGAGCAACTGGCTGGTCACAATACGCTAGTCACTACTCTTGATGAACTGTGGTATCGTGTTGAAGCTGCATGGGCAGCTGTGCCTGTACACACCATCCAAATTCTGTTTGACTCACTGCCCAGGCGTATCAAGGCCGTTATTACGGTCAGAGGTCGTTGTTCTGGGTACTGATTTCTCAAGATCTAAGCACCGAATTTGAGTGAAAATGTAATCACATGTCAATTGTAGTATAATATATTTGTCGAATGAATACCCGTTTATCATCTGCATTTCTTCTTGGTGTAGCAATTTTAACGGCCAGTAGTGTACATCTGTGTGTCCTGTGTTTTTCTCTCGTTACACGTTTCAGTATACTGTGGACGGACTTGGCATATGGCAGGTGTCCGGTTAGCGCGCCTATGCGAACTAAAACGCGCACATTTTTTCCTACTCAAACGTTTCGCCCTTCATTGACCTACCGTCAGTATGACACACAAAACATCTACTATATCAGAGAAAACGGAATGAACTCTTACGGGCCGCCGGGAGTGGCCGAGCGGTTCTAGGTGCTACCGTCTGGAACCGTACGACCGCTACGGTCGCAGGTTCGAATCCTGCCTTGAGGCATGGATGTGTGTGATGTCCTTAGGTTAGTTAGGTTTAAGCAGTTCTAAGTTCTAGGGGACTGATGACCTCAGAAGTTAAGTCCCATAGTGCTGAGAGCTATTTGAACCATTTTGAACTCTTACGTGTGGGACCCTTCAATAGCAGGATAGCCTGCTTCCTTTTTCCTCGTTTTTTTGCGTAAGTCATAATATGAGGGTATGGGTATAGTTTTGTCGAGAGTGCGAGGCCCCGGCTGGCCACAGGGACGGCGTCGGCGCGCACTGACGCTGGGACCGCGGGCAGCGCCGAGTCTGGCGGGGCCCCTCCGCCGGCTGTTTGGCGGCCGGCGCCCAGCGCGTGCTGCGCGCGTCTGTCGCCGCCGGCGTCTATTTGTGCCTGCCCGCGCGCGCGCTCGCCGCTCTGCTATTCATAGTGGCCGACAATGGGCGCGCCGCACCTGCCACGGCCATGGTCGCCTCTCCGCTCCCATCGCTCTCCATCCGGCACGCCTGCTGCTCGGCGCCGATTCTGGTCGCTTCACAGGTGGAAAACGATTTGTCGCCATCTGGCCAAAAATATCGGGAGATCATTACGTAATGCCGAATTGACTGTTAGGTGTCACGAGAGGCGGACTCTCCAGTATAAAAGGAGGCGGGGAGAATTGTGTTGGAAGTAGAGACGCAGGAACCACAGAATCGCTCGGTCACGAGGGGTCAGTGACTTCGAACGTGGATTAGTCACGGGACTTCATCGTAGTAACAGATTCGTCAGAGACATTTCCACACATCTAAAGGTGCCCACGTCGACCGTTGGTGATGCGATTTTGGAAAGGATGGGGCCCCTCCACGCGCTCACCAAAGTGGTGGCCAAACCCAAAGTTCTACTGTCACCTCCGTATAACGTGTTAGTCTTTGAATCAGGAGTCACAGGATGCGGACTGTGATGTTATCCATGCGTCTGGGTAAGATTACTCATTAACACGGTCCATCAGGAGATACAAAATGGACGAAAGCGATCGAAGGGTAGCGGTTGCAAGGGCAGAGGAAGAAAGGTGTCAAGGCAAGCGCCAATGGAAAAAACCTCTGCGACAGTCGTACGGGTAGTAAGGGCAGCAGCGGCTTGCTAGCTGCGACAGTGCGTGCGTTATGTTAGTGCAAGGTATCGTGCATCGCTACCTTTCTCTTTGCGGAAGCTCATTGTGGGGTTTGCTGCAGTTGCTGCGTCCCTGTGACAGTTCAAGGTCGTCATACACATTAGTGGGCGATCGTTCATAGATCGGCTCACAGTGTGTGTGGCTGGTTTGCGTGCTGTGTATAGTACGGTTTCCCTGTGGTTGGCTGTCTTTCGGCGGGTCGAGCATCTGGGGTTGCCAGTAGTAGCTGTGTTGCAAGGGCTCGCCAGTATTGTCGCGTTAGCCTCCTATGGACCATAGATGCTTAGTTCCTTGCCAATAGTGTCTTGATGTGAATAAGAAGTGGAAACCCAAAGGGGCAACCACAGCTAAATCGAGACCAGTCAGACCTCACGTGCTGACGGGCAGGAATCGTCTAGCAATAGCAGAGGTTGGATGTGAAAACATGACACGAAATCAATAGAACGAATCAATCTTGAGTTCCAAAATGCTACTGGCAGTCCAGCTAGCACGATGACTACCGCGTAAGGAGTTAAAAAGAATTGGGTACAAGAGTCGAGCAGCTGCTCATAAGCCACACGTTTCTGTACTCAGTGCAAAGCGGCACCCGACGTCGTGTAAATGGCGACGCCACAGGGTATTGTGTGACTGGAGTGATGAATCACGCTACACCTTTCGGTAGTACTATAGAAAAGTTTATCTTTCTCGAATGTCTGAAGAACAATAGGTGTCTTCATGCTAGTGCCACGGGGAAGTGCGGAGAAGGTGGTGTTAACCTTATGGAGTGTTTTTCGTGGTTAGGATGTGGTCCGAAGGCCGGAGTGGCCAAGCGGTTCTAGGCGCTTCAGTCTGGAACCGCGCGACCACTACGGTTGCAGGTTCGAATCCTGCCTCGTGTATGCATGTGTGTGATGTCCTTAGGTTGGTTAGGTTTAAGTAGTTCTAAGTTCTAGGGGACTGATGACCTCAGATGCTAAGTTCTATACTACTCAGAGCCATTTGAGCCAAGGATGTGGTCCCGTTACTTCTATTAAGAAAACAGTAGAGAAACATTTCGTAGACAATGATTGTATCTGCATGAAAATGCACCCTGTCGTAAAGGAACATCTGTGAAGCAGTGGTTTTTGGAAAGAATATTCCCAGAGTGTAGGCCTGAACCAAATGGAATACCCTTAGAGTGAGTTAGAACTCCAATTTCGCTACTTCTCTCTAGTCCTGAGAGTCCGGGATCACTACCTCCTCTGGTTTCGGCTCTTGAGGAAGAATGAACTGCCATTCCCCCACAGACATTCAGAAAACTCACTGAAGGTCCGCCCTGCAAAGCTCAAGACGTCATAAAGGCAAAGGGTGGACACACCCCATACACAGATTGGTGTCCAGATACCTCTGATCAGATCGCGTACTGCGGATGTGATGAAAAGTGTAGCGTCTTCTTTAGGGCTTCTGTAACAAATTTTAGATTGAGTATTCTGTTTAACCCTTCGGCGCAATTGTAAAATGTTGTTATGAAACTTCTAGAATAAAAAACACGTCTTCTGTTAACCCTCTAACTGTAAGGGACATATACATTTGACACGAACTTTGGCGCGTCCTGTGTTCACGGTGTGTACATGCGAGAGGGGCAAATAGCGCCAGGGGCGCAAATGTCTGATTCACGGCATGAATCACAAAAAATTTCCGCTTCTTTTATTTCGTGAACGGCTCAATATATCGGATGGAGTTTTTCGGCATATGACAGTAGGCAGATGAGCTCGCAGTTTTGTTGTGTATTTAACCCAGTTAACTCTTGTATGAAACTGGGTACTGAAATAAGTTCTTTTCTTCCTGTTTTAGTGGAACAAGAAACCTTTCATAACGGCATTCGAATCCTGAAACGAAGACTGCAGTGATATAACGCTTGTCAACGTTGACGTTAAAATGGTTCGTAAAAATATTGGAGAAATCAGCTAAAACTGAAAGACAAGTGAGCCAGAATCGGTTTCTGCGAGGTGAACACTGCCAAGTGGCGTTGTCAGGACAGTAAGACTATAGACAAAGGTCCCGAGTTCGATTCTCGGCCCAGCTCACAGTTTCATCTGCTAGGAAGTTTTACGCTACTAAGACCAAAAGTAATTCATCTTGAACCTGCTTTATATGACACAGAAATTAATTGAGATATGTTGTGGTAACTGAAACTATATGTTGACTACTAGCATACCACTGGGGATTAGGAAAGCTATTTCAAATGAATGCGCGTACCTACGTTTAATTGTGCGGGATTTTTGCAGACAGACAAAGAAGCTAAATGCTTGGTACAACAACAGAACCTGCCACGAGTACTCGACTTTGCGGTGTTCACGAGTTGCGGCTGCAAAGAAGGCATCTTTCAAGTATCGTTGAATCGACATGAAAGCTTACCCGAGATAAAATACGTCGTCTACAGCAAGAAAAACAAGTGGGAGCAACCGCGGTATTGTTTGAAACAATAGTGTGAAGGACTCTTTGCTGATCTGTGTTCTGAACCGTGCCTTGCCTAGGAGCACTGACGAAGTATAACGTTTCCTTTACCTAGCAGATAGTTCGGAAGTTCCATGCGGCTTTTCGCGGATGATGCTTTAGTATAGAGAGAAGTTGCAGCATTAGAAAATTGTAGCGAAATGCAGGCAGATCTGCAACGGATAGGCACTTGGTGTAGGGAGTGGCAACTAACCCTTAACATAGACAAATGTAATGTATTGCGAATACTTAGAAAGAAGGATCCTTTATTGTATGATTATATGATAGCGGAACAAACACTGGTAGCAGTTACTTTTGTAAAATATCTGGGAGAATGCGTGCGGAACGATTTGAAGTGGAATGATCATATAAAATTAATTGTTGGAAAGACGGGTACCAGGTTGAGATTCATTGGGAGAGTCCTTAAAAAATGTAGTCCATCAACAAAGGAGGTGGCTTACAAAACACTCGTTCGACCTATACTTGAGTATTGGTCATCAGTGTGGGATCCGTACCAGATCGGGTTGACGGAGGAGATAGAGAAGATCCAAA
This sequence comes from Schistocerca gregaria, assembly GCF_023897955.1. Taxonomy (NCBI): domain Eukaryota; kingdom Metazoa; phylum Arthropoda; class Insecta; order Orthoptera; family Acrididae; genus Schistocerca; species Schistocerca gregaria. Next base: position 542,802,724 of record NC_064921.1, read on the forward strand.
GAAGAGCGGCACGTTTCGTCACAGGGTTATTTGGTAACCGTGATAGCGTTACGGAGATGTTTAACAAACTCAAGTGGCAGACTCTGCAAGAGAGGCGCTCTGCATCGCGGTGTAGCTTGCTCGCCAGGTTTCGAGAGGGTGCGTTTCTGGATGAGGTATCGAATATACTGCTTCCCCCTACTTATACCTCCCGTGGAGATCACGAATGTAAAATTAGAGAGATTCGAGCGCGCACGGAGGCTTTCAGACAGTCGTTCTTCCCGCGAACCATACGCGACTGGAACAGAAAAGGGAGGTAATGACAGTGGCACGTAATGTGCCCTCCGCCACACACCGTTTGGTGGCTTGCGGAGTATAAATGTAGATGTAGATGTATCATGTTTTATTAATATCAGTGAACAAATGCTGTAAACGGACACTGCAGATGTGGTAACTTTGAGCGGCAGTCACGCAGCGCCGGCCGGGGTGGCCGAACGGTTCTAGGCGCCACAGTCTGGAACCGAGCGACTGCTACGGTCACAGGTTCGAATCCTGCCTCGGGCATGGATGTGTGTGATGTCCTTAGGTTAGTTAGGTTTAAGTGGTTCTAAGTTCTAGGGGACTGATGACCTCAGAAGTTAAGTCCCATAGTGCTCAGAGCCATTTGAACCATATGAGTCACGCAGCGGTGTGCGACAGAGCGCTCTCACTACGGGGAGCGAAGGCGGCAGCGAAAGTCACTCTCCCTCAGCTGCTACTTCCATTACGAATCTCACGAATATAACAATAAATAATACCTGTCTTTTGTAGCGGACTCTTTTTTTTTGTTTTCAAACAAGCACGTTTCTCATATTAGTATTAAGCATTATGATTGGTATTTAAATTTTTTATTCGTTTCGTTTTCCAGATGGCTCTCGTTCAGGCACTAGATAACCACAATAAAAGGTTCCAGTTACCTGCATGCCACAGTTAGGGTTTTCACTGCACATAACCTTGCTTGCTTCATAGGAAACGTGATGCTAAATATTTGAAAGATGATTAGTTGGAACCGAAATAAACATTCAGTTGCAAAATGTGGATAAAACTTATTTTTGTCTCCATTTCATACGCAGTTAATCTGCAGCAAGGTTATGTGCAGCGTAGAGCAAGCATGGTTATGGTCAAAGCAATGCGGAATGGTGATATACAGTTAACTGGAAATTGTGGTCATCTTGTGGCTACAGAAGAGCCAATGGGCACACGGAAAGGATAGGAAACATAAAGGCAGCTGATGATGCCTAATACGAATAGTGAAACATGCGCACTTCGAAACAAAGTAAACCTTCACTTGCAAAGAAGGAGAACATTTCTTGCTATCTATATGATAATGGATAGCTTTAGGTTATATATAGCAGTGCCACAGCGTTATTTTTCGTGGGCTGATGGACCGCTTTGTCGTGTGCGCTGAACCGCTACGTCGTAGCCTCGGAAGTACTTTACGACGAGCATCCGACGTTGTTGGTGACTCGAGAAGAGTGCTGCTACCCTCGACGAACACGGATAGCTATTGCTACAAACGAGAAAGCTGCCGCCCTTCACAGAACGATCCGTGCTAATCGCCGGGATGCCCATAATAAACCTGGCTCCCCAGACACGACAAATTTCCATCAGCTGAAGCCAACCCTGACGGCTGCGCAAAGCTAAGGCTACACCTACACCGGATCCGTATTTCTCCCAATACGATGTAGAAAAATGATGCAACCCGATGAGGTCCAACGCAGTCTGTCATGCCCTACGGCGATACAGTTGTGGGGTTCTCATGAGAGACTGAGCGGATGATCCTTCTTTCTTGCTCACGTACGCTGTGGAGGAACGTTTCCTTAGCAAATGGTTCGAAAAAAGTTATGCGTCCCCCAGTTTAATGAAGATTGCAAGAGAGTTATTTGAAACCTGCCAGTCCTTACGAAATTGCCGAGATACGTTCAAGGACTATCACAGTTTGACAACATTCTTGAAAGCATTAGAAACGACTTAACTGGATTGTCTAACTTCAGGGTACGTATCAATCCACAAGAAAAATTTACTTTCACAATACGGCAAGTGAGTAAAATTAACTCTGAGGTAATGAATAATGGAGCGACGGAGTAACTTTTTCCAACCCTCCTTTGTTTACATTCTTTGAGAACTGTCATGTTACTTTACCGCAGTCACCACTGTCGAAGGAATTGTTGAAGATATGTCATGTTTCAGTCTTGGAGACTTGGAAACTTATCTAATAAAATCGTTCTCCAAACGACGTAACTCAAAAGAAAAAGTTTCAACTACAGTTCAGCGAGAGTTACAAGGTGAATGCAATGTGTAGTCGGTATTAAGGCAACTTAGTGGCGTTTACTAGTGAAATGTATAGAAAATAAAAGTGACAGAGGCGAGGGAATAGCCATTTCTACACGACTGTTCGTGAAATTTTTCCCACACAGACGTTGTGGTCTGATTCACCCCAAAATCGGAGGATCTATAGAATAGCGAAACCATAATAAGTGATTAAAATTGCAGAGAGATTTCGTACATGTAGACCAAGCAGCGCCCTCTTTTATGTGACCGGACAGGTCACTTTTACGTTGTGCTCGTGGACATCAAAGGGAGCAATACTAGTAAGTGAGTGATTTCGAAGAGGACAAGGTGACTGGTCTCCAGAAAAAAAAATTTTGGTCTTACCGCAACATTGTGGCTGGTACGGGGCATAGACGGCACGCTGCTGTGACAATGCTGCGTTCGTGGATCCAGTGGATACAAAAAGGTCATACACATCAAGCACACAATAGGAATACATCGCGGGGAAGAGGAGGAGGAGTAGATTAGTATTTAACGTCCTGTCGGGAATGAGATTACAAGAGACGGAGCACAATGGATTGGGGTAGGATGAGGAAGGAAATCGGCGGTGACCTTTGAAAGGAACCATCCCAGCATTTGCCCGAAGCGATTTAGGGAAATCAAGGAAAACCTAAATCTGGATGGCCGAACGCTGGTTTGAACCGTCGTCCTCCCGAATGTGAGTCCAAGGCGCTGATCATTGCGCTATCTCTCTGGGGGCACCACGGGGTGTCCGTCATTTTGTCCGCATGGCCGTAACCGACAGAACGCTTCATCCATAGGGTTGGCTCGATGCTGGAGCACTGCAACACGTATGGACATGTTTGCACCGACAATTCGACCTTATCTTCTGAGGGCTGGACTGATGACATGCATGCCATTGCTCCGGGTTTCATTGACCAGAAGCGACCAAGCCTCAGAATGCAATGGGCATGTGCACACAGTCACTGGCGAGTTGGGTGGCAAAAATTATTGTTTGAGTTCCACTTCAAACTCTCCTGGAGTGATGGCCACTACTACCACTATAGTGACCGCAGCTGGGCGGACTGCATTGTTGAGCTACATAGCGGACGAATGCCAAGTGTGATGGCTTCTTGAGCCATATTTACAACATACCATATCTCTTCCTACACATTGAGTGCAATCTGATGAGCACCGCTAAATGAAGGGGTTTTTAGAGCCCGAGGTACCGGGCTGACTGTCCAGGAGACACCTGTATATATTTGAAGGCTTTGATGTAAGATACATTGTCAGTGCCTGATATTAATCCAAAGGATTGTGTTTTCTAGTCAGATCCATAGTTTGTATGATCATCGTCTTTGACAGGAGTATATTTTATTAAACCCAATCCTATATAATAATTTTACAGACTGGAAATTCTTGTCAGATTTATTGAACACACATTGTTACAATGTTAAATATAGTATTCCCATCAGTTTAGGACCTGTATAACTACACTGCTCTGTTCATTGTTTCTTCTTTTTGCTGTTCAAAGTCATGCCTCAAAAGCCCTTTTTATAACTGCTTGATGTGTATTTGAATGCTGTGCAGCAGAATTTGTCTTGCTGTTATTGTATGTCTTTCCTCGCCTGACTGGTATGTGTAAGCAGCAGAAGTGCCTGTATATGATTCATCTGTCTGGACGACCACCAGTTCTGTGACACGTATAAACGTCACATACTAATGTTTATAATGTACTCCTTTCATTATGATGAAGCAGCACCCTGTGGAAGAGTTGTACTTGAAAAATGATGGGGCCATAATTATTGTGTGTGTGAGATGTGTTATTTCCTTTGGAAAGAAGGCTGAGTTACCTATTAGAGATGTCAGGTTCAGCAGGTTACAGATTTTGCTAGGCTTTTTGCCTTATTATATTTTCCTACTTTAGATTGTGATGATACTAAACAGTCTAAATTGTTTTCATTCTCCAATTTTAACAGCAAATGTGACAACTAACTTTTAGGACAAAAATATTAGCATTGAAATAAATTTGGACTGAGTGCAAAACACTGACAAAGTTATTAACGTGGAATGTAATTGCATGCATGCACTGTTTGTTTGTAGAACTGGAAAACATGCTATAATTGTTAATTCATTTGTAAATGTGGAGAATATATTGTCACTATGCTGTGATAGATGCTTGGCATCTTTGTCATCCTTATATGATGGCAGCTTGTCAGAAAAAAATACAGTGTGAATGGAACTTTACTGTTTAGTGATATGCAATTCTTTTTTTTAAAAAAAAATCCTAATATTCTCCAAATAAATCGAAATCGACCATTCGCCTCCCCTACCATAGTCCTCACATGCTCGTTCAATTTCATATCACTTTGCAACGTTATGCCCAGATATTTAAACAACTTTACCAAGCAGGGCATTAGTAATACTGCATCCGAACGTTACAGATTTGATCTTCGTACTCATCCACATTAACTTACGTTTTTCACATTTAGAGCTAGTTGCCATTCATCACACCAACTGGAAATCTTGTCTAAGTCGTCTTGTGTCTTCCTACGGTCACTCAACTTCGACACCTTACCGTACACCACGGCGTCGTCAACAAACAACCGAAGATTACTGCCCACCCCGTCCGCCAAGACATTCATGTGGCAGAGAACTACAGCGGTCCTATCACATTTCCCTGGGGCATTCCTAAAGATACCCTTGTCTCTGATGAACATTCGCCGTCGAGGGCAACATACTGGATTCTATTACTTTGAATCCTTCGATCTACTCTCATATCTTTGATCTGACAGCATGCAATGAGGCACCGTGTCAAATGCTTTCCGGAAATATATATATATATATATATATATATATATATATATATATATATATATATATATATATGTATGTATATGGAATCTTCCTGTTGCTCTTCGCCCATGCTTCGCAGTATATCATGTGAGAAAAGGATAAGCTGAGTTTCGCACTAGCGATGCTTTCTAAAACAATTCTGATTTGTCGATGTAAATTTGTCAGCTTCAAGAACCAAAAAAGTTTATTGTAATCGAATTGAGAATATGTACAAGGATAACAAACTTAGCGATATCGATCTGTAATTCTGTGGGTCTGTTCTCTTACCCTTCTTATATACTGAAGTCTCCTGCGTTCTTTTCCAGTCGCTTGGGGCTTTGTGCTGGGCGAGAGATTCACGAAAAATGCAAGCTAGGTAAGGGGCCAATACCGTAGAATACTCTTTGTAAAACTGAACTGGGATTCTATCAGGACCAATCTCTGGCTTGATGCAGCCCGTCATGAATTCCTCCCCTTTTGCCAACTGCCAACCTTCTCATCTAGGTGTAGCACTTGCAACCTACTTCACCAATTATTTGCGGGATGTATCCCAACCTCTGTCATCCGCTACAGTTTTTACCCTTACAGCTCACTTCGTCAACGTATAGATTAAAGAACAGTGGTGAGAGACTACATACCTGTCTTACACCCTTTTTAGTCCGTGCACTTCGTTCTTGGCCTTCTACTCTTATTAGTCCTTCTTGATTCTTCTATATATTGTATATTACCCGACTTTCGCTATAGATTACCCTTATTTTTCTCAGCTTTCGGACATCTAGCGTCATTTTACATTGTCTAACGCTTTTTCCAGGTCGACAGATCCAATCAACGTGTCTTGCTTTTTATTCTGTTTTGCTTCCATTATCAACCACGACGTCACAACTGCCTCTCTGGTCCCTTTACCTTTCCTAATGACAAACTGATCGTCGTCTAACAGCTCCTCAATTTTCTTTTCCAATCTTCTGTACATCACTCTTTTCAGTAACTTGGTTGCATGAGCTGTTAAGCTGACTGAACGACAACTGTACACACTGCTTGTCTGCCTCTATCCGGATGGCCAAATCAAACGCTCGAATTGTCCATAATATTCCTCAAACCATGTAACGCAGCCAGTTATTACGAGATAACATTCGTTGGAGTAAGGCACGCAGCCGTCTATTACACTGTCTGCAGGATGGCAATTTTTTTTTTTTTTTCCGCTCTGATCACAGCACAGCTAACGCAGCCTGTCGTGAGAACTGCATTGTGTAACGTTCAGTCGATACGAATATTCATACCCTCCATGAATCTAAATAATCCATATTAGTTATTATTCGATTTTGCTCAAATTTTGTACACAGACTTATGTTATTAATGGAATGATGCTGTCAAAATTTAAGATGTTCATTTATTATAGTTCCGGAGATAAAGATAATTACATAAAAATCCTGAAACCTACACTTGTTTTTTTAAACCAAGTTAGGAACAATAATAGACTGACTTTCATTATCATTTGAAACAATTAGAAAGCTGTCAGTGCATAAAAATCAATTAATTAGAATTTTCTTTTTAAAACATTAGGCACTTCGCATTACATAAAACTAAATCGGTTAAAACTAAATCGGTCAAAATTATTATTTGATTATATTTTGTTGTGTGAGTGTTTGAGAATGATTGAGAGAGTATATGTGGGACATACGTTAAAATTTAATACATCGTTTTACGTAAAGCATGTACAAACGAACCTTGGGAATGTTATGTTGCTACCACGATTCAGGTAACGAATGTCTGTGTCAGCATGCTTTTGTATAAAAGCAGCCAGAATGGAAGTTAGAGGCAGAATAAGTTTATTAATTTGGAGAATATTTCGAATTTTGCTTATTATGATTAAACATAATACAAGAAATTGAAGTTTTTCTGACATTAATTACTATCAAATTAGTGACTGGATAAGGCAACATTAATCGCGAGAATGATCAGTAAGGAACGTGACTGAAGCGACTGGAGTTACCAACATTTTAATGACAGTTTAGTGTTTCTAAGTTAAATAGATTGAGAGATATGAGTGCGTGAACTTGCTGGTCATAGAAACAACTCCGGTGGCATGTTTCTTGCCGTGTACGGAATATTTTGGCTAGCACTTCTTACTAAAAAGACCACTGAATAGACCGAAAGTTTAACTCGCGAATAGTTGTGGGTCTGTGACTGGTAGAACGCGAAAATTAGTCGGGTCGGATTTGCTAAAATTCTGACTGCTTTTCGAGTGAATATTTGTTAATCAGACAGTTAATTTTCAATTATAGCGTTTCACCATATGAAATACGGACTTGATAGCCATTTCATGTGTTTCATTATAAATAAAAAACACAGTTAATCAAATTTTACACGCATTTCTGCAAGTAGACTGAATATCCCGAACGCCCGATATTTCTAATCATGAACTTTCAGGAAATGATTTTCAACTAGAGTTACACGGCCCCTGTGTGGTAGGTATTAGGTACTGGTTTCTTCAAAGCTGCTTCAAACTGCCTAGCACGTATCTGCTAACACAGATTGAAGGGACATCGGCAAGAATCCTATCGAGGTAGGTGGACTGAACCACATCGTTAACAACAACACAGGCGACCGAGTCCGCCCCGCCGCAACCAGTGATGAACAACTGAGGACCTATGACATGGCGTACTGTCACCCATAACAATACAATTGTCGTTTGGGAAACTAAAGTTCATGTATGACCATTAGTCTCCAAGTATCCGAACATAACGATTTCTAGTCATCGTACTGTTCATTTGGAGCAGAGGATCCGGTCCATCCCATTTAAACAGTCCACACCATCATGGAGCCACCACAACCTTGCACAATGCCTTGATGAGAATTTGGGTCCATGACTTCGTAGGGTCTGCGCTGCACTCGAACCCTACCAGTTACTCTTACCGCCTGAAATCGGGAAACATCTGCTCAGGCTACGGATTCCAGTCGTCTAGGGTAAAAATGGTACGGTCAAGAGCCCAGGAGAGGAGCTGCAGGCGATGTTGTGCAGCTACCAAAGGTCGTCTGCTGCCATAGCCACATTTCGCCGCACTGTCCTACCGGATGCTTTCACCATTCGTCCCACGTTGATTTTTGTGGTTACTTCATGCAGTGTCGCTTGCTTCTTAGAACTGACAACTCCACGGAAACGCTGCTGCTCGTTAAGTGAAGGCCGTCGGTCACTGCGTTGTTCGTGGTGAGAGGTGATGCCTGAAAGTGGTGCTCTTGGCACACTCTTGACACTGTGGATTTCGAAATACTGAATTACCTTACGATTTCTAGCTCCAACCACCATTCCGCGTTCGAAATCTGTTAATTCCCGTCGTGCAGCCATGATCAAGGCGGAAACGGTTTCACATGAATCAGCTAAGTGCAATTGACAGCTCCGCCAATGCTCTGCCCTTTTACACCTTGTGTACGCGATGCTCCATCTGCATATGAGCATGGCGCTATCGTATGACTTTTGTCACCTCAGTGTACTTCAGCATGTCAAGACCTGTCCATATGTGGCGAGGAATGTACAATCCTTCTTCGTTAAAGTAGTGATTCGATAGAACAATCTTGTGAAATCTTGCTGTTGGAAACGTCATCGCCTTCATGGTTCATAACTGAGTTGGGCAGCAGAAAGATGAAATACTGTTTGTGAAAATTGTATTACCAAGAAGGAGACATCTGATTACAATCGAATTTATTCCACACATTAGTGACACGGCAACAGAATGATTAGAATCACAGAACTGTAGATGAAGACTATAGATTTAAGTCTCAGGAAGTCGTTTCTGAAAGTATTTGTATGGAGTGTAGCCATCCATGGAAGTGAAACATGGACGATAAATTGTTTGGACAAGAAGAGAATAGAAGGTTTCCAAATGTGGAGCTACAGAAGAATGCTGAAAATTAGATGGGTAGATCGCATGACTAATGAGGAGGTATTGAATAGAATTGAGGATAAGAGGAGTTCGTGGCACAACTTGACAAGAAGAAGGGGCCGGTTGGTAGAACATATTCTGAGGCCTCAGGGGATCACAAATTTAGCATTGTAGGTCAGCTTGGAGGGTAAAAATCGTAGTGGGAGACAAAGAGATGAGTACACTAAGCAGATTCAGAAGGAAGTAGGTTGCATTAAGTACTGGGAGATGAAGAAACTTGCACAGGATAGAGTAGCATGGAGAGCTGCATCAAACCAGTCTCAGGACTGAAGACCACAACAACAACAGATGAAGACTGACCGTGAGACATCAGATCAGTGTGAAGCTGCCACTTGATGCTGTCAGCTGAAGTGTTGTTGATATTTTCTCCTTGTTTCAGAAAGTACGAGCATCTAGCACCGGCATAGCAGAAGAAAGATAAGGAGAATTAATCGTTTACGGTGTTAGGATTAAGACGAATAAACCTTCGAAAGCCACTTTGATGTGAAGTATATGATAAGAAGCTTTCTGTAGCAACTAGATAGTACTTCAAAGACGTCGCTTGATAATGGACGTTCCTTGTAGCACGTGTCTTCGTTAGTAGGTTAGTGGTCGGCGTAGGTGACTGCCACGCGGAGGGCCCGAATTTTATTCCCAGTACTGCCCGCGATTTTCCTTGGTAGGTTGACTGGAAGCGATTCCACTCAGCCTCGTGAGGCCAGCTGAAGCGCTAGTTGAACTAGGAGTAGCGGCTCCAAGGTCTGCAAAGCCAACAAAGGCTGGTAGAGCTTTATGCTGACCCCACGCCCTCCACACCGGATTCAAATGGCGGCGTTGGTTGAGGATGACACAGCGGTCTGTCCCGATTGCCTCGTCTGGGGCCAGAGAGGCAGAGATTTGCTTTGCTGTAGCACATCGTTGGAGAAACGTGGACGCCTCTACTATTACTGTTGCAGCACTTAGCACCTTCATCAGACTGCTGTGGCCGGACGATTAATGTTCTTTTATTGTTCGGTTTATTTAATCCTCTCTCTACACACTACAGCTGGAATGACGACTACAACTCATTCGTATTGTTTTCATGGCGATGCAATTTTGCAAAGCATTGTTATTGGTACTACACTCCTGGAAATGGAAAAAAGAACACATTCACACCGGTGTGTCAGACCCACCATACTTGCTCCGGACACTGCGAGAGGGCTGTACAAACAATGATCACACGCACGGCACAGCGGACACACCAGGAACCGCGGTGTTGGCCGTCGAATGGCGCTAGCTGCGCAGCATTTGTGCACCGCCGCCGTCAGTGTCAGCCAGTTTGCCGTGGCATACGGAGCTCCATCGCAGTCCTTAACACTGGTAGCATGCCGCGACAGCGTGGACGTGAACCGTATGTGCGGTTGATACGGTTGACGGACTTTGAGCGAGGGCGTATAGTGGGCATGCGGGAGGGCGGGTGGACGTACCGCCGAATTGCTCAACACGTGGGGCGCGAGGTCTCCACAGTACATCGATGTTGTCGCCAGTGGTCGGCGGAAGGTGCACGTGCCCTTCGACCTGGGAACGGACCGAAGCGACGCACGGATGCACGCCATGACCGTAGGATCCTACGCAGTGCCGTAGGGGACCGCACCGCCACTTCCCAGCAAATTAGGGACACTGTTGCTCCTGGGGTATCGGCGAGGACCATTCGCAACCGTCTCCATGAAGCTGGGCTACGGTCCCGCATACCGTTAGGCCGTCTTCCGCTCACGCCCCAACATCGTGCAGCCCGCCTGCAATGGTGTCGCGACAGGCGTGAATGGAGGGACGAATGGAGACGTGTCGTCTTCAGCGATGAGAGTCGCTTCTGCCTTGGTGCCAATGATGGTCGTATGCGTGTTTGGCGCCGTGCAGGTGAGCGCCACAATCAGGACTGCATACGACCGAGGCACACAGGGCCAACACCCGGCATCATGGTGTGGGGAGCGATCTCCTACACTGGCCGTACACCTCTGGTGATCGTCGAGGGGACACTGAATAGTGCACGGTACATCCAAACCGTCATCGAACCCATCGTTCTACCATTACTAGACCGGCAAGGGAACTTGCTGTTCCAACAGGACAATGCACGTCCGCATGTATCCCGTGCCACCCAACGTGCTCTAGAAGGTGTAAGTCAACTACCCTGGCCAGCAAGATCTCCGGATCTGTCCCCCATTGAGCATGTTTGGGACTGGATGAAGCGTCGTCTCACGCGGTCTGCACGTCCAGCACGAACGCTGGTCCAACTGAGGCGCCAGGTGGAAATGGCATGGCAAGCCGTTCCACAGGACTACATCCAGCATCTCTACGATCGTCTCCATGGGAGAATAGCAGCCTGCATTGCTGCGAAAGGTGGATATACACTGTACTAGTGCCGACATTGTGCATGCTCTGTTGCCTGTGTCTATGTGCCTGTGGTTCTGTCAGTGTGATCATGTGATCATGTGATGTATCTGACCCCTGGGACAATGAATTCACGGTGTTCTTATTTCAATTTCCAGGAGTGTATATACACGGGAAAGAGATGTTTTCATTCGAAGTGGCTCGATGCAGTCTTGTGACATATCTGGAACTAATTTTAGAAATAGTAATACCTTCAGGTGCTAATAGGCATTGATATATATCAACGTGGACAGGTGAAAATGGGTGTCCCGACCGGGACTCGAACCCGGGATCTCCTGCATACATGGCAGACGCTCTATCCATCGGACATGTCCGAAAGAACAGACACCATATCCACATAAGTATACAGTTCTGGCAACACCGGCCATGATATTCTTCTTCTGTGCGGATGGACACTTATTTCCCGGACCCTTACGAGACTTGGTAAGAATATCTTCCACGAGTAATGATGAGTATAGGGGTGGGGCACTACGAATGTAGTGTGTGGACATACTACGTGGGAATGTGGGTCTCGCGGGAGGCGTGCGCGAGATATCCTTGCAGTCGAGCTATCCTCTGTGCTCTCGGTGGTTCAGATGGATGGAGCGTCTGCCATGTAAGGAGGAGATTCCGGGTTCGAGTCCCGGTCGGGGCGCACATTCTCACCTTTCCCAGTTGATACACATCAACGCCCGTTAGCAGCTGAAGGTATTAATATAATTCTAAAATTCGTTCTAGACGGCTACAGGTCATCAATGGTGTCTGTTCTTTCAGACATGTCCGAATGAACAGACACCATATACATACAACTATATCTGGAACTGGTTAACTGAGTAATTTGACTCCCTCATTAACGCCACTACAACTCGCTGCTTCCTCATTGGCTCAGTCACAATACTTGAACATCTGAATTGACATGGGTGCTATATGAATGGCATCCCTGCTGCGGGGTAGAGGGACAAATGACTGTAGAAGACGTTTTGTCGATGCTGCAAGATGACTTGACAGCAAACTATATAACAGAATTACTTCTTCCTCAGTTCCATTGCAAGAATAACATAAAGTCCCGATTACATCAGCACATGAGACAGTCAAAATCCGATAAATGCATGAACTTCTTTCTGGTGCAGTTAAATTAGATTTATTTATCTCTCTGTCACTCACATGAGCAAATTAGCATAATTGTAAATGGAACAAAAATCGAGATCTTCCAATTTAGTTTGAGTCAACGTGTCTTTCTTTTTATGGTCTTATTCACTGCAACACTAATACCTACAAAGAATTCATGCTGATTATCGCATCAGAGCTAACATAAATAGAGCATTCTCGTATTATTGATGAAAGAATATTTATAGGCAGTAGATAGGACAGCTCACTTTATTGATTGAGTTCACATGTTCTAGCGTTTCATGTTTAGTGTACTCATGCAAACAAACAGTGACAGCCAGCGGTGTGCGTTACTGATCAATACGCTGTGGTACGGAACTGAACAGCGAGCCCAATGGGTTAGATGCACTTGTTTATTGTATGTCGTGTACTGTGATCAAAGTGCTTCTGCCCACAGAGGTGTCCTTAAGTAATACTTTCTCTGTGGCGCTTAAATGTAGAAAGAGTATTATTTTTACACGGAGCTTGCTTCAAAAAAAATCCTTCGACCCAAAAGAAAAATTTGTGTAGCAGTGACAAGAAGTTCTTTGTTGATAGTATGTAACAGTACTGTAAGCATCGATGTTCACAAATAAAAGTACAGCATATTCGTATGTTGGTTAACTTTCCTAGTTGCAGTCAGTATACCTACGTCACCTACCTAGTGGAGAGGTGTGTATATATCGGTTTCCGACAGGTCACCGAATTTAAGTACTGTCGGGTATGGCCAGTACTTGGATGATTGAGCGTCCAGGTACACCACGTTCCAGCCGGCCGCGGTGGTCTCGCGGTTCTAGGTGCGCAGTCCGGAAACGTGCCCCTCTAACTGGGCTGAAATTTCGCCCTAATGAAAATACCAACAACTGCTGCCTTTATTCGCATGAAAACTAATTATTTGTCCAATATGACAGCCGCCGAATAAAATTTTCCTGATTTTCATTCCATAAATAATTTAGTTAAAGTTCAAACTCTGGAGGTTTGTAGCACTTCCAATGTCATTGAAGAAAGTCAACCACTATATTAAAGTGAACGTTACCGCCGTTGTAAGTATTTGTGATGTGGGGAAATTTTTTAACATCATCATTGTTGCTACACTGTGTAGCACTACTGAATCAGCAGTGTGTCAGTCGCACATAACGAAGTTTGCGCAAAAACCTTTGCCTACGAGGAGTTGCGTTGTTCGGGCTTCACATTTGTGTCTACATACTACCGTCTTTTACGTAGACCTCTAAATTCAGTAGATTATATACACGTGTTCAAACTGGGTTACTGTTGCCTACATTCGGCACTACTCACGGTGTGATAGTTGTGCTTGAATCCAACTTAATTGACTTGTACCATTTAACACAGACGTAACGGATGCCGGCCGCAGTGGTCTCACGGTTAAGGCGCTCAGTCCGGAACTGCGTGACTGTTACGGTCGTAGGTTCGAATCCTGCCTCGGGCATGGATGTGTGTGATGTCCTTAGGTTAGTTAGGTTTAAGTAGTTCTAAGTTCTAGGGGACTGATGACCACAGCAGTTGAGTCCCATAGTGCTCAGAACCATCTGAACCATCTACACCACGTTCCGTTGATAATTATCCCTTTTCCTTTACGGCAGAGAGGACAGGACGAGGTGGTGGTGTAAAATCAGTGATCACCAGTATTTGAGCCAATTCCAAAATTAAATTTCAAACCTCTCCGAAGTATCCCATGAAGTGAGTGCATGCGACACTGTTGATGGTGATCCGCCCGCCGGACGCGGATGTTAAGTTCATGATCCCATTGGTGTTCTTTAAGAGGCTATGTGTCGGCATCGGGTTGCACCCTCTCCCTTTTCACAGTAACTCCAATACGATCAACTCCAATACGACACTGCACTGTACACACGCCTTTACAGCCATTTACACTTAACATACACATATACAGACATAGCTCTCACACTTAGCGAAGGAAAGCTGCCTGCTGGTACGGAGGATAAGGAAAACCTTTGCTATTAGCGAATAAAACTGCCCTTTGTGGTCTCCCAGCCATTCATGCCATATGATTTTACTTTACTTAGTATCCCTACATTAACTTCGGATTGTAGACAGCAGTTCTGACCGCGGCTTTATGGCATTATGCTACCTAAAACCCTGAATAAATTTGCGAAAACACGTTTTCCGAATATACAGAAAATAGCACTCTGCACTGGACACGTCGATACTCGGCTCCTGATTCCTTTCTCTTGGGTCGCGTGACGGCGTCTGTGGAGGGCTAAGAGCGGGTAGTAACAGACTGCAGCCCTGTGTCGACCCACTTGGTAGCACCGTGTGACTCAATTGCCCGTGAACGACAGCTTACTCGACTTCCGTGATATGGAGATTGTGACGGTGGCGCTGTTGAAAATAGTGCTTACGACGAGTACTATTGCTTAGTCGCGAACGGCATGCTTTTTTTATTTAGGATACGGCCATATTTAAAACAAAACAATATTTGCGATAAAACAGTGAATCATCGGGAAACAAAAACATATAATCCTACACAAGGAATTTAGAACACTGCGAATAAGTTTTCACACAGAGTAATAAAACGATGAGTGGAGTACACATCTATAGTTGACTGCAAGCCGCGCGGGATTATCCGAGCGGTCTTAGGCGCTGCAGTCATGGACTGTGCGGTTGGTCCCGGCGGAGGTTCGAGTCCTCCCTCGGCCTTATTTCTAATAAGCTTCGAGGCTTTGGGGTATTATATTCTGTGCAACACTAACCACACTATGGCTTTATAGGATTATTAAAGTGAGAACGTTACTGTTGGGGCTGCTGTTTTTACTGCCGTGCAGTACGAAGCAAAGGCCTGAAATTGGGAAATCAGTTATGCTACATCTTAACAAAAAATGCAGTAGCAAACTAATGAATGTTGCTGAGTTGTACGCACGAAGATATCAAAATGTTATTCAAATCAAAAGGGGATCCGGAATGATATCCACCAGTAACGGAAACGCCTGTTATGAACTGCGCTAAAGATTGAAAGATTGAGGCAGCCATTGTTTAAAACCCACATGAGTAATTGCGGATTCCTCGTGCGTGAATCAGTCGGCATTATTAGCATTTTATGCATAAATGGATCCAATCTATCACGTATCATCTATCTCAGTGGATGCCGGTACGGTAGCTCAACGTGTTCAGTCAGAGGGATTGCTGCCCTCTGTAACAAAAAAACTGAGTCAAGTACCCAACGATCAACATTAACAGATATCATATGAAGTCCGCTCAGACCAAATTCCGAGAACAATAACGAACAAAATTTTAAGAAGAGTGGTCAATGTGCCTGACTGCAATGCAGTGGGCCCAGGTTCGATTCCTGGCCGGATCGGAGATTTTCTCCACTCGGGGACTGGGTGTTATGTTACCCGCACCATCATGTCATCACCATCGACGTGCAAGTGGGCCACTGTAGCGTCGACTGAAAAGACTTGCAACACGACGGCCGAATTTCCCCAGGTCCATCAATGCCATACGATCATTTCATTTGTTTTCATCATTTCTTCAGCACTAGACCAACAAGACTGAGGATGAAGTTAACAATTCATTTTCTTCCTGTTCTGATCAGATACCGAAATAACAGGTTTTTTTTTTTTCAAAGAACTTTTATATGTTATGTTGAACTGTTGAGAATCCTCACTTATTGAGGGTGGTCAAACATCAGAGACAGCGAGATGTGAAGATTTGGTGTGGAATTACACTCCTGGAAATTGAAATAAGAACATCGTGAATTCATTGTCCCAGGAAGGGGAAACTTTATTGACACATTCCTGGGGTCAGATACATCACATGATCACACTGACAGAACCACAGGCACATAGACACAGGCAACAGAACATGCACAATGTCGGCACTAGTACAGTGTATATCCACCTTTCGCAGCAATGCAGGCTGCTATTCTCCCATGGAGACGATCGTACAGATGCTGGATGTAGTCCTGTGGAACGGCTTGCCATGCCATTTCCACCTGGCGCCTCAGTTGGACCAGCGTTCGTGCTGGACGTGCAGACCGCGTGAGACGACGCTTCATCCAGTCCCAAACATGCTCAATGGGGGACAGATCCGGAGATCTTGCTGGCCAGGGTAGTTGACTTACACCTTCTAGAGCACGTTGGGTGGCACGGGATACATGCGGACGTGCATTGTCCTGTTGGAACAGCAAGTTCCCTTGCCGGTCTAGTAATGGTAGAACGATGGGTTCGATGACGGTTTGGATGTACCGTGCACTATTCAGTGTCCCCTCGACGATCACCAGAGGTGTACGGCCAGTGTAGGAGATCGCTCCCCACACCATGATGCCGGGTGTTGGCCCTGTGTGCCTCGGTCGTATGCAGTCCTGTTTGTGGCGCTCACCTGCACGGCGCCAAACACGCATACGACCATCATTGGCACCAAGGCAGAAGCGACTCTCATCGCTGAAGACGACACGTCTCCATTCGTCCCTCCATTCAAGCCTGTCACGACACCACTGGAGGCGGGCTGCACGATGTTGGGGCGTGAGCGGAAGACGGCCTAACGGTGTGCGGGACCATAGCCCAGCTTCATGGAGACGGTTGCGAATGGTCCTCGCCGATACCCTAGGAGCAACAGTGTCCCTAATTTTGCTGGGAAGAGGCGGTGCGGTCCCCTACGGCACTGCGTAGGATCCTACGGTCTTGGCGTGCATCCGTGCGTCGCTGCGGTCCGGTCCCAGGTCGACGGGCACGTGCACCTTCCGCCGACCACTGGCGACAACATCGATGTACTGTGGAGACCTCACGCCCCACGTGTTGAGGAATTCGGCGGTACGTGCACCCGGCCTCCCGTATGCCCACTGTACGCCCTCGCTCAAAGTCCGTCAACTGCTACTTTAAATGCACAGAAGAAGGTTGTATCAGCCACTCGGATGGTTACGACGAGCCAATAGCTCCGCCGGTTGGTATGAAGGTCTCAAGTGGCGTGTATGTTAGCCCGATTTCACGCCATGAAGCAGTTCTCTCTAGGCTATAGTCAATAAAAGAATTTGAATCTGATTTTTAATAACTGAAGTTGATAAAAAGCGAAAAAGTGCCGCTGTGGTTGTAAAGAAATGGATGTCAAATCTTCAGTTACTACTCAACGTTGTACAAATAATGAAATGTTTGTTGCGGTTAACAGTGTAAAATTTGCAAAGCATGGTGGTATAAAGCTAACACGGATAATTTTTGTTATTACTTTTTACTGTCTTTTGCCTGTTTTAAGTACTGTCAATTTATTTATATTCAAAATAAGTTTTTCTAAATGAAAATGTTAAATATTTCACACCAAAAAGAGTGAGGAGATTGATACGCCGTTACATATAAAAAATGGCTCTGAGCACTATGGGACTTAACATCTGTGGTCATCAGTCCCCTTGAACTTATAACTACTTAAGCCTAACTAACCTAAGGACATCACACACATCCATGCCCGAGGCAGGATTCGAACCTACGACCGTAACAGTCACGCAGTTCCGGACTGAGCGCCTTAACCGTGAGACCACCGCGGCCGGCATCCGTTACGTCTGTGTTAAATGGTACAAGTCGATTAAGTTGGATTCAAGCACAACTATCACACCGTGAGTAGTGCCGAATGTAGGCAACAGTAACCCAGTTTGAACACGTGTATATAATCTACTGAATTTAGAGGTCTACGTAAAAGACGGTAGTATGTAGACACAAATGTGAAGCCCGAACAACGCAACTCCTCGTAGGCAAAGGTTTTTGCGCAAACTTCGTTATGTGCGACTGACACACTGCTGATTCAGTAGTGCTACACAGTGTAGCAACAATGATGATGTTAAAAAATTTCCCCACATCACAAATACTTACAACGGCGGTAACGTTCACTTTAATATAGTGGTTGACTTTCTTCAATGACATTGGAAGTGCTACAAACCTCCAGAGTTTGAACTTTAACTAAATTATTTATGGAATGAAAATCAGGAAAATTTTATTCGGCGGCTGTCATATTGGACAAATAATTAGTTTTCATGCGAATAAAGGCAGCAGTTGTTGGTATTTTCATTAGGGCGAAATTTCAGCCCAGTTAGAGGGGCACTTAATACAAAAGTTTACATTTGAAATAAATCTGTACTAACGAGAACAATATTACACGCTGAGATTAATTGCGGCTCTCAACTAAACATTTGAAATTATATTTCAAACAAATATTTTGTGGAGATTTTATTGTATATTTTCAGCCGTGTCAGCTTTCGGTGTTAATTATACACTGCCGGGAAAAAAATTGGTACACCTTTTTAGCGGTTTCCACTTCACTCAAGATTTATTCATTCAACAGTGCATATGGAGTACATGAAATAATTACATTTACAGAGTAATAGCACAAGGGATACTGAGGTACCAGATATCAACTCATAGTGAAACACCTATATTAGTAAGTGGTGACGCCTGGAGTACATGAAATAATTACACTTGCAGATTAATAGCACAAGGGATACTGAGGTACCAGATATCAACTCATGGTGAAACACCCTATATTAGTACGCGGTGACGCCTCCACAGGCGGCAACGCAGGCATCCAGTACAGATGGCAAATACTGTCCTGGAACATACTATGGCACGCCTCCCGACCTGTTCCTGAAGTTACGCGAAAATTGTTGGCTGACGAGTCGCACCAGTCACTACTCGTCCTGTCGTATCTCATACGTGATAGATTGGAGACAAGTCCGGAGGTCGTGTTGGCCAGGGAAGTAGCTAAACGTCTTGCACAGCACGTTGAATTTCGCGGGCAGTGTGTGGGCGAGCATCATCCTTTTGGAACAGCACCTCACCTTCCTGTTGGAAGAACGGCAAAAGAACGGGTATAACAACAATCTGCACAAATCGAGCGCTGGTTAGCGTCCCCTCCAGAAACACTAAAGGAGAACGAAACTTGTAGGTTATCGAACCCCAGACCATACGGCTTGCTGTAGTGCTAGTGTGTCTTGGACGAAGGCACTCTACGAGACAGCGTTCACCACGTATACATCGTAAGTGCAAAAGACCATCAGTGGCGTGCAGGCACAATCTTCTTTCGTCCTTGAAGACCACGATCCGCCATTCCATCCTCCAAGTGATCCTCTGACAGCATCAGTCGGGCCGTGCACGTCGGTATAGTGCCATGAGTGGAAGGTGGGCAAAAGGTGTGTGTTCTCGTAAAATGGTTCAAATAGCTCTAAGCACTATGGGACTTAACATCTGAGGTAATCAGTCCCCTGGACTTAGAACTACTTAAACTTAACCAACCTAAGGACAGCATTCACATCCACGCCTGAGGCAGGATTCGAACCCGCGACCGTAGCAGGACCTCGGTTCCGGGCTGAAGAGCCTAGAGGCGCTCGGCCACTCCGGCCGGCGTGTGCTCGTAGTCCCTTTGCTTTTAACCGGTTCACAACAGTTCACACGTCTGGGCCTACAACCTATTTCCTCAGTGCTGTGGTAGCTGTACTATCTGCCATTGTTGCCCTCACAACCATGATCGTCGTTCGTGCTGACTTCCAGGAACTCGTCTGCGGGTGTTAGAATGTTTACTTGACCACTGACAATACCATTATTGCACACGGGCGCATCACGTTCAACGTGTGTGGCAATTCTCCGAAAGCACCATACCACCACTCGGAGGGCCATAATTTTATCCCTTTCGAACTCACTCGTTTGGCTGTACGAAGCACGAAAGCACTGCCTGGCGTGGTTGACTGCTTGCTTTATACGTCTGCAGCTGATTGTTGCATTCCTTATTACAGGGTAGACACAAATGGAATTTTGGTAGCTATATTATTACGCTCTCTGTTGGCGGACGACGCTGAATTCGATATCAGTACATCTAATAACCCCCCCGTATGGTACATCTACATCTACATCTACATCTACATGACTACTCTGCAATTCACATTTAAGTGCTTGGCAGAGGGTTCATCGAACCACAATCATACTATCTCTCTACTATTCCACTCCCGAACAGCGAGCGGGAAAAACGAACACCTAAACCTTTCTGTTCGAGCTCTGATTTCTCTTATTTTATTTTGATGATCATTCCTACCTATGTAGGTTGGGCTCAACAAAATATTTTCGCATTCGGAAGAGAAAGTTGGTGACTGAAATTTCGTAAAAAGCTCTCGCCGCAACGAAAAACGTCTATGCTGTAATGACTTCCATCCCAACTCGTGTATCATATCTGCCACACTCTCTCCCCTATAACGCGATAATACAAAACGAGCTGCCCTTCTTTGCACCCTCTCGATGTCCTCCGTCAATCCCACCTGGTAAGGATCCCACACCGCGCAGCAATATTCTAACAGAGGACCAACGAGTGTAGTGTAAGCTGTCTCTTTAGTGGACTTGTTGCATCTTCTAAGTGTCCTGCCAATGAAACGCAACCTTTGGCTCGCCTTCCCGACAATATTATCTATGTGGTCCTTCCAACTGAAGTTGTTTGTAATTTTAACACCCAAGTACTTAGTTGAATTGACAGCCTTGAGAATTGTACTATTTATCGAGTAATCGAATTCCAACGGATTTCTTTTGGAACTCATGTGGATCATCTCACACTTTTCGTTATTTAGCGTCAACTGCCACCTGACACACCATACAGCAATCTTTTCTAAATCGCTTTGCAGCTGATACTGGTCTTCGGATGACCTTACTAGACGGTAAATTACAGCATCATCTGCGAACAGTCTAAGAGAACTGCTCAGATTGTCACCCAGGTCATTTATATAGATCAGGAACAGTAGAGGTCCCAGGACGCTTCCCTGGGGAACACCTGATATCACTTCAGTTTTACATGCCATCATCAGGTCAAAATGGACGTCGTCTTTCCGGGTGTACTAATTTTCCCTTGTATATACACCCTGAATTTCCGAAACCCTCTAAAACTTAAAAACCTGTCAAGCGATTGCCCAAAACACATCACCTCTTAAACACAGTGGACAAAACAAAGACCGCAAAACAATATTGCTACGTATATTTTAATCCGTGGAAAGCTGCTTTTGAGGATGAAATCTCTAATACACGTCTGTGGTTAGAAACATGATGTCGATTAGGAACTGTTCCACGTAACAGCAAGGTCTGAACTTGATATTGTTGTTAAATACTGATAATTCATTTATATCACGACATTTAATATTGTTTCAGAGCCGTGTTTTCATGTAAAAATATTCGTCTATCGATTAAGCCACAAATACGACTCTTATTTGTGCGACAGTGCTTACGTGACATTTCACTCAACTCGAGGACTTTTTGCAGAAGCAAATACGAATCGACTGTGAGCTGGAATATAAAGCTGTCGCTGCGTTACATGGCCGCATAAATCAGAGTACTGACGGTTGGCTCTATCCGAGGAGAATCTAACGGGAACAAACAGTCATTTTCGATTCGTGTGAACTTTCCTCTAAAAAGGCCGTTAAGTGCTAGAACGAAAAGAGGTAGCGTGGCTCTGACACGGTGGTGGCTTTAATGTACTGCAATAAATATTATCCTTCGCTATTAGTGAGGCACAGTTTGTTTGATAGAGTACAAGTTTTTTTCTGCGTATTGTGTTTTAGATGGAAATTTTACGAGTTTTTAATTTATCATCAATGTCTTAAAATCGCTTCCGCTGACGGATCAAAGCTACGACAGCCAGTTGGCTGACTGAGTACGTTCCACGACAATAGTATATACACTCCTGGAAATTGAAATAAGAACACCGTGAATTCATTGTCCCAGGAAGGGGAAACTTTATTGAAACATTCCTGGGGTCAGATACATCACATGATCACACTGACAGAACCACAGGCACATAGACACAGGCAACAGAGCATGCACAATGTCGGCACTAGTACAGTGTATATCCACCTTTCGCAGCAATGCAGGCTGCTATTCTCCCATGGAGACGATCGTAGAGATGCTGGATGTAGTCCTGTGGAACGGCTTGCCATGCCATTTCCACCTGGCGCCTCAGTTGGACCAGCGTTCGTGTTGGGCGTGCAACCGCGTGAGACGACGCTTCATCCAGTCCCAAACATGCTCAATGGGGGACAGATCCGGAGATCTTGCTGGCCAGGGTAGTTGACTTACACCTTCTAGAGCACGTTGGGTGGCACGGGATACATGCGGACGTGCATTGTCCTGTTGGAACAGCAAGTTCCCTTGCCGGTCTAGGAATGGTAGAACGATGGGTTCGATGACGGTTTGGATGTACCGTGCACTATTCAGTGTCCCCTCGACGATCACCAGAGGTGTACGGCCAGTGTAGGAGATCGCTCCCCACACCATGATGCCGGGTGTTGGCCCTGTGTGCCTCGGTCGTATGCAGTCCTGATTGTGGTTCTCACCTGCACGGCGCCAGACACGCACACGACCATCATTGGCACCAAGGCAGAAGCGACTCTCATCGCTGAAGACGACACGTCTCCATTCGTCCCTCCATTCACGCCTGTCGCGACACCACTGGAGGCGGGCTGCACGATGTTGGGGCGTGAGCGGAAGACGGCCTAACTGTGTGCGGGACCGTAGCCCAGCTTCATGGAGACGGTTGCGAATGGTCCTCGCCGATACCCCAGGAGCAACAGTGTCCCTAATTTGCTGGGAAGTGGCGGTGCGGTCCCCTACGGCACTGCGTAGGATCCTACGGTCATGGCGTGCATCCGTGCGTCGCTGCGGTCCGGTCCCAGGCACGTGCACCTTCCGCCGACCACTGGCGACAACATCGATGTACTGTGGAGACCTCACGCCCCACGTGTTGAGCAATTCGGCGGTACGTCCACCCGGCCTCCCGCGTGCCCACTATACGCCCTCGCTCAAAGTCCGTCAACTGCACATACGGTTCACGTCCACACTGTCGCGGCATGCTACCAGTGTTAAAGACCGCGATGGAGCTCCGTATGCCACGGCAAACTGGCTGACACTGACGGCGGCGGTGCACAAATGCTGCGCAGCTAGCGCCATTCGACGGCCAACACCGCGGTTCCTGGTGTGTCCGCTGTGCCGTGCGTGTGATCATTGCTTGTACAGCCCTCTCGCAGTGTCCGGAGCAAGTATGGTGTGTCTGATACACCGGTGTCAATGTGTTCTTTTTTCCGTTTCCAGGAGTGTATATGTGTAAAATACGCATTCCAAAGGAACCCCGCGGCAATGACTACGTGCACGCCGTAGACTACGAGTCTTGACGGCACGGGAGACAACAGCTTTCCCATCTCCTGTGATCCACACACGTGGCCAGTGTACAAACTGATGTAAAAGAGATGCTATAGCGATGTAATAAGTAATCCACAATAACGTGCGAACTGGTATGGCAAGCAAAGATTCTAATGACGAACCCTTTGTGGTGCAGTGCATCATTTTAGTGTACGGTAGTACCGCACACCACAGTTGTTGGGCGTTTTGTCAGAGAGTGAACTAAGCCAAACAGAACCAAATAGAAAGCCATTGTGGTCATCGCGCTGATGGAAAGATCTGTTCGAGTAAAGGACTCGTCCAATAAATAACTACGTGCACACATACAGCCGATCATGCAAAAGAAATCTAATTTTCAGTAAGAATGGTGTTTGTGTCGCCTATCAGCAGAAATGAAACTTGCTGTCTTTAAGTCTTTACATAACTAATGAAGTTCGGTGTGCAGTAGTAATTGTTGACGCATGCTCTCTACATCTTCGTATACGTTCAAAAAATGGTTCAAATGGCTCTGAGCACTATGGGACTTAACTTCTAAGGTCATCAGTCCCCTAGAACTTAGAACTTCGTAAACGTAACTAACTTAAGGACATCTCATACATCCATGCCCGAGGCAGGATTCGAACCTGCGACCGTACCGATTCCAGACTGTAGCGCCTAGAACCGCTCGGCCACCCCGGCCGGCGTATATGTTCAAATAATATTGGATAGAAAGCTGAATCAAATTTACCGTTTTGATTATTTAGTTTTTTTTAGTTTTTCCTTTGTTCTGAGAGCCTTCCTTCGCACAACACAATGTTCGCAAGACAATGTAGATTCTAACCAACGTTTTCTTTGACGATGTTGCACACTGTGAATTGGTAATACACGTAAATGTTTCAAAAGAGTGACGAGTGCACACAACAAATGTTCGCTGCGTAACATATTAGACGTTGCACTGACTGCTGACATGCATTGGATACTTTGGGTAGACGAAATGCAACTCATCAGCCGCCATCAAAAAGTCGCCCTGAACTCTGTGAATGTCTTTTGCAGAAAGGGGCTCGGTTACCACCTGGAGAGTGCACCGTACTGTTAGAGAACTTGTGTGCAACCAAGGGTTAGCTTCAGCCCCCGTAATTGTTTGCCGGGTACTCTCACTTTTTTGTGTAATGTTTATCTTCCTCAACAGAACCGTTAAAATTACGTGATTTGGACACTGTTGTATGTCTGGTCCCTAATGACAAGGCCTATACGTTCTACACCCATTGCCACATCCCGTCACAGATATGTACGACAATTTTTTAGCTATGCTTAACGTTTGGCTACAGATGCATATGAGTTATGAAGCTATACTTCTTCTTTGACCATTTCATAACAATAAATTTCGTTGCACTGCTACAGGAGGTGAGGAGAAATGTGAGGCTTGATCATTAGTGTCCTGCTGTCTGTATTCAAATTTAAGAATAACACTTTTATCCATGGTAGACAGATGTGACCGACTTCGTTTGGTTTAATTCTTCATCTATCTATAATCCATTAATCTGACACCTCATTTACAAAGCACTTCCATGGCCGAACAGAACAACAGAATTGTGAGAGTTTAATCTGATGTTCGATGCAGAAATATCCAACTTTGAAAATAGTTATAACTACCAGTCCTGGAACGTATCAGGTGGGTTCAATAAGTGGTGAACATGGAATGTCCTTCCTGTTATATTTCTCTGATTCTAATAGTTTTTTTATGGCAACTGGATAGCTTAACAGACCGTTACCAAAGAGAACACACTTCGTACGAAACGTGGTTCCGTTTACTTTACGAATATTAAATTCTAGAGTTTAAAGAGAAAAACCTTGCTTCGAAAAGACTGCAGTTCATACCATTTACTTAGTTAATTGACTTATAATAGTAACAATAGTAACAATAGCTAGATCCAGACACGCTCAAATTAGAAGTCAAATTTAGGTGCAATTTCACGTTGATTTTTGCCATTTCTTTATTGATTTTTCAAATTAAGCTATCACGTTATAACAGGTCAAGGAAGTTATAATAATAAGTGAGATAATAATACAGGCCGCCATCGGTTAGTACTGACTAGGGATGATGCTATTGATTTGTTCACTGATACTGTGTGTAATTGCGCCCAGCTTCCGTGAATAAACCGATAGTAATCACTGTTGCCCTTCCATTTTACGAAAAATTTAAGGAGTCATGTTTTATCAACATCTGAAAAATGTTTTTATGTTTTTGGTCCGATCCAACTGCAGACGACGTACCCCGCAAAATCTGAAAGCCGATGTCGGTGTCCCTCATAGCGAGGGAGAAGCCGACGAATTAAAACCGATGCCGGTGTTTTAGTTCTGATTGACTAGTACTTTTCGGTATTTGTTTGGATTCGGATATAACAATTGTTTTTTTATTTTGTGCTGTTAACCGAAAAAAGATATTTTTATTACCCACAGCAGTAGCGCCAAATTTCTTTTTGTTTTTAAATAAACCACTTTTAGAGAAGGAGTAACATTTATTTGTAAAATTTGCTTTGATTTGAAATATTGCGTTGTTATACAAAACGAGAAAAGCAATCAATGCTATTTTAATAGCAATGCCTACAGAAATTAGCAACAAACAAATGGCTTAAGAACTGCCACAGCATTGCTGTGACAGAAATGTCCCTGTTGCCTTGTGTGGTGGCTTAGGGTATGCGTGTAGGCGCAGTGTACAATAATTGTCCTCGCTTGGTCTATACAGTTGTTTTAACCTGTCGTCGTTGGACTTCAGTGGTACTGCAGAATGACACCAACGACAATGTGGAAATATCTTTGCGAAGTGGCGTAGCAATGAAGTAGAGCGCTTCATTTGCTTGAAAAGATTAAATATTTGCCTGAGATTTCTATGAAGTAATAAACGGGGAAGAAAAATGTGGTAACATTAATAAATCAACAACTTAACAATAATTGATTCATTGTATGCAATAAAGACAGGAAGTAGGTGATTTGCTGCCTGTATCTACATAATATGCCTTTATCTACTTGTTGCCCTTGAAAACTGATAAATTAACACGAAAAATGGAGTTCTTGAAACTCAGTTTTCACCCTTTAGCACTGGTTTTTCGTAATGCCTAACTAGTGACATGATCCCCGATTTCTGAGCAATGTTTCAATATATTACAATCAAGAGGAGAATACTGGTGATATTTTGTAGTATTCAACTACCTATCACTTTTCGAGGAAAGCAGCGAACTGCGGACGGACGAAGCGTCCTTTTATTTGACCGTTTCATTTAATATTCTGATTCTATGTATCTTGGAACTGGGAAAGCCAAAATATTTCACCCACCACTCGATTTAAACATTTATTTCACGAAACAAGAGGAATAAAAAACCGAAAATTGGTTGTTTCAGAAACCAGTTATTTTGAGCGATTTTAACTGTCAAGTTCATCAGAGCGTGGAAAGGAATTGATATAACCGAAAACCGGGTGTTTCAGCGCTAAGCGCCATCCCGGTTTCCTACCTCACATAATGGCGCGTGAGCGGTAGCGCTTGGACATTGTTGGACGAAACAATGTCTGCTGCCGGAAAAGCCGCTCCCGGCCCCGAATGTTCCAGAGGACAAGTATTGCGTAAGGGCACGACTAAGATAGTAGTACCTCTTACAAGCGAAACCTCATGTGACTGCCGCCTCGAGCAAGCGGCCTCCAGCAATATTCTCTGCTGCTTACTTGGATCTCCTAGCGAGGCTCGCTTGCTGACAGCTGCCATCTTGCCACTGCTGCAGCGTAAACTGCTCCTCGGCTTACATGGTGAGTGGGCGCGCCGCCTGTGCAACCTCCCTTTATTGCGGTGCACCTTTTAAAGAGAGTGCCTGTCACTCGTCCTTACAACTTCGTCTCAGCTAGTTTTCTGCTCTCTTCTCCTGTGCTGGCGTTGCCAAATTTGTCAGGGTCTATCCACAAAACAGATCGGCGATGTCGTGCTAACGCAGAGGATGTTTTCGTGGAGGTGTGACCTACTGTCATGAACCTGGGTCAAAAAGTTGCAGTGGTAAGCTGGAACCTTCGCTGATGACCAACAAGAAGGTAAAAGGGTACATTTATGATAAGTGGCGACATGGAGAAGCTTTACTGGACCTGTTGCAAGGATCAAGAATATACTGATCATAGAATGTGAACTGAGGCGTAAACCAAAGAAAGACGGAAGTATTTATGACCACGTGATTACGTAAAGCACACACAATATGCGATTGGACTGAACGAATTTGCGAATTTGTCAGGGGAGTTTGGAGAATAGGGAATAGGGAACGGAGATGTAGAAGTGCGGGGGGGATTGCCAATCTCTTGACCACAGAATAGAACCCTACCAAATGCGCCCAATTATTTGGTATACACATTCGAATCTATGTCTTTCTTTCTCTATAATATCAGTCATCTACGGTTAGTTAGAGTTTTTCACATATTCCTCTCCTCCACGATTCTGTGAAGAACCTTCCTATTTCTTATTACTCCACGTGTTTATCTACAGACGTCTGTTAACACGATGCGTCAAACGATTCTGTTCTTTTCCGATTTCTCTCCACTCCATGATTCAATGCTTTATTCAAGAGACACAGTCTCAATTTTTTTGTCTCGAATTAAAGCATGAGTCCTACCCCAGTACATTTCCAAAGATGTTTTTCAGGCAATATTCAATGCTCGATATGCTCGTGACTATCAACTGCATTAACTGGATTTTATTAGCACTACCGGTTTCGGGCGTAAGCCATCATCTCGTGCGAAAAACACTTAAAACATTTCATTTATCGTGAATTTTAAAACACGAAGCATTGAATATTTTGGTCCACATGAAACACGTAATAAAAACTCGTTCGTAGTATTTAGAAGTGCAGGAATCGTCAAATTCATGTGAGATGACAACCACAAATTTGTTGCTACATCACATTTGGATAGGACGATTGCTGCCAATGCTGTAGAGTACTCTTCGAAACACCGTAGTGGGAATCTGTCAGTAACAGTCTCTCACTGGTTTGATCCAGCCCGCCATGAATTCCTCTCCTGTGCCAACCTTCTCATCTCAGAGCAGCACTTGCAACGTACGTCCTCCGTTATTTGCCAGATGTATTCTGGTCTCTGTCTTCCTGTACAGTTTTTACCCTCTACAGATCCTTTTTTTTTTTTTTTCATCATCAGTCTACTGACTGGTTTGATGCGGCCCGCCACGAATTCCTTTCCTGTGCTAACCTCTTCATCTCAGAGTAGCACTTGCAACCTAGGTCCTCAATTATTTGCTTGACGTATTCCAATCTCTGTCTTCCTCTACAGTTCTTGCCCTCTACAGCTCCCTCTAGTACCATGGAAGTCATTCCCTCATGTCTTAGCAGATGTCCTATCATCCTGTCCCTTCTCCTTATCAGTGTTTTCCACATATTCCTTTCCTCTCCGATTCTGCATGGAACCTCCTCATTCCTTACCTTATCAGTCCACCTAATTTTCAACATTCGTCTATAGCACCACATCTCAAATGCTTCGATTCTCTTCTATTCCGGTTTTCCTACAGTCCATGTTTCACTACCATACAATGCTGTACTCCAGACGTACATCTTAAAATTAAGGCCGGTATTTGATATTAGTAGACTTCTGTTGGCCAGAAATGCCTTTTTTGCCATAGCGAGTCTGCTTTTGATGTCCTCCTTGCTCCGTCCGTCATTGGTTATTTTACTGCCTAGGTGGCAGAATTCCTTAACTTCATTGACTTCGTGACCATCAATCCTGATGTTAAGTTTCTCGCTGTTCTCATTTCTACTACTTCTCATTACCTTCGTCTTTCTCCGATTTACTCTCAAACCATACTGTGTACTCATTAGACTGTTCATTCCGTTCAGCAGATCATTTAATTCTTCTTCACTTTCACTCAGTATAGCAATGTCATCAGCGAATCGTATCATTGATATCCTTCCACCTTGTATTTTAATTCCACTCCTGAACCTTTCTTTTATTTCCATCATTGCTTCCTCGATGTACAGATTGAAGAGTAGGGGCGAAAGGCTACAGCCTCGTCTTACTCCCTTCTTAATACGAGCACTTCGTTCTTGATCGTCCACTCTTATTATTCCCTCTTGGTTGTTGTACATATTGTATATGACCCGTCTCTCCCTATAGCTTATCCCAACTTTTTTCAGAATCTTGAACAGCTTGCACCTTTTTATATTTTCGAAGGCTTTTTCCAGGTCGACAAATCCTATGAACGTGTCTTGATTTTTCTTTAACCTTGCTTCCATTATTAGCCGTAACGTCAGAATTGCCTCTCTCGTGCCTTTACTTTTCCTAAAGCCAAACTGATCGTCACCTAGCGCATTCTCAATTTTCTTTTCCATTCTTCTGTATATTATTCTTGTAAGCAGCTTCGATGCATGAGCTGTTAAGCTGATCGTGCGATATTTCTCGCACTTGTCAGCTCTTGCCGTCTTCGGAATTGTGTGGATAATGCTTTTCCGAAAGTCAGATGGTATGTCGCCAGACTCATATATTCTACACACCAACGTGATTTTAGAAATTCTGATGGAATGTTATCTATCCCTTCTGCCTTATTTGACCGTAAGTCCTCCAAAGCTCTTTTAAATTCCGATTCTAATACTGGATTCCCTATCTCTTCTCAATCGACTCCTGTTTCTTCTTCTGTCACATCAGACAAATCTTCGCCCTCATAGAGGCTTTCAATGTATTCTTTCCACCTATCTGCTCTCTCCTCTGCATTTAACAGTGGAATTCCCGTTGCACTCTTAATGTTACCACCGTTGCTTTTAATGTCACCAAAGGTTGTTTTTACTTTCCTGTATGCTTGGTGTGTCCTTCCGACAATCATATCTTTTTCGATGTCTTCACATTTTTCCTGCAGCCATTTCGTCTTAGCTTCCCTGCACTTCCTATTTATTTCATTCCTCTGCGTCTTGTATTTCTGTATTCCTGAGTTTCCCGGAACATTTTTGTACTTTCTCCTTTCATCAATCAACTGAAGTATTTCTTCTGTTACCCATGGTTTCTTCGCAGCTACCTTCTTTGTACCTATGTTTTCCTTCCCAACTTCTGTGATGGCCCTTTTTAGAGAAGTCCATTCCTCTTCAACTGTGTTGCCTACTGCGCTATTCCTTATTGCTGTATCTATAGCGTTAGAGAAATTCAAACGTATCTCGTCATTCCTTAGAACTTCCGTATCCCACTTCTTAGCGTATTGATTCTTCCTGACTAATGTCTTGAACTTCAGCCTACTCTTCATCACTACTATATTGTGATCTGAGACTATATCTGCTCCTGGGTACGCCTTACAATCCAGCATCTGATTTCGGAATCTCTGTCTGACCATGCTGTAATCTAATTGAAATCTTCCCGTATCTCCCGGCCTTTTCCAAGTATACCTCCTCCTCTTGTGATTCTTGAACAGGGTATTCGCTATTACTTGCTGAAACTTGTTACAGAACTCAATTAGTCTTTCTCCTCTTTCATTCCTTGTCCCAAGCCCATATTCTCCTGTAACTTTTTCTTCTACTCCTTCCCCTACAACTGAATTCCAGTCCCCCATGACTATTAGATTTTCGTCCCCCATTACATACTGCATTACCCTTTCAGTATCCTCATACACTTTCTCTATCTGTTCATCTTCGGCTTGCGACGTCGGCATGTATACCTGAACTATCGTTGTCGTTGTTGGTCTGCTGTCGATTCTGATTAGAACAACCCGGTCACTGAACTGTTCACAGTAACACACCCTCTGCCCTACCTTCCTATTCATAACGAATCCTACACCTGTTATACCATTTTCTGCTGCTGTTGATATTACCCGATACTCATCTGACCAGAAATCCTTGTCTTCCTTCCACTTCACTTCACTGACCCCTACTATATCTAGATTGGGCTTTCGCATTTCCTTTTTCAGATTTTCTAGTTTCCCTAACACGTTCAAGCTTCTGACATTCCACTCCCCGACTCGTAGAACATTATCCTTTCATTGATTATTCAATCTTTTTCTCATGGTAACCTCCCCCTTGGCAGTCCCTTCCCGGAGTTCCGAAAGGGGGTCTATTCCGGAATCTTTTGCCAATGGAGAGATCATCATGACACTTCTTCAACTACAGGCCACATTTCCTGTGGATACACGTTACGTGTCTTTAATGCAGTGGTTTCCATTGCCTTCTGCATCCTCATGTCGTTGATCATTGATGATTCTTCCGCCTTTAGGGGCAATTTCCCACCCCTAGGACAAAAGAGTGCCCTGAACCTCTATCCGCTCCTCCGCCCTCTTTGACAATGCCGTTGGCAGAATGAGGCTGACTTCTTATGCCGGAAGTCTTCGGCCGCCAATGCTGATTATATATCAAAATTTAGGCAATGGCGGGGATCGAACCCAGGACCGAAGACGTGTTGATTATGAATCAAAGACGCTACCCCCTAGTACCGTGTAAATTATTCCCTGATTTCTTAACAAATGTCCTATCATTCTGACTCTTCTTCTTTTCAGTGTTTTATATATATTACTTTCCTCGGCGATTCTGCAGAGAACCCGTTAATTTTTTACGTTAACAGTCCACTTAATGTTGAACATTCTTCTGCGTCACCACATCTCAGATTTTCTTCCATTCCGGTTTCCCGTACACCATATCTCACTACCACACAATGCTCTGCTCAAAACGTACATTTTCAGAAATTTTTTTCCTCCAATCAAGGCCTATGTTAGATAACAGCAGACTCTTCGTGGCCAGTAATGCCCGTTTTGCGAGTGCTAGTCTGCTTTTTATGCTCTTCTTGCTCTGTCCGCCAAGTGTCTACGTAGCAGACTTCCTTAACGTCTTCTGCTTCGTGATCAGCATTTATGATGTTCAGCTTATCACGGTTCTCATTTCTGTTAGTTATCATTACTATCGTTTCTTTTGGTTTACTTTCAGTCCATATTACACACTTATTAGATCGTTCATTCCGTTCAACAGATCCTGTAATTCCTCTTTACTTTCACTGAGGAAAGTATTGTCATCAACAGATATCACTGATAGTATATCACCCAGAATTTTTATTGCGCTATTGAAACTTCCTTTTATTTCCGTCATTGCTTCTTCGATGTATAGATTGAACAGTAGTGGAGAAAAACTACATGCCTGTCTTAGATCCTTTTCAATCCGAGCCCTTCGTTTGTGGTCTTCCACTCTTCTTATTTCCTCTTAGTTCTTGAACATATTGTATACTACACCTGTCTTCATCTATAGCTTACCCATATTTTTCTGAAAATTTCGAGCATCTTGGACCATTTTGCACTGTCGATCGCTTTTCCCAGTTCGACGGATCCTATAAGCGTGTCTTGTTTTTTTCTTTAGCCTTGCTTCCATTATCAACAGCATTGTCGGAACTGCCTCACTGGTGCCTTTTCCTTTGCTGAAGCTAAAGTCATCTTCATCTGACATATCCGCAATTTTCTTTTCCGTTCTTTTGTTTGTAATTCTTGTCAGCAACTTCGATGCATGAGCTGTTAACCTGATTGTGGGATAATTCTCACACTTGTCGGCTTTTGCTATCTTCGGAATTGTGTGGAAGATGTTTCTCCGAAAGTCTGATGATAAAACGTTAGTCTCATACAGTCTACAAACCAGCATCGATATTCGTTTTGTGCCGACTTCCCTCAATGATTTTAGAAACTCTATGGATTGTTTCCTATTCTTTCTGCCTCAATTGAACCTAAGTCTTGAAAACTCTTTTAAATTCTGCTTCCAATACTGGATATCTATCTCTTCCATGTCGTCTCCTGTTTCTCTGTAGAACACATCAGACAAGTCTTCTCCTTCGTAGAGGGCTTCGGTGTAATCTTTCCGTCAATCCGCTCTCTCCTCTTCATTTAACAGTGGAATTCCCATTGCACTCTTAATATCATCATCCCCGCTTACAATTTTTACTGAATACTGTTTTGACGTTTCTGTATACTGAGTCAGTGCTTCCGGCAGTCTTTTCTTTTTCGACTTCGTCACATTATTCATGCAGTCATTTCGCCTTCTCTTCCCTTCACTTCTTATTTATTTCGTTCCTAAGTCAACTGTACTTTTCCTGAATTTCCCTGCACATTTTTGTACTTCGCGATTCGTCTACTTTTGTTACGCATGGTTTCTTCGCAGTTACCTTTCCTGTACCTATGTTTCTTCTTTCCAGCATTTATGATTGTCTTTTTTAGAGATATCGATTCCTTTTCATCTGAACTGTGTATTGAGCTATTCATTGTCACCCTATCTGTAGGTTCAGAGAACTTCAAGCGTATCTCTTCATTTCTTATTATTCCCATATTTCAGTTCTTTGCATATTGTACCTTCCTGACTAATCTCTTAACCTTCAACCCACTCTTCATAATAACTGTGGATTGTGATCTGAGTTCTATCTGCTTCTCGGTACGCCTCACAATCCAAAATCTGATTTCGAAATCTCTGTCTGCCCATTATGTAATCTGACTGGAAACTTTCCACATCTCTCGGCGTTTTCCATGTATACCTCCTCCTCTTGTGATTTTTGGAAAGAGTATTCACCATTAATAGCAGAAATTTATTGCAGAACTCAATAAGTCCTTATCCTCTCTCATTCCCAGTAGCAAACCCCTATTCTCCCTTAACTCTTTCTTCTACTTCTTCCCCTACAACCGCGTTTCCCCATGACTATTGGATTTTCATTTACTCTTAACTACTGTATTACCAGTTCAATATCCTCATATACTTCCTCTACATATTCATCTTCAGCTTGCGATGTCGGCATGTATACCTGAACTATCGTTGTCGGTGTTGACTTGTTGTCGATTCTGATGAGACCAGCTGTATCGCTGAACTTGAAATTGCTCAAATGGTTCAAATGGCTCTGAGCACAAGGGGACCTAACATCTATGGTCATCAGTCTCCTAGAACTTAGAACTACTTAAACCTAACTAACCTAAGGACAACACACAACACCCAGCCATCACGAGGCAGAGAAAATCCCTGACCCCGCCGGGAATCGAACCCGGGAACCCGGGCTATCGCTGAACTGTTCACAGTAACGCATTCTCTGTCCTACCTTCCTATTCATAACAAATCCTACTCTCGTTATATCATTTTCTGCTGCTGTTGATATTACCCTCTATTTGTCTGACGAGAAATCATTGTTGCCTCTCCATTTCCCTTCACTGACACCCGTTATATGTAGGGCAAACCTCTACATTTCGGTTTTCACATCTTCCCTACCACGTTCAAACTTCTCGCCATTAACGTCCCCACTTGCAGAACGTTACCCTACCGTATGTAATTCAGTCTTTTTCTCACAGTCACCTGCACCTTGTCCGTCCATGCCCTGAGATCCGAATGCGTGACTAGTGCGAAATCTTTTGCCAATGGAGAGATCATCGTGACACTTTTTCGATTGCTGGTGGCATGTTCTACGAATAAACATTGTGGGTCTTTAATTCTGTGGTTTTTATTGCTTCCTGCATCCTCATGCCGTTGCGCGATGCTGATTCTGTTCCAGTTTAGGGGGCAGTTTCTCCCCCAAAGGGCAAGAGAGCGCCCTGAAACTCTGTCCGCTCCATCGCCCACTTTGACAAGGCTGTAGACAAAACGAATGTAATTCCTTGTGCTGTAAGTCTTCTGCTGCGATTACTGATGATTTTTATTCAAAAGTTTAACAGTTGATGGCATCGACCCGGGGATCAAGGACATTTTGATTACTAGTCAATGACGCTACCCCTGCACCACGCGATATCCTATGTAGATAAATTCAACAATGTCATCATCATCGTTTTCGAAAATAAAGTTTTTACAATTTGAAATCGAAACTTTGATCTGCCTCTTATCACAGCACTGTTAGCATCACCCTTAAAAAATATAGGAAAAGGAAACGGTGATCAGTATCAATGACGCGTGTGAGCAATTTACCTCAGACAAATTTGACTGGTGTTGTTATTAGTCGGTAATACTATGTAACTGGTATCCGCTACTTATTATTTAGGCAGAACACCAAAAAATGGGAAATAAGAAAGAAGTACAGACAGATGAGAACTGTTTCATGTAAACGCAATAAAATCTTGGAGCTACAAAGTTGTGTACAGCCCACCCACAGCGCCGGATGCGACTGCGTCGAATAGAAACCACGGACGACGTCTGTTGTGACGTCCAGCGCAACGAACTGGGCCGTTGGCCGACGCGCCGGTCTGTAAACATACGTAGTTGAGGAGGAGCCACACTGGAAAGCGAGCGGACCGTTCCCGCTGCACACGTCCGGTTACAGCGATTCAGAAGGAGGCGCTGAGTCTGTGCTTGGTAAATATTATGGGGTTCTTTCTCTGCTGGCCCTGTGTGTCTCTGCTATTTCGATGTTTCACCAAGACTGTGTCATTTCATTTGTTACGCGCATGGTTAAGGAAACAAAATACTAAATTAACACAAAAAAACGTTTCCTTAAAGTAAAAGCATTTCATTGTAACCTAAACAGAACAAAAAAGTGACAGAATAATTATAATAAAACTATATCTTTTATTAAAAATTCTAGTTTGTAGATTCTAATGAACGCGGAATTGATAAGATATTAAATTGAAATCTTTCCTCATTCTAATATTACGTTGAAACGATTGTATGATTTACCAAAGCCAAAGCTCAATTTTCTCCACTAAAGTAGCACATATATGTATCTACATCTACATCTACATTCATACTCCGCAAGCCACCCAACGGTGTGTGGCGGAGGGTACTTTACGTGCCACTGTCATTACCTCCTTTTTCTGTTCCAGTCGCGTATGGTTCGCGGGAAGAACGACTGTCTGAAAGCCTCCGTGCGCGCTCGAATCTCTCTAATTTTACATTCGTGATCTCCACGGGAGGTATAAGTAGGGGGAAGCAGTATATTCGATACCTCATCCAGAAACGCACCCTCTCGAAACCTGGCGAGCAAGCTACACGGCGATGCAGAGCGCCTCTCTTGCAGGGTCTGCCACTTGAGTTTGTTAAACATCTCCGTAACGCTATCACGGTTACCAAATAACCCTGTGATGAAACGTGCCGCTCTTCTTTGGATCTTCTCTATCTCCTCTCTCAACCCGATCTGGTACGGATCCCACACTGATGAGCAATACTCAGGTATAGGTCGAACAAGTGTTTTGTAAGCCACCTCCTTCGTTGATGGACTACATTTTCTAAGGACTCTCCCAATGAATCTCAACCTGGTACCCGCCTTACCAACAATTAATTTTATATGATCATTCCACTACAAATCGTTCCACACGCATACTCCCAGATATTTAATAGAAGTAACTGCTACCAGTGTTTGTTCCGCTATCATATAATCATACAATAAAGGATCCTTCTTTCTGTGTATTCGCAATACATTACACTTGTCTATGTTAAGTGTCAGTTGCCACTCCCTACACCAAGTGTCTATCCGTTGCAGATCTTCCTGCATTTCGCTACAATTTTCTAATGCTGCAACCTCTCTCTATACTACAGCATCATCCGCGAAAAGCCGCATGGAACTTCCGACACTATCTACTAGGTCATATATATATATATATATATATATATATATATATATATATATATATATATGAAAATTATTGATTCTTGCGTGCTGCTTCTTGATTTTAGATCAAACTTTCACTGGTCTAAATTGCTCAATTGAAGCACGTGGAAATGAGAGACATTATTGAATTAATGTAAATAAGGATCGCCATAGCTGCAGTAATATACGTTTATTATGTCACTACCGGTTTTGTTCAGTAAAGATCTTGAAGCTACACTGCCAACGGTCTTCATAGTAAATTCTCACAGAATTGCCCGATATCTTGGCCCAAGAAGTCTTATATAACGTTGAAGGCACAATCCGTAACACGATGAGCACGCAAATAATTCGCCGACAGCGGGGCATGAGCACTGCGAGCACCGAGTCCAGCGATTCCAGAAAGGATCAGTGGCATAATATGTGTACCTTCGTAGAGCTATGCTGGTTCTTATTGATGTAAACATAGATCAACTGTGAAGCACAATATGATGAAAATTATTTACATTGTTGAACCTAAGAACGTAAGAAATACGCTCAACTCTCTCTAATCCGGCCCTCGGAAGTCCGGCCTGTCAGTAATCCGTTCCGCATCCTAAATGGCGCACGGCAATGAATTATGGTGCGCAATAATGTTCTTAGAGAACTACAGTATTAAACAAACTTGATGTACATATCTGAAATTGTTCCATTCCATATAATTCAGTATTATATCTCCTAAAAGGAAACACGTTTCCCTAGAATTCAGAAACTCAACATTTTACACTCATGTTCATAAATTAAGGATAATCGCGGAATGTGGTGTCACACAACGTGGCACTACACAAAACTGGCGCTAATAACATAAGCACATAGGGAACACACACAACACAGATCTCTAAGTCCACGGTATTGGTGATAAGTTGAGAAAACCGTCCCGAGAAACACATGTGCTACAAAACGCCACTGTTTCCGACCATGTACCCAGACATCAATATGGGGTATGATCAACATGCACACGTACACAGGCCGCACAATGGGTTGGCATACTCTGGATCAGGTGGTCGAGCAGCTGCTGGGGTATAGCCTCCCCATTCTTGCACCAGTGCCTGTCGGAGCTCCTGAAGTGTCCTAGGGGTTTGAAGTCGTGTAGCGAGACGTCGACCGAGAGCATCCCAAACGTGCTCAATGAGGTGTAGGTCTCGAGAACAGGCAGACCACTCCATTCGCCTGATATCTTCTGTTTCAAGGTACACCTAAACGATGGCAGCTCGGTGTGGCCGTACGTTATCATTCATCAGGAGGAAGGTGGGACCCACTGCACCCCTGAAAAGGCGGACATGCAGGTGCAAAATGATTTCCCGATACACCTGGCCTGTTACAGTTCCTCTGTCATAGACATGCAGGGATGCACGTGCACCAGACATAATCCCACCCAATACCATCAAACCACGACCTTCAGACAGATCCCTTTCAAGGACATTAAGGGGTTGGTATCCGGTTCCTGGTTCACACCGCATGAAAACCCGGCGAGAATCACTGTTCAGACTATACCTAGACTCGTCCGTGAACATAACCTGGGACCACTGCTCCAGTGACTATGTTCTGTGTTCTTGATATGAGGCTTTACGGGCTCTCCTGTGACCAGGGGTCAGTAGAATGCACCTTGCAGGTCTCCGGGCAAATAAACCATGTCTGTTCAGTCGTCTGTAGACAGTGTGTCTGGATACAACATGTCAAGTGCCTGTGTGAGGCACCGACCAAGGCTACCTGCAGTACTCCGTGGCCGTCTGCGGACACTGATTGTGAGATATCGGTCTTCTTGTGGTGTTGTACACTGTGGACGTCCCGTACTATAGCGCCTGGACACGTTTCCTGTCTGCTGGAATCGTTGCCATAATCTTGAGATCACACTTTGTGGCACACGGAGGTCCCATGCTACGACCTGCTGTGACCAGCCTCCAGTCACCCTTGTATTCTACCCCTCATAACGGCATCAATATATGTTCTTTGAGCCATTTTCAAACACAGTCACCACTGGCACGTCTGAAAACGTCTGCACACTTATTCGCTGCATCGTACTCTGCCACGCATCAACACACCGTCAGGTGGCTTGCGGAGTACGGATGTGGATGTAGAACACACCTCTGCGTATGTGAACTGCTGCCAGAGCCTTCGTGCGACGCGCCGCGTGTCAAATGCACCACATTGTCATACCCTGAGATGATTTAAACCAGCAAACCACCCACCAGAGCGTTGTTTCACCATGTATCTGCATTATCTTTAATTTATGAGCATCACTGTAGGTAAGTTGAACCGAGGTTCTTCACATACCCCCCATTGTTTTTCAAATAAATTTGAGACACAGTCAATAATCTGGCCGTTTCGCTAATCTGACATACATGTGTGCAAGGAATGGAAGAGAGTCTTGTGTAATCAAATTTGCTC
Source organism: Schistocerca gregaria (assembly GCF_023897955.1). Lineage (NCBI taxonomy): Eukaryota > Metazoa > Arthropoda > Insecta > Orthoptera > Acrididae > Schistocerca > Schistocerca gregaria. Next base: position 542,842,403 of record NC_064921.1, read on the forward strand.
TTTGTATCGGAAATTCCTTAGTCTCTATAAGCATGGCACAAATACAAAGCTCTCCAATTTCTTAAAACACATAGGTCTGATGAGAGCTGATTATTGCACCGATGTGCTGCGATGTGGGCAACAATACAAATTTCAATTTTTGCTAATGTTACTGCACTGGATATACTGTCGTAAAGATGAACGAAAACAGTATATTGATGGTCAGCCTTTTTCAGTGAAAAGTTGAGGAAGCAGATCAGTGCTCATGCTGTTCACGAGATTGTGTCCCGCCTCAGTTTACGGCAGCACGGACAAGGGGCAGTGCCTGTGCCTGCAATTTTCTGCGCAGTTTTAAGTAACTACTACGCTGTTAGCAACAAATTTATTCTTCAAAAAAAGTTAGCTGTCGTTAGGCAGGTTGCATCAGTTTCTTTGTAGTGTTTATATTTTCATAAAACACACAAGCATTATTTATATCTAGGATGACGACATCCAAATTCATATTTAAGTCTAACAAAATAAACGTACATTACGATCCATCTAACGTTTATTAATAAACGTGGAACAATTAGAACTATAAGAAACTAATGAAAAAAGCTTAACAACTACGATAGGGTGGGACTTAAGGATAAAAGCGTCTTCTAAACCCCTTGAAGCATAAAATTGTGGAATTGATGGATTGTACTCAGTGATTCCACCTCCATTTTTAGATGCCTCACGAACTGGTGAATGTTTAATACCCGCATAGACAACTTTTGGACTTTTTTTTTTCATGAGGACAGCACCTGTCTCCTTCAGAGATAAAAGCACCACTAGTGGAAAAGTACAAATGAGCAAAATAGGTATTTCTTTTTTAAAAAAAATTGTTAGTGTATCAGTTGTATTAATAATATTCAGCTGTGTAGCGTCACACATTTTTATCCTGTTCTACGTGCTACGGAGATGAAGGAGACACTAGAAGGTGTACAAGCAGTCTTTTATCTCTCTCTATGTCCGCAGATGTAATGGGAAGAAGCGTGGATTGCGGTAAAATAAAAAGTTCCGTCAGCCATCCACTTTATACTGACTCACGGAGCATAGATGTAGATGTATTATGCATAAGCTGTTTTCCCACCGCCAACCTTCTCCCATACTACCTATCTTCTTCCTTCCTGACAGTCACTACATATCCAGATCGATCAAAGTCGCTGCTCAGACAACAGATCACGTTTAAGAGTGACGACTGTCAACGAGCTGCCTGCGTAGACAGTCTTTTTCGCATCTCAGCCTCTTGGCTGTCACACTGTGATTGACAGCGTTATATCTCGCTGACAGCTTGCTCCGCGGTATGTTCTTACTGGCAGTAGATCTAGAACACTTTGCAGCTCTGGTACAGCCCTTCCGCTTCTTAATCCTGAACAGCAGCGACTACTAAAAATTATTTTCCGCTCCCTCTCAAAACACTTCAGCTACATCACTCTACATCACTGTTCCGGATTATTGACAGAGAACCTACACCAATAGTAGCACTCTACAGTCACAGCTAACTACCTGCATCGTATATGTATTCGTACTCCCTATGGCGTTACCTCCCATTCCATTCGGGCATGGTGCTCGGAAAGTATGATTCCTTAAACGCCTCTCTGTGAGTTGTGATTAGTCTAAGCTTGTTTTCACAGACCCTTGAGGAGGTGGGGTGGGGCAATTTGTAGGAGCCTATAGTTGTTACAGAGCTACGCCACCTAAAGCTGGTTCTTGAAACTTTTCAAGCACACTTCCGCAGGAGAAATGACGTCTGTCTTGAAGCATGTGCCGCTTTAGGTTTTTCCGAATCTCTACAACGCCCAACTGAGGGTCAAACAGAAGATCAACCGCGCTGCCGTCCTTTCAGTACATTCAGTATTCTCCATTAGTCCTGTTTAGTATGAGTCTCACATCGAAGTGAACGTGGTCCCATACTCAGTGAATGAAGATAGACGAGTGAATGCAGGAATCCTGAATTGCTATTCTAGCCAGGGTCCTAGAGGAGCTGCGCTGACATTACCTTCCTTCGTCCCATTGTGACGTGTGAAGGGTGCATCCGCGTCGTGCAGATGACTGCGACGACTGCTTGTGGGGTTGCTGTTGTCATGGGCGAAGGGAAGGAACAAGGTGAAACCCAGTGTCTCCTCCTCTCTAACAGCATCAGGGGAACTGCTGAGCTTATGTCTCCGTCCAAGACGGATCACCGTTAACAGTGTTGAACTGCACGAGCGCCAGTTCTCTGCCGCGCACATCGAATATCGATAGCTGCGGCCCCGCTTTGCGTGTCTTTGGCCGTTGTCTGGAAGGAGACCACGCCGTCCCGAGAGGTGGTGCGACGCTCCACGGACGCGCTCTGATTTACGGCTGTGCGCTAGCTGGCTTGAGGAGGCAACTGACTGACTGACGGGAGGCTCTCGGTGCTGTTGGTGAGCCGTGTTTTCCCAGGCGGTGCGTAGGTGAATACAGAAGTAGTGACGCCCTGGTCTCGTGATCGTCGCTGGGAGTGACCTAGATGTGACCAACCTAGCACCTTACACCTTTTGGCGCTAAGAGCAGAATGCAATTATTTTTCTTTTATCAAAACAATGTATCTGTTTATGGTATGCGTCGGATTTTGCTTTATGTGAAAGTTTCTGCATGTTCCTCAAAGATTCTTGCTTCTCGGTTACATGCGCCTTGTGTTACATTGCCAAAGTGTGTGGTCGCTAAAGGGTCATAGGCCCTCGCTTCATGAAAACTGCGGCGAGATTTGGAATTTAACCATATACAAAAAACTGATTGCCAGGAGTTTTACGTCACCATCTCTCATCACTTTGCCAACCAAATACTACTAGTGGAAATTTTCCCCCAACAAAATTCCAACAACAGTACCTTCTGGTCGAGTCCCAACGCGCAAGCGTGAAATAGGGATATCTGCTACCTTTTTTTTTTATTTCTCAAGGTATACTCAAAGTATCTTTTATCTTTTCCTCTTATTTCTCATATTAATTCTTAAAACTGAGTTTCTTAAGTTTAAAACTGAAAAAAAGTTATTTCTTCAGGATTAGGATTTTCTTTCTAATCGATATTCGTTGAATTACAACTTCTACTCCTCATCAATACAAATCAAGATAGATGATCAAAAACTTTGTTAACTGCTCACCGTATTTTCTGCCACACCTTTGTTACATGAGCCAATGTTGTTTTTGCAGATAAGACTGAAAGTTCAGTACATCCGGAGTGCCTGTAATTATAGAATAGTGAGTGAAATGAGTCACATAGGAGGTGTGCGACCGGTGTTTGATAATCTGTACTCTGGCTGGTAAATAATGCTCAAGTGTGTGGTGATAGGGCGCGTTTGGGGAATAATAGCAAATTTATTCTTTGTCCTCTCCAAATTGAATTCAGATTTGAACAAATGAATCTGTGTTCGAGGGTATCCCTTAACTGATACTTTCTGCAGAGAGCTTGTAGTGCTGGATTTATGTTGTGTAATATTTCTCCCATACATTAAATTCAGCCAAGTGGATTTGACATATAACGGAAGGAATTTTTGATAAACATTTAGCTAAACCCTGCTCCAGTCTATCGGTGAGCAACTCCTGTAAGCTCCAGAAGGAGAATGGTCCTACACACTTGGATAATACTCTAGGATGGCATATGGCAAGTACCATTAACATCGATATTTTACTTCTGGTATGGTTTGCACGAGTGTTTCCATGCAGTCTCCCTAGTTCACTGACTGTTTAACCCAGTATCTTACCGGAGAACCGAAGTCCATCACCCGATTCACTTACGACTAAGGCTTTGTCACTATTTGATTTCATATCTACATCTACAACTGCGTTTATACTGCGCAAACTACGCTGTGGCGTATGGCGAAGGGGTCTTTCAGTACCACAATGTTTGCTCCCTTTCCAGTTCCAGCGGGAAGAAAATTATCGGTAAGGTCGTCCCCTATTAGCTCTAATTCTTTGTTTTCCTCGTCGTGATCGTTTCGCGAGATGTATATGGAAGAAAATAATATGTTGCCATATTGTTGCTGAAACATAAGCTCTCATAAATTCAACAGCAAAACTCCCTGTGATGCACAATGTCTCCCTTATATCTTCTGGCAGTAGAGTTCGTTGAATATCTCAGTAAGGCTCTCGAGTGGACTAAACGATCTCGTGACGCAACTCGCAGCTCACGGTTAGATCGCTCACTGTGCCGCACCCTGGATCCTATGGAAGAATAGTGCCAAATGAGGTTCGTAAGTATTAGTGCAGTCCATACTGATTTTATGGACGTAATTTTAGTTCTCCAAAAAGAGTCATGACATCACCAAGCTATGGAAATAAACCATCTGATGTGTTTCTAAAACTTAAAACTATATATAAAATTTTTAACTGTCTCGATCTGAATGATACACTACTCTACAACTCAGACGCAAGTGTTCTGATGACTTCAAATGCTGACAAACATGTTTGAGCAACTTTTACATTTTTTGTACTTGACATTTTATCATTCATGTGCTGCAATACTCAGGTACACTTCTGAAGAAGTATGATTCAGAGTTGCGCTCTGGAAATTAGCTGGTATAACCGGCAGTTTATTGTAAACTTCTCTCATTAGCGGAAATGTTTCGAGATGATGGAATTCTACCTTCAGTTTACGTAGACAGTCTCTCTAGTAGACGTGATCTGTAGATGGCTAGTAATCAGTTGTAAAGTCATATATTATTTCGGTCAAGACAATCAAAATGATTTTATATAAAAAATTAGATGTTACTTATAATCCACTTTGTATAACCAGTGATTGCGGTATCCCATCAGACATTATGTTTGTTTTTGCAAAAAGAAGTCATAGAGACTTAAGGCGTGAGCATAAAATATGTTTCACAATTTTGCAACAGACTGACGTCAGAGATACACGTCTATAACACTGTACATTAGTGGACGACCCTTTCTGAAAGCGGAATTGATCTGCGCTATTTTCCGATCGCTTTGCACCCGACGTCGCTCCAGTGAGCTACGATAACCTGCTGCAAGAAGCGGAGCAAGTTCTTTCGCTTAAATAAAGCCTAATCACATCCCGTCCACTGCTGAGCATTTGTGGTTTATTTCCAATTCTGTGATCGCTTATCTCAATATCTGCCATGTCGGTGCTACTGCGATGATTGAAAAGATATCTTCTCCCCTAGAACAATGGTGAAAAACCGAATTAAGTAATTTGGCTTAACTGTGTCATCTCTTCTTTAAGTGGCAGTATTGTCACTGGGAGGGTTAACCAGAGATTTCGATGCGCTTACTAACTTTCCGTTAGTACAAAACTTATCGGAATTTTTAAACAAGTCATTTGGTAAAATTTTGCTTTTACTCAACGAACGCTTCATGCATTTTTCTCCTTGCGCTCATTATGTGTTCATTCACCTTTCGTTTGTGTAACGCCGATAGAGCTTATGCTCTTCTTGAAATTCATTTGTACCAGTGCGATTCAATAGTACTACGACACTTCAGAACAAATTTTCATGAAGCGTAACCGACTGCTAACTCCAATCAACTCCGTTACACAGTTGACAGCAGACCGATACAGGACACCGTTGTAAGGCGAACACTGGCTAGAGGACGCGCGTTGGCGAGGTTCCTACGTAACCAATAAAACTCGAAGAACAGAGCAAGCGAATAACTTAACATTCCACGTACCGCCATTTGGAAGGCTTTACGAAAATGACTGAAGCAGGAATGTTGCCGTTTGGAGTTAATACTCGCGTTGTCCCGGAAGGAACAGTGAGTTGCTGTGCTACACGAATGCAGCCGTGTACGTAACGGAAACCAAATCTTCTCTTTGTGGGTGAAACATCCAGTTCTTTGCGAATGGTACAACGGGGAGATATATTACCCTAATCCGGGGCACAGAAAATCTCTTTACTATCGTACGCCCTGGTAGGAAGTCATGAAAATTTAACATTTTGTGTGCGACATCACTTGTTAATGTTTATAAATCCGTTTGCTTCAACGATCGAACAGTCCATTACAAGGCACATCCATTCGGACAGGTTGCATAATTACCCATAATTACCGGTAGATACCAATATTGTCTACTTAATCTGTTAACAGAATGCTGCTCACTCCTACTCACATTTCGATGCTGCAGGAATGCAGGAGTTCACGACCTCGCTCCTTGTAAATTCCTGATCAAGATGGGGAGATAACAGGAATTTCTGCCACTAAAATAACTAAGAGGTCGTACCAAGATCAAGTTGAAGAGAGTAATATGAACTTGTTGCATCTAGTATGGTATGAAATTACTTGAGAACTTAACATCTGCAGCATCAGTAAGCGAATGCACATGGACTAACTGTACGAGTATCTATAAGTTTTTTTTTATAGAATGGGAGCAAAGCTCTCTATCATTACACGTAAAGACGTAAGCTCGGCGGTTTCCCTGATGCTGTTAGAGAGGAGGAGGAACTGGGTTTCCCCATGTCCCTTCCCTTCGCCCATGACAACAGCAACCCGACAAGCACTCGTCGCAGACATCTGCACGACACGGGTGTACACTTCACACATCATATTGGGACGAAGGAGGATAATGTCAGCCCACCGCTAGGACCTTGGCTAGAATAGCGATGCAGGATTGCTGCATCCACTGCGGGAGAATCAACCGAATGGGACGGAAGTCGGTGTATACGACGTATATGTACAGACAATAAATGATTACAATTTTAGAAAAAATAGATTATTCATTAAAGAGAAACAGCTTCACAAATTGAGGAAGTCAGTAGCGCGTTGGTCCATCTCTGACCCCTACACAAGCAGCTATTTGACTTGGCATTAATTGACAGAGTAGTTGAATGTTTTCCTGAGGAATATAGTGCCAAGTGGCGTGTTAGATCGTCAAAATCCCCATCCTGTCGGAGGGCCCTACCCATAATGCTCCGAGCGATCTCAATTAGAGCGAGATCCGGTGACCTTTCCGGATAAGGGTTGGTTTGGCAGGACGAGAAAAAGCAATAGAAACTCTCGGCGTGTGTGGACGGGCAGTATACTGCTGAAATGCAAGCTCAGGATGGCTTACCATGAAGAGCTACAAAACTGGTGTTAGAATACCGTCGACGTACGGCTATACTGTAAGGGTGTGGCGAATGTGGTCGTACTATGACATGAAATGGCAATCGTAGTTGTCGATGTCGTTGGGTCAACAGCGGGACAGACAGGGTTGTCTGCTATGGAGCGCCATGTTCAGCAAAATGCGCTGAACGGCTTGCCTCGAAACATTTGTGTTTGCGCCAGTGTTGTGCTCTGTTGTCAGGTCTGCCATTGCCCGCCTCATACGCTGCTTTATACACTCCTGGAAATTGAAATAAGAACACCATGAATTCATTGTCCCAGGAAGGGGAAACTTTATTGACACATTCCTGGGATCAGATACATCACATGATCACACTGACAGAACCACAGGCACATAGACACAGGCAACAGAGCATGCATAATGTCGGCACTAGTACAGTGTATATCCACCTTTCGCAGCAATGCAGGCTGCTATTCTCCCATGGAGACGATCGTAGAGATGCTGGATGTAGTCCTGTGGAACGGCTTGCCATGCCATTACCACCTGACGCATCAGTTGGACCAGCGTTCTTGCTGGACGTGCAGACCGCGTGAGACGACGCTTCATCCAGTCCCAAACATGCTCAATGGGGGGACAGATCCGGAGATCTTGCTGGCCAGGGTAGTTGACTTACACCTTCTAGAGCACGTTGAGTGGCACGGGATGCATTGTCCTGTTGGAACAGCAAGTTCCCTTGCCGGTCTAGGAATGGTAGAACGATGGGTTCGATGACGGTTTGGATGTACCGTGCACTATTCAGTGTTCCCTCGACGATCACCAGAGGTGTACGGCCAGTGTAGGAGATCGCTCCCCACACCATGATGCCGGGTGTTGGCCCTGTGTGCCTCGGTCGTATGCAGTCCTGATTGTGGCGCTCACCTGCACGGCGCCAAACACGCATACGACCATCATTGGCACCAAGGCAGAAGCGACTCTCATCGCTGAAGACGACACGTCTCCATTCGTCCCTCCATTCACGTCTGTCGTGACACCACTGGAGGCGGGCTGCACGATGTTGGGGCGTGAGCGGAAGACGGCCTAATGGTGTGCGGGACCATAGCCCAGCTTCATGGAGACGGTTGCGAATGGTCCTCGCCGATACCCCAGGAGCAACAGCGTCCCTAATTTGCTGGGAAGTGGCGGTGCGGTCCCCTACGGCACTGCGTAGGATCCTACGGTCATGGCGTGCAACCGTGCGTCGCTGCCGTCCGGTCCCAGGTCGACGGGCACGTGCACCTTCCGCCGACCATTGGCGACAACATCGATGTACTGTGGAGACCTCACGCCCTACGTGTTGAGCAATTCGGCGGTACGTCCACCCGGCCTCCCGCATGCCCACTATACGCCCTCGCTCAAAGTCCGTCAACTGCACATACGGTTCACGTCCACGCTGTCACGGCAAGCTACCAGTGTTAAAGACTGCGATGGAGCTCCGTATGCCACGGCAAACTGGCTGACACTGACTGCGGCGGTGCACAAATGCTGCGCAGCTAGCGCCATTCGACGGCCAACACCGCGGTTCCTGGTGTGTCCGCTGTGCCGTGCGTGTGATCATTGCTTGTACAGCTCTCTCGCAGTGTCCGGAGCAAGTATGGTGGGTCTGACACACCGGTGTTAATGTGTTCTTTTTTCCATTTCCAGGAGTGTAGAATGCGAGACCCACCGAGCCGGTGAAGCGTGAAAGTCCAACATCTTATCACTTATCCGTGCATTCACAGTCTTTTTACCACTTTCCATAGACGCTCGCGACAGTAGCAGTTAACAACCGACCAGCTTCACTGTTGTCGAGATGCTTGTTCCCAGTCGCCAGGCTATAATGCTCCGCCCTTTGCCAAAGTCGCTTATGTCAGTGGCTATCGCCATTTGTGACCCATATTAAAGGTAGAATTATTCCCTTCCCCTTTTTTTCACTCCTAGGAGTGTAGCGGGCTGTTTGAAATCCATTGGAGAGCCAGTGTTCTACGCACCTAAATATCAGACTAGTTGATGGTGTGGCAAACTGGAGATCCCAGTTGGGAATAAGCGGGAGGTGCTTATTAGTCCTGGCCTTACAACGAAGGGAAACCTCCCGAAAACTTGGGTCTGAGCCAGGGACAACGTCCTTCGACGAGAACCTTCTCCTATACAAAAATTAAAATGTTGTGTAGCCACTGCGTATATAATCTTACTATCACTTTTCTTCCTCTTTTCGGATCTGCCGCGCAGCGTAGCCGAGCGGTCTTAGGCGGCTTGTCACGATTCGCGCAGCTCCCCCGTCGGAGGTTCGAGACCTCCCTCGGGCATGGGCGTGTGTGTGTGTGTCGTCCTTAGCGTACGTTAGTTCAAATTAGATTAAGTAGTGTGAAAGCTTAGGGACGGATGACCTTAGCAGTTTGGTCCCATAGAACTTACAACAAATTTCCAAATCTCCAATTTTCGGTTCTTCAGTGTAAACAGAAAACCAGTCGCTGCGTATATAATCTTACATACTACCATTTTTCTTCTCTTTCCCGTCATCACAATGTAGCAAATAGCTTCATGAGTAGCTTGTGTTTCTAATGGGTAGATGCGGAGAGCATTTATAAATGGTGAAACTTTGCAAAACTCGTGCTAAGAAATTTAAGGTCGGTAAGCAACTTGTAGAGTGGGAGGAAGTTAGTCATTTTTAACCAGGCACAGCCTATACATCGGTGATACTCTGATCATTGATCTGTGATTGTCGTTTTGTGGTCGTAAGCTGATAATGTGATCAATGTATTCGTAATTGTTCTTTCTTAGAGCAAATTATAAGTTTAACCACATTGCAAACCACGTGTAAGATCACTCCGTTAATCTGCCGTGTTTGTTGCTCTGTCTTCAGTCCCTGTATCTCGAGGTGTCTAGTATCCAACAAGGCTAATTTGGCAATTTTGTCATGGTTTGAGTGATATTTCAGGGCTACGTGCAGTGATAAAATTATGGCATATTACAGGCCTTGGCAAATTTCGTTACTCATGGGGTCTTTGTGTATTGTGAGTCGCCTGTCTGTAGCTGGGGCTACCATCTTATGGTACTTGGAGTGATTTTTTCGTGGAATTTAGCTGGTCTTTTAATGTTTTATGAAACATTGCACGATGCAATGAATCATACTTACGCGTAGGTAATTTGAGTATAAATTGCTCTATAGTGTACAGTTTTTGACGCTTCATGCGGTTTATCTCCAGATAGAGTGCTTGCTCCTAAAATGTGTCAGTGGCTGTAGTAAATCCCAGGAAGCGTGACTATAAACCGGGAAGAGCCGACGGGAACACGGCACAGTTGGTCCCTCGAGTCAGCGGCTGTCGCATGTGTATACATAAGTTACGTGTGTCGGGAAACGTGCGTGACGCTCTACATCACATGTTAAAAATGAAATACTCTCGGTATGGAATATTCGTGGCTTCTTTTGTTCCGACACCGAGGGTATGCTAAAGCTGAAGAATAACTTACGGTTAAACATTTTATTGAACATTTCTCTTCTCATTACAGTTGACTGAAGGGGTTTCCTTGGGAACTTGCTGGAGTCTGGGTGGGGGGGGGGGGGGGGGTAAATCGGTTAATTTGAATCGAAAATGAATATACGCTTGACATTAGTTTATAGTGAGGTTCAAGTACAAAGAACGGTATCTGAATTGCAACACCTTTCCTATCCATATACGGAGTCACTCTATTCATAACAGTCACCAGCGCTCTCTCCCACCCTCTTTAACGATATGCCTGGTCTTGTATTGAACTTCTTGCTTATGTCCACTTATAGATCTTGATTTTAGTGTTCAGCCATGGAATTATTAAATCATTAGGTTGAATTGGTCACCTTTTTTTACCAGAAAGTGCATTGTTATCAATATGGAAGGGATCGTATTATTGTCGAAGCTCTTGATATCAACTCCAGATGATCACAAAGATTCAGAAACGATACCGCTGCAATAGAATCCAATTATCGCAAGAGTATTATCTTCCAACTCCACAGAGACTACGTTTTCATTGGGGCTACCAAAAGCCGATTTTGTAAACAGATTTCACAATACCGCTTTTGGTTGAAATATCGATTATTCAGTGATTCAACAGTTGTACTTATATTTAAAATAAATCTCACTTATTGTTCCGTCTCAGTCGCATATTTTTAATTATATTACATGTTTCAATCACACTGAATTATTTTCGGGTCTTAGTACTTGGTCATCAATCCGTCTTGCCTACTCAGAATCACACGTCACAGTACTGAGATCTTCATATCTAAACATTTGGTCAGCAAGCAGTGTTATCTACTCCGAATCAAATACAATAGGTCTTAAATCTCCAGATCTAAATAGTTGGTCAGCTATCCATCTTGTCTACTCAGAACCACATTTCAGAGTACTTAGACCTTAAGATCTAAGTAGTTGGTCAGCAACCTGTCTTGTCTACTCAGAACAACATATCACATCTGAAGATGATCCAGAGTGATCGTAACATGTAATCTAAATAAAAATGTGCAACCGAGACGGACTAATAAATGAGATCTTTCTTAAACATTTCCTTCAGATAGAGTCTGTTAGTTTCAGTTCATATATTTAACTGAACTTGTACCTGTAAAAACCTATCCATTAGTTTCACTATGGGTACAGGATAATGCAGCTTCTGAGCAGAGTGAGATATCGATATTTATGTGTGCTTGGAAGTGACCAAGTTATCCGTAGTGCTCAAATTAACCACAAGCCAGAAATTTCAGTAGCGCCTTCTTTGCGCACCTTTAGTTTATTCGAGAGTTCACGACACAAGAGTACTGTGTTAAACTTTTTACAGCCTTCTCCGCAAACTGTTGTATCATTATCATCCTGTGAAGCTTAGTTGTACAACTGAACACGGTAACTGACAAATATCATACATTCATGACGCATCTTACGGACACAAATGCAGGTATCTCTGCAGAAACGATGCAAACTTCTTACAATAATATCAACAGACATTAACAATTCCACACATTCTCTCAAACATCCTACAAACTGAACATTACAACAATAATGTCGTGGTATTGAGCTGTGAATGTGCAAATACACCCTTGCTTTTTACAGTTGTATAGACCCGTCCACAACGTTCTTGACATATAAAAATCAGTCTCTCGTGCTACCAGTTATTCACGTACTTCCTCAGTATTACGTAAACACGTGCTATGACCCTACAGAAGTCAATGTCCGTTAATGTTTTTGCATTTTAGATTTGTTACAGAGTCCTGTATGAACTTGTAGGAATATGCAACGTTCGATGAATGAACTGAAAGGTAGGAGAGGTAAAGCAGCGAGTGAAAAGCTGTGACAGGCGGCCATTCACCACGAACAATGAGACAGAACTGTGCTATTGTGCCGCGCACCATCCTTCGAACGAATCGCTGGACGCGTGTATCATGAAACAGTACGTCACTGAAACTGTAAGCAGTGCTAGTCAAACAGCTGTCTCTTAGAATGAACGAGCAACTGATCTCAGGAGCTACAAAATTTCCTCAGTAATTTGTTCGTTAATTTTTTTCTGAAGACGGGGCTTCAAGGCGCCTCTCTGATTTACGGAAACTCATTCGTGATGTTGCGTACTTTAACCACTCGAATATAATTACTTTAGGAATGTATGAAGACAAATAATTTTACTCTGCGTACATGACTGTGATGAAACTACTGTTCACAGTACGCGTTGCAGATACAAACGAGGCACCAGTAGCCTGCAATATTCAGTTATGCCGTAACGAGCGGTGGTTCATTTACAGCCGCATCACACAGCTGCATCGTACGCGCGGGTGGCTGTGTATTGTGGTATGGATCCATCACTGGTTCTGTCGCCCTCTGGAAATACTAAAAGTTTGTTATGGTTAATATCTCCGACAGCTGAAATAAAGGAGTAGTAGCTACGTTACATGTAAACTTTAAATATATTTACTGTCTAATTACGATAATGAGTTTTGCCTGGGTAATAGATTTCTTATCTTCTAAGTCATAGGATCGGAGTCGCAGAGCTCCAATATTGAGAAGGTTGTTTATACACACTGCGTGGCCCAGGAGAAATGGTCAGTATTCAGAGTTAAGACATAATCATTCGAAGCAAACAAGTCTAGTAAACATGGTCTCTAAAATGGAACTTTAAAAGATACTTCATCTTCTACACTGCGAGACAGACCTCATATACCACAAGAAATTTGCTTCCCATATTTTGAAACGTGGTATTATGGACCAACAAAGAAATAAATGTCCAGTGAAGATGCATCCTAAAGTGTACACCTTAAAAGCTATAAGAATTTGTTCATCTTCGGTACTGTAAAACACATGTCTTCTACTGAACATGCTCTCATAGCTCTTAAGGTATGTGTATTAGAACCCAAGTTCACTAGACAATTTTTTCTTGTTTTGGCCCATACTACCTCCTCTCAAAATATGGGAAGCAAAGGGTTTGCTGTAGAAGAGACCTTTCACAGTATACAGAAGAAGAAGTACTCTTAGGGTATGATTTTCGGAATCCATGGAAAGTTGGAAATTTGCTGTAAGTTCCTATAAGACCAAACTGCTGAGGTCATCGGTCCCTAGGCTTACACACAACTTAATCCAACTTTAACTAACTTACGCTAAAGGACAACACACACACCCATGCCTGAAGGAGGACTCGAACATCCGACGGGGGCAGCCGTGCGAACCGTGGCAAGGTGCCCAACACCGCGTGGCTACCCCGCGTGGAAGACCCCACGCTTACTACACGTTTTTGCTTCGAAAGATAGTTTCTATCATATTCCTGAATACTGGCGATTCCTCCTGGGACACTATGTATAGCGAGACTGTGGCTCATTGATAATAAATTAAAGAGTACTGCTGTTTTCTGTGATTTGTTCTACTGCGTGAATCACAATATTCCTTAAAGTAAAATGAGTTTTTCACTGTGCAGAGTAGTGCGCGCTGATATCAAACTTTCCTAGTCGCTTAAAATTGTGTGCGGGACCGGAACTTGAACCTAGCACCTTTACCTTTCTGGAGCATGTCCCCTCATCCGGTAGAGCTCTTATCTGCGAAAGGCAAAGGTCCGGAGTTTCAACCCGGGGTCGGTACACAGATTTAATCTCCCAGAAAATTACCATTAAATAAATTAGAATATTAAACTGCAAAATGTTTCTATTCGTGAGTCGGTACATGCTCGACAGTGCACGGTATAAATATCTTCGAAAAAGCTACAGGCGAAAATAAGACTTTTCAAACGGTCGTACCTCGGGGTTTTATTGATCACAGATACATGGCTTCAATTGTTTAGGATAGCTCCTGGCCTAGTGACCTCAGTTGGAAGAAGAGTAGGTATCCTACAGTGCAGGCTAAAGATATTAAATATTACACACTTCCTCCAGCCCGAGCAAATTGAGCAAATCGGATCGTTATGTTACATTAGGTATAGTCTAGGGTGAACACTTGTTTGTGGGAACTTCCTGCAAAAAATTAAAAATCTGAAAACAAAACAAATAGAAAAAAAATTGGGTGCGAAAAGGACTAGTTGCCGGGACGGCCATTTGTATATTTTCTATTCATGGTAGATCGTCGAAATTTTTACCATATGTTCTTAAGACGCTATTCTCTGGAAACATCGAAACATTTTTCGATATCATTACACGTTACCAGGATCCAGAAGTTCAAAGCTACCGTACTCAGGCAGGAAACCCAAAATAACTGTTTTTAGCCGTTTATGCTCCGTAGGCTGCAATTGCCTAAAAAACTAACCATAGCAAGTGGTTCAAGTTTTGACTGTTCATTTTTTAGACACTCCGGTTTCCCGTTTTCGAAACTCTGTATTCGTTATCAAGATACGCCAGAAAAACCACGAGTTTTGGGTACCGAGTGTGGGGATGGCCACTTCTATAGTTTCTGTTCATGACAAATCGCCGAAAATTTTTACCATGTATTCTTAAGGTGATATTCTCGGGAACCAGGAAACATTTTTCCATATCATTATACCTCACCAAGATCCAAATGTTCGAAGATGCAGTACTTATGCACATAAAATATGCACGTAATACCCGATATGAGGCGTAAATGTAGTTAGTTTTAACTGATGTGGTGCATACATGTCAAAGATTCTAGTGTCATAGTAAGGGCTATTAGATCGGCAAGCTACGTTCTTAGTCAGCATTTTTTCACCAGTAAAAATTTTGATGAGCTGTAAGGGTACCTTACACATATGGAAGTATGCCCAAAGCGTTACTGTAGTGACAAAACCTGGGCTAAAAAGTGCCGTAACTTATCTGAATAAACTTAAAGGAAAAGACAAAACTGTTTAAAACTTGAAAAACTGCAAATTCAGTAAAATATTTCTAACAACATTTTTACTATTTAAGATGCAAATCATTATTGGGCCTTTTCGAAATTGTAGTCGATTGCAGAAGTATCTGGAGAAATGTAAAGCAAGCGATTATGTGTTAACCTCGTATTATACGTACGTCTTTGTTGTTAATTTGTATCAAAGTATATAAACGTGTTGAATTATATCAATAAACTGTAAATGCTTTACTACCTATAGAACCTGTTTTATATAAGCAGCACACTCTGCTGTAGCAGGAAAAGAAGAAGGATAGAAATGCTTGTGTTGAAGAACAAAAAAAGAAAATACGTTCTCTCTGAAAGAAAAGTGGGGACAAGGTCTCTCAGTCCTCATTCCACCTTCCTCACCAAAAATTTTGTCATGCGAACGTATTAGCGCTCTTTTAAAACAAAACAATCTGAATCCTTTAACCCAACATCTCTTTGTAGTTAAGCCTTCATACTCTAAATCTCTCTCTCACTGCCATTGTCTGTATATGTCTCTCACACATGCTATCCTCTTTCTCCCATTGATGTGCAGTATATTTCGCTGCCACTGTCTCCCCTCTCACTTACGCTGCCTCCTTTTGTCTTTATTTCCCACAGTCATTGTCTACACCACACCTCGGTAACACCACACTTATAATTTACTAAATAGTTTTTCTGAAACATTAGGTATTAATTAGTTACAATTTATTTCCCTCGTTTTGCAAAAACAGCATGGCACTATTCATTAGTAAAACTTTGGTCAGTATGCAAATACCGATTTTATATCAATTTCTGCCGAATACCAATCCACTGATTTATTCTTTACAAAGTCCTTCCTTAGCAGTAAATTGATGCACGAGACGCTTGCGTTATGGTAGAAAGTTAATTCAAAGGGAGCGCAAATTAGACTGCTTAAATCTAGATATCACAACGTATAAACGAGAATATCTCTTCTTCCTAAATGGATCAAGGATGTGCAGGTACTCAAGGACATTACTAATTATTATTCATGAAAAGGAATATTTGAAATAAACGACACAAAGAAGTATGGCATGAACCTTAATGACCATCGAAAACGAAATGCTTTCTAATTGACTGAGTTGGACATGTTGGAAAGAGTAGTTATCCATGCCTCCTCATATAGCAGGAACAGATTATTAACTTAGTCACCAACACACAGAAAAAAATGTTTTTTTGGCGGTGGTAAAGGGATGAAACTTCACACAGTAGGTTTAATCGTCACTAAAGAACAGCGCTTGACGTGAAGCAATGGTCTCTTTTGCTAAACACAGATGTATTTCTATTGATACTGGGAACATCGTATTGGATGTTACTGAGAAAAACTACTTTATACGACGAAAAGAGATATCAAGGAGCATGAGAGCCGCCCTCATTCAGCACACTAACGTAAAAATCTGTTTCATTTTAGCACTGAGAATATCTGCAACTTTTCACTAGACTGGGGAAATTTTAGTGAGATGGTATCAAAAGCATGTAGTACAGTGCTTCGCACCTAATTCTACCGCTGACGTGGAGCCTCCGAGACAGATTATCACAGGAATCATGGCCTTTAACTATCTTCTCGCTGTTAGCAGCACGTTATACTGTATCATGCGCGTGCTACAGCCAACAACCGTCAGGGCAGACTCAAATGTGGAATCAGTTCAGCTCGAAGACGTGACAGAATTGTTAAAACTGACGAGAGGATAAACTCAGAAGGAATTGAAAGAGATCAAATGTCCATGCGAAACTGAAGTATCAAGAATCTTCGAATAAATAGGAAGTCAACGAGCGGCTCAGGGTGACGTAATACGTATGAACTGACTCACAGAGCTCCACGGATCACGTTCGTTCTATCTCATGTTCACGTGGAACGTAACTGGCTTCATATGGTTTACCTCTTCCTGCTCCACAACTAGATTAAATCGAAGCGATTTGTAAACGCTACCGTTATTTTTCAGTTTCGAAAGGTCATTAACCGCAAAATTTACAAAGGAGTAAATTTATTGTAAAACTTCTGCTAACTGCTACAAGAAATGTCTGCAGGACTTGTGAGTATGTACATCACATGGGTGACACGCATCTCCGCGATGAATATCTTATGAGCAAGTGAAGTAATACTCTAGAGCATTCTGCCGTATACTACCAATGGGAATATTGACAATAAATTTAAGTCAGAGATATCAGGAAGAAAGGCATTCGAAAACTAAACAACGCCATTTGTGACTGAAGGCAGTGAATTCGTAATAAGTTGAAGTGTTCATATGAAGAAAATGGCTGTTAAGATGACAAAGGAAAAAAAGAATATCCATGTGGACGAAGTATAAGTACGAGCCTATAAAAGACGAATGTGTAAATAAATAAATGCACCAAAAGCTGGTGCAACTCAGGATTTTGCGCAATATTGCATAGTTAACAATCATGAAATTTCTAGTAGCTTATATACTATTCGTCGTTTCTTCTTCGTTTTCTTCACACCTCCTTTACAGTGCAGGAGAAGGGAGACGAAGCAAAAGCATAACGGGTCTGTAGGCAGAAAGAGAGGTTTTATGGCAATGCGGTCTACGTTGTCATGGTCGCCTGTAATGTGAAAGCCAGGGATCGTAAAACTTTTACGTCTGCCGGCGGGGGATCTCCGTTATGTCCACGCCGTGAAGAATGTCGATATCAATAACCGACGTTACTTCCAGAGGGGACGTAAAATTACACATTACTGCTGCTGTAACATCCCACTCGTGAATTAACTTCATCAGAAGTCCAATGAGTGATACGTTGTAAACCTCACTTCTCGGGTGATGTTTTTATTATGTGCAATATTATTGTGGTGTCCCGGACTGAATGAGCAAAATGACCGTGCTCTCATATTTTCATGGAATTTTATTTCCTTGAACAATGAATTTTGACATATCCAGTGCATCTGCAAAATGGAACTGGGATCCACTTTGCAGGCTTCCAGCAGTACAAAAGTTTCAAAAAATATTTTAGGGGCTTATGAATGTAACCAGATAACACCGTGAGACCAGTTAAAACGGTTACGCCAATAAACTCCTGACAGATGCTGACGTATCGACGTGCATTTGTCTGTCATAACTGTGCCAGTAGAAAAAAAATAGGTGCCAAATTTCAGAAGCTGGCTGACGATAGGTGTGTTCTCTGATTGGTAGTACCGAAACAAGATTCAGTTACTTGAACAAAATAGACGTAAAATATTCCGTACTTAAAAGCTACATTGCCTCATACGACAATATGACATCGAAAAAAATTTATTCTTGTAAATTTTATAAAATCGAGTACTTTAGAAGTGCGGATGACATGATGGAGTTATGGAAACATTTCTTCATGAAATCTAAGAGGGCATACGTCGGATGCATGTTGGACATCTCAGAAAAAGTTACGAAAATATCTTACACATCAGTATGGAGATAATTACGAACCAGTTGTCGAAAAGTTACAGGATTTAAAGTTATCCATGTCACACATTCACAAACATACACTACTGGCCATTGAAATTGGTACACCAAGAAGAAATGCAGATGACAAACGGGTATTCATTGGACAAATATATTATACTACAACTGACATGGGATTACGTGAGTGTATAGATCCTGAGAAATCAGTAACCAGAACAACCGCCTCTGGCCGTAATAACGACCTTGATACGCCTGGACATTGAGTCAAACAGAGCTTGGATGGCGTGTACAGGTACAGCTGCCCATGCAGCTTCAACACGATACCACAGTTCATCAAGAGTAGTCACTGGCGTATTGTGACGAGCCAGTTGCTGGGCCACCATTGACCACACGTTTTCAATTGGTAAGAGACCTGGAGAATGTGCTGGCCAGGACAGCAGTCGAACATTTTCTGTATCCAGAAAGGCGTGTATAGGACCTGCAACATGCAGTCGTGCATTATGCTGCTGAAATGTAGGGTTTCGCACGGATCAAATGAAGGGTAGAGCCTCGAGTCGTAACACATCTGAAATGTAACGTCCACTTTTCACAGTGCCGTCAATGCGAACAAGAGGTGGCCGAGACGTGTAACCAATGGCACCCTATACCATCACGCCAGGTGATACGCCACTGTGGCGATGACGAATACACGCTTCCAATGTGCGTTCACAGCGATGTTGCCAAAAACGGATGTGACCATCGTGATGCTGTAAACAGAACCTGAATTCATCCAAAAAAATGACGTTTTGCAAATTCGTGCACCCAGGTTCTTCGTTTAGTACACCATCGCAGGCGCTCCTGTCTGTGATGCAGCGTCAAGCGCAACTGCAGCCTTTGCCTCCGAGCTGATAGTCCCTGTTGGTGCAAACGACGTCGAACTGTTCGTGCAGATGGTTGTTGTCTTTCAAACGTGCCCATCTCTTTACTCAGGGATCGAGACGTGGCTGCACGATCCGTTACAGCCATGCGGATAAGATGCCTGTCATCTCGACTGCTAGTGATACGAGGCCGTTGGGATCCAGCACGGCGTTCCGTATTAACCTCCTGAACTCACCGATTCCATATTCTGCTAACAATTATTGGATCTCGAGCAACGCGAGTAGCAATGTCGCGATATGATAAACTGCAATCGCGATAGGCTGCAATCCGACATTTATCAAATTCGGAAACGTGATGGTACACATTTCTCCTCCTTACACGAGGCATCACAACAACGTTTCACCAGGCAACGCCGGTGAACTGCTGTTTCTGTATGAGAAATCGGATGGAAACTCTCCTCATGTCAGCACGTTGTATGTGTCGCCACCGGCGCCAAGCTTGTGTGAATGCTCTGAAAAGCTAATCATTTGCATATCACAGCATCTTCTTGCTATCGGTTAAATTTCTCGTCTGTAGCCCGTCGTCTTCGTGGTGTAGCAATTTTAATGGTCAGAAGTGTATTATCGCAACAGCTAGTGGGTGCACTGAAAGGTAATGCCTCCGAATTTTGTATGTGGAAATTCTTAAAACGTTTTAAATAAAACAAAAGTTATGAACATTCTACGTTTTCAGCCTTCTGTCCACATATTTGCAGCCCTTTTCCTATAGAGGGCTCCCAGTTGTGGCGCGTAACATGGCGATATGCAAAATAACAAAGTCGGTGCGTGAGGAACAGGGTGCTGTAATCAAGTTTAGAATCCTAACAGTTCGCCGACTGGAGTGGCCAAACGGTTCTAAGCGTTACAGTCTGGAACCGCTTGACCGCTTCGGTCGTAGGTTCGACTCCTGCCGCAGGCATGGATGTGTGTGATGTCCTTAGTTTAGTTAGGTTTAAGTAGTTCTAATTTCAAGGCGACAGAAGAGCTCATATGTTAAGTCCCGTAGTGCTCAGTGCCATTTGAACCATTTTAAACCTAACAGTTCGTCCACACATGCAGCACCCTGTTTTTCAACTTGAGAATGCCAGAACACGCGAAGACTGCGACATCTACGCCTTTGGCTTCCTGTCATCGATCATCCTCCGTACAGTCCCGACTTGGCCCCATCCGATTTTCACCTATTTTCAAAATTTTTAAAAACCTTTGAGGACTCCACTTTGATACTTATTAAGCGGTACAAGCAGTGGTGAGGTTGTGATTCCGTCAACAAAGTCGGACATTCTACAGTGACGATATCAACAAATTGGTCTCTTCGTTGTGAGAAACGTGTACATCGGTGGGGTGACTGCTCTGAGACATAAGTATGTGGAATAGAAGAATAAAGATGTAGAATGTTAAAAACATTTGTTTTATTTTAAAATATTTAGGAGTTTTCAAAAAAAATTCGGAAACATTATTTTTCAGCGTGCTCTCGTACTTTCAATTTAGTAAAATTTTTGTATAATTATTAATATGATAAACATCCACGTAAAATGATATGGCGTCATCTTTAGTGTCCGAACCAACTTGAATCGGTGCACACATATCCCATATTTCAGTTAGTTGAATCTTGTACCATACGTGGGTAAGCAGAATAAATGAACACATAAATCGAGATGTTAACTATTGTTCAAGTATAGACCACAATAACTCAAATAACAATGTTCGAAAAAAGAGCTTTTTGGGGATAAGAAAGTTCTATTTTATTTTCATGCTTATCATTCTAGCCCAGGAGATTTTCCACATCAAGATACTGTGGTTGCTACGATCTCGGAAGGTCCGTTCTGATGATGGGAATAACGGCTACACCACTGAATGATGAAGGTCGTGTAATACATTTCCACTTACATTACCATTAGTATGTAATGTTGAAATGCTAAACAGGATACCACAGATTAGCTATTATACATAAAAATACTAAATGGCGTAAGTATCAAGGTAGCAGAAGATATATAACGTGGAGGACTGAGTGTGATGTGAAGCGCTGTGGCACTGAATCAGAGAGGGAGTGGATATATCCTTGACAAACTTTCCTCCTTGCAGTTTGTAGGCGAGTCCTCAAGGCAGCAGCACTGTTAGAGGAGTGGACCATTAAGTGGCCGCCAAACAGTATTATAGGAAACGTTCAATGTGCGAAATGTCAATCTCTCGATCAGAAGGAGAAATAGTGTCTGCTGTGCTTCTGAAAAGACTTTCACATAACTCCTTATAGGAGGTCTAGCATTCCACCGCTAGCTTATGGTAGGCTTAGTTTCCTGAAAGAGCAGCGGACGTCAGGAGCTAAACATCCGCAATTTAGCACTTCCTGTTCAGATATCTCTCAAAGTGCATAAATATGATCACATTTTGTATCAAATGAGTCTAAACAATCCCATACAACATTTGGTCGCTGTGCCTCACAACACTGTAACGACGGTAACCATGATGGTGTCTAACAACTACGTGACCATCTCGTAGTGCAGGTTGAAACGAATCTCGAGCATTAGCACTACAGTTCACCACTCAGCACTCTACCGACAGCATCCACATTCCTGTAGGAGACTCTTGGTTTCTTGGGCCTTTGAAAGGTGGTTCAACGGCGTAAGTGCCTACAGCACAGCCTCTAAGAGAGGGTGTCCAGCTGCCTTCTCTGATAACACCCATAGGGTTAACAATGTGTAAGTACGGTTAGAGGGATAAGGTTTCCTTCATAACGTGTTTTGGACTCAAATCGTATTGAAGTACCAATTCGTCCAAGGGTAGCACACTTACCTATGCATGGGTTTCACATCCTCATACCAGTGCCATCACTGCCACAATGTCACGGATGGATCGAATACATTAGTTGGAGACAGTGTCGATGAACTCTGGAAATGTGGATGGTTGACGATGCATGCACAACACGCCTGCATTTTTTGAATGCATACGGGCAATGATGAAGATGGCCTTATGAGCCGAAAACCGGTTAGCAATAAAAGTAATATTGTAGAACAAAAGCAAGATGGTGCTTTTCATTTATTATGAGGAAAAGTGTTGAAGACTGCCTTAATAGCTTCAGTGGCTACGTGGAATATGTATTATAATATGTCTGCCCTCATGTATATATCTCCTCAGTTTGAATCCTCAGGAACTGTATTTATTAAGAGTAATTTCGTGTTTAATTGTTCTCTATTTTCCTCCTTTCGTTTGTATCTATAATAATCAGATACTCTACATGCAAGACGATTAAAAATAGCAGATATACCACAAATAGAAACTTCCTGGCGGATTAAAGCCATGTGTTGAAATGTGACCTGAACCTGGAGCTTTGTCTTTTGATGGCAATGCTCTGCCGTTTTTCTTAAACTTTTTTACTCTTTATAATTAATGAGTCTTTTCCCCACAGCTTCATTTGCATATGTGTTCAACAATTATTGAACAGACCCCATCTTCCCCCTGATGTATTCACCTATTGCTCCTTGTCAGTCTACCTCATACTTTTACCTCTATCTGTCTATTCCCTCCTCCCCACTATCTTTATTTTTTTTTCATTTCTTCCTTCCCTTCTCTTTGTCCATTTCCTCCACCCCCTCTCTCTGATCATGTTTTCCTCCTCTCTCCCTTTGACTATATCCTTCTCCCCCTCTCTTTCCGCCTCTACGTCCCCCTCTTCCTTTTCCATTGGTCCACCACTACTTTCCATCTTCCACCTGTCTCTTGCACCCCCATCTCCTCCATTCTGTCTGTCCATCTTCTCCTCTATCCATCTCATCCTGACCCTACTCATGCTCATCAGTGCATGTAATTCCTGCAAAATAGTTCAATAAAGCGTGCCAAAACTATTCCCACAACAACACCGGCTGTATAGGGTTGCACATGAGGGGCTCGAAAATCACTTTTTGCCCTTGACAGAGAGGTCGCCATTAAAAGGTCATTAAAGCAGACCGATACTGCTCCTACAGAACACGCTATGATACAAGGCAACTTGTATGTCCGGGCCCAGAAAACCATTTCTTGCCCCTGATATGTAGGCAGCACTGGAAAGCAGGTTGATTTCGCAGGCAGCTTTTGCTCTGACACAGCAGGTCTGTCTTGCCAGGCTGCCTATATGCCGTGGGCTGGGAAAACCATTTGAGGTAGGAAGTTATACGCCACACAGTGGAGATACCCATGAGGTCTGCTGTTTCTATGTCAGATTTGGTTGAAACTGGTCTATATCTTGGACATACACACTGATTAACACACAGAGTGATTCAACTGCCCCTATGTAAGTTATTTAATGCAAGCCACACTACATATGTATCAGGAATAGTATCCAGACAGGTGACAGCCACTTAATCGTTATAGTTTGGGCGACTGTTAGCAAATGGAATCATATTGTTAAAATAGAAGCTAGGATTGATCATTAGTTACACTTCATTTTTGTACCAAGATATACTTTACTTCTGCTGTGCTTATCCAAGTGCCTCCAATCTTCCTTTGTGTAATTAACAGTTTGGTCATGCAAGTTTTGCACGTCTCTGTATAGTTTATTCGGTTTATAGTACTTAATCTTTCGTAAGTGCTTCAGAAACATTGCCCTTATAAAGTGGATTTCACCATGAGAAACCACGAAATGAACATGAGATATCAAACTGGGAAGTGTGGAGTTGCCAACTTTCTGATATATAACTAAATGAAAAGATTAGTATATGACTCGCCTTGTTAATGTGCTGAAGTCGTTTCACGAACTCGTCCAATTTCGGCTAAAAAAATGCTATATTTCTTGTGGGACATCGTGGAATACATCCGTTTCAGCTCCTATAGTTTCATGAAGTTCTGATAGGTTTCGGTGCTATATGTAGCCTTCAAAATGGCGTCTGTAACCGACGATGATGACACACATCGTCGCAACAAGACGATGCAAACCCGTCCGATATCATGTGTGCCAACACACGCAGCTGTGACTCCTAGGATGTTGGAATGTGGCGACATTCTCATTCGAGACGATTGACAAATGACAGTTAAACATCTCGCTGCACAACTGGGCATCTCTGTTGGTAGTGCTGACATACTCATCCACCTGTTGGGGTACTAAAAAGTGTGTGCTCTCTGGGTTCCTCGGCACCTTAGCGAAGGCTATAGAGAGCAACGAATAATCATCCGCGAGGAACTGCTTGCGCATTACGAAACTGATCGTGACAGTTTTTTCGTTGAATATCGTCACAGGCAATGAAGCTTGAGATAATCGCTTCGAACCGGAAACGAAACGGTAATCCCTGGAGTGGTGCCACACCACTCTCGGTTGGTAAAGTCATGGCGAAGGTTTTCTGGGACTCTGAAGAGGTTATTCTCTTTGATGTTCTCCCTCACGGTGCAACGATCAGCTCTGCAGTGCACTGTGCTACCCTCAGGAACCTGAGTAAATTTCAGAGTTTTCGTTGTCTTTTAGACGACAACACCTCACACAAATCTGCGCATCCGAGAGTATCACACAAAGCTTCATTGGAATGTTCTTGCTCAACCACCATACATCCCAGATTTCGGACCTTCCTACTGTCTCTTGTTTGGCCCAATAACGGACGCATTTCCGCGAGAAGCAGTACGTGGATTATGGGGAGGCTACTGATCCAGCGAGACGTCAGCTATGACGTCGACCACCAGTACCACGCGGTCATACAGGACATCCCACTGAGGTGGTGCAATCCCGCCGTACTGAACGGAGATTACGTTGAAAAACAGGGTTTTGTAGCCAAAAGACTGAGAATTAATATGGTACATTGGAATCCTGAATAAATCCAAACTGCTTTCACAAAAGAAAACTAATCTGCTTTCAAAGAAAAAAAGTTATCATTACTTATTGAACGCCTCTCGTATAGTTGATCTAAGATGTCTTCTTGTACCAGTTATTCTGCGACATTTTGACGGTGCGTTTCACATCTCCAGAACGAACTAGTTAACAACACTGTTCTGTCGTGTGTGGTTACATACAAGAACATCGGTAGGGACAGCTGCATCACGCTGTATATAACTCGGTACCCAGATATAAATACTGAATTCTGTAGTGAAAAGTAAAATATCATTAGTAGCGTATTCTGATACATTAAATTGCTTAAAAAACATATGTGAAAAAAATGAAAAGTGTTCGTATGCTTTCGAAACAAGTACATCAATTACGGCCGGTTCTGCCAATGAACTAAATCGTAATTGTTAAAGTTGCTTTATATCACAGACTTCAATAAGGTTTCTTAGGTCTTCATCTGTGTCTCCTTTTCTGGTAGCATAGAAGCTGTACCGCCTGAGCTATCTGGATCCAATTGACGACCTACCCTCACAGCATTAGTTCTGCTAGCATCTCTCTTCCAAACTTCTAAACTTCACACAAATTCTTCTGCAATGCAAAGTAGTTTCTATGTAATATCATATGCTTGAGAAGCAGAAAGCCCATAATGTATGCAGGAAACTCCTACGAAGACATGAAAGTAGAAGATGAGGTACTGGTGGGAGTAAAGCTGTAAGGGTGAATCGTAATTAGTGCCTGGCCAGTTCAATCAGCAAGCCAATCCGGTACACCGTTTGATATGCAATGAAGTTTCAAAACAACATATACGCCGCTGTAGAGTGAAAGATCCATTTTACACCGCTGATATTTCGTTTGTGTGTACTGTATGTGTCGACTTGTTTACTCTAGTTATTCAGACTCAGCAGTCACTTTTACAACGTTGTTTACAATCAGCAGTAGTAATTGCACGTCTCTATTAGTAGGCTTTCATATTCCGCTGTTGTATTTAGCTGTAAAAATACATACTCAGCCCAAAATGTTCCGAGACTGATTCTATTCCTACCGTGAAATCGATGTCAGCGCAACAACTACAGTGGCAGCACGAAATACGAGGCGTATTCCGAAAGTAAGGTCCGATCGGTGGCAAAATGGAAATCACAGTGAAAATCAAAAGTGTTTTATTTGCAATACTTAGCCACACCTTCGAGCAACGTCTCTACATATTCGCCGCTCCGTCTGAGACATTTGTCGTAACGCATTCGATTAGTCAGTTGCGAGCAGGCAGTGTTCAAGCTGTGGACGAGCGGCAGTCGTGTGTCAACATTATTGTATTGCAAATCTCAATGGAGAAACATCTCTAAATTAAGTATTCAAGCCATTCTCCAGAATGTTTTGAAGAAGATAGAAGTGTGCGCGCAGTTTGTCCTGTACATGTCGACTCCCGAACAAAAACAACGACTCGTGAACGCTTGCCGAGAAATACGCAATAAGAATAATTCCTTTCTGGAAAAAATTCATCGTGCAGGAAGCGACTTGATGTTATCAATCCTACCACAAAACAACAAACTGCAGCAGTTCACTTAAAGGGGCAAGGCTCCGGGGACGTAACCGACATTCAAGCCAATGTGATGCGAGAATTGAACAAAATCCCGTGGAAGGACTTTTCTGACAGTTGCACATTCTGGGCATTGTATTCGCGTTGGGGAAGACTATATAGTACACTTGAAGGATTAAAACCAACATCTTAACATTTCGCAAATTATTTTTTTTATTCAGACTATCTGCTTGTAATAACAAATCTTTATTCACGACAGACTATTTCCGTATTTATCGCAATTCTCAGTTACATGTACACTGTCGTGACTTCTATATTACGCCGTTATTGAACAGTCTTATAGCTCATTGTTTTAGTAAGATGGTTAATGATGTAAAAATATTGAAAATAAAATATTAATTACGGTCAGAAAATAGTCCGACAGTTCCAGTATTACGACGCTGTGTGTTTACAAACATATGTCATAAGAGTAGAACTATCAGACTACTTTCACCCCGTAATTAACATTTTATTTTCAGTACATTTACGTCATGTATCATACTAATAAAACAATTACAGCTATAACACACTTCACTGACGATGTAATATGGACGTCACATCAGTCTACACGTCCTTGACAACGGCGATAAATACCGAAACAGTCCATCTTTTTTGGTGCCTCTATTATAATAATCATGTGTTTATCAGATATATGTCATGCTGCAGTCCCTAAAGAACTGGAAATTGAAATAAGAACACCGTGAATTCATTGTCCCAGGAAGGGGAAACTTTATTGACTCATTCCTGGGGTCAGATACATCACATGATCACACTGACAGAACCACAGGCACATAGACACAGGCAACAGAGCATGCACAATCTCGGCACTAGTACAGTGTATATCCACCTTTAGCAGCAATGCAGGCTGCTATTCTCCCATGGAGACGATCGTAGAGATGCTGGATGTAGTCTTGTCGAACGGCTTGCCATGCCATTTCCACCTGGCGCCTCAGTTGGATCAGCGTTCGTGCTGGACGTGCAGACAGCGTGAGACGACGCTTCATCCAGTCCCAAACATGCTCAATGGGGGACAGACCCGGAGATCTTGCTGGCCAGGGTAGTTGACTTACACCTTTTAGCGCACGTTGGGTGGCACGGGATACATGCGGACGTGCATTGTCCTGTTGGAACAGCAAGTTCCCTTGCCGGTCTAGGAATGGTAGAACGATGGGTTCGATGACGGTTTGGATGTACCATGCACTATTCAGTGTCCCCTCGACGATCACCAGAGGTGTACGGCCAGTGTAGGAGATCGCTCCCCACACCATGATGCCGGGTGTTGGCCCTGTGTGCCTCGGTCGTATGCAGTCCTGATTGTGGCGCTCACCTGCACAGCGCCAAACACGCATACGACCATCATTGGCACCAAGGCAGAAGCGACTCCCATCGCTGAAGACGACACGTCTCCATTCGTCCCTCCATTCACGCCTGTCGCGACACCACTGGAGGCAGGCTGCACGATGTTGGGGCGTGAGCGGAAGACGGCCTAACGGTGTGCGGGACCGTAGCCCAGCTTCATGGAGACGGTTGCGAATGGTCCTCGCCGATACCCCAGGAGCAACAGTGTCCCTTATTTGCTGGGAAGTGGCGGTGCGGTCCCCTACGGCACTGCGTAGGATCCTACGGTCTTGGCGTGCATCCGTGCGTCGCTGCGGTCCGGTCCCAGGTCGACGGGCACGTGCACCTTCCGCCGACCACTGGCGACAACATCGATGTACTGTGGAGACCTCACGCCCCACGTGTTGAGCAATTCGGCGGTACGTCCACCCGGCCTCCCGCATGCCCACTATACGCCCTCGCTCAAAGTCCGTCAACTGCACATACGGTTCACGATCACGCTGTCGCGGCATGCTACCAGTGTTAAAGACTGCGATGGAGCTCCGCATGCGACGGCAAACTGGCTGACACTGACGGCGGCGGTGCGCAAATGCTGCGCAGCTAGCGCCATTCGACGGTCAACACCGCGGTTCCTGGTGTGTCCGCTGTGCCGTGCGTGTGATCATTGTTTGTACAGCCCTCTCGCAGTGTCCGGAGCAAGTATGGTGGGTCTACCACACCGGTGTTAATGTGTTCTTTTTTCCATTTCATTTTAAACTTGCATTTACACGTTTACAGTTCTGGTACCCACTGATTCCCCCGCTCGACAGTGCTGTACCATTACAGTGATCAACGTTTTAAAAAAAATAGGGGAATACTCATATCCTTAACAAAAACTAAGGGATATTTAGAGCACGACGACATTTCACCAAAACCAAAGCAGCATTTGTAAAAGATTACTATTTAATTACACATCGCAGCTATTTAAACATATTTTGGAACTAATTTTTTCCTGAGTCAGTAGTTTTATATTATGTTAAGCAAATCCAAAGAACTGACTGTATGAATAAGGTAAATTCATGCCAGCTTGCAGTTCAGACTTGATTAGGTTTGTACTACTGCTATTCCTTACATCTGTCCACTTATTATTCGTAAGATAAAGTACTCGCTTGGTGTGAGCATTACTTCCTGGTAAACTCATAACATAACCAACCAGCTTACCTCATATAATTCGTCTTTATTCACAGAATCCAGCCTGATACAATCCAGAACTTCATGCCTCGGCAGTGAATGTTAATTCCATTTTCAGACATAATGGGGTTAAACACTTTAAACTATCATCAAATTTGCTACGTAAGTAAGAGTTTAAAGAATCATAGAATTCAATGTATTTGTTCAAACTAGCAGATTTCAAATCTGAATCAAGAACGGTGGCTAACAATTTATGAGTACCACTTACAAAAAAATCTATCTTCCTTTCTCTTTCTAACTTTACGAATTATTAACTGTACGACTTCATGAGATTCCATAATACACACATCAAAATCAGTTTTGTATCACTCTGGTTCGCAGAATTCCTGAAGACAGACGTTGGCTGTCGATATTGTATCACAGACACAGTACCTTTGACTGTTCAGTGATGTCACTAAACGCGCCAGAAGATGTAAACAACCATGCATGAGCAGTGCCTATTAGACGGATGGTGTCCGACAGCCGATCAGTTCCAGGCTTTCCACCAGGAAGGTAGTTCAACCATGCCTAGACGGTCAATACCGCCGTTCGATCACGTCCGCATTGTTACTTTGTGCCAGGAAGAGCTCTCAATAAGGGAAGTGTCCAGGCGTCTCGTAGTGAACCAAACCGATGTAGTTCAGACACGGAGGAGATAGGGAGACAGAAAGCGTGGACGACATGCCTCCCTCAGGCCGCCAAGGGCTACTACTGCAATGGATGACCCCACCTACATATTATAGCTCGGTGGAACTCTGACAGCAACGCCACTATGTCGAATAACGCTCTTCGTGCAGCCAGAGGGCGTCGTGTCACGGCTCAAATTGTGTGCAATTGGCTGCATGATACGCAACTTCACTCCCGACGTCCATGGGGAGGTCTATTTTTCTAACCACGACACAATGCAGCGCGGTACAGATGGGCCCGACAACACGCCGAATGGACCGCTCAGGATTGGCATCACGTTCCTTCCCCCAAGAGTGTCCCATTTACCTTCAGCCAGACAATCGTCGGAGACGTGTTTAGAGTCAACCCGGTCTGGCTAAACGCCTTAGACACATTATCCATTGAGTGCAGGAAGGTGTAGGTTACCTGCAGTTTTGGGGTGGCATTGTGTGGGGCTGACGTGCGCCGCTGGCGGTCATGGGAGGCGCCGTAACGGCTGTACGATACGTGAATGCCATCCTCCGACCAATAGTACAACCATATCGGCAGCATAATGGCGATGCATTCCTCTTCATGGACGACAATTCATCCCCCCCTCCCACCCAAATTGTGCACAGCTTGCTCTACTATAGGACTAGAGTGGTCAGCATGTTCACCGGACATGAACCCTATCTAACATGCCTGGGATAGATTTGAAAGGGCTTTTTATGGACAACGTGACCCACCAACCACTCTGAAGAATCTACGCCGAATCGCCATTGAGGAGTGGAACAATCTGGAACAACAGTGCCTTGATGAACTTATCGATAGTATGCCACGACGAATACAGCCATGCATCAATGCAAGAGGACATGCTACTGGGTATGTCACAGGGTTTCAGCCCATTCAGCATCAACAAACTGAAAAAAATTATTTTAATGTTTCCCTTCATTTGTCAGAACAGGAAAAGGAAGAGTGACTATATATTTTCAATAACATCTACATATTGTGAACAATTGCATGCATGTTTCATGGCATTATTAAGGACATGGTTAAAACAGCTGGCTTTGAGGATTTTTTCATCCTCATTACTTTGTAGTTCCATGAGTGAATGGCGAGTGTCATAATTTATATTGGCACCATATTATATATTAATGATATTCAAATTATTTCACTTCAGTGAATTTTTAACAATCTATGGACATCAGTTGTAGTTTGGTCTGCCTGTTCTGAATTCCACCAAAGGTGTCAAAGTATCATAATACAGCTGGAAACGTTTTTTCTATTTAGGTGACTGGAAGCATCTGCTTGCTAAAGATGAGAACATGCTACTCTTTTTGGGGCCATTTAAAACTTACATAAATTCGTTCACTTTACCTGGGGCCAATACAATCATTTTGATCAATTCAGCTTCAGTTCGCCTGCAAGATGTTGTCTTTGAGACATTAGTATCATTGTTTTTGGAAAGTTTGATCGCACAATCCAAATTTCCGTAGCAGCTGAGATTGTGTTGTACTGTTTGGTAGACTAAGGAAAGTTTATCAGCAATAGTTTTCACGTCGTCGTTTGTTAGGCCTCGAGCAGAACTGAACAAATAGTTATCTGGGATGAAGTAGCGGCATGATTTGCTTTGCTTTTGTGACATACAAACATACAAGGAGTTAACTCAAAAACTGCCAATTACTAACTATTACGTGCTGAACAGTAAGACATATATCTTTTTAGAATTCATAGTAGTAATTTATTTCCTGATGTATTCATGTGCTGCGCACAATTGCTCTTGCCGCCATGTGCGACGCTAAACTCACGTTTCCAAATGGAGCAGTTTTCTTGTCCAATCTAGTAAAATAAAGCTACCTACTTTGTAAGATATGAATACATATACTTTGTTCTCTTGTTTGGTAGCGTTTTAGCTTTATCCTCGCTAACCATCATAAAATATTGAAGAACGATTCACTGAAACGAATTCACGTCTACCCATCAAGCGTCGGTTGACCATTTCTAAGATAATCGATATAGAATTAGGTGTCTCTTCTGTCCAACGTTTCAACGAATTCTGACAGTGCGCTCAAAATTTCAATGCTTGAAAAATATTCGTGCATACATAAAAAAATTTGGGGAAAAGCGCACTATGATCCTGAAGATACGGGAGCCGAGAGATTATTAAAAAATATGTTCAAATACCGGAGATCCCGGGAAATTCTGGAGATTTGGTCCCGTATGTATCATGCTAGTAGAAAAACTAAAGCAAGATGGCTCATTGCATTCATAAGGTGGAGTACGTACATGGGATGGTCATAAAATGTTATTTATGTCCTCGGAAGAATACATTTACGCTACAACTGTTATGTTTGATCTGTCTGCAGTCCTCAGCCTTGGTAACCCTGCGCCACAGAACCGTTGCACGACCCTAGGGCAGCGAAAACAAATAGGCTGCGCTATTTTCTTTTCACTTCCCTAGCGGCTTGTAGACATGTTTCTGCAAAGAATATAAAATAAATACGCAACTTTCCTTTTTTTAATCTAAAGGAATCTGCTTCAGTTGTACTGCGGGTTTATTCAATCTAAGGCGGACTTTGGAACGTTAAAATCCCATCTTAGAGTGTATAAAACTACTGTGTTTGATGAGGCATAATATACGGTAAGGCCAGTCAATGCAAGGGGCTCGAAATCACTGCGTCTTAGTTCCCGATAGCTGAGTGGTCAGCGTGACGGATTGCCGTCCTACGGGCCCTGGTTCAACTCCCGGCTGGGTCAGGGATTTTCTCCGCTTAGGGATTGGGTGTTGTGCTGTCTTCATCATCATTTCATCCCCATCCGGCGCGCAGGTCACCTAATGTGGTGCCGAATGTGATAAGGCCTCTACCGAGGCGGCCGGACCAGCCCCGGAAGGGGCCTCCCGGCGAATAAGGCCAAACGCTCATTTCCATTTTTTCACTGCGTCTTAGTCGGAAACTGTCCGCTGTCGGGCAGCCACACGCTATGAGCTCCAAGCCACGATGTTATTACTTTTTCGAGGTGGCAATGAAAACTTCATGACTACACCTAGGTATAGCTATTGTGTCGGGTTTAGCATCAAGGCAGTCTCGTAACATTACTACTCGAGAGTCTGTGAGTTCCAGTATGGCTGCAAATTAAAGTAACATCACAAGTATGACACGCCTACTGTCGGCTGTTGGTTGCACGGAGATGTGTCGGTCATCCGGTGTACCTAGCGCGAATGCTGTACAGAAAAATGAAGCCTGTACCTGCGGTGGCTTGTGCAGGGCGTGGTTGTGGATGTACAGAACGGGAATAGAGCGAAACTAGTGCGGGGGCGGCGTAGTCCCCGGGGAGAGCTGGGCCACTTGTGGACGTGTGCCACAGCCGCGGCCACACCTCGGGCCCCCTGCTACTGCCTGTGCAACGCCGCTGCCTCCGCCTCTGCCGCGGGTATCGACCGCCCCCGCACGCCGCCCCAGAAACTGGGCCACCTCGTGGCGGTGGAGGGGGAGGAAAAGGGTGGGGGCGCGAGGGCGGAGCTCCGTGACTCACCACGCGGTAAGGTGACACCCGTCACCGCGCGCTAGCTGCCATCCTTCTTCTCGTGCTGTTCCCACTTGGCCTCCTGCCGTCATCCAGAAACTTGCGATGTGTCTTCCATTGCTAGTTTGCCATTCGTGACGGCGCGCAGGACTGTGGCTGGGTGATTGTTTCTCTTTCCACAGAGAATTCAGTACAGCCAAGAGGGTATATTTACAAATCCTTGCAATCCTGATGGAAGAGGTGTGCTAAGAGGAGGCACAGTACGAGCTGTAATCAGGAGTTCTAATAATCAAATCGAAAAAGCCAAGCTGCGGCCATGAAAATTGGTAACTGTTTTATCCTTCTTTACATATTCACCCTTAATTATGGTACATTTTCCCCAACAATGGATGATTTGGCCGAGACCTTGTTTTTAGAGGTCTACATTGTAGCTGCTCAGGAAACTTTCAACATCTCAAATCACCTCGTCATCATTTTGAAAACGCCTCTCACGCGACGATTTATGCTTCCAAGGAAAGAGGACGAAGTCTGGGTGATGTGCCTAGAGAATATGACAAGTGAGGCACCTTTTTTATAGAACAAAAGCAACATGTGTGACACTGTCCTGTGGAAAATGAGCTGGGACTTTCTCTTGGAGCAGAAACACCCTCTAGGGCAGACAGCCCCCTTAATCTCGCCAGTATGTTCTAGTACTACGATCCTGTGACGATTTGCCCTTTACGCGAATTATGTATTTGCAAATGTTTTTTATTTAAATCTTTGATCACAATATCAATTCTTTTGACGATGACCGGTTTCAGTCCGTAATGACCGTCCTCAGATATTTTCCACACCATATCCTAAAGGAATAAGGCACAACGGCATCATCAAAACATATAAATATAATCAGTACAGCATCTTCACATAGATCAAAAATAAGTGTAGAATAAGCCACAGTCATTATTGCAACTGGCTACTGAAGAATGTATTTGCACCGCACTACGGTAGTCCCAAAAACAGGCAGAATCACCTTGCCAGATGATGGATGGGTCTTCGCCTTTTTCGGCGGTGGTGAATTCACACGTTTCCACTACTTTCTTGCTCTTTTGCCTCATGGTCAAAATGGTACACCCTGCACTCGTCCATCGCGATAATGAGGCTAAATAATCCACCCGGGTTGTCCTTAAACAACTACAAAATTTCCGCTGACGCCACAGTTCGGTGGGCTGTGAGCAGTTACGGAATTCGTGCAAGGTGTTGAAAACTAATTCATGAATGATTCCCACTACTTTCCGCTATCACTTCGACAGTGACAAGCGAGTCCTGGAGCACCAGGGCTTCAGTCCTCTTTGCGATTCTCGATTATTCATGGAAAGATGGTCTGACACATCGTTCTTCGGTATTCAGACTTGCTGGATCACATGGGAAGCGTATGTTCACCTATCCAGTGTCTCATGTGATAGTGTATTGTTTTCGTACGCTCTCACTAATCAACTAACTCAGCATGGACTGTAGCAGCGCTCTTCTCTTTGAAGTCCAAATCCCGAATTACCGCGCGATACTTTATTTATAAATTCGCAGCGCCATCTTATTTTGGCTGATGTAGTGGCTGTTGCGACGCCACAAGTGCAAGCATGTACCTGCAGACAAACCATTTACTTAACTTCCTTTTTTCGGTTGATTATTAAAATTTGATGGCTATCCGTCTCACGTTCATCAGTTGGTAGCCCACCAGATGAAGCCGACAATCAAAGCCAGCATGATTTTTACTGTAAAAAAAACACTGGTAGGTCGAAACATTCATAATTTTAGAGCGATTAACAGCAAGGGAAGTGTGCGTTTTTGTGATTCATCGGCAGCTCAAGCATTCTCCTGCTTCAGTGAGCGATGACATATCGAGTAACGTGGTTCCTGTGTTGAACAGAGGGAGGCATCTGGGTGGCACAGACTCCTCTGAGGCAGTATGCTCCTCAGCCCGGATGATAGCTTCACAACTACACAGCAGTGGTTCCTTTCCTTTGCACAGAAACATTAGTATTTCCGAGAAATGTTTAGCATGCGATTGAAATCCAGGAGAATATTGGAAAATTTGCTTTCCAAACAGTTCTGTTACATAAAATAATTTTAGTAGCGTTCCATACAGGTTGTATATACTGGGTAATCCTGCCGCCCCTACCGATGTCGTTTTATGCACCCGCAATTTTATATTGGCCTTAAAAAACCACACGCGAGATTTTCATATTCTTTGGATTGCAACGTCCACAGAAAGAACATGAATATAATCTCTTTGTAGGAAATTAAAAGTAGGTAATTTTCTTACTGGGATGCGTTTTCGCTGGAGGCCACGGTTTTCGAGTTATGCAAGAAAACTTGCTAAAGTGACCTTAAAACGCACTACACTTCTACACTCATCAGTCCCCAATCACTATTCGTAGTATATTGTTATGTGAGACTCTCTCCTACCACTGTAAAAAATTTCCGACTACACGAACTGTTGACGGTGTTCGAGGTATTTAGTCTATTGACTAGGCTATTAAGCCATTAGCTTAATCCGCCATTTCGTTTTGATTATTAATTTAAACCTGCATGTGAGCATAATGAATGAAAAACGACTTTTGTAAACGGTAGTAATTACGTTGAAAATTCGATCCAACTTTACCCTTCAAGCGCATCAGTTTGGTACTCAGATGACCTGACAAATATAAAGATGTAATTGGTTATTTTATGCTATTAAAATTAACAAAATTTTAGGTAAAATTTACAAAAACGTTAGTTTTACAATTTTGAGCGCTTGACTAAGTCGCTGGCGTAATGACACCAGTCAATTAAGACCAAAATCGATCGAATATCGGAAATAACTCGTGGCGTCGCAAATTTTTGTATAGTGGTTGGAGGGAGTGCCTTGCACAACAGACTAGAAATCTTGTTTGGGGGATGGGGAGGTCCGTTTGAATTTGACTTTTGTAAGGTTTTCTTGAATTATTCGAAAACTACAGCCTCCAGCGAAAGCGTATGCCACAACAAAATTTTACTTCATAAAATTTTCCGCAAATGGGTCTTGTTCATTTTTATGTAGGGCTTGCAGCGATCAGAAGTATGAAAATCACGCGCCTGTTTGTTTTAAGGGTACATAATACATTGTGGGTTGCATAAACGAGATGTCGTAGGAGCAGCTCCGTCATCCTGTGCATTGTATGTTACTTTTTATTGACGATGAAAAACTTGGAACTTTTTATACTGTGAACCACCACTCTGATATTTACCAATCTGGTATTTACAGTATCTCTCAACAAGATAACTGACGCCACGGTGCTTATCTTCATGCACGAGTTTTTCTGTGAAAATGATGTACGTAATACTGCCGTTGTTGTGAAAGACTGTCCGTATCAGTGTCATTGTGACTTTGACATAATACTGCACTGATGGAAACAGAACGTGTTAGGCCTTTGATCTCTTGAAGCCTACGACGCTTATAATCCAGTATTTATATACCTGTGGGATACGTTGACAAAAAATTTCAACTTTATGCTAACCTTATTTCGGTATTATTAATACAAGAAAATTGTTGTTGCTGTATATGAAGCATTATGCGAATACATATTGGCTGTTGGGTGTGACTGGAACTTCTGAGGCGGAGATGGCAGCACAACATGCCCTGAAGACGTGCAGATTAATGCCATCTTTCGAACTTCGAGAAAGATCTAATCATTCACTTGAGGGATATGGGAGATTCACACTGCGAGATCGCACGTACAGGTGGATGTAGCCCAATGGCTGTACAACGAATAGAGACGAGATGGACTCATGACAAAATGTGGCCAGCAGGATAGGCACTGATCCTCCCCTGAAGACTACATCACTACAAAAAAGGTAGGACTGTTACATGGGCTTCGGCAAATAGACAGATGACTGCAGTTGAGGTCCAGCCAAACTTTATAGGCTGTGTGTCACACGATTACTGGAAGATGTATGCATATCTCGAGATCCAGTTTGTTGTTTACCGCTGACACTGTAGCACAGCATAGACTTGCACGTTGTAGATCCGCAGTCAGATGCGACATTGGGTAGCAATATGTAACATTACTTCGGTTTATGGCGGTCAGATCTGCCTGGTTAAATTTGGATGAAGTGGGATTCACATCCTGATGCACCCTGCTTAAGGTTATCCGCACTTTCCGTTAATAATCACAGGAGATAGAGAATTACGAAACCTAAACTTTTGTAGACTCTGGTATTAGGAGCTATTGAGTACGACGACAGAATCCCGTAATGCGATGCCCATTTATTGAAAGGTATTGTTTCACGCTAACACCATTTGTTAATCTAATTTGTCAAGGAGTTGGCGGTAATGAATACTGCGAACGACGTCGCCCCATTATGGTTCACGATTGTTGAGTGAAGTGTTGGCCTTGTTATTTGCGATTCATGTGTGTTGTCCAAAATTTTGGTGTGGGTATCTGACGACGTGAAAAGGATATGTCGGTTCCTAAGGTTGTAAGAATTGCAATAAAATAGATTACACTACGCTCTGGATAAATTTCGCTCTGTCCAGTGAATAGCGGCATTTGTAAGTAAACGAAAGAAAGTATTGGAAGTTGCCCCACAAATCAAATGCTACATTTGAAGTACGTACACAGTACTTTAGCACAGTGATCGAGACACTAGAATCTTATCTGATAGAAGTACGTATAAAATTCCCATTTTTGGATGCAGAGATCGTTTTCCATGGTGTCACTAAAGAGGTAGTAAGAGCATATTGGAATGATTCCTGAAGCATGCCTTCCACTCCTTTGCCTTGTGAACTTTTCGCCATCTCTACCGATGTGGACTTCGATAGGATATTAAACATCAACCTAATTTCACAATATGTCCCGGGCACCCGAAAATCAGATAGTACAACGAGCTGCTGCACAACAGTACCGAAGCACAGGACGCATTGGTTAAATTTGGACGAAGTGGGATTCACATCCTGATGCACCCTGCTTAAGGTAATCCGCACTTTCCGTTAATAAATTGAAATGAATACAGGGATGTTTCCTTTCAATAGGATCCACTTATTTCTTTCCCCGTACTTGACCTTCAGAGCTCGTTCTCCGTCTGTGGTGAGATCATTGTTGATGGGGCGTTAAACTCCTACACAGTTTGTACTGAAAGGCTTCCTAATAATGTGAGATCGAGCTGTTCAATTTCCATGCGCAAATGGTATCCAGTACTACATTTCAAGTTTAGCCATTCTGTTGTTTTTCTGCTAAGGCCAACTGATACTACAAAACCAAGCCCAATTTTAAATGTAATGCTGAATGAAAATGCAAATTTTCGATAAATGAAAATAACAGGTAGATTTCACTTCCTCTAGGGCACTAAAATGCGGTAATTATTAGTAACTCGTTTCATTAACATGCTAAATCCATTTGATGAAACGGCAGTGTTATCCGCTAATCATGTTGTCTACGGGAAAGTATCGCCGCTGGATGGCTGCAAACTTCACAGTTGGTGAAATGAATGGCAGTTGTCAACTGTGCGAAAATGCAAGATAACGCTCGTAACAAAGAGAAAGAGGAATTTATTATTATATTATAGGCTTAGTATTGTGAACCTAGAGCCTGTCACATTATTAACTACCTGATTCTAATTCTCCGAAGCGATACGAAGTGGAACGAACATGTAAGAGCTGTAGTTAAAAAATTACGTAGGCTTAGAATTGATTTCGATGGGGAAGAGGGCAGAAGTGTGGAAGGGCGAGTATTTAGAGAATATGCAGTGCAACTGTTGATATATCCGTACAGTACAGTTATAGCGATTTGAGTATCTACCAAATGAACCGGACTGTGTACTTCAATGGAATTTAGAGACGCGATACTAGGATTGTAACGGCCCTTACGAATGTGTAATTGTGATTCTCTAGAAAATTGAATGGGAATGTATTGACTAAAAGGCTACTTCGTTTTCTTAAAGCCCTACTGGGTAAATAAGAGAACTACTCTTCAAATATTGTGCAACAACACTACTGTCTCCATCGTATTTCTTACTTAAGGATAGTAAAAAAAAGAGAGAAATTATGACACCTACTGAGCCAAATAGTCAGTCTTTTCTCCGCCTCCCATATCATATTGAAATAGGTCCGATAGATGCTAATATTTGGCAGAAGTACCCTGCACCAGATTAGCGAAGGGTATATTAAAATGTACAAGTGATGAATG
Source organism: Schistocerca gregaria (assembly GCF_023897955.1). Classification (NCBI taxonomy): domain Eukaryota; kingdom Metazoa; phylum Arthropoda; class Insecta; order Orthoptera; family Acrididae; genus Schistocerca; species Schistocerca gregaria. The sequence goes on from NC_064921.1 coordinate 542,882,289, forward strand.
TCTCATATTTTCACCCTATGTTTATTTCTTTCAAAGATTTTCGTGTGATCTGGACGTGAGATGCTAGCTGTGAATGTTTGCTATTTGCCTCAAAAGTTGAGAGTAGTGGAACACTATCTCTTAAGATGACATCGACTTATCTTCAGTCGTCTGACTCACTGCAGAATTACTTTGTGGATAGAAGACACTTTAACAGATGCTGATATCGTTTCCCAGAAGTTTCTGCCTATAGATATATGATTACGTGATAACGAGCGAGATGATTGTTTCGAATCGCAGTCGGAAAATACAGCGTTCAAATCCCCGTCCAAGGTTCGAGATTTAATTTGTCTTCGGTTTCCCTAGATATACTAAAGACAATGCAAGTTCCTGGTGCGGTTCCTTTGAAAAGGAAAGGGCTGGTATCCTTCCATATCTTTTACGTATCCGTGCTTGTGCTCTGTCTTTAATACATCATCGACGGCAGTTAAATCCCAGTCTTTCTTCGTTCCTAGGTACAATGTACAGCTAGTGTCGGTGTTGTTATACCGCAGCTTCTATCCGTAATGTCATTCAATTTTCATACACTCTACCTTTCCACAACTTAATGACGCTGCAGAGTAGGGATTCTTTCTGGAAAGTTAATGGTGTCCCAGCCGACTGATGTTCATATCAAGTTAGATATATGCAATATAAATTACAATAAAGTACATTTTCGTCAGGTGGTAATATGCACTATAGCACTGCAGCGTGATAAATTTGCTGTCATGACAGCCCAGTTAATAAAGTTATACACATACGAGCACAGATGCAACATGTAGCTCGTAAGCGAAATCTGAGGAATGACTAAGATGAATGGCTCTGAGCTCATAGAGGGAAAAGTAAATTAAGCGGCAGATGACAGATTGCAAGAAAACAACGAACGTCCAGAAAAAAATAACGCTGAACGAATGTGACGGGCAGAGTGGATAAATAGACGCAGGCTTTTTGTAGGTCAGTGGGCTCAGGCAATGTACAATCAACCATCCATTCTTCTGTTGGCATTGTTTTCTCATGAGGCATTGCCTTCGGTCGGTGCCTGCAGCTGTTAATTTACGGATAACACAAATTAAAATTTTATATCGTTTTGCGCATTCGCAGTTACCACTACTGAATAAATTACAAGAATGGTTCACAGATTAAGACGTTCAAAGCAATTCACATAATATAATCGTGTAACTTTATTTAAGTTTATCGTCTTTACTGTGTTGTACGATTTTTTTTAATTTATTTATATGGCCAGCAATGCTGTTTGCTAAAATGAAAGATTGCCTCCGTCTTTATTCCGCCGGAGACCAAACAGGACCACGTCCAAACCGAACATTTCACTACACCTTTCTCTAAGAGTTCTTCATCTGTTATTCCGCTCTTCTACTGCCCGTTTCTTTCCTTCTGTCCTTTGAATCGTTTTATCTTGGTAAATTTCTCTCTCCTTTATTTACTCTTTATATTTTGTCCTATCATAAAATTCTTACTTCCTCTTCGTGCACGTTCCTAAGTCAACTGGGTTTGTCTATTAATTATTCACTTTGTTGTTCAGTTTGCCCGTTTAGCCTACTAGGGCTCAGTTTTTCGCAGCATCGACAGAGTATTTTAATATTTTTTTTTACTTGCATCTATAACGTTTTATGCCTGCTCTATAAGTGTTTAATTGTTTATCCTATTGTTCTGTATTCTTATATCTTCCTCACAATCTCTCGTTGTCCTTATTTCTTTACATCGATCCTAACATTAGCGCTTAGGGTTCTACTAACCACTTAAATCAACGTCCTTAGTTCTAACTTTGTTTGTGTACAGTTGACAAACACGATATCACCTTGGTCATCAGCTTGCAATTTTTTGTTAGAAACGAAAACAAAAAAATAACTGTATTTGTAGTGAAGTGTTGAAAAATGCATTTCCAAGAATCCATGAAGACACCTTTGGAATTATGAAACAGTCGCGCAAATAAATACGCATAATGTACAAGTTAAAAGTGCAGTATCCAACTTAAGAAACATGACCGCGGACAGTTTCTGTACTCTGGGCGTAGACGCTTCTCGTGTCTACAAGGCGATTTGTTAGACGTCTCTATGACAACGCCTCTTCATAGCTCTATAGACGGCTAGTATTTTCACCCACAGCCGTTTGCGCTTCGCAGTTGAAAGCTGTTTGATAACACTGCCAGGTGTCAAGGATTTCCTTACGTTGAGTCGACTGTAGAACTGTTATGTAGTAGTAGGGCATAAATGTATTAGAACTTCATGCACGATGCGTAATTTTTTCATTCGTTTTATGAAGTAATATCTCTTGAAGTATGTGATATATAGTGGTATATTTGCGTACCTACATTCAGCGCCATATGTGGATACTGTTTGCGAAATATGTTGAGAATAGAATTAGTAGCAGAGGAACAATAAATTTAAACGTTAAGTATGATGCAGCAATTTTTCACGCAACTTAGTGCTTATGACGTCATATCTCCTGATCTATGTGTAATACATTGATATAACTTCGAAGGTACAGTCGGCGGTATATGTGGATACTGTCTGAAAACTATATTGCGAATAGTGTCGGTAGAAAAGAAGTAATAAATTTAAACATCATGCACAGTAAGGCCGTTTTTCACACATTTCAGTATTTTTGACGTCATATCTCCTGATCTATCACTAATACCATGATTTACTTTTGTAGGTGCATTAAGCGACACATGTGGATACTGTGTGCGAAATTTATTGCGAATACAGTTGGTAGTACAGAAGCAATACATTTAAACGTCATGCATGATGCGGCAGTTATTCACATATCTCATTGTTTAGGACGCCATATCTCCCGAAATATGTTAGACGAGTGGTGAGTGGTTTGACCTCCCCTGCCTCCTTCCATATCGATTGTTGCCTGACATTAAAGCATAAGTGTATATATGAATTATGTCTAATTTTGAAGGTATAGTCTTATGGTTTGTTATAACCTCTGTTTTTTCTTCTTCGAAAGATTTCTGTAGTTTTACTTCTTTTGTTTTTTGTTTAAGTAAGCTGTGTGGCAGAATTGCAAAATCGTCTGTATACAATACTTCTAAAGAACAAATTCTCTCTTTTCCAGACAATTTCTACTCCACTTTCGGTATTGTGTTTTACCAAATCTTTTCTTCATTCTCTGAGTACTTTTGCAAGTGAAATAAATGGTTGTAGCTCCGTCACAAGGTGCAAGAGAAGCATCCTTTTTTTTTTCTTTCCTAATAACGACTACTTTTGGGCACCTGTTTCTATTTTCAACCCATTCATATCGTGTTTCAATATAAGCGATAACCTGTGTGCAAAAAGTGTCTCTGCAATGATGATGAAAGTAGAGCTATGGCCAACTTAGTTGAGTTGGCAGTAGAGCCACTTTGATCGTCATTGGAGGAGCTGTTTTTGTACGTAGTCTGTCACCTGCACTGTCACACTTATGGTACGTATGGTGTGAAGATGGACACATGTGTCCGAAACTAGTCACCATCGAGAAACAAAGAATGATACTTCTCAATACAACTTATGGCCCAGCTACAACCATTTATTTCAATTACAAAACAAGGCGCGGACCTATTTTTTACTTATAGCGTGCTGCAAGTTCGTAAAATTTTATAAGTGAACACTTTAACATCTATTCTTACTTCTCGAAAGGCTTAAATTCAATTGCAGCAATCTTCCGAATCGTAATTTCTGTAGGTGTAAACCAGAATTCCTTGGATTTTCTTGCAACCTGAGTTTCAGGTTATTTGTTCTGAACGAGATCTGTTTCTCCTGAACCCTGCTTTATATTCTCACTGTTTTGTACCCACCCGATCTTTAATTCAGTATGGGGGAGCTCTCGGTGATGGAAGAGCTGCTCGTTGGTTTTATCAACGTTCTGCACAACGTCCGACTCCATCGCAGTAGCAGTTACTTCTGTAAAATACACTCCTGGAAATTTAAATAAGAACACTGTGAATTCATTGTCCCAGGAAGGGGAAACTTTATTGACACATTCCTGGGGTCAGATACATCACAGAACCACAAGCACATAGACACAGGCAACAGAGCATGCACTATTACAGTGTATATCCACCTTTCGCAGCAATGCAGGCTGCTATTCTCCCATGGAGACGATCGTAGAGATGCTGGATGTAGTCCTGTGGAACAGCTTGCCATGCCATTTTCACCTGGCGCCTCAGTTGGACCAGCGTTCGTGCTGGACGTGCAGACAGCGGGAAACGATGCTTCATCCAGTCCCAAATATGCTCAATGGGGGACAGATCCGGAGATCTTGCTGGACAGGGTAGTTGACTTACACCTTCTAGAGCACGTTGGGTGGCACGGGATACATGCGGACGTGCATTGTCCTGTTGGAACAACAAGTTCCCTTGCCGGTCTAGCAATGGTGGAACGATGGGTTCGATGACGGTTTGGATGTACCGTGCACTATTCAGTGTCCCCTCGACGATCACCAGAGGTGTACGGCCAGTGTAGGAGATCGCTCCCCACACCATGATGCCGGGTGTTGGCCCTGTGTGCCTCGGTCGTATGCAGTCCTGATTGTGGCGCTCACCTGCACGGCGCCAAAAACGCATACGACCATCATTGGTACCAAGGCAGAAGCGACTCTCATCGCTGAAGACGACACGTCTCCATTCGTCCCTCCATTCACGCCTGTCGCGACACCACTGGAGGCGGGCTACACGATGTTGGGGCGTGAGCGGAAGACGGCCTAACGGTGTGCGAGACCGTAGTCCAGCTTCATGGAGACGGTTGCGAATGGTCCTCGCCGATACCCCAGGAGCAACAGTGTCCCTAATTTGTTGGGAAGTGGCGTTGCGGTCTCCTACGGCACTGCGTAGGATCCTACGGTCTTGGCGTGCATCCGTGCGTCGCTGCGGTCCGGTCCCAGGTCGACGGGCACGTGCACCTTCCGCCGACCACTGGCGACAACATCGATGTACTGTGGAGACCTCACGCCCCACGTGTTGAGCAATTCGGCGGTACGTCCACCCGGCCTCCCGCATGCCCACTATACGCCCTCGCTCAAAGTCCGTCAACTGCACATACGGTTCACGTCCACGCTGTCGCGGCATGCTACCTGTGTTAAAGACTGCGATGGAGCTCCGTATGCCACGGCAAACTGGCTGACACTGACGGTGGCGGTGCACAAATGCTGCGCAGCTAGCGCCATTCGACGGCCAACACCGCGGTTCCTGGTGTGTCCGCTGTGCCGTGCGTGTGATCATTGCTTGTACAGCCCTCTCGCAGTGTCCGGAGCAAGTATGGTGGGTCTGACACACCGGTGTCAATGTGTTCTTTTTTCCATTTTCAGGAGTGTATCTGGGAGTATGGGTGTGGAACGGTTTGTAGTGGAATGATCATATAAAATTAATTCTTGGTAAGGTGGGTGCCAGGTTGAGATTCACTGGGATAGTCCTTAGAAAATGTAGTCCATCAACAAAGGAGGCGGCTTACAAAACACTCGTTCGACCTACACATGAGTATTGCTCATCAGTGTGGGAACCGTACCAGGTCGGGTTGACGGAGGAGATAGAGAAGATCCAAAGAAGAGCTGCGTGTTTCGTCACACGGTTATTTGGTAAGCGTGATAGCGTTACGGAGATGTTTAGAAAACCCAAATGGCAGACTCTGCAAGAGAGGCGCTCTGCATCGCGGTGTAGCTTGCTGTCCAGGTTTCGAGAGGATGCGTTTCTGGATGAGGTATCGAATATATTGCTTCCCCCAACTTATACCTACCGAACAGATGACGAATGTAAAATTAGAGAGATTCGAGCGCGCACGGAGGCTTCCCGGCAGTCGTTCTTCCCGCAAACCATACGCGAATGGAACAGGAACGGGAGGTAATGACAGTGGCGAGTAAAGTGCCCTCCACCACACACCGTTGGGTGGCTTGCGGAGTATAAATGTAGATGTAGATGTAGATACCCATTTCGGCATTTACGCAACGGCTTCGAGAAAGGGTATCGTCACCCTCAGCATAGTTGACGGAGGTGCTAAAAGGAGACGGCGCACACCCGATATGGAAGCGGCCGTGCTTCACCGTGTTGAAGAGAACCCGTCAGCGAGTGCGCGAGCATTTGCGTGTGCAATTGATGTTGCTCCCAGCACGTACCATCTCTACCATCATCTTCAATTTTGGTGCCAGTATTGTCACTGAGCAACTGAACAGATGATTTCGAGTTACTTACTGCCTTTACATAATACCAATGTTCATAGGATTCTTGGTCAGACGAGTTAGGAAAATTTTAATTTCAAACTCACTACACTTGTTTTAGATTTGACCAGCTCGATTCTGTTAGTAAGGGTTTTATTTTGTTTTAATGTGTAATGAACCCCTCTTTGCTTTTGTAGTAACTTTCTAACATAGCTAGCTACTGAATTGCAATTGGTTTTTCCCATCCCTTGAAATCCCAACTGCAGTTACATAATTTTCTGAGTGCATATTAAAGTCCCTGTCTGAAATTCTGAGTTTGCAGAATTCATTACTGAGATAATTGTAAATCTTACATCTGTAAAGCATAGTAAAATATAAATTGGATATGTTGAAAACATAATTACTATATTTGATGCAAACTGAGACACAAATTTTAAATACAGTCATTCACAAATAAATGTAACATTCAGTGCAACTTTAAGGTAACAAAATACAGTTATTGAATAATAATGAACTGAGCTGTGACAACAGTGGTATTACATGTTAAAAACCACCTCCAACACTCCATACCACCTCTAATACAAGCGCACGAATTAGACTCGAAGCAGGTGAGGGAGGATTAGGATAGATGTGAAATGACATCAACCAACCCGACGTAAGCACGGCCCACCATTACTATTGTGTTGCAAACCTACCTAGCAAATATGTTTTGAAACGGCTGCAGCAGGGAAACGGTATGTTTCTGGACAAGGGTTCCTGTTCAAATTTACTTCGCTTTACAAATCCTAGAAGTCTCTAATGGGAATTTTTGAACACTCTGTAGAGGTATTGAATGACCATGATTAGTGAATGTTGTTATGTTTTCTTGAGAGCTCTTACATCGCGAGTAAGTTTACATTCCACTCCTCAGACAGACAACTACAGACACATACATGCACCAGACATACGAATGTTCGATCAGTGCAAGATTCTTCGCGTTGCATACATCACAGTATTAGGGAGAACTTTCATTTGTGCGGAGCAAGTGAAGATATTAGCGACAGTAAAACCATTTTAGCTATTAATTCTCAATTTCTAATAAGTTTCAATATACTAGGCAAATAGTTAAACCATGTGGCCTGTCCTATGCTATCTCGGTTGATATTTCAGCAGTTTCAGTATTAGCCTATGTGACATGTCATAAAGAAATAGTGCGAAAAATATTTATATAGTCGGAGGACATTTTATAAGAATAGCCCTTCGTTAATGTTGTTAATCTGCATCAGAGCAATAACTGCCAGGCATTCGTGATATTCTTGAAATTTTACTATGCTTTAGACACAAAACTGCGTATAGTTCACTACAGTAAAGAGGAAGAACTCCAGCGACAGGCTGCCCAGCCTCCTTCCTCGGCTCATCTCCTCGTTTACTTTCTGCGTCGCACTTTGCCGTCCCCTGGAGAACAAGTTGTGCTGTCGCGGCTCGCCGCAGCTAGTCGGCGAGGGCAGAAACTTGTGCCCCTAATGGCCTCGCGGCATGTGTATATTTACTCGCCAGAAATAATGCGGCTTACTCAGCCATTACGCTATTGTTGTTCTAGGCGGGGGAGAGACCTTAATTTGTGGGCAGATGTCACTTCCGTCCGAGAAACTTTCTCAAGTGAGAGGATAGATAATGTGCAGTTAAAACCATGATAAATATTGTTTTACAAAACAAAAGCACCAAATGGTCCAACTCGTATGAAACTCTTAGTCCGTAATGATCTTTTGAAAACCATTATTTCGCCGCAGTCCTGTGTAAGGTTTGTAATTTTATCTTCTTGCCGATGAAAGTTTATGCTTCCAGCCACTGTCCAAATTTGCTATCAGGCCATCATCAACTTTTTTCATGTAGAAACTTAATAAATCTCTGTCTATGATGGTGCATTTGATGTCTACATCTACATACACACCACAACTAGTAAATTTCTTTTCTGTTCCTATCGTAAATAGAGCGAGGGGGAAGCGACTGACTTCATGCCTCCGTATGAGACCTAATTCCTCTTATCTTACGTTCGTGGTCGTTACGCTAAATGTACGTTGGCGGCAATAGACTCGTTCTACAGTCAGCCTCAAATTCCGGTTCTCTGTGCTTTCTCAATAATCCCTCACGAAAAGGACGTCGTCTTCCCTCCAGGGATTCGCGTTTGAGTTCACGAAGCATGGGGTTGGGGTTGGGTTGTTTTGGGGAAGGAGACCAGACTGCGAGGTCATCGGTCTCATCGGATTGGGGAAGGACGGGGAAGGAAGTCGGTCGTGCCCTTTCAAAGGAACCATCCCGGCATTTGCCTGGAGCGATTTAGGGAAATCACGGAAAATCTAAATCAGGATGGCCGGACACGGGATGGAACCGTCGTCCTCCCGAATGCGAGTCCAGTGTCTAACCACTGCGCCACCTCGCTCGGTTTCACGAAGCATCTCCGTAATACCTGAACACTGATCAGACCTACTGATAACAAATCTACCAGTATGCCTCCGAATTTCATTTGTTGCCATTAAGGTCTACTCTAGGTTGCTTCTAGTCTGGATGATAATGATGCTTTTAGAGTAGTATGTCCTCGTTAGTGGAATTTAGGTTAATGCTCTCTTGAGGTTGCAGTAGAGGGTATCTCGTACCAGATCTAGCTCTTTTCTTTCTTGTTCCTCTCGCAAATGGAACGAGGGACAAACGACTGACAAACGACCGACTTTATGCCTGAATACGAGTCCTAATTCCTCTTATCTTACGTTCGCGGTCGTTACTCTACACCAATAATAGCAGGAATAATCTGAGATCACAACTAACGCATTCGACAGTTTTCTATGCTTGAATCGTTGCCCGACCTTTAATAATGGGTGAATTTTTAATTGGTGATCCATTTATACTGAACTGATACGCAGGGTGTTAGACTATAACTACAGAATTGTGGTAATTCGAACGTTAATATGTACCCTCTTCATTGCATTAGTTTCTTTTTCTCTGCGTATAACAGTCCAGAGTGATTCCGTTGTCCAGGGATTTACGTTGATAACTACATACTTGTAGGTCTGACTTCGATTCTCAAAGAAGGGAGACCATTTCTAAAGGCCTGCCACATGCAGTCCACCACAGAAAGTCACCGATATTTCTTTCTGCAGCTGTCGCTGAATCGTCCCACTGCTCCTCAAACAACTAACGAAATGAGGGACGACGTGACCGAGATCGTAATAGGTCAACACAACCCATATGAAGTGCAACACAGATGCTAAGGCAAGTTAAACACACTGCCGGAATACAAAAAAATGTCAACACCCTATAGGGCAATGTCATTTGATTGACAAGTGAGGTGAAAGGTAGTACGTCACTGTAGGAGAATGTGATAACAAATTTAGATCAAACGATGCACACGTCGCAGTAAAGAGTGCCCAAACAGTTACATCATTATATAGTCTACAGCCCTCTGGTGGCAACGCAGACATTTGTACGACCACAAAGGTGCCGAATGGCATCCTACAACAGCGTGGATTGAATATCTTGCGCTTTTTGTTCTGCAATGATTCTTGCAGCCCCTGGAGAACGAGTAAATTCCCACTTCACCATACGTGTTCCATTAGCGAGAGATCAGGTGATCTCACTGGCCAGGGGCAGTTGTACACCACATTGCGTCGCAACAGCAGCATGTGGTTGTGGACTGTCCTGCTAAAAAGACACATCACATTCCTGCCGAAGCCTATGCAATGTAGTGGGCTCAGGTTACTTTACCTACAGAGAGCACAATTGTGGCAAAGAGTTGTACCTGATGGCCCCACATAACATGAAGCCTGAGATGGGACCTGTACGTAGTGGGCGAATGTTCTTTGGATGTCTACGGCATACGAGAACACACACAGAATGGCTATGGGTCACCTAATATGAAGTCACAGTTCTTCAAGAAAAGGAAACTTGAAAATGTTGAACATCCACGTGATGAACCACCAGTTCCATTCCTTCCCTTCCGAGGCTCTACATCCAGCATTATAGGAAGAGTCCTGGAGGGACGAGATGTCAGAGCTATTATCTGATCTCCTAAGAAGACAATTCAATTGCTACGGCCTGTTAAGGACGGTATCGGCCTCAATGTACCTGTGCCTGCTATTTACAACATCCCATGTGAGTGCAGAAGCAATTACATCGGCCAGTCCATCCGCACCGTTTCCGATCGCTGTGCAGAACATCAGTGGCATATTAAAAATCGAGAAGTAGGGACATTGCCGTTGCTAAGTACAGCCTCACAAACCAACATAAAATACTGTTCGTCGAAAGAAATGTTTTGTCCCAGGCTTCCGCATACTCGTACTCTGTAATTATAGATGCTGTAGAAATAAGAATGTGTTAGAAAATATTCAACCGTAACGGCGGATACAATCTTAGGGGTGCATGGAAACGAGTTGTAGATGCAGAGAAGAGCCAGAGATATTCGTCGCAATGTTTACGCTAGGCGGGAACTGTGGCGCCACCAGCGCAGATGTTGTCACTATCTGCGATAGCATGACGTAATTGTCGATCAATCAGAAGCCATCTTTGGGCTATACCAAGGTCACCACAGCAGTAATTTTGACAGTATGTTGCTCCTGACAAAGAGGATGGAGGAAATCGTCGGAAGCTCAAGGTTTTACCCTGAACTTACGCTGCAGAAAGTCCGAGAATGTTTTATACATATACATTGTTATCCACACAGACAGTTTCCGACAGTTCATATACATAAGGGATGACATAGTAACTATAAAGATAACAGCGATCCACTGTTATGAAATTCCGTAAATACCACAACAGTGTTTGATTGCAAATATCTGCTTATTCAATAAACAAATATTAGCAGTCAAATACTCTTGTGGTATTTATAAAATTTTAGTGTATATTCAGTCGTTTTCTCCTCACTCCATACGATAGTGTAATATAGTATAAAATCAGTTATATTTGAGCGAAGTAACCCCAGCCATGCACTGTTCAGTGACTTGAGTTCTAATTGGATAATAAAATACAGTCCACGCGACGTTATTGACCAAACCGGAACAAAAAAAAAATGTTCGAATGAGTGTGAAATCTTATGGGACTTAACTGCAAGGTCATCAGTCCCTAAGCTTACACATTACTTAAACTAAATTATCCTATGGACAAACACACACACACCTATGCCCGAGGGAGGACTCGACCCTCCGACGGGACCAGCCGCACAGTCCATGACTGCAGCGCCCTAGACCGCTCGTCTAAAAATATAGTCGATGTCAAAAGGAGAAATGTGCAGGAGAATATCGACATTTGTTCTTCAGATACTACATTTTTTCCGTTGGGAACTGTCAGTTTTGTAATGAAGTATCCAACTGATAAAACAGCGACCACTCACTTTGTCTTATTCGGATTTGGGCCAATTTGCGTCATATGAAGATGAAGCACATTCTTTCTCGATTCTGTTAAGATGAAGTTGGAAATGGTAAATGAATTAAGTTCTTCGATGTCTTCAGTACTTTCGGTAAGTATAATGCAAACCGTAAAACAGTCAAAAGCTTAACTGAAGCTGAACACGAAATAATTGCTTCATTACGGCTGTAACTAAATCTAGCTATCTTGAACGTTTTAAGCTACGCAAAACAGTTAAAGTGAATCTCTTTCGATTTAACGCAGCGCTAAACAGTCGACCTATGTGGCTATTCCTCCAAGTAATGTGTCATTATGTTACAAAAAATTGAATTCCTACGTACCTTCACACAAAGCTTTGTTTAGAAACATGCCTAACAACTTAGAGGAAAACAAGTATTAAGGCTCTGTCCAAACGCAATTCCATTTATCAAACCAACAAAGTATTTTGAGTGTAGTAAATATGGACTTATATTTAATTACATGCTTTCGTTAAGAATGCTTAAAAAATGACATTAAATATTATTCAGTGATCAATTAGCGCAGCTCTTCATCTTAAATAATATTGTAACAGACGCTTTGCATTTGATTTCTAATCGAATGCAGACACATGTGATGTTGTAGTACTAATTACAAAATTATATTCTTATTAGTTTATGTAAATGTGAAGTCTTTGACTGAAATCAATACAAGCAACCTTTTCAATGCACTGTAAGAACAATTAATAAGATATCAACAACCATATATCGTATTTGAAAAGGACAACAGGAAACTAAGCTCTTCTGCTAAAAGCATGGCAGCGTTTTCCCTAAATGTGTGTGTGTTTTACGACCACATGAATCATAAAATTTAAAGAAAACATTATCACAAAGCATTAGTGCAAGACGGGTATGCTTCATCAGATTGTAGGTTGCAAATACTTTATTTCTTTGCGCATAACCGAAACCTAAAATTGTAAAAGTGTTTGTAATCTAGAAAAGAAAAATTTGCAAAACTAAAGATGAGCTTTTTTTGTCGACCTTCATGGATGACGCAAATAAAAGCGTGTTAGACGCTCGGCTAACCCGCATTTTATTATGTGTCAGCATATAATAATAGACTACTTATTATTAAAAAACTATTATTGGGAGATGGCCGGACAAATAAATAGAAAAAATGGGTAGTGATAGAAGCTGAAGAAACTTGTACTAAGAGCAGCGTTATTCTTCATGAGTGAAGGAGCCAACGCACAAAGGGCATCGGCTTCTTCGTAGAAGCAAGCACCTGGCTGTAGTTCCCCGTCTTTGAAGGGGCTCATACATGAATAAAATTTAAGTTATCAAATCTTTGACACACTACGCTCTTTAAAACACGTTTTTTGAAAACAATTAATTATTAATCTACTCATAATTTATCAATCTGCTTCTAATAACATTTGAATATCGGTATTTCTTTTCTTAGTTTTGAATCTATGAGATTCGTTATTTTGGTGTTATTCCAGTTTCTAGAATCAACGTGTGATGAGCGGTTTTTCCTCTCTGAGTTGTCATAGACGTATTTTTATGGCCAGTTTCATTTGGCAAATCGTCGTTGCCACTGATAAGATGGAAGAGAAAGTTCTTCTACGCCGTCTGCGTGAAAATCAGTATATTTCTTTTTGTGTGTTTCCCTGTTGTAACTGTGTATCAAAGACATTTGTAGGTACCCTTCGGTGGGCTGACGTTCCTCGGAAGCAAACGGTCTCCTCATTATATACAGCCAAGTTTTGAAATACACGGAAGTGCTTACCCTCGATAGAATTAGAGGATGCAGTGGGTAAATGTATGAAGTTCTATCTTAATAACTAAAGAGAAATATAACTAATGAGAAATAGTTGAGGAGTATCTAACACTCTTACATATAACGCAAAAATGTGCAGTGCTAATTTGAAAACAATCCATGAATCATTATTGAACCTAAGGCCTGAGAATATTGATTTCAACAGAAGTAACTGCACTGGCCTGATGTCGCAGAAGAAGCTGAGTAACTCCGTGGGGTAGTGGTTATGATACTAAACTGTTGTATGGAGGGTCGTGAGTTCAATGCTACCCTGGTCTGTACAACTTTAACTTCTATATTCGTTTCGAGTACATTCTAGAGGTATTCACAAATGTCAAGAATCATTGTACTGGGATGTTCTGCAGCGGTATATGTAGTGCATGAGTTCTGGCCGGAGGAAATTCGCTCCGCGCCCTTGTATTTGCAAGTGCTGAATAAATCACCGTTAAGTGAAGTTAATGTTCGTCATTCATCCAATTACACCTTCTTTTCCGTGACAATATACTTTGCTGTTTTTAGAAATGAGACTGTACTTTACACTCTGCAGAGACTAATAGTATAACTTTTTATCTGTTGCAGATATCCGTGCCTGACCCGGAGATTACGGTAAGAACGAAAGTTTTCAGTCTCTTCTATTATTACAGTAGTTACGAAATCATCTGTAAAATTTTTGCTTTGTTATCTACGTACAAATATTAGTTTTGTAGGCAATACGATGGCTACGCATTATGTCCCTAGTTTCAATGTGAATTTTGTCAGAGATGCACCGAACACGACAGCGCGAAACAATTAATCGAATGTCGTCTTTCTTACGGCTTGACGGAAGTTCCTATACCATGCAGCATAGAGAACAATAGGAAGACGAAGAAATGCGCCTATGAGAATATAACAGCCAAAAATACGAGAGATTGTTTCCTGAGACATCCTGAATACGAAAAGTTCGAGTCAGCTCTCAACACCAACAGTCAAAGTCATGCGACCTTCTATTGACTAAAACTGCATTTTTTACCAGCGCTTCGTCTCGGGAGACACTTTAGTTTAGTTGTACACTTAAGTGCCGGAAAAGTGCCTGTTATTATTACAATGTCGTTGCTATTCTCATAGATTTATTTATCCAAGAAAATGACACATTACTTTTTCCTGCTATGACTACCTGAATACCGGTATCATTAATCAATGTTTCATTTATTCATTTTCCAGAGTAGCCATAATTTTCATACAGCAAGATAGAGGGACATACTGAATGCTAGCCTGCAGAATTAGTCACCATTTGGTATCACAACACCTAGAGACGCAACTCATTGTATCAAATACCCGGCACTGTCATTGCTATTTAGTTGTTAACTGGATATAATTTTTTTTAATCCCAAGCTAAAAAACATAATGCTACCAAACATCTGATCTGAGTGATGGCGGGAGGAGATACAGCCCACGGAGCCGTGTACTGCATTTCCGGCCGTATTGATTGATCGGTAGCAATTTCGCATTCCATACATCAGAGAACACATTCCTCGCGGCGGTATCCGCAGTTAGCTGTCTCACAGAAATTAACGCAATAGTCAATCAGAATCCGATTTAACTTTGCATATTGCTACTCATTTCTCTTTCGCAACTCATCCGCGACGCGTGACTCGCAGTATGGCCACAGGCCTGCATGCACATCAGTTAACAAGGTCTGTGTGGCACCAGGCTATTCATACGTATTTGTCTCTGCGAACACAACAGCTGGAGATCGTAAACGTATTTCCTGTCACTGTACGTCAACAGTCAGAGTCGAGTGAGATCCAACGGAGCGTGATTGTTAGCGTCCACATCCGAGATTACGCCTAGATCACTGTAGGCGATGTTGTTGGAGACGTAAAACGTCTGGCAAGCGCTGAAAGTTATCGTCGATATGGTACTTCAGAGACTTCAAGTGTCACACATTGCTGAACTATTTCGTACACACTAGAAACAATTCATCGAACAAGCATTGCTACTAATAGAAGTGATTTCCATTGCTACTTAGGTACTGATCTCGCTGACACAAAGAGCTGTGAGGGGCCGTACAGGATGATTCAGTTGCTCCTTTCGCTGGATTTTCTGCCGCCCACAACGTCTTCAAATACAACGCTCACTTGCTACGTGCAAACTGTTATTCCTACAGAAAAAAATGAACAGGACCTTTTCTAGGAAATTTAATTTAGTTAAACTTTGTACTAGGATATGTTTCGCTGGAGCCCATGGTTTTCGAGTTATTCAAGAAAACCCCCTTTGAAAGTCACTTTTGTCAATTTCTCCTGAATACTTAGAAAACTGCTGCCTGTAGCGGAAACGTATCCAGGTACAAAATTTAAGGACATTAAATTTCCTACATAAATGTGCTGTTCATTTTTTCTGTAGGAATAATACACTATTGGCCATTAAAATTGCTACACCAGGAAGAAATGCAGATGATAAACTAATCATTGGATAAATATATTATACTAGAACTGGCATGTGATTACATTTCCAAGCAATTTGGGTGCATAGATCCTGAGAAATCAGTACCCAGAACAACCACCTCTGACCGTAATAACGGCCTTGATACGCCTGGGCATTGAGTAAGATCTTGGATGGTTTGTACAGGTACAGCTGCCAATGCAGCTTCAGCACGATACCACAGTTCATCAAGAGCAGTGACTGGCGTATTGTGACGAGCCAGTTGCTCGGCCACCATTGACCAGACGGTTCCAAATCGTGAGAGATCTGGAGAATGTGCTCGCCAGGGCAGCAGTCGAACATTTTCTGTGTCCAGAAAGGCCCGTACAGGACCTGCAACATGCGTTGGTGCATTATCCTGCTGAAATGTAGGGTTTCGCAAGGATCGAATAAATTGTAGACACACGAGTCGTAACACATCTGAAATGTAACGTCCACTGTTCAAAGTGCCATCAATGCGAACAAGAGATGACCGAGACGTGTAACCAACAGCACCCCATACCATCACGCCGGGTGATACACCAATGTGGCGATGACCAATACACGCTTCCAATGTGCGTTCACCGCGATGTCGCCAAACACGGATGCGACCATTGTGATGCTGTAAACAGAACCTGGATTCATCCGAAAAAATGACGTTTTGCCATTCGTGCACCCAGGTTCGTCGTTGAGTACACCATCGCAGGCGCTTTTGTCTGTGGTCCAGCGTCAAGGGTAACCGCAGCCATGGTCCCATAGCTAATAGTCCATGCTGCTGCAGACGTCGACGAACTGTTCGTGCAGATGGTTGTTGTCTTTCATACGTCACCATCTGTTGACTCAGGGATCGAGACGTGGCTGCACGATCCGTTACAGCCATGTAGATAAGATGCTTGTCATCTCGACTGCTAGTGATACGAGGCCGTTGGGATCCAGCACGGCGTTCCGTATTACCCTCCTGAACCCACCTATTCCTTATTCTGCTAACAGTCATTAGATTTAGACCAACGCAAGCAGAAATGTCGCAATACGATAAACCGCAATCGCGATAGGCTACAATCCGACCTTTATCAAAGTCTGAAACGTGATGGTTCGCATTTCTCCTCCTTACATGAGGCATCACAACAACGTTTCACTAAGCAACGCCGGTCAACTGCTGTTTGTGTATGAGAAGTCGGTTGGAAACTTTCCTCATGTCAGCATGTTGTAGGTGTCGCCACCGGCGCCAACCTTGTGTGAATGCTCTGAAAAGCTCATCATTTGCATATCACAGCATCTTCTTCCTGTCGGTTAAATTCTCGTCTGTAGCCCGTCGTCTTCGTGGTGTAGCAATTTTAATGGCCAGTAGTGTAGTTTGCACGAAGTGAGCGGGGGAATATAAAGATCCTGCGAGTGGTATTTGGACTGTAGGTCGCATAAAACCCAGTTCTGTGGCTGTAGAAAACACTGAAAGCACTCTTCGGTTAGAGACACAGAGCGTTGTAAATAACGGTTGGGCAGTGACAGAGCTATTTATAAGTTAATGAGTCATGTTACATGATATGACATCGCCAACGGTGTATATGGTGAGGTAGATACCTGGAGTTAGGTTATTTACTCGACCGCAGCATGAGATAGCGACATTCCTTTGACGCAACGAGATAGTCTGGCGCAGATTATCCAACTCTGAGCTCGAACCATTACTTTGGGACGATATAAGGGTGAACCCTGCTATCCATAAGAACAGTGTGAGTCGAATAGGTAACATATATGACCTACTATTGGCACCACAGTTCGTTACACTTGGTATTTCATGCCCGAACAAGAATCTTCAAAGCATCAGATGAAGATAAACAAAAATCGTATTATACGGTCACGCACCGACACGGAATAGTCCATCATACTGCAGATCAGTTTCATTTTGAGTAGAACGTCGGAAGTTTGTAAAATTGGCAAGGGGATCTTTTCACTGTAATTCTTGTAGGTGTTTTCGGACGACGTTCAAGATATAACATGAATTAAGGACGTGTCTTGCAGAAAAGGTTTCCTAATTACACTCTAAAACTACCCACTACAAAGTAATTATCCGTATGGGAAATCAGTAGATGTAATCTACATATGCACACACAAAAAAGATTACAATTTCAGAGAAACTGAATGATTTATTGAAGAGAAAGGGCTTCAGAGTTTGAGCAACTCAATTACGTTTTTGTCCAACTCTGCTCCTTGTGAAACCAGTTATTGTGCTTTGCATCGATTGATATGACTTCATGGATGTCGTCCTGAGGGATATAGTGGCACATTCTGTCTAACTGGGGTGTTAGATCGTCAAAATTCTGGAATGCCCGGTGGGCCCTGTCCATAATGCTCCAAAATTTCTCAGTTGTGGAGAGACCCGGCGACCTTGCAAGGCCGGCCGCGGTGGCCGAGCGGCTCTAGGCGCTTCAGTCCGGCACCGCGCGACTGCTAACGTCGCAGGTTCGAATCCAGCCTCGGGCATGCATGTGTGTGACGTCCATAGCTTAGTTAGGTTTCAGTAGTTCTAAGTCTAGGAGACTGATGACCTCAGATGTTAAGTCCCATAGTGCTTACAGACATCTGAACCATTCTTTAGCGGGCACGGTAGCTCAGCGTGTTCGGTCAGAGTGTTTGCTACCCCCTGTAACAAAAAACTGAGCGAATGGGTCAACGTAGAACCTAAACAAGTGTCATCGGACGTCCGCCCCGAACAAATTCAATGAACAATGTAGATCAAAATGAGATTTAACAAAAAGGTGTTAGAGCGCTTTCCCGCGAAAGGCAAAGGTCCCGAATTGGAGTCTCGGTCCGGCACAGAATTTTAAGCTGCCAGGAACTTTCATATCAGCGCACCCTCTGCTACAGAGTGAAAATCTCATTCAAGCCGAAAAATTGCTTATACAAGCGTCAGATATAGAACATGTTATTCACTCTCTCAATTCGTGAATCCTTCTTTTGAGTAAATCATCCATTGCTTTTTTTAAAAAATTGCTTCATTTGTTTGTATGTACATGTACATCACATCCACATATTTCCGTCCCGTTCGGATAATTCCTTCATCGTACGTCTTTTTTTTTTTTTTGTCTTAGAGTGTATGTCATATTCGTACTAACTACGGAGGATCTCGAAATACCTTTGATACAATTTGGCAAGGATTCTAGCTCTACGGTATGATAGACAAAGACAAAAGTGAGTATAAAAGTTAGTAGGGAAGTTTGTCATAAAGGCTTAACTAACACCTGAAAAATAGTTATGTATTTTTTCGGTAGGTGCGTCACAATACCGTCGCACACAACTAGAGGGGCCAAAAGAGTATGGCCGCAGCCAACTGATAAAATGGAGTAAAGTGCTGTATTCAGCAGCAACGAAAATGTTAGCATATGTCAGGCCCACTCAGAAGACGAAGGAGGTTTTGCTTCCTCTGCCGGCGATATACGGTACTGTCACGTGGCGATTTCCTGTGGACTTAGAGTGCAGATATGTGCTTTCAAACAAATTCAAAGTTAATTACGAAACTTTAGTTTTGCAGGTGGTAGTTGAAACCTTACTATTATTCCGGGAAAACGTACACGTAATCTGGATTTTTCCTCTCCTTCAAGCTGTTTTATCCAGGAGCCATATCCTGTGATGAACTCCCTAAATCATTTGTTGCCTTACTGTTAGTGAATTTACTTGATCATTCATTGCTACTATCCAACCATATCATGGGAGAAAATCAGCTGCACTCTGACAAAACATATTTTTTTGTAAAGCCTGCAGTTAATAGCCAATTTGGACTATGCAGGCCTTCTTATGTTGTTAGCAACACCAATTACATTTTGATTAGCAAAGACTTGATACCTTTTGAAGTCGTCAATAATAATTTCATTTCGTTCGAGTAAAGAAACCAGATTAAAATACACCGTCCGTCCAAAAAGTTCCTTCTCATGAAGGGTCAAATTTTTGACGACATAACCGATATTCTAGCAAATGTGACACGCCAGTTGAACAACAAAATAAAGAAGGACTCTCCTGACAGTTTCACATGACTGTACGCAAGTTTTCAGTGTTATACTCGTGTGGGAGAAAACCATGTAGAATGAAGCATTAAACCCATCATCCTAACTTTACTCCATTTAGTCTCGAAACATTTAGGACTGACGGAGGTATTCTCACTCTTTGACGTGCAGTCTCTATACATAATGTGCAAAAACAACGCCAATAAAGTAGAAGAGACTATTTATCATAGGTGATACACTAGTACTCAGTAGTTTTACAACTCTGTACTGCAACCTTGCACCGTGAACAGTTTTATCAAAATCGGTGAACTACACTACTGTCCATTAAAACTGCTACACCACGAAGATGACGTGCTGCAGACGCGAAATTTAACCGACAGGATGAAGATGCTGTGACATGCAAATTATTAACTTTTCAGAGCTTTCACACAAGGTTGGCGCCGGTGGCGACACCTACAATGTGATGATATGAGGAAAGTTTCCAATCGATTTCTCATACACAATCATCATCCAAGTTCCGTATTGACAATGTATCGTTCGGTAGAAATCGTGACACCGAACGATACATTCATAATAGGGAACATTGCTACAAAAGTTGCCTCTAGTGCAGTAAATAGTACCGCTGCGAATTCATACTGGCTAAGGGTATTACACGGAAACAAATAAGTGTAAATAGTGGATGGCACGTGACAGGCGGTAGTTCACGTAAAGAATTCTTTGTATTTCAACACATTTTCTCGCGTACTAGAAAGAAAACAGAAATGGTTCAAATAGCTCTGAGCACTATGGGACTTAACATCTGAGGTCATCAGTCCACTAGACGTAGAACTGATTAAACCTAACTAACCTAAGGACATCACACACATCCATGCCCGAGGCAGGATTCGCACCTGCAACCGCAACAGCAGCGCGGTTCCGGACTGAAGCGCCTAGAACCGTTCGGCCTATGAGGTCGGCTAAAGAAAACACAACAACTAGTTCACTGAACAATTCTGTGTATTTAACGCCGACCGATTTTATTTATTTAACGCCAACGGCCATTGTGCATTAAAGGCATCTTTACGTGAAACTCTAGTTCCACAGGTGACCAACAGGAGCTGTAAATGGCTTCAATCTTATTTGTTCTTCTGTTATATTGCATCAGATAGGAAACCAGATGTTTACAATTGCAACGAGAATGTGCGTGAAATGCGTTTTATGAGCTTTAGACCAAGGTGACAGAAATATGTACCCATGTGTTCTGCTGTGCGGTGTACTACTCGCAATAACTGTTAGGAGATTGTGTCATAAAAGATACAGGACAACAGAACAAGTAGAACAAGTAAATGTGTAAGCTACAGTATCAAGATCGTCCTATATGAACACCCGGATAGATTACTACTAGTGTTGGGGAGGGACACAAAGAATGTAGTGTGTGGACACACAAGGTGAGAATGTGGGTCTCGACGGAGGCGTTGCATGAGATAGTCCCTTGCAGTCGCACTATTCTGTGACCTCGCTGACTCAGATGGACGGAGCGCCTGCCATGCAAGCAGGAGATCCCGGGTTCGAGCCCCGGTCGGGGCACACTTTTTCATCTATCCCTGTGGATAAATATCAACGTCCGTCAGCTGCTGAAGGTATTAATATAATTCTAATTTCATTACTAGCAGTGTCTCCGTCCTTACAGCCCTTCTTTATTTCTCTCATGCCCTGTGCCCTCTGTACCATGATAATCAATCTTGGATTGCTTAGCAGATAACCCATGAACTCTACCCTTCCCCTTCTTCTGGTAAGGGTTTCCTTCTGACTTCTTTCCCCTATTGTTCTTTGTAATATATTTTAAT
This sequence comes from Schistocerca gregaria, assembly GCF_023897955.1. Taxonomy (NCBI): domain Eukaryota; kingdom Metazoa; phylum Arthropoda; class Insecta; order Orthoptera; family Acrididae; genus Schistocerca; species Schistocerca gregaria. The sequence continues at coordinate 542,903,884 of NC_064921.1, forward strand.
CTGATAATTTCTGATGTTACCCACATAAGACAAATTTTCGAAATGTACTCTCTAAGTAGAGCACCGTAGAATGCAAATTCTTTAAAATTTTTAAAACAGACAGTTTAAGAAAATAGGGGAAAGAAGTCAGAAGGAAACCCTTACCAGAAGAAGGGGAAGGGTAGAGTTCATGGGTTATCTGCTAAGCAATCCAAGATTGATTATCATGGTACAGAGGGCACAGGGCATGAGAGAAATAAAGAAGGGCTGTAAGGACGGTGTATCAAGACGACCGATGTAATCAGTTTGTAGAGGAACTGTTTGAAGCCAGTCAATTCACTCTCTCTCTCTCTCTTTTTCTTAAATTGTCTTATTTAGTAGGGTGTTACCCAAAACTGTGAACAGTGTAATTGGAATTCTCTGTTCACTTGCTGAGCAGTAGTATTTTTACCATATTTTCAGGATGACTATTCTACTGCACAATCCAACTAGTTATTTGCAGTGAGAAAGACTTACAGTGACAGCACAAGTGTGCACAAAATTTACGAACTGCAGAGTCAAAGAAGACACGCGACGCGTTAGCATAGTCGTCACAGATGCAGTTCGCCATTACACCTCAGAAGATTTGCTAGTGTATTCATCTGTTTTACTTCACCTGCAAAATACACTCCTGGAAATGGAAAAAAGAACACATTGACACCGGTGTGTCAGACCCACCATGCTTGCTCCGCACACTGCGAGAGGGCTGTACAAGCAATGATCACACGCACGGCACAGCGAACAAACCAGGAACGGCGGTGTTGGCCGTCGAATGGCGCTAGCTGCGCAGCATTTGTGCACCGCCGCCGTCAGTATCAGCCAGTTTGCCGTGGCATACGGAGCTCCATCGCAGTCTTTAACACTGGTAGCATGCCGCGACAGCGTGGACGTGAACCGTATGTGCAGTTGACGGACTTTGAGCGAGGGCGTATAGTGGGCATGCGGGAGGCCGGGTGGACGTACCGCCGAATTGCTCAACACGTGGGGCGTGAGGTCTCCACAGTACATCGATGTTGTCGCCAGTGGTCGGCGGAAGGTGCACGTGCCCGTCGACCTGGGACCGGACCGCAGCGACGCACGGATGCACGCCAAGAAGTGCCGTAGGGGACCGCACCGCCACTTCCCAACAAATTAGGGACACTGTTGCTCCTGGGGTATCGGCGAGGACCATTCGCAACCGTCTCCATGAAGCTGGGCTACGGTACCGCACACCGTTAGGCCGTCTTCCTCTCACGCCCCAACATCGTGCAGCCCGCCTCCAGTGGTGTCGCAACAGGCGTGAATGGAGGGACGAATGGAGACGTGTCGTCTTCAGCGATGAGAGTCGCTTCTGCCTTGGTGCCAATGATGGTCGTATGCGTGGTTGGCGCCGTGCAGGTGAGCGCCACAATCAGGACTGCATACGACCGAGGCACACAGGGCCAACACCCGGCATCATGGTGTGGGGAGCGATCTCCTACACAGGCCGTACACCTCTGGTGATCGTCGAGGGGACACTGAATAGTGCGCGGTACATCCAAACCGTCATCGAACCCATCGTTCTACCATTCCTAGACCGGCAAGGGAACTTGCTGTTCCAACAGGACAATGCACGTCCGCATGTATCCCGTGCCACCCAACGTGCTCTAGAAGGTGTAAGTCAACTACCCTGGCCAGCAAGATCTCCGGATCTGTTCCCCATTGAGCATGTTTGGGACTGGATGAAGCGTCGTCTCACGCGGTCTGCACGTCCAGCACGAACGCTGGTCCAGCTGAGGCGCCAGGTGGTAATGGCATGGCAAGCCGTTCCACAGGACTACATCCAGCATCTCTACGATCGCCTCCATGGGAGAATAGCAGCCTGCATTGCTGCGAAAGGTGGATATACACTGTACTAGTGCCGACATTGTGCATGCTCTGTTGCCTGTGTCTATGTGCCTGTGGTTCTGTCAGTGTGATCATGTGATGTATCTGACCCCAGGAATGTGTCAATAAAGTTTCCCCTTCCTGGGACAATGAATTCACGGTGTTCTTATTTAAATTTCCAGGAGTATAACTGTACATCTCCTATTACATCTATTGTCTGTGAGTGTTCTTTAAGTTCCTGCTTGCGTAATGGTCAATAACGTATACTTATTCAGAGTGATTTTCTCCACTGTGTGCAAACTCTATGGATTGATCGATGAGAGGGTACGGAACAAAAAGCGTCTAATGAACTTGCGTCCTGAAATTCATGGTTTCCATGCTAGAGTCCATTTATTCAGTCTTACTTTGTTACAGAGACTGAGGTCTAATACGCGCTGTACCATGCAGCCACAGTTACAGTATGTGCTGAAAATGGTTTCCATGTGCCTCAACCCGTGAGTGTATGCGCCTTAGCATGTTCTGCTCCACACATTCATATCTGCCAGGCTGCATCCGTACAGTTTCAAAGTCAGCGTGAATACGCCGTTCCAGTGTTTCTACATCTGGAATGGCCTCTGCACACATGATGCTTAACTACGGGTTGAGATCCGGCGGATAAGCAGGCCATGCAACTGGAAATCCTCGTCCGACCCATCGACCAGGGAAGACACATTATGATGAGTCCGGACCTTAACGGCGAAGTGAGCTGGAACACTATCATATAGAAGCCTTCGAATCATCAGTGGCTCTTCTTCCAGCAGGGGAAACAAAGTCACCCGCAAGAAACGCCGATAGTTCAGGTCTGTTAGCCTATGTGTAAGGAAGATTGGTCCAAAATACGGTCGCCATTTATCCCAGCCAATACATTCCGGTTGCACCGATGCTGACGACACGCTGTCGCCATAACAGAGGGGCTCCGCATACTATCAAGCAGATGACTTTTAGCGTCGCAAGTTGTTCCGAGCGAACGTTTGTTTTAGGATAGCTTGCTGCATGTAGCTTCCGGGGCTAGCGACCTAACCGGGAGACACACGCGCATCTGTCACTACCTGCCGTGGGAAAGCTACTCAATATCTCTTACTGGAAGCGTATATTCATGTAACATGTGAATCTAAATAAATGATATTATATATTATTCAATCATTTTCAAAATCAGTACACAACCTTTTGTTATTCAGGAGAAGATTTTATAAAAATTTCAACATTGTACCTATCATAGTTTCGAAGATAAAAAAAATTGGTAAAAAAACGTCAGAAACCGACACTTACGGAACTAAATTCAGTTAGGAAATATAATAGTTTATCTTCTGATATAACTGGAAAACAAACAGAACTCTCAGTATGTAGAATTAATTAATTGAGATTTTCATATTATAACTTTAATTATTTTTCGTTTTCGTAATATAAAAATCAGACAAAATTATTATTTGCATCTAATATTGTTGTCAGAATAAATGTGAGTAAATGAGAGTGCGTACGTGGGACATTCGTCAGATTTAAATGTTCCATGAAATCCCGTCTTAAGTAACCTGCAAGAGTTACACAAGCCTGTTGTGGCAAAATGATCCTAGGGAATTTACCCACTTTGCTGATGACTTAGGTCTAGGTGTGATTGCTATTTTAACAGAGCAGCCAGAAAGTCAGCTGGAGTAAAATCAGTATTTAAATAATATTTCCAGAATTAATGCCTTTTCGTTTTCCTTTATTAAACATTACGTTAATATTTGTATGCCAGAATGATGTAAATGCGTCTGCGTAGAAGGATTGTTGCAGGCCAGTTTTGGCACGAGTATGGCCATGAGCGAGCATTATGACTGGCAGCGAGTATGATCAGCCAATCAGAATTGAGGCGGTTCCCGCTCGTTTCCTGATAGTTATACTGGGAGTGAGGCTGCAAGAAGAGAAGTCACTTGCTAGCTTTGAATTCAGACGGTCATGTTACTAGTGCCAGTCAAAATCATGTGTAAAATGAAGAAATAATTGACTTCTGACGTCCAAATTGTGTGGCTGTAATAGCAGTTGCATTTACGGACAGTTTTGTGAAGTTTGGAAATTTTGTAATTGTTTTGTTGGAATGATGTTCACGTGTAAAAATTTGGCCTTCATAGTATCTACGTGACATGTTTCAGTATTCAACCACTGAACATTTTTAGAAATCCTCAAGAAAGACCGAATGTAATAACTCAAATTAGTGGTGAAATTAATGACTGTGATGACGTTGTTTGATTCGAGTCGGGATTGGACCGATTTCTGGCTGCTGTGCATGTGGAATGTGTGTATGAATTGTGAACTTGAAGAAAATAGCCAATAGTTCAAACGTAGACTGAACAGTGCCATTTATTTGGCTATAAGGACAAAATAAATACTTTTGTGTGGAAATGTTGGGCATTATTTTCCAGAAGCCAATTCATTTTCTTACTGCCGGATAAAATGGAATGACAGTTTTTCTACGGAACTTTCTTTCATAACTCAAGTTGCGCGGCTTCTGTAATTGTAGGTATTAGGTGGTGTCTTTTATGAACGCTGCTTTTAGATTATCTTGTAAGTACCTACATTGCCGAGCGAAGGGACAGCGAGCAGACGCAGTTCTGAGGTAGGTGAATTTTAATTTGCAGCCTGCACGGACAGAAACAAACCCCGCCCCGCCGCAGACTGTTACGAAAGTTGAAGATACCACCGCGTGAAAGTGGTGGCTTCATCGGTGAAGATAGTGGATGATACAAATCACGGAATCGTGGTTGCCTGTTGAAGAAAGCAGTGGCAAAACTGCTCCCGATGTGGAAAGTCTGTCACTAGTAAGCGCTGCACAGGCTGTAAGTGAAAAGGTCAGTAACAACTGTCTTGGAGAACGTTTCACACGGCCGTCTGGCTTATACTGTGGTGGAAGGCCAATTGCTGCTACTGACACGGCGGTCGCCTTCCACATTTTCCTCCAAGTCTGATGTCTGAACGTTTCAGGTACTTTCTTCCTGAAACTACCCTGTCTCATATAAACGGCGAAACACTGTTGCAAACATTGAATGGTGTGGTTGTTGTCGGCGACGACGGGTCTCCTGATACAACGTAGCTGCGCGCAGCCCGTTGCCATTTGGCTTTCCGTAAGTAAACACCCTGTCGGCAAGTTCTCGTTGCGAATACGGAACCGTTGTGTACAACGCTGTATTACATTTACTACAAGGTGTGTTAGCAAGAGAAATGAATCGGACACAACTTTACCAATTAGTATGGCATGAGGGGTCACTAGGGCAAGACGTATGAGGAACACTACCATCCTCTAGGGGGAAACCATGCACACTGTAGCTGTGACTGCATGGTACTCAACTAAAAGCGGAACTATTTGCACATTTGACCTAATACGCCATTCATTGCTAAGTTTCTGATGCAAGGAAATATATTTTTGACGTCATACCAGTCCTTTGCTGAAACGCAGTGGGACGCGGATGGGGGTTTCCGAGAGCGCCACGGAAAGGCAAGGGCGTCGGTCCCCAGGGCACGACGCGTCAGCGCAGAGCAAGCGGCCACGCCCCTGTTTGATGACGCCACGCGGGCAGCGGGCAGCGGACAGGGGGCGCCCCACAGATATCACGTCGCTCTGTTCGTGACGATCAACTCTGAAAAATATGCCAAGAGAAACTAACAACCATACCAAATTGTTGCTTGAGATCCGATGTTTTTATCCAATGTAGGGGATAGTTCTTCAAGTGTTAGCCTAATACAACAGAAACAGGCTATTTAAGCTACTGCCTCGGGACCCACACCGCAAAAATTCAAAATAGAAAAAGTGTATTAGTTTTAATACAGCGATGCGAGACCCCGTAAAAGACATAGAGTTAATTCAGCTGAATTTTTCAGTGGACAGCTAATGTGATTAAAGTCAGAAATCACCTTTCTCAAAGCCGTGCTCCCTCGCAGGTGGGACCTGGTCAAATGCGCCGATTTCAGTCGCTATCAATAGTAAAGCTAACTTCTTCCATACCTTACTTCATCCAAACAAGCAATCGTAAAATGTTTTACTTTCCACACCAATTTATTAAGTAAAAATTGTATAGCAAAATTTGGTACAGTTATATAATAAAGCTTGACGCTGCACAGGTTGTTGCTATTACGGTGTTCAATCTGAAGGCTGGTTTGATGCAGCTGTCCATGCGCAAGGCTCTAAATTTCGGAATATCTATTGCAACCTAGATCCTTATGAATCTATTTACTGCGTTCATCTCTCGGTCTCCTTCTACCAGTTTTAGCCCCTACCCTTCGGTCCAATGCTAAACTGGTGATCCCTTGCAAAATTTGTCCCATCAGCCGATCACTTCTTTTCGTCAAGTTGTGCCGTGAGTTTCTCTCCTCCCCAATTCTATACAGTAACTCCTCATTAGTTATGTGATCCACCAATCTAATCTGGACTCCTTTTTCGTTCGTAAATTCAACAACAACGTATTTTAAATCGAAAAATCGTCTCAGGTATGCCCCTTCACTTAACCTACGTACTTTGCAGTAATATATGAAGTCTCCATACACTTGGTTCAGTTCCATCGAAAAATAATTGCAACTGACAGTGAAATAATGCGCGAGAATTTAGAAATATTACTATTTGTACCACCAACTTCTTCACGTACAACATGCCTACAAATTTAGCAATAAGTACTCGTTGATGTATAGAACAATTAATCGCGTCTGTCGATCGTTGTAATGTTTTGCTCTTTCATTCTCAACTAAATTTTTAAATTTATTCTGAGTAGTATTTCAACGTCGTTTCATAGGAAATTTGAAGTATCCGTCAGTTATGTGACTGCGTAGCAGTTGTTGCGTTGTGCTGACACCATAATTCTGCCGTGCCGAAGAGAGTTGTGCAGACCGAATAATGCCGCTCTGCAGTACTAAACGAAATGTCTCGCTGCACCGGGCACCTCCGAAAAGAAAGGAGTAAAGTTGGGACAGACCAAGCCTCGACCTGCACGGAGCCCGTATATCTGTCTTGAGTGCTGTTTGGCACGTTGCATTAAATCCTTTATCAAACTGAATAAATGGTAAAGTAGGCGATTTTCGAAGGCGAGGTACAAGCTTCATCACTGATTTGTTTAGAAACTCCAAGTGCGTCACAGGTTTCCTCAGCGAATGTCACTGGTAAACGCTGCTAAAAAGAATTATACATTGATGACTTTACGTATTAGTTTCACTAACAAACAATCAGACATCTCGCATTATGATCACGACCCGGAAAGTAAAGAATTATTGAGGCGTAGATATGTGTACCGATAATCTTTCGTTCCTGGAAGCATCAACTAATAAAATCCATAAGTAAGGTTGGAGGAAAGAGAGGTTTTCTCTGGTGCACTACATAGAAATAACGTGGTCTCTTGGAAGATACGAGTGTACTTTCGAGTACTGGTGTATTCCTGTCTGTTTAACCGCCGCAGTAACTGTGCCGCATCTAAATTTATAAGCTTCTGTATGAGGCTGCTCCTGCGCCAGTCGTCTGCTCTCGAGTCAGTAGCGGTAGGGAAATCTCACAAAAACTAGTAGCTCTCGCCACATTTTATCCCATGCTAACTTCGTGAATTGAAGAATTTAACTGCAGACCGGTAAGAAATGTTAATGTACTCGCCCATTATTCCGGAGGATTGAAGATTCGAATATCTGTCCTGTCACTCTCACCTAGGATCTATTTTAATCACAACTGTTTTTATAAAACAAGTAGTGACTCGTGACACAACCAATTTAATAAACATTTAATGAAGTAACCTCTTCTGATTCATAGCAGCAGCAAGTCTTTTTCTTTCCCAACAGTCTGTATTTAAAAACACTTTTTTAAATATCCTGATTTTTAAGGGAACTCACTTTCTGTATCTTCTTAAATTGTCTCTTTTAAATTGTTAATGGAATCTGTTTAGTACAATATGCTACTTAGAAAGTAAATTTAAATAATTTGTTGTACACAAATATTCTTTTTCCGGGTTTTATCCTGTATTTTCCCGGAGTCGACACCTTCATCTGGATTGTCGATGTTAGAGGTAGAAGGTGGCTGTCATCCTTTCATCAACAAACCCGTCTCTCCCCCTCCCGTCACTCAAACGGGAACTGAGTTCCACATCTGTTTTTCTGTTTTTCGCCTAGTATGATCCATGTAGAGTGTGATGACGTTTTCAAATGTTTACGAATCATGTAAATTAGGTGGTACATGGGTATCAGCCATTTATTCACTTAGTCAGATGTGGAAAACCGCCTAAAAATCATATCCTGACTAGCGGCACAGCGACTCTCGTCACTAATTTCTCTGATTGATTCAATCCATAACCACTGTGGATTTCCCATTACCGTAAGCAGCGTGCTTAGCGAGCGGCTATCCTGGCGGGTATTGTAGCATGTAAATAACCTCAAAAATGAAATGTCGAATTCAAATGTGAGAAACTGTAGTAAGAGAAAAAAGTCAGTGGGAAACCCTTTCGAGAAGAAAGGATGGGTTAATGGGGTACTTTCTGAAGACGATGACAACACAACATATTAAGTAGTCTGCTCGAGTCAGCATGCACAGGAAACGTTACTAAAACAGGATAAGTGTAGTATATCAGCTGCCAACCAGCCGAGTCTGATGATTACACAATGGAACGGGCGCTGTTGACAGGGAGGGAACAGCACAAACTGCAGGCAGAGTACGGCTAAAGCGCTGTACGAAGCGCTCTCATCTGAATGGCGTCAACTGTTAGAGACTATAAGGCTGAAATAACCCAAGATAAGGATCTACGGACCGGAAACGATTTACTCCAAAGTTATAATACCGAAGTGCCTAGAAACGACTTTGAAGTGCAATAAGAAAAGTTAAATCTCCTTTTGTAAGCTTAATAATTAAATTTCATTGAGAATGCGGAAACTGCAGCAGCTGCCGTTAAAGACAGAGAGAACTTAGTCCAACACCGAGAAGATACGGCTTGAGAATTATCCAAGGAATGTGAGAAGTTACTTTCAGGATATGTTTCTCTAAAGTATTAACGCGAAACGAGTGCAGAATAAGCTGATGTCCAGCGTAATGACGCACCGATAGTGGGACATACTTAAAATTTACGAGTCTTGCAAACTAGGCAACAGGTAAGCACGGTTACCAACATTATCGCTGAAAATCTTATTTCCGATTTGATCCACATGCAGATGTGACTATCAGTAGCAAATTTGCGGTCGTCATTTACAAATGGAAATTTATGTTTTTGACTGCGTTTGAAAGTCTTTTAAAGAATTTGGGGTCTCTTAACTTGGTGAAACCTATAGTTTTACTACTCGTTTTACGTCGTCCTTAATTTTTTCCAGACTTTGCTTATTTACTTTTAACGCCACAAAACTTCGCTTTCATTTTTTCTTCCAGAGTCAGGTTAACTGTTACCGGTCGTCTTTCGTCTTACCAGATTACCTATTAAGGTATTTTTTTTCCTCATTTCGTGGCTTTTCCAAAACAAATTTATGTTTCCTTTTATGGCAGCACATGTTTCACATACTTCCATTTTCCTATTCCCTCCTCTTTCTACAGTCGAGACTTCTCTTTCACCGGCTGTTGTATGACGGCAGTAAAATAACGATTCCTAAAATTTCCAGTGTCATAATTTCATACCCGTCGAGATATCTTGTCGAAGAAATCTTCCGGCGTCTACATCTACATCTAGATCTACATGATTACTCTGCAATTCACATTTAAGTGCTTGGCAGAGGGTTCATCGAACCACAATCATACAATCTCTCTACCATTCCACTCCCGAACAGCGCGCGGGAAAAACGAACACCTAAACATTTCTGTTCGAGCTCTGATTTCTCTTATTTTATTTTTATGATCATTCCTACAAAATACTTTCCATTCGGAAGAGAAAGTTGGTGACTGAAATTTCTTTGCTTTACTGAGTTCCATCCCAACTCACGTATCATATCTGCCACACTCTTTTCCCTATTACGTGATAATACAAAACGAGCTTCCCTTTTTTGCACCCTTTCGATGTCCTCCGTCAATCCCACCTGGTAAGGATACCACACGGCGCAGCAATATTCTAACAGAGGACGAACGAGTGTAGTGTAAGCTGTCTCTTTAGTGGACTTGTTGCATCTTTTAAGCGTCCTGCCAATGAAACGCAACCTTTGCCTCGCCTTCCCCACAATATTTTCTATGTGGTCTTTCCAACACCCAGGTACTTAGTTGAATTGACAGCCTTGAGAATTCTACTATCTATCGAGGAATCGAATTCCAACGGATTTCTTTTGGAACTCATGTGGATCACCTCACACTTTTCGTTATTTAGCGTCAACTGCCACCTGCCACACCATACAGCAATATTTTCTAAATCGCTTTGCAACTGATACTGGTCTTCGGTTGACTTTACTAGACGGTAAATTACAGCATCATCTGCGAACAACCTAAGAGAACTGCTCACCCAGCTCATTTATATACATCAGGAACAGCAGAGGTCCCAGGACGCTTCTCTGTGGAACACCTGATATCACTTCAGTTTTACTCGATGATTCGCCGTCTATTACTACGAACTGCGACCTCCCTGACAGGGAATCACGAATCCAGTCGCACAACTGAGACGATACCCCATAGGCCCGCAGCTTGATTAGAAGTCGCTTGTGAGGAACGGTGTCAAAAGCTTTCCGATAATCTAGAAATACGGAATCGTCATGAGAACCCCTGTCGATAGCGGCCATTACTTCGTGCGAATAAAGAGCTAGCTGCGTTGCACAAGAGCGATGTTTTCTGAAGCCATGCTGATTACGTGTCAATAGATCGTTCCCTTCGAGGTGATTCATAATGTTTGAATACAGAATATGCTCCAAAACCCTACTGCAAACCGACGTCAGTGATATAGGTCTGTAGTTCGATGAATTAATCCTACTACCTTTCATAAACACTGGTGCGACCTGCGCAATTTTCCAATCTGTAGGTACAGATCTATCGGTGAGCGAGCGGTTGTAAATGATTGCTAAATAGGGAGCTATTGTATCAGCGTAATCTGAAAGGAACCTAATCGGTATACAATCGGGACCTGAAGACTTGCCCGTATCAAGCGATTAGAGTTGCTTCGCAACCCCTAAGGTATCTACTTCTAAGAAACTCATGCTGGCAGCTGTTCGTGTTTCAAATTATGGAATATTCCATTCGTCTTCCCTGATGAAGGAATTTCGGAAAACTTTGTTCAATAACTCTGCTTTAGCGGCACAGTACCATCGGCACTGCGCAGCGAAGGTATTGACTGTGTCTTGCCGCTTGTGTACTTTACATGCGACCAGAATTTCTTCGGATTTTCTACCAAATTTCGAGACAATGTTTCGTTGTGGAACCTATCTCACATTGAAGTCTGTGCCAAATTTCGCGCTTCTGTAAATTTTAGACAATCTTCGGGATTTCGCGCTCTTTTGAACTTCGCATTCTTTTTCCGATGCCTCTGCAACGGCGTTCGGACCTGTTTTGTGTACCATAGGGGATCAGTTCCATCTCTTACCAATTTATGAGGTATGAATCTCTCAATTGCTGTTGCTACTATATCTTTGAATTTGACCCATATCTCGTCTACATTTGCATAGTCAGTTCGGAAGGAATGGAGATTGTCTCTTAGGAAGGCTTCTAGTGACACTTTATGCGCTTTTTTAAATAAAATTATTTTGCGTTTGTTTCTGGTGGATTTGGAAGAAACGGTATTGAGCCTAGCTACAACGAGCTTGTGATCACTAATCCCTGTATCAGTCATGATGCTCTCTATTAGCTCTGGATTGTTTGTGGCTAAGAGGTCATGTGTGTTTTCGGAACCATTTACAATTCGCGTGGGTTCGTGGACTAACTGCTCGATATAATTTTCGGAGAAAGCATTTAGGACAATCTCAGAAGATGTTTTCTGCCTACCACCGGTTTTGAACAAGTATTTTTGCCATCATGTTGAGGGAAGGTTGAAGTCCCCACCGACTATAACGGTATGAGTGGGATATTTATTTGTTACGAGACTCAAATTTTCTCTGAACTGTTCAGCAACTATATCATCAGAGTCAGAGGGTCGGTAGAAGAAGCCAATTATTAACTTAGTTCGGCTGTTAAGTATAACTTCCACCCATACCAATTCGCACGGAGTATCTACTTCGACTTCACTACAAGATAAACCACTATTGACAGACACAAACACTCCACCACCAATTCTCCCTAATCTATCTTTCCTGAACACCGTCTGAGACTTCGTAAAAATTTCTGCAGAACTTATTTCAGCCTTTGGCCAGCTTTCTGTAACTGTAACGATTTCAGCTTGTGTGCTTTCTATTAGCTCTTGAAGCTCAGGGACTTTCCCAGCACAACTACAACAGTTTACAAGTACAATTCCGACTGTTCCTTGATCCAAGCACGTCCCGTATTTCCCATGCACCCTTTGAGATTGCAGCCCACCCCGTACTTTCCCGAGGCCTTATAACCTAAAAGACCGCTCAGTCCACGCCACACAGCCTCCGCTACCCTTGTAGCCGCCAGCTGAGTGTAGTGAGCTTCTGACCTATTCAGCGGAACCCGAAACCCCACCACCCTGTGGCGTAAGTCAAGGAATCTGCAGTCAACATGGTCACAATACCGTCTGAGTCTCTGATTCAGACCCTCCACCCGGCTCTGCACCAAAGGTCCGCAGTCGGTTCTGTCAACGATTCTGCAGATGGTGGGCTCTGCCTTCATCTCGTAAGCAAGACCGGCAGCGTTCACCAAATCAGATAGCCGCTGGAATCCAGAGAGAATTTCCTCAGATCCAAAGCGACACACGTCATTAGTGCCGACATGTGCCACCACCTGCAGCTGGCTGCACCCTGTGCTCTTCATGGCATCCGGAAGGACCCTTTCCACATCAGGAATGACTCCACCCGGAATGCACACGGATTGCGCACTGGATTTCTTCCCCTCCTTAGCCGCCATATCCCAAAGGGGCTCCATTACACACCTAACATTTGAGCTCCCAACTACTAACAAGCCCACCGTCTGCGATTGCCCGGACCTTGAAGGCTGAGAATCATCCTCTGAAACAGGACAGGCAGCTGCATCTGGCTCAGCCAGAGACAGTACCTGAAACCTGTTTGTCCGACGCACCAGGGAGGCTTTCTGATCAGCCTGCGGGGACTTCTGTCGCTGCCTGCCACGCCTTGGAACGACCTCCCAATCAACCACAGGCGAGGGCGCAGCCCCACTGCAGGCAGCAACCGGGGCAACCACAGCGGCAGACCGATCTGGGGACAGACGGAACGAGGTTGACATCCCCGTGATACCCAAGTCCGGCTCCCCAAGCGGTGCCCATTGGCAACAGCCTCAAGCTGCGCGACTGAAGTCAGTGCTGCCTGCAGCTGTGGGCGAAGGGATGCCAACTTAGCCATCATCCAAACACAGCAATCACACTCCGTGTCCATTCTAATTGATGTTGAACAACAGTTACTGAAACACGAGACCGTGCCTAAATAACACATCCTCTTTGCTTCACCCAAAATGTGTAATCTATATTCCCCAAAAATGATTTCACTTCTTTTACTACTGTGTGTTCCCCAGTTTCAGTACTACCCAAATCGGTAATTTTTTTTTCATTTACTCTACCTCACTTTCGTCTTACCATTCGTATTTTTGCCATTGTAATGTGTATTCAGTATGCTGACAAACCAAATGTTTTTTGCCTTCCTTAAATTCAACTACAACGGCTAGATCATGTTCTAATGATACCGTTACTGTTTTTCACTTTGCATTTCGAACCCCGTTCTGAAATCTTCGTTCATATTCCTTACCTGAACTATGGCAGGAATTCGTGTTCAAACATTCCCATCGACAACATCTGGTCCTTCTTGAGGCCAAAGCTGTCTGTAATAACATTTTCATCCGTCATTAATTTGGTTGTGAGGTTTACGATTGTTGGTTAAAACGAAAACAACCTATAAATCTGCGTCACTTAAAAGCATATACTTCATCGACACGCGTCCGAGGTTTAAAGAGTCACCATAAAGTAGATGTCAGTTTTTAACCTACCTGTTTTTAGTGGCAAACAGTCATCATTTCATGTAGCAGTATGTAACATGGCTGTAAGGCTAGGCTGCGACTTCCACTGGAAAAATTTTCTGAATTAGTCGCAACATCCATAGATGTTCTGCGTAAATACTTTAAGGACATTAAAAGGATTTACAATGGAAGACGATTAGTATAACTGCTGCATTCTGAAGACGCAACCCGCACATGCTTCCCAAGGCACAGCTATGATGCAATGTTGTGGTAGAGTCACAAGTTACTTTTCCGTCAAAGACTTATAGGGCAAAGAATTCGCATGACACATTCACAGTAGTAACGGGATTGAGGACACGCATGTTCGTTTCCTGTATTGCTGTGGCACAGAGACATGGTTGAAATGGCTCTGAGCACTATGGGACTTAACTTGTGAGGCAATCAGTCCCCTAGAACTTAGAACTACTTAAACGTAACTAAGCCAAGGACATCACACACATCCATGCCCGAGCCAGGATTCGAACCTGCGACCGTAGCAGCCACGCGGCTCCAGACTGTAGCGCCTAGAACCGTTCGCCCACCGAGGCCGGCCGGCACAGATACAGTGAACATTTTCAAGTAATTATTTAACAACTGTGCGAACTCATTACATTATCTGAATGTCACACAACTCCCGTACTTTACAATATTTTCTCTAATAGTATATTGAGACATAAATATAGCAAACAATGTGGTTAAAGTTTTAACAAATGCACTGAAACTTGTTCCACAGCTATTGACTACATTATAACGTATATAACAAGCTACTGAGAGTTTAGATAAACGCTCGCTGTCGCTTACAAAAAAAGTGAAGTACCCACAAGACCTGACTGGATGTCAATGCGCCTTAGTACATGTATACACCATCGGTGGGTGTGTAAATGATTACAGCTACAATTCTCTGTGGCAGTACTGCCACCATAGTGCATTAGTGTTGCTCATGCTTAGTGTTGTTACTAGTCCTGGTACGATTTATAAGGCCCGTGGACAGCATCAGAGGTTTAGTGGAGACTGTGAAGAACACATAGGTGCTGCGTATGCATCTGAGAAAGCATTATCAGCACCTGAGAGAGGTTGAAACGGGCCTCATATTGGGTCTCCATTTGGTTGGCAGTTCGGATTGTGCAACATATATATTTGTGGGGTATTCGGACATGACGGTGACCCAATGCTGGACTGCATGGGAACGAGATGGCAGGCATACCAGTCATTAGGGTTACGGTAGACACAGGACCACAAGGGAGGATCGAAGAACTGTGCATCAAGCACTTTCTAACGAATTCACATCTGTGGCTGCTTTACGAGGACAAGGAATGGACCCCTGAAAAATTCTGTGTCATCCCATATTATTGGCTGGACATTAGCTCCAGCCAGGCCATGAAATTACCGTCCCATGGTAGGCTACCGTCCACAATACAACACAGACGGCTGCATTTGTAGTGATGCCGTACCCGGGAACCATGAAGTGCTGCTAAATGGCGCCACACTTTCAGCGATGACTAGCGATTCTGCACTACACCGGTAGACCATCGTCGGCGACTATGTCGGCAACGGGGTCAGAGGTCCCATTCATACAATGTTCTGTATAGGCACAGCATCATGGTGTGGAGAACCATCGGGTGGGACTTGAGGTCACGGCTGGTAGTGATTGGGAGAACTCTGACAGTACAACGCCAAGTGATGTACGTCCAGCGTTCTCATGTACTACACATTGTGTAACAGTATCGTGGTGGCATTTTTCAGCAGGATAATGCAGGACATGGCATGTGTCTGTACGAAGTGTCTGCAGATGTTGAGATACTCCCGTGGCCAGCAAGATTCTCACACATGTTCCGAATAAAACATTTTTGGGACCAGCTCGGACGTTAACTCCGTCTCTGAGACAGTTAGCGGAATATCAAGGATCAGTCACACAAGCTGTGGGCCATACTGCTCAAGAGAGGATACAACGACTTTAGCGCACCCTTCTCAATATGTGTGCATGCCTCCAAACCAAATGGAGTGCACTGTAATTATAAGTACATGACACTTCAAACTTTTTTTTGTAAATATGACCCCATTTTGTGATCATTGAAATAATATCACATACCCTTTCAACCCGTGAAGTTTCGTTTCGTTTCCTCCTATCCTTTTTTCTTGTCAGGCAACATACCGGAGAAAATAGCTGCACACCCGAGAATAAAAGGAAATAAATGAAAGCCTTAAAAATATATTCAGTACTGTATAGAAAATTCAAAAGAAATTGCTTTTTTAGTTTCAGATTAATCATCGAGTCAATTTTTGACTGGGTTCTTTCTACGAATGTAAAACTCAAATTCTTTAAGTCGGTGGGAAACTTTTCTTACTTTTTACTGTATTCATAATTTGTTTTATTTTTTATTTTGTCAGTCAAATTGTCTATTAATGTGGTTATGTAACCATTAGCTGTGACTTTCTGTTTTAGTACATTCAGCTTTACAACATGATCTCTTCAACCATGTTGAATTTTAAATGCTACTGATCGTGGAATAGTATGCTACTACGTATTTTCTGTATGCGATATTTGGTGGTAAGGGAGAATGTATGTGAATGCTGGCGGACTTCTTGAAACATTTGGGAATATGTTTGTGTGTGTGTGTGATATCTTATGGGACTTGAATGCTAAGGTCATCAGTCCCTAAGCTTACATTTTACTTACCCTAAATTATCCTAAGGACAAACACACACACCCATGCCCGAGGGAGGACTCGAACCATCGCTGGAACCAGCCGCACAGTCCATGACTGCAGCGCCCCAGACCGCTCGGCTAATCCAGCGCGGGAATACGTTTACCAGTTTGTCATCTTATACTTCAATCAAGGATATTATTGCGTTTTCTACTTCACGCAGGCAAATTATGTTTATATTCTTGTAGAATTTGTTGCAAGTTTGTAGAATAAACTGAGTTTCATCAACGTTATCAGCATCAGTAATGAGAAACGTCTCGTATGTCCTTCGATATGTAATTGAGTGGCTATTTTTCGCTGAACAAATTTATCGTACTAGACGTTCTCAGGCTGTATTCTATTTAACTTAAACATTATCTTGTCTCATGGAAAGTTCATTTAATTTACGATAAAGATTCATTTTTCTAAAATTTTAAATGTGATCTGAGGTAAAGGTCTCTAGGGTTCATAAATCTATATGTCTGATGTTTCTTTTCTATTCAGCAACAATTTTATTTCCTTGAGGAACTTCTTAAGCTCAACTTGAAATTTATTTTTGAGACCTCGGCCTAATGTTATAATATTGTTTCTTATTACTGATTGGCGTTAATCTGATTCTTCCGTCGCTTCCTGGCAGCAGGAAGCACAATATAGTTATAAATGAGAGGAGCAGTGTTGTGTACTTCTATAGAATTAATTTATTCAGTTACTCAACATCTGGCTTACAAGGCTCTCATCAGACTATAATTGAGTATCGTTGTTGAAGAAGGTACAATATCTATGAACAACATCGTAAAAATTGTCATTCATCAAGAGTAAGCCACAAACTCAGAATGTAGAGTAAGTGTCATCTTTGACCGTGCAGTAGTAATGCAGTTAAAGTGCTTATCGGTAAATAAACATAAAGCGAGAAAACGAGATGAAACATTTTCTCCCTTTATATTAATATATTTATTGCTTTTAATGTATAAAACCAGTTACCGAAAACAGTTAGTTTTGTCAAACATACACTGAGTTGCGCGTTTCATTTGTAATTAATGATTTGATGACATTGTCTGCCTTAGTTATAAATTATTTTTGGTCTTCTAATTTCGACATTCTCTGAATGGCATTCTTTTCACTACGATGGCAGTATGTCACATTCCGTCCTTCAAATGGTTCAAATGGCTCTGAGCACTATGCTACTTAACTTCTGAGGTCATCAGTTGCCTAGAACTTAGAACTAATTAAACCTAACTAACCTAAGGACATCACACACATCCATGCCCGAGGCAGGATTCGAACCTGCGACCGTAGCGGTCGCTCGGCTCCAGACTGTAGAGCCTAGAGCCGCACGGCCACTCCGGCCGGCTCATTCCGTCCTTGCGGGTTTCCTTCTCTAGCAAGCATTTCACTTTTTTTTTCTATAGCTTTATGTTGGAGCCTAATGTAATGGCACACGTGACATTTTTAGTGTCCGTTATCAAGTAGGGCCTATTTTACATTTTTACACTTGACTCAGTTTTTAATGTGTGTATTTTAGGCTCTGGATAAACGGGTTGGGTTCATTGTCATTAAATTCAATAGTCGTTGTGTTAAGACTTTGAAATTTATGTTTGAACTTAACGTGTCTTTTCATTAATCCACCATGTGTGACACCTTGGTAATACTCTTTAAGAAAATGTGAGCACCAGTTGTACATTTATTTCTATTTTAAACCAAGTCCGGTTTCAGCACCGAAGGCCAAGGCTGTTATCAAGCGGTATCTACATAGTAGTAAACAACAAAGTACAACAGAATTAGTCAAATGGTGAAGAACGAAGCAACTAACAAACTTAGTACAGGCTTCTGTGTCGGGTTCTTCGACCGACGTTCATCTGCTGATTTTACTGACGTAGTCCTCAGTCCAGTGATGGCCAACTTCTTCATGGAACATCTAGAAGCACAGGCACTGGACTCGGCGACTTGCAGTCCTAAGGTGTGGTACAGATACGTCTATGATACTTTCGTTGTGCGGAGCCATGGTGAAGAACAGCTCGGTATCTTCATAAGACACTTGAACAACCTCCATGCCAACATAAAATTTACCATGGAAGTAGAAAAAGACAAAAAACTGCCA
Source organism: Schistocerca gregaria (assembly GCF_023897955.1). Lineage (NCBI taxonomy): Eukaryota > Metazoa > Arthropoda > Insecta > Orthoptera > Acrididae > Schistocerca > Schistocerca gregaria. Next base: position 542,922,572 of record NC_064921.1, read on the forward strand.
TTTCTAGATATGCTGGTCACAAGGGATGGCGAAAACCTGGGACACAGCGTGTATCGAAAACCGACACACAAGGACCGATACTTGCACAGACTATCAAACCACCACCGGAGCTAGAAAAGAGCCATGATTAATACTCTCGTAACGCCAGCAGGACGAATATGTGAGCCGCAGCACCTCAGACGCGAAGTTCAACACCTGGAAAGTGTTCTGAGGAGCAATGGGTACTCCACAAATTATATTAGAAGTGCAAAAGAGCCAAACACTCGGCGAAGTAAGGAATCAGAAAAAGAAATGTCAGGTACGGCCTTTCTGCCATACATTCCCAGAGTGACGGATGGAATAGGCCGTATATTGTGCAAACACGCCATAAAGACAATTTTCAAACCGACAAGGAAGATCAAAGAGTGTCTTAGATCGGCAAAGGAGAAAAGGGACCCACTTGCAATGTCGGGAATATACCGTATACCATGCGCATGCGGAAAAGTTTATGTCGGAATGACTGGACGATCAATCAACACTAGGATCAAAGAACATAAGCGTCATTGCTGGTTGGGGCGAGTAGAGAAATCGGCCGTGGCAGAGCACGCACTGAGTGAGACCGACCACGTAACAAAATTCGCCGACACGGAAGTTCTGCCTGTAGAGAAGCACTATCACACGCGCTTGTTCAGAGAAGCTGTAGAAATACAAAAACATGCGAACATCTTCAACAAGAAAGAACAAAGCCTCAAGGTAAACGGATCCTGGCTTCCCGTACTGCAGCAAACGACCGTCGCAGGTAGCAACAGGAGAACCGCACCGGAAACGACGGGGGAGAAGCCCTCGGACTTTGGTGCGCCATGTACATATAGCATGCGCCGCAAGCTCGGCTCCAGATAACCACCGGCAATGGACGGTGAATTTTTGACAATGGCAGTAAAATCATCAGATGAACGTCGACCGAAGAAACCGAGACAGAAGCCAATAGGAAGTTTGTCAACAAGTGGCCACGAAAGCATTAACAATTTTGTAACGTAACAGTTGATATCATCGGCAACTAATCGATTACATGAATGTTCTAAACAACTCGTGAATATTTGTGCTATTAAAATGGATATAAGTAACAGAGGCAACATAGTGACAATGTAGAAGAAAGAATGAAATTCATTTATTGGAATGTTTCTAATAAACTCACTGCACTGTTACGTAGGTTTAATGTTAGCCTTATCGTCAATACCGATAACACGATACCTCAGCTACTTTTACGAGTACTAAAACTAAAATCAAAAAATTTAAACTGCAGGCATTTATAAAATCTGTTGAATTCAATGCTTTTTATATTGAACAGGCAGTCAGAAACTTTAAAATTAGATTGAAAGAGCATACAGAAGTAGGGAAGATGAATGCAGAAGTCGTATCTACCTTTGCTTCTCAATTGTAGTATGACTTCTATTACCAATTACGTCACAGTTTTCCATAAAATGGAGAATGAACATGAGAGAATAAAGTTTGGCGGAAATCGAAATCTACGGCCGCATGCATCACAATAAGAGAGATATTCTTGACGAAAAAAATTCGTCTCCCTGGACACCTTTCAGAATTTTTTTTATGTATTATAATTTTAGCGCTGTGACGTTTCATTGCATAGCATAGCACGTCTATTTATTATAAACAAAAGACTATGTACAGTTCTGCAAGTGTACGTGTCGTATTAACACCGGTTCTGCATGCAGAGATCTCCTTTGCTGCTTCCGTTCTTTTAGTATCTTTGCTTTCGAAATCGACATTTCGTTCATCATAGGGCCTCTATGCGTCATCTGTTGTGCTGTCTCTATTCGCAGTAATAATTTTATACGTTTTTTCTCTATTATGCGTACAAATCTGGATTAGATTGTTTGGAGGAAAGAGACCAAACAGCGAAGTCATCAGTCTCATTGGATTAGGAAAGGACGGGGAAGGAAATCGGCCGTGCCCTTTTCAAAGTAACCATCCCGGCATTTTCCTGGAGCGATTTAGGGAAATCACGGAAAACCGAAATCAGGATGGCCAGACGCGGGATTGAACCGTCGTCCTCCCGAATGCGAGTCAGTGTGCTAACCACTGTGCCACCTCGCTCGGTCGTAGAAATCAGTCTTTTGAATTCTAGTTTCTTTGTTTAACTTTTATTGCGTGTTATCAGATTTTTTTCTCCCTATTCGCCTCTGTCTGCTTAGCTGCTATTAACTTGCCTCTCCCCTATTTAAGTGCCACCTCCTAGCCTGTCTCAGTAGTCGAGCTGTGTCTACTCATTAAATGACAGTTCGCTGTACAGAATGAGTTCAGTCCAATTTCCATTCGTCAGTAACACGGAACAGCTCATGAGAATTGTGCTTGGTTTGCTGCTCAGTACAAATCATGATGAAATGGTATTTTCCAAACTGTTATTTCCACGCTGTTAAAACAGCTCTTCATTTCACAAACTACCAAACGTATTCAAAAATTGCTCCTCGCTTGCGGCTTCCCGTCTTACGCACCCCAGTGCCCTCCTCGAACAACTCACCATCAGTTGTGTCCTTTTCGGTCATAAAACTTTTATCCAGATATAATTTTTTTGTGGACCTTAGCTTCCAAAAATACTAAGGCTATGTACATAGGTACATTGTCAATAACATTACAACTCAAAATCGCGTCAAATCACATCACGAAGTAACTGAAGGCAACCAAAAATAAATGAATAAATAAATAAAGTATATACAGTTCTGTGCTGCTCCCAACAAGATATCGACTTAGTGAAAGACTGTCGCAAGAATGTCAAAAGGAAGGCGAAAGTTTGTCTGTCATGTGTCCAGCCCTTTTCCAACTACAATTACCAATTTTTAAAAATTTTTAATAGCTGGATTTTATTGCGGAATCCAAATTAGCCTTTCCTCTGTCGCATTCCTACCATGTATATGTTCTCCTTTAATTCTCTCTTCTTCCTCTACTAAAGCGTTGCAATCACTTGTGACTATTAGATTTTCATGTCTCTTTACGTACTGAATGACATGTTCAGGTTCCTCATATACATCCTCTATTTCGACATCATCTGCTTGTGAAAAATGTGTACGTAGCTCAACTGTGATTGTCGACGTTGGTTTTCTGTTGATTCCGATGAGATAAAAAATGTAAATGACGTGTGACTAGCGCCTCCCGTCAAGTTGGCCGCTCGCCGGGTACAAGTCTTTCGATTTGACCCCACTTCGACGACTTGCGCGCCGATGGGGATGAAATGATGATGATTAGGACAACACAACACCCAGTCCCTGAGCGAAGAAGAAGAAGAAGAAGAAAATCTCCGACCCAGCCGAGAATCGAACGTGGCGGACGTCCGATGACACTCATTCAGGTTGTTCGTTGATCCGTTCACTCAGTTTTTTTAATGACAGAGGGCAGCTCAGCCCTGACCGAACACGCTAAGCTACCGTGCCGGCAACACTCAGCTACCGGGGGCGGAGCGATGAGGTAATATCACTGATCTGTTAACATACGTTCGCTCTTTACGACGAACAATACTCGACATGCATCATTTTCTGCTGTTGTTGATATTCTTTCCCTATCATGTCACAAAACCTCCACCATATCTAGATTGGGTCTTTTCAATTCTCTTTTCAGGTTTTCTAGCTTCCCTAACAAGCATAAACTTCCAGCACTCCTTACCCCGACTCATCTATGAGTCTTACTCTTTCGCTGGACCGAACGGGTTAGCGCAGTGATTAGCACACTGGACTCGCATTCGGAGGACGACGTTTCAAACCCGTGTCCTAATTTCGCTTTTTCATGTTGTTTTTTTTAATCACTTAAGGGAAATGCCGGGATGGTTCCTCCGAAAGGACGGCCGCTTTCCTTCTCCATTTTTCCTTTGAGCTCCGTCTATAATGACCTAGTTATAGACGAGACGTTAAACACTATTCTCTTCTCTTTAGTTGGCTACCCCACCTGTTTCCCACGATCTCCTCCACCTTGGAAGTTCTCTTTCGGGGGTTCGTATGACAAACTAATCAGAACCCTTTTCCCAATGAAGAGATCATCATCACACTTGTACACCTACTGGTCTCAAGTCCTGTTATACACACTGTGTGTTTTAATAGAATGGGTTCCATTGACTTCTACACTTTCATGACCTTGATCGTTGCCGATTCATCCGTCTTTAGGGGTAGTTTCCTACCCCAAGGGCAAGAGAGTGTCCTGAACCTCTGGATGCTCCTCCACCCGCTTTGACAAGGTCGTCGGCAGAACGAGGGAGACTTCTGACGACGAATGTCTTCGGCCGACATCGAAGATGATTTTTATTCATAATACAATCAGTGGCTGTGATAAAGATTGAGACTCAGGCCATTTCGACTATTAATCAGAGACGCAACATCTAGATCACATTAAACAAATTAATAAATGAATAGACATGAGAAAAAAGTATTCACCTTTTTTAGAATGCTTTCCTTGTTGCTGTTAAAATTTCAGTTATTTTAAACAAATCAGTACCATCCTTGCCTCGGCGCGGAATCTGCCTAGCAGACTATTACGCACAGACAGCCAGAGCGGTCAGGGCGTTACTCGCGCGCCTGTGGCGTATTCATTCCTTTCGTAAGTGTAGGGTCAGGCTGAGTCGCTCCGCTTCGCTAGCAGCGTCACACTTTCACTGTAGCACTGTACTCGTACATTATGCGGCTGTGTAGGAAAGTGAAGTACATAATTTTTACTTTCAGCCCTGTGAATAGTTGTGTGTAGCTGTGTCGAAGCGGGCAGAAGGGCGGACAGAGGTTGACGTCACTCTCTTGTCCTTGGGGTCGGACCATCAACGGCATGAAAGGGCAGAAGGCAATGGAACCCATTCCACTTAACACACACAATGTGTAATTAGATGAAAATCTAGTTATCTATGCATACATTTTTGTGTAAGAGATTAGGTAACAAAATTGTACTGTCTGATGTTTGCGGTCGAATATTGTTTTACAGCCACAGTGAGTAACCTGAGAACTCATTTGGAGTGAACACATCCAACAATAAGTTTCTCATTTCACAATGTATTACGTTAATGCCAAACGTTTCGACCGACCACCGGTTCCTCGGTAGCGGTGATTTATAAAGTAGGGAAGAAACTTTACAGCAAGTTTAAGTATATAATAATGATTACTTACTTTATTTCAAAATTTGAAAGCTGGGACTCTCTCTAACGGGTAGTAGCGACCAGGATGAATACTACTGGTGCAACCTGTCACTCGTAATTGGCAGTTTCGCTCATTCCTATAAGCTACTGTATAGATGTTCCTCACTGCCTTGTAGCACCGAAACAGTTGCGGCGACAGGTTGGCCTAATACTACTACGTGTGTGAATGTATTTTCCTTGATTTTTTTTAATTTTTTGGCTAATTTAAGCACTGTTCGACTAGTGAACCTGGTCTGATTGAACTTGTGGAGTTGGTGGTAAGTTGATTCTTTAATTATTAAATAATTTTGCTTTGAAGGTACTTTCTATGGGACTTACAGTCCCTTAACGCCCTTCGACGGGGTGGCAGTCCAGCGTTTTGGTAGGTGATGTTGTCTTCTGTTACTGTTTCGTTTTTCCTTGATACAATACGCTTATTGTTTTTGTTTGGTTATTGCAGCTATGTTTTACTTATATTTCTGCCATTGCATTAAGTGATATCAGCTAATTTGTCATTTTACTAGAGCCTACTTTGTACTCGTCCGCCGTTCCATTTCTAAGAGCAAGAGCAGTATTGTTTTCTTACTATTTGTAAAGCTAACTTGTCAGTTAGTCCTCAGTTTCCCTTTTAGTTGTGCTGTGTAATGTCCTAGTACAAAATCAGCATCCGCGAGAGGACACGTTGATTTAACAGTTTTCGTATTTATCCGGTCTAAGCTATTTCTGCAGCATATTATTATTAAACTCAAATGAAATGAAATTAATCGTTTATTCCAAGTGCGATGCCTTCTCGTATCACAGTACGGAAATGTATGCAATCGCCAAGTTATTCATGGGCTGTTTTCGAGCAGAAACGATAGTGTTATGTCTGCCCCCATTCTAGGAACAAAGGAACATTCTGTTTCCATCCTCTGAAGAGCATCGGACAGTAAGCAACACTGTTCGTTACAGGCTCTTCCTCTGTTAAATGTGGATTCCAGCAGACTGATTGCTCTCGGACATGGTTATTATCGTGATTACTCCATCGCAGTGCTCCTTCCGCGCCGTAATAGCTGCGTAATATCGCCACAGTCTACCGATAACCATCGGTCGAATATCGAGATGGAATTTTCAGATTGGAGTTTAGTCGGCCCTTCCGCCAAACAGAGCGCCGCCTATTTGCGTGCCGGAGTAGTTAGCGCGCGCGCGCCGGCTGCACGGCCGTTGTCGGCGCGTGCCGTTTACGACCCTCTTAAGCAAATGGCCGCCGGCTCTGCTAACGTTCCGGCGTCCCGAGGAAACAAGCAGCTCTTCAAAGACGGGTGGGAAGACTAACACATGTCGACACCCCGTCTGCCAACTCACGAGCTTCCCGGGTAGGCGCGGATGTGGCTGCTCACATGTCTTGCATAAACGTGAGAGGTGTGCATCATAAACTTCATCCCGGCGAACACAGTAACAAACCTCGAAGAATAAGCGCTGTGTACTACGGCAGGAGAAATATGAGCCATCAAACATCCGGCACCGAAACAAATACAGCCCTTCCTTATTCCTGTTACTGATGCAAAATATTTGGCACCGTCTAAATTCTTAATACACAGGTTATATTTTATGCTACCTTTATTTATTTTCCTAGCATTTATTTCCACTCGTATGGGGCCCATTTTATCAGGATTTGGCACCTACTATCGTATTAAGTAAAATAATTTAACGACGTAACCCGATGTCCGCCTCCGGAGCCCAGTTTTCAATGCGGCTGATTGTGATGTAGGGTATCCAGGTTCTATTCCCGGTACTGCAAGAAATTTTTCATTGGTGAGAGGAGTGGCAGGAGGCACACTCAGTCTCGTGGGACCATCTACTCGAAAAATGGTTCAAATGGCTCTGAGCACTATGGGACTCAACTGCTGTGGTCATCAGTCCCCTAGAACTTAGAACTACTTAAACCTAACTAACCTAAGGACATCACACACATCCATGCCTGAGGCAGGATTCGAACCTGCGACCGTAGCAGTCACACGGTTCCGGACTGCGCGCCTAGAACCGCGAGACCACCGCGGCCGGCGGACCATCTACTCGACCCGTTAGTCGTGGCTCCAAGGTCAAGATACCCGACAAAGCACGAGAGTGTGGTGAACTGACCACATGCACGTTCTTATGCCATCCGATGATACCACTGGCTGCAGATGACATGCCGCTCAGATGGACCCGAATGGAGCGTCAGAGCCAGAACGTCAAACTTTATCTTTGGCCCATCCTGGCGTCACAGTCGTCAAAATAACCTGTGGTATAGAAGTGATGTGCGCCATCTGTCTATCAATAGTGTAAACTCTGTTCTGTGTGATGTCATATTCTGTTTGTGGGTATGGTATTCCCTGAGGTGGAACTTAGAGACAAATCTAGCATTTGCCTAAACGAGCGTGGAAACCATCTAAAAACCGTATTCAGACGGGCCGTCGTGGCGGACCACGGTCACAATTCACCACACGGATTCGATTCGGATGTGGCTCTCTGCATCTGTCAGAAGCTAGCGCGCTGCGTGTTACTCTGTAAGAGTAGGTCGTTGTCTTGCTGCCGAGAAAGTTAGCGAAATTTGCTAATATAGTATCAATGAGTTGTGTCCAGTAATTATACAAAGTGTATTGCTATTGTTACAGAATAACTCAGTGGAAGGACTAGGTTAAAGTGCGCGTGGTACCTTTCTTCAAACCACATCACAGTTTTATTTCCAAAACTCCGGTTAAAAGAAAATAGTGCCGCGCGGGGTAGCCGCGCGATCTAGGGAGCCTTGTCACGGTCCGCGCGGCTCCCTCCGTCGGAGGTTCGAGTCCTCTCCCGGGTATGGGTCTATGTACTGTCCTTAGCACAATATGGTTCAAAATGGATCTGAGCACTGTAGGACTTAACATCTGAGATCATCAGTCCCTTAGAACTTAGAACTATTTAAACCTAACTAACCTAAGGGCATTATACGCATCAATGCGCGAGGCGCACCTGCGACCGTAGCGGTAGCATGCTTCCAGACTGAAGCGCCTAGAACCGCTCGGCAACACCGGCCGGATGTTGTCCTTAGCGTAAGTTAGTTTAAATTACACTACATAGTGTGTAAGCTTTGGGACAGATGACCACCGCAGTTTGGTCCCATAAGACCTTATCACAAATTTCCAACAAAAATTGGAAAGAAAATAATATTCAATACTTCAGTCGATTTCAGTAATAAGAAATTTAAAACGATGAAATGGATATACTTCATCAAATCCCTCAGCAATTACAAAATACAACCACAACAGTTTGTGAAAGACACGAGAGTAGAACAACCTCAATAAACCAAAATCATAACTGTCGACTATCCACGTTTTCAAAAAGGCTTTTGTGACGTGAACGACGTTAAGCCTCAGTAAGTCAAAAAAATCAAATTATTTCTTTTACATAAACAACCATCCACATTTACGAACAAAGTCAATGGAATTGACAATAATTTGTTCTCAAATTGTGTTGCTATTAAATACAGCAACCGATAAGACTGGAGCCGCCACAGTAATAAACTTAAGACAGCCAAACGGCCTTTGGCCAGACACACCAACGGTTCCCCGAACGACGACCAGAGTGTTTAACGGTAACAAACAAGTCACACAGCGCCTCCGTGCGTGCAGCGAGGTACACCAGGGTTCATAACCCTGAGCAGATGACCAGTAGCACACTGAATAACTCGATGGTAGGCGTTGCCTTTGACGATATTGTACCCGCAAAAACAAATATCTGCAGCTATAGCTGGAGCGGGGAGGATTCCACCTACGGTCGCTGCAGGTTTCCAACTGGTGGCGGAAGAGAATTCGTGTTGATATTCCGCAGCAGCGGGAGAGCAGCTTTGTTTAGAAGGCACCACAGTGGCGTTGTCCACAGCGCCGCCCAACAAAGGCAGAGGCGCGCGGGTCTGTTATGACGCATGACAGTGATGAATTTTATGTCGGCACAACAAAAATGGCTCTGAGCACTATGGGACTCAACTGCTGTGGTCATCAGTCCCCTAGAACTTAGAACTACTTAAACCTAACTAACCTAAGGACATCACACACATCCATGCCCGAGGCAGGATTCGAACCTGCGACCGTAGCAATCACACGGTTCCAGATTGCGCGCCTAGAACCGCGAGACCACCGCGGCCGGCCGGCACAACAATTAACAGCAATAATAACATGGGTGAAATACGCGACAGTACAAGCAAAGAAAATTTCAATACACTTCGCTCCGTATACGAGCTGTTCCTAAGATGATTCTGTGTGGCCACAAACCGCCGCTGACTTCAGTATGAAAGATAGTCGTCTTTAGTACAAATATAGGTCAACCAGAACTCCATGGACAAACTTTCAGAGGTGGTAGTATGTACCAAAAAAGAAAATAATCTAATAAACATACGCTCTGAAATGGACACCTAAAGAGCTATGAGCACTTGTTCATTTTATATATGAGGAAACACATCTCTTCTTCTGCAAAATCTTTGCTTTTCATATTTTGAGAGAACGTAGTATGGACAGTAACAGGAAAGAAATTTCCAATAAACATGGGGCTCTAACGCATATACCTTAAGAAAAAACGTGGCTCTGAGCACTATGAGATTCAGCATCTGAAGTCATCAGTCGCCTAGAACTTACTTAAACCTAACTAACCTAAGGACATCACACACATCCATGCCCGAGACAGGATTCGAACCTGCGACCGTATCAGTAACGCGGTTCCAGACTGAAGTGCCTAGAACCGCACGGTCACCGCCGCCGGCTTATATATCTTAAGAGCTATGATCACTTGTTCAAGAGGAGACACATGTTTCACAGTAACAGAAATGAACAAGTCCTCGTAGCCTAACAGTCCATGTTTACTAAACATTTTTTCTTGTTCCGATTCGTACTAGCATCTCTGAAATTTTGTAGGTGGTCCTTCTGGTTCATTCTGAAAATTTTGAATATACACTTTTCGAATGCTTTCCATTCTAATTGTGCCCAATTTTCACCCATGGCCCAAGGTTGCAGACTTTGATAGGTGAATGATGGAGTACTGTCACATTTTGCTATTGATGTCAGACAACGTCCAATACGGCAGTATGGTCAAAGCTGGGTATATCGAACATGGTCTGTACCCTATCTCCCAATGCAGCCTGATTTCAATTTAATACCTGCACAGGCTCGACAACGCCACTAAACTACACTGTCGGCACGAGGCACTGTACAGACCGATAGTGGCACGACCACAAGCCTGGGGACAGAAACCCGACCGGCCGCTGTGGCCGAGCGGTTCTAGTCGCTTCAGTCTGGAACCGTGCGACCGCTACGGTCGCAGGTTCCAATCCTGCCTCTGGCATGGATGTGTGTGATGTCCTTAGGTTAGTCACGTTTAAGTAGTTCTAAGTTCTAGGCGACTGATGACCACAGATGTTAAGTCCCATAGTTCTCAGAGCCATTTGCACGTTATTACTTACACAGATCAGTAAACATTGTTTAGACATACAAATATCTTTTAAGTTTCACAATAAAATCAAAACACAATATTTATAAAATAAAAAGGAAAAAACACACCGCACGAGACGAAAGGCGAGGTCCACGGTGGGTGAACTCAGCGTCGGAACTGTTCGGCCCCGCTTACTGCCGCCGCCAGGTAAACGCTTCCGTCATCAGGGCCTGCCCATACGACGTGTCGCGCGTCCCCCACGTGGCAGTTGCCCGCGCTATTCTGCAGCGACAGCCACACCAGCTCACCTGTCTCCAGCCGCGATGTCCACCTGCGGCGATACCAGACTCATATATTTCTGCCAGGGGTCTTCTCAAAAGACAAGTGATGGTTGAGAAACTCGAGATGCGAATTGTACAATCATTTTCAGATTTAAAACATAACAGCATTCTCACTACACAGGTCAGCGCAACATTGCATGAAGATGCGAAGCTGACGTCGAACATCACCTGTAACAGGCAAGAGCGGGCAGTAAATGTTATATTCTCATTTCTTTGTGAGGTACTGAATGGGTTGAACAGGAGGTTTCAACGCTAGGCATACACTACTGACAATTAAAACTGCTACACCGAGAAGAAATGCAGATGATAAACGGGTATTCATTGGACAAATATATTATACCAGAACAGACGTGCGAGTACATTTTCACGCAATTTGGGTGCATAGATCCTGAGAAATCACTCCCCGGAACAACTACCTCTGGCCGTAATAACGGCCTTGATACGCTTGGGCATTGAGTCAAACAGAGCTTGGATGGCGTGCACAGGTACAGCTGCCCATGCAGCTGCAGCACGATACCACAGTTCATCAAGAGTAGTGACTGGCGTATTGTGACGAGCCAGTTGCTCGGCCACCATTGATCAGACATTTTCAATTGGTGAGAGATATGGAGAATGTGCTAGCCAGGGCAGCAGTCGAACATTTTCTGTATCCAGAAAGGCCCGTACAGGACCTGCAACATGCGGTGGTGCATTATCCTACTGAAATGTAGGATTTCGCAGGGATCGAATGAAGGGTAGAGCCACGGGTCGTAACACATCTAAAATGTAAGGTCCACTGTTCAAAGTGCCGTCAATGCGAACAAGAGGTGACCGGGACGTGTAACCAATGGCACGCCATACCATCACGCAGGGTAATACGCCAGTATGGCGATGACGAATACACGAATCCTATGTGCGTTCACCGCAATGTCGCCAAACACTGATGTGAGCATTTTGACGCTGTAAACAGAACCTGAATTCATTAAAAAAAATGACGTTTCGCCATTCGTGCACTCACGTTCGTCGTTGAGTACAACATCGCAGTCGCTCCTGTCAGCGATGCAGCGTCAAGGGTAACCGCAGCCATGGTCTCCGAGCTGGTAGTCCATGCTGCTGCAAACGTTGTCGAACTGTTCGTGCAGATGGTTGTTGTCTTTCAAACGTCCCCATCCGTCGACTCACGGGTCGAGACGTGGCTGCACGATCCATTACAGCCTTGCGGATGAGATGCCTGTCATCTCGACTGCTAGTGATACGACGCCTTTGGGGTCCAGCACGGCGTTTCGTATTACCCTCCTGAACCCACCGATTCCATATTCTGCTAACAGTCATTGGATCTCGACCAACGTTAGCAGTAATGACGCGATACGATAAATCGCAATCGTGATAGGCTACAATCTGACCTAAATCGAAGTCGGAAACGTAATGGTAGGCACTTCTCCTCCTTACGCGAGGCACCACAAAAACGTTTCACAAGGCAACGCCGGTCAACATCTGTTTGTATATGAGAAATCGGTTGGAAACTTTCCTCATGTCAGTACATTATAGGTGTCGGCACCGGCTCCAACCTTGTGTGAATGGCCTGAAAAGCTAATCACTTGCTTATCACAGCATCTTCTTCCTGTCAATTAAATTTCGCGTCATTAGCACATCATCTTCATGGTATAGCAATTTTAATGTCCAGTAGTGTAATTTTTTGATTTTGCAGTTGCACCATTACGGAATACGGGGAGTAGCTTACAATTGGTTCACCTCTTACTTTAGCAACAGAAAGCGAAAGGTCATTATCCACAGCGTTGAGAAATGCTGTGGAGTACGGTCAAGTGTGGGGTGCCCCAGGGATCAGTGTTGGGGCCACTCTTGTCCCCTTATTTATATAAGTGAAATTACGTATTACGGGTAACTCTAAAATATTTCTATTTCCTGATGACATTAGCTTGGTAGTAAAGGATGTTGTGTGTGACATTGGCTTGGTTTCAAATAGTGCAGTTCATGACATAAGTTTATGGCTTGTAGAAAATAAACTAGCGCCAAATCACAGTAACACTCAGTTTTTACATTTTCTAACACACAATTCAACAAAATGAGACTTTTTAATTTCACAGAATGGGCACATACTTAGTGAACCTGAGCATTCCAAATTTCTAGGTGTTCAGATAGATAGTGAACTGTAATGGAAAGCCCACGTTAAGGATCTTGTTCAAAGACTCAATGCTTCCATTTTTACTATTCGAACGGTATCTGAAGAAAGCGATCGTTCGACACGAAAATTAGTCTACTTTGCTTATTTTCATTCATTTATGCCGTATGGTATTATATTTTGAGGTAACTTTTTCCATTCTAAAAGGATATTTTTGGATCAGAAGCGGGTGGTTCAGGCAATATGTGGTGTAAGTTAACGAAACTCTTATCGACCCCTGTTCACGAGACGGGGTATTTTGACACTGGCCTCTCAATATATTCGATTCACTAAAAAATTAAAACAAATTTCAGTTTCTGGGAGGTCCTCCAAGCTAGTTAAACCATTTTAGTTGGAAAGATTCCTTAACTAGAACGCATTGTTAATTTAACCTCAGAGAACTGCCTGAATTTCGTTATGATAACGGGTAATTGTTAGGAATATATGAAAGTGCAGAAATAAATAGAATGTTTAGTTGTATTTTTTCTTTTGATGATTATGTGAGCAATAAAGGTAAAGTCAAAACATAATTCCGGCACATATTCCACTCCTCTGTCACCGCATCAAATATCAGGTATGCTATGTCCTTAACCCCACTCTGGAATGACCCCGCATATTCCAGTGATGAAATTTATTTCATCTGTGGTATCTGAACTGACGATCTTCGATTAGAACACCATCACACCATCTTGGAAGAAGGAAGAGTGCTCTTTTTGCTCAGAAAAATTTAAGTTTCACTAAAGCAGACACGTAATTATATAGTCAGTATTCATTCAGCGAGAGCGCCTATACGAGCTTTTGTATTACAAATTCAAAAGGCTTCTTTGGCACCGTGTGGGCGGATTAATTTGGAGGGTCTATTAGAAACGACAAGACTCATTTTCTCAACTGAATGGAAGAAACAAGCCACAAAAAATCCATATAAGTTAATAGAACATACGAATAATAGGGCAAATGAAAAACAGTTCAGTTGAACTTCTGAATCTTGGAAGTTCATATTAGCTACAAATTTATGATGCTACGTTAAGAAATGTATTTACTGTCATAGTAAATGGATATTCACAGAAAACAGTAACATATTCCTATAATTTTCTTGCGCGAGAGTAAATGTTAGGTTGTTATCAAGAATTGTTTATGATAGTGGCATCGTCACTAAATAAGATCAATGGTTGGTTAATACTACTAAGCTCCTTTGTTCAAGTCATTACCAGTCCTATGATTTCTTTCTGACAGTTCATTTGTCTTTTCACTGAAAAATCTTTGTTTATTTAAAATGCATAAGACTGCAGTTTCGATATGTATATAATCCTAAATTGTTCAGTGTAGTACGTGAGATAGCACAAGGCTGTAATAATATTATTCGGTCACTTAAACCTGTAGTTAAAATAACTAATAACGATGTTATAACGTCTTCCGTATGTCATTCGACTGTGCTGATTCCATCTTCCGCATATTTCTTGCATTAATTTTGTGTATCTCTCCATACTTACATCAAACGTTTTTGATCATCGGCTGTGTTAACTACACGTCTGTAATTTATCCTTCCCTTCAGTTTATCTTCTCTTTGTTTTTTGTTTTTTTCTTCAGTGTTGAGTAAACAGTGCCAGCGCAGTCCACGTCTCGTATTCTTCCATTTGTACAGGAACAGCGAAGACATTGGTTAAATGGACCGACACCAAAAGTTACACTGCCCATGCGTATTGAAATAAATCAGTAGTTTATTTCCATTCAAGTTCCATTGACGCTTGTGAAAACTTCAATACGCATAAAGAACGATCCTGAAGAGTCTAAATTCGTGTGGACACGTTGAGCAGTGTATCACCGAAATGCAATCTTGCAGGTGGACGGTGAACACGTTCAGCCAGTATTGTACTGACTACAAAGTTCGGTTTTACGTCAATCTCTGTCAGAGCAGGAACAACGGAGAAAGAAGTGAAAGAGTACTTACTGATTTCTTAGGCAGCACTATCAGCTTGAGGAATATGATGATGATGATGATGATTGGTTTGTGGGGGGCTCAACTGCGCCGTCATCAGCGCTCGTACAAAGTCCCAAATTTTACACAGCCCATTTTCTTTTCACAGTCCAATCTACTCACTCTCACAAGTCATGATGGAGATGAAATTATGAGGACAACACAAACACCCAGTCCCCGGGCAGAGAAAATCCCCAACCTGGCCGGGAATCGAAACCGGAATCCCTTGAAGCTTGCGAAAGGGCTCGAGCGGATCAAGAAGATCAGTTTCCGGTATCTTTGTTTTTCGTATAGTTACGTTTTTCCACCTTCTCAGGTGTTTGGTACGAGAATGGTGTACGCATTGGAGCCGTGAGTATAAAGGGGAGCTAATTAAGTGACGAGCTTCCAGTAAACTGAGTAATATGATAGCAGCTTCGAATGTCCGCCAGTTAGTCTGAATGGCCTTGAACTACATAAGGCGTACGCAGGACCACATATAGTTTCACTTCACAATATAGTAACGATCCGTAAGCTGAAGTTAAGCGAACTCTACAGAAGAATGAATCTGGAAAGAAGTGGAATACTGAAGTACTGTTATTAGTACGATAATAAGTACCGCGATAGGAATACAGTTGAGGAGGAATGTACATTATCAAAAACCGCATTCACAAAAGCTGGACAGAAAATATACGCACAAAGAAAGTAGCTACGAAGTAATCTTGCAAAAGAAATATTTTAGTTGATCGAATAACGATAGAAGTATAAAAATGTATGGGATGAGAGAAGAATACCTCAATACAAGTCGTTTAGGAATAAAATAAACAGGAAATACAGGAAGCTAAGGCCAAATGGTTGCAGTAAAAATGTGAAGAAAGGTGAGGTGTCCGGAAAGGCATACTCGGCGTATTAAAAACTAATCGGTGAAATTAAAGGTAAAGGCGGTAACATTAAGAGCGGAAGATGAATTCCACTGTTAAGTGGAGAGACAATAGCCAATAGGTATAAGGTACTGAAGGTTTCTACAAGAGGGAGGAACTGTCTGATGACGTGATAGAAGAATAAATGTGAATTGTTACTGAAGATGTACGGAACCCACTATTAGAGCTTTGGAAAGGCTGCACTCAAATAGCCCAGAATAGATAGAAAACATTCCTTCAGAATTTCTAAAATCACTGGGGGAAATGACACTAACGACTTTTTAATTTTGTTTATAGACTGACAGTTTACCATCAGACTTTCAGAAAAATATCATCCACACCGTCCCCAAAAAATCAAGGGCTCGTAACTGCGCGATCTGTCGCAAAATGACCTTCACAGTGCATGTCTCTAATATGCTGAAAACAATAATGTACAGAAGAATGGATAAAAATATTGAAGATCTGTTAGATGATTGTCAGTTTGGCATCAGGAAATGCAGTGCCACTTCTTACGTTACCATAAATAATGGAAGCAAGACATAAGAAATATCAAGACATGAAGAGATTGGTAGAGTGGAGGAAGTCGTGGCGCACTTCATCAAAACAGGAGGAGGACTGATGACCACAAACAAATCGTTTCTGTATTTCAAGAAGAACAGTAATGCATGGAGAGTTATAAAATTAGTTCTCAACAATGCACTATCGTATTAGGTGGTGCATTTCGTCCCAGTGTGGTCAAAAAAGTCTCCACGGCGAGAACGAAATAATAGACCATCTCTGTAAAGAACTGCGAATCACAAGAGAAATAGAGGCTCTGATTCTCGAAGATCGGTGTATTACAATCGATCCGATAGCGAAAAAAGTGGAAATTAGTCAGAAGCCAATTTTCAACTTCTCTCACGACATTTTGAACGAGGCAAACGTTGCCGCCCGCGACAATCAAAAACCTCCCGAACCCAGGCAGAAATGGATATGATATAGCTGTCTTAGACCAATCCAGATGAAATCTTCAGACACCTGATTGACATGGACGAGTTCTGGGAGCGTCACTATAAACTTGAGGCAGAGGAGCAAAACAAACAATGGAAACGTGTAGATTCAAAACCGCCGAAAAGAGCGAAGATCCATCTGCAACCGTGCTGGGTGGTGACGAGTGGTCCTTTGAGAGTGTCATCTTATGGTTCTTACAGCTTATGCTCGTAAGAACAATCTACCACAAAAGTATACTGCAGAAATATATTTGCGAGGTTGTTCGAATCTATCAATACAGAGCTCATTCTGCACGGGTGGCAATCCCACATGTCGCCTCTTTGGGCTATCGAAATCTTGTGTCACTGCTTGTATTCTCTGGGCGTGGCACCTTATGACTGTTTCCTCGGGTGAAGAAACCCTTGCGCGTCATTTTTTTCTTGAACAGACACGAACTGATTTTCAAGATAAAACGGTTCCTGAAAAGCCAAAATGCAGACTTCTACAACCAACATCTCCAACTAATCCTTTGTTGGGGATAAAGTGTGTCACAGAAGGGTGAAAATGACAGAAGCTTGATTTTTTCGGGATGGTAATTAAATCTTCATGACTGCCCGACGTACAGAATCATTGTCTCAGCAGTACTGCAATGGATTCGGGCCTTTCTGTGTCGAGGACTCAACACCGCTGTAGCAGGCTAGACTGTTGGCGACCATGTCTTTGCTGCAGCTTGAACTTCACTTTGTACAGAAACTATACTGACGAAAAACAATCGCAACACCAAGAAGAAGTCGTACGACATAAACGAAAGTTGGTAAGCGTCGTTTTACATCTAAAGATAATATCTATTCATGTTTAGTGCCAGCCGCATAAAAGTGGCGGTGTTAGCGCCACTATGAGAATTCAAATCTGGTTTCCTTTGAAAATACGTTGTAACGGTCGTCGGTGTTACCTACGTTTCAGACTGGACTTGGTGAGTTAATATTAGTCAAGAATACCTTTAAGGCGACAAAGAAGCCATTATGAACATCTCACTGTCCCACAACGAGATCGTGTAATGGGGCTACAAGAAGCTGGATGGTCCTTTTGCGATATTGCAGAAAGACT
The DNA here is from genome assembly GCF_023897955.1 of Schistocerca gregaria. NCBI lineage: Eukaryota > Metazoa > Arthropoda > Insecta > Orthoptera > Acrididae > Schistocerca > Schistocerca gregaria. The sequence goes on from NC_064921.1 coordinate 542,940,582, forward strand.
TGGGAAGAATGTAGGACTGTATATGATTACTGGCCACGGTGATCAAGAGAATTTATGGTCACAAGAGGACCAGACTCCGGACGGCCACCGAAAGCGAAGAACATCGGGTTCGGCATATGGCTCCGGCGCAGCGTGCATCCGCAGCAGCAATTTGAGCAGTAGTTGGCGGCACAGTGACACAATGAACGGACAGACTACCTATTGGCTTCTGTCTCGGGTTCTTCGGCCGACGTTCATCTAAGAACCCGAGACAGAAGCCAATAGGCAGTTTGTCAACAAGTGGCCATGAAAGCCTCAATTTTACACAATGAACTGTTACAAATCGGTTACTTCAAGGACGTCCGCCCCGATAGCTGAGTGGTCAGAGTGACGGATTGCCGTCTTACGCGCCCGGGTTCGATTCCCGCCTGCGTCATAAATTTTCTCCGCTCAGTGACTGGATGCTGTGTTGCCTTCATCATCATTTCATCCCCGTCTTATCCGCATGGCTGTAACGGATCGTGCAGCCACGTCTCGATCCCTGAGTCAACAAATGGGGACGTTTAAGACAACAACCATCTGCACGAACAGTTCGACGACGTTTGCAGCAGCATGGACTATCAGTTCGGAGATCAATGCTGCGGTTACCCTTGACGCTGCATCACAGACAGGAGCGCCTGCGATGGTGTACTCAGCCACGAACTTGGGTGCACGAATGGCAAAACGTCATTTTTTTGGATGAATCCAGGTTCTGTTTAAAGCATCATGGTGGTCGCATCCGTGTTTGGCGACATCGCGGTGAATGCACATTAGAAGCGTGTATTCGTCATCGCCATACTGGCGTATCACTCGGCGTGATGGTATGGGTGCAATCGGTTACACGTCTCGGTCACCTCTGGTTCGTATTGACGGCACTTTGAACAGTGGACGTTATATTTCAGATGTGTTACGACCCGTGGCTCTACCCTTCATTCGATCCCTGCGAAACCCTACATTTCAACAGGATAATGCATCACCGCATGTTGCAGGTCCTGTACGGACCTTTCTGAATACAGAAAATGTTCGACTGCTGCCCTGGGCAGCACATTCACCAGATCTCTTACCAACTGAAAACGTCTGGTCAATGGTGACCGAGCAACTGGCTCGTCAAAATACGCCAGTCACTACTCTTGATGAACTGTGGTATCGTGTTGAAGCTGCATGAGCAGCTGTACCTGTACACGCAATCCAAGCTCTGTTTGACTCAATGCCCGGGAGTATCAAGGCCGTTAGCTCAGCCAGAGGTGGTTGTTCTGGGTACTGATTTCTCAGGATCTATGCTGCCAAACTGCGTGAAAATGTAATCACATGTCAGTTCTAGTATAATATATTTGTCCAATGAATACCCGTTTATCATCTGCATTTCTTCTTGGTGTAGCAATTTTAATGGCCAGTAGTGTAATAAGACCTGCAACAAGGCGGCCGGACCTGCCGCGCAAGGGGCCTCCCGGCCAATGACGCCAAACGCTGATTTCCACTTCAAGGACAGCTCCGAGACAGACGGCCTGTAAGCGTGCACTGCACTGGCCCCAGAACACCACCGTTTGCGACTTCAGTGCCCAGCTATGCTGTAGACACAGCAGGAGTGAGAGAGTTGCTGTATTTGGTAGTGAAATGAACACTCTAACGACCAGCGATGAACGGAAGCCAATTAAACTTGTAAACGATTTTAAGCTCCTGTTGGAGTGATGGACCGAAATTACAAACTGAATACGAGTGCTCCTACAAAAGAATGTTGAAAATCAAGTGGACTGATAAGGAATGCGGAGGTTCTTAGCAGAATCGGTTAGAGAAGGAGCATGGGGAAAACATTGGCAAGTTGAAGAGATAAGATAACAGGCCAGGGTGATACTCGAAGCACATGTGTTAGCACATAAGTGAATAGCCTGCATAATACTAGAGGAAACTGTAGAGGGTAAGAACTGTAGTGTAGGGGAGAGATTGGAATATCTCCAACAAATAATTGAGTACGCAGGGTATAAATGCTACTCTGAGATGAAGAGGTCAGTGCAGGAGAGGAATTCACTGCGGGCAGCGTCAACCCAGTTAGAAGGCTGGCGACTCAGAAAAATCGAGGGACTTCAAAAAGTAATTTATACATTATTACGGCAGTAAATGAATACTGCACTACGCTTCAAGGTAACACAGTTACATGACACTGTTTTTCAACAACCAAATCTGCGTAAACAACGGTCGGAACGTTCCACCAGTCGCTCTGTTCCTCGACGCCAGAAATCCGCTTCTTGATCTCGAAGCCGTTACAAAACAGCTGCGTGTACGTCCACTTCGTTGGAAAATCTTAGATTGCCATGTATCAATTCCACGATTGCCTGGAAATTGTCGTCTGTGCTAGTTACCGATGGCCTTCTTTTCCAAAGAGCGTCACCTCGGTCAAATTGGTGGCACCAGTTTACTATGAGTGGACGTGATATTGGATTTGGTCCAAATACTGCCAGAATTTCACCGTGAATTTGTATACAGTTTAAATGTTTTGACAGCAACAATTGTACTGCCACGCGTACTTCAGCTCTGGAGTACGTTTCCAGTTGTCGCTCCATTTCACTCCCTCGTTTTTGAATTGGAGGATATGGCCGTTTCAATCAATTATACACGATATTACAATGCAAAAATAGTAGAATTCGACACATTGGACAGGAACAGTGTCTGTGAGTCTCACAGGAGAGAACAAGTGGCATGTAGATGTTAGAGTTCCAACAGTTCTGGTACGCCATACCTAGCAACTGAATAGTTACAAATCAAATTGAATACCCATCTTCATCCCTAAAAAAATCATTGACATGTGGCCACTGACCGGATAATATTTATAAGAATTACTACAATAAACTAATGAACCGGTATGACTACAGTCGTTTGCAATTCAAATGAAAGGTAATTTCAGAATTTGCAACTTTCAAAGCCAATGACTAAATGGCTTCAAAGGAAGCAGAACATCATAACTGAAGAATTTAAATATAAACGCTCAGGTTGTTAAAACTAGAGACAATGAATCACTGGCACACGATTGGAAAATTCCAGCTTCAGATCTGCAACCTCTGGACAATAGTAAGGCTTATTTGCATTTCAGACGTGAATTCCAAGAAGAATATAACATACTCGTATTGTCCAGACCAATCGGTATGGTCTTGGCTTGGAAAGAGGTTTAAGAAGACCAAATCATCATGCAGAATGCAGAAACACTTGTCGCAGATGTGAACGTATTTAATAGAGACGGGCATATAAGAAAGGAATGCCTGTGCGTTAATGACAAGAGTTACTTTATTTACTGAACTATCATCTTCTTTAACACTATCACACAGTGCGTAAAAATTATCAGGCAATGTGGTATAGCCTTTCCATAGGTCCACTCACAGTGACATATTAGATATGGCTGTGTCCACAGGTGATAGATTAGCGAACAAGCTATACATTTGTTTCCAAGAAACATACGTGATGTTTGGACTGCAGGTTGCGAAGAAAGTAGTAGCAATGACCAAAGAGGCATCAGCGGTGGAAGGAGTAAATTCAGACAAATGTAAGAGTATATGAGAAGCTTCCTACATTCTACCCTCGAGGAACATGATCCTGAGAATGGTTCATAATTTTGCGATTCCTGGGCAGGACATAAAAAGTACTCTCTGACGGAAGAATGCTTCCCAAATACGATTTTACGTTAATGATACTGCCACTGAAGGCAATGAAATAATGCTAACCTCTCGACGTATTCTTTTCTTTACCAGCACTAACTCTGTACAAAACGGCGTTTTGATTTTACCCTCGTACTGAAAATTGAGAAGCCACAAACCACGTTACATAATCGATGTTTCATCGGCCCTCGTCGTTCTGTTATCTGCTACCAACTTCCTGCATTGATATACAGCGCTACATATGGGTGCATAGATCTGGTCTCGAAGTTAGTCTCCCTGCATCATTTAATGTAACGCGCTTACTGTGTGTTTTGATATTGTACTGTATTGCGGACATACTGACGTAGTGTGTTGTCAGTTAGTCCTTGTCTACAGTGCATGCTGCTCCATCCCGTTGTGTTTTGATCACTTCATGAAACTTCCTGGTTTGCACCTCGATGACGAGTAACAGAAGAACGTACAAAAATGAAGAAACTTCAGTTATGGAAAACATGAATTAGTAAGTATTGCATATATTTAGATACATTCTTTCAAGCAAACGCTTAACCTTTTTCCCAATAATACGTCATTTACGAACTGTGGATGTGCTGATCATAATTTTTGTTACACAGTACTGTTCTCGAAGAGACTTGTTGTTTTAAAGTCTTCACATTCTTTTACTATCAATCATCAATTGTACGCAAATGCAGATGTTATTGATAAACGACATTTATAGTTCTTTTGGCAGACACAACTTCGCATTTTGAAATGATCATTCAAAGGGCCTTTGTCGTAGGCTTACTGGGCATTCAGCAAACAAATTACATCGCCGCAGTTAATGTATTAGTACAACAACGTCCTAAACCTTTAAGCACTTCAGCAAATGCCGCGGTATGACATTAGATGCTCCAACCCCGTTTCCAGGCGAAAGCAAATCACTGCGAAAATGGCAGGCGTGGCGATAAATCAGGTCATTGGGACGCACAGTGTTTGTGCAGTCGCTGACGGCTGGCAACCGCTGACAGCCGGCGCAGCGACTGGAGCGCTCTGTCGGCTGGCAACCGGCAATTTCACTTCGGCCAGCAAATAACCAACATTTCCTACGGCCCAGCTACGCGTGACATGTTTCGAGAGTCTGCCATACCGGGGGTGGAGGGTCTTTCGATCGATACCTCTGTTGTGCGTTTCTGTACGATCAACGTAAATTTACCCAGTACGCATTACTGTTGGACAAACGGTAAATTTGATAACAGATGAAAATCATAAAGAAACACAGTAATCATATTAGGCTACAGTACAACAACAATACCCTTATTTTATTACTGAAAATGTAGATAACTTGATACCGTCACCATTTCCCCTGATTTAGTGCTAACATTTTCATCAGTATATATGTACGTATGTAAGTCCGCCTGCTTGTCTGGGTGCTAACGTCCTCGCCTCCCGTGCAAGCGGGTCCGGGTTCGATTCCCAGCCGTGTTGGAGATTTTCTCCGCTCTGAAACTTGGTGTTGTTTTATCCAAATCACCATTTCACCCTCATCACCGGCGCCCAAATCACCCAATGCGTCGTCGAATGAAATAAGACTTGCACTTGGCGGCTGAACTTCCCCGAATAGGGGCCTCCTGGCCAATGATGTGATACGCTCATTTCATTTTTACGTATCTTTATCTTTGACAATATGTTTCAGTATTCTAACCTTTGTTTGGCATTGTTATTAGCCCCTCCACCGCCCCACCCGGCGGCTGTATAATTAACTCTTGCGTGGTAGACATCCTAGTAAATTATGATAATTGTTGGTGTCAACTGTTTCAATAGGCCGTGTTCTCATTGTATTCTACCCATGATACTTCAAGTGTCATTTTATTGGTTCACTTAATTTTTAACTTTCTTCTATGATCACTAACCCCAATTTCTCTTCTCCCGTTTTCTCAAGAACCACTTTTACATCCTTTCATTACTGTGCTCCTGCCGGCCTGTGTGGCCGTGCGGTTCTAGGCGCAACAGTCTGGAGCCGCGTGACCGCTACGGTCGCAGGTTCGAATCCTGCCTCGGGCATCGATGTGTGTGATGTCCTTAGGTTAGTTAGGTTTAAGTAGTTCTAAATTCTAGGGGGCTGATGACCACAGCAGTTAAGTCCCATAGTGCTGAGAGCCATTTGAACCAAGTGTGCTTCTGACGTTCCGTGAATGTTATCGACATTTCCAAATCAGTCGTTTTCACATCTTTAGCGAAAAAGGTTTGTTTCAACGGAAGCAAATATTATATTTTTGTGCAATGAATGGACGGATATTGTGATCATCATCTATTTCTTTACTGTCTTTTTGAGATTTTTAGTTTAGTCGTGTGACTAGGGCCTCCCGTCGGGTAGACCGTTCGCCGGGTGCAAGGCTTTCGATTTGACGCCACTTCGGTGACTTGCGCGTCGATGGGGATGATATGATGATGATGATTAGGGCAACATAACACCTAGTCCCTGAGCGGAGAAAATCTCCGACCCAGCCGGGAATCGAACCCGGGCCCTTAGGGTTGACGTTCTGTAGAGCTGACCACTTTTTTTTTTTTTTTTCTGTGAGGATGGAACTTACGACCCCTGGTTTATCAGACCAGCGCTCTACCACTTTTTTTTTTTTTTTTTTTTTTTTGACAGGAAAGGAAAACCTACAAAAAAATGTCTATTTGCCACCGCCACTTGTATTCTAACAAAAAAATAAAATTAAATGCACCTCTTCAGGCGTTGGCACCTATCTACACCTATTCCAAAACAACTAACCTATTACTGCAAAGGTGTAGGAAAGGAAGAAAGTAGGGGGGAAGAAACATAGAGAGTAGCGATAAAAAAATGAAATTTGTTGTGAACAGGAACTTTGTTTTTTTTTAGTTTATTGTATTGCATTTTTGTATTCTTTATTTTTCTTTGTTTTTTTGTATGTATGTTTTTATTTATTCATTTTTTTGTATTATGGCAGTCGTTGCACCAGAATTCTAGGAGTCGCTTGCGCCGTCTGATTGGCGGAACATCCAAACGTGTCTTCTCGAAATTTTAGTGGGGATTCCGTGTGTAGTACGTTCAGAACATCATATCGGCAAAAAAGCATCAGCATCTCATGGCTTGGACGTTCCAGCTGGAAGGCGTGTCATGAAAGGCGCTCCGTAGAAAATTGGAGAAGAACTGCTTGTATCTGGGGTTGCGAACAAGTGCACAATGTCGATCGTTAAGGTACGTCCAATAACCTAGTTCTGATTTCTCATCGGGCCCAAAAAGGTAGCGGACTGTATGACCGCGTATCCAATTCACGGCATTAGTTTTTGTTGTGGGGTAATGAATCACATCCGGGAATAGAAGCGTCAGGAAAATAATCTGAGCAGGCGGCTGTCGGGTGAGGAAAGCCAGGATACGCTGCGCGAGCCTCCAGACGTCAGCAGACGGACCACATGAGAACCGATAAGCGTCCGTGTCCTCTACACCACAGTGAACACAGAGTGGTGTGTCAGCAAGGCGGATGCGGTGCAAACGAGACTGGTTGACCTGTTTGCCATTGACGGTGATATACCAGGTGGACTGAACGCTGGTGTCGAGGTAACCAGCATGCACTGCTTTCCACACACGGCGCCATATGATCTGGGGAAACTTGTGTTCAATGGGGTTGGGGGTTTGACACATTTGTAAGGTGTCGTATACAGTCTTTGTCTGGAGTATACGGAGAAGGGGTAAGGAGTGCAGAATGTAACTGATTTCAAAGAAGAAGTACCGAAAGTGATAAAAGGGGGGTGGAATGTCGGATAACATGACCGGGGCTGACATGGAGACTGGTGCGTATTCACGCAAAAGCAGTCCGGTCAGGCTCGTCGGGCAGCGACGCCAGACTTTCAGTTGGGAGCTAACAAAAAGTGCGGTAACTCTGTCTGGCACATGGAATAAGCCCACTCCACCACGCTCCCGCGGGAGGGCAAGGGAGGAATATTGAACTTTAAATAACATCCCGGCACAGACAAAGGATCCCATCGCCATCAACATACGACGTGCGAGGGTAATCGGAACCGGGAACACTTGTGCCACATGGGGGATGCGTGAGGCGTGATAAACATTCACGTATTGCGCGCGCTGTATAATGTCGAGGGATCGAAGCCGGTGGTCCACAAGGCCAGCCCTGATCGTTTGTAGGAGACGTCGACCGTTGGTTGCCGCTGAGCGACGGAGGTCATTCATAAAATCAATGCCCAAACAGCGGACGCTGGTGGCCACACTTAGAGGAGCGACAGATATTTCTGGTAGACCCTCACCAATGAGCAGAACCTTCGATTTGGAAATGTTAAGAGAACTGCCCGATGCCTCCCCATAAGTCGTCACCCAAGTCAGAGCAGCGCGAACATCGTCTTCATTGCGGAGGTAGAGGACTAGATCGTCAGCATAGGCTGTACAACAGAAGCGGTGCCCATGCAATGTCAGGCCCACCAGGCGTTGGCGAAGCCCCTGTAGGAGGGGCTCTAATGCCAAAGCATACAGTATCGTGGAAAGTGGGCATCCCTGTCGGACAGAGCGCTCGATCGCTAGAGGCGCGGTGAGGCGACCATTACAGAGTATTCTTGAAGTTGCGCCGCTCAAGAGCCGCATTACCACGGTGATTGTACGAACCGGAAAACCCATGTGTTGGAGGACCGATTTCAGAAAAGTATGGTCGACACGGTCGAAAGCTTGACGGAAGTCAAGCGATGCCAATGCGCCAGGTAAATGTCGCGAGCGCGCGAGCGCAATCATGTCCCTATAACGGCAAAGGGCCGTATGGATGTTGTTGTCACCGCCCAACGAAGTCTGATCAAGGGAGGTGAAGGATCTTGCTGCCTTCTTGAGGCGTGAGGCCAACAAACGGGTGAAAATTTTCATGTCACTGTTGAGTAGAGTGATGGGCCGGTAATCACAGATCCGTGATCGCCCATGTGGCTTAGGGACCAGGATGATGACCCCATCAAGGAAGGTGGCTGGGATCATCGTTGTGGGTGACATCAATTCACGACAGATGGACGTCCAAGCAGGTAACAAAAGGTAACTAAAATACTTGTAAAAGTCGAGGGGGAGGCCGTCAGGTCCAGGGGACTTGTTGGCAGCCCCCACCTTGATTGCATCTAGGACTTCATCAGAGGTCACTTGTTCCTGAAGTTCTTGAGCCACATCCTCTGGCATGGTGTTGACAGTCATTGCTGCCACCTCCTCAATTAAGGTCGGGGGATGAGGGACGGCAGCGAACAGTTGACGGAAATGAGAATAGAAAGCGTGACCAATGTCGCATTGCGTAGTGTGTCGTCGTCCTTCCGCATCTGTGAGATCGTGGATGAGGGTTGGACGACGACGTCGGCGTTCCCTGAGAAGGTGGTACATCGATGGCGTTTCATGAGGCATATGGTCACGGGTGCAGGATCTGACAAGAGTCCCTTCTAAGCGCCGTCGCGTGAGGGAAGTGATCTGCGCTTTAGCACGATGCACCATCATCTGACGATCAGGAGAGAAGGCCATCGAAGTGCAGTCACGAAGGACTGCATAATAAAAGTCCATGGTGCTCGCTTGCCAGGCTTTGAAGTCTTTGCCATATCCTATCAGCGCCCTGCGCAGAGCTGGTTTCGCGCATGATACCCACCACGATAAGGTGGATGCGTAGGCGGGGCGACGACGATGACAGAGGGCCCACGCATCCTCAACAATTCGTCGGCAGTCAGGGACAGTCAGGTGGGAAACGTTGAATTTCCACAAGCCGCGGCTGTGCCACACTTGTTGGCGGGCGAGGACGACATCGCAGATGTAGGCGTCATGGTCAGAGAAAGCCAGAGGCCATACTTCGGCATGTCGAGTGTCGGCAGCAAGGGAACGTGTGAGGTATATACGATCGAGACGACTAGATGAATGCGCCGTATAATATGTGAAACCTGCACGGGTGCCATGCACCTTTGTCCATGTGTCAACAAGCTGGAGTCTGTCGATGATGACGGAGAGGGCCGCACAAGGGGAATGATGCGGTAATTGATCTTCAGGCCTTTGCGTGGAGTTGAAATCGCCACCGAGGACCATATCATCTAGGGGACCCTCAAACAGCGGCGTTACCTCGTCAGCAAAGAAAGTGTGTCGATCACGACGTCGACTGGAGCCGGACGGCGCATATACATTGAGGATACGGACGCCGAACAGCGTGAGAGCCATACCCCTAGCATTAGCAAGGTACACTACATCTTCAGCAGGGAGTCCAGAACGGAGGAGGATGGCAACTCCACTACCGTTGTCAGAAGCATGGGAGATGTGTGCCACGTAGCCAGTGGGGGCATGGAAATCGGCGACAAACACTTCTTGGAGGAGGGCAATGTCGACATCAGCAGCATAAATGGTCTCACGGAACATTGCCAGTTTATGGGGGGCCCGAATGGTGGCCAAATTCATCGTCGCTATGCGGTAATGTTAGGGGCGTGCTCCCACCATTGGCACAGATGTTCCGGCAGAGATGTCTGGCTGGCGTGTAACATCTGACGTAGTCACCGTTGTCGTAATCACTGGCTGGAAGGTGGGTCAGGCACCTCCATGGGGCACTGCCTGATGGGAGTACCACCATCTCGAACTGCTCCTTCGTCGATATCATCAGCCCAGGAGACTGGAACAGACGGTGAGCGACTGTCACACTCCTCGAGGGCGAGTTGTAGCGACGCTGCTGTAGTGGGGTCCAGGGAGGCACCCTCCTTGGAATCCGTCATATTCGTGTGAGATCGTTCTTCAGATGGGACATCAGGAGCAGCCTCTCCTGTCGTCAGAACGCTCGAAGGGAGATCACTGTCGTGTATCAGCTCCACTGCCTGTGATGCCACATGAAGAAGTGTGTCGTCAGATGGCGTTTGACTCCTCTTCTTCCGTTTTCTGGGCGACCGTTGCTTTCGGAGGTGCTGTTCTGAATCAGAATGTGGATGTTCGATGTCCGAGGTCGCACCAGTCTGAAGAAAGGCAGAGGTAGGCACCGCATTCGCGTCGATGTCCATCGAGCTCTGGAGAGTTAGTGGTGTCGTAGCCGTCAGAGGAGATGGTGCCGGTGAGGCCATGGCAGCACCGTCATTTCCAGTGGGGAGTGCCGGGTGGAGAAGAGGTGCTTCCTGAAGTGACGCATCGGGGCTGCGTACGGCTGTGGCGTAGCTATCTGGTAAAGAAGCGGCCGTCACTTTGGGAGCTGAGTCACTGGTCGGGACCTGGAGCAAACGTCGGCGGAGACATTCTGACCGAACATGGCCCTCCTGTCCGCAACCGGCACACGTCCGCGGCTGGCCATCATACATAACGATGGCTCGCACGCCACCTATCAGCAGATAGGATGGTACATGTTTGGAGAGTTCGATTTTGATTTGGCGGACACCATTCAACACGTTGTATGTCGTGAATGTCTGCCATTTCTCCGCGATGTGCCCCACAACATTGCCATAGGGTCGGAAAGCTTCGACGACCACATCTTGCGGCACTTCGAAAGGGAGCTCAAAAACCCGGATTGTTCGAAGTCCGAAACCAGCGTGATCGACCGTCACCTCTCCAATATGCCCGTCACAATGTTTGAACTTGAGTCCGCGTGCGTGTTGTCGAACTACGTTAGCACACGCTTCCTCCGTCGTCATCTTAATATAGACGATGCTGCTAGTGATAGAGAAATGAATACCTATCACTTCCTGAGGGTCCAGACGTAGCTCTTCGCGAATGAATTGCTCAATTTCAAAAGCGCGTGGTCTAGCATGTTCGGCTTGGAATGTTACTTTAACTGTCGCTCGGCGGTAACAGTGCGCCATGAGGTGCAATAGAAATGGACGCTACACAACACGAAATACCGCGACGCGGAAGTAAACAAACTACGGTGCGCTGTCCGGCGCGCGGAGCCGGTCCGCACGCGACCACGGCCGAAAGCCGACTGATGGCCACTCAGCTACCGGGGGCGGCCTGTTTTTGGGATATAAACCAATCAATTCCATACAAAAAACGTTAAGGCATATGATATTATGACTTCCCTAGCGTGCAGTTCCTTTAGAGAGTGACATCTCTTTTTGGTAACTTAGATGTTTTTCGACAAACAAATTCACTCCTGGAAATTGAAATAAGAACACCGCGAATTCATTGTCCCAGGAAGGGGAAACTTTATTGACACATTCCTGGGGTCAGATACATCACATGATCACACTGACAGAACCACAGGCACATAGACACAGGAAACAGAGCATGCACAATGTCGGCACTAGTACAGTGTATATCCACCTTTCGCAGCAATGCAGGCTGCTATTCTCCCATGGAGACGATCGTAGGGATGCTGGATGTAGTCCTGTGGAACGGCTTGCCATGCCATTTCCACCTGGCGCCTCAGTTGGACCAGCGTTCGTGCTGGACGTGCAGACCGCGTGAGACGACGCTTCATCCAGTCCCAAACATGCTCAATGGGGGACAGATCCGGAGATCTTGCTGACCAGGGTAGTTGACTTACACCCCCTAGAGCACGTTGGGTGGCACGGGATACATGTGGACGTGCATTGTCCTGTTGGAACAGCAAGTTCCCTTGCAGGTCTAGGAATGGTAGAACATTGGGTTCGATGACGGTTTGGATGTACCGTGCACTATTCAGTGTCCCCTCGACGATCACCAGAGGTGTACGGCCAGTGTAGGAGATCGCTCCCCACACCATGATGCCGGATGTTGGCCCTGTATGCTTCGGTCGTATGCAGTCCTGATTGTGGCATTCACCTGCACGGCGCCAAACACGCATACGACCATCATTGCCACCAGGGCAGAAGCGACTCTCATCGCTCAAGACGACACGTCTCCATTCGTCCCTCCATTCACGCCTGTCGCGACACCACTGGAGGCGGGCTGCACGATGTTGGGGCGTGAGCGGAAGACGGCCTAACGTAGCCCAGCTTCATGGAGACGGTTGCGAATGGTCCTCGCCGATACCCCAGGAGCAACAGCGTCCCTAATTTGCTGGGAAGTGGCGGTGCGGTCCCTACAGCACTGCGTAGTATCCTACGGTATTGGCGTGCGTCCGTCAACTGCACATACGGTTCACGTCCACGCTGTCGCGGCATGCTACCAGTGTTAAAGACTGCGATGGAGCTCCGTATGCCACGGCAAACTGGCTGACACTGACGGCGGCGGTGCACAAATACTACGCAGCTAGCGCCATTCGGCGGCCAACACCGCGGTTCCTGGTGTGTCCGCTGTGCCGTGCGTGTGATCATTGCTTGTACAGCCCTCTCGCAGTGTCCGGAGCAAGTATGGTGGGTCTGACACACCGGTGTCAATGTGTTCTTTTTTCCATTTCCAGGAGTGTATGTCGTTTCAATGTCATAATAATCTTTTAATGTCACAGTAATCTTAGTCAATTAAAATGGTGCAAATTAGATGATGTAACATTGCCCTATGTTATTGACACCACAACCAACTATAGGTGGAGGAATATAGTCATTAGTGTAGCAATCTATATCAGATAGCTTTACAGAACGAATTCTTACAGGCGGAGTAACAGATTGCAGTAAATTCAAGGTAGTATTGCGGAAGTGAAATGTCTCCACATCTTGTGCTAAAAAGTAATGAATAGAGCTATTAGAACAGGAAAATGATATGGTATACATTTCTTACTATCCACAAATCATAAATACAAAACACACAATGCCAATTTGACTCGGTGTAAAAATGACTCAGTAATTGGGGAAGTAGGGGGAAATGAACCGCTTCATATCACCAAAAGAGAGAATTGCGGTACTTCAAGATATGGGCAGGTAACAAGATATCCGAGCGAGCTGGTATGATGTCCCATGGTCGTTCATTGACAGCCAGTTGGTTTTATCTCCACATGGCTTTTCGGATGATTTCGGAGCTGCTTAACCTGCTTCATGTCCATAACTTCCTGCCTCATTTCTCATCAGATAAAACCATCATCCAGTAGTTGACGCAGCGCCATTTCCATGGTGTGAACAGTTGCGTGCTGGCCTACAATGTGCAGTCGGCACCTGTTATCTGCAGCGTCCATGTTATATTTGGTGATGGATTTCAGGCAGTAGGATAACAATCGAATCTTTATGTCTTCGACAGCGGGACTAGAAAAAGACTGCCCAACCTAAAATGGAAACAGGGGTTGCTGTTAAAGTAACGTAGACATCAGGATCAATATGTCAGTCAGATACAAATTCTGAAAACGGAATAGAAAACGAAGTGACTCGTCCAGAATCCAAAGTCAGAATTCCCTATGTGAAAATGAGTGCGATTCGCTCAGCATGATTCTGCAGGAAAATGTAAAATAATCTCCAGAATGGACATCAGAATAACCAACTGGACTTATCTCAGAGCAAACTCTCGCGGTGATATCTCTAGAACGATCCTGCTTGGGAGTTCTGTTGTTTTTCCACTACTCTTTCTTCAGGACGCTGTATAGAGGGTACCACTCCTTTCGAAACCACTTCGTAGAAGTTCTTTGGTGCCAACCACTGGCCGTGGCAAGTTTCCCAGGGGCCTGAATACCGGATTTTATCGACCAACATCTCCGACTGCGCCCAAGTGTTTCTCTGCGTTCCTGAGTTTCCAATAAGGCTGCTGCATAACAGCAGGTCCGTCTGTTTGTAATGGGAAAGCCAATGAGGTCCCGCTCAAGACTCGGATGCCCTTGCTGACGTCCGTCAGCTACCAAGTCAGTCTTTAAACCGAACATCACCCTCAGAGCGAAGCGCAGAATTTGTGTAACGCATTTGCTTGTGTTCTATGGGATTCGGCGAGGTCTGATGGTAACAAGGAGCAGTTGTTGTCGAGTTGACTGATGTTTCCATATTAGGTAGTCCATTAGCGAGATGGGCTACATATTTTCGATATCTTTGTTTTGTCTCTTTGTTTTTTGTTCTAAATTACGTAAATTTTTAGTTGTTGTTGTTGTGGTCTTCAGTCCTGAGACTGGTTTGATGCAGCTCTCCATGCTACTCTATCCTGTGCAAGCCTCTTCATCTCCCAGTACCCACTGCAACCTACATTCTTCTAAATCTGCTTAATGTAGTCATCTCTTGGTCTCCCTCTACGATTTTTACCCTCCACGCTGCCCTCCAATACTAAATTGGTGATCTCTTGACGCCTCAGAACAGGTCCTACCAACCGATCCCTACTTCCGTCAAGTTGTGCCACAAGCTTCTCTTCTCCCCAATCCTATTCAGTACTTCCTCATTAGTTATGTGATCTACCCATCTAATCTTCAGCATTCTTCTGTATCACCACATTCCGAAAGCTTCTATTCTCTTCTTGTCCAAACTATTTATCGTCCATGTTTCACTTCCATACGTGGCTACACTCCATACAAATACTTTCAGAAATGTCTTCCTGACACTTAAATCCATACTCGATGTTAACAAATTTCTCTTCTTCATAAACGCTTTCCTTGCCATTGCCAGTCTACATTTTATATCCTCTCTACTTTGACCATCATCAGTTATTTTGCTCCCCAAATAGCAAAACTCTTTTACTACTTTAAGTGTCTCATTTCCTAATCTAATTCCCTCCGCATTACCCGACTTAATTCGACTACATTCCATTATCCCCGTTTGGTTTTTGTTGATGTTCATCTTATATCCTCCTTTCAAGACACTATCCATTCCGTTCAACTGCTCTTCCTAGTCCTTTGCTGTCTCTGACAGAATTACGATGTCATCGGCAAACTTCAAAGTTTTTATTTCTTCTTGATTTTAATACCTACTCCGAACTTTTCTTTTGTTTCCTTTATTGCTTGCTCAATATACAGATTGAATAACATCGGGGACAGGCTACAAACCTGTCTCACTCCCTTCCTAACTGCTGCTTCCCTTTCATACCCCTCGACTCTTATAACTGCCACCTGGTTTCTGTACAAATTGTAAATAGCCTTTCGCTCCTTGTATTTTACCCCTGCCACCTTCAGAATTTGAAAGAGAGCATTCCAGTCAACATTGTCAAAAGTTTTCTCTAAGTCTACAAATGCTAGAAATGTAGGTTTGCCCTTCCTTAATCTAGCTTCTAAGATAAGTCGTAGGGTCAGTATTGCCTCACGTGTTCCAACATTTCTACGGAATCCAAACTGATCTTACCCGAGGTCGGCTTCTACCAGTTTTTCTATTCGTCTGTAAAGAATTCGCGCTAGTATTTTGCAGCTGTGACTTATTAAACTGATAGTTCGGTAATTTTCACATTTGTCAACGCCTGCTTTCTTTGGGATTCGAAGTATTATATTCTTCTTCAAGTCTGCGTGTATTTCGCCTGTCTCATACATCTTGCTCACCAGATGGTAGAGTTTTGTCAGGACTTGCTCTCCCAAGGCCGTCAGTAGTTCCAATGGAATGTTGTCTACTCCGGGGGCCTTGTTTCGACTCAGGTCTTTCAGTGCTCTGTCAAACTCTTCACGCAGTATCGTATCTCCAATCTCATTTTCATCTACATCCTCTTCCATTTCCATAATATTGTCCTCAAGTACATCGCCCTTGTATAGACCCTCTATATACTCCTTCCACCTTTCTGTTTTCCCTTCTTCGCTTAGAACTGGGTTTCCATCTGAGCTCTTGATGTTCATACAAGTGGTTCTCTTATCTCCAAAGGTCTCTTTAATTTTCCTGTAGGCAAGATCTATCTTACCCCTAGTGAGATAAGCTTCTACATCCTTACATTTGTCCTCTAGCCATCCCTGCTTAGCCAATTTGGACTTGCTGTCGATCTCATTTTTGAGACGTCTGTATTCCTTTTTGCCTGCTTCATTTACTGCATTTTTATATTTTCTCCTTTCATCAATTAAATTCAATATTTCTTCTGTTAGTTTTAGTATTGGAGCGAATCTGTTAGAATAGCTTTTTGCCTACAACTCAGTTGTTCTCTTTTTAATTTTTTCTACATTCTCGGCAAAGTAGCAGAATATCCAAATCATTTTCGAAACAACCAGCGATCGATACATGTGAACTATACAGACAAAACGGGCAACTATATTTCTTCTACGATATTATACACTATCTGATCAAAGTGGACCCGCCGTATAAAAGGAGGTGGTCAGTATTTTGTTGTCAGTAGAGAAGCAGTAACAGCAAAATGCGTAGGTCAGCAGGGTTCAGTGTTTTCGAACGTGAACCAGTCTTTGGCTGTCATCTGAGTAGCAAGTGCATCAGAGACATTTCAGTATTTATAAAGCTGCCCAAGTGGACGGCTGATGATGCGAATGCGAAGTGGAAAAGCGAAGAAACAACCACTGCTAAACGAAGATCAGACGAGGGATGGTTGTAAAACATCGCATGAAATTAGCAGAAGCAGTCACTCATGAGTTCTAAAGTGTTTCCCTCATTCCAGTCACTATGCTTATGGAGTTAAAAAAATTGTTCAAATGGCTCGGAGCACTATGGCACTTAACATCTGTGGTCATCAGTCCCCGAGAACTTAGAACAACTTAAACCTAACTAACCTAAAGACATCACACACATCCATGCCCGAGGCAGGATTCGAACCTGCGACCGTAGCCGTCTCGCGGTTCCGGACTGAGCGCTTAGAACCGCTAGACCACCGCGGCCGGCTTATGGAGTTAAAAGCATGTGGTACAATTGTCAAGTAGCTCCTTATGAGCCACACATTTCTGGGGTCAGTGCTACGCAGCTCTTTGCGGAGATGTAAAGAGTGGCGCCAATGGAGCGTGAATGAATGGAAACGAGTGATTTCTAGTGATGAGTCGCCTCTACACTGTGGAAATCGGATGTAAGAGTTTGGGTTTGGCGGATACCTGGAAAACGCTACCTGCCATCAACTAGATACTTCTGATCAGATTGGGTATACGGCTGTTGAGGGGTTCTACGTAGATCCTGAAAATGGTTTATTTTTCACTGTATTACACAGATAACTGCAGCTAGCAATTTTAAGAGAATTGAGAAGAGGTCTGTGATAAAATGTCATTCACAATGAAAGTTACGCATTCACTGCAGTGGGTAGAGCTTTGCCGTAGAATACTCGAATTCCAGAGTTATAAAACGGATTTCTTGCTACTGACAGATGAATATGGAACTTTCCACGCATTCTGTCTTAAAATTTATGAACAGGATCCAGTCAACTATGTGACTTCACCTGCAATCCAAGGATTGCGTATCTTTTCCAGTTCGAAATGATAAACTCATGTTTCATCGCCTGTGACGACGTTCGACAAAAACTGTGATGAGCAGCCTCATAACGCGCAAGCCGTTCCACACAGATGCCTCTTCGTTGCATTTCACGGTCTGCTATGCAGTGAGCAACCCAGCGGGGACCCACCTTTGGGTACAGCAGCTGGTGGGCAGTGTGTCAGCACTACCAACAGAGACGTCCAGTTGAGCAGCGAGGTGTTTGATTGTGATCCATAGAATGAGAGTGTCTTACACGTTTCAACATTGCAGGAGTCACAGCCGACCGGCAAGCGCATGTTGTGTATAAAGCCAATCAGTCAGATGTCATACAAGAATTGTGTGAGAAACCACGCTTTATTATTTTGAGCGAAAAAAAATGAAAAACAGAGCCGCTTCTGCAGTCGATGAGTGATATGACACATTCGTATACAATGCCTGAGATAAACGTTAGTGTATTATTGTTTCCGCGGATTTAAATCTGTCTTCCGTAATTTCAAGGCAAATTAGGGCAAAAAATTAAAAAAGGACAAATGAGATACAAAAATTTTGTAATGGATGTAGCAAAATCTGGGAAAAAAGGACGGGATGGTTTTCAATGTTATATCCGAAACGTTTGCTTACCATTTGTAGAGAATAATTCATTGCTTTTGTTGGGGTCTTAGTCTGGACATAACAACACCTCCGACTCTAGAAAGAGAACAAAAAGATTATTGTTAATATAATTCAAATTCCACCCAGAACAATGTGATTCAGCCTCTCAATGAAGAAATTTTTCGACTGTGATTATATAATTTTTGATAGCTCTTTTTCATTTCAGTTTTATCAGCGTAACAGTATTGGTAAACTTCACTCATTTGTGAATTGTCATTTTGCGTCATCATGTTTTACGAATTTGATCAGGTATGCCTGACATGCAGCACAATACGCGAAACAATGGCCACGACCGTTTCCTACTCCATCCCAGTTGTGACTAAATAAAACCAACAATTGCTGTGAAGTAGCTCAATGCATTAATTTTTATTTTATCAGTTGTGTCCTGTAAAACGAAAATGTTTCTCTCCATCATCCAATACATATTTCTCGTTTTTGTGACGACTATAGGAATGATCAAGGAACTGCTTCATCGTTACTAAAATTTACATTATTTAAAAATTATCATGACAACGGCGCTACAGGAATTCTTAAAAAATTTCTCACGTCAATTAATTAAAATTATGATTGTTGGAAATTCTCTATAATGTAACATAATACACTGTCTCGATTTTCTTTTCACTGCCAGTCACTTGTGCAACAATTACATCTGCAACAATTTAGTTTTCAATATGAACTGTACAGTCCCGTTACTTAAAAACTTACCGATATGAGACATTTTTAATATGGCTTAAGTTCTTAAAATTGGCGTGTGTGCAATTTGGACGCTACACGGCGCTGCGTTCACTTGTCACGGCTGTGTGTGCTTAATTGGCGGATCGCACTCTAAGCAGGAACGGCCACACAAAACCACTGTTGTAAGCGGTTCTTCGTGCGGCAAAAATGAGTAACTTAATTTTTTTTATATTTTGCAGGGTACCCCCATCTTGGGAGTAGACCAATCAGAGAGCTGAATTGAAAAATGTGATTGAACATTAAAATACTTACCTGAATTGGGGGAGCTAAATATGTGTGTTTGTTTAGATGCTCTCTCATTGGCCTATTTCGAAGAGAGAGGTGTTGCTTTGGAGAGGGAAGTGGAGAAGAAGGGAGAGATCTTAAGGATAGGAGAGGGGAAGGGTTATGGTTGAGGTATGGGGAAGAAGAGGGATGAGTGTGAATGAGGCGATGTGGGAGTGGAGGTCCAGTGTGAGGGAAAGGGGTTTAGGAAGTTAGTGACGTAGAAGGGGAGGGTGTTGGAGAGAGTCGGGAGCAATGAAGGTGAGAAGGAGGGGAGTTGAAGATCACATTTTATACAGAATGAGATTGAATTCCTGTTCTCACAGAAAATAAGAATTTCATAATCGAACCATGAAGCAAGTGTGGACTTACACAGACTTAGACCTATTGCTCTCCTACAGGCTCCAAACATGAGATGCCTGTATGTTCTTTTACAACGTCAAGTATGTGGAGTTAATTGTCATTATTCTTACATGTCGTACAGCATGAGAATAAGTGAAGAAGTATGTAACTGAAATACTGCATTCTTAGTTGTTGTTGTTGTTGTTGTGCTCTTCAGTCCTGAGATTGGTTTGATGCAACTCTCCATGCTACTCTATCCTGTGCAAGCTTCTTCATCTCCCAGTACTTCTTGCAACCTAAATCCTTCTGAGTCTGCTTAGTGTATTCATCTCTTGGTCTCCCTCTACGATTTTTACCCTCCACGCAGCCCTCTAATGCTAAATTTGTGGTCCCTTGATGCCTCAAAACATGTCCTACCAACCGGTCCCTTCTTTTTGTCAAGTTCTGCCGCAAACTCCTCTTCTCCCCAATTCTATTCAGTAGCTCCTCATTAGTTATGTGATCTACCCATCTAATCTTCAGCATTCTTCTGTAGCACCACATTTCGAATGCTTCTTTTCTATTCTTGTCCAAACTATTTATCGTCCATGTTTCACTTCCATACATGGCTACACTCCGTACAAATACTTTCAGAAATGACTTCCTGACACTTAAATCTATACTCGATTTTAACAAATTTCTCTTCTTCAGAAACGCTTTCCTTGCCATTGTTAGTCTACATTTTATACATTTTATATCCTCTCTACTTCGACCATTATCAGTTATTATACTCCCTAAATAGCAAAACTCCTTTACTACTTTAAGTGTCTCATTTTCTAATATAATTCCGTCAGCATCAACCGATTTAATTTGACTACATTCCATTACCCTCGTTTTGCTTTTGTTTATGTTCATCTTATATCCTCCTTTCAAGACACTGTCCATTCCATTCAACTGCTCTTCCAAGTCCTTTGCTGTCTCTGACAGAATTACAATGTAATCGGCGAACCACAAAGTTTTTCTTTTTTCTCCATGAATTTTAATACCTACTCCGAATTTTTCTTTTGTTTCCTTTACTTCTTGCTCAATATACAGATTGAATAACATCGGGGAGTGGCTACAACCCTGTCCCACTCCCTTCCCAACCACTGCTTCCCTTTCATACCCCTCGACTCTTATAAATGCCATCTGGTTTCTGTACAAATTGTAAATAGCCTTACGTGCCCTGTATTTTACCAATGTCACCTTCAGAATTTGAAAGAGGGTATTCCAGTTAACATTGTCAAAAGCTTTTTCTAAGTCTACAAATGCTAGAAAAGTAGGTTTGCCTTTTCTTAATCTTTCTTCTAAGATAAGTCGTAAGGTTAGTATTGCCTCACGTGTTCCAATATTTCTGCGGAATCCAAACTGATCTTCCCCAAGGTCCGCTTCTGCCAGTTTTTCCATTCGTCTGTAAAGAATTCGCATTAGTATTTTGCAGCTGTGACTTATTAAACTGATAGTTCGATAACTTTCACATCTGTCAACACCTGCTTTCTTTGGGATTGAAATTATTATATTCTTCTTGAAGTCTGAGTGTATTTCGGTTGTCTTATTCATCTTGCTCACCAGATGGTAGAGTTTTGTCATGACTGGCTCTCCCAAGGCCGTCAGTAGTTCTAATGGAATGTTGTTTACTCCCGGGGGCCTTGTTTCGACTCAGGTCTTTCAGTGCTCTGTCAAACTCTTCACGCAGTATCTTATCTCCCATTTCATCTTCATCTACATCCTCTTCCATTTCCATAATATTGTCCTCAAGTACATCGCCCTTGTATAGACCCTCTATATACTCCTTCAACCTTTTCGCCTTCCCTTCTTTGCTTAGAACTGGGTTTCCATCTGAGCTCTTGATGTCCATACAAGTGGCTCTCTTTTCTCCAAAGGTCTCTTTAATTTTCCTGTAGGCAGTATCTACCTTACCCCTAGTGAGATAAGCTTCTACATCCTTACATTTGTCCTCTAGCCATCCCTGCTTAGCCATTTTGCGCTTCCAGTCGATCTCATTTTTGAGACGTTTGTATTCCTTTTGCCTGCTTCATTTATTGCATTTTTATATTTTCTCCTTTCATTAATTAAATTCAATATTTCTTCTGTTACCCACGGATTTATCACAGCCCTTGTCTTTTTACCTGCTTCATCTTTTGCTGCCTTCACTACTTCATCCCTAGAGCTACCCATTCTTCTTCTACTGTATTTCTTTCCTCCTTTCCTGTCAATTGTTCCCTTATGCTCTCCCTGAAACTTTCTACAACCTCTGGTTCTTTCGGTTTATGCAGGTCCCATCTCTTTAAATTCTCACCTTTTTGCAGTTTCTTCATTTTTAATCTGCAGTTCATAACCAATAGATTGTGGTCAGAGTCCACATCTGCCCCTAGAAATGTCTTACAATTTAAAACCTGATTCCTAAATCTCTGTCTGACCATTATATAATCTATTTGATATCTTTTAGTATCTCCAGGATTCTTTCATGTATACAACCTTCTTTTATGATTCTTGAACCAGGTGTTAGCTATGATTAAGTTGTGCTCTGTGCAAAATTCTACCAGACGGCTTCCTCTTTCATTTTTCCCCCCAATCCACATTTACCTACTACGTTTCCTTCTCTCCCTTTTCCTACTACCGAATTCCTGTCACCGATGAGATGACTATTAAATTTTCGTCACCCTTCACTACCGGAATAATTTCTTTTATTTCATCATACATTTGTCATCTGCAGAGCTAGTTGGCATATAAACTGGTACTACTGTAGTACTCGTGGGCTTCGTGTCTATCTTGGTCACAATAATGCGTTCACTATGCTGCTTGTAGTAGCTTACCCGCATTCCTGTTTTCCTATTCATTATTAAACCTACTCCTGCATTAACCCTATTTCATTTTGTATTTATAACCCTGTATTCGCCTGACCTGAAGTCTTGTTCCTCCTGCCACCGAACTTCACTAATTCCCACTATATCTAACTTTTACCTATCCATTTCCCTTTTTAAATTTTCTAACCTACCTGCCTGATTAAGGGATCTGACATTCCACGCTCCGATCCGTAGAGCGCCAGTTTTCTTTCTCCTGATAACGACGTCCTCTTGAGTAGTCCCCACCCGGAGATCCGAATGGGGGACTATTTTACCTCCGGAATATTTTACCCAAGAGGACGCCATCATCATTTAATCAAACAGTAAAGCTGCATGCCCTCGGGAAAAATTACGACTGTAGTTTCCCCTTGCTTTCAGCCGTTCGCAGTACCATCACAGCAAGGCTATTTTGGTTAGTGTTACAAGGCCAGATCGTCAATCATCTAGACTGTCGCCCCTCCAACTACTGAAAAGGCTGCTGCCCCTCTTCAGGAACCTACGGTACGGCCATCTGTATCGCTGAGGCACGCAAGCCTCCCCACCAACGGCAAGGTCCATGGTTCATCCGGAGGGGGGGGGGGGGGGCATTCTTAGTGGTATACCATATTTGGATGCAGTCGTGGAAAGACAAGCAGAGATGTGAAACCTAAAAAAAATTCCAGAGTATTTTCCTTTCTCGGCTCTAGATAGTAAACTCAGGCACAAGAAAAATGCTGCAGTAAACAACTGTAGTGTAATGGGTGTATATTGCTTTAATGCAATTATTTCCTGAGAAATATGCAGGACAGACTAAAAGATCACTTCGCAAAAGATTTCAAGAACACTTAAATAAGGACCCTGCAACGAACGTATGACGTTTCACTAGTCGGCTTGTCCGCCACACTTCGCGAACACTCGGTCCCGTGCAGGGACCACGGGAAATCAATATATGGAAAAGCACCCACTAAAGATTTTAACTTTATTGTGCGCTGTCGACAGCTTGCAAGCCTTTCAGCGCTCAGTCACGAGTCAATAAACTCGTCAATAAACCCGTTCCACTGCGGGGACGACTGTTGGCACTCGTAAGACCTGCAGTGTCACGTGTGCACTGTGACGCAGGCGCCACAGCCTAGCGTAGCGTCCGTTCCGTAAGCAAGTTATTCGGCCTCAGTCACTTGTGCGGACCGCATCTACTCTTCCCAACATCCGGGTTTCTTTGCCGTCACACCATAAACTGCCATCTTATACCATTTCTCACAGTAAATTGCAATGTGCCCCGACTAATCACGCCAGTTGTCACTATTTTATTGCAAATCCAGTTTTTTTCAGAAAATAGCGTCACAACTGTAACGTCCTCTCACTATGAAATATTGTTTCTTATCGTAATGCAGGTAAATCTTAAAAGAATGATCTATAGCTACACGATCCATCCACCAGCAATTTTAACGGAATTAATGCGTCACGTCTCTGCAACCGTTCGTTCACCAATGTAAGGTACAAAATATACACTAAGTAATATATCTTGAGTAGGAGCCATGGGTGCATCTACTGACATTTTAACACAGTAAGTATATTTTAGACATTACATTTTTTTTTAAATTTCAGTAATCCAAAAGTTGGGACATTCAATAATTAAAGAGACAACTTGGTCTGGAGAAAAACTCGTTTATTTTTACAAAACAGTACTTTTTCTACTTTTCAACATGATCCCCTTGAACATTTATGCACTTGTCCCAACGGGCTACGAGCTTTTTTTTTATTCCGGCTACAAAGAACTCTTTATCTTGATGTTTGAACCAATTTCTCACAAACTTGTTCACGTCCTCGTTGTTCTGGAACCCCTTCCTACGTAGTGCCTCCTTCAGTGCACCAAACAAATGGAAATCACTAAGTGCTAAATCAAGACTGCAAGAGGGATGAGGCAGTACTTCTCAGCCCATTTTGTCGATGGTCTCACAGGTTAGTTGCGCAATATGAGGGAGTGAGTTGTCTTGTTGGAGAATCACACCTCTCCTTTGAGATCTACGACATCTCTCTCTCTCTCTCTCATGCCTTGTTTAAAAGCAAATCCGAGTAGTATTGGCTGTTCACTGTACGCTGCTCTTCGAGTTAATCACAAAAAACTGGACCTTCAGCATCCCAAAACACCGTCAACATGACTTTTCGTGATAATGGTTGGGTTCTGAATTTTTTCTTGACACGTGAGTTGGGGTGCTTCCACTCCATGCTTTGTCTTTTTGATTCTGGCTCATAATAGTGAACCCAAGGTTCATCACAAGTAAAAATTTTGTTGAGGAGATGCTCCTCTTCTCTTTCATAACGTTTCTTTAGCTCTGTGTACACTCTCAAACTTGTTTCGTTGTGTAGCCGAGTCAACTCCTTTGGGACACATCTTGCACATGTTTTGCGGTAACTTTATTAACTTGAACCTTACCAATTATCATTTCCACAGTCACATGCTGGTCGGCATGAATAATGTCATCAATTCGACTTTCAAGTGAAGGAGTTGAAACTGGAACTGGTCGGAGAGAACTGTGTCCGTCAGTCACTGAGTCGCGACCATTTTTGAGCTGCTCTACCCACTTGTAAAAGTTTGAACGATTCATACAACCTTTGCCATAAACTTTAGACATTATACATCATAAATTCACTAGTTTCTCACCTTCAATAAGTAAAAACCAAATAACAGAAGGTTGTTCAACTAATGTGGACGTTTCAAGCAGACTCGCCATCTTGAGATATAATTTTGACGTTATAAACAAAACAATGTTGATACATCAGTTGACCAGAGCTCATTCTAGTTTTGCCAACTTAAAACCATAAAAGTAGCAAAACTGCCGTACTACCAGTTTTTTCCCCAGACCAGTTTGTCGCCGGCTGAGGTGGCCGAGCGGTTCTAGGCGCTACAGTCAGGAACCGCGCGACCGCTGTGGTCGCAGCTACGAATCCTGCCTCGGGCATGGATGTGTGTGATATCCTTGGGTTGGTTAGGTTTAAGTAGTTCTAATTTCTAACCATTTTTGAACCAATTTGTCTCTTTAATTATGGAATGACCATCGTATATTACTCTTCACAGTGTTAGTTGCACCTGACGATGAGGCTTTATGCCGTGAAACCGGTTTTGTGTCAATAAAACAACAATTTCATCGCTATCAACAGAACATCATACCATTCACCAGCTGCGGCTGCCCAGACTATAAAATACATTGTGTTACTATTAGTAGCAGTCGACAAACGACTTAAACGTTTCAACAGTAAACACTGGAAAGGAATTTTGGGGTAAGGTCTTATGGGAGCAAAGTTCTGAGGTTATCGGTCCCTACTTAATCTAAATTAAAATAAGTTACGTTAAGGACGACACTCACAACCATGCCCGACGGAGCACTCAAACCACCGACGGGGGTGAGCTGCACGGACCGTGACAAGACGCTCCAGGTCGCTCGGCTACCCCGCGCGGCCAGTAAACACTGAAAGCAGTTGCTACGGTGATAATAATTTTCAAAAGGTGGTCGCCAGTGTGGAGGAGAGTGGGTGAGGGAGCTGTTGAATTTTTCCGTTCCCTGCTGCTGCTGCATCGTTTTGCCCTCTTAATGTTTGTGTATAAATTGCGGAGAAACCTACAACCTTATCTGTGCTGCCCAGCGTGTTGTCGCCCGGTGGATCTACAAATAGTGAGTCGCGTGTCGTGAGGGCGGTCAGTTTTCGGCTTATCACCGGCAGACCGCGGGCCACACGCGAACCGTGCGTTCCCGCAGACCCGTTCTGCGGATCTGATTTTGAGCCATTAATGACTGACCACACAATGTGAAGCCTTAACTCTCTAAAGCAAAGTGTTGTGATTTTACAGTTTATATAATTTAAAACATACCATCGCAATTCCTTGCGATTTGTGGGACATACATTAACTTACATCATAGTGACCAAAACGCCATGGTGAATCATAGATGACTGCACACTGTATGCAATAGTAGCCTTCAAGTTTAGTTTGCACATTTAAAAAAAGACAAGGTGTCTGTCAGCGTTTTAATAGCTTGTTTAAATGTAGTGTTTCCCTAATGAAACAGAAAATGAAATCACAGAGAATCATGTTAACTCTAATACAAGCCATACACTTCACAATGTCTTTCCTAACAAAACGATTTCCTACAGGAACAAATAAATCTCGGAAACAATATTTATAATGACTTTAAGCTTACTGGACGATATAAGATGTAGACTGGCAATGGCAAGGAAAGCGTTTCTGAAGAAGAGAAATTTGTTAACGTCGAGTGTAGATTTAAGTGTCAGAAAGTCGTTTCTGAACGTATTTGTATGGAGTGTAGCCATGTATGGAAGTGAAACATGGACGATAAATAGTTTGGACAAGAATAGAATAGAATAGAAGCTTTTGAAACGTGGTGCTACAGAAGAATGCTGAAGATTAGATGGGTAGATCACATAACTAATGAGGAGGTACTGAATATAAATGGCAAGAAGAATAGTTCGTGGCACAACTTGACTAGAAGAAGGGATCGGTTGGTAGGACATGTTCTGAGGCATCAAGGGATCACCAATTTAGTATTGGAGGGCAGCGTGGAGAGTAGAAATCATAGAGGGAGACCAAGAGATGAATACACTAAGCAGGTTTAGAAGGATGTAGGCTGCAGTACGTACTGGGAGATGAAGTAGCTTGCACAGGATAGAGTGGCATGCAGAGCTGCATCAAACCAGTCTCAGGACTGAAGACCACATCAACAACAAGCTTGCTTGTATAAATATGTATTACATCAAGAATACTAACGTCTATAAAGGACGTGGAAAGAAGTAAAATAATTACGGAAGCATGTTAATTTAACTTATTCTTAGGGCGATCCATATAACATATAACAACAGGAAGTCACTTGCATTACGGTAAGAATTGCCTCGCGTGTCATACTGAACCGCCTTCCTGTAGCTGAGCGGGATTAGTTGATCTCTAAAACCACAAGTTAATGGCTAGGTTACTACAAGAGCACTAAACGGAAAGTGATTCATGTTCAGTCAGCTGGGGAAAATTAGTTGTACTGGCTTTCATGGCCGATGTCACTTAGTTTATAATTCTTCTGCGTACTAGCTTGACATATTCTGAATAATTATAACAAGCAGTACGAAACAAAACAGGATTATACAGCTTAATGACTAAAATGAATTTAATCTAATTGAAACAATTATCTGAAAGCTCACGAAGTAATAATTGGACTGTTAGAGCACACGTGGTGTGGTTGAGGGGGTGAATATTTTTAGGCTCATTTCCCAGAATAACATTAATAGCTTATTTGTAGCTACAATGATCTTTTGAAACGGGTTTAATAGCGATTATGTATAGTTTACGTGAAAATTATGTCCAAATAACAAACACTGTCTCTAGTTGGGTTTAACTAGTAACGAAAAAATATTGCTTGACACGCTTTAATGTGACTGAATCAGAACCAGTAGCAACAATAGGAGAAAATATACCAATCTGACAAAGACATTTAATTAATTCCCGAATATATTCCTGGCTTTCGTGTCTTCAAACAGATGAAGACAGATTTCAACTTCTTACGGTTAGTCGAAAAAGGTAATTAATTTCCGGAATCAGTCCGCGCTTTGTCTGTGAGACTGAACCCATTCAGTTTAATTGAAAGCATTGCCTGGAATCACATCTCATTAAAAGGCTGAGAAATGTGCAATGAACGCTAAAGCTGTAACTCCAGGTTGAAATCAAAGCAGATGTAAAGGAATATCTTCGAATGGAATCAAAGAAAAGATTTTACGCTAACAATATACAGAGTTTTGGCACTGGGTGGTATACAGTTTTGAATCTAGGTGCGAGATATAATTTGAAACACAGACTACTCAGTTCAGAGAACTCTCGCTAACAACGCTAAAAAAATGCAACGTAAAGTATTCAAAATGAAATGCGGAAAAATCACATTTACTTGGACAAAGCTGAATCTTCTTGATCAATCACTTTATCCAGAATTATAAACTGAAAGAGCGAAATAAATGGTAGTTGTATGGATCGTCAAAACTAGAGACAAATAAATTAATTAAACGCAAAAGAATTTGTGTAAGAAGCCTGTAACAGCATATATAGACATCAGAATAAACGTTTCACATCCAGCGACTTCTAAGATTGACTGAAGTTCATTACGCAATTTCTTCGAGAATAATACCACTGCTTCTGCTAAAATTTCCCTACATGAACTCTTACGTCATTAATACTGAGCGAGGCGGTTGAGCGGTAAGACACCGGACTCGCATCGGTAGGACGATGGTATTAATCTGCTTATGTCTGTAAAGACTTAGGTGTTCTGTGATTCCCCTAACTAGATTAAGGCGAGTTCTGAGGCTGTTCCTTTGAAAAGGCATGATCGATGTCCTTCCTATCGAAGGATGCAAAAAAAGGTCATTGGCTTCCGGATCGTGCCCATAGAGCCATATGAGCAATGGAATGTCAGTTATGACGATGAAAACATAAGCACAACACAACAGCCAGTCCCCGAGCAGAGAAAATCTCAGAACCCGGCCGGAATCGAACCTCGGCCCATTGGGTTAGCAGAGCGCCGAGCTGAATGTGCAATAATTAAATCTTTTGTTTCATCTCTAACGACCTCGCTTTAGACGGAAAGTTAAACTCATTCTCCTACCTCTTCTTAATCACTGGGGCCGGATGGAATGCGATGTGCATGGTTGTAATTTTGTGTAACTTTCTATGCTTACTTTGCATTCTTTTGTAGTGTTCTGTGTAGAGTTCAACACCGTGTTTCATTTACATGATGACCTGAAACCATAAGTCGGGAAATTGTAAAGTGCTATCAAATAAATTAACACAGTTTCCTTATGGGCGATTCATTACTAACTAAGATTAGAAATCTATCTCAATACTGTGACATGCTGCGCTCTTAGCATGAAGTGTATTTATTTACCTCGCCGACTTTGTTTCAAGATAGTACATCGCACATTCAAAGTAGACTACTAACTTCTCCACCTGGTTACCAAAAAGCTAAATGGACATATAGGGATTGTAGAGCAAAATGAAAAAAACAAAAGGTGCGGCACTAGTTCCAGACTGTGAGCACATTTAATATATGAGAACAATTTCAAAAATACAGAGCAAAAGCTAATGACAAGACACTTACTTTACTTGTCCGAAAACCAGGTCACAATCTTTCAGCCCAGTATAGGCCGACGTCCATGGCTTCTTTCTTCTCGAGCCATAAATCGTTTGGGTTGCTACCTATAAGGGCAGTTTGGGCAGGCGATCAGATGCTCCATATCTTGCACATACGAGGAAGGAGACTCCGTGAGAGCATTCTATAGCAACATGATCAGACTATAACATGCTGGCGTCCCCTGGAAACGTTATCAATAACGATATCGTTCAATCTTTCCACCACGGGGAACCTTGGAAGAAGGTAACAAATATGCACTTCTCAGAGCCAATCCTGACTATTGTAAGCCTGAACGTCGAGGGAATTACAAAAAACAAACAAGACATCTTATCGGAACTCTGCCATGACAAGACAACTGATGTACAACGCGTAGTTGAAGTAAAGGAACCAGAATAGTGCTTCGCACTGACGTCGAATGCTCTCTGCAAGACAGTTGAGGTAATCGATTTTTTCCTAAGAAAGAGCTATGCCGCGCTGAGGAAGAACCAGCTGAAGGTTCGCAATTTCGTCTCACCAACGAATAATAGACATTTCCTGTAGGATTCATATCGAGAAGTCTCACTAGCCGGTACATCAGGGGGCATCTTCACATGAGACAAGTACATCTACCAGAAAAATTCGATGTGGATAGGGGCTTTTGCCTAGTAAGACGAAGATCAAACCATATGCAACCCTGAAGCGTTGCTCCTATTACTCTGAGTGTTAACAGCGTTCCTCCGAGTAACAACGAAGATGTGAAGCTCCGTACACCTACCCTAAAGGATGCCTCTTCACATTAGGACCCTACAGACAATCAGTCTTGGTGTCCAGGAGTAGGTGCTCCAATTACCGTACGCCTCCATGAGAGCATGCATGTGTCCTGTTATCCGCCTGGAAGCAGCAATATCCGATGTTCGGCCAAGAGTTCGCTGTGGAACTGCCAGAAAACAACGAAGGCCAGTATGAAAAGCTTATTTTTATTCGTGATTATTTAACTCATTTAGAAACCATGTATTACACTGGAAAAGAAATAGATGCAAGTAAGGCACAGTAGACTTTCAATAAAACACCACAGAAATTACGAAAGAAATGAAAATTACTTCTGTCAGCTAAAAGTCATAGAAGAGGTGTGGTTGTGTTGCTGCTGAAATAACTCGAAAACGGTACCAGGTCATAAACGTTTTCAAACCAAGTGCACATGTGAGCTGTTTGGTAGAGGGTATAGGATCTTCCTACAAATATTTTGTAAAGGTGGATCATGTTGTGGAGAAGGAAACAACATTGACAGGAATCAGGAGTACAGTATCGAGAGTGATCTAGTTCCGACAGCATCTGTAAAGAATCGTGCTAATGCTGAAGTAGTGTATGTAGTGAGACGCTATCATCCAGCGCAGTTGATGCTTCTTTCATGTACGGAGTCAAACGTAGATTTAGTTTATGTTGATGCTCTTCGCAGGTGAGATTCTATGAGGTATGTTCCACACCTCAATAGGAACAGGAAATAGAAATTGGCTGTATCAATAGCAAAATCTCTAAGTGTGGGCACTGACAATCGCGCTGTAGTCAAGAGTGTGAGGCTAACACTTTTCTGAAAGTAAACTCAGATTTCCGTTCGTCATTATTAAAAGAAGTGAATATAATTGATAATTCTGAGCTTAACTAACGCGAGACTTACAAGGATGATCAGTAAAAATTATGGCATCCAAGTATCTACGAGTTAAAAAATAAAATAAATGAATTTCTGATTTGCGTGTGTGAACTGCAGTCTATACATCGTGTTGACGTAACGTGTGTTTCTGACCATCATTTGACCCCTGATGTAGGATATTGAATTTGGATGTACGAACTTAGAATCCAGTTACTGTAGGTCAGGTGTGGAACGGAATACTCAAAGTTTTTGGAGTGATCAGCATTTTAAGGTTTGTGCCCCGACAGCAAATTTTCATGGAACGTTAATAATAAGTCACAGTATACTTTGCGATTTCCAGTAATTTTAAATTATTTACGAACCAAATTGATTCATTATTACATTTCTTGAATTGCAAGAATTATGGGGTATACTAAGTCAAAATTTTGATTAAAATTGTTTTGACCGTACTTATTCTCGAGCTATATTTGATTCCAATGGAATTTCATTTAATCTAACTCCCATGAAACAGCTTCCAATAAGAGTAATGGGAACCAGCACCACTGCTGCTAGAGCGCAAAACCATAGAGTAATTCTTATAAGTAATTATCTGTTAGGTCATGATTCTCAGTTGCTGGCATATAATATGAGGCAACACTACATAAGTAAAAATACTGGAAAACTACAAGGGCAGTTAATGAAAATGGAATATAGGAACTGAAGAGGGATTAGAGAAATGTAAATTGGAAAGATATACACTGTTCCTCTGCTCTTAATGAAAAACGGAATGTATTCTGCAATTTAGTCATAGGCCAGATTCAAAACTGTTCTCTTAAATAATTAACCAGTGAAAGCCAATTAAAAACACATAAAACTTGGGTTATAATTCACAATGCAATGCCACACAAAACTGAGAGAAGTCTCTAATTGACGTCAATTGTCGTGGATGGTGACGTACTGTACTGTTAAATTCCAAGCAGAGTTATCAGAGAATAAAAATGTACTTACTTTCCAGAAAAAATAAGCTCGTTCAGAACAATAAAAGAACTGATAGGCTATAATGCCCGTTGGCTTTCGTCTAGACATCTTCGGCCAATGTTTACGAGTGATTTTTCTCACATTTTGTCCGCACGAATGGCTGGAACTGGCAAAGATTCACCCTCCAGGGTTGGTGTCGCAAGGAAGGGGAACCTGCCGCAGTTTGTACTTAATAGGCGCGTCAGCGTGTTCAAGGACTCATTACCTGTTGGGTTTCGGTTCTGGATCACCGGTCGACGTTTGCTTGATGATTCCTCTAATGTTTCACGAGCACTAGTGGCAGGTATTGTGAAAGCTTCACCCTACATTGTTTTTGACCAATGTTGGCACGGCAAGGAGACATAATCTCTGACCACGGGCTCAACTCCAGTCTGCCACCAGCAATGGAAGTGAATCTTTGACGATTAGTGTTAGCGAAATGTCAGAAAACTCACTAAGTAACGTGGGACAAAGGTCCTGTAATGGAAGTCCAACAGGATATACGTAAGCAAGTGCCCACGAAACCCTCAACGATTGTGGAAGAAAATATCTGTTTGAAACATATTCAAATATGTGCCTGGAGAAACGGAACAGAAAAATGAAAAAAATTCTTTAAGGTACATAAGAAAATTAACAAACATTTACTGTAAGTAGAATGTAATTCTATACTGGTGCGTGAAACGTAAGGATGATAGTAACTTTCGCATGGTATGTCACTACCAACAACATAGAACGATGAAACTTGGTCCATACATAAAAAAAACTTCTACATTGTAGTACAGAAGGTATCTGAGAGAAATACGCAAGGAGAGGAACAGAAATGACACATGTATTCCACGACAATAACTGCACCGAACTCAACGCAGTTCACGGTGATCTGCTGGACATTACAAAAGGCGAGATGTGATTCTTAATATGATGTGTGATCACCACTCACGACAGTGCATTGTCACACATTAATATTGACCGGTGACTGTACTGTGTACAAAGATTTGGAGTCACTACCCCATTCAACGTTATCCCTCCTTACACCATAACACTTGGATCTCTAAAACGGTCTTGTTCTACAGTGTTGGGCCTACCCTCATACGGCAAGAGCTCCGAATGCAAAATGCACCCAAGAACACCGTCGAACATGATCGTTGGGGAGACGAGTTGCAGCACTTACACATATACGAGCCATCTGCCAGCAGTTGTGAGTCACACTGGCGAAGGAGCGGAACACCCTGCCACATGAACTCCTGTTCAACCTTGTGGCCTCCCTGGGAGAAGGTTGCAGAGAATGCATTGCCGCCCATGGCGGCCACACACCTTATTGAGAAACATTTACCACCTGTTGTAATGTTCAGGGAACCATCATCAGTCGCTGTGGAATCATTGTAATTACCTCTTTCAATAAATTTGTCATTTCTGTTCGCCGCATTGCTTTTTTTCTGAGCTATCTTTTGTTCTGTACCGTAGCATTTCTTTTTGTGTACGGTCTAAGTTTCTTCGAACTGTATTACTTGGCAGTGACATATCGTACGGAAGTTATTTTAGTCCCTAAGTTTTACACACCACTGTAGTTTTATGAGATGTACCACATCTTTGTAATCCTCCTCACTACAGATCTATGGAACAAAATGTAAATCTATTGTAATTTAATATAATGTAATCTGAACTCTCCCTTAGTAGGTATCCTAAGATTTCTACGAGAAATCTTATAAAATAAGTTACTTAAAATCAGCCTCTTCCTACAACTCCAAAAGAAGGTATTAGTGTTGCAAACTCTCTTCAAAATACATGCACAAGGGTTATGATGAAATCATTGATACAATAATGATATGCTGCTCAACTGAAATTGTTAACATATTGAGCTACTCCTGTAATGAATCATTTTCACGTTCGTACTTTCCCAGAGAGACTTAAACATGATGTCAAACTACTGCACAAAAAAGGAGGTAGAACATTAGTAAAGTATTACTGACCCATTTCAATACTACCATATTAAAAAAAATTCGATAGAATGTACAATAAATTTTATGAACATTTACTACAGAAACAATCAGTGGCAAACAATTTGGACTGCAAAGAGGATTGTTAACTGAGTAGCCAATAAATTTACTTTGATACACTAGAATAAATAACTCATAAGTTACTATAACTTCTAATATTTTGTGACTTGGTAATGTTTCTGACCCTGTAATCCGTAATATCTTCTTATAAAGGTTAAAATATTATGGAACAGTAGACATAAGAGCTTCATACGTTTATCTTTTCTTAATGACAGAGAGAGAAGTGTACTAGTTTGTGTCAATCATATAACAATAACCACAGAGAATTTGAGTTATATGTAGTATAGTGTATAAATTACGAAGAAATGAATGAAGTGGTAGGAAATGTCAGGGCAGGAGAGAGCTCTGCAGACACCGCCGGATGTCTTCGTGCAGCTAAGGACCAATTTTGGTCACCTATGAAGTTATTATTCTCGTCCGAACTTCTAATGGCCTCAGACGAATATTTGCAGTGCCTCGGAATAGTCACCAAAGTCTGTGGCACATGTAACTGTGCCGAGATTGAGGTTTCTGACTTGCTTGGCTCAAGGCGTCCGTTAATGTAAAGTTAAACCTGAAGCTTTATTGTAACAATTGTTGCGCTTTTTTCTACATTTTCATGTTGACTGCAATGTGGACGCCCCTGTCTTTCAGGATGGTAAAAACCGTGTTGACAGTGCTTCACACGTACACTGTAAGGCTGAGAAGTTTAACTTGGCCCTCATACACTGATATTACATTTCTGTAATGAATTTTCATTCTAATTCTTTCTCTGGCGATAATCATTTTCTGATTCGTAAAGTAAATGCAGAAAAACTGCTCCACGGAGAAGTAGATTACTTGGATTTATTATACCTTTCGTACTCATAAAATAAAGAGCAGCTTTTTCACGGTTAGTTAGAAATCGGACATTGATCTTAGGTCTTGACACATTCCTACAAAAATCATTCAACCATTCACATATCGCAAGTATCTGATGTACAAATGCTATGTCAGACTTAAAGAACAGACATTTATACCAGGAAGCATTGGAGATTAAAGGGAGTTTATAATCTGCTCGAAAATATGTTGTTATTAACCACAGCCTTAGATTTTAAAAGATGAGATTTTATTATTCAGAAATGGCAATTCGACAACTTTATAGCCTGCTGCCGAAGTAAGTCTTAAAACAGGTTTTTACTGCAGTTTTTATATACTCTTTATCTTGCATTTCCTGTTTATGTTGTTTAAAGTGAATGGCGAGATTCCTGATTGTGAATAATGATACAACATTTAGCGTTACAGATGAGTTAACTAACGCTTCGGAGTTTATTGTACCTGATTCCGGAATTCCCTCTGAAGTATATAATACTGTTTATGTAGAGAAAAAGTTTTAAAAAAAGTCACACCAGTAACATCAGTCAGTATTAGGATTTGTTGTGCTTTCACTCTTAGTCTAAAGGAAATGCTCATTTCATTACTATGAACAGTGCTACAGTTATCTTTCTCAGATACTAATTATTTTTAAAAACATAACGCTATCTCTGAACGTCTGTAATGAGGCATCCTGAACACAATATTTTCACGTCTTCATGGCTTCGCTTCTCTTTCTTTTTCCATACAAGCATACGCGATAAATCAAATGTGTTTTAATTGTTAATCGCTGTTCTTAATTTCATTAATTTTCCAATTCTGCAATGCAGAGTTTCACTTTCACCTTTAAATTAATCTAAATTACATAAATTCAATTTTCATGCAATTGGCGTGTCTCGTTATTTTTTTACACTGAATTAGGTTGACAAGAAGTATTTTTAGCGAGGACATTCTAAGAGCAGATACACGCACGAAGATCACAGGACACTGTTAATTACTTGCGTATGTCTGATCCGTAGAGGATCACAAGGAGAGAAAATGAATGGGAGCTACCAATTTCGATTAAGAGCAAAGTTGGATCAACGCAGCAAGTAATCCATCAGACTGTCAGAGCATGTCGCGGTGACTTCAAAAGGTGTCGGAACGTGAGTACAAAAGCCAAGAGTCACAATGGTATCAACTAGACTCCTATATCGTGTTGTCTGAGTCCCCTATATCAGTAAAGATGAAAACAGAAAGGTTCTTAATAAGGTCAGAATGCAACGCCTTTCGTATCTTAAAAAAGGTAAAGGAGTTCAGCAGTCACTCGCGAATCCCATTTGCAATTTTATTGCAGGTCTAGGTTTCACCTATTGAATAGCTATATTCAGTGCTACAAGAATCACTACTTAAAACATGTAAATTAAAACCGCACTGTACAACAATTATGATAAAATTATAAGATTCATAAAATTTAACACATTCATATACACTTCTGGAAATTGAAATAAGAACACCGTGAATTCATTGTCCCAGGAAGGGGAAACTTTATTGACACATTCCTGGGGTCAGATACATCACATGATCACACTGACAGAACCACAGGCACATAGACACAGGAAACAGAGCATGCACAATGTCGGCACTAGTACAGTGTATATCCACATTTCGCAGCAATGCAAGCTGCTATTCTCCCATGGAGACGATCTTAGAGATGCTGGATGTAGTCCTGTGGAACGGCTTGCCATGCCATTTCCACCTGGCGCCTCAGTTGGACCAGCGTTCGTGCTGGACGTGCAGACCGCGTGAGACAACGCTTCATCCAGTCCCAAACATGCTCAATGGGGGACAGATCCGGAGATCTTGCTGGCCAGGGTAGTTGACTTACACCTTCTAGAGCACGTTGGGTGGCACGGGATACATGCGGACGTTCATTGTCCTGTTGGAACAGCAAGTTCCCTTGCCGGTCTAGGAATGGTAGAACGATGGGTTCGATGACGGTTTGGATGTACCGTGCACTATTCAGTGTCCCCTCGACGATCACCAGAGGTGTACGGCCAGTGTAGGAGATCGCTCCCCACACCATGATGCCGGGTGTTGGCCCTATGTGCCTCGGTCGTATGCAGTCCTGATTGTGGCGCTCACCTGCACGGCGCCAAACACGCATACGACCATCATTGGCACCAAGGCAGAAGCGACTCTCATCGCTGAAGACGACACGTCTCCATTCGTCCCTCCATTCACGCCTGTCGCGACACCACTGGAGGCGGGCTGCACGATGTTGGGGCGTGAGCGGAAGACGGCCTAACGGTGTGCGGGACCGTAGCCCATCTTCATGGAGACGGTTGCGAATGGTCCTCGCCGATACCCCAGGAGCAACAGTGTCCCTAATTTGCTGGGAAGTGGTGGTGCGGTCCCCTACGGCACTGCGTAGGATCCTACGGTCTTGGCGTGCATCCGTGCGTCGCTGCGGTCCGGTCCCAGGTCGACGGGCACGTGCACCTTCCGCCGACCACTGGCGACAACATCGATGTACTGTGGAGACCTCACGCCCCACGTGTTGAGCAATTCGGCGGTGCGTCCACCCGGCCTCCCGCATGCCCACTATACGCCCTCGCTCATAGTCCGTCAACTGCACATACGGTTCACGTCCACGCTGTCGCGGCATGCTACCAGTGTTAAAGACTGCGATGGAGCTCCGTATGCCACGGCAAACTGGCTGACACTGACGGCGGCGGTGCACAAATGCTGCGAAGCTAGCGCCATTCGACGGCCAACTCCGCGGTTCCTGGTGTGTCTGCTGTGCCGTGCGTGTGATCATTGCTTGTACAGCCCTCTCGCAGTGTATGGAGCAAGTATGGTGGGTCTGACACACCGGTGTCAATGTGTTCTTTTTTCCATTTCCAGGAGTGTAGATTCGTGAAGCTCGTCGTAACACATGTTTACTACTTGAACACGTCCATGGCCGCATTCTAACCGAGGCTGTTGTTTACAGAGCACTACAAGCATCCTCGGCTAACGTCATATCGGTAGAACAGTGATCTCTACACAACTAACATAAAAGTACAGTTTCCAGTACATTTTTGGTAAAAAAAGATGGTTCAAATGGCTCTGAGCACTATGGGACTCAACTGCTGTGGTCATTAGTCCCCTAGAACTTAGAACTCCTTAAACCTAACTAACCTAAGGACATCATACACATCCATGCCCGAGGCAGGATTCGAACCTGCGACCATAGCGGTCGCACGGTTCCGGAATGCGCGCCTAGAACCACTAGACCACCACGGCCGGCCATTTTTGGTAAAAATCTATATTAAAGTTAAGAAGCTGACATCAAATAACTTTATTAAACTTAACAATTATTGACATAAAGCAAATTACACGTTTACAATTACAGAGCATTGATTTATTGGGGAACCAACCTACTGAACAAATGTGCAAAATACTTCAAAATATCGTAAAACGTGTGCGGAAATTGAAGTTTGATAAAAGCCTAGATTAACAAGTCATACTCGTTGATCATTATTGCAGTGTCATCTGTTAAATTAAAGTAACCACCACAATTAATCTAAAAACGTTGTTTGAATAGCAGTGTCCGAGCTGCAGTGAAGAAAAGATGTACACAAATTGCCTTACACTTTAACTGATAATAAATCAGTTCAAATCGTAATGAGTGCAGTTTGACGCTGAAAATATTGACAAGCAACGTAATAGTAAAATAGCTGAAAATGGACATGGTGTTCCACAAACAGTTCGACGACGTTTGCAGCGGCATGGACTATCAGCTCGGAGACCATGGCTGCGGTTACCCTTGACACTGCATCACAGACAGGTGCACCCGCGATGGTGTACTCAACGACGAACCTGGATGCACAAATGTCAAAACATTTTTTCGGATGAATCCAGGTTCTGTTTACAGCATCATGATTGTCTCATCCGTGTTTGGACCCATCGCGGTGAACCCACATTGGAAGCGTGTATTTGTCATCGCAATACTGGCGTATCACCCGGCGTGATGGTATGGGATGCCATTGGTTACACGTCTCGGTTACCTCTCGTTCTCATTGACGGCACTTTGAACAGTGGACGTTACATTTCAGATGTGTTTCGACCCGTGGCTCTAACCTTCATTCGATCACTGCGAAACCCTACATTTCAGTAGGATAATGCACGACCGCATGTTGCAGGTCCTGTACGGGCCTTTCTGGATACAGAAAATGTTCAACTGGTGCCCTGGCCAGCACATTCTCCAGATCTCTCACCAATTGAAAACGTCTGGTCAATGGTGGCCGAGCAACAGGATCGTCACAATACGCCAGTCACTACTACTCTTGATGAACTGTGGTATCGTGTTGAAGCTGCATGGGCAGCTGTACCTGTACACGCCATCCAAGCTCTGTTTGGTTCAAATCGCTCTGAGCACTATGGGACTCAACATCTGAGGTCATCGGTCCCCTAGAACTTAGAACTACTTAAACCTAACTAACCTAAGGTCATCACACACATCCATTCCCGATGCAGGATTCGAACCTTCGACCGTAGCGGTCGCGCGGTTGCAGACAGATGCGCCTAGAACCGCTCGCCCACACCGGCCGACAGCTCTGTTTGACTCGATGCCCAGGCATATCAAGGCCCTTATTACGGCCAGAGGTGGTTGTTCTGGGTACTGATTTCTCAGGATCTATGCACCCAAATTGCGTGAAAATGTACTCACATGTCAGTTCTAGTATAATATATTTGTCCCGTTGATCATCTGCAATTCTTCTTGGTGTAGCAATTTTAATGGCCAGAAGTGAATTTTATGTTACTTGTTATGAACATACGTTATGGTGTCTTAATTTGAGTACCTTTTACAATCGTAATAGGAGAACACTGAAAATCAGTTACAGGATGAATTGTATGTCTATTAACTATGTCGTCCTGGAATGGTTAGAGATTTGCTTGACGCTAGATTTGCGCACTGGTGGTGAATAAGGACGTAGCGACTAACAGTGGTATGTATATGCCGCCACATCCCACTTCACAACTTCTATGTTGCTTATGTAACTTAAATGCAGTCATTGTGTTTCTGTTTAATGCTTTATGGCTTAACGATCAACATTAATAACACCTCTAACGAATGACGTGCGAAAGTATCGCATAACTAGATACTAGTCATAAATATTCTGGTTCAAAATGTTTCAAATGGCTCTGAGCACTATGCAGCTTAACTTCTGAGGTCATCAGCCATCTAGAACTTTGAACTAATTAAACCTAACTAACCTAAGGATATCACACACATCCATTCCCGAGGCAGGATTCGAACCTGCGACCGTAGCGGTCGCTCGGTTCCAGACTGTAGCGCCTAGAACCGCACGGCCAATCCGGCCGGCCATAAATATTCTGAATGCGAGTATAAGCTACTACTATTGTTATGTTAATTTTTTCTGATGTTACAAGTAATTTGGTCACTGAATTGAACGATATGAACGTAGATACGTAAAAGGCGACACTCATTACGGTGAACTTCCTTGCTGCAAGGTAGAGCACAGTAATCGAGACTCACCTCGTGCCCTGTACCGTTGCTTGTCCCGCTCGTTGTGACATCATGTCATTTCGTAGTCTTGGCTGTGTTAACCGCGATGCTGAAGGCTTCCTTATCGCACAGCTGCACTCCAACCAATTCCGCCGTCACTTACGCCGTCTGCACACGGGGCGAGGCAGCTAAGTCTAACGTGCGCGCAGGCGGGATATCGAATGTCAGGAGTCGCTACGCCGTCGGCACATGGGACGAGATGGTTAACGTGATAGTGTTCTATCAGCGCTCTACGGTGGCGGTTGTCGGCTTTATCTGGCTCGCAAATCATGCTGTGTGTTCGCGAAAATGGACGCGCGTAGAATTTCTCTTAGCTCTATTAAAACGCAATTTCCTTTCTTGGCGGTATGATAGTCATGCTATTCTGTCTTCGGAATACATAACTAAAAACTTCAATATTTATGAACGTGTAATAAGACAAAAATGAAAGATCCACGGCCACATACTAAAGACATCAGACTATAAAAGTTCACCAAATAGAACAAACTTACTCCTGAAAGACAGCGCGCTTATATTTACGTAACATGAAATATTTCAAAAATTATTTCTATTAATTTCGTACAACAGTCTCCCAGAATTCTAAAAAAAGTGAAGGTGAAAACAAAATTATTAGTGTACAGCAGGACCCGAACCTTGCTCTGACCCAAGCGCGGTTTTGTAAGGCTCTGCCTCAACTTTAAACTCTGCATTTAGCGACAGCTTATTTTATATGACAGTGTTTTAAAGGCTTTCATCGTCTAAATATTATTAACAGATATTTAATTATAACAAATTCTCACAAGAACATCATGTTTTCATGAATCTTCAGCGAATCATTGCCTTAGAACGCCTTACTCTCATAACGCGAAAGTAATTAAATACGATAATTCTTTAACCAACAATACGACGTTTCCATAATTTTACTTCAACAAATCGTCGCAATAAGGATTACTTCTAGAGACATTCATTGGATTGGATTGGATTGTTTGGGTGAAGAGACCAAACAGCGAGGTCATCGGTCTCATCGGATTAGAGAAGGACGGGGAAGGAAGTCGGCCGTGCCATTTCAAAGGAACCATCCCGGCATTTGCCTGGAGCGATTTAGGGAAATCACGGAAAACCTAAATCAGGATGACCGGACGCGGGATTGAACCGTCGTCCTCCCGAATGCGAGTCCAGTGTGCTAACCACTGCGCCACCTCGCTCGGTAGACATTCATTAATTGCACTGTTACTTAGAAACAGCATAATTCATAGGGGGGTAACGTAGAATATAAAACCCACCGAATTTGGGCTTCTGCTGAACACGATGAAATGCAGTATGTCATCGTCCTTTTTGCGTGACGTTCTTGCTTCCTATTGGTTGTACATTACGTGGGGCGTTGCCGAAATGTCGCAGAAATTATTTTACGTTTCATCTGACGAAATGGCCCATCAACGAGAATAGCAGGAATTGATGTCAAAAAATCCGTATTGCGCCACGTCAACGTTAACCAACTCGCCCCGTATGCCGATGGCTTTATGCGAGTCAGTCGTCTGGAGCATCAGCCAGTGAAATATAAAAGCATCCCAGCTGAAAACTTACACCAGGAACAGGCAACAAATAAGAACATTCTTCCTGAACAGAATGAAGGACGCTTAAAGAATAAGCCACAGCTCAGTGCGTAGTCTCTTGGAGTACAACTGTCTCCAACATGTTTACTCAATTATAAATGACATTTCAGCAATATAAACATTTAATAACGTAAAAAACTGGAGCCTCTTTCAAAACAGTAAAGCAGTTAATGCAAATATTAGGCAGCATATTGGCACGCTATCTTAGTCAGTTCAAGAGTTCTGTTGGCTGCCTATACAACGCTTCTGCGGAGGTCTGAATGATATATTGTTTGCGGCTGACAGCTTATAGTTCGTCTCCTAAACGTATAACATATTCTTTCTGTAAGCTTCAGTTAAAGGGACCTCGCTGTCCACTCAATGCAGGGGATACCTTTAAATGCTGCAGTTACATAAACTATAGAAGTCGATAGGATAAACGTTATCTGAACATTTCAGGAGGTCTGGACCATTTTGGACAAAATCCACATGTGGTTGCCTCATTTCTCCCTAATATAATTTACAAATTCTTAATTATACTATGAATATATTTTTATTGGGAATTAAACTACGAGTTGTTGTTGTTGTTGTGTTATTCAGTCCTGAAACTGGTTTGATGCAGCTCTCCATGCTACTTTATCCTGTGCAAGCTTCTTCATCTCCCAGTACCTACTGCAGCCTACATCCTTCTGAATCTGCTTATTGTATTCATCTCTTGGTCTCCCTCTACGATTTTTACCCTCCACGCTGCCCTCCAATACTAAATTGGTGATCCCTCGATGTCTCAGAACATGTGCTACCAACCGATCCCTTCTTCTAGTCAAGTTGTGCCACAAGCTCCTCTTCTCCCCAATTCTGTTCAATACCTCTTCATTAGTTATGTGATCAACCCATCTAATCAAAAGCATTCTTCTGTAGCTTCTATTCTCTTCTTGTCTAAGCTATTTATCGTCCACTTTTCACTTCCCTACATGGCTACACTCCATACAAATACTTTCAGAAACGACTTCCTGACATTTAAATCTATACTCGATGTTAACGAATTTTTCTTGTT
This sequence comes from Schistocerca gregaria, assembly GCF_023897955.1. Classification (NCBI taxonomy): domain Eukaryota; kingdom Metazoa; phylum Arthropoda; class Insecta; order Orthoptera; family Acrididae; genus Schistocerca; species Schistocerca gregaria. The sequence goes on from NC_064921.1 coordinate 542,984,050, forward strand.
CAGGAACGCTTTCCTTGCCATTGCCAGTCTACATTTTATATCCTCTCTACTTCGACCATCATTTGTTATTTTGCTCCCCAAATAGCAAAAATCCTTTGCTACTTTAAGTGTCTAATTTCTTAATTTCCCGACTTAATTCGACTACATTCCATTATCCTCGTTTTGCTTTTGTTCATGTTCATCTTTTATCCTCCTTTCAAGACACTGTCCATTCCGTTCAACTGCTCTTCCAAGTTCTTTGCTGTCTCTGACAGAATTACGATGTCATCGGCGAACCTCAAAGTTTTTATTTCTTCTCCATGGATTTTAATACCTACTCCGAACTTTTCTTTTGTTTCCTTTATTGCTTGATCAATATACAGATTGAATAACATCGGGGACAGGCTACAACCCTGTCTCACTCCCTTCCCAATTGCTGCTTCCCTTTCATACCCCTCGACTCTTATAACTGCCACCTGGTTTCTGTACAAATTGTAAATAGCCTTTCGCTCCTTGTATTTTACCCCTGCCACCTTCAGAATTTGAAAGAGAGCATTCCAATCAACATTGTCAAAAGTTTTCTCTAAGTCTACAAATGCTTGAAATGTAGGTTTGCCCTTCCTTAAACTAGCTTCTAAGATAAGTCGTAGAGTCAGTATTGCCTCACATGTTCCAACATTTCTACGGAATCCAAACCGATCTTCCCCAAGGTCAGCTTCTACTAGTTTTTCCATTCGTCTGTAAAGAATTAGCGTTAGTATTTTGCAGCTGTGACTTATTAAACTGATAGTTCGGTAACTTTCACATCTGTCAACACCTGCTTTCTTTGGGATTGGGATTATTACATTCTTCTTGAAGTCTGAGGGTATTTCGCCTGTCTCATACATCTTGCTCACCAGATGGTAGAGCTTTGTCAGGACTGGCTCTCCCAAGGTTGTCAGTAGTTCTAATGGAATGTTGTCTACTCCGGGGGCCTTGTTTCGACTCAGTTCTTTCGAGTAGTACTGTGAATTTCAATTGGAACGTGAAGAGAACCATTTTAATAGGAAAAGTGGAAAAATTTAATTGCTATATTGACCAAGCCAGTTCAAGCAGTGTAAATTAACGGCCCAGACGTTGGCTGGAACATGAGTTTAACACGCTAGAGTGTTTACTGGAACCTGCAGGCGCAGGCATACAAAGGGAAAGTGAGTACTTATTCTGCCATGACTCCCGTTTAGAAGGACGACGTCATCTTGCGTCCTGATATAGCGATACCAATTTCTTATAATTTCTCATGATTCTCTATGGATACGTACTGCAGTTGGGGCTATAAAATATTGCGTCCACTAGAAGAAGATTTGAAACACATAATTAATGTAAAAGTATAAGGTGTGATTGGAGTTTTATGTCAAACAAAGACACAAAGGTGTCTATGGAGGGCCCCATCCACACGTCAAGAAGACGGAACGAAGCTGACACTTGAGGAAGGGTGCCAACAGTGTCACAGCAGCCCCTCACCCACCCTCCAGGCCAGCACTTTCACATGTTGTGAGAGTACAGCACAGGTGGAGTCAGTTGTAGTACCTCACTCTGCTGCTAACTGGTTAGGAACTGCTGCTTTTGCTGATGATGCTCCCCATATGGCAGGAACTCGACGAGAAAATACGTTAAGAAAGGAATGAGAGTTCTTCCTTTTGAAACTACCTCGAGCCCTCTATCCAGTCTTTGCACCAGAATCTGAGAGCCCACGCCAGACTGTGCTCGTCTCCAATCACATAATGCACTTAAAAGTCCAAATGAGTGGATTGTTATAATTTAAACACAGGAAAAGTGTGTAAATTGATCTTTACATACAATACGCACTTCTCTAGCATCTGTTCCCGCTTTGTACCATCTCCTGTTGGTCAGATCTAAACGGTCAGATCTAAGTAAAAGGACACAGTACAACATTTACGTCCTTTACTGGTGCGTTGTAAGTCAAGAAGAGTAAGCCGAGGACAGCGTTCATATCCAGAAGAGTTAATATTTCATCTCTTTCAGCTTTTCAGTGTCGCACCTTATGCCCTATATGTATTTAAGATTTGCAAGAGGTCACTGACAGAACAAGTATGTTGCGAACAGACCTTCTGAAAAGAAGTAGGTGTAAGCTCACTACTTAAGCTCAGCATCACTGAGCGTAATCAATATACGTCCACAACAAATGAAGATATGAAATCATCCAACGTAATTTCACACTACACCAAGTCCTCACCATAAAACTGTTACTTTGCACAGGGCAACTGCGGCACACAACTTGCAGTCGATGTTTTTAGCGATATACCAATTGACGATTTAAATATGTGTTAACCTAATAAAACACATAAAAAGATGACCGTTTGCTGTATTTCTTAAAGGAATATAATCCACACTAACTAAGCTCAAAATCAGTAAAAGGGCGTCCAGGACAGAGAGACGAATTGTACTTGTCCCATTACCTATACTTTTACAACTTGCGTTTGCACGGAAAGCCGACTCATGCGACACTCTGCCGATATTCCTGCGCGATATTGGCAGAATGTACCCTGGGTACGGGAAAAAAGGAATTGCCCCTGTAGCTTACTCATCACGCGGACTGTTACAAGACGATATCATCGACGACGATTAAGGTAAGTCGTCTCATTTGAATTTAGAAGTGCTTCTCCAACGCTTTTCTTTTGTCGTTGCTGTAGTAATAACTTGAAACATACTCGTAACGCGCGCCACGACACTTCCATAATCGATTTACTATCGCACGTTCGATATGTATAGATTGGAGCCCTTCAACTTTGATAGGCAATCATTCTTGTAAATTATCGCAAAATGGATAAATTAATGTTACCTCACCACTCGTTCGACGGCATTCCTGTGGTGATAACGGCTACCGTTTTTCCGCCAGAAAGAGAATTATTCTACAAAGGGTAGTGGGGCCCCATCTCTGCTGAGCATAAGTTATTCTCCCAGTAATTCAGATCCAGTCTCACTGCTGCTAACTCCACTGACGTCTGACGTACAAATCGACTCCTCTCAGCTTCCGATAAACACCTTGTCAGAAATCTGTAACTCCGGGGGCATGTGCCTCAAGGAACTCGAGTTTTCTAGCATGTCCCATTATACTGCAAGTTTCAGATTTTTATCACCACATTCGCTTTATTTTATTGGGTTAAATCCTATGGTAAAGGACACAGTTGCATTCACAATATTATACTTGAGTATTTATGCCGCTAATATTAATGTTAAGGAGATACAAATAAAGAATTCACTAAGGGTCTATACTCCATACGGAGGGAGAAGATCCCTCACAGCTTGCACCACCGAAGGCAGCTTTCTTTCACTAAGAGCAAAAGGCTGCCACAACAGCGACTAAAAGCCGAGAATGTGTCTAGAACGGCGGCCACGCAGGGGCGTTACCACGGAAACGTAAACAAAATCGCGTTATGTGATTGATCGAACTAGACGCACAAAGTCTGCCGCGCCGAGTCCACTTTAACTGTCACGGATGTTCCACGGCCGAACAGGAAACGGACGTACACTGTTCACAACGAAGCTATGAGCAGGGCCGAGTCACTGCCCTTCCAGTACATTATCTGTGAAAAGCGCGCTTTTTAGCATCGGGAGAACAATCTCCATTTTCAGGATTAGCTTATTTCTCCCAGTCAAATGTTCGTCTTTCCCCCATTTTGAATAGCTTTTTAGTTCTTGTTTAACTAGATTTACCGAGATATACGAACAAAATAGATTTATTTTAAGCGCCTTTTTCGGATGATCTACGAACTAGCTTGCAATCTTCGCAGATTAGCTCCTCTTGAGAAAAATTTCGTGAGCTAAATGCGATTTGTTGGGATGCTATTTCGTAAAAGAAGAACACCGTAACTTTCGTTTCCAGTGAGACGCTTTTACATGATGTATGGTTTACGTGCATTTTTATCTATAGTGATTTCCAGAGTGATGGTTATGTTGAGACCTGTTAGTATAGTTTAAGCTGATGCGAATAAAAATAGCACCAATGATAATCACAATCAAAGGTGTCTCTTACTTTTGGTGGTTCTTGCGGAACATACTGCGATATCAGAGATAATGGTTAGGTTAGGATCTAGTAGGACACTTTAAATTTATTTGAAGAATTTGCTCAATATCATGTGATAAGCAGTTATATGTCATTATGGATTATGCCTCCATGTACCTTCCTACAGATAACATCCCGATGACTTTATCTGACTCAATTCTGTCATGTTGATTAATGTTCAGTTAGGCCCCGGTCTTGATAAGATAAACACCCACAAAACATCACAGATTCAGCTCCGGCCTGAACTACATCGACCACACCAACCCACCCGCCCATACCCCCACCCACTCACACACACACACACACACACACACACACACACACACACACACACACAAGGAGAGAGAGAGAGAGAGAGAGAGAGAGAGAGAGAGAGAGAGAGAGAGAGAGAGAGAGATATCTGGTTAAAGTCTTCAATGGGGTGCCGATACAGTCTACGCCTTGCTTCATTTGAAAAGGAGAAAGCATGTAGCTTGTCAGACCACGCTAGCATCCCCAGTACGCTCCTGTCCAATTTTGAATTCTGTGAGCCATTTAAGAAGTGCTGTTTGACCGGAATCAATGGTCTTTTGTGTGATGCCCAACTCCAAACGTTGATTGCATGCCGTTTTATTCGCGGTATTCGGCCGGGAACTCGTTAAAATTGATCTACGTTTACTGATAGGTATTGATGCATTCCTGTCGTGTTCGAAACCTATTGTCATTAACGAGGCGTCACACCTGCGTCCGGTCCATGTCGAACACGATATTTTTACGACCATTGTTCTTACACTGTGCAACATGGCTCTGACTTGCACACCATTCCCTGGTGACACCTTGGGCAGTCTGCGTGAATACAGCAACAAAACCGGGCCACTTCATTCAGCATGGCACATCTAAACACAACAGCTCCTTTCTACGATTCTGTCTCGTCTCTATGTCGACTCATGTCACTGCACTGTTTCCATCGGACCATGTGGCACCTTCACTGTGGTGTCGTCCGCAGAATGAGGTGGCATGCAAAAGCTGGTATTTCACGACGGCGTCACAAGTAAAGATAATCGCAGCCCGAGGCATCAGCGAAATGGGGAAGGCGGTGTAGACACAAGCCCGTCGTTTCCTTACGCCGTGGTAGCTGGAAAGTTCTTCATGTCCGAGCGACGTGCCGCTCACCCCAGTCTCTGTGTAATCAGCGACCACTTGTAATCATCATAAACGACGAGATTATCATCACAGTACAGTTCGGTTTGCGTACGAATAGAACAGTTATTCTGAACTATCAAACTGAAGCTTTGAGCTAGTTCCCATGCTTGCAGGAAACAGTAATTAACGACGGATCCGCCTTTTTGTAATTATACAAATTATTGTTTTGTTTTGAGAACCAGACATGCTTCGACTGTCGGAATTTCATCAGAGACATAAATTTATGCAGTGAAACGTGTATCCAACTCACAATAACATAGCAAGACCCAGTATTCACAAATGAGCAGTAGAAAACCACATCCCACCTACACAAAAACACGTCTGGAGCATAAAAACAGACTTGTCACAGCTCAGGACTAGCCGAACACTAAAATGATGACATAATTAAACCTGTGGATGATTTCAGTTGACAGACACAGGATACAAACAATGTGAAATAAAAGGAAAATAAAAGAAAAAAAAAACCACTGTGGATGACACAACTGTGGTGAAACATGTTTGGGTATTAAAACAAAACAGTTTATCCTAAATATCGAAAAGTGTGAGGTCATCCACATGAGTGCTAAAAGGAACTCGTTGAACTTCGATTACACGATAAATCAGTCTAATCCAAAAGCCGTAAATTCAACCAAATACCTAGGTATTACAATTACAAACAACTTAAATTGAAAAGAATACATAGAAAGTGTTGTGGGGAAGGCTAACCAAAGGCTGCGTTTTATTGGCAGGACACTTAGAAAATTTAACAGATCTGCTAAGGAGTCTGCCTACATTAAGCTTGTCCGTCCTCTTATAAAATACTGCTGCGCGGTGTGGGATCCTTACCAGGTAGGACTGACGGAGTACATTCAAAAAGTTCAAAGAAAGGCGGCACATTTTGTATCATCGCGAAATATGGGAGAGAGTGTCACAGAAATGATACAGGATTTGGGCTGGAAACCATTAAAAGAAAGGCGTTTTTCGTTGCGACGGAATCTTCTCATGAAATTCGAATCACCAACTTTCTCCTCCGAATGCTAAAATATTTTGTTGACACCGACCTACTTAGGGAGAAACGATCACCACGATAAAATAATGGAAATCAGAGCTTTTACGGAAAGATATAGTTCATACTTTCCGCGTGCTATACTAGATTGGAATAATAGATAATTGTGAAGGTAGTTCGATGAACCCTGTGCCAGGAACTTAAATGTGATTCGCAGAGTATCCATGAGATGCAGAAAAGCAGACTGATCCTTAATTCATTGATTATTCTGAATTTTGTATCACGCTAAATACTAATTACTCTGATGTGGATCTATTCTGCAATGAACTAGGTGTTAATGTTAAAAGTGTCGCCGACAGCATCTATTGCATGTCACGTGTCCAGACGAGACTTATTTTTTCATATTTACCATGCTGAGGTTTTGACATATTACTAACACTTTATATGTGTATTGTAGTATCTGCTCGACCTCCTCCAGAAGTACTCAACAATTGCTACAATACCTCACATTCATACCAGCGTTGGAGTACCTCATGACCGCCTGATGCCAGCTCTATATCACGTACATTGGTTTGAGTACAAGGATGCAGCCTTTTTTTCGAGATCCTAAATTTTTCTTTCTGACAGTATTATTTCCCAGGGAAAAACGAGGAACTGCATATCACCGTTGTTAATGGCGAAGAGTTATTCGTTATGCAGCACTGGCCCATTTCTCGCCACAGGTAGGGCGGAAGACGCCTGCAGAAGCAGCAGTTTGCTTTGCGGCTTGCGTAGTCGCCAGGCGCCCCTCGGGCGCTAAGCCGTCTGGCAAACAAGCGGCTGGCGGCGCCGTAATCAGATGCGCTCGCGGGAATGCGAACACCTGCGAGTGGGTTCTTAAGCACACCGCCGCTAACTGCGACAAGCTTTGTCTTGTCAAAGCCAGGTCCCCTTGTTTCCAAAGCAACTACGACCAAAGCGCATTCCTCGGAAATGCGAATACCGGCTCTAAATTGAACTTGGCTTTAGATCATTACTCGACTCAACAACACAACAGACGAACAACTGCTACCTCCAATGCACGCTGCATGTTAGAATACCTCTCATATTCCAAAATCTGCTTACATATTCGATCTCTGCTTGTTACTACCAGAGACGATCAGCGCATTCAAAAATGGTTCAAATGGCTCTGAGCCCTATGGGACTTACCTTCTAAGGTCATCAGTCCCCTAGAACTTAGAACTACTTAAACCTAACTAACCTAAGGACATTCCACACATCCATGCCCGAGGCAGGATTCGAACCTGCCACCGTAGCGGTAGCGCGGTTCCAGACTGTAGCGCCTAGAACCGCTCGGCCAACCCGGCCGGCCACAGCGCATTGAGACGGGGCGACATACAGATGTGTCAGATTTGCAGAAAGGAGCTATCGTGTTTGGACGTACCTGTGACCAGCTGAATGCAGCTGCCCTATTTTCTGGTGTACCAACACGAATTGTCCAATGTTTCTACAAGCCGGCCGCGGTGGCCGAACGGTTCTAGGCGCTCAGTCCGGAGCCGCGCGACTGCTACGGTCGCAGGTTTGAATCCTGCCTCGGTATAGATGTGTGTGCTGTCCTTAGGTTAGTTAGGTTTAAGTAGTTCTAAGTTCTAGGGGCCTGATGACCACAGATGTTAAGTCCTATAGTGCTCAGAGCCATTTGAATCTACAAGAAATGGCTTTTAACAACCAAATTACACGGCATTACATAAATGGTCGCAAAAACAACGAAAACGAGTGTCACGCCTTTTCAGTGACATTCACTTTAGAACACGACAGCCAGCCGGGGTGGCCGAGCGGTTTTAGGCGTCACAGTCTGGAACCGCGCGACCGCTACGATCGCAGGTTCGAATCCTGCCTCGGGCATGGATGTGTGTCATTCCTTACGTTAGTTAGGTTTAAGTAGTCAGGCCATTGACCACAGTGGCACATAAACCCGCACTTCTCCAGTAGGCCCAACAACTCAGAATTTGGACAGTAGCTGACTGGAAGAGGTAACTTAGTTCCGACTAGCAGAGATTTTGCATCTTTTCAAATAACGCAGGGCGTCGAGCAAACTGACGACTGAATTAAGTTTTCAATCAGACTGTGCGAAGGGTGTACTTCAGGGCGTATATGGTTCAGTTGTGTTTGGAGCTGCTTTTCGTACGATAACGTGGATTACTCATTCAGTTTACCATGAACATGACCCAGAGTGTTTATTTCAACATTCTCTGTGAGCAAATGTAGCCCTTCATTCCAGATTTCCGTGATACATGTGGGCACTCCCGTCTTCCAAGATGATACCAGTCTTGTGCAGAGGGCTGCGTCCATACGTTCCTTGTTTGATGGACACTCAGATATCCCATAACACCCCACCACAGTGTTGGTTCAGATGGCTCTGAGTACTATGCGACTTAACTCCTGAGGTCATCAGTCCCCTAGAACTTGGAACTCCTTAAACCTAACTAACCGAAGGACATCACACACATCCATGCCAGAGGCAGGATTCGAACCCGCGACCGTAGCGGTCGCGCGGTTCCAGACTGTAGCGCCTAGAACCACCGTGTTAATCCCATAGAAACTATTTCGGACTTGATGGAGTAGCGGCTATCAACATCCCCATAATTTAGAAAATTAAAACAAGTAACCGATGTCGGTGGCTGTAGTAGACGTGTAGGGATGGAGACAGTGGCGCAATAGGAAGACTTTCGTGTGAAAACGAAACGTCCGCACAAACACAAGAGGAAGCACGTATCACAAAATCAGTACCTTTGCACCTCAATGTTAGAATATGTTAACGAACGCAAAACGCCTTTCTGAATCGACGCGAATATCTCATAACTGGCTCAGTGCAGCATTAAACGCGTGACACTAATCGTCTAGCATCAGCGAAGATCACTCCCCAGTTCGGTCCTCTTGGCATAGTCAAGTACAACGATAACCGAAAAAAAATGGTTCAATTGGCTCTGAGCACTATGGGACTTAACATCTGAGGTCGTCAGTCCCCTAGACTTAGAACTACTTAAACGTAACTAACCCAAGTACATCACACACATCCATGCACGATGCAGGATTCTAACCTGCGACCGTAGCAGATAAGCTCCGCAGCTGGCAGATGAGAAAAGTTGAGGTTCATTTGAACGCAGCTATGAGAACCATTAGTGGAACAGTCAGATCTGTACCTACATGTTCGTTACCAATACTATCAAACAACTTTCTAGCTTACCTTCGTCAAAAGGCGGTTCTCTCACAAATTTGTCACAAATGAGTCAGTCTCGCTTCATAAAGACTCAATCTCTCTGCCTGGGAGCCAGCCGGTGTGGTCGTGCGGTTCTAGGCGCTTCAATCTGGCACCGGGTGACCGCTACGGTAGCAGGTTCGAACCCTGCCTCGGGCATGGGTATGTGTGATGTCCTTAGGTTAGTTAGGTTTAAGTAGTTCTAAGTTCTAGGGGACTGATGACCACAAATGTTAAGTCCCATAGAGCTCAGAGCCATTTGAACCATTTTGAACCATCTCTGCCTGGGAAACGGGCTCAGACCTAGAAGAGCAGCGTATGAAGCAGGGGTCCAAATACTTCCCACTGGGCTCACCCGCGACGCTGAAATGAAATGTGAGTGGTACGACACGGAAATCCGGAACCTCGTACTTATTGACAACGTAACTGTCAAACTTACAGGCTGTCATAATACGGGAGAGGTGTGGTAACAGCTTCACAGACGAGGAAGGTATGTGCAAATACAACATACACAAGTGGGGCTTTTGCACTGACAGTACATGTGACTGTGGTGACATTCAGATGAAGAGCCACATTGTAACTGACAGTCCCAACAGAAGCTGCGCTTGTCACATAAAGAGTCTGCATGAAAAATCCGATGAGGCGCTCCACTGGAATGATTCTTCCTACATATTTGATATTTATATAGTGTAAATAGTTGTTTTGTTTCAATGTGTATTGGACTTGTAATTGATACATAAGACAATAATAAAACTGCAGTATTCATGTCTAATAGTTACGTTTGCGAAAAATTTAACTGGCGAATAAACTGCAGTATTCATGTCTAATAGTTACGTTTGCGAAAAAATTAACTGGCGAATAACAAAGTTATCACACACTAATTCTGTTTCTTCCTGGTATAGCACGCATCAAGTTTTATATTCCATTCGATATATATAATATAGTGGCTGGAATACTGGGAAGAGGAATAATGAGAAAGAGGCAACCAGCCTGCAGTATGACATGGTGACCTTTCAGTCAGCTTTGGCCACTTCGACCGTCACATAGCCACAAACGCTAAACGCACGAAATGTGGAAAAGATACTACCGAAAAAATAAGTAAATCTAAACATTGAAAGTAGAGAATATTTATTATTCCTTTTAGGTACAAAGTGGTAAGCGGAAAATCGAATCAGTTTTTTTTATAATAATTCAGTCATAAGACTGGAAGCAAATAAATTTGACAATTCCATTTAAGGGGCTTTAGGCAGACCTATTCAGTATACTGTACCAGTCTCTCCATTTTCCACAGTTCCTCCAACAACTTCTGTATAACAGAAGAGATTTTTCTTATTTTTTTGATTCAGCTGAAGTTATTCGGTCATGGAACAGATCGCTTCATGCATACTTTCACAAATTAAAATAAAATTGTGCACTAGTGATAGCTGCATCAGTGATACCTTTTACATAATCTACTGGAAAATCTCTTGTAAAGAACAAAATTAATTTGCCACAAATAACTTTCCAGTTTCATATGAAAATCTTTTGGTTATTACTTGTATTATTCAGTCTGACGCCTATTGAACTGTAAGCTTCAGAATGACGCACATTATCCTCTAAGAAGTGAATTTTTTCCAACTGCTTGTGCAGGACGCCACGAGTCATTCTCCTGTGTCAATCTCTTCATCGTAGAGTAGTATATATCTAATGTTCGGAATTACTTGCACATATCGTAATCGCGACCTTTGTTCACATTTTTTCCTCTCTGTTGCTCCCTCTAGCACATTTTAAGTTATTTCGAAATTTATTAATACATATCTGCCATTCTATTACCCCTACTAACTAAAATTTCCTATATGAGGCGTCTAGTATAAAAACTGGCCAAGATACAAAATTTATCAAAATATGTATCGGATATCAATTTAAAGCAGAAGTATATCACTATCAGGTGAAACAAGAGTATGCTTCAAAATCGGCCATATCTTCGTTTTTGAGAGCACTGAATTCCTGGTCGTGCAATAGAGCGGCCGAAGTAATATAGGCAGTGAATTCACAACCGGTCATGTCGAGGAACACACAACGCTCTTACTCTCGCTGCATTTTTGTCTTGAATCTTGTGTTGTTAGACTGCGCATCAGTGTGTCCTAATCAGTAGGCAAAATAATTCCTTATAGAGTACATTCTCTGAGGTAATAATATTTCATTTGTACATTAACAGCGCTTATCTTTTGTACTAATTTCCATATTCACGGGTTTCTTACCGTAACTGGTACGAAAGCAATCTTATTTCTTGTGTGCTTGTATTTTGTCATTACTTACCCAATTGTAGGCCATTCATTTCTGTCCCAAGACCGTGATTTTAAGGGAATTTAAAAAGAAGTTTTGAGGCATGACACCCTTACAGACCCTGATGAGTATGAAGACATATTATCTAATCACGTAACTATTTCTCATCTGTGTATGGTTTGTGAGTCGAATAATTGGAAATCACAGGCTGCTGGTGAATTTAAGTCTCCTTCTCAATGGTATTTTCCATTAATCAAGACCAAAAGAATTATTACGAAGAAAACAGAGAAGGTACAATATTCCGTCCGTTTAAAGCATGAAGTATTTTACAATAATGATATGGGAAGTACCAAAATCTGTGTTAAACAGGAAATCGCTGGCTCAAATGACACCTCGCACGCAGTGATAAAAGGCATTACTCTCCCTGTCTCTAAAAGAAAATATATAAAAAAAATTCCTGCATAAACACAAAAGCCCGTCGAGGAAAATCTTCAGTCGTTGAAGTTTTGTAAAACAATAATTTAGCTAGTGAAACAGCTTGCACTGTAATTAGAGTTGCAACACAGTCTCCGAGGACTGGACCAATGGTTCACGTAAAATGCCTGGTGTGGTAATCTATATGAGAGCAAATTAAAGACTTAAAAACAATATCACTCAGTATGTGTGAAAAGTGTTTATCACAATAATGATTCTGTTAACGAACGTGATTACTTGCAGATTATTTTCTGTTTATTGTGTCAAGATCTAAGTGAACTGCCAACCTTTAAAGAGAGCTGCTTTGTATGCTCCTCAGTTTTATGATATTCTTCTTGACATATTATTATCCAGTTTATGTCGAAATGCTTCTTTGTTGCTATAAAGGAAAGTAAGGCGAACCAAAGACTGCGTTTTATTGGAAGAAAACTTGGAACATGCAGCAGATCGACTTCCTACACTACATCTGTCCGTCCTCTTTTGGAGTACTGCTGCGCAGTGTGGGATGCTTGCCAGATAGGATTGACTAAGTAAATCGGGAAAGTTCAAAGAAGGACAGTACGTTCTATATTATCGCGAAATAGGGCTGAGAGTGTCACTGAAATGATACAGGGTTTACGATGGACATCATTAAAACAAATGCATTTTCTTTACTCCATAATCTTCTCACGAAATTTCAATCAGTAGTTTTCTCCTGCAAATGCGAAAATATTTTGTTGGTGGTGATCTACGTAGGGAGAAACGATCCTCATAATAAAATAACGGAAATCAGAGCTCGTACGGTCAGATATATGTATTCGTTTTTTCCGCGCGCTATTCGAGAGTGGAATAATAGAGTTATTGTGAAAGTGGTTCGTTGAGCCCTCTGCCAGCCACTTGAGAGTGATTTGCAGAGCATCCATGTAGAATCATATGATTTTACAATGTCACTTTAAATTCATTTAATTGCGTTTTTCACAAGGTTTTTTTAATCTGAAAGGAGTTCACTTTTATAAAAGGAGAGTAAAATTTTGTAAAATTGTAACAAAACCATCCAAATAAAAACTTTTCATCCTTCCCTCTCCTATTCTACAGAGAAACTCCTCAGTTCTTATTTTTCCTGTCCACATAATTTTCAGCAATGTCTGTCCACATAATTTTCATCTTCCTTTTGTGACTGACATCACAAACGTTTCATTCCCTTCTTTTCCTGTTTATCTCAGTAAACTTAACATGATTCGCATACATTCAGTGCTATACTCTAGAAGTAAACTGTCACAAATTTCTTTCTGGAGTTTAATACTAGTAAACAGTTCTGAAGTTTAACACTAGCAGACTTGACTTAGCGCAGAAAAAAGAATTCCTTTACTTCGTCTGCTACAGGATTCTTAATTTCGATGTTGATTGTAGGTAATGTTCCTTACAATTTTTGTCTTTCTTTGGTTTACTCTCTGTCCGTATGCCCTAAATTTTAATTTCACTTTTGAACCTTGAACCTTCATTTTATTTTTTTCAATGCTCCTTAGTCCGAACATGTCGCTCTTGGTAATATTCGACTGTAAATCGTTTTCCAGCAAAATTTCCCCTGTTTTAACAATGTAGTTCCATTTTGAGTAATCCTACTGTATTAAAAACTAATTTCATGGCCGAGCAATTGGAGTGTCGTATTTTCACACACTGAACAGCGACGTTCAAGAAATCACGCAGTAAATTGTCTCGTTAGCTCCTTTTTTTATTTACTCGATAATATCCACTTTTGATGCACACAAGTACCTTAAAATAAGGTGCTTTACACGACAGAAGTGTTCAACTATACGGTCATTCTTGTTTCCGAGTTGTCAGCAAAGATAGTAGCAATCAGTTGTCGGCACAAGGAAGTTTTCTATTAAACTTCCTGGTAGATTAAACCTGTGTGCCGGACCGAGACTCAAACTCGGGACTTTTGCCTTTCGTGGGCAAGTGCTCCACTATCTGAGCCACCCAAGCACGAATCACAACCCGACTTTAAATTTTCAGTTCCGCCGCTGCCTCGTCTCCTACCTTCAAAGCTTCGCAGAAGCTCTCCTGCAGACTTCTGAACTGAATCTGTGAGGACCCTTCGTGAGTCATGGTTCGGTAGCTCAGATGATGGAACACTTGCCCGCGAAAAGCAAACTTCCCGAGTTCGAGTCTCGGTCCGGCACACAGTTGTAATCTGCCAGGAAGTTTCGTACCAGCGCACACTCCTCTGCCGAGCGAAAATTTCATTCTAGAAGATTTCTATTCATCTTTCGTACTGATAACTTGCTTGTTCGACTACATTAATTATATGCCCTTCCTTTGATAAAAAGTCGCTTGTACAACTTTTCTGAACCAAAATGTGCCTAGGCCATGCTATCTCTGTTCAGCGGTTATCGTGTCGAAATGCTGTGGTGGAGCTGGCCTCAGGGATTCACCCAATACTCCTTCCTGCAGGGTTCGCCTTTCTTCTCTCCCCATCCCACCCCTCCCCTCTCAACTCTGCCTGCCCTTCCACACCACCCAATCTCTACAAAAGGTTCCACAAACGCGCGGAAAGCGACGGCGCACGTGCATACCGCAGGCGGCACATACTATGGCCGCGCGAGCTGAGAGCTTACGGCGTCTCCACCCAATCCGTTTACAGCGGTGCGTCAGCCCGGGCTCCTATTGAAGACTTCAGGCAAATGTCCCGCATACTTGTGGCACGTGTCTGAGTTAACACCACCCCTGAAACGACTGACAATTCGTCCCGGTGGGACAGATGCAAGTTCACACACCGGACAGGCTGGCGCAGCGGCTGAGGCTCCGGGCTCGCGTTCGGAAGGTGCGGGGCTCAGTCCTTCGTTCAGTTATTGATATTCAAGTTTTCCGTGCTTTCCGATGAGAGGGACACGGTCAATATTCCTCCCTATACTCTTCCAGCATTGGCTTCCTCTTTTGACTTCACTGTCAACGAAACGTTGAACTTTCATTACCTTCGAGCGTATGATGCTACTATCTCACCAGTTCCAGGTGAGCAGAAATGTATGGTATTGACATGAGTTGGTGGTCCGTTAAATATGTAATTAAACTATAGGTAAAAGGTTGAACTGAGTGAGTAGCGAAATTAATTTGCTTCTTAATGACACCCAATGTTAGCTAAGCTTTTGCAGCATGTATAATAAGTTACACTTAAAGGAAATGTTCTTTAATATTTAATATCTTTGTGAGGTTGGAAACACTCTGCTTCTTTTCTGTATCAGTTATACGGTTTGAAAAATTGAAATTTAAACATAGTTGTGCAACATACAACCCAACGGCAGCCACTTTCCATCACACAATTAGAACTACTAAATGTTCCTCTCCATTACCTAAAGTTTTCATTTGCCACCCAAGCAACGAGAGTCTACATATCACTCCAAAAACCATGCAGGACATTCGGGAGCGACCGATCGCTGTGTCATCCTCTGCTAATGGCGTCATTGAATACGGCGTGAAGGAGCGTGGTATCAGAACACAGCTTTCCTGGCAGCTGTCGGTTTTCTTGACCTAGGCGCTAGTTCTCATTCAAATAGCTCCTCATTTGGCCTCATGTGGCTATATCACAAAAATAAATAACCTAAAAATAGTCTAATACCAAATCCTCTAGTCTTCAGTCCCTTTGCTGGCATCTCAGCACCGTGTGCTCAAAAAACACTTCCTGCAGGATTGGTAATTTGGAGTAAGGTATGAGTTTTGAGAAATAAAATTTTTTTTCAAATTTTGAAACCTACGTAACCCACTTTCTGACACTTTTGAGTGGGTGTATTAAGACTAACTATCTCTGGTATTAGTGCTACAGAAGTGGTTTATAAATGCATGCACACAATATGTTTATTCCGCTACTTTGTATACTATATGAACAGTCGGCCTCTTAGCCTCTCTGGTTTTTTGCCAGAGAGTTGCCCGTCCCTAGCCGCGTGGAGGCGGGCCGCTACCACTAGAAGAAACCACTCCATTGTACTACTCTTTTATTCCCCCCACCACCATACTGAACTAACTACAACTACTAGCTACTACAACTCATGACTTAAAAACGTAGTATTCACATATTTACAATTGCGCATTAGATCTGAAGCGCATTTACCCTCTCCCAAGGTAGGCTCGCTGGGCCTCCCTTGAGATTTTATTCACTAACTTTGCGAAATTTCTAAATAATTCGCCATTCGTTAGTATAACATTTATGTCTCTTGTCTGGAGAAGCTGTCTCTCAACTGAGACAGCCTGTTCATATATTGGACACTCAAACACTGTGTGTTCTGGCGATCCTATGTGGGCACCACAGTCACACTACGGTGTTGGCTTTTTACCTGTTTTATGCAGGTACGTGGGGTAGGGGCCGTGGCCTGTGAGGAAGTGGACTAGGCCCTGTGAGGGCTTCATTATCTTGTTCCTTAGTCTTTCCCTTACTGTGGGTAGAAACCCATGGACTCTACGGCCTGTACTGGACCCATCCCATTCCTCCTGCCAAATGTCGAGCATTTTTTCTCGGATGGATTTAACGCTAGCCAGAGGAGTGCCCATTATATTTTCCACCATGTCAACATTTTGTTTGCGCAGCCAGTAGGAGGCTTATTAACAGGTCTAGTGGACATAGACCCATAATTACCAACAGTGCATCTGTTGGACTTGTGTTGAATGCACCAATGCATCTCAACAGAACATTCCTCTGTATTCGCCTGACAGCAGCCGCAGGCTTCCCCAGAGCTAGCCTGTGGGCCCACACACTGGATGCGTGCCCTACTACAGGTGCCAATATACTGTTATGGTAGATGTTTATTGCCTTTGACGGCAGATGAAACCTTCTTTGTCCTATCGATATTATCTTTTTGAACAGAGCTAAGGACTTTGTCGCTATTTGTTCAATATGCGGAATGAAGCTCCAATTCTCATCTAGATATACCCCTAGGTAACGGGCATATCTCTGTCGCGACACCGCCTGGCCATTAATTCTGACTGTTGGGTCACTATTTAACTTGCCTTTTAAGAGCATATATAGCGATTTTTGTGGTGCAATAGACATTTTAGTCTTCTCACACCAGTCAGCTAACAGTCTAACAGCCAGTCGTGATCTGTCTTCGATCACATTGCGAGTGTCACCTTCCACTAGAATTGCGAGATCGTCCGCATAAGCAACAACACCCAGAACTGCAGTCTCTCCCTGCAGAACATTCAACAATGTTTCCATGGTGATATCCCAGAAAATGGGACCACACACCGATCCCTGGGGACAACCACGGGATACTGTTTTTGATACGACGGCTCCAGGAGCCGTTATTTTAGCAGTTCTTGCATCACAGTAGGCCACCAGACAACCATACAGCAGCTGCGGGCACCCAATCTCTCTCAGTCGAGAGAAGAGTGCCGGCCACCACAGGTTGTCGAAGGCCCCTGAGATGTCTATCATTATGCCAAGGACATCCTTCGATGTTGCAGAGTGAACAATCCGACGAACCTCATTGATCGCATCCTGAGTGGAGCGACCCTTTCGGAATCCGAACTGCCTATCACTCATACCATGCAGTGTTCTGTGCCTCAAAAGTCGGTCAGCCAGCAACTTCTCAAATGCTTTGCCCATTACATCTAGCAGACAGATAGGCCGATAGGATTTCGGCATCGTTGGATACTTATCAGGGCCTTTCCTGATGATTACAACTTCTGCAGTTTTCCACCTCTGCAGATAATAGCCCGTCTGTAAACATACATTGTAAATACGACTTAGTGCTGGGGCGACCAAGTGCGCGAGTCCCTGTAATATCTCCACAGGGATCCCATCAGGACCAGGTGCCTTCTTCCTTGCAAAGGTGCAGATGGTTGCTTCCACCTCCTCTGCAGAGAAAGGGCACACGTTCGTATCGTTAAGATACGGATTCGAGAGCGCCTGACGTATTTCCCGCTGCTCTTGCGAATCCTGGTCGTCGTTGTCATCTGGTAGTAGTGTATCCAACAGCAGTCTTGCTGTTTCTACCCAATTCTTGGTAATGCCACCATCCCCAGCATGTAGTGTAGACAACATCATGGGCGACCTGATTTTTTCTCGAACGATTTTGTAGGGAACTCCCCAAGGGTCTGTTCCCAGCTGATCGTTAACAAATCTTTCCCAGGACTGGCGTCTTGTGATGTCCAACTGATCCTTGTATCTCTGCTTCAGACGACGATAAATACCTAGGTGGTATTGTCGTTCGTAATGGGAAAAGCTTCTTCGATAGTTGCTTCGCGCCCTTCTGACCGACCGTTTAAGCACAGTCAATTCAGGGGTCCATGGGGTGGACTCACTGCAGATGTATCTCGCTATTCGAGGTACAGCCAGTGTGATAGCTGTTTGCACGGAGCTTACAAGCTCCTCCACAGCTTTGAGAAATAAAGTAGAACTGAATGATTGAAATTGACGTGCACTGAATTTTGAAAGGTCACATCGAGAGCAACCCTTTCTACGGCAAAAAACAATCGCCGCATGGAAAGTTTCCAATTTGAAAATCTGACAATGTTCAAATAGTTGAGTGTGTTAAGTGAAACAGTTGATGGCATATTACTTCAAAATTGAATTTCTTCTCCTACAGTTGTAAAATGAACACGGTGTGTGAAAACGTACGAAATCTATGATAAGCTAATCTATAATATTTCTTAATTAACGTTTCCATTTGAAAATAAATACAAAATCTAAATCAAACTACAAAGAAATGTTGCTACTAGCGGGAATCGAATCAGAATTTTTGTGTTTAGGTTTAGTAGACTTTTACGCTACCACTCCACTACAGGCGATTTTGTTGAAAGAAATACTTGGCACTTAATCATGGAACATTAAGGGGGCGACAGGGGAGGGGGGCAGGGGGGGGGGGGGAGATGGGTACTTTACTTGAAAGAGGAAGGCATACTTTTCACATAAATTAAGAAATGTAATAAAATAAAACACCTGCAACTGTCCTTTCGACGTAGTTTATTATACAGCAACCACTTTCAGTCACTCAAAACACCATCTTCAGACCTTGACACGCTGAGGGGTTGAACTCCAATCATATACATGATCCCATCAGTGGCCAACATCTATGAACTGGCTTCCATAGAATACTGTAAAAGTGATGCTGTGTCTATAACGGTCAACTACCAATTGTATAGACAGAACATTACCGTTACAGTGGTCTACCGGAAACCAGTTCATAGATATTGGCCACTGATGCGATCATGTATGTGACTGAAGCTCAACCTCTCAGAGTCGGATAAGGCCTGAAGATGGTATACAGACTCACCGAAATTGGTTGCTATATAATAAATAACATCAAAAAGACGGCTGCAGATCTTTCATATGATTACATAATGAACGCTGAAGTCACTCAAACTTTCTATCAGAATTGTAGGATGTGAGGTCCGCCAGTTATGCAAAACACGGTTTCTTCTCGGTCCCCAAATATGTTTCATCACCACTGTGCCATCATCAGTGTGATTGTGGACTGTGGTTTGTTGTACTGAGGAAAAACGGTGTTTTGCATAACTGGTGGACCTCACATCCTACAATTTTAACTGCAAACACGGTCAACACAAGGAGCTGCAAATCCAAATGATGAATATTTCAAACAGAAGGACGGACATACAAAAACCAAATGAAGAATGTTATTCAACCTGTACGGTACATTACTTAATCTTCAGTAGTTTTTAAATATATGACATAGCATTGTCGTTGAAACTATGTAGAGTGAGTTCGAGCCTCACCAACAAAACTTCTGTCGCTGCTCAGGAGTAATTTCTGAGTATTTTGGTACAAGGGACCCGTGGTCTCCCATGTCTCATTGCAGAGTAATAGTGTAATTACAACTCATCCGGTTTGTAACCCCAATTACTTTTGTCTCGTTTAAATTCCTTCACAACACTGAAGAAGCTTGTAATGTACCATCACCAAACTCAAAATATACTACCCCACCGCCTACGACATTTGCTAATTAACCTGTATCGGTATGTAGATGCTCAATGAAGGCTGTGAAGTATGATTTGTTTCGCAAGGATTTTTACTAATGCTAAATTATGGCCCTACAGGCTTCAAAAAGGTGGTGGAATAGTGACTGTGTAATTTAATTTTGTGACCAGGTGAGATACGTATTTAATGAAAGTCAAAATTACCGTAGTTCTATCGTTTATTATAAATAATCACACAAAAGGAGCGCAGTATTTGCATCGAAGTATAACAGCAGCATATTTACGGACATCCTATTCACTGACAAATTATCACAAGAACAAGGCTACCGGAAATTCGAGACAGCGTACCGATAGGTAGGTTACACACTGACCCGTTTTCCGCGATCTGAAGACAGTGCCCGCCATAACTGAGTTCGTAAAATTATGCATGCCAGAAGAACGTCTTCCTCCTCCTCATTAATAGTCTCAAGTTTACTGAGTACACTGCCACCTATACACGCCGAAGCCGATTGCAAATCTTACCATCTTTCTTTTTTAATAAAAAAACAAGAAACAAAAAAACAGCGTCGTTGTGTTGGCCGCCAGTGCTGCTCTCGGCGGTCGATGTTCAGACGACCCTTGTGAATCCCGGAAGGCTACATAACGAAAACTTTACATAGTGTTCCAGTTTGAGCTGCAAAGTAAAATGACTACTTCTCACACCTAATTCTGCAAGTAGAAATCGAAGTGATTCGCTAGCTAGCAGCGGACGAAATGCCCTTAGTTCTTACTGTCTTCCCTAGTAACATTTTCCCTTTCTTAGAGAGCCAGTCTTAGCCTCTCACGAGTAGTCATCCAATCACAAGACTCAATTTTCGTGGAACATTCTCCCACTTCTCAATAATTTTCTAAGACTGCTTCGTCATACCAGGCTGACAAATGAAATTCCAACATACAGTTATGGAAAGGTTTTGGCTCTGTCCTGTCGGTGTCTCAAAGGAGCGCGTTGTTTCCTACGACCATCCAGAGATTACTGTCTGCTTTATATACATATGAGGGCCCACCTACAGGTATTTGTGGGACCATAAAGTTGCAGTCTCACATGTACAGATTCCTCACACCTTGCCTGCCGTGTTCTGCCGAGAGCATACAGCCGTAAATACCTGCAGCTTTCACAGAGCCTGAGTGGTGTCCATCGATATATTGCTCTCCTCTCGGCAGATTGGCGCCGTCTTGTCTGCATTCCCCACGCTAGGCTCATTATTGCCCGCCTTCCGGGACCTTTACTGTACTTTGCAAGACCCTCAAGGTAGAAAAACGCTGCAGAATTCCAATGACGGTGCTATCTGCTTCGAGCACTGTGTCGCCGGCCGTTGTGGCCGTGCGGTTCTAGGCGCTACAGTCTGGAACCGCGCGACCGCTAGGATCCCAGGTTCGAATCCTGCCTCGGGCATGGATGTGTGTGATGTCCTTAGGTTAGTTAGGTTTAAGTAGTTCTAAGTTCTAGGAGACAGACGACCACAGCTGTTAAGTCCCACAGTGCTCAGAGCCATTTGAACCACTTTTAAGCACTGTGTCGGCTCGCAGCAGGCGTTTGCTCACCCTGTCCACTGCACACAACAGCCTTTGCCGAACGCTGTCCTACGTGGCGTCGGAGCCATCTTAACAACTTGAGTTAAGTTAAAGCTGCCCATTGGCCCCATTTGGTGTGCTGTCTGTCTCTGAAACAGACAAACGTACTTCTGAAGAAATAAAACGCCTACAAGTACTTCATGTATTGTCAGTCACTATCAGATAATCTTTAATAGAAATAAAGGATAAGCTATTTTCAAATCAAATTAATTCGATCGAGCTATCACTCTATATAATTTACATCTCAGATATCAAAAATATGGAAGTCGAAGAAACCGTCAGTTTCGCCGTCCTTCAATACAACATAAGATAATACAGAGTAATGTAACAACTGTCAGGCGAAGAGGTCAGCATAGCGTCGCTGTCCCGCTCTTCTACTGGATTCAGTGAAACCATACACAAAATGCATATCGGTCAACTCTTCGTCACTAAAACTGTGCCCAGTGCTGTGTGTCACTATTGACGACCAAACAATACCGCCGGAATAACAAACCCGACACAAAACCGAGCAGAAAGTTAAGTAGGTATTACTGTGAGGATGAATGAAACAAAGAAACAAGTTTCTTCAAAAACAAAAAGCACACAGCGCATACTGTCGATATTTTCATTGTTCTACAAATGTTTTCGGTGCAATATAGACAGATATACAGGATGTTACAAAAAGGTACGGCCAAACATTCAGGAAACATTCCTCACACACAAAGAAAAAAAAATGTTATGTGGACATGTGTCCGGAAACGCTTACTTTCCATGTTAGAGCTCATTTTATTACTTCTCTTCAAATCACATTAATCATGGAATGGAAACACACAGCAACAGAACGTACCAGCGGGACTTCAAACACTTTGTTACAGGAAATGTTCAAACTGTCCTCCGTTAGCGAGGATACATGCATCCACACTCGGTCGCACGGAATCCCTGATGCACTGCTGCAGTCCTGGAGAATGGCGTATTGTATCACAGCCGTCCACAATACGAGCACGGAGAGTCTCTACATTTTGTACCGGGGTTGCTTAGACAAGAGCTTGCAAATGCCCCCATAAATGAAAGTCAAGAGGTTGATGTCAGGAGAGCGTGGAGGCCACGGAATTGGTCCGCCTCTACCAATCTGTCGGTCACCGAATCTGTTGTTGAGAAGCGTACGAACACTTCGACTGAAATGTGCAGGAGCTCCATCGTGCTTGAACCACATGTTGTGTCATGCTTGTAAAGGCACACGGTGTAGCAGCACAGGTAGAGTATCCTGTATGAAATCATGGCGGTGAATCGAGGAAGTACAGTACATACTGACGAAACTAAAATGAGCTCTGACATGGAAATTAAGCACTTCCGGACACATATCAACATAACATATTTTCTTTATTTGTGTGTGAGGAATGCTTCCTGAAACTTTGGCCGTACTTTTTTTTAACACCCTGTATATTTATCAGTGAGGTAAGGAATCAAATCACACACAGTCCACGGATTTCGGGTTGACCCTACATATTAGGAGGACCGAAAAATAATGTCATTCCTGCGGATGTCGATAATCGTTTATTCCTCTGTCATTTATCAGCTCATTGTGTGCCAAAGACATTTTAATGTTAGAGTGACTTGTTTACTAGTAAATAACTTTTTTGCGATCTACGTTCAGACGGCCAGGCAAATCTGAATACCAAATACCAGCGGAGATACGGACTCGGCCAGTATTGTGAGTTTTATGCCCACGCGTGGTTAGCCGAGCAGTCTGGGGCGCTGCAGTCATGGACTGTGCGGCTGGTCCCGGCGGAGGTTCGAGTCCTCCCTCGGGCATGGGTGTGTGTGTTTGTCCTTAGGATAATTTAGGTTAAGTAGTGTGTAATCTTACGGACTGTTGACCTTAGAAGTTAAGTCCCATAAGATCTTACACACATTTGAACATTTTTTTATGAGTCTCGCGAGGATAGTAACGCAACAGTTGCAACAAAAGCATTTGTGATGTTTATCCAATGGCACCAAACGTTCGTAAAAGCCAAAGACGGTTTCCTAAGTCCAAATCTTGTAATTTTGATCTTCCCGACTCGTATCAATCAGAAAGACCAACAACTTCATAAAGAAGAGCGTTTTAAGGGCTGAAGTCGAAGAAAATCCGTGTCACACAATCGAGGAACTGTCACTCATAACTAACCTTGGTCGGGCATTCAAGAACATTTGCAGCAGATTGGTGAAAACGAAAAAAGCTAACCGTTGAACTACATGAAACTTATTACTTTAGCGGCACAATCCAAAGCGCTTTTTGGTCGTTTGATCACTGGAGATGACAAAGGCTTTTCTATGATAATCCAAAATGCAAAAGGCAGTGACTCTCTCCGAATGAATCACCACGAAGCTCTGCTAAGTCAGATTTACACCGCAAAACGGCCCTTTTGTGTGTTTCTGTATCGTTCATTATGGATTGCTGAAATCTGGAAAAACTGTGAAAGCAGACCTTTACTGTGACCATTTGAATCGATCAAATCACTTTTTAATTGAATTGAGGTGGAAAGTATTCCCTCAACCACCATTACCGCCCGTTATTGCGCTATTGGATTCCCATTTAATCTGATCGCACAACATTTTCTAAGTGGTAATTTTTTTAAATGTAAGTGATGCCCAACATGCTATCTCCATGTACTTTGCTTAAAAGTGAATTGATTTTTATCGATCTCGCACTGAAGTTTTGCGCACTAAATGGCAATAGATTGATGACAACGAGAGCGATTACATCACTGATTAAAAATAAACACTTCTTCCCAATTTGTCTCTTTGAACTTGAAGTAAGAAAACGACATTGCTTTCCGGGCCCCGTAATACACTCCTGGAAATTGAAATAAGAACACCGTGAATTCATTGTCCCAGGAAGGGGAAACTTTATTGACACATTCCTGGGCTCAGATACATCACATGATCACACTGACAGAACCACAGGCACATATACACAGGCAACAGAGCATGCACAATGTCGGCACCAGTACAGTGTATATCCACCTTTCGCAGCAATGCAGGCTGCTATTCTCCCATGGAGACGATCGTAGAGATGCTGGATGTAGTCCTGTGGAACGGCTTGCCATGCCATTTACACCTGGCGCCTCAGTTGGACCAGCGTTCGTGCTGGACGTGCAGACCGCGTGAGACGACGCTTCATCCAGTCCCAAACATGCTCAATGGGGGACAGATCCGGATATCTTGCTGGCCAGGGTAGTTGACTTACACCTTCTAGAGCACGTTGGGTGGCACAGGATACATGCGGACGTGCATTGTCCTGTTGGAACAGCAAGTTCCCTTGCCGGTCTAGGAATGGTAGAACGATGGGTTCGATGACGGTTTGGATGTACCGTGCACTATTCAGGGTCCCCTCGACGATCACCAGAGGTTTACGGCCAGTGTAGGAGATCGCTCCCCACACCATGATGCCGGGTGTTGGCCCTGTGTGCCTCGGTTGTATGCAGTCCTGATTGTGGCGCTCACCTGCACGGCGCCAAACACGCATACGACCATCATTGGCACCAAGGCAGAAGCGACTCTCATCGCTGAAGACGACACGTCTCCATTCGTCCCTCCATTCACGCCTGTAGCGACATCACTGGAGGCGGGCTGCACGATGTTGGGGCGTGAGCGGAAGACGGCCTAACGGTGTGCGGCACCGTAGCCCAGCTTCATGGAGACGGTTCTGAATGGTCATCGGCGATACCCCAGGAGCAACAGTGTCCCTAATTTGCTGGGAAGTGGCGGTGCGGTCTCCTACGGCACTGCGTAGGATCCTACGGTCTTGGCGTGCATCCGTGCGTCGCTGCGGTCCGGTCCCAGGTCGACGGGCACGTGCACCTTCCGCCGACCACTGGCGACAACATCGATGTACTGTGGAGACCTCACGCCCCACGTGTTGAGCAATTCGGCGGTACGTCCACCCGGTCTCCCGCATGCCCACTATACGCCCTCGCTCAAAGTCCGTCAACTGCACATACGGTTCACGTCCACGCTGTCGCGGCATGCTACCAGTGTTAAAGACTGCGATGGAGCTCCGTATGCCACGGCAAACTGGCTGACACTGACGGCGGCGGTGCACAAATGTTGCGCAGCTAGCGCCATTCGACGGCCAACACCGCGGTTCCTGGTGTGTCCGCTGTGCCGTGCGTGTGATCATTGCTTGTACAGCCCTCTCGCAGTGTCCGGAGCAAGTATGGTGGGTCTGACACACCGGTGTCAATGTGTTCTTTTTTCCATTTCCAGGAGTGTATATGTTCAGTGATCTAACATTAAGTATCTTTTTGTACAATGCGCTATACCGTCTGACTTCGCCTGACCAGCAGTGCATTTTTGCTACTGCGTCATCAGAGTGCGTTGTTGTCGTGGTGTTACGAAGGCACCCAAGTGGAACATAAAATGTAATTAAATGTCTAGGGAAATTAAGAGCTTTGTAAATAAAGTTATATTGCTATCACCTGCCCGCTGACTTCGTAACGACTGTGTTTGGTGATACGTTTACTTCCAAGGCCCTTAGAACCAGACGATTCGCGGAAGCAAACCCGTCAGATACAGCCAGCAGAACTTCGTCGCTGGCAGCAGCGTAATTAGAAGCGCTAACGAAGAAGTAACAGGCGTGAAACAAGGTCGTCCGGGATAGCCCGGAAGGGCACCGCGGACGGGCGCCTCAGTAGAACAAAACATCCCGGGGAGAAAATACGCTGGCCGTTACATAAGAACAGCTGCAGCGAGGTCAAAACCCAAATCACATTACTCAGAATTCCAGCCAATGTTTCTAGTGTCGGAATATAACACATTCTACGTCTGTTTGGCTGACCATCATCCGCAGTATCTCTCATATATTAATTGTTATCTAGTATTTTTTTTCTATTTTACTCGTACTACCGCATCTATTTCGAACAGTTGAGACGTTAATGTATTGTTTGAGTACAACATGTCCAATAATCAATAACATCTTTCTTTACAGTGACATATTTAAGAGTTAAAATTCATAGTTTCTTACTGTGGCACGATCATGCAAACTTAATTACATTGCTGGCAAATAAAATTGAAATACCATGCTAAAAATTTAAAAGTGGTGTGATATGTACAACGTATTTGAATATACAAGGGATTAGCGTTTCTGCTCAAACGCACAATGAAGCTAAGACTAACGGCCTCTGTATTAAGGCGAGATTACGCAGTGTGTTTCCTGTATGAGAATCGCTTTTCAGTGCAGGCTTGTAACCCTCCTGCCTCTCCGGCTAGTTAGGATTTTCTGTGTGACCGTGTACACGAAGTCCCTAATCAGTGGGATAAGTCATGTAGTCCGAAGAATAACTCAAAACCGAGAGAAGTAGATAAAGTTGTAACCGGATTGCCACTGCTCAGTATTTTAGCAATGACGCTTAGCTACAACGTTCTGTTAACTATATGTGTTTTTCATTACATAAACTAGTTTTTTAATCAACCGTAGGTAGTGGAAAATTCGGAAGAATGGTTTTCAAAGTATGTCATTAATGAAATAACCAATGGAGGCCAATTCCTCACCGGAACAAAAATAATTAAATTGAAACTGAACTTTATGCTCGTAAGCAATCTTACGTAAGAATAGTTGTTGGCGTTATGACGTAGGAACAGTAACTAACGCACACTTTCAAGTACTTCAAACCACACATGTCGCAGAAGTCAGAGAATAATCACATAGCAAACACATAAATCAAGTCAATTTTCAAAGGTCAACTAAAGTATGAGTGTTTACTGGCTGTGGACAGAAACCTTTTTACGTTACTCGCCTTAATACTGACTGTCGTAATTGTAGAAAGCAGGAAGATTGTTTTAATTTAGCTGTTTCTTTGATATGTCTTTGTAATAAAGTTACAAATTATGCCACAAGCCATAAATTAGAACTGTGCTTTGACAATGAAATACAGTGTCCAAGTTACATAAAGTTTTACAACCAATTTTTTATTGCGAAAGTTACTCTATTTTTCACAAATGATTTAGTACTGGCTTTTGGATCATTCTAATTCTGACATTATTCGTACTACAACCAAAGATCTCATTATTACTTAATTGTGTAAAAGTTAAAAAATTATGTTCCGATAATCTAGTAAATTAATGTTCACTTCATTGTCAGTTCATTTTCTGATTATATCGGTTCATACAATGCGATAGAATGGATTGTACTTGGATAATAACGTAGGAAAATTATTTACGTGACAATATACACGAAAACAATGTTATTCAAACAATAAAATTCCAACTACATTGGTCAGTCTATTACAATTCTAGTTATAAAAAGTCTAGATCTTACTTCACCTCATGATGCCGTTGCCTTCTCGAGTGGCTTCATTTAGCGGTAAATAGGGCACAGATTTATCTTCTTGTCATACAATAGCCTATAACAAGGGCCCACAGTACTCTTGATGTTACGTGAATTACTCTGGCTGCATTGGTACTGTGCCCAATAAATGCCATAGCTTGCCCACATTAAATATCCGCCGAAACAAGCATTTTAGTTTCACCGCTCCGCACGTCGGAAACAGACTTTGTCTCCACACTTTTGTATAGCCACACCGGCGAATACACACAACCAACGACACCCACCGTCTACTCGCGACTCCCAGTTGCTACTTTTTTTGGCGCCCTCGCATGCCCAGCGATAGGGCATTCTCGATTTATTACACTCTTTGACAATAGCTTTTCCCTGACAAGGCCAGCGTGTCTACTTACAAAATGTTAACATTTCATGCGTATTCTGTTTCTTAAATAACAAATAGCTCTTGTAACTTGACAACATGTTTACAAGAATAATGTTCAGCGCAAATAATAAAGCAAACTTCGCAGAACACGTAGAAAATGTATGATTATCCACAGAGTTGTTACGTTACAGGCTGTTTGTTGGAATTTCGTGTTTACACCTCGTAATAGGAGGAGAACATGCCGGAATTGGACGAAGGCAGGATCGCAGCCTATCGAAAATGCAATTTACGGTTCCGTGATATTGTTGCTAGACTTAGTCGTGATTCCATGATTTCAACTGCCACACACGGCTAGCGCCTGAGAGAATAAGACACATCGATGGGTTGCCTGTGCCACGCGGCACACCCACGTGACGTACCGACAGTAAAGAAATGGGTCTGTTTGAGCAAATGAAGTACGCACACGGAGAGTGTGACGGGGTGTGGAGTAGCACAGGCCACCAGCAGTGTAGTTATTGTTGTGGCTCCCTTGATGTAGCAGCAGAGAGATGCGCCGAAGTAGTGGTGTGCCAAACGACAGCACTGGACGAGTCTCAGTTCTGCTGAAAGCACGTGATGATGAAGGTATCCATGTGTGTAGGCTCCAAGGAGAACGAACGTTGTCATATTGCAATTCATCAGCGTTGCACGAGTCCACCACCTTGCGTGATGGTATGATGTGGCGTCGGGTACACAATATGACCGCCTCTCGTTCACATGGCCGGTAGTTAGAAAGCAGGCGCTACATTTCCGCCGTGTTAAGGCCGGCGGCTGTGCGCTATCTTGCGTCTCAATAAAGGTATATTTCAAAAAGATAACAAAACATCACATTTTGCCTATATTGTCCTCACCTACCTATTAACAGATGTTATTAGATTGTTCTCCTGACATTCCAACTCGATTTCCAGCTACATTAGAGCCATTGCTTTTATATGCAGCAGCACTGTGTACTAAACTGCCCGCTCTGTATATTCCCAAATCAGATACAAACTTAACCACTCCCTTACTATAGAAGCAGAATAAGTAAAATTCATTGTTTGCTTCTTTTTTATGTTTCAATTTTAATGGCCAGCAGTGTATTGCTTAATCACATATGACGATGTTATTTATTGCAATAATTCGTACATTGAGAAATACTTTTTCTCAGAAATTAGTCCACAAAACTGGCATTCGATTCATTTTTGAGAAATATTATTTCACCTGATAACGTTAATTGAAGAAGACAGACAATAAAGAAACGAAGGAAAAATGAGATGTAACTCACTAAAAGATACGCAATAAAAATATTCGCATTTCAATTGGAAGAAATCTTTTCAGCTGTCTTTAGTCCTAAATAAACAAGTGTAAAACTTAACTAATTCTTTGACCAACGTGTGACAATAAGTTGTCACTTTACGGAAAAATTTCTCAGCACTGTTTTTGTTCAGGTTAACACCTGTAAGTCATGTACTAAGGTTACTAACTACCCAATTTGATTGTCATTAACATTGAATTAGTGGTCATTCAGAAAGACGTCTGTGTTATTTCAAGACGAAAAACATGACACGTTCACCTACATCTCTATTCACACGTATACTCCCAAGCCAACTTGTTGTGTATGGCACAGGATACTTCTGGTAACACCACCTTTTACTCCTACATCTGTTCGGTACATGCATGGAAGGAATGATTTTCGATGAAGCTCCATATGAGCTCTAACGTCTTTGATTTTCTTGTCCTCATCACTTCCGGAAGCATATGTGGGAGAAAATATTACGTTTTCAGAGTCTTTCGGAAACCTGCTTTCTCAGTGCTTCGGCAGTAAACCTCTCCGTAATGCACAGCGCCTGTCTTGTAATGTCTGCCACTACAGTTTGTTGCACACGTCCGTATCACTCTTGCGCCGATTAAACAACCACGTGACAGAACGCGTCCTGATCCTTGGATCTTCTCTACCTCCTCTGTTAACCTTACTGATGTACAATACTCGGCCGAGTGAGAGCTTTGCAAGCCACGTCTAAGGAATGAACTAGGCTGTGCAACGAAATTAGAGGATCACATTTTCGAAGCCCCGTAGTTGTTTCCCAATGCGATGCTTGTATGAAACGTGACACAAATGTGCGTAAAATCTTCCTCTGTAGTGATGTCAAGGCGTGGCGCTGACACTTCACAGTCGGGCTCGACGACGCTTCAAACGCCTGGGGAAAAAAAGGAACAGAGCACAAAATTTAATGTGAAGTGTAAAGAGGGTTAATCATGTCACATATCCCTAACTTCTATTTCCTGCAGAATCCTTGAATATATTCTCAGTTAGAATCAAATAAACTTTATTGAGGCTAAGAAGCTTGGTTTTTTAGGAAGCATTGCTCATGCGAAACTCGGCTTGCCCTTTTCTCACACTACATACTGCCAGGAAGTTCTACGAGAGGACGGAACACTCCCGCAACCGGCTCATCCGTGGACTGGGCCAACAACCACATCACAGGCCAACCACGCGTTGGCCTGACCTCCTGAGGGATTAAGTTTTTTACTAATCCCTCAACAGAGTGTGTCTTTCTCTTTTTCAAGGAAAACCAGACAGGACCATTCGACCAGACTGTTAATTAATATTTCTCCCCCCTACAGGAACTGCAGGAACGACATATATATGTCTATACTGCATCACCTCGAGCCAAGGACAGGCTCGTCATTCCAGCGTCAGCGTCAACACTACATACTGAGAAATATGGATGAAGGGCAACAGGCTAATTCCATATTTCTGGAATTCCGGAAAGCATTTGAAACGGTGTCCCATTACAGGTTGTTAAGGAAGGTACGAGAATATGGAATAAGTTCATAGATATGTGAGTGGCTCGAAGACCTCTTAAATAATAGAATCCATTATGTTGTTCTCGACGGCGAGTGTTCCTCAGAGACAAGGGTATCATCAGGAGTGCCCCAGGGAAGTGTGACAGGACCGCTGCTGTTCTCTATATATATAAACGATTTGGCGGAGAGTGTGGGCAGCAATGTGCGGTTGTTTACTGGTGATACCGTTGTGTACGGTAAGGTGACGAAGTTGAGTGACTGCAGGGAGATACAAGGCAACTTAGACAATATATCCAGGTAGTGTGATGAATGGCAGCTAGCCCTAATTATGGGCTAATGTAAGTTAATGTGTATGAGTAGGAATAACAAACCTGTAATGTTCGGATACAGCATTACTAGTGTCAAGTCGTTTAAATATCTGGGCGTAACGTTGCAAAGTGGTGTGACATGGAACGACCATGTACAGACTGTGGTAGGGAAGGTAATGCTCGACTTCGGTTTGTTGGGAGAATTCTAGGAAAGAATGGTTCACCTGTAAAGGAGACCGCATATAGGACACTGTTGCGACCTTTTCTTGAGTACTGCTAGAGTGTTTGGGATCCGTACCAGGTCGGGCTGAAGGAAGACTTCGAAGCAATCCAGAGGCGGGCGGCTAGATTTGTTACTTGTTGTTCGAACAGCACGTAAGTGTTACGGAGTTTCTTCAGGAACTCAAGTGGCAATCCCTGGAGGTAAGGAGACATTCTTTTCGTGAAAAACCTTTTGAGAAAGTTTAGAGAACCGGCATTTGAAGCTGACTGCCCAACGATTCCACTGTCGCCAACATACATCGCACGTAAGGACCACGAAGGTGAGATACCAGAAATTAGGTTTCATACAGAGGAACACAGACAGTAGTTTTTCCGTCACTCTGTTTGCCAGTGGAACAGCAGGGGAAGTGACAAGTAGTGGTGTAGAGTACCCTACGCCACGCACTGTGCGGAGAGCTTGCGGTCCAAATGTCTCAGGAAATAAGGATCAAATGAAAAAAATTCAAACAACGAAACTCGTCTAGCTTGAAGGGGGAAACCAGATGGCGCTATGGTTGGCCCCCTAGATGGGACTGCCATAGATGAAACGGATATCGACTGCGTTTCTTTAAATAGAAACTTCCGTTTTTTAATGCATATTCGTGTAGTACGTAAAGAAATATGAATGTTATAGTTGGACCACTTTTATCGCTTTGTGATAGATGGCGCTGTCACAAACGTTTAAATATGTGGTATTACTCAACATTCCGCCAGTGCCGATGGTATTTGCGTCGTGATACACTACCCGTGTTGAAGTGGACCGTTTACCAATTGCGGAAAAGGTCGATAACGTGTTGATGTACGGCTATTGTGATCAAAATGCCCAACGGACGTGTGCTATGTATGCTGCTCGGTATCCTGGACGACATCATTCGAGTGTCTGGACTGTTCAGCAGCTAATCCGCATATCAGTAGCAGACAAATTGCTCAAGAATCTGGAATCTCTAAAACATCGGTGTTGAGAATGCTACATCAACATGGATTGCACCAGTACCATATTTCTATGCACTAGGAATTGTATGGCGACGGGTTTGAACGTCATGCACAGTTCTGCCACTGAGCACAAGAGAAATTATGGGACGATGACATATTTTTTGCACGCAGCCTATTTAGCGACGAAGCGTCATTCACCAACAGCGGTAACGTAAACTGGTAAAATATGCTATATTGGCCAGCGGAAAATCCACGATGGCTACGACAAGTGGAACATCAGCGATCTTGGCGCCTTAATGTATGGTGGCGACATAATGGGAGGAAAGATAATTGGCAGCCATTTTATCGATGGCAATCTCAATGGTGCAATGTATGCTGATTTCCTACGTAATGCTCTACCGATGTTAGTACAAGTTGCTTCATTGCATGACAGAATGGCGATATACTTATAACATGATAG
This sequence comes from Schistocerca gregaria, assembly GCF_023897955.1. NCBI lineage: Eukaryota > Metazoa > Arthropoda > Insecta > Orthoptera > Acrididae > Schistocerca > Schistocerca gregaria. Next base: position 543,017,205 of record NC_064921.1, read on the forward strand.
ATGTCCGGCACATAGCTACGTGCGGTTGAAGCGGTATTGAATAGCATATTTCATGACAGGTGGATTGGTCGTCGAAGCACCATACCAAGGCCCGCACGTTCACCGGATCTGACGTCGCCGGATTTGTTTCTGCTGGGGAACTTGAAGGATATTTGCTATTGTGATCTACCGACAACGCCTGACAACATGCGTCAGCGCATTGTCAACGCATGTGCTAACATTACGGAAGGCGAACTACTCGCTGTTTAGAGGGATGTCGTTACACGTACTGCCAAATGCATTGAGGTTGATGGACATCATTTTGAGCATTTATTGCATTAATGAGGTATTTATAGGTAATCATGCTGTAACAAAAATGGTTCAAATGGCTCTGAGTATTATGGGACTTAACTTCTCAGGTCATCAGTCCCCTAGAACTTAGAACTACTTAAAGCTAACTAACCTAAGGACATCATACACATCCATGCCCGAGGGAGGATTCGAACCTGTTACCGTAGCGGCACCGCGGTTCCAGACTGTAGCCCCTAGAACCGCTCGGCCACTCCGGCCGGCCACGCTGTAACAGCATGTGTTCTCAGAAATGATAAGTTCAGAAAGATACATGTATCACATTGGAACAACCGAAATAAAATGTTCAAACGTACCTACGTTCGGTATTTTAATTTAAAAAACCTACAAGTTATCAACTGTTCGTCTGAAAATAGTGGTCCAACTAAAAGATTCATATTTCTTTACACACAACAAGAATATGTAATAAAAAATCAGGGTTCTTTTTTTTTTTTTTTCAAAACGCATTTGATATCCTTTTGACCTATGGCAGCACCATCTTGCGGGCCAACCATCGGGCCATCTCGTTTCCCCCATCATGCTAGACAAGTTTCGTTCTTTGTAGTTTTTTCGTTTGACGCTTATTTCGTGAGATGTTTGGCCCGGTCACGATGAATAGACCATCCTGTATATACATATTGATATGTGTGGATCAAGGACAAAGCCCTGCGGTAAGTCACATGGGCAAAGAAAAATTAGAATATTTAAATCACATTATAAGCGTGGTTTGGCGCAGCATATTAATGGCGTTAAAAAGATTAACTCGAGACAGGAAAAAAAATAGGTCGTCACCAATTTACCCGGAACGCTGATGACTTTAAGAAGAAGTGTCGGGAAGCACGTTCACATTTTGAGGCCGTGGCGGGCAGCGGCGGCGCGCTGCGGCTTTAATTAAGAGTCGGTAAATGGGGGCAGCCCCTCCGCCGCGAATCATATTTGCATCGCGATGAGGCCGCGCTAGCCGCGCCGCCTTGCGTCCGCCCCGCGCAGCCACGGCGACACGGCTCAGCACGTGCGGCTGACAGTCTGCTGCCGCGGTTCACAGCGTTTGGCACACGACTCGCATCTGGACTAATGTTTCGAGCAATTCACACGAGCTTGGGTTAACCGTCAGCAGAAAACGACACTGCACAGCTGGCCGTTAAAATTCCGAAACCATGAAGGCGGATTACAACGAACGTTGAAATTCTGTGTAGCGTACTACAAGCTTGGATACGCGAAACGATCAGCTATCAGCGCAGCTGCGCAAATTGCAGTGCACATTTGCACATAAACAAATGACGGTAACATCGCTTACAGGAGGTATAAAAGGGCAGTGAACTGCCGGATCTGTCATTTGTACTCTGGTGATTCATGTGGAAAGGTTTCCGATGTGATTACGGTCGCACGAGGGGGATCAAATGACTCTGAACGCGGAATTGTAGTTGGAGCTACACGCGTGGGACATTCTATTTAGGAAATGGCTAGGGAATTCAATATTCTGAGAGCCACAGTGTCCAGAGTGTGACGAGAATACCAAATTTCAGGCATTACCTCTCTCCACAGACAACGCAGTGACCGACAGCCTTCAATTAATGAACGAGAGCAACGGCGTATGCGTTTAGTTGTCAGTGCTAGCAGACAAGCAATGCTGCTTCAGATAACCGCAGAAATCGACGTGGGACGTACGACGAACGTACCTGCGTTGGCAGTGCGGCGAAATGTGACGTTAATGAGCTGTGGCAGCAGACGACCGACGTAAGTGCCTTTGCTAACATCATGACATCACTTGGAGCGCATCTTCTGGGAACGTGACCAAATCGGTTGGATCCTAGACGACTGGAAAACTGTGGCCTGATCTGATGTCCCGATTTCAGTTGATAATATCTGATTGTAGTGCTCGAGTGTGATTATGGTGTAGGCTGATAACATAGAATGGACTGGATCCTTTGGCTCAACTGTACTGATCATTAAGAAACTTCCTGTCAGATTAAAACTGTGTGCCGGATGGACACTCGAACTCGGGACATTCGCCTTTCGCCTGGTTTCCAGAAGACCTTCTGTAAAGTTTGGAAGGTAGGAGACGAGATACTGGCAGAACTAAAGCTGTGAGGACGGAGCGCGAGTCGTGCTTCGGTAGCTCAGATGGTAGAGCACTTGCCCGCGAAAGGTAAATGTCCCGAGTTCGAGTCTTGGTCCGGCACACAGTTTTAATCTGCCAGGTAGTTTCATATCAGCGCACACTCCGCTGCAGAGTGAAAATCTCATTCTGTACTGATCATTGATTCTAAATGGTTATGTTCGGCTACTTTGACATCACTTGCAGCCATTCATAGAGCTCATGTTCCCAAACAACGATGGTATCCCATGACTTGTCATCTCAGTGCAAGTGGCTGTAACGCCAACTACGAGGCTCGTCCAGAAAATAGAGAACGTTTTGCCGTAGCTAAGGAAACACAAATTATATCAACACAAAACTTTAGTAACACATTTACTTGATGCCAAGCCAGGGACCAGGGCTGTAAGGAAGATTTCCTAACATTTCCCATTTAAGACGGTGAAGTTCTTCCTATCTTCATGCACATGCATGCATGCATGTGGACGTACATTGTCATGAAGCAAAATACGCTTGCCGACATTTCAAGTCTCCTACTCTTGACAGTATGTAAGAGAGGAAAGTGTTTGGCAAGCGTGTTTTCCATTCTTGACAATGTACGTCCTCATGCATGAGCGCGAAGACAGGAACAACTTCAGCATATTAAGTGGAAATTTCTGGACGTCCTCCTTACAGCAAGTAATTTTCAGTTATTCTCGAACCTGGAGCAATTTTTCGCTTAAAACAGCAAATGAAAACGTCAAACAAGCAGTGATATCCTGCCTCAAATCTTTGATAGTAGAGTAGTACAACACGGGAATGGAAAAATCGTTCAGTCGCTACAATAGCCGTCCGCGGTGCCCGAGCGGTTGTAGGCACTTCAGTCCGGAACCGCTCGAGTGCTACGGTCGCAGGTTCGAATCCTGTCTCGGGCATGGATGTGTGTGATGTCCTTAAGTTAGTTAGGTTTAAGCAGTTGTAAGTTCTAGTGGACTGATGACCTCAGATGTTAAGTCCCATAATACTCAGAACCATTTGAGTCATTCGCTACAATAAGTGCCTTTGTAGCTATGGTGACAACATTAGAAATAGAGTAAGGTACTGTATCTTTTTCAATAAAGTTTTGAGCTGACATATTCCGTCTTTGTTTATTTAGGTCAAAAGGTACTTTACTTTCTGGACCACCCTCGTACATTCTGCATGTGTAATGAAAGAATAGACAGTGGTTAAAGAATAGACAGTGGTTACCTAATCGAGAAATCACAATTGAATGTTGGTCGTTTTGTGAAATGTTCTTGTAATGTCGTGTAGAAGAAGGAGAAGCGTGTAACATTACATGTCATAGTTCCACAGCGGCAGGATTATGGTTTACTGAAATTGTAGTTTAAACATCACCGACATTGTTCCTCGTGATGGTAGAGATGTCAAGTCTTTCATGATAAGATGGAATATATCTGTGAGACTGGCGAAGTACCATCAGACGTTCGAAAACACATCATCCACACAATTCCGAATTCAGCAAGACCATATTAGTGGGAAAATTAACAAACAATCAAATGAACACCTCTTGCTTCCTAGCTGCCGAAAAGAATAACTTACAACAGATTAGAAAAGAAAACTGAGGATCTATTAGATGACATTTAATTTGGATTTAGGAAAGACAAAGGCACCAGAGGCGCAGTTCCCACGTTATGCTTAATAATGGGAACAAGACTGAAGGAAAATCAAGTTACGCTTGAAGCTTTCGTGACCCTAGAAAAAGCGTTCGAGAAAGTAAAATGGTGAAAGAGGTTCTAAATTCTGACAACAATAGGATGAAGCTGTAGAGAAATGTGTAATATATAATATGTCCACTATCTCAAACAGAACAATAAGCATGGACGCCGAAATTATCGTATTGAAGGGTATATAAGAGAGGGGTGCAGCCTTTCTCGTCTACTGCGTAATCTTTACATCGAAGAAACAGTGACGAAAGTCGCAAAAACATTCAGCGAGGCCTTTCTCGTCTACTGCGTAATCTTCAAATCGAAGAAACAGTGATGAAAATCGCAAAAACATTCAGCGTGGGGTTAAAATTAACGGTGAAAAGAAAACAATGATAAGGATTTTATCCTTATGAATCTATTGGATACAATGAACTGTCTAATGAGTACAGAAATACGGAATGATAGTAAACCAGGAAAAGACAAACGTAATGAGATGTTGCAGAAAGGAAGACGCCAAGAAACTTAAAGTCAAAACTGGGTATCACGAAGTTAAGGAGCTGTACTACCTTTGAAGAAAAATTACCCGTGACTGGCAAGGAAATGATGATATAAAAAGTATTCTAGCACAGGAAAACAGGGCATTCCTTACAGAGAGAAGTATCAAACACAGGGCTTCATTTGAGGAAGAAATTTCTGAGAATGTACAATTGGATCACAACATTCTATAGTAGTCAATAATAGGCAGTGGGAAAAACGGAACAGAAGAGAATAAAAGCGTTTGAGATCGGGGGCTACAGAAGAATGTTGAAAATAAGGAAGACTGATAAGATAAGGAACGAGGAGGTTCTCCGCAGAATCGGCGAAGGAAGGAACGTACGGAAAACACTGACAAGGAGAATGGACAGCATAATAGGCATCAGACGATAATCTCCGTGGTATTAAAGGGAACTGTAGAAGGAAAACCTGTAGGGGAAGACAGGTCTAAACAATTTAAACAAACAGTTGAAGATGTAAGCTGCAAGCGCTACTCTGAGATAAAGAGTTTATCGCAAGGCAGGGATTTGTGGTGGGCTGCACCAAAGCAGTCAGAAGACTGCTGATTTAAAACTCTCAAAAAGGTATTTAAAAAAATTCTGGAACCAAAGAAAGACTTCAAAAAATGTACTACTTCCAAATATGTCGTTCAGAGTGACCAACCAGTTATTAGGGAGTATCATTAACTAACCTACGACATATGCTTAACATTGGTACGACAAGCTCTCTATGATATTTTTCAAGAACTTGTAATAGTACAAAAAAGCAATTGTAATAATCTGGAGCAGTATTTTATTGCTTTTATGTAAGTTTCGTATTTATCAACAAATATAAATATTAATTAACAAATATTGAATTACAATATCTTAATAACAGTTATGTCTCTCTGTACTTAATTACAAATATAAATATTAAAATAAATTAAAATTAGATAAAGACGTGAAGGCCTCGTTATTAAATGAAAAAGCTGTATATATTAATAATACTGTTGAATCTAAATAAATGAAAAGGTATTTAATTTTTTGTTTGCAGTTTCACATTTTTGCACCAGATTTTAATTTGAGTACTGTCTTTTTCATTGAAACTGTAGTTAATAAAGTAGGATTCGCATTCTGAGGGTTCATTAAAAATTTGATTATGGATATACATAGCTCATCTATAGGTTCTGATAAGTGAGAAGCGAGTATCAAAATATGTGACAGAAAATACAGCATGTTTTGACTACAATAACATAGAAGCTTAAGTTTTTTACGCCTCCAAGAGGCCGTAAACCTTAGTATTTCACATCAATTCCTACTTGATACCTCTAGCCATTTCTGAAAAAAAAATGGGTCTTGACATATGGGCAGGCAGATGGACAACAAATTGATTCTATACGTGTTTCGTTTTTACCGACTAAGGTACGGAATCCTAACAATTAAAAATGTAATTTTTATTAACAATCCTCATTCAGAAGTTGTTAATTATCATTTCTTTTTGTTAATAAATATGGAGTTTACAAAAAAACAAACGAATAGTTACTATTAAAGATGTTCAAAGAAGCACTTTAATAATTTTGCACTATCCAGCCGACTACTCTCACAATAAATTACGAGTGTTTTATAGTCACTTATTAGAAATTATTTAATCTACACCTTAATATTTTAGAGACTCTTGTATTTTTTATTTTAGAATTGTGTTGTATTGCTTCACGGAATCGATGACGGGGCACATTTTCAGATGATGTAAGTATGAAGGAAATCGAACAGGACAAGGTCCCCTTGGATTATTATGGAAATATTGATGAAGATCGCAGGGTCTCATTCTTAGGTGGTCTTTAACTCTCTGAGAGCAACAGAATATTGGCACGTAAATTTGTATGCAGTGCTTTAGTACACTTCTTTATTACACAGTGATCAGCCTGTTACTGGAATAAGCCACTGCGGCGGTGACTTATTTATCCCTGGAAAACATCGAGTATGGTACCTGTAGTGTGAATTGTGGTAGCTGGGTCAAACTGGGTCAGTATTGACCGCAACTGATAGTTATTACGTACACTTGGAACCAAATCATGAGTGACCTTCCTAAAGCAGTCAAAGTGCGATACACTACGTCAAGGATTCTATAACAGCATAATACTCATCTCCCCCTGACGTTACTCCTCCCATCTGAGTGGCCATCTCAGATTCTTGAAGTTTTGTCATATTCCATTGACTGGTTCATTCATCATCCGATATTGTTTATGACCTACAAGCGAATTGAGAGGAAGTACCATCCTCACGTACAACTGTTTGGGGAAGCTAAAACAAGAAAAGCAGCGAAGACATACCACAAAGGATTTAGATACTGGCCAGTCATTTTTTCTAACTATGTGGACAACTGAACTATTACTCTAGGCATTCCAATAACTGACCTCGCTAATAATAGGTCTAATAATAACGCCACCGGATCGTAAGTCGTGCCCTAATCATACTATATATTGACTTTCAGTATAACATCAATATCAGTGTACCTGGATTTACGTGCTCTTTTTCCATGTGATTTCTCGCTGTCCGTTCCTTTCACTACAGTTTTTCGTTTTGTAACTTGCTTAATTTTACAATTTTGGTTATTAAAAAATGAAGTTGCCAAACGTTATACCACTCTGAAATCTTATCAAGAACTGACTGAATATTTCTGCAGCTCTTTTTCAGATGATACTTTGTTACTGATAAAGGCTTCATCTGCGAAAAGTCAAAGGTCACTATTAATAATGTCTGCAAGGTCGTTTATATGCAACACGAACAGCAAGGAAGCCAGTTCCCTCCTGTCGAGTACTCCTTAAGCTACTTCTACATCTGTTGATGGCTCTACATACAAGACAACACACTGCGTTCACTCACCCAAAAATTCCTCAACCCAGTCTCAGATTTCATTTGATGATTTATAACAGGCGTAAATCTGGTGCCTCTTTTTGGAAATCGATAATACTGCATCTGCTTGACTACTTGAGCCACGATGTTCAGGATGTCCTGAGAGAAACGTGCAAGTTAGGTTTTACATGACCCATGGTGCTTGGCACGGAGAAGGTCACTCTGATCGAGATACCTCATAATGTTTGACTTCAGAATAAGTTCTAAGATTCTACAACAAATGGATATCGAAAATGTTGGATCTTATGTAGATCACATCTGTTATCCTTGTTATAGAAGGGTGTGACCTGTGTTTCTCCAACTATTGAGCACGTTTCTTTGTTAGAGGAATCTACGGTAGCTTAAAGTTAAAAGAGGGACCAAGGCACATAGTCGGTATAGATTTTGATAGGGATTCCTCCGGTCACTAGAGTGTTGTTAAGTTTTAGCAATTTCAGCTAATTCTAATTTCACTAACTCAACTATTTCCGTTATTTATTTTTGCAGTAGTGTGTGAATTAAATAAGGGAAATTTTTCATTTGTAAAGGAAAATTTGGAAACTGAGTTTCCAATTCTTCTTTGCTATTTTGCTTCCCGCGGTTTCAGTCCCTGTGCCGTCCATGAGCATCTATACACTAACCTTGGTACCACTAACAGGCTTTACTTTTGACGGGAACTTCTTTGGTTTTTGAAAGGCATCCTTCGATAACATCCTGCTACGGCAGTCGTCGAAGGTTTCGCGCATTGCCCTCTTGACGTTCAAACGTGCTTTATTCAACAACTGTCTGTCCCTAGGCCCATGTTTTGTTTTACAGGTATTATTCAGTAATCTTTGCTTCTTTAGAAGGTTCACTATAGTGACTACATACCAATGATTTTGACATTTTCACTACCTCTTAGTTTCGAATATGGCACGGACTCAGGCTTCCACGTTACCAACGTCACGGTTGTTACTTATTTCGCTTCTTAAATGTATTTGGCGAAGAATATATATATATATATATATATATATATATATATATATATATGTGTGTGTGTGTGTGTGTGTGTGTGTGTGTGTGTGTGTGCAAGCAAACATCAGTAAGCCAAGTGTTACTTTGACCTTTGATTTTAGACGTATTTTCTCATGAAGAACTGATTAATTGTATACCTAAAATGGTTGTTATCTTCCCTACGGCAGCTGCGGCATCGAGAATGTATTCATTGTGTTAACGATGTGCTAAGTATGTATTTCGGCAGCAGAAGATGGACGAAAGACCAAAACGCATATTGCGCTAAATAAAAGTACATAAAAAGTGGCTGGTTGCTGTATCTCTTTAAGTAATTCTCTAGATGTAAGAACTCGTCCAAGGGCTGTCCCACTGAATTACGTATTTATTTGTACAATTTTGTTAGATGCGTTCATTGTATATTATTTTAGCCTTATAAATCAATTTCACAACTAACTCATCAACAGATAAACTATCACGCCCAATTAAGAAGTATTCCCTAATTGTTTCTCAGTTAAGAGGACAGAAAACTTACTCTAGGGCTGCTGAAAGGACTTTTGGTGAAACGAAATATCCTTGACAGACTCATCTATCCTAACTTTCTTACAAGCTGATTGACTATCAGTGGAAGCTATACTACTGACACATACGCTGATAAGCCAGAACATGATTGCCACTTCCCAACGCGAGACTGAATACCGCATGAGCCGAATGAGAAATCATTCTAGAGACAATACGGACAGCGAAAGGGGAAATCCACTCACGTAAGAGACATTGACAAGGATCAACTGTTGTGGCCGGGCACCTAGGAACGAGCGTCTCAGAAACGGCGAAGCTGGTCGGCTGTTCGCCTGCACCTGGGGTGGCCATCTATGGAAAGCGGTCAAATGACGCTGAAACCACGAGTAGCTGAGAAAGCGTTGCATGTCCACGCCTCATCACGGAACATAGAGCTCGGGGTCTTGCACGCTTTGTGAATTAGGACTGGCGGCGGTCTGTGGCAGATCTGACGACGGAGTACAGTGATCGTGCAGCCAAGAGGGGTTTGGAGCGCATCGTTAAGAGCATATTGTTCAACATGGCTCCCGCAGCAGACGACCTCTCTGTGCTCCCATGTTAACCCAACGATATCGTCAATTTCGATTGCAGTGAGCACGGGATCTTCCATAATGGACAGTGGAAACGCATCGCCTGATCGAATTAGTCACGATTGTTGCTACACCAGGTCGACTTTCGTATCCTCATACATCACCATTCAGATGAAGAGCTGCTCTAAACATGAACCGCGCCACGGCTGCAGGCTGGTGCGGGCTGTATTACGGTAGGGGGGGAAATTCACTTGGGTTTTTATGGGACCTGTGTTAGTAATCCAAGGCACCATAATAGCTGTCGATTAGGTGAACATTATTACAAAGTACATGCATTCCTCACAAAGCTATAATCGTGCTTCAGTGGTTTGAGTTGCATGATAGTGTACTCACACTGTTATCTTGGCCACTAAATTTTCGTGATCTGAACCAGAGGGAATACATCTGGGACACTATGAGGCATCAGCCTAAGAGACAAAAATCACAGCTCTCCAGTTTTCGAGAACTTTGTGACGTATGCGTAGACATCTTGTGGCAATACCTCCCAAAACTTACTAAGGACTTGTCGAATAGGGTGGTCATTATGTTTTCATTGAACAGTGTATATCCTTCATTACAGCAAAGAAGACTGGTTTGACACCATGGCTCCTGTGGGCTCTTACTACATGTTCCGTCGAAACCATAAAAAAAGCTTTCACAAAACAACGATAATGTATAATTCACATTCTTTGCTTCGTTTTATAATACAGTTCACGACTCCCAAAATTTCCATTGTAGACTGTCCGCCTTATTCCTTTGCCTGATTGTTTGATTCACGTTCATTCTATGTCTCCATGCTGTTGGCGACCGCTGTAGTGAATGTCTCCTACCTTAAGGAGATGATGTTGATACGTTTAAATTGTCTTTTTCCCATTTTTTTGTCTTTTGAGTGTTATGGTTTTGAGGAAATATCTTCCTTACTTATTTTATTGTATCTTCGCACACCTCGTCTAAGAAATCACCGAATTGTTTTGTCACTAGACATATTAAATGACGTTTCTAGCATCGTGTGATTTAAACTCTAGTTTCCTTTTGCTATTGTACGAATTGTTCATAATGCGGCTCATATTTGTAAACTTCAGCTTTTTCTCCAATGATTTACGTTATTCCTATCATATATACTGCTGGAAAAAAATTATTACACCCTTTTGGAGATTACCAATTCACTCACGATTTATTGTTGCAACAGATATGGAGTACACTAAATGGTTACAATCACAGATCAACAGTACAAGCGGTTCGAGGAACAAGGTATCGACCTGTGCTGAAACACGTATGTTAGTACGCAGTGTAGCCTACATGGGCGGCAAAGCAGACGCTGACTTTATCATCTAGTCGAAACTACAGAAAGTGAATACTGCCTTAGAATACGTTATGCCACACCTGGTCGACTTATTCACGTGCTTCTGTGACAATTGTTGGTTGACGAGTTGCACGAGTCACATTTTGTCCCATCATATCCCATACGTCTTCGATTGGAGGCCGGCCACGGTGGTCTCGCGGTTCTAGGCGCGCAGTCCGGAACCGTGAGACTGCTACGGTCGCAGATTCCAATCCTGCCTCGGGCATGGATGTGTGTGATGTCCTTAGGTTAGTTAGGTTTAAGTAGTTCTAAGTTCTAGGGGACTGATGACCACAGCAGTTGAGTCCCATAGTGTTCAGTGTAGTGTACCTTATCGCACTCCATACCTTAAGAACTGGGGCGGAGCCAGTTTTTCTAGGACGACTGTACTCTACGAGACAGCACTCACTAGGTCTACGTCATACTTGCAAACGACCGTCATTTGCGTACAGGCAGAATCTACTTTCTTCGCTGACGACCTCGAAGCACCATTCCATCTTCCAAGTGATCCTCTGAAGGTATCAGTCGAGTCGACCACGTTGATTCTGTCCCGTGAGTAGGAGATGGGCTAGAGGTGTACGTGTTCGCTGTTCCACTACTGATAACCGGTTCGTAAAAGTTCTTGTTGACAAGGCTGGGCTCACAAGCCCTCTTATCCATGCTGTAGTATCTGTACGATCTGACACGGTTGCCCTCACAATATGAGGACACCCAGAAACTCTTCTACGGATGTGAGAACATTCAAGTGACCTCTGATCTCAGCATCATTGCACAATTGACGCTACTTGTGTGACAGTTTCTCCGAAAGGTCCATCCCGTCACTCGAACGGCCAAAACTAGACCCCTTCAAACTCGCTCAGTTGGCTGTAGGAAGCATGAGTGCATCTCCAAGCATGGTTGCCTGCTTGCTATGCGCATCTGCACTACACTGAGCCTTCTAACTGTGAGCATTCTCTATTAAAGGGTAGACAAAGATGGCACTGCGGTACCTACGGCAACATGCTGTTTGTCGGTGGACGATGTTAAAACCATTACCAGTACAACTTCTATCCCCAGGTGGCATATGCCGTCATAGGATCAAAATCGACGTCGTCTTTCCATGTGAACTAATTCTTTTTTTTTCCGGCAGTGTATTTACCAACTTTGAGCACCTGCAGTGCGGTAGTGATCATGGAGCAACTGCAGTACAATGGAATTATTGGGTACCGAAGTGTAGAGCTGTTGGTGCGCTCTCTTCGCCTCCATTTCGTGCCATACGCTCGGCAACTCGCCGTGCCCTGCTCCGCCGGACATCCGCCAGCCGCTGACGTCAGCTGGGCTCTAGGGACGCCCGGGCAGCTGCTGCCGACATCGCGACAACCCACGCAGCGCAGCGCGGGTCTCACAGACCTACTTACAGTTTCGTGTGTTCCTGCTTGTACAGAGGCTGGTTCTGAACTTCCTGTGCACGGTGCTGCGTACTCAAGACCAGCTCCCGAGCTCGTCAATTATGCTGTTAAGCATGTTTCTTTATGTTACGAAAATGTGATCGTAGGCCTAATGCCACGCTATTTTACTTCACTTTTCAATTTATAACTACTCTCCGTTGCTATAAGGAGTGTGCCATATATTAAAGTTCTTACACTAGTAATTCGTTAATCGGAATTTATATTGGGTAAAAACGTAAGGCTGTGGTGTATAATCTTAATTTTGTCCCTCAGTAGGCGGAGGATTTTTCCCACAGTGTGTTAATATTTTTCAGCATTACATTAATTCTCTCCCGCCAGTCAAGCAACGCTACGAAAATAGTGCTACACTTCACTGTACACTATCTGGCCGAAGTCGTTTATTATTTTAAATTCGAATTTTGATACTGCCAGTGTGAGAAAGCATTGGTTACAGATTCTTAATTTCGGGTTTCGAAGCTTGAGTGGTCTATCACTACATTTTCCTGCAACTTACGCAAATATTACTCTCTGGTTATATCTCTTTGTGTCAGTGAGATACCAGTTAGCACTATAGCTTTTATTCAACGTAGAACTATAGCATCCTCTATAAATGGCTCCGTAATTTAGTTATCGGGTTGAAGAGAGAGGAGTGACACCATCTCGAAACAACAAAATATTGTGACCTAAAAAATAAATATATGGTTTGAGGACGCTCCCACAAACAAACGAATACTACACGTTCAAGCATAATTTCTATGTAGGTGTTAAAACCGATTTATAGGTAATGCAGTCTGCATTTTCCACGTATCCTATTAATGAAATAAAGTCTACTACTTCCTTATACCACCAAGAATGCATTCAACGTTCCGTTTCTCACCACCAGTCTTAGATTTAGCTATGAATGATACCGGATGTGTCTTATCATTTATGTAAGCAAAGACTCTCAGTTGTTTAAGTTTTTTATTTTATTCTTATTTTTTTTATTTTTTTACAAGACAAACACTTTTCTCGGTGTGATTAGATATTTGTGTCCAGTTTCTTTGTCAATGAAACTCCATCAGAGATATCGTGCTGCGTCCTCGCTGTCAAAAATATTTTTATTTTTACTTTTTATTTTTTTAAATTGTTCTACAATACAAACTCTTTTCTCGGTGTGATTAGATATTTGTATCCAGTTTCTCTGTCAATGAAACTCCATAAGACATATCGCGCTGCGTCCTCGCTGTCAAAAAATACTAACTCTACTCGACTTCATTGTTAGATATCCCAATTCGTCTGTTTTTAAAACTACCAATCCTCCTGGTGACCTATATCAAGGGATTTCATAATACCACGTCCGAAAATCATCATTTCCGCTTCACACCATTCACAGCACGTAATACATACTGGCTATCATGCGGGAAGGAATTTGCTGAAATAACCTTATTATATTCTAATTCAAAACACACTGCACAACATAATTAAAGTATCACGTTTTAGAAACCCCGTAATTACCACCCATTACGACGTCAGAGTTTGAGATTTAGCTCAAATGTGCCTAAAAGCTTTTTCTGTGATGATGCAAAACCATGGTGCTCTGGGACTTTACCTTTGGGGTCTATGCCGCTTCAAACAACTAGGAGTCGACAAATACAAAAAACAGCGAGACGTCACACGTTCATATGAGGTGAAACGTGAGTTAGTGATATCACTTTTGCACTCAAATTCACCACAACTCTGCGCAACGCCACCGTGGACGTGTCATACGGTGGGAACCCTGACACAATCCCTATTACCAACATTTCACCCTTTCTTTTGATTTCTCTGAGATGGAGGCTACGACCGCGTTACACAGCATTCAGATCATGTGGTTTCCTTATGAGTGACCGAGAAAAATATTTCAGACAGACCGCCGCTCAGAATAGATTCTAAAATGCCTCAATCAGTGGCATCAATCACCTCAGTCGAAGTACCCCTTTCCCTGCGGCTTTGGTTCCCTCACATTTCGCAGTCGAAAACAACAGTTAGCAGTGCATTGAGCAGCGGGAAAATGTCCTTCACAACATTTGACACTGCTGACAACCTCTGACGTTTCAGCTGTTCTCTAAGGACACTGTGAGGCTGCATCCCCATTAACTGTGGTCTGACCTCTTTGGAACACAGTCCGGCTGCAGTTTTTGTTCTAGTGTACAGGTTTGAACACAATTCGACGAAATTTGAATGTGATCCAAAAAGAAGAGGATGCTTGTGTTTTTCATTTTTTCATCCCTCCTAGTTTGTGTTCTTCTGTGACGTGATCTCGGGGTGAGGGGCGAAAGATGGGGGAGGGGGGAGGCGTCTGGTGGGGGGGGGGGGTGGAGTGGAGGAGTGAGACATTCATACACGCGTGAACAAAATAGAAAATGGTTCTTCTAAGACCCTCAGTTCGGCAAAAACCTCTGAGCCTCCTACTCGCCTTTGCTGAGTAAATTAAAAATAAACATGTACAGAAAGAACCCCTAACGAGAGCCCCAGGCCCCTGCAGGCAGGCTACACTCCTGCTCTTTCGAGCGTTACACTGCTGTTCTTGTGCCTGATGGTGGGCTATCTGAAGTCGGAGAGTGACGAAGGGGCTGCCGGTCTGAAAGCATGTAAGCCTCCGTCACGTGTTCTGCTTGTGCAGGTAACTTTTTAAAATTCTCCATAAAGCTGGACTAGTGACCCTGATGGTTTTGCCGAACTGAAGAGTCTTGGACTCTATTCACTTTCATTTACGCAGGTGCCAGTGTTGCATTCCCCAGTCATCACACCACAGGAGGAGACAAAGTAGGAGCGCTGTAAAGGAATAAGCACCCTTTAGCTGCTTCGGATCACGTTAAAATTTCTCCGAGTGGTTCCAGATGTTCCCTAGTCGTTCCAACCTGTACTTGAAAGCAAAAATTGCGGCCAAAGTGAGCTGCAAACTGGCGCTATCACGTTCGATGAGGATACAGCCCTACGATGTCCTTCGAAAATGGATGATACGTCCGACTGTGTCAGCAGCCTCAAATATTGTCAAGAACGTCTTCCTGTTGTTCATCGCATTACGAACTGTCGTTTTAGATCGAGAAATGTGTAGGAATCAACGCCCTAGGGAAAGAGGTGGTTTGGTTGACGCACTTTGTTCCGTCCTCTGCGTCCTTTTCGTGCCGGTCCTGAGCGGCTGTGTTCTGGAACATTTTCCTCTGCTACTCATAAGAAAACCGCGTGATTTCAACACTGGACGCCGCAGTTCCGGCCCCCATCGCAGAGGCGTCAAAAGAAAGGGTGAAATGTGGGTAAGATGGGACGTAAGACACGACCACGATGGTGGTGGTCGGAATCCTGGTGACGTTCAGCACCATGAACTAACCTTACACGTCAAATAAATGTCTCAGCTGCGGCCTTTTTTCCGCATGTGCTGACGCTTTGACGTTTGGAGCGTCGGACGGAGCCACGCTTTTGCGCCATTACGTAGGAAAGTGGTACGCAAATTTGAGACAAATTTCAAAATTAAGCGACGCAATGGGCGGTAATTACAGTTTCTTTTCAAGTGATCTGTGGTAAACAATAAGCACCTTCTGCCCTCTTTTCATGCTTCAGTGATACTGATAAAGCTATCTTTCTCTTTCAAATGGAACAGCAACTGCATGAGGCTGCCTTCGTCGTTCGCGGCAAGGATATGTCCACTGGCAATTTCTGACGACACTTGTTACTTCTTGGTGAGCAATGTGCATGTTTCCACCTGTTCCTGATTCTCCTAGAGGGCTTTGAATCTGTACTATTTCTGAATTCTTGGGAACAATACTGTATGTCAACCTTCTGTGGCACGTCCATATACGTTACGTTACAGCAGCTGTAGGAATTGCAGCCCTCTAATCCACACCTGAACACAGGTTGCTAAAGTAATAAATATTAGGCTTCTATTTTCTCGTAAAGACCAGAAATTGTGTTTAACATTTTAAGGCATTACACTGCGTCATATCCTAAACATAAGTTAATTTTATAATAAATTCTATAATATGACGAGATGTTGGAATTGTTTTGGTATTATTGCTGAAGCTCTTTGAGTGACTCATTAACTATTCTCACTGAATAGAAGACCTTGGCGAGGTAAAAACTATTTTTATTGTAGTTATATCATTATTTGTATTATATATTTCGACTTTCCGATATGTAAACAAACACGTAGAAATAAGGTCAGGAACACAAATATTGTATGATTTCAGAGGATATAAACGAACGCGGATATGATTCGATAGCACGCAATGTTTGCCACATCATTTGATTTCGTATGACATCCATCTTTTGAAGGGCACCTAAACGGTAGAACGGTTATCAGAACAACGTGTCATACTGTAACTAAAAATCATATACTGCTAGTGGCATCGAATCATACCTCTGAAAATCTTGAATTAAATGTATAGTTTTCCAGCTCACGTGGTCTATGTAACGAACAGAGTATTGGAATTAGAACGAAGTGTTTAAGAACAGAGGAAGAGCCAGTTGAAATTGGCACTCTGCAGTCAACAACTTCTGTGATATCAACACTACTGTGACAAAGAAGAGCAACATTATTTTGTTTTATCACATTGCAAAATACGAGAAAACTGTTTGGGCGTTTTACCCATTTCTTGAGGTAATAAAGAGGATCAGGATGGCGATAATTAGTCTGGAACTCACATTATTGTGGGTACATCTACATCTCTATCAACATGGATACTCTGCAAATCACACTTAAGTGCCTGGCAGAGGGTTCATCGCACCACCTTCACAATAATTTTCTATTATTCCAAATTCGAACAACGAACGTAAAAGCATAGCTGGGTGTTCTACCTGCCGATCTTAGTCTTTTCTTTTTCACTTGCTTCCAGGTTTTAAATAGAAATTCGTCCATGGAATACAAATGATGGCGAGTTAGATTTATAGCATGCTTTGCTACGTATCATACGTATAGGGTATTGGGTAAATAATCAAATATTGTTGTTGCTGAATATTCAACTCTTTTATGAGCTACCAACAGCTTCAAAAATGGATAATCGAAGTTATTTTTACCTTTACGGTTGTAAAAAGGGCATCACTGTTCTTCTTAAATTGTGAGAGATCATTTACAAAGAATTTCAGTAGTGAACATACGTATTGTTGCGTCGCAGTTAAAATGTCTAGCTCGTTCAAAAGGTATCTACGTGAAGTCCCTATGTGAAATCCATATACTATTCTTACTGCTCACTTTTCAGGAATCAGTACTTTCTTCCTAGGTGATGAGTTAACCAGAAAATTACTCCATAAGACATTATTGAACAGAAACATGCAAATACGTCAGGAGACTAGTTCGTTTGATTCCACCATTAGCAACTGTACAAAGAGCAAAAGTAATTGAATTTAATTGTTTCAGAGGCTCTGTAACATGCTTCTTCCGATTCAAGTAGTCAACATGTACACGAAAAATTTGGAGCAGTCTATTCTGTTTACTAACTCTTGCTCAAGTGCTATTTTTAGCATGATTATTCGTTGTACAAAAGTGAATAGAGGGGTATTTTCTTTCAAAATTTAGGGAAAGTCCATTTTCTGAGAAGTGCTTAATAATTCTTTGAAAATATCGTTTACCAACTCTTCCGTTGCTTTGTCTCTAAAGGGAGTTATTTTAAAACTTGTACCGTCCACAAAAAGCACTTACTTTGCATATTAAATGTTAAGTGGAATGTCGTTCACATATATATGATGACTGGAGTGGACCCAAAATTGAACCCTATGGGACTACCTTTGTCATTTTTACCAAGTCACTAAAGTTTTCTACCTTTCTAACATACTTCCAATTATTCAGCACTACTATTTGCACTCTGTTCGTTAAGTATGATTCAAACCAGCTGTACATAAACGCATAAACTGCACAAAATTGGAGACTTTCTAAGAGAGCATCGTGATCTACCTAATCAAACGCCTTGGAATGATCACAAACTGATAATACTTTATTGTTTAATGCTTGTATTATTTGCCGAGTGAATGTATAAGTAACATTCTCAGACGAGCAAACCTTCTGGTTGATTTGTTCATTCGGGGGAAAAGAAACCCAACAGCGAGAACATCAGTCCCATCGGATATAGGGAAGGATGGGGAAGGAAATCGGCCATGTCCTTTCAAAGCAACCATCACGGAATTTGCCTGAAGCGATTTTGGGAAATCACGGAAAACATAAATCAGGATAGCTGGGCGCGGGTTTGAACCGTCGTCCTCCCAAATGCGAGTCTGGTGTGCTAACCACTGCGCCACCTCACTCCGTCGAATCTTCTGAAAACTAAACTGTGATATGCAAATAAATTGTTTTCACTTAAGTGTGAGGCTATTCTTGAGTACATCATTTTTTCGAAAATTTTGGAGGAAGGTGTCAGTACAGAAACTGTACGATAGTTGTCTAAGTCTATCTTGTCACATTTCTTATGAAGAGGTTAAACAATATAATGTTTTGACCTGTCAGGAAAAAAATCTCTGGGCTAGTGAAGCAATACATAAATTTCCCACTTCCTCTCACATTAGATTCTAATTCCCTTAGTTATCCTCGCCTTACTTCCTTATTAATTGATTTTCTGGATATCGTCTCAAGAAAGCAACTTTAAAATATGGACACAAATTTACTGTAGAATAAACGGAATTTAACGTTAGCATCTCTTTTTATACACACCTCATCCCATTCTTCTTTTTTTTAACTTTATCTTGAGACACTGTATCCTGAGTTCATTAATAAGCCTCACTGCTTCATATTAATCTGCCTCAGGGGTATAAGTGCCATACTGTTTACTTCTATTAATTGTGCATCATACTCAAACAGTCCGTTAACAATTGGGCACACATTAAGTGCTTCAGCCTGGGCACTGTCCATAAAAATGTTATCATTCAATGTCTTGCTATCTTGCTACACATGAGTTGGAAAGTTAACTACGAAGTTGGATCGAATACCCAAATAATGAGTCCAGTTCATTCTCCTTCTTTTAACGAATCTATACTGAACCCTTCCAAACTCCTACTAATTTTTTCTTCTTGTCTGACAGGTAGCTCAATAATGCATACAGATTTCTCATAAATAGCTGAAAGTTTCAACGAGAGGCTTTGTAGGCTGTTGTAACTGTTGGAGAACTATACTACAGTATCAGCTCACAAGCACATGCTTCTATGCTCTGATCAACAAAAAATCATTGTTTCAGTATTTTTTACTTTGTGTCCAACATTTATATACATTGCAACTCCTGAGTAATTATTGTAGCTCTTAGGCGTTAAGAGCAAAATCTCAGTTCACTCATTTAGACAGCACTCTTACAAACGCAAAAACACTATCTTGAAGCACAATACGTTACTATCCAGTAACTTTCTAGGGGTCTAACATAAGGCAGAAGTCGAAAGTAGCGTGTAACATGTATCCACTCGAGTTAATTTTGTCTATACACGGGATTAATGCCACAAAATTACTTTTTGTTGCGATGGGAAAAATTCTGTCAAAATATTAAATACAAGTACGAGTATACAAGTACCAAGGCTAGTTAATTAATCAATAATTAAACTTGGGAACAGCAGTGAAAGGTAACAGCTCGTCATGCCATCACTCACAACGTTTGACTCCAATCACTGGTTCTGGGTTCCCTTGACGTCTGAGTTAAACGCCATTCACAGCCACCGGCTGCTGACCAGATACTGCCGATTCCCACTAGCCTATGGAAAGTTTTTAATTTCCCCTCTACCACTTATAGCAGATATATACGATTCCTCCAAATAAACCTTGTTTGTACTGGTCATAGTGTTGTTACTTCCGTTATTGTTGTCATCACTTGCCATTTCACGATGGCTTTGCCCACATATGTGATCACCACATGTATTGCAGACATACCCTAAACCCTTATATTGGCTCATCTCTTCCCCCTCTCTCTGACCATCTCTTCCTACTCCCTCTCTCTATCCATCTCCTCCTCATCCCCCCCTTACCCTCTCCTCCTTGCCCCTCTCTCTGTCTATCTCCTTCACACCTCCATCCTCTTTGCCCACCTCTGTCTCCCTAGCTGTCTGCCCACTTTTTCTCTCCTCTCTTACCCTCTACCTCTTCCGCTCTTGCTTCTCGTCTCCTACTGCCACCATCTGTTCATCTCCTCATTACTCCTCTCACTACCCATACCATCCTCATCCTCCCCCAACTGCATCCTTCCTCCTCTCTGTGGCCATCTTCTCCTGCCCTCTCTCACCCTATCCCACCTGTTTCCCCTCTCTCTCCACCCCCTCCTCTTTCCATCTCAACTTTCCCCCATTCGTGCCCATCTGCACATGTAGCATACTGCTAAACAGATCAATAAAGCATGCAGATTTTCTCCCACAATACACCTGTGATACAAGGCAGATTACAACTCAGGGGCTTCAAAATCTTTTTTATTTCAGAAATGTAGGCTCCCTGCAAAGTAGGTGACAATGCAGGATGATATTACATCAACTCAAAACGCCCATTGTCAAGGACAGCTTACATGTCAGGGTTTGGAAAACTGTTTTTTGCCCTGATGTATAGGCTACCGTATAAAGCAGAGTGATAAGACAGGGTGATACTATTGCACACGCAATCTGCTGTCAAGTAGGGCAGCCTATTTGCCAGAGGCTGGAAAAACACGACAAGTTTTGACCTTCATCTCTACTTCTATAGACTTAGGAGATTATAAACCCCAGGGTGTTGATACTTGTGGGGCCTGCTGTTCCTATGCCAAGTTTGCTTCGAATCGATTCATCGATCGGGTCAATTACACTGTAGGGCGCGTACGCATTCTTCTCCTATAATATCGTGGCATCCTCTGTGTGAGCGGTCCAGTGCTGTTGCCCGCGCGGCTGCACGAAGACTGTCACCTTCTTACCAGATTCTTTACTTGTATAGACAAAACTGTTGCATCCTTGAGCCCCTGCTTCTCGATGTACATCTACAGGTTCTCGGCTGACGCTATTGGTCAGAAATTTTCTAAGTCCGAATCAGAGTCGTTATCCCGGAGGCGTGCCGTAGCCCTACTAGCA
The DNA here is from genome assembly GCF_023897955.1 of Schistocerca gregaria. NCBI lineage: Eukaryota > Metazoa > Arthropoda > Insecta > Orthoptera > Acrididae > Schistocerca > Schistocerca gregaria. The sequence goes on from NC_064921.1 coordinate 543,038,608, forward strand.
GCACACGTCTCATATATATATATATATATATATATATATATATATATATATATATATATATATACTTCTAGAAATTGAAATAAGAACAGCGTGAATTCATTGTCCCAGGAAGGGGAAACTTTATTGATACATTCCTGGGGTCAGATACATCACATGATCACACTGACAGAACCACAGGCACATAGACACAGGCAACAGAGCATGCACAATGTATATCCACCTTTCGCAGCAATACAGGCTGCTATTCTCCCATGCAGACGATCGTAGAGATGCTGGATATAGTCCTGTGGAACGGCTTGCCATGCCATTTCCACCTGGCGCCTCAGTTGGACCAGCGTTCGTGCTGGACGTGCAGAACGCGTGAGACGACGCTTCATCCAGTCCCAAACATGCTCAATGGGGGACTGATCCGGAGATCTTGCTGGCCAGAGTAGTTGACTTACACCTTCTAGAGCACGTTGGGTGGCACGGGATACATGCGGACGGGACGTGCATTGTCCTGTTGGAACAGCAAGTTCCCTTGCCGGTCTAGGAATGGTAGAACGATGGGTTCGATGACGGTTTGGATGTACCGTGCACTATTCAGTGTCCCCTCGACGATCGCCAGAGGTGTACGGCCAGTGTAGGAGATCGCTCCCCACACCATGATGCCGGGTGTTGGCCCTGTGTGCCTCGGTCGTATGCAGTCCTGATTGTGGCGCTCACCTGCACGGCGCCAAACGCATACGACCATCATTGGCACCAAGGCAGAAGCGACTCTCATCGCTGAAGACGACACGTCTCCATTCGTCCCTCCATTCACGCCTGTCGCGACACCACTGGAGGCGGGCTGCACGATGTTGGGGCGTGAGCGGAAGACGGCCTAACGGTGTGCGGGACCGTAGCCCAGCTTCATGGAAACGGTTGCGAATGGTCCTCGCCGATACCCCAGGAACAACAGTGTCCCTAATTTGCTGGGAAGTGGCGGTGCGGTCCCCTACGGCACTGCGTAGGATCCTACGGTCTTGGCGTGCATCCGTGCGTCGCTGCGGTCCGGTCCCAGGTCGACGGGCACGTGCACCTTCCGCCGACCACTGGCGACAACATCGATGTACTGTGGAGACCTCACGCCCCACGTGTTGAGCAATTGGCCTCCCGCATGCCCACTATACGCCTTCGCTCAAAGTCCGTCAACTGCACATACGGTTCACGTCCACGCTGTCGCGGCATGCTACCAGTGTTAAAGACTGCGATGGAGCTCCGTATGCCACGGCAAACTGGCTGACACTGACGGCGGCGGTGCACAAATGCTGCGCAGCTAGCGCCATTCGACGGCCGACACCGCGGTTCCTGGTGTGTCCGCTGTGCCGTGCGTGTGATCATTGCTTGTACAGCGCTCTCGCAGTGTCCGGAGCAAGTATGGTGGGTCTGACACACCGGTGTCAATGTGTTCTTTTTTCCATTTCCAGGAGTGTATATATATTCTCCAGACGCATAAACAACGTAGAAAGTGGACAATAGTGAACTGAAGTCATGTAGTGTTGTCCAGCAACTCACAATTGGGCCTCTTTTTCAAATGACACAACGCGACGAGTGTATTATTGCCAAATGGAGTCTTTAACCTGCAGTAAGAGGGAGGTGCAATTCAGGCCGAGGTTGGTTACGAAACGTTTTGGAGGTGTTACTCAAAACATGACTTAGGTCTATTTCCGTTACAATGAACATAAACTAGAACCTTTATTTAAACCCTCTCTGCAACCGTGTACACCTTTTCTTCCAAATATTCATGATTACTACACTTTAGGCACTCCCGCCAATCAGAATGACAACAGTTGTGTTTTCATGGGCCACGCATGCGTTTCTGCTTTGAAGAACACTCATGCACACTAACGCAAATAGACTGGCCCGCTAAATCATCTCAGCCCCCTACAAAACACGTGGAAGTATTTTTAACAGCGAGTGAAACGTAGCAATAAAGATTCCTGCAATTTCTTAGGTCTGCGGGTTCCAACCATCATTGAGAGCATACAGCTGCATATGGCGCACCTAAAGAAATTTGTGGAATCTCTTCGCCTCAGAACTAAGACCACTAACGAGGCGGTGTTGCACGGTATTAGGATTCGTTCTCATGGAGGTGACTATTTTTCTTTTTTTCGATATGCTTATTATTTTTACGTTTCGATTGTGTTTGAATGAGAACAAATTAATGTCCTTTAAGGGAATGAATGAATAATTTAAAAAAACAATTAACAAAAATAGTGGGACGAGTCTTGTTGACAGATTTTGAAGTGTGCCATGAAAGGAGAATGTCACATTCCATTTTTTTATCGGCTCACCACAGTGATGGGAACCGTCGTCCCATTTTCATATGAAAACATTTAGATGTTTTAGAATTTCGCAACACTGTTATTCAGCAGGAAATAGCTGTTTGATTTGGCATGTGAGTCTAACAGAAACATAAGTATATTTATATTCGCTGCTGTTCAAAAATGGTTCAAATGGCTCTGAGCACTATGCGACTTAACTTCTGAAGTCATCAGTCGCCTAGAACTTAGAACTAATTAAAACTGACTAACCTTAGGACACCGCACACACCCATGCCCTAGGCAGGACTCGAACCTGCCACCGTAGCGGTCGCTCGGCTCCAGACTGTAGTGCCTAGAACCGCACGTCCACTACGGCCGGCTTTCGCTGCTGTGTTTCTATGACAGCTGGCTTGACATGTTAGGGCAACCACATTGATTTTTGGTGTTGTAAGTCTGTGTAAATTTTATATGAAACTATAACAACATTGTATTATACACAAGCCTGTTTATAGATCCCAAATGAGTGATGTATAACGCTACCTTTATCTTTATTGTTTGCGGGCATTTAAGGCTAAGACGTAATCCTTGATAACTGAAATTGCATTACAGGCACCCACAAACGTACTGGAATAATTGTGCTATTAATCTGACCTGCATTTAGAAATATTGGTATATTTGGTACGCAATTTTATTCGAACTTGTACTTCATGTTTTTGGATAATTCATTCATCATCTTGCGGGTATTATGTTTTGAGATACCGAGCAGTAAAGTTTCCAAAATTGTTTTGGTGCCAAGATGTGAAATTTCTCAGCAGAGAATAATCGTTATTTTTGAGCACTTTTTCTCGTTTTCTTTAGTCTAACGTTGTCAAAGGAAATTAATCTCCGTCGGTATTAGCCGCCTTCATAAAGCAGGATTCGTGTCACTCTACCCACCTCTAGTTTCTCATTTCCGCCCTGAAATTACTCCTGCCCTTTGTAGTATGTTCTGACTTTCCTCTAAACTCCGCTTATTGAGAAGTATGCACATTTCTCGCAGGGGGACCACATTTTCTATACTGCAGGATCAGCAAGTATCAAAGCGGCATTGTATTCGTCTTATTTGGAGTTCTAGGCGCATTATTACACTACAGATACATAGCTCGGAGAAATTAACTCTTCCCGCCCAGTGAAAAATCGTACCTAACGCAATTCTCGCTGTGAAGCACTCAGACATGTGTCCCCGACTGATACGGCGGTGTGTCTAAAGCATTGACTCACATCTATAAAAACGGAGATTGAAATGGTGCCTCTGGGTCCCCTGTGAAATGTGACGCACAGACTGCTCACGTGCTCCACATCACCGACAGTGCCTCCTCATTGATAGATATAAAATTTGCCGACTACGAGCAGAAACGTCATGTAGCCAACTAGAATCACTACTCGGCAATACACTGTCCTTCCAGGGCTTCGTAGTGTTCGGCGTCATCGCGATCTTCCATATGCTAGTATATCGCACTGTTCCTCCTTATGACACATTTACTCAGGTCATACTTCTCGCTAGAGATCTTATTTAGTTCAACTGGATAAAAGTCTGTTGTATTCCTCTCGTGTTGACTAGCTTCACTCAGTTTGCACGTCTAGTCAACGTAATTATTTTCGAGACTTACATCAGCACCTTCGATCAGGCCACAACTGAGTCTTTCGCAGACCTTCTTCCAACTGGTTGTGCTCCGCTCTAAAGATCATACTGTTAACAAGACGTTTTACTCACCCTTACTGTTTCCAGAATAAATACTTATTAAGTATGTTACATAATTTTGAAAACGTGAATCAACATAGTTCTGTCACTCATTCCATAGCTTTTTTTTCTGTGAATCATAAGACTTGTTACTGGTTTTATACCGCACACCACGAATTCCTCTCTCGTGCTAACCTCTTAATCGGAGACTACCATACAATGCTCTTCTCCTAACGTACGATCTTAGTAATGTATTCCTCAGATTAAGGCCTATGTTTCATAGAAGCAGATTTCTCTTTGCCAGGAACACCCTTTCTGCCTGTGCTAATCTTTTGTACGCCTTGCTTCTTTTGTCATGTCGTATTTTGCTTCCAAGCTTGTAGAATTCCTTAACTTCGTTTAATTCGTTGTCCCCAATTTCGATGTTAAGTTTATCTTTATACTCATTTCTACTATCCCTCACTGCTTTCGTCGTCCGTCGGTTTACTCTGCAACCATAGTGCGTACGTGTTAGACCATTTATTCCATTCAACACTCCTCTATAATTCTTATTCAGGTTCGCTGAGGACAGCAATATCATCATAAAATCTTATCACTTATAAATCTTTCACCGCTTTCTGCTCTTGAATCCTCCCTTTAGATACTTCATTGCTTCTTCGATGTACATACTGAAAACTAAAGTCGAAAGATTACATCCCTATCTCACTGGGTCGCTGTTCCATTACAATACCGTAGCCAGACCTGATCATTCAGCTTATACGCGGGTATCGTGATGAGTCGTTTAACTGAAGTACAAAGAGCATTACTCGTCCAACATGCTTTTGATGATGTAAGTAAAGTCGGTCTGCATACCCCATTAGCCAGACAGAAAAAAGTCCACCGTGATCAAGGATGCTCTAAGATCTTGACACATACCACATTAACATGCCAATGACTTTCTAATAAAATCAAGATAAATTTTCGTAAAATTGAGAGAGAAATTGCTCCAGAGGATGAAATCACCTAAAGTACAGAAACACAAGGTTCCCTAGAAGCTTAATTTAATCAGGAATGTGAGAAGATACCTAATTTACATGGAAGACTGTTTGAGATACGCTCTTATAATCTGTGCACCTCAAAGCTAAAAAGTAAACAAGCTCAAGACCTACGGAATAATACAATAATCAGGAAATACAAGTTGCGTAGCAAATCCCACAAACTGTGAGTTGCCCACAAAGTGGATAGCACCAATGCGAAATCGAAACAACCCAGACTCAGCAAACGTGCGCCAGACCCCGCAGATCACCATCGGATAAAATCACCCCATTCAGTATCAACAAGCGTGCACCACACGTGGCGCCAGTTTCCCTCCCCCTGTAACAGGCTTGCAAGCGTTCGAAATTACTCTCCGCTGAACCTAACACCCTATTTTTCAGAAAACTCTATGAGGAAGGTATAAGTCAGTGCTACTGCCAAGCTGACCATCGGAAAAGTTGATTTGTTTACGTGAATATAGGGGAACCCTGCAGAAATTTCCCATTCTTGGCAAATAGAAAGCATCTTAACGTGCATTGGTCGACCCTCCACACTAAGCCACAGCCATGAGTAACACAGATAACAAAATCTGGAGTGTAGGGCTACGAATTTCCTCATGGTGGCCTAGCAGAGCCGCAACGGCGCGTTCTTATATCTCTCTGCAGGGAGGTGAATCCGTCATGCTCAGTGATTCACTACGGACATGCAGTGGCTTAGCAGTAGATTACCTTGAAACGAGAAAATCTCATTTGCCGACAAAGCGCGCAACAGAAACTTCCCGCTAACAACTTTTGCAAACTGCAGTGCCCTGGAGATCCTCGGTGCTTCTATAGAGCCTCTGTGACACCTCCTGTGGTCAAACCTGACCAAGGAACGAACACACGTACCCACTCGTTTCTAACTAGAAATTTTGATGTCTTCTTCCTGAGTTAGCTAGTCATGTACTCTTTTCAAAAAGAACCAAGAAATATGGAGTAAAATAATCATTTATCGCACAGTGAATGTGGCTCTGATGGCAAAAGCAATAAAAGAAGACTGAATACGTGGGAGAGATCTGGAGGCAGAGAGAGGTTTCGAACAGATTATACTGCGCGTGTTAGATATGTTCGGAATTCTGAGAAAAAAAGGGAGTACGCTGTAGGAAAACACAACTAATATACAATATGTACAAGGACGGGAGGAAGCAGTAAGACTGGAAGACCAAGAATGAAGTGCTTGGTAAGGTAAGACAGTGTTGCAATCTTTCACTCCTACTGTTCAATCTACTCATCTAAGAAGTAACGGCGGAAAAAAATAAAAGTTCGAAGAATGGGATTAAAAATCATAGTGAAATGAAATCACTGATAAGATTCGATGCTGTTATTGCTATCCTCTCTGAAGGGGAAGAAGAAGTATAATATCTATTGAACGGAATGAACGGTCAATGGGCACAGAATATTTATTAAAGTGAACAAGTAAAAGTAATGGGAAGTAGAAGACACGTAACATAAAATTGTTGATCACAAAGTTGTCATGGAAGCAAAGTAACCCATCACAGACATAGCAAGGATGACACAAAATGCAGGTTTACACCGACAAAGATGGCACTCTTGGCCAAAAGAGGTCTATTAATATGAAACATGGGGCCTAATTTGCGGAATAAATTTGTGGCAATGTACTTTTGGAGCACTGTGTGTGGTAGTGAATCTGAAGAGAATCGAAGCCTGGTGACGTGGTGCTACAGAAGAATGTTGAAAACCGGGAAAGAGGAAGTTATCCGTAGAATCGACGAAAAAAGGAACATATGGAAAGTACTGACAAGATAAAGGGACAGGACAAGAGGAAATGTGTTGAAACATCAGGAAATAACGTCTATGGTATTTGAGGGAGCTGTAAATGGTAAAACCTATAGGGGAAGACAGAGACTGGAGTTCGTGGCGGGTCGTATCTAGCCAGTTAGAAGACTGATGACACAAAAGAAAAATCACTAGTAGTAGGGAAAACTGACACGGGTGAAAACATAGGATGATGCAAGCAGCAATGTTGGACATGGTTGCAAAAACGAATGTTTATGTACGAGCTGCCAGGTGTTCCACTCGTCTCCCCAGTGAGTTACGAATTATGTAAAGATTTTTTTTAAAGTCGCAAACTTTGTCAACTATTGTATTATTTATTTAGCGACATGTTTCGACGGTTATACCTCATCTTCAGGCTAAATGGCATTACAAATAAAACTTCACAAGAAGGTCATACTGATGTTACATAGTCTTTTCGTAAATGCTGTGGTCATCTTTGTTTTTCTGGCGTGGCAGTCTCGTTGTAATGCATTGAGGTGTTTCCATTTCCGTGTAGGCACTACACAACTGTTTGTGATCGTGTTTCCAAGTTACTGCTATGTTAGTGACAATTTGTGAACAGTGACGAAGAGAGCCACGGAAATGGAAACATCCCAACGCATCACAAAGAGACTGCCACGCCAGAAGAACAAAGATGACCACAGTATTTACGAAAAGACTATGTAACGTCAGTATAACCTTATTATAAAGTTGTTTTTCTAATACCATTTAGGCTGATGATGAGGTATAGCCCTCGAAACATGTCGCTAAATAAATAAGTAATACAATAGTTGACAAAGTTTGTGACTGGTAGCGGTAATTTAAAAAAAAAACCTTTACATATTTCTTGAGACAGGCACGGTCGAAAAATAGTCAAAATGAGCTACGAATTCTTTCAAACAACACCCCTCTCCTTCCTCCTCCTCCCCCCCCCCCCCCCCTCCATAGATAATCTATAAACCTTGACGCTACTGCACCATTCGCTTATCCATACATTCAACTTCATAAAGGAGAGTGTTTTCCACTTTCGAGACGCCCCCTGACAGAAACGTTTAGAGGACTGAGGTCAGGTCTTGGAAGCAAAGCTTAGGGTATACTTCGCCTGCCCTTCTTGCGCCATATTGGCGTATTTCACGTCTTCATCAGCATCAAAATATGCCCTTTGCCGCATCGCATCTCTACCTTCTGCCCCAAACCAGGGGCCATGGGCAAAACTTGAGTCCCATTGAATGAGGATTTACATTTCAAACACATTCTTACTAACTAGCACAGTCCTACATTCTGAAGACAATGGTGGCAAGATTTCGCCGTTATCTCACAAACGGCTAATTCGCAGACTCATGATTGTTCGAGCGCTTTTGTTTCAGTTTCCGCATGCTTCCTCCCGTGACCGTGGCTGAACCTATCTGAGATGTAACCGTACGAAGTCCGGGTTGACAGGTGGCCTCTCTCACGCAGACGCAAACTGTTGTGGACGCTACAGGAGGAGCGGCAGGCGTCGGTGAGAGCGGCCACAGAGCTGCAGTTAAGGCGCTCACTTGGAGACGGCGTCCATGAAAGAGTAAGCAGCGAGCAGGCGAATATTTGATAAGGGGAGTCGGGGGGGGGGGGGGGGGGGAGGAGGGGAGGAGGGACCAGAGGCGCGCAGCAGGTCGGTGGCCGACTGACCGCGACCGCGGGCAACAGATGCGCGCAGTCGAAACAAGGAACTGGTGCAGGCCTGCCGGAGAACTAGCCAGTAAAGTGTTACTCACTTGCAACACGCTTCGTATAAGTCAGTCAGGGAGTGGAAAAGTTATTTTGTGCAAATGAAAAATAAGTTGCAGTTGGAATACCTCATCACTTATTGTGATACAACATACACTGCACGAAGTTTTAAGGAAAGCCCTCCCCCTACAAATGTTATCACCTTGTCTACGATACTGATCTCTTTTATACTGAGACTGCAGTCCGTGTGCAAATCGCAGTTGGACCGTAACACATCAGAAAATAGTTTGTGGACAGTAAAATTCCTGAAGTGATTGGCCTGGCGAGACTCCCGACTTGAACCCAAAGGATCATCTTTCGGATGAGTCAGAACGTCGGCTTTGCTGGAGACGCCAGTGTCCATCATCTCTGTCTTCCCTGGTTTCGGGTCTTGAGAAAGAATAGGCCACTATTGCTCCATAGATTTTTAGACTCCTAATTGAAAGTATTCCCAGCAGATTTCAAGCCATCATCAAAGCGAAGGATGGACACAACCCATATTAATGCTCTCTAATAGTTGTTCCGAGACTTTTGATCTATGGTGTAGAATATTCATATTAATGGAATGATGTGGAAGTAAACTGAGAAGTACCTAGTATTGCACAAGTAAAATAAAGTAAGGGAACAATATGCGTCTGGGTCCTAGTATTACTACCTAGGAGCAACCATCAAAACAGCAGTTTTATAGAATTAGAGCTTGTAATGGATCTGGGAGATGTATTATTTTCAACTGAAGTTATCGATACCAAATTTAGTGGGCGAAGTGGTGAATGTTTTTCTCTTATATTTTTGTCGGAATTTTTATAATCTACTTATTTTTTATGTTTATTTATTATTATGTTTAAAAATTGCAATATATTGATTGATATTGGTGGATATGACGAACAATATCAAAGAGACTTATTACAAGCGGAAGTTTGGGTGTCGAATGGAATATCTTTGAAGCTAGAGTCATTTTTTGTCACTTTTAGAGTCGGCTGTGGTCGGTTGAGACGCAGTCGTGGAACAAAGTTGTACTTCCCTGTGAAATAATTACTTATCTGACTAAAAAAAATCATAATTAATATACTTCAAAAATCTTAAAAAAATACGGGTTGGCCAGAAACAGACTGAAAAGCTTTTAAGTGTATTGTAGGTTAGATTGTGCTCAGAAATAATTGTTAAGAAAAAATTCGATATGTTGCGCCGTTTTCGAGTCGGGTAGCATTAAATTTGCGTTATCAGGCCATTGTGCACTCAAATTCAAACGGCCCGCCAGAAATAATTGTCATCAGGTGTTCTCATGACGTGATTGACAGCGCACATGACTGCTCGGCCTTTGACTTGGGTTCGATCCTTACTGCCGCCCCACGTCCAATTTTTATATGTCCCTTTTGTTCGTTTTTCGGAAATCAAACGAGGTATACGTTTGGCAACCGTCTTGGCGGGGCGCTTGACTGTCTAACCTCAAAGGTAATTAACTCTGAAACGACGCAAAGTATCGAATTTCTTTCTTAAATTTATTTGTCAGTACAATCTATACTGCAATACACTTAAAAGCTTTTCAGAGTGTTTGTGGCCACCCCGTGTAGGTGATTTTATTGAAATTTACCTATTTTTCAACACAACTTACTTGTTTTTTTTTATCATAATATACTGCCGCTGTCTTCAGACAATAGCCAGTTCGTCCTCTTATATTTGAATTTAACTGAGCTGTATCACTTTAGACTGCCTCTAGAATCAGTTGTTCTACAGCGTTGGGTAATTAATGTGAGAGCAGGGTATCTAATTCTGTATTGGAAGCATTTGTTGTAAGGACTAAATGTGTGTCTCCCATTAACATAATCCTCCAGATGGCGTACTTCAAACATTTTTTCAGTTTCAGAAATGCCTCTTGACATGTGGCAAACTACTGAAATTTCACTAACTTTTTTTCAAAAGAGAGGAGCTATGATATCTGTGTTTTTTTGTATTAATTTGCCATAATAACTTGTCTTGGTCATGAACGAGTACATGTGCTTAAAATATTTTCTTGCAGTAAGATTGTCAGTCGCCGACGCTTGTGCTGCTGTGGACCTGGGACCGTCGGTATTCAAAATATGGCTAAGATACTGACTATTCATTTGAAAAAAAACTACATTTACTTCCAGTGATTTTGGCTCATCAGTTGTTATCTAGAGACCAACCGCACACCACTGAAATATAGTACTTATTTTTAAGAAGTACGTGTATATAAAGTTCTTTGAAGACTTGGTAATTGCAATACAATTAAATGAATCTAACTAGAGTTGATTATGTCAAATGAGATAAGAGACATGAGGAACTGCTTTTGAATTAAACCTGCTTAATCACTAAAAACTCAGTTCTATCATAGTGGCAACAGTTCTCTCAAAATCTCTAGCTAGTAGCCAAATTCACAATAACTCCTGAAACAAACTGGCCGTCGCATTTCGTAAATAAATAAACAGTACGTTAACTTTACAGTGTGTAAAAACCTTATCATGAATGGCATCGGCCGCGAATGCCTGCAGACTTACATAGTTGTACCTTTCATTACAGGCTACACTGTATGTCTATAAAATAGCTGTATTAAATCTTTGAAAGTTTGCCGCTTGGTACTTCAGGTGCGCTTACTAGCAGCTACTTAATTTGCACGTTATGGTAATACTTGTATAGTCTTCGCTAAGTATTTCTGAAATATTGTGGTATCACTTTCCACACAAAGATAGTCTAGTAAATTTATATAATGATTTCATGAAGTTAACCTTTCATTAAGAATCAAAGCATTTTATGTCTCAATATTCTTTCAGCATACACGATGTCACATTTGCTTGAAACGACGTTCAGGGCAAAGCTTTAGATGCATTCACAGTTGCTTTATTAGCACGTTTCGGAATATGCAAACAATGGTCTTTAGAAAACGATATTTTGTAGGCTAAAATTTTGCCGTATCCAGCGAATGTCAGATGCACGTGATATAAATGATCAGTCAACAATGAATGAATGTTGGGGGGCTGATGCACTTTGACATGACTGAGTAAACAAGAGCAACGAAACAGTCACCCATCGTCCCCAGGAGAAGCCACGCTAGAACAGTGTAACATACTTCTTCTTATCTTGGCAACGCCTTCAATTCGACGAGGAAAAGAATCCTCTAGTTTTTTCATATATGCCATATCCAGCCACTTTTTGATGACGAGACCCGATAGAGCTACCAAATCTCGTGGATGTTGGTTGTTTCATTTCATTATTTGTTGCAGACAGTCCCAGACATCTGTGCGATGCCCCAACGTTTCGTCTCAGGCTGTGAGAGAGATCCTCAGTGGCGAAACGGCGAACTGCAATCATAAATCGAGGGATCGTAGAAGATACAGACAGTATAGAGGTTATCACAGTCGATCACGTGACGAGACCACCTTTGGTGGTACCAACCTTCTCATTGAAAGTAGTTGATTGTCATTCTGTCGGTGCAAAGTCAATATCCATGTTTTATGTAATTTGACACCTCCCTCTTTTCTACTAAAATTACTTCTGTTATTATAAATCTCAATATCCTCACAATACATTCGAACACGGTAATGCGATGTTTTCGGTATGAGGCTCGTCTTACTGTATTTTGTTCCATGAATACCTTCTTGGTACACACCTTCTACTACGGTCGAATTATCTGTTCTCTCTAGACGACAGGTCCTCTTCTGTTCAACTAAACTTGCGTTAAGTCTTCTTTTCGAGGTAACGATACATAAACGTTGGCGTAAGCTATATTCTTGTCGGTAGTGATGTTCTGAACAATGATTTTTTTTGAACAGACTGCCAAGGTGGCGGTGGACAGTCCTCGTAGAATAACTGTGGCCATTTTGTTCATGGAATCTTGAACAATAGGCACTGCAGATTGCAAGTAAGAGACTAGCCAGGTGGTATCGCTATGTCGATTATACTTACGTAGTATGGACGCTTGGTATAGAAGAGTTGGGAGCCTTGTTGGTACATCTTAAAGTGTCAGTTTACTGTGGGCACTACGGATACGGAGAGTAATGGGATTTTCTGTGTGCGTCTGCAATCAAACAAGTGAACAGGACGTTGTGCCATATGATATACAGAAAAGCCACCAATATTGATTCTGGCCTTCATAAAGATTCTAACCTACCCCAGACAAGAAGAGGTGTTGTAACAACGTAGTTGCATAGGGCCAAAAAATTTGTGAACCGTTTTATTTACAAGACGAGGTTAACCACCTATGGTTGGCCTTTAAGGAGAATGGTTACTCTAATAATGTTAGTACTACCAGAGATAGGCTCTTAGTCAGTGTCACCTGATGGACTCTTTTGCTCTTCATATAGCTTATACGAGTGTATTCGACGCTCCCTCGAGTTCTGACTGCAGTTCAGTTCTTCACCTTCGAGTAGTCTCCTGCAGCAAGAGATAAAACGCTAGGGGCGAGTTTTACGTTAGCCCAGAAGTTTAAGTGAAGTTAGTACTACAATGTATAATCTACATCTACATCTACATTTATACTCCGCAAGCCACCCAACGGTGTGTGGCGGAGGGCACTTTACGTGCCACTGCCGTTACCTCCCTTTCCTGTTCCACTCGCGTATGGTTCGCGGGAAGATCGACTGCCGGAAAGCGTCATTGCGTACTCGAATCTCTCTAATTTTACATTCGTGATCTCCTCGGTAGGTATAAGTACGGGGAAGCAATATTTTGGTACCTCATCCAGAAACGCACCCTCTCGAGACCTGGACAGCAAGCTACACCGCAATGCAGAGCGCCTCTCTTGCAGAGTCTGCCACCTGAGTTTGCTAAACATCTCCGTAACGCTATCACGCTTACCAAATAACCCTGTGACGAAACGCGCCGCTCTTCTTTGGATCTTCTCTATCTTCTCTGTCAACCCGACCTGGTACGGATCCCACACTGATGAGCAATACTCAAGTATACGAACGAGTGTGTTGTAAGCCATCTCCTTTGTTGATGGACTACATTTTCTAAGGACTCTCCCAATGAATTTCAACCTGGCACCCACCTTACCAACAATTATTTTTATATGATCATTCCACTTCAAATCGTTCCGTACGGGTACTCCCAGATATTTTATAGAAGTAACTGCTACCATTGTTTGTTCCACTATCATATAATCATACAATAAAGGATCCTTTTTTCTATGTATTCGCAATACATTACATTTGTCTATGTTAAGGGTCTGTTGCCACTCGCTGCACCATCTCCCTGCATTTCTCTGCAATTTTCTAATGCTGCAACTTCTCTGTATACTACAGCACCATCCGCGAAAAGCCACATGGAACTTCCGACACTATCTACTAGGTCATATATATATATATATATATATATATATATATATATATATATATATATATATATATATATATATATATATTGTGAAAAGGAATGGTCCCATAACACTGCCGTTTGTACGCCAGAGGTTACTTTAACGTCTCTAGACGTCTCTCCATTGAGAACAACATGCGGTGTTCTAATGAAAAAGTTAAATAAAAGCACGAAATTAGTTTTTATTCACGTGTTCCACGATACGAGATTTTAACTATAGATGGTAGTCAACGTAATTTCTAAATTAAAAGAAGCAGCAATCAGTTACGTTTTTTCCGTGTTCTTTCCATTCTCATGAATTTTACCGTATCTGTGTAGGTAATATCCTTGCGAGCGGGAGACAGAGCGGCCTGTGATATAAAAGTGCATGATCCGGGCTTGGGAACGCGGATTTAGGCGGCGGTGGACAAAGCGTGAGGTATCGGGGATGTAGGCGGCGGTGGACGGAGCGTGACGTAGCGCGCCCTGCCGGGATTGGCGGGGATCGCCGGCGCCCAGCCGGGCCGCCGCTGCAAATGAGTGCGGAACCCGCCGGTCAGTCGCGCCGGGGCTGCCAAATACCGGTCCGCGGCTCTCAGCGTTTAATCAAGAGCCGGGGTAGAGCTGTGCAGAGTCCCAGGGATTGGAGTGACGGTGAGCTGCCATACGGAAAGAGGACTGAGTATTAGCCAGTCGTGGGAAGGGGTGTGCGATGATGGCGCGAGGTCGATCGAGAGAAGGAGTCCGAGATCTTTTCTGACGATTCCCAGGACTAACCTCGTTTGTAAGACTTCCAGTGCGTGTTGACTATTAGTGCGGATTTCGCACTGAGGTTCTGATTGCACTGGAACTGTATTAGTAAAGTGAAAAAGTTATTGAAAAGGTAGGTGCCGGATTATATCATTCCCAATTCATACCACTGTCTCGTTTTTGCCGAGAATAGCCTTCATAGCCACCATGTAAATTTAAATTCATTAACACAGAAATATCTACCAAATAAAATTTTCGGAACCGTGGATGCCAAATGAGACCTGAGATAAATTTAATGCCAATTATTTCGTATCGATTTAGCTGTCGCGGTATTCTAATGAAAAAGTTAAATAAAGGTACGAAATCGTGTTCCACGATACAAGATTTTAACTATAGATAACAATCAACGTAATTTCTTAATTCAAAGAAGCATCAAACACAGATTTTGTAATGATTTTGAGGTTTGTCTAAAAGTTCCGAATACACTGATGGAAAAAAATACAGCAACATTACAGATTAAAGTAAGCGCGATGTAAGCCACTGAAAATGTGAAATGCTGGTATATTAATAAACGGTATAGCCGCCAGAATGCTGAATGCAAACATACAAACGCGTATACATCGAATGTCAGTTCCTGCGATGGAGTTCTACGCCTGTTGCACTATGTCGGTCAACTGGCCTCCTCCTAACGAACATACGGCCATCGCTGGTACCAAAGCAGAAGCACCTTTCATCAGAAGACACAAAAAACCTCCACACTGTTATCCAGTGAACTCTCATTTCACACCTTTGAAGTCCCAAATAGTGGTGGTTTGGGGACAGTTCCATTCGTGATACAGGGTGTCTGGCTGGGTGATGTCACTGAAGTAAGCGATTTGTAACAGTTCGTTGTGTCACTGTGGTGCCAGCTGTTGCTCAACTGAAGCTGTAGTACGATGTGCCAGGGCCATACGCCGAACACGATGATCTTCCCTCTCGGTAGTGCCAAATGGGCTTCCGGAGAGCGGACTTTTCGAGACCACACATTCTCGTGACCACCGCTGCCAACAATCATGTACACTGCTACATTCGTCCCATGTCTTTCTTCAGTATTGCAGAAAGAATATCCAGCTTCTAGTAGTCCTATTACACCACCTCATTCAAAACTCAGTGAGGTGTTGCTAACGGCGTCTTTGTCGTCTTAAAGGCATTCTTGACTAACTTCGACTCATCACTTCCATTCTCAAAGGTAACTAACGCTGACACCGTTACAGCGTGTACTTAATGCAAACCTGCTCCGCATCCTCATAGAGGCGTCACTAGCGCCACTCTTACGCGACTGGCGCAAAACTTGAAAAGACGTCATCTTCCAGATGTAGAACAGGTTCACCAACTTTCGTTTGTCTCCCACGACTCCTCCTTGGTGAAAGAATTTTTCTTTTTTCGTCAGTGTATATGTGATTTTCGCTGCAAGGGCCATAAATAGGTGGCACACTGGAAGGGGGCTAAGCGCACACCAGCATCCCTGCTTTTAGTGGCGACGGACCCATTCGGCCTGGAATCTCATTGGAGTAGAACAGTCTTCAACGATGAGTCTTGCTTTGAGGTGAACCTCGATGACCAGTGAAGACGTGTCAGGGGACACCCAGGACAGTAGTGGGATACCAACCTGACTGTCGCTCGCCATACTGCCTGACAACCAGGAGTGATGGTCTGGGGTGGCATTTTTTTTCGTAGCAGGGCCGCTACGTTTGTCATCCGCAGCACCCTTACAGGACAGCACTACCCGTGATATATTCTACGTCCCGTTTTATTGTCCATCATGCAAAGTCATACTGGGCTTATATATCAGCAGGACAACGTTCGACTGCACACAGTGAGAATTTATACTGTTCGTCTTGCCAAACGATACCTTTCGCCAGCAAGGTTAAAAAAAAAAAAAAAAAAAAAAAAAAAAAAAAAAAAAAAAAAAAAAAAGGTTCAAATGGCTCTGAGCACTATGGGACTTAACATCTGTGGTCATCAGTCCCCTAGAACTTAGAACTACTTAAACCTAACTAACCTATGGACACCACACACATCCATGCCCGAGGCAGGAGTCGAACCTGCGACCGTAGCAGTCGCGCGGTTCCGGACTGCGCGCCTAGAACCGCGACACCACCGCGGCCGGCCGCCAACAAGGTCACCAGATATCTCCCCAATTGACAACGTTTGGAGCACTATGGGCAGAGACCTGCAACCAGCTCGGGATTTTGACGATCTCACGCACCAACTGGACAGAATTTTGCCCTATATCCTGCAGGAGGACATCCAGTAACCGTACCTATCAATGCCAAGCAGAAGGATCAGAAATGTAACAACGCGTTATTGACTTGCTCAGTTTGTGAAACTGTTTCTCTTGAATAAATCGTCTAAGTTTTTTGAAATAGTAATCATTTGTTTGTCTGTATATGTACACCACATCTATCGATTTCCATCCCATTCGGATAATTCCTTCCTGATGTTTTTTATTTAGTATTACTATTATTATTACTATTATTATTGCCGTTGTTGGTCATATTAATGTATATGTGTATCTGTGTTCTGATAGCTTTCTTGTACTTCAACAGCCAATTATATACTGAGACTACACATATAAACTGTGTTGCCAGAGCATTAAGTATTTAATAAGTACGCTTTACTACGATGTCATAATTAATTAATGTTTGCAGTATCCAAAAATGTAATTACTAATAATTTTAAAGTACTGAAGCACAGACCCTTCTGTATAGTCAAGTTCACTGCTGGCAGGAAAGAGTCATTTCGTTCACGTTCCATTTTGCTCGGCTGACGTGACGCTAGGCGATCAACTGTTTGACATTAGCGTGTTTCCAAATGGGACTGGCGACCGTTCACATTGTTTTCGTGATTTACATTAATAATTGTGTAAGTTAGTTTTAAGCATGGTGTTTCGCACATCCTCGTATTGTTAACTGAACCGCTCTATACCTTTTTGCATTTGACTGTGACCAGTAAGGAGAACGTGCTAGCGCTAAAATCCTCTGATCTCAACTGAAGAAAGAACAGTTCCCTATCCGAATGCCTAGGTAGTATTTTAACGGCCATAGAAAAGGTCGCTAACGCAAACTTGTGCGGTGGCGCTCGACTCAAAAGTACGCCGGATGCAACTGTGGTTGTTCAAATGTGTGTGAAATCTTATGGGACTTAACTGCTAACGTCATCAGTCCCTAAGCTTACACACTACTTAACCTAAATTATCCTAACGTCACACACAGACACCCATGGTGGGGGAGGACTCGAACACCCGCTGACCAGCCGCACAGTCCATGACTGCAGCGCCTCAGACCGCTCGGCTAATCCCGCGCGGCACAACTGTGGTGGTGACAGCTTTCCAGTGCCAGTACTTGCCTGTCAACGGGAGGAGAGAACGATGGGTAAAATTCATGATCACCAGTCTTTGCGCCAGTTTACTGCATTAAATTCCAAACCCGTTCGAAGTGTCTCATGATGAGAGAACTTGCGACACGGTCCACGGTGATCCGTCCGTCGGATGGGGACGTTGAGCCCTGCGGTATCCTCGGTACTATTCGGTAGTAGGAGGCTACGCCACCCGCTCGAAAAGCTCTGAGACTGATTTTATTCTTGGCGTGTAAGTGACGTCAGCCAGCAGTTACACTGCTAGCTTGATCTAACAACTGTAAGCAACAGATGTGCATTCTGTTGTTGAGCAGGTATTGTTACGTAGGGGACTTGGGGCTGAAAAGCGTCAGTATTGTTGTGCCACTATTCGGAATTTTGACGAGGACAAAAATGTGTGCATGGTTTCTCCCGCAAAAGTTGACTCCCGAACGAAGTCAACGAAGCCTGGACGCCTGCCGCGAATTGATTGAAATGCAATGTGCTGACAATTCTTTTCTGAAAAAAATCATCAAGGGTGATGAGATTTGTTGTTACCGATATGAATCCATTCTCCATAAAACCCAAAGTGCAGGAATTCACGTGAAGGGTCAACACTTTGGTGACAAAACCGACATCCCAAAGAAGGGCTTTCCTGCCAGTTTGACTTAGTTGTATGAACGTTCTGTGGGCGTTCTGCTCAAGCGAGGGAGGGCGGGATAGAGGGGAGGAGGAGGGGAGACTATGTAGAACACTTGAAACATTAATACCACTATTTAACTTTTCCCTGTTTTTACAAATCCAGACTGGAGACATTTTGGACTGACGAGATATGTGCCGGCATCGGCTTTCACCTTCTCCCTGTCCTCCCATAACCATACAAACCAACGCCCACTACAAGCCCTCATTACAGACATCGCCACGACACAGCTACGCACTTCACATATCATAACAGGTAGGAGGAAGGCAAAGGCAAAGCAATCCCAGTAATACCATGCCTAGAACAGCGGTCCAGGCTTTCTGCACCCACCCCTTACGCTCATTTCCTGATTATGGAACTACTTTCACTTTCAATAAAAAAATATTCACGTGTCGGGAAGTTACACGTCAACTTATTAACATAATACAGACGTGGAGGATTACATACCCATCGCTGGATATGGATTGGACGATAACAGCAATGTGTCACTCTTGTGATGGGGCATTTTTTATAACGCCAAGGAATAACTTCGTAGCAAAGTAGGTACAGTTTCTATCTTACCTCTCCATTGACCTAGTTTTGTGATTATGAACCATGCTACATTTTCGAAATTATAGAGACTAAGACAAAGATATATGAAGTCAAAACAAACAATTGTACGTTCTCATTTAGACTAGTAAGCAGTAAAAGCAAAAATTACACGAATAATGACGGCCAAGTGCACAGCTACGAAATCTTTTAGAGGCTCTGAACCATTCCACGTGATCTCCTTGGGGAAAGAAACAAACAGAACGTTCTCAGCGTTCCCTAGGAACCTCGTAAAAAGGCGGAATGGGCTCCAGGCGACCCTAAAGTATTTTTAAAGGTTGGCAGCACTACAGGTGGTAACGACTAGAAAGTGCGGTTCTTTAACGCCCCTACGTCTCTAACAGAACTTCGCCGCAGCCAGACACACACGTCTGCAGTAGCAGGGAACAACATCAGCTTCTAACAGTCTACGGGGCTAAGTCGACCCAAGTGATTCTGGGGTCCTGTGTTAAAAGAGGTGGTGGAAATAACAACAAACAATGGCAGTTTTGCTAGGACGCTTCTGGATGAGAGCAAATTCTGGACTAGCTGGGCTGTTCCAATGGAGACATTAGTGCCTATGCAACAACCTGAATGGATTTCAATTTTGTAGATTGTTTTCTAGTTAGTACTATCTAAATGAAGCTCAGATCACTCACAGAAATTTTGTTGTGATTTAAACGACACGTCTCGCTTTCGTGAAAGGTGGCAATTATAATTTTGCGGCAGTGTTAGTATTACTTAACAGTATGAATAGATTTACTGGGGAAAACGTGACATATACGCATGGGTTCACTGAATGTAATAGAAGAGTGTCCCTTGCTTACATACGTAGCCAATGGTCACCGGCACTGAAGACCATACGCTGCGTAGTCAGTCTCCACTTCATTCCGTCTGCTGTTTCCTACCAACCGACAACACTCAAGGTTTACGCATCTTTCTTTACGTAATCTTCCCATCTGTTTCTTGGGCGACCTTGGATCTTTTCGTTACAACATGCGCAGTGAAAGCTTGCTTAGAAAGTCGGGTCTCTGGCATACACATTACATGACCTGCACATTGCAGTCGTTCGCTCTTTTGACATTGTAAAACGTTAGTCTGGTTCATGATCTCATAAATGTCATTATTCTCTCTTGCTCTCTAAGTATCTCGGTCTCTCGCCGTACCCAGATGCTTCTCATCGCCTTTCTTCCAAATATTAGGAGCTATTTCGTCTTCCTTGTAGTTAACTTCCAGTTTTCTGAACCATAGAGCACAATGGAGCGTATAACGTCTTTGTAAATATTCATTTTCGCAGAATATGATATGGCTTTAGGCTTGAACATATATCTGAGGCAATACAACATCTGGACTCAGGAGAAAATCTTTCATTTACACCACGTACACTTGATTATAATAATTATACCAATTTCGCAGATACTTCATCTGATCACCAGGCTTGAAATTGTCTCGGTGAACTTCGAAGTGCTCTTATGCATATTCAGTTCTGCTTGCATGCATATGTTCTGTTTTTAATTATTGGTGAGTAGTTCTGCATTACTTCCTGCTATGGCGACCCTTCTGCACATATCCCCAAAATCTTTTACACATTCGCTCGCTAACGCTATGTAGCCTGCGTAGCAAATGTCTCAAACCTGCCACCTTTCATTAGTAGCCAATTACACTTGTCAACTTCGCTCTGTCTTATGACTCTATCCAGGGTTAGAATCAACAGTACAGATGAATGTGCATCTCCCTCTCTTAATGGAGTTCTTACGGGGAAAGGCTGTAAGTATGCAGTATTTCATGTTCCTTACTTAACAGAGCAAGTTTTACATAGGAATCCAAGTCCGGAAACGTCATCAAACGACGCTGGAGAGCGTCAAAGTTATGGCTGTCGGCGCCCGTAAATGTATGTATCTACATGGTGATTCCGAGATGATGTGACGAACTTTCATGGATGTTGGAGAAGAATAAATTTATCAATTTGACGTAAGAAAGAGTCAAAAGTAACAAGCGAAAACCGTTCCTCTAACAGCTCTGACAGTGGAACGCATGTAATGGTAATCACGGCCGGGTAAGCCGCCGAAATATCCCCTACAGGTCTGCTGACAATCACCATTGGCATCGCCATGTAGAACGTGAGCGTCTATGGAGTGTAAACGTATAGTGTGAGCTCATAGGCCGGTTTTCCATACACGCATAATTATTGCAGCCTTCTAACAGATCATCTTTCACGGACGCTAGAAGACGTTCCTCTGCAGACTGGGAGCATATCCAGCCCACAGTGCACAAAATACTACACATGTCTTCACAATGTTTCGAAATTGTTGGAATGGACGCGGAAGACGTGTACGTTGGTTGGCCTATTTTCCAGATTCGACGTTTGTAGGATTTTCTATGGGGACTGCTGAAAGACACTGTCTACAAGCGCATTCCAACGACATCCGACGATATGTAATGACGTATCACTGCATTCTCCTGAAATTCTAGCACGCGTGCAGCAGTCGATCCATACCAGACTGGAAGCGTGTATTGCCACTGTCGGTGGTCATTTTGAACACAACCTGCGATGGTCAGTTGTCTCGTTATGGTCAGAACCCACATAACTAGTGTAGCACTTGTGTTGTTTCTTGATTTGTGCTACCACAGGTATTGTACGAGTGTCAGTGTGGGAAATTTCCCAAATAAGATATCTCGTAAAGGACTCGCACTAGAATCCTGCAGCAGACACCACTGACGTTCTAATTTTTCTCTACTTTTAGCTTGTTAACGAAACATTGGCTCTAAGCACTATGGGTCTTAATATCTGAGATCATCAGCCCCCTGGACTTAGAACTAACCTAAGAACATCATACACATCCACGCCCGAGGCAGGATCCTAACATGCGAGCGCAGCAGCAGCGCGGCACCGGACTGAAGCGCCTAGAACCGGTCGGTCACAGGGCCGGCGCTTGTTAACGTCAATAGACACTGTTCCGTTTAAAAAGCGTGTGTTTGCACAAAGAATACGATTTTTAAGTATTACGACAACCTGATTATTGGCTAAAAATGCAACCCCCTGAATACCAATCTATCCTGTTAAAACCGCACATCAGTTCCACTTCCCATTTCCGCAATATTTACAGTGTAGGTTTCAGGTGACTTACGCTGTATATATAGGTGTATATACGAGTTTGCAGATAACATCGGTAGTAAATTATGCGGCGTGTTTGCGGGAAGATGTCAGACGCAGAGAGAAACAGCTAACGCTCTGAAGTGAGTACATATTAAGATAGTAACTGTCACAATATGTGTTCGTAAACCCCTACCACTTTGCATAGCAATATGACAGTTGGACACTTGCAAGCTGTAGCTAAGTTCTGCTTGTGAGCAGACTTCAGCTGTTGAACTGGGATTCCCCTACACGCAGCGGAACCACAGCCACTACTGTGGTTCCCCCCCCCCCCCCCTCTCTTTCCCCTTCCCCAACCCCTATCAAGCTATTTGTGCAGATTTAGTTGTTGCACTTATTTTGCTTGCACTCCGACTTCCATTAAGATTTTAAAACTACTGTCACAATATCATTCTGGGTGACTTAAATGCATGAATTTGTTGCGTCGTTTCTTTAAGCCGAAAAAAAATCGACAATATTCGGACAGCAGACCGAGGCAATTAGAAGCTGCTACAGATAACCTCAGAGTGCAGCCACACACGTAGGAACTGGCAACCATTCCGGGAAGTTGCTGCAAGTAAGACGGCAGCGGGCGGAACTGGGTCGCGGTATCTGCCGTGGGGCCTGGGCTGCAAGATAAAGCAGGGAGCGCCGCGCTTCCGGAGAAAACGGCCAACAAAAATGAAGGAGCTCGCCTCCCCCCCTCCCCCTCAGCCCCCCCCCCCCCTCTCCCGGTCACCCGAGACCCTTCTCCTGACGCTAGCCGCCGCCGCCCTGCCCCAGAAGAGGACGAGGCGATGCGGGGACATAACAGCGGAACGGCCCTCAAAGGGAGTGGCTGTAACAGAGGAGAGCAACTTGGGGGAAAAAAAACGCGGCAGGCGGAGTGAGAGCGAAAGTGCGTCCTACTGGTCCCCACACGTCCGCTGATGGAAGGCAAACCAGCTTACCGCGAAGTCCGAGGAGCAACACGGCACTGTTATCTGGGGAAATCAAATACCCTAGTCGAAGGAACAAAGTTGCCCGTGCTCCTTCCCCATCGCTTTAATGTGCCAATTAGGTGCCTGAGAAACGCACTTGTAAAGTCACTACACGTTCCTTCGACTTCATACACTGGACTGATTGGCTGCTAGCCAACCTACATCCGTCGATCTCTTTTGTTGCTGGATATAAAGCTTCCCGGCAGATTAAAACTGTGTGCTGGACCGAGACTCGAACTCGGGACCTCTACCTTTCGCGGGCAAGTGCTCTACCAACTGAGCTACCCAAACATGACTCACGCCCCGTCCTCACAGCTTTACTTCCGCCAGTATCTCGTCTCCTACCTTCCAAACTTTACAGAAGCTCTCCTGCGAACCTTGCAGAACTAGCACTCCTGAAAGAAAGGGTATTGTGGAGACATGGCTTAGCCACAGCCTGGGGGATGTTTCCGTCCGTGAAAGGCATAGGCCCCGAGTTCGAGTCTCGGTCCGGCACACAGTTTTAATCTGCCAGGAAGTTTCAAATACTATCACACATGTATTACTTGCTCAACAGTATTTACATTAAAACCAAACCGTCGTACTGTCATGCTACACCATTCAGATAACATCATTTGGATGCAATGTGAAGTACCACAAGTTCAATACAGCGCTCTCTCGTCCGTTGCCAGCCTCCCAGACCTCAGGGCAACGCACCTTTCACTCAAGTAGTACCTCAATGGACACCACAAGGCTGACTGCACAAGGTGCCAGTCCTCCCACCAATATAAAATCACTAGCAGTACTGGGAACAGAACGCGGGTCCTCTATGTAGCGATCACACATGCTGACCACTTTGTTCCTTCTCTTAGTTTTGACGGAGGGTCCCTTCATCCACCCCATCTACAGAGGCCGCTGTATGTTAGTTACACTGACGAAAGGAAAACCTGAAATGAGAACAGCCCTACAATTTTAGGTCTCCGTTCTTTTGGTATATTTTGAAAATTTAATTTTTCCGTCCACTTAGATGTCACACACAGTTTAGTTGACACAACTTTCTTTCTATCAGTGTTGTCCGTTGCAAGTGATATAACTTTATTATTCCCTTCAAAATTAATTACAGTAAGTTTCGTATGCTGCTCTGTAGAGTCTTGTACCACTGAAGCAAGGGAGAGGATATTGTTATGGGTGGCTGCTATCCTCTACCTGCAACACAAATACACATGTGGATTAATATGGTTCTTTATTACATTAGCCGGCCGAAGTGTCCGAGCGGTTCTAGGCGCTCCAGTCAGGAACCGCGTGACCGCAACGGCCGCAGGTTCGAATCCTGCCTCGGGCAAGGATGTATGTGATGTTCTTAGGTTAGTTAGGTTTAAGTAGTTCTAAGTTCTAGGGGACTGATGACCTAAGATGTTAAGTCCCATAGTGCTCAGAGCCATTTGAACCATTTATTACATTAACTGGCAGTTTTACTTAATTGGAACAAAGTCCATGTATTGTGGTGCAAGCTCACGAGTAACAGTCCTCTTGAAGACAATATCGGTAATCTTGCTATTACAAACTTCAGTCTCGCTATACTCACTAATTTGGTTGCTGTGTACTGTCGTAGCCTGAGTGAGTCAGTGAAGTCCTCCGGTCAGCAGCGGCGGCTTAAATACATGATACTGAGATGGTGTTGGCAGCGTGTTTATTGTCGGTGTGTCTCTGACCTCTCTGGTGATACGCACACTTGATCCAGCACCTACTATCGATCTTTGGTACATCTTTGCCACCCCATGTACTGATGACAGCTTAAGCCAGCTCATGCTCAAAATCAGTTCTTTTTGCAAAATCTTGTAGTAAATTTATACAATGTATTTTACAAATTAAGTTCTAAAACTGTTGTTTTACTTCCACTGGAAAATTTATGTGTTACTTCATATGCGTTATCCTGAATCATACTGGACCGTTAAGACAAAAAAAGTGCTTATATTATGGTCAACATCAAGAATATATAATAAACATGCCATAAACACATATTTTTGTCTCATATTACAAAAAATCTAAAGTGTTTTAGAGCTTATTTTCTGCAGTGGTCTGGGTTGTATCCAGTACAAAGAACATCAAGTTCTCACCGACACGGTATTCTGTATTTTACTTGAGAAATTCTTAAATAGTGTCTTTGTGCTGGAAAAACAAAAATTGGACTAACAGGAAATTGCACTGAGATATCGTAGGGGGGGAAAGCATCGTAAATCACATAGAAACAATAAGTTAAAGATTCATATACACTTTTATTCATTTCCTCCGTACTAAGACACTTTTCGCCTTCGACAGCATATTTCACGGGAAGAACCTGTTGGAAGTACCAAATCTATGGCCTCAGTCTTGAAGAATAATAATGAAAACATTCCATACATAACATGAATGACACAGAGGAATCTATTCGATTTAAGCCATTTTTTTCCTAATTACTTCCAGAGGTCCTATGAAACAAAACAAACTACTGAATCAAAAGTATTTTGGCACCTGTTAGTGGGCATCAATTTGGGGTGTAAACACTGTTCGCCTTTACGACAGCTTGAACTCTGTTGGGTACGCTTTCTATAAGATGTCTGAATGTCTGTGGAGGAAAGATAGCCGACCGCGGTGGTCTCGCGGTTCTAGGCGCACCGTCCGGAACCGAGCGACCGCTACGGTCGCAGGTTCGAATCCTGCCTCGGGCATGGATGTGTGTGATATCCTTAGGTTAGTTAGGTTCAAGTAGTTCTAAGTTCTAGGGGACTGATGACCACAGCAGTTGAGTCCCATAGTACTCAGAGCCATTTTGAACCTCGTGCTCATAAACCCAGTCCTGAACAATGTGACCTGCGTGAAAAGGAACCGTCACATCCTTGAACACAGCACCCCCATTGGAGTACAAATATCGTACCATGGGATGAACCTGATGAGCCAAAGCATTTCATCGGATTGCCTATGTGTATAGTGTGGTTCGTTTATCCAAATCACTGGTTTCCAGTCGTCCAGGACCGTTGCTCTTTACACCACCTCAAGCGTCGCTTAGCACTGACCACAGAAATGTGTCGCGTACAAGTAGCTGGCCAACCATTGCACCCAATTCTATTTTACTTCCTACGCGCAGTCGTGCTAACTGGACTGGTCTACATCTGCATCTACATAGATACTCCGCAAATCACGGTAAGGTGCGTGGCGAAGGGTACCCTGTACCACTACATGTCATTTCCCCTCCTGTTCCACTCGCCAACAAAGCGAGGGGAAAAAAATGGTTCGAATAGCTCTGAGCACTATGGGACTTAACTTCTGATGTCATCAGTTCCCTAGACTTAGAACTACTTAAACCTAGCTCACCTAAGGACACCTCACTCATCCATGCCCGAGGCAAGATTCGAACCTGCGACCGTAGTGGTCGCGCAATTCCAGGCTGTAGCGCCTAGAACCGCTCGGCCACTCCGGCCGGCCAAAGCGAGGGAAAAACGACTGTCTGTACGCCTCCGTATGAGCCCTAATTTCTCATATCTTATTTTCGTGTTCCTTTCGCGCGATGTATGTTGGTGGCAGTATAATCATTCGGCAGTCAGCTTCAAATGCCAGTTCTCCAAATTTTCTCAGTTATGTTTCCCGCAGAAACGTCACCTTCCCTCTAGGAATTCCCATTGGAATTCCCGAAGCATCTCCGTAACGCTTACGTGTTGTTCGAAACTACCGGTAACAAATCTAGCAGCCCCCCTCTGAGTTGTTTCGATGTCTTCCTTAAATCCGATCTGGTACGCGTTCCAAACGTTCGAGCACTACTCGAGAATAGATCGCACCAGCGTCCTATATGGGGTCTCCTTTGGAGATGAACCACTCTTTCCTAAAATTCTCGCAATAAACCGAAGTCGACCATTTGCCTCTCCTACCACAGTTTTCACATCATATCGCTCTTCAGCGTTACGTTCAGATATTTAAACGACTTGACTGTACCCAGCTGGATACTAGGAATACTGTATCCGACCATTACAGGTTTCTTCTTCCTACACATCCACATTAACTTATATTATTCTCAAATTTAGAGCTAGCTGTCATTCATCATACCAATTGGAAATTTTGTCTAAGTCGTCATGTATCTTCCTACAGTTACTCAACCTCGACACCTTTCTATACATCACGTCATCATCAGCATACACCGCAGAGTGGTGCTCACCCTGCCTTCCAAATCATTTATGTATACAGAGAACAGCAGCGGTCCTGTCACATTTCCTTGGGGTAGCAGTTAGGAAATCACGAGTGATGCCTTCCGCGGATTTAATGTGGTTTCTTTACAGCCAACCTCCACAATGCTCGGCGTCCATGTCTGTCCACACACGAGGCCTGCCAGGCCTTGGTTCAGTTTTGATTGTTCCTTTCGTTTGCACCTCATAATCACAACACCAATGGTCGAATAATGTTACTTAAAAACCGTCTTGATTGCAATTTTTTTTATTCATATGACCGGTTTCGGTTCATTCGGAACCATCTTCAGATCTGATATTTCAGTTACAGGAGTAACCCGTCCAAATCCAGCAATTTTCACATGCTACGTCACATGTGAGGTAGCATCTGAAAATTGCTGGATTTGGACGGGTTACTCCTGTAACTGAAATATCAGATCTGAAGATGGTTCCGAATGAACCGAAACCGGTCATATGAATAAAAAAAAATTAAAAAAATTGCAATCAAGACGGTTTTTAAGTAACATTATAAAATCACTGATTGCTGTTATCCCATAAGACATTATGTCTGTTTTTGCAAAACCAATGGTCGACTTTGGCAGGTGTGAAAGAGTTGAAATGTCCCTGAGTTATTAGATTTTCAAATGAGATTCAACGACTAATCTGCTTTTGAAATAACTTACTTCTTCTGATCGACTCAGTCTGCTGTTAGTGCTTCTCTGCGACAATACTCACCATAGCGTATTCAAGAAGGCTCCTGTGAGGTATGAGCAGTGAGGGACAGGTACTGTAATAACTGAAGCTTGGGGGGAGGGTCGGAAGTCTTGCTTGAATAGCTCAGCTGGTAAGAGTGATGCGCCCCAGGGAGCAAGGTTCCATGTTTTAGGCCCGGTGCGACACGTTCCTAGCTTACCTCTGCATGATTACGCGGCAACACACAGTATAGTGCATCGTGGAAGCTCATTTGTACTGTCGGTAAACATTCCTTCTGTTGCACCGGCGAATGAAGCGAAGGAAAAAATATTTATAGGATGCCACCATACGAGCTCTAGTCTCCGCTTCCAGGTTTTCACAATTTTGTAAATGTATTAGTTTTTCTAGAATGACAAATTTGATAACTGAGAGTAAAAAACTGTGTTCAACTTATCCTGAATGTAGATTGAATCAGTCATCATGGGCTTGCATAATAACAACACTGAGCAAACAGGCTTGGAAGACCCAATTGTATCGACCGCCGCCGTGTCATCCCCAGACCTTAGGCGTCACAGGACTCGGATACGGAGGAATATTTGGTCGGCGCACTGCGCTCCCGGCCGTTGTCAGTTTTCGAGACCGGTGTTGCTACTTCTCGATCAAGTAGCTCCTCAGTTGGCCCCACAGGGGCTGAGAACACCACACTTGCCAACAGCATTCGGCAGACCCAGACTGTAACACGTCCAAGTGTTAGTCAAGGCCGACAGCGCTTGACTTCGATGATAGGATGGGAACAGGTGTTACCATTGCGGCAAGGCCGTTGTCATTGGATAATAATAATTTGATCCATATGGAGAAATATAATCATATCAAAACAGGGTAATGTAGCTCATACAGACTATAAATATATTTTCCTGTTTTTACTTATTCTTTTTTAGTTCACTCCAAGTTTATCAGAGTGTATCATCCCTGGTTAAATTTAGAACTCTTTGTGGATAGCTCAGATCTTGGAAGTTTCAGCTATATAGGTTGTTCGCAAATTCCTGTCACAACATTCTAGGACTTTTAGAGGGGAGTGAGGTGTAGGAACCCATATCTAACTGTTTCGTTTCAGATGTGTGGCGCGTCTATGTCTGCTTCCACTCACGCTAACATCATGCAAACTTGATCTGCTTACAAAACGTAATGGACCAGTTCTTGGAAACAGTGCCACGCAATGTCCTTCAGGAAATGTGGTTTCAGCATAACGGTGCACCACCTCGCTATTCACGTGCGAGTCAGAGACATACGGTGGAAGATGGATAGGCTGTGGTTGTTCAACGACGTGGCTGCCGTGATCGCCTTCTATGGACTTTTTCTTGTAGGGTCGTATGCAAAGTTTAATTTACGAGAGTGCTGTAGAGACGGAGATAGATCTACTGGCACGAGATCTGGCCGCTGCACTAGAAACTGAAGAGACACCAGGTGGGATGCAAGGTGTATACCAGAGCATGCACCGTAGGTACAGTGCTTATAACAACGTTGGTGGTCGCCACATCAAGCCGCTGTTGTAATGTCTCAGTACGGTTCTGTACGTACAGTATTCTGGGTCCTTTTTTGTTCTGGAATAACATAAACACGCAATGTTCAAGTGTTAACAGAAACAAATGTACTTAAGTGATAAATGAATGTTCCGTTATTTTGCCTTTCGAACAGTTACCTACTAATTGTACTGAGTCACACGTAAAACAGTTCCTCAAGCAGAAGCGAATGAATGAAATAACTTAAACCGTCGGAGAACGGAATCGGTTCTTTTCTGAGCATAGGATCCTATTCACAATGGAATGACTCACTTCTCTCTTCAAGTCCTAGAAGTTTGTAACTGGACTTTCCGAACACCCTGTCTCATTACACATACTGACATTAAAACTTTGGGAACTACTGTCAAATAAAACTTTTCTCGTTTTCTTTTTTTACGCTCTCCTGCCATTCACTCAGAAATTGCATATGAAAACTTCCGTGTTCAACTTCCAAATGCAAGTGCTTGTGCCACCTCAAAGTCTGTGCTTTTAACTAGCAACTTCAATTTTTCGAAAACGCTTGAGAACCGTATATTACTAAAGCATCGTATGTTACCTCTATGTATGTACTGCAACCGCGGCAGAGCGCAACCAATGAGCCGTGAGCCGTCGGATGTATGCTGACCTTGTCTGCAGTGGCACTGTACTTGCAACACGGCATTCGTGTCCGAAAGCGGGACGTTCAGTGGCAACTGCGAGAACGGCCAAATAATTGCTCTATTTTGCGCAGTAGCAATGTGTCGTATTTGGAAACGTGTTAGCATTTATTGACGGTGTAATGGCGGCGAATTGTTGGTCAGACAGCAGCACTCGCCCTGTCAGAGTTTCGCGCTTGCCCTGCAGCCCTGCTGCGCTCCGTCTGTCAGTGAATAATGGACGCGGCTTGCGGCTGAGTCCCGCGCCGCCAAATGAACGCGCACCACTTTTTACGATCGCCATCAACTGTTTATGGCGGCGCGCCGCCACGTACCGGTCTCCCAGCTGCCCGGTCACGCGACGGCCCTCCCATGATATTTGTAGTTATCGCCAATACGCCACCTTCACTGGGGTAAGCACCTCTGTGCTGGGCATTACAGAGAGCTGAAATACACCCGTTTTCCAAATTGGGAAACAGAAAATATTGTTATACACAAGTGAAGAGTCTGTGTTAGAAAATGTCTGTATAGTTCGATACAATGTTCCTTAGGACATGCAGGCATATGTGTGGAATCACGTAACTATGCGAGCACTGTAGGTAGCGGACTCTGGGACATATGGAAGTTTAGGTCTGACCGTGAAGCGCGCTCCGATAACCAAAGTGATTAAAGCGACCTCTCGCGAAAAGCGAGAAATCCTGGTTCGAATCATTTGCGAATACATTTCATGATTTAATTTGACTATAAGTCATTAGAAGCGCTTCTCCCTCGGCACAAGCATGCATGCAAATCCAAAGGAACATTGCATCGAACTTAACAGACACTGTCAAATACAGACACCGCCCTAATTTATTTCACGGCGGAGCCAAAGCAGTCTGACGAATCTATCCCTGTGGGTAGCAGACGCTGGTATTCATGTAAGGTTAGGTCTTTCCGTGAAGCGTGCTCGGATAGCCGAAGGGGATGGCTCGCGTAAAAAGAGAAACCTGCGTTCGAGTTCTGTCACGGGGCAATTATCATTTGTTTCCACTATACTGTATAATTGTGGTGGTACCGAATTTGCACTTTCCAAATCATTGCACAATATCATCAGCTAGTAAGAATCAAGTATATGTTTGTGGTAGTCTTCATTGTGATTAATGATTATTAAAATGCTCCATTCCACTGTAGTTGGCGGCCCGTGTGCCCGAGTGGTTCTAGGCGCTACGGTCGCAGGTTCGAATCCTGCCTCGGGTATGGATGTGTGTGATGTCCTTTGGTTAGTTAGATTTAAGTAGTTCTAAGTTCTAGGGGACTAATGCCTCAGCAGTTAAGTCCCAATAGTGCTCAGAGCCATTTGAACTTTTTTTCCACTGTAGTTGAGGTAATGTGTTGCGAAAGTAGCCAGTTTCGGGAGGGAGTGATATGCCGCACCGTTAACCTCGCTTGCTGCTGCCACATTGCTTGCTGCCACGTTCTCGCTGTTTCGACACTATACAAGCGCCGCCCAACAAAGTGGTCGTGTTGTAACCTGTCGCTGAAAATGCAAAATAAGGTGTCTATAGCATTGCACACTTTCTATGCAGCCGGTAGGTTACATGAAACATGAGAATACTATAGTCTGGAAAACGTCTATTGACAGTGGACAAATATTGTAAATCTAACCTGTGGTTTCCGTATTGTAGAGTAAATGATCACTGTGACGTCCATCAACTTCGCTACACAACGTTTGACGTTGAACCATGTTTTATCTAATTCTCTGTAACATTCTGCGCTGCCCTCAGGTGGTAGCAAATGTTGTACGAGTAAATATACGCTCGATACTCTCAGTTAATCTTCCCGTCAGTGTTGAGTACAGAAGGACTTTACAAAGTCTCAGAGGAAGAAGTCAAGAGGGGTGAGGTCCGGACAGGACACCGGCCAAAGGACTGAGCGTATCATTGTCTGTGAGATATGTCCTGACCCGACGATCAAACACTAGCACACAATTGGAAGAAACGTCCTCCTGACGTCCAAGCAAATCATTCTCCAGAAAGATCATTCGAACGCTCTGCTAAGGTGTATGCTCCAATAATGTGATCTTCAAGAATTCCATCCCAAATGTTTACTGATAGCCTCACCTGGTGCTTTCTCGCACAGGTAGTGAGCGGATTTTGAAGAGCCCAGTGGCGGCTGTGGAAACAGTGTCTCACAGTTCTGGTCGTGTGTTCCGTGCATCAAAACATTCCGAATTTCATCCTCTTCAGACTTCCAAATTTTTAAAACGTCAATCTCCAACACCTTGATATACTTGTACAGGAAAGTAGATGTAACACTGAAAAATTATATGTAACTGAGTTTGAGAAAGTTTAAACTTACCGGTATGTTCAATAAGCATCCACTTTAGACATAGTACTGAAAGCTAAAATTGGTAGCGAACGGAAAAAAGTGAATATTGCTTCAAGGTCATACACCATCTTCCGATTTCTAAAGACACCTCGCTGAAAGTCTTGTTAGAGTGAACGATTAATCAACGACCCACTTGTAGAGCTCTATGGTCTGCTGCACGAAATAACTTCGAGGAAGTCTTGTCCTTTGACACGACTGGCCATGGTCAGGCTAGATTTGTTTCTGTACTTGTTTCTTACCATTCTTCTGACTGGCTTGACGCAAGCTACCAAGGTTACCACTTTTGTGAAAATCTGTTCATCCCCGGGTAGCATCTACATCCAACATACTCAATTATTTGTCGCATACAGGGAGTTTCAAGGTCCTTGTGACAAACATCTACAGCCCTCGTGCTCATTGCCGGCCGCAGTGGTCTCGCGGTTCTAGGCACGCAGTCCGGAAACGTGCGACTGCTACGGTCGCAGGTTCGAATCCTGCCTCGGGCATGGATGTGTGTGATGTCCTTAGGTTAGTTAGGTTTAAGTAGTTCTAAGTTCTAAGGGACTGATGACCTCAGATGTTAAGTCCCATAGTGCTCAGAGCCATTTTGAACCTCGTGCTCATAAACGCAGTCCTGAACAATGTGACCTGCGTGAAAAGGAACCGTCACATCCTTGAACACAGCACCCCCATTGGAGTACAAATATCGTACCATGGGATGAACCTGACGAGCCAAAATGGTCACGTAGTCGTTAGCGGTAATTCAATCTTGCAGATTAATCGTGAGGGCTATGGAACACCACGATAAGGCTGCCAAAATCGTCACTGGACCTTCGCCATGTTCCACTCTTGAGACATAAACATGGCCAGGAGTTGGAAACAGTGTGTACAAGACTCATACGACCAAATGACATTCAACCATCGCTCAATGGTCCAAGTTTTATGTCTTCTGCATCACATTTTCCTCATAGGGGCATTTGCTTCACTGATGAGTGGATTTTGAATTCCAGCTCGCCCTTAAATTCCTAGCTTAAGGATCTCTGTGTTGTTTTGGAGCTGGCATGGTTCGCGAGTATGATGTACAATTCTACAGTGACTTTTGTAGCTGTTGCCCGTCTCAATCATCTTCAATGACTGTCTGTCACAATCACACAACACATACATGTATAGTCGTCCGTCCTGTGACGTATCGGATGACGTACTTCCCTTTCTCTGTAAATGGTATAAACCTTCGATATTGTGCCTCGTGAAACACCGGGCATTTCGGCTACCTTGGCTACGGAAGCACCCATCATAGGAGAACAGACAATTTGGCCACATTCGAATTCACTCAGCTCCGAAAACTCATGGATTAATCCTAATATCGTGTTCAATCCCTTTTTTTTTTTTCAGCGTAGTGCAGCGAATCGACTTGGCATGCACTCAACAAGTCATTAGAAGTCGCCTACAGAGATACTGGACCACGGAGCCGTTCATAGCTGCGGAAGTTCCTTTTGTGCACGAACTGACCTTTCCATCATGTTCGATGGAATTCATGTCGGGGTACCTGTGTAACCAAATCATTGGCTTCAAATGTCCAGAATATTCTTCAAACCAATCGCAAGCAATTTTGGCCCAGTGACATGGTGCACTGTCACTCATAAAAGGTCCATGGTTGTGTCGGAACGCAAATAATTATAGAGGAATTTGTGTTAAGGAGTCTATCGCAGATTTTCAGCGCTGTACTGAAAAACGGCGGGTTGGTGAATGAGATTGAGGGAAGCATCCGAGAGGAAGAAATAATCTTTTACAATCGAACGATCTTGTATGGACTATACCGGGTGATCAAAAAGTCAGTATAAATTTGATAACTTAATAAACCACGGAATAATGTAGATAGAGAGGTAAAAGTTGACACACATTCTTGGAATGACATAGGGTTTTATTATAACCAAAAAAAAGTTCACAAAATGTCCGACAGATGGCGCTGGACAGCAAAACGTCAGTGACTGCGCGTGACAATCGTGTGTAAAAGAAGCTGTAACGAGAGAGAGAATCAGATGCGCCAGCAGTAGCAGCATGTTGATGTTGCCTGAAAAGGCGCTTTTAGTGAAGGTGTATTATCAGACTGGGGAATGTGCTAGTTCAGCGTTACGATCCTATCGCTATAGGAAGGGAACTCGAACGGGTAAAGTTCCGAAGCCAAGGGAGTGTTTAGACGATAGACCCCGTAGTGGCCGACCGAGCACAAGGCGTAATGCAGCTGAGACAGTTCAGGAAGAAATGGAGACTGTAGCGGGTTCGTCTATGCACGGGGAAGTCAGCGCTCGTTCAGTCGCACGTCGCACCGGCATTCCATACACTACTGTTTCGTTGGCACTGCGGCGTACCCTCCGATGCTATCCGTACAAAATTCATCGGCATCATAAACTGTTACCTGGCGATTTAGTGAAGTGGAGGGCATTTGCTGTGTGGGCGTTCAAAAGATGGCGGAAGTTGACGATTGGTTAGGTAACGTGTTGTGAACCGACGAAGCTCATTTCACGCTCCGAGGGTCTGTCAACACCCACAGCTGCAGGATTTGGGCTACCGAAAATTCTAGAACTGTCGTGGAAACTCCATTGCACGACGAGAAAGTCACGGTATGGGTTGGATTTACCACATCTATCGTTATCGGGCCTTTTTTTCTTCGAGGAAGTGCGTGATTCCGGTATTGTAATTGCTACCGTGACGGGTGAGAGGTACGCCGATATGTTACAGAATCGCATCATCCCCAGTCTGGCTGATAAACACCTGCTTGGACGTACGATGTTTATGCAGGATGGCGCTCCATCCCATATTGCTAGGCGCGTGAAAGATCTCTTGCGCACGTCTTTGGTGATGATCGTGTGCTCAGCCGCCACTTTCGTCATGCTTGGCCTCCCACGTCCCCAGACCTCAGTCCGTGC
Organism: Schistocerca gregaria; assembly: GCF_023897955.1. Lineage (NCBI taxonomy): Eukaryota > Metazoa > Arthropoda > Insecta > Orthoptera > Acrididae > Schistocerca > Schistocerca gregaria. The sequence continues at coordinate 543,074,331 of NC_064921.1, forward strand.
GATTATTGGCTTTGGGAAGTCGCAAGTGTATCGTGATCGACCGACATCTCTAGGGATGCTGAAAGACAACATTCGACGCCAACGCCTCGCCATAACTCCCGACATGCTTTACAGTGCTGTTCACAACATCATTCCTCGACTACAGCTATTGTTGAGGAATGATGGTGGACATATTCAGCATTTCCTGTAAAGAACATCATCTTTGTAGAATGAGATTTTCACTCTGCAGTGGAGTGCAGATTACTTCCTGGCAGATTAAAACTGTGTGCCCGACCGAGACTCGAACTCGGGACCATTGCCTTCCGCGGGCAAGTGCTCTACCAACTGAGCTACCGAAGCACGACTCATGCCCGGTACTCACAGCTTTACTTCTGCCAGTATCCGTCTCCTACCTTCCAAACTGGAATGCTAGTTCCGCAACGTTCGCAGGAGAGCTTCTGTAAAGTTTGGAAGGTAGGAGACGGATACTGGCAGAAGTAAAGCTGTGAGTACCGGGCGTGAGTCGTGCTTCGGTAGCTCAGTTGGTAGAGCACTTGGCCGCGAAAGGCAAAGGTCCCGAGTTCGAGTCTCGGTCGGGCACACAGTTTTAATCTGCCAGGAAGTTTCTTAACATAATCTTTGCTTTGTCTTACTTTGTTATGCTAATTATTGCTATTCTGACCAGATGAAGCGCCATCTCTCGGTCATTTTTTGAACTTTTGTATTTTTTTTGGTTCTAAAAAAAAAACCCACGTCATTTCAAGCATGTGTGTCAATTTGTACCTGTCTATCTACATTATTTCGTGATTTATTGAATTTTTAAATTTATTCTGACTTTTTGATCACCCGGTACTTTTAGCCTTAGACAAATAAGTTAGAAGGCTTATTCTAAGGGTCTAGAAGTACATCTAATATTTGTTAATTTTAAAAAAAAGTATGATTCTGTATCCATCGACGGATTATGGGGAGCGATGGAGTATATAGGTGAGGAGCCACAACAGATATCCCTGATTCAGAGAATACATCCATCCTCCCAGCAGTTAAAGTAGGGAGAAACTTGAGTGACACTTTCAAAACATCAGCAGGACTCAGAGAGGGCTTCAGTATATCGTCGACCCTGTTTTAAACACCTATGCAGTATATATTGGACCGGTGAAATCATTTATGCGGAGGTATGGGATTTTCTTTCCATCATGGTACTATCTGCTCATTATTATTCGCCAGTGATCGAGCACTGATAGCAAAAAATAGAGAGGACGTAAAATATATGATACAGAAGTTAACGGAAGCATTTGAAAGAGGAGGGATTACAATAAATATGAGGTAAACAGAATATCTTGTAGTGGTAGGAGATGAAAGCGATATAGTACTGCCGTAAGGAACTATTAAAGCTGTAAATCAGTTTAAATATTTAGGATCGATTATTCATTCCTCGGTACGCTGTGAAGCAGAATGGAAACGCAGGATACAGCAGGAAAGAGGAGTAATTAATATGCTAAATGGAGTTCTGTCGAACCGGACGATATCGAAAGCAACAAAGAAGAAGAATATTGCAAAAGTAGTGGAAACTATACTAACATACGGTGAAGAAGAATGGACCTTGAGGGAGTGGCAGAGAAGTAAGTACGAGCAGTAAAGATAGATAGACTGAAGAGGGCAGCAAGGATATCCAGGAAAGAACGGAGAAGCAGTAGGGAAATCAGGGAGATAATGGATGTGGAACAAGCAGTCCTGCAAAGAACTGAGAATAGATCTCTTCAATGGTATGGTCATGTAAGGGGATGGGACCAGGACGAAGGCCAAAAGCAGTCTTAGAATGGTTGCCGCCGGGAAAGAGGAAGCGTGGACGGCAGAGATTAACGTGGAGACCGAGAGTAATTGGAATGATGAGGAAGAGACATCTGAAAGAGGAAGAGCTTTTGACACCGTTCCTCACAAGCGACTTCTAATCAAGCTGCGGAGCTATGGGGTATCGTCTCAGTTGTGCGACTGGATTCGTGATTTCCTGTCAGGAAGGTCGCAGTTCGTAGTAATAGACGGCAAATCATCGAGTAAAACTGAAGTGATATCAGGTGTTCCCCAGGGAAGCGTCCTGGGACCTCTACTGTTCCTGATCTATATAAATGACCTGGATGATAATCTGAGCAGTTCTCTTAGGTTGTTCGCAGATGATGCTGTAATTTACCGTCTAGTAAGGTCATCCGAAGACCAGTATCAGCTCCAAAGCGATTTAGAGAAGATTGCTGTATGGTGTGTCAGGTGGCAGTTGACGCTAAATAACGAAAAGTGTGAGATGATCCACATGAGTTCCAAAAGAAATCCGTTGGAATTCGATTACTCGATAAATAGTACAATTCTCAAGGCTGTCAATTCAACTAAGTACCTGGGTGTTAAAATTACGAACAACTTCAGTTGGAAGGACCACATAGATAATATTGTCGAGAAGGCGAGCCAAAGGTTGCGTTTCATTGGCAGGACACTTAGAAGATGCAACAAGTGCACTAAAGAGACAGCTTACACTACACTCGTTCGTCCTCTGTTAGAATATTGCTGCGCGGTGTGGGATCCTTACCAGGTGGGATTGACGGAGGACATCGAGAGGGTGCAAAGAAGGGCAGCTCGTTTTGTATTATCGCGTTATAGGGGAGAGAGTGTGGCAGATATGATACACGAGTTGGGATGGAAGTCATTACAGCATAGACGTTTTTCGTCGCGGCGAGACCTTTTTACGAAATTTCAGTCACCAACTTTCTCTTCCGAATGCGAAAATATTTTGTTGAGCCCAACCTACATAGGTAGGAATGATCATCAAAATAAAATAAGAGAAATCAGAGCTCGAACAGAAAGGTTTAGGTGTTCGTTTTTCCCGCTCGCTGTTCGGGAGTGGAATAGTAGAGAGATAGTATGATTGTGGTTCGATGAACCCTCTGCCAAGCACTTAAATGTGAATTGCAGAGTAGTCATGTAGATGTAGATGATCGAGAAAGCTGGCGATCGGGAATACAGAACAACTGCTGAAGAGTGGAGAAGCCCTTAAAAGTAAAAGTAAGCGTTGTCTTTTAATTGTGGCAGTGGAGCTGTCGTTACAAGACGAGAAAGTACAGTGTGTCGGCTGCCAGATGTGGCGTCGGGAACCGGTAGCTGGATGCTGGTGAGCAGCGGCGCCGCTGGTTCTCCCGGTGTGCCGTGAGCCGCTCTGCCCTCTGACCTAAGGCACGCCTGAAGGGACGGCCAGCCGCAGCTAATCAAAGGCAACAGCAGCGGCGGACCCGATTACCGCCACCAAGCATCGATCCCGGATCCGGCGGCTGTGCTTCCCTCTCCTGTTGTGCTTGCGGGGGCAGTGCCCGCCACAATGCTACAGCCCCGTCCACCGGCATTCACCTGCGGTCCTATTGTCGAGATGTAATGGTGCACATCGTAACGGTGCCTAGCTCAATTAATATCTGTAACAACGAGAACCATCCAACATGGAACAGGACACAGAAATTACTATCGTGAAGAATCACAACGAAAAACTTCTGGCACTACAGGAAAACTTTCATATACAAAGAGCCCTTGCAATGAAAAAGAAAGATACTAATGACCGAATCAGTTTAAGCAATAACTAACTGTTCGTGTTAGCTATTAAAACGATAAAAAATAGAAACGTAAAATATAACAAGACTAAATAATTAATTAATCTGCCCTTTCCCTATCTCTCTCTCTCTCACACACACACACACACACACACTCACTCACGCACACACACACACATACATATATACAACAAAGGAACAAATATTAAACTACACATATGCAACAGAAACAAAGGCCGAAAGGTAAACACACAGTGACAGTTGGCAACACTATACACTGTAAAGAAACACACACATTCACACGTACATACACACAGAGCCACATTCAAAATACAGTGAAAAGCACAAATGAAGTGTTGAAATAAATGTGGTCAAATAAACGCCGAAAATCAGGAGTCTGGTGTGTGGGGGGCACATAAGTACATCTCCTGGACAAACATAAATTAACAACATTGGAAACGGAACGCCAAACCAACCTCAAAAAACGTGTCCTGTTAAAGTCGATCCTAACTAGAGAAACAAGAGAATAACAAGGAAAAAATGTAGCGTAGTAACATAGATGTAACTATACTACTACATAATGCATTTAATATGTTTTTCAGATCATAAGTAATAGCAGCGAAATACGTATGACAAAAAACAAACTGCCTTTCATTTAGTTGTAAAGACGGAAGATGTCTCCATGAATACATGAATACGATAATATCTGGTTAGTGCAGATTTAGAGTGGAACATCTTGAGCGCGTCACATCATATTAGTATCTATGGGTGATACCACTAAAGAGAGATGAAACACAATCACCACATCAAAACAGTAGTGCGACTAATTTTAGAGTGATAAAATCTCCTCGGGTGATCAGCCGATTGGTGGCGTCGTCTTGTCGCAATGTTTCAATGAGTTTCGTACCCATGATCTTCAGGCACCTGAAGATTACGGTTTCGAAATTCGCTGAAACTTTGTGACAAGAAAACTCCACTACATGGGTGATCACCGGAGACGATTTTATAGTTAGAATAACCCAGAAATCCTGCAAAACCATATTGATTCTGAAGTATTACAACAGTGGTTACAGTCCTTTTCAAGTATCTTTGAGTAAAGGCGCTGAACGAATTGAGAGGCTCCTGCTACAATAATAACAAATCGGATTACTCCGTACGAAAATGTTACTGAAATACTCGGAGAATTTAAACGAGAATCCTTGGAAAGAAGAGTATAGGTACAACATGGGCAAAGTGCTGCTGTGGTAGGAGTGCCGTGCTGTTATTTGCAAGGCACTAGAGTTAAATTTATCTCATCGGCAGACCTTCTAGGGCCCAAAATCACTGCTAGATGTCATTGACAGAGTCTATGAAAAACGTAAGGGCGACTATACAATCACTTAAACAGGTCGGTCTCTAGTCCGTTGATGGCTCTGTTCCACATCGACCCCCGAGCACGGGTTCCCGGGTTCGATTTCCGGCGGGGTCAGGGATTTTCACCTGCCTCGGGATGACTGGGTGTTTGTATTGTCCTCATCATTTCATCATTGTTCATGAAAGTGGCGAGACTGGACTGGGCAAAGGTTGGGAATTTGTACGGGCGCTGATTACGGAGCAGTTGAGCGCCCACAAACCAAACATCATCATCCTCATCGAACGGAACGTAATGTCTCAGTGCCACTCAACCAAGACCGCTTTGCCGGGGCACTCTAGATTTTTGGGGAGAACCATTGTCTTCAAGGAATTCTTACAGCAGTTGATAATGAGTGAAACACAATTCTAGTGATTTTACTGGTCCATCGTAAGGTCTGCAGTGGTTCGTCGTAACGTAACCATGAAACGTATACAGTAAAATACCATATAAAATTATTTCTGCGTACGACTGTCTCTTCATTGGAATGTTACTGGAAATCAATATTCCAGAGATAGGTCAAAACGTTACATCTGACTTGTTACACCATACTCAACACGTTCAGTTCTGAAGACTAGCTCGAAGCTGAAAAGGGCAACTTTCATCCAAAGTACCTTGAAGCTAGAAATGGAATCAATAAGTTTTTACTCTGGTTTCCTGTTAACTGCTTTATATTTTCACCAGTTATTACGGTAATTGTGATTGTCCCTAACATTTTTAAATCCTGGGAGAAGAAACCTACAAGCATTTTACGAGTGCCGTTCAATATGTAAGGAAGCATTCTTTTTTTCTGAAAAGAGATGGTGTTTTCAGGTTTCCAGTACACCATATTATTCGCCTCTCTTTAGACTACAAAACCCTGTTATTCGACATAATCACCTGTTCAATGTGATGGCCTTGTGCCATCTTATTGGGAGGTCCTGCCTGTATGCCACCACCCCCCCCCCCCCCCCCACGTCCCCCCCCCCCCTCTCGCCACACCTAGTACCCACTCTCCCACTCTACTGGTCGACGTCGAAGCCAACGTCTTGCTGCATCGATATCCTCTTCATCATTCACTTATTGCTTATCGCAGAGTGTACCCTTCGTTGAGCCAAGCATATGGAAGTTGTTCCTGATGGTCTTCCGTTAGCTGGCGAGAAACCCAGGGGGCACACATCTCTGAGTACCCCAGCTGGCAGACCAGTGTGTCAGCACCACCAACAGAGACGTCCAGTTGAGCGGATAGGTGTTTGCTTGTTATTCGTCAGTCACCTCGAATGAGAGTTTCTGCACGTTCAAACATTTCAGGAGGCATAGTTGTGTACGGCCAGCTGGCATACGGGACATCCGACAGGACCGTGCGCCCTTGTTGCGACGATGACAGACACCTCGCAAAACGCCTGACCATGCTTTTGTTTACTGTCAGGTCTGCGTATATATTCTGCAAGCATCTATTAATATCTGCGATGTTCTGGTTCTCCGTGAGAAGGAACTCAATCACAGCACTCTGTTTCTCTCTGTTTGGAACGCTCCCCCGTTACAGACGCCACTACCTATCAGAACTTCATGAAACTATAGGGTCTGAAATGTGAATATTCCACTTAGTCTCACAACAAATTCCGAATTGTTTCAACCGAAATTGGTAGATAAAAGAACATGTTGTATTACTTAGTGAACGCCTTTCATAGATTTGATGTTGCAGTGAAACTTCATGAGCGGAGAAAGAGCTAAATTAATAATTAGAATAAACTTACACTAGCATGCGAAGTTAGAGGGTAGTTTAGTATGTCCTGATGGCCCATTTAGTGGGGCTTTAATCTGGAGATATTGGTAAGCTGCGTACCCGGCCACTTAGGTAGAAGGGGTGACGTAGTAAACCTTCTATGTTGTCCACCAGGAGTGCATCGATCTTGTATACTGCTTTCCGGCGAAACAATGGGAACGATGTATATGCTGCGTCCATGGTAATCCGAAATGTAGGTTTACCTACACTCCCAGATACAAGTGCCCGGGGGAAGCTGGGCGTAGAGAAGTTAACTCCGTTCATCGCAATGTTTCCTATGAATCCTATACGACTTGGACGGTTATGGGATCACAGCGGTTCCGGGAACTCCGAGGATATTTGCAAACACCTATCGGATTAGAGTCGGTAGCTGCAAAGTATTAATCTCCTGTTAAATTTAGCAGTTGTGGTTTCCAGATCAGGTCTATAACGCGGAAATTCACCACAACGGAGCTCACAAGGCAGGACGACAGAAGAAAGCTGAGTGACCGTTGTGAGAACGTTTCTATGGATACTTATAAGACAGCCAGTCAAAAGAATGAAGAAGCCAAGAACGTACATTAGGATACGGGAGCTTTAAGGTAGCGGAATCAGTTGCTGTTACTCTGGCGTTGGCTACCCAACGGTTGGATAGCGATTTTCGAATGCAACGAGAGGTATTAAGGCACCAATGAGAACGCTGCAAGAAGAAAGATGCTGGGAGTCCTACATGGAGTGGCGGAAACCGGAGAGACGTCGTCTGTGTAACTCGAAGTATACTGCTGAAGGAAACTCGTTGTCACGTTACAGGTGTGAGGAAGGAATTTGTTCGGTAAAAGACTGGAGGATGCGTACTTTTCTTTTACTGGGGCTAGTTTCCATGAGAACCTATGAGATGTTAAGGGCGTCAGCGAGACTTAGCAAAGTTTTAGTAAGCACTTAAGGTACGAAACGAGGTATTACTGCGTATTATCTAACGGCGTAACTTTGAATTTAAATTTAATATAAGTTTTTCACTCTTAATTTATACAGGATTATTTCATGAAGATGTTACATACTTCGAGGGAGCCGCCCGTGGTGGCCAAGCGGTTCTAGGCGCTTCAGTCTGGAACCGCGCGACCGCTACGGTTGCAGGTACGAATCCTGCCTCGGGCATGGCTGTGTGTGAGGTCCTTAGGTTAGTTAGGTTTAATTAGTTCTACGTTCTAGGGGACTGATGACCTCAGATGTTCAGTCCCATAGAGCTCAGAGCCATGTAAACCATTTTTTTCTTCATCGCTACTGTGAACCAAACCTCTTCCATTGGACAAGTGCCCATAGCTCTTAAGGAATGCCTTTTAGAGCCCATATTTACTGTACTTTTTTCTTGTTAAGGTTCATACTACCCTCTGACCTAAAATCTTGGCAAAACCCGTACCGGTACACGGCTTCTTGTGTTAGAGATATCAGAACGATTTTCGTTTATAACTTTCGACTCGGTCATTTCCGAACCAGGGACCCTTACCTCAATTAGATACATTTACCCTTATCCGCCATCCCCACAAGTTGGTAACATCACCCTGGAACCACCTGTACTCACCTGCGCTTGTTGGCATTCAGTGAACATCATCCTGGAATCATCCTATACGAACTTGGTAGCAGTTAGCCATTCTTTTCCAAGTGTTTTCAGGTATTTTCTGTTGTCGTAGCGTCTGCAATATTTGTGTGTGGCAGATGTGCGGAACAGTTATTCATTTAATTCTATTTACTGTTTTGCATTTTCTGTCGTTGTTATCCCTATACTTTATCGATCCTATGAAAGGATGCTGGGTCTTCGAGAGACGAGCAATCGGAATGACCTGATGACCAACAGTTAGCAAATTACCTTTGCGTCACTGGGCGAACATTTTACAGCGGTGCTGATGACCCAGTTATTTACAGTTATCGATGTGGGTGGTAGCCGGAAGTGATCAACTTTAATTAGGTAGCTAAGTAAAGCAGTGGTGCGTCACAATGTTATCATCGGCGACTCACTCAGAAATGTAAGGAGACAGAAATGGTTCAAATGGCTCTGAGCAGCTGTTAAAGCTGAGGTCATCAGTCCCCTAGAACTTAGAACTACTTAAACCTAACTAACCTAAGGACATCACATACATCCAGGCACGAGGCAGGATTCGAACCTGCGACCGTAGCGGTCGCGCGGTTCCAGACTGAAGCGCCTAGAACCGCTCGGCCACCGCGGCCGGCTGTAAGAGACAGGATGGTAAGAATTTTAAACTTTACACCGTTTACAGGCCACAAAAAACTCTGTGAAAGATGTAAAGTTCCATACACTGATTCCTAAGTACGCCTGTCTTTATTTTCAATTGATGTACTTCAGTTTTGAGACACATCTGATGCTGGAGCAGAGTGTCCATAAATCGATAATGTGAAGTACAGTAATGAAATCGATGTAGTACAGTCTGAAGAATTAATTAAGTCAGACAACATAAATTTTCTGTAGCGTGTTCCTCTCAACCATCAAAAACGAAATAAAGGCTTAAAAAAGTCTGCAGAGCTTTCACGAGCCTCACCTCCCCGCTCATAACTGGATAGACAGGTCGCTCTAATGAACTACAATCATACTTAATATTCAGTTTTACTTCCATTCCACAGCTGTATGCACATAGAGAGTTTTAAGAAAGAGGTTACCGATAATAACAAAACATCAACTGTGCAATTCATAAGAGCATTGATATATTACTTATTATGAATTTATATCTTTAACTCAAAGAAAGTCCATGTCTGACACACATACACTCGAGTATGAATGTGTCATTTGAAACTGTCTTCTACAGCAATTGGCCACAAATGACGTCGCAAAATTCAAAGTTTTTGAAGAAAGTTAACGGGCTTGAAGTGGTTGTTGTTATTCATCATACAGAAGCGATAATCTTCAGAAAGTATGCATTACAAAACGTACGTCATCGCGTTGTGTAACCTCCGGACTGTTATTCATGACTTTCTGCAAGAATAGGACGCTTCACGAGCTGTGCTCTCCTTAAGAAACCACACACTAGAAACACGATCTATAGCTGGCTAATTCTGTAGGTTGAGGAGGACGAATGCACGGTAGCTCCTGCACTGGTATTTCGTGTCCTACTGCTGATAATTACGAACTATAATAATTATAATTCACCAACGAAAATATTTAATTCCTAAAACATAGCTAACAGCACATCTTCCCAGAGAGGGACAAAACAAGTGCCTCTACAGTGGTTTGGGTCAAGCCTTGAAGAGTGAATTTTGTACGGAAGAGATGATACTGGCATATTTGAGTGCCACTCCAATAGTTCACCGGTCACAATCGTCCGATTGGCTTTCCACATAGTCCATCTGCTGAAGTTACTCTTGAATTTATAATATCACTTCTCAAGTCTTCCAAATTTTCCATCCAGGTAGGAGAGTGGACAGGATAGAGAGGGGGAAGGAGCCATCAGTCTGCAAGATTCTAAGCTATGGACCACTGCCAGCTTCTTTATCCAAACAGTGAGTGGATTCTTTTGAGATCTGTCCTTCTCCTTTCACTCTGCAGCACTTCCTACTACACGTCTAGAGATAAGATACACTAGTCAGTAAAGTTTCCCTTTGCGCAATGCTTTATACCAGGTAACTGCTCTTCACGATACATAAGCGGTCGTACCCATTGTAACTGAATGGCACAAACGCAACCGCAACAGTTCTTGCATACTACGTCTCAAAGAAACTGTGAGCAAGGTTAGACTATGGTGAATCCCCATTTCGCTTAGCACCAAGAACACAGGGTAGTAAAAATGGAGAACCGCTTGTAAACAGACAAACAACTGGATAAACAAAAGAAAGAGATAATACAGGAAGTGCGCCTTATTAGTACGATTGAGGTTAATTCATAAACTTAATCCTTTTTATTTCAGACGTAATTTGGAATCAATATTTTTTATTGAAAATCAAGAGGAATTTAGGCTGATGTTGAGATAAAGTTTCTTAAAACGCATCGCACGCACTCGAACAGCTGTCAAAGCCAGGATTCTCTTTTACCAAATCAAAGGAGTCTGCAGCGCTGAAACAACGAAATACTGACGCCATTGACAAACAACACACAAACAAACAAGGGAACAGACTAAAATGCGGATCAGAGCCCTTTCGCTCGCAATTAGGCTTCATCTCTTTGTGTGTCACGGCCCATTTGCAGCTATTTATTAGTTCCACACTTTGATTTTGTTCTCTTTATAAATCTGCTTTACACGCGCCGGTGTAAATTATGTACGTTCGTTACGTAACGATGCGTGGGTGATAATTAATGACAGACACCAGGACGGACACAGCACTCTGTTCGCTGTGTCACTTTATTCAGTTTTATTTTAATATTTCACAACATCGGACCTGTGACAGCTAAACACTTGTATGAAAAATTAAAAATAACATTTACTTGCTATTTCTTAAAATGATGCGATGATCAAACGTAGAAACTATGAAGCAGGTACTGATTGTGTTTTCTGGCAAAATTTACAAAAGAAGTCGCTTCTAATTCAAATATTATATTTCAACATAGAACTAGAGGAGTGAAGCTAAATTATCATTTCTCTGCGAAGCACTCATATATGAAAATAGCGTTTTATGAGAACAACATAATCTCGAGCATACAAGGACGCATTGCTCACAGAAGGGTCACTTACAGTATAAATTTGCAGTAGACTTTCAATTCAGTAACATAATATCTGGTAACAAAAACACTCTTTCTCCGGAACTGTAATAGAAATGGCACGAGGGTGAATCGAAACGAAATGACCAATGTGTCATAAAAAATTAATAAACAACACAAAACAGCGGAATTGATGCAGATAGTAGCCTTAAATGTCTTCTGCCGTCAAACATTCTCACTATTCATTCGTGCACATTTGCACCATCATTTAATTCAGACATCAAAACGAGTTTGGAAAAAATCAGGGTTTCGCTACTTGACCCATGATTTTAAAGCTGTTTTTAACCATATTTATGAAGAACGTGTATGGAGACGCTGCAATGGACATCAACAATGTGCGGCGTTGGGTGAGGCAGTTTGGCAACGAAGAAACGGACATTGCAGGTAAATCAGTCAGACGTTGGTCGACAACATTTGTCACAGATGCCAATCGAGCACGGATTGATGAAGTGATTCGAGGAAATCACAGTCAACAGTGAAATCAACGAAACAACATTTAAGAAACATAAGGAGGTAATAAGTCGCGCGCCCCACACGTTAATTTTCACAACTCAAGCAAGTACAAAAATGGATTGGTCATTCGTGCCTCGTGCGCCTTACATCACTTATTTCAACACTTCTGACTTCTGCCCATTTGGACCTATGAAAGAAAACGCGCTTGGTGCAAATTCAGTGACTTGGGTGAGGTTAAAACCGTACGTGACAAAGGAAAACCCTGAATTTTTGCAAAGTGGTTTTGTCGCCGGGGTTCAACGATGGCATAAATCAGCATAAATGCTTGGTGACTATATTCCACGGTACTGATTTGCAGAGGATAGATAGTTCAGGCTATGTTCTGCACTAATTCTGTTGTTATAAACCTGTTCATTAGTATTTTTTTTTACATTACTTTTTGATTCACTCTCGTATTACAGCGGTCAGTAACGCAGTTTTCTGCTTCTTAAATAGTGAGATGAGGGTAAAGGAAAAATGCAAAGAAGTAAATCTAGTCTAATACGGGTAAACATTGAAACAAAGCTTCAGTTTCCCTGAAGAGGTCATAAATACAAGAAAAATATGCTGACAAGTCTTTTTCGCAGGAGAAATTATAACTTTCTGAAAAGGCTTGAAAGAAAAGGGAACAAATACGTAACAAGTCTAAAGACAAATCGGATTCATGAGCAAACTTATCGATAGCAAACCCATAACGGAGCCGACCTTACGCTGCTGCCCATTCCAAGTGCACAGCATCACTTTAAATCGTGTGGTCTTAACAACACATGAACATTGTGTGGTCTTAACAACACATGAACAGTTCTCTAGCAAGGTAAAGGAAGGTTTTCATCAGAGGTTAACACTTTGAACAGGCTGCAATAAAAGCACATCAAAAAAAATTTTTTTTACGGTGTTTATGTAATCGGTCTTGTGTAATTTCTTCTTTTTCAGGTTCCATTACATACTGTTTGTTATTTCGACATTTCCATCTATTCTATAACATTTGCAGAACAGCAATGACAATATAGTCACTGAAAATGTATTTGCGCGATAACATTATTCTTGTTGAACACTGCACATGCTAGTTCTTTTCGCAGGATCTTTACAAGTTGTGGTAATCAGTAATTATCTTATTCTCTCACTTCTCAAGAAAATAACGCGTCTCCGTTGCCAATATAGCATAATCCATACGAGATCTCCTCGAATCTTGAGGGTGAAAAACAGTTACATCTGGAGCATTTGGTCGTCAAGGGGACGAAATCCGATACTTTCCGCACTCGATAATCTGCAAATGCAGCAATGTCCAGGATTATGTCTCAAACGATGCCTAACTCAGCGGAGACGGGAGACAACGCTGATGATGGTCCGTCTGCCTGGGGGTGACGTTCCCTCAGCAGCTTTAGAACTGCTGTTGGAGAGGAGTAGACTACTTGGAGGTAAAGAATGTCAAGAGCTCGCTTTTACCACAACCAGTGACCATACAGCACGCACGATTAACTACTCTTAGTTCTTGAAGCTAATCATCATGCTGCATCCAAGCCATTAAGTAAAACAAATTTATATATTTAATCTAGTTACGATATACGGATATCTTATAAAGCTCTTCAAATTTCTAATACAACCAAAAATAAAAATAAATTGCCAGACTTGGTGCTACATACATTTTTTGATCGATGTGGGCGGATACCAGTATGTAATGTACATTCACGCTCATAAATTAAGGATAATTGCATAATGTGGTGCCACACAACGTGGCAATACACAAAAATGGCGCTAATACCATAGGCACATTGGGAACACACACGACAAAGATCTGTAAGTCCACGTTATTGGTGATAAGGTGAGAAAACCGTACCGAAACACATGTGCTACAAAACGGCACTGTTTACTGCGAATGTACCCTGACATCAATATGAAATATGATCACCATACACACGTACACAGGCATACTATCGATCAGGTGGTCGAGCAGGTTCTGGGGTATAGCCTTCCATTCTTACACCAGTGACTGTCGGAGCTCCTGAAGTGACCTAGGTGTTTAGACACGTGCAGCGATATGTCGACCGAGAGCATCCCAGACGTGCTCGATCGGGTTTAGGTCTGGAGATCAGACAGGCCACTCCATTTGCCTGTTATCTTCTGTTTCAAGGTACTCCTCGTTTCAAGGTACTGCTCCACGACGGCAGCTCGATGGGGCCGGGCGTTATCATCCATCAGGAGGAAGGTGGGACCCCCAGCACCCCTGAAAAGGCAGACATAGTGGTACAAAATGTCGTCCTGATACACCTGACCTTTTACAGTTCCTCTGTCAAAGACATACAGGAGTGTACGTGCACCAATCATAATCCCACCCCACCTCATCAAACCACGACCTCCATATAGGTCCTTTTCGAGGACATTAAGGGGTTGGTATCTGGTTTCACGCCAGATGAGAACCCGGCAAGAATCACTGTTCAGACGTTACCTGAACTGGTCCGTGAACATAACCTCGGACCACTGTTCCAATGACCATGTACTGTGTTCTTGGCACTAGGTTTCATGGTCTCTCCTGTGACCAGGGGTCCGTGGAATGCACATTGCAGGTCTCCGGGCGAATAAACCATGTCTGTTCAGTCGTCTGTAGACTGTGTGTCTGGAGACAACTGTTTCAGTGGCTGCGGTAAGGTCCCGAGCAAGGCTACCTGCAATACTCCGTTGCCGTGTGCCGGCACTGATGGTGAGACATCGGTCCTCTTGTGCTGTTGTACACTGTGGACGTCCCGTACTGTAGCGCCTGGACACGGTTCCCGTCTGCTGGAATCGTTGCCATAATCTTGAGATCGCACTTTGTGGCACACGGAGGGCCCGTGCTACGACCTGCTGTGTTTGACCAGCCTCCAGTCGCCCTAGTATTCTACCCCTCATAACGTCTTCAATATGTGTTCTTTGAGCCATTTTCAACACACAGCCAGAGCACTGATGACCTCAGAAGTTAAGTCCCATAGTGCTCAGTGCCATTTTGAGCCAACACACAGCCACCATTAGCACGACTGAAAACGTCTGCATACTTACTCGCTGCACCATACTCTAACTTGCACCAATACACATCTGCGTATGTGGACTGCTGCCAGCGCCACCGTTCGACGGCCGCAGGTCAAATACACCGCATGGTTATACCCCGAGGTGACTTAAACTCGCAAACCGCCGCCCAGAACTTTGTTTCACCATGTATCAGCATTATTCTTAATTTATGAGCATGAGTGTAGAACTGACCATCTGATGTCACGAGTAGCGGACCCGCCACTGTAAAAGCAGACGGGGAGTATTGTGATGTCAGCGGAGGAGCGGTAACTACGGAATGGGACGTTCAGGAGAGTTCAGTGACTTCGAACGTGGACTAGTCATTGCATGCCACCTGAGTAACCAATACGTCACTGTAATCTCAATGCTTCTAAGGATGCGCAAGTCAACTGCTCGTAACTTGCAGTCGAAACGCGAAGGAACAACCACAGCTAACAAAGACGAGGCAGACTACATGAGCTCAGGGAACGTGCGGCATTGCGGAGGATGGTTCCAAAAATTCGCATAACATCATCAGAAGCAATCACTTGTGAGTTTCAAGGTACTACCAGCAGACTTTCTAGCACAATGACTGTGTGTATGGAGCTAAAAACAATGGGATACAATGCTGAAGCAGCTCCGCATAAGCCACACATTTTTTGTATTCGATGCTGAGCGATCTGGGGGTGGTGCAATGAACGGCGCTAGTGGGCGTTAGGATGACAGGGAACGGGTGATTAGAAGTGATCAGTCACGTCGCACCTTCTGGCAATCCGATGGAATCGTTTGGATTTGTCGAATGCCTGGAGAACATTACGTGTTGTCAGACACTGAGGTAACAAAAGTCGTGGGATAGCGCCATGCACATATACAGATGGCGGTAGTACCGCGTACACAAGGTATGAAGGGGCAGTGCGTTGGCGGAGCTGTCATTTCTACTCAGGTGACTAACATGAAAAGGTGACTATGGCCGCAAGATGCGAAGTAACAGACTTTGAACGCGGTATGGTTGTTGGAGCTAGACGCATGGGACATTCCATTTCGGAAATCGTTAGAGAATTCAATCACCCACGACCCACAGTGTCAAGAATGTGCCGAGAATACCAAATTTCTGGTATTATCTTTCACCACGTACAACGCAGTAGCCGACGGACTTTAACGACCTAGAGCAGCAGCGTTTGCGTAGAGATATCAGTGCTAACATACAAGGAACAATTCATGAAATACCCGCAGAAATCCGTGTGTCAGTACGACGAACTTTGTGACCTCCCCTTCTCTCTTTGCTCCGTTTCTTTCGCTGATCTCTCCTCTTATTTCTTCCTTCTTCGTACTGCGGCTATATCTCAGGGTTTTCAATGCAGAAAAGTCGTGAGAAGGGGACACATGTATGTGGTGGTTCACGATATCGTAGTACTGTGAGGGAGCGTCAATCGGGCCTCTGGTTTGAGAAGACTGATGACTGAAGTACGAACGTTTCTCAAAATAAAAATCAGGTATGAGCTCTCTTTTCTTTTAAAACTATAAATAGCAGCGTAGCTAGAACTATCTATCGTTCTACTAAACTGAATGAGTGTGACACCATTGATGAAGTTTCGACCTCGAAACAAGTTTATTAATACCAATTAGCTGAAATAAAGGAACTCGTATCCAGAAGTCACTCACAGTTAGAGTAATTAGTTCCTGGTGTATGTGTAGTGGTCATCGATACTTAAAAGATCGTTTCAATAACTCTGTCACTGTCCGTTTATGAGTTGCTAAGCAACGTATTAAAAAGCTGACTATGGAATGATTAATATTTGTCGTATCCCGACAGTAAATCGCTTCTCGGTTGCTTTAAGCATCTTAAGACGATTACTATACCGCCCATATAAGTCTTTTATAGCTATTTTCAAGCTAATGTCCGTAAATTGCGGTTAATGTTACTGAATCACACACTCGACGATAATGCCCGATATCCAGCCGCGTATCTTAAACTCCGCGCCGATATTTCAGAATTCGCGCGCGATTTGTTTGCACCAAAGTCGGGCCATGGTTCCCTAGAATAATTTTTAAATCAACTGCAGGTTGTAAATTAACAATTCTCTGCCCATTTATGAAAATTGTAGAAGATCCGCACTCGACGACTACTTGATCGCGCACTCGAGCAACACGGAAGTTTTTGTTCTGACGAAGAGAAAACATATCATGCATAATGCAACAAGGATATTTGCTATGTCCAAGGATATTTATATCTACCTCATTAAAACTCATTACCTGTGAAATTTTGTACATATTAAATTCTTTACTCTGTAAATAATCAATAAAATTTTGAAATGAATGACTTGTATAAAAAAAAAATCAAGTTCGTATGACGTCATGGGTCAGTACTGGTTTCGACTCCCTTACACTCACGTGGCGCAAGGAAGATCCGACTATATAGGACATACTCATGTAACGCTACAACGTATCTGATAGGCTAGCGTGGCGAAATCAGGCGTTAATGGGCTATGGAATCAAAAGACCGACGCGAGTGCCTTGGTTAACAGCGCCATTTTGCCTACAGTGCCTCTCCTGAGCTCGTGGCCATATTCAGTTGGTCCCTAGACGACTGGAAAACCATGCTCTGGCCAGGCGAGTACCCATTCAGTTGGTAAGAACTGATGGTAGAGTCGGAATGTGGTGCAGACACCATGAAGCCTTGGTCCCAAGTTGTCAACGAGGCACTGTGCAAGCTGGTGGTTGTTCCATAAAGGTGTGAGCTGTGTTTACGTGGGATGTACTGGGTCCTCTGGTCGAGCTGAACTGATTATTGACTGTAAATGGTTATTTTCGGCTACTTGAATACCATCTGCAGTCATTTATTGTCTTTATGTTCCCAAATAATGATGGAATTCTTATGAATAACAGTGCGCCAAGACACTGGCCCACAGTTGTTCGCTATTGGTTTGAAAATATTCTGGACATTTAGAACGAATTGTTTGGCCACCCAGATAGCCCAACATGAATGCCATCGACCATTTATGAGACATAATCGAGAGTTCAGTTCGTGCACAAAATCCTGCACTGACAATACTATGGAATTGGAGACGCCTGTAGTTGCAGCATGTGTCAGTATTTATGCAGGGGCTTACAAGGACTTGTTGAGTCCTTGCCACGTGGAGCTGCTGCACTATGCCGGGCAAAAGAAGGCCCGACACGATGTTAGGAGGTATCCCATGACTTTTTCCACCTCAGAGCACGTAGAGCCAACGTAGGCGGTGGTTTTATGATACGGGCTTCCTTTTCCTCGTTAAGGTGTGGTCCCATTACTCTGTTTAAGAAAAGTCTAAATGCAGAAGTATTCGAACACATTTCTCAGCATTGTGCACTGCGCACAACTGAGGAACAGTTCGGAGGCGACGGCTGATTGTATGAGCATGATAGTGCACCCTGTCGTATGGCAGCACCTGTGAGACAGTGGATTTATGGACAATAATTTTCTTAAAATTGACTGGCCTGCCCAGAGTCCCGACTTGAGCCCAAACGAACACTTTTGGAGTGACCTAAATCGTTGACTTCCTGCCAGACCGCAGCGTCTAACATCACTACCTTCTCTGGTTTCTGTTCTTGAGGAAGAATGGGCTACCATTCCTTCACACACTTTCAGACACATCACTGAAAGTGTTCCCAGACGAGTTCAGGCCGTCATAAAGGCGAAGAGTAGACATACTCCGTATTAAAATCCACTAATGGCTATCCAGATATTTCTGATAAAATAGTGTATTAACAATCATACCATAAATATGGACGCTAAAATCACTTGGTACAGCACTGAATTTCGATGTTTTTAAATGCGACCTTTGTTTGAACTCTTTAGAAATAAAATTTAGTCATCCAAATTGCATATTCAAAGGTATGTGTGTTGTCGAAATCATTCATTAAAGGTTTTCCCTGAAAAAGCCCGCAAATTAGTTTTTATATTTGCTCCTTCCTCCAACTACTTTTTTAATAATGTCTCAGATCGATCCTGTAATACTAAATCGACTTTGAGCTCAGTACCGCGCGACTGCTACGGTCGCAGGTTCGAATCCTGCCTCGGGCATGGATGTGTATGATGTCCTTAGGTTAGTTAGGTTTAAGTAGTTCTAAGTTCTAGGGGATTGATGACCACAGATTTTAAGTCCCATAGTTCTCAGAGCCATTTGAACCATTTTGATCTCAGTAATAAACATTTGTATCAGTTGAAGGAGCTCTTCAGGGATCTGGCAAACCTTGTTCAACATCGGTCTTTATATGCCCTCAGTTGATCCCACTAAAAACTGTAGTTTGGTAAAAACTTACTTGATTTTTCGACAGTCCAACTATTCTACAAGAAGCCTTGTCGTGTTCATACAATTCACCAATAAATTACCCTGTTTTTGCAGCTGAATACGTTCAGTGACATTTACAAGAAATGCTAAGTCAGACATCCACACTGAATCTTTTATTTGCCAATTTATGTGTCATTTCTTATTAATAACAGAAATAATGTACCTGATTCATTGTATAGGAACGTGAGATCGCTTCAACACTTTACCTTTATTAAACTATTGCAGTTCCCAAATACAAGACACCTTAAATATACAGAGATTACCTAAACCTTATATTAACCCTAGTAATAGTGCCTATAGGGTCATGAAATTAATCACTTTTATCGATTTTGCATGAAATACTTGTTTGTCTATAATATAAAGAAAATCTGTTAAAATTGTAAGACAACTCCTCAGTCCTGTTCTTCCTTCATGTACTAGATTAGCACACCAAACTTTCTATGGGCTCCATTAGTGCATAGGACAGATGTTAAACAAGATTTGAGATCAAATATTCTGAAAACTGTATTTCCAATACTTTCGCAGGACGTTTATTTTTAGCTGTCAGTCCTCAATAAACGGAACGCGCAATGCAGAGCACCCATCAAGAACCACACACAATCCAATTCTAGAAACAATAAAGCATTGCACTATGGTGGAGGTAGGGCACGGGGTTGGGAACATATACTCTGGACATTGACAAACTAGAACTTGCGGTGGATATATTCATTAGATACCGTCAAACTACACAGTATGTACAAAACTTCCTATGTAGAGTATTATTGCGATGAGGTGGAATTATTCACAACAGCTGTGTATAATAACACAGAATGCGAATATTATGTAGTGAGCCTAACGGGACTAAGAAGAACTGCAGTTGAAGAATCACAAGTATAGAATTA
This sequence comes from Schistocerca gregaria, assembly GCF_023897955.1. NCBI lineage: Eukaryota > Metazoa > Arthropoda > Insecta > Orthoptera > Acrididae > Schistocerca > Schistocerca gregaria. The sequence continues at coordinate 543,094,443 of NC_064921.1, forward strand.
CCCTTTAGCTGGACCGAGTTTTACGTCATAAACCTTGATATAATTTGGTACAAGTCGTATTGTGCTAAGAAGGGATGTGTGTACATAGCTGTGAACCCAAGTTGTACTATAACATAGAAAAATACACAGATATGTATGACAGAGTAATTGTCACATAAGTAGGAGTATGTGACCTACCACAGCAAAACAGTGTATTATATGTTATTTACATTATGTAGACAACAACAGGGCTGTTTTTAACGTTGTATTATACAGTGCCAAAATATCTGTAAGAGTAAAGGTCTCAGCAAAGTGACAGCTTGGACTGCAAATTATTTGTACAACGGGTAACTATAGTAGTGTAACTAAAGACTCAACATAGAAGTATTACTATTCTTGTGCAAAAAGTCGCAGACATAAAAAAACATAAAAGTACAATCATTTAAGAAAAAAAGTCATAGCAGATCTTTACACAGGAAGATATGTGGGGTAATCATAATGTCATAATACTACAATAGGATAGTACTATGGACGCAAGGGTGTTACTTTGCTTACTTTCATTCACTAATATCATATGTAACTGTTTTCGAGTGTAGCTCATGTTCAAGGTAGAAATCCATCATTCACAAAATTGTGGCATAATATTAATATCTGATGTTCACCCTCAATGGCCTTGTAGACAGCTGTTCAAGGAGTTAGTTATTTAACTACAGTATTACATTCGTTTATTTCCCTCATGAAATTAGTTGTAAATAATCCACTATATTTTAGAAAAAATAATGGCATTGTTATTTACAACATGTTATTGTTATTTACAAAATGATTTTCCTTACTCTTCACTACCATTGGCTGTAGGCCAGAACGGTAAATAATGCTGCGACCAAAATGTTTGATCACTTACGCAACGAGACTAAACACGTGACACATACCAATGCTAAATTTGAAAGGAAGCGAAAAATTTCTTTTGGGCGACAATTTCAACACTGCCTGATTTAAAAAAAAAGTATGAAGCATCCAGAAGCCACCCACGGCTGTCAATGTGAAGTTCACACACACGCAGAACATCAGCCGACATGTAAACGATTACACCGAGAATTCTCTATGACAGGTAGCATGGCCACCAGAGTGTATTAATGTTGTTACCTGATCAGTAAATAAAGAAAATGTTAACAGTGTTGCATTTGAGTAATCACTGTGAAGTACACGGAGGTGTCACATATATCTTTGAGACGGCGTTATCAGCTCCTGATACAGTTCGAAAGGGCTCTCACTGCGAGTCCCTATTTGACCGGCTGATCGAATCGTGCTAAACCCAGTTCTGTAGGGAATTCGAATGGGATAGTGGCCTGCTATCGGATGGGAACATTAGGGCAGGCCTACCGTCGACAACGTCTGACCAGCATAAGGTAGGATCGCCTTATGGCGCATCAAACACATCTTGAAGGATTTTCTGGCCTACTGAATATTTCTGTGAGGTTTCGGGATTTCAGCCGGATCATGTTGACTTCTTGCTACAGTATTTCAGCTGGCAACCGTCCAGCCATCTTCAGGTGGGTCTCTCCCACTGGTGTCTGCTAGTTCACGGTGTCAACTTTATAGCAAAAATTGGCGCGGAAACCCATGCACATTGACACCTATCGAAAACTGCGCCCTCTGCAAATACTGTTCCACCCGTGGTACGCAGGATCATGCATAAAGGTAAAAGTACACGTCCGCCCCCTGTTGGAATGCTCACTCATTTCGCTAAAAGCAAACGTCAGATGTCGCCAGACGTGTCCTTATGAAGAAAATGTTTTCTCTCTGAAGTTATCAAAGAGATCACTGAGTCATAAGTCTTGTCCTGTCGAAAGGTACCGTCAAGCTTTACAAGATTTTGTTCTAGACGAATTTCCACACATTCTTTAATTACTGAATCCCAGCCGGGGCAAAGATTTTTGTGGCAGAATAACCCATAGAGTGCCCTGCGGTGAAGTTGGCAGGATCCTAAGGAAACGTCAAGATAAAGTAATCTTCAGGACACCAGCGAAGATTAGTGCACTTCTCGGTTCAGTAAAGGACGATCTGGGTCTTCGGAAGGCCGTAATTTGCAAAATTCCTTGCCACTGTAGCAAAGCTTACGTAGATCAGACGATACGCACAGTACTAGAGAGATGCGTTGAACTTGAGCACCGCACTCACCTTTCGCAGCCCATTAAGTCGGCCGTAGCTGAGCATTGTAATACCATAGGACACTCTGTGGATTATTCTGCTACAAAAATCTTGGCCCGGGCTAAATCCTTTTGGGATTCAGTAATTAAATAATATGTGGAAATTCGTCTAGCACGAACCATTATTAATCGGGACGGCACCTTTCAAGTGGACAGGGGTTGGGATCCGGCGATCTCTCTAATATCTTCTGAGAAAAAACATTTCATTCATAATGACACGTCTGGTGACATCTGCCGTTTGTTTTTAGCGACTCGGGCGTGCATTCCGACAGAGGGCGGAATTCCTCGCCAGTTTTTGCTGTAAAGCCGACACCGTGAACTAGCACTCCAGTGGCGCGCACTGATCTGAAGATGGCTGGACGGTTGCCAGCCGAAATATTGTAGCAAGAAGTCAACATGATCCGACTATAATCCCGGAACCTCATAGAATACATTGTAACCCCTTTGCATTTGTGCCTGCCACCCGTTAACAAGAAATGGATCCCACGCGACATGCTGTGTCGTATCACACCACTGGTCAGAGACTATGAGCAGCCAGGCTAGGATATTACCGTCCTATACGTAAGACAAATGGCTCCTTTTGGAGTGATACTGTGACTGGGAAGCATAGACTGTTGGTTAATGACGTCGTATTCTGTTCAGCGATGGCAGGCGGTTCTGCACTGCTCCATATGAACATAGTTGGCGAGTATGGTGGTGATATACGTAGAGTTCTCTTTCTTCCAACGTTTTCAAGAAGTACAACGTGTCGGGAGACTTCAGATATGATTGCAGGTCAGCGCTGTTAGTGAGTGAGGGAACTCTGACGGCTCAATGGTCAGACTGCGTCCTCAGGTGGAGAATGCTTCTCCACACATGCAACGTGTCTCTGCGAACTGTCTGCATGATGTTGCGGTACTCCTATGGCCAGCGAGATCCCTATCACTGACTGTGATGGAAAGTGGGTGGGACCGGCTCGGAAAATAACACTGTCACTATGCCAGTATCCAGTTCATCACGACCAATTACTGCAACTGTGGGACAGCTTACCTCAGAAGAGGATTCAGCAGCTTTCTGATATCTTCCCCAACCGAATCATTGTACGTATGTATTCATGCAGATGGGAGTGGGGGATTTGCAATAACATTACGTATACTCTCTAACGGAACTTTCAGTCATTTTAATAAATATAACGAACATTTTATGTTGGACACTGGTAGTTATACTGACAAAATTAAGGGAAGCAATCAGACGAAAAATATTCTGAGGTTCTCTTTATCGAACAAGTTGATGAGAGGTATTTACATTGACGTGTGTAACGGTGGGCGGAGGATATGTCCTGCCACTTTGCATATTCTGTCACAAGGCGGTATCTACACTACTGGCCATTAAAATTGCTACAGCAAGAAGAAATGCAGATGATAAACGGGTATTCATTGGACAAATATATTATACTAGAACTAACATTTGGTCACAATTTCACGCAATTTGGGTGCATATCTTCTGAGAAATCAATACCCACAAAAACCAACTCTGGCCATAATAACGGCCTTGATACGCCTGGGCATTGACTCAAAGAGAGCTTGGATGGCGTGTACAGATACAGCTGCCCATGCAGCTTAAACACGATACCACAGTTCATCAAGAGCAGTGACTGGCGTATTGTGACGAGCCAGTTGCTTGGCCACCATTGGCCAGTCGTTTTAAATTGGTGAGAGATCTGGAGAATGGGCTTGCCAGGGCAGCAGTCGAACATTTTCTGTGTCCAAAAAAGGCCCGTACAGGACCTGCAACATGCGGCCGTACATTATCCTGCTGAAATATAGGCTTTCGCAGGGATCGAATGAAGGGTAGAGCGACGGGTCGTAACACATATGAAATGTGGCGTCCACTGTTCAAAGTGCCGTCAATGCGTACAAGAGGTCGCCGAGACGTGTAACCAATGGCACCCCATACCATCACGCCGCGTGATACGCCAGTATGGCGATGACGAATAGACGCTTCCAATGTGCATTCACCGCGATGTCGCCAAACACGGATGCGAACATCATGATGCTCTAAACAGAACCTGGATTCATCCGAAAGAAATGACGTTCTGCCATTCGTGCACACAGGTTCGTCGTTGAGTACACCTTCTCAGGCGCTCCTGTCTGTAATGCAGCGTCAAGGGTAACAGCAACCATGGTCTCCGAGCTGATAGTCCATGCTCCTGCAAACGTCGTCGAACTGTTCGTGCAGATGGTTGCTGCCTTGCAAACGTCCCCATCTGTTGACTCAGGGATCGAGACGTGGCTGCACGATCCGTTACAGCCATGCGGATAAGATGCTTGTCATCTCAACTGCTAGTGATACGAGGCCGTTGGGATCCATCACGGCGTTCCGTATTACCCTCCTGAACCCACTGATTCCATATTCTGCTAACAGTCATTGGATCTCGACCAACGCGAGCAGCAATGTCGCGATACGATAAACCGCAATCGCGATAGGCTACAATCAGACCTTTATCAAAGTCGGAAACGTGATGATACGAATTTCCCCTCCTTACATGAGGAATCACAACAACGTTTCACCAGGCAACGCCGTCAACTGCTGTTTGTGTATGAGAAATCGGTTGGAAACTTTCCTCATGTCAGCACGTTGTAGGAGTCGCCGCCGTCGCCAACCTTGTGTTAATGCTCTGAAAAGCTACTCATTTGCATATCACAGCATCTTATTCCTGTCGGTTAAATTTAGCGTCTGTCGCACGTCATCTTCGTGGTGTAGCAATTTTAATGGCCAGTAATATATAATGGTGGATAAAACCTATCTTGGCTTTGTACTGTAATTTTCAGATTCAGTTATTGCAGCAGTGTGAGCTACGTTCTACCACTAGCAAGTGTGTAATTAACACTATCAAGAATGTATAAATCAATTACATATCAATATCTTGAGCAAATATATTACTCCTGACATCCTAACTGTTACGCGCTCAACGTTAGTGCTCTATGTTAGTTTGTTGTCGGGTACAATGCATAAAACTTTTACATTTTATTTATCTATTTTTGCAATCTTAGTTACACTGAACCATACATTCTGGATCTTTTTTTCCGTTCCATAGTCAAACATTTGCATTAAACCATGATGCTGCAGTTTCTTTCACCAAAATCATACTGTTGACCAGGGCTTCATATACGTACCCTATATGATCGAAAATGTCCGGACACCTGGCTGAAAATGACTTACAGGTTCATGGCGCCCTCCATCGGTAATGCTCGAATTCAGTAGGGTGTTGGCTCACCCTTAGCCTTGCTGACAGCATCCACTCTCGCAGGCATACATTCAGTCAGATGTTGGAAGATTTCTTGGGGAACGGCAGCCCGTTATTCACGGAGTGCTGAACTAAGGAGAGGTATCGATGTCGGTCGCTGAGGCCTGGCGCTCCAAAACATCCCAAAGGTGTTCTATAGGATTCAGGTCAAGACTTTGTGCAGGCCAGTCCATTACAGGGATGTTATTGTCGTGTAACCACTCCGCCATAGGCTGTGCATTATGAACAGGTGCTCGATCGTGTTGAAAGATGTAATCGCCATCCCCGAATCGCTCTTCAACAGTGGGAAGCAAGAAGGTGCTTCAAACATCATTGTAGGCCTGTTCTGTGATAGTGCTAAGCAAAACAAAAAGGGGTACAAGCCCCCTCCATGAGAAACACCACCACACCATAACACCACCGCCTCCGAATTTTACTGTTGGTACTAGACACGCTGGCAGATGACGTTCACCGGGCATTCGCCATACCCACATCCTGCCATCGGGTCGCCACATTGTGTACCGTGATTCGTCACTCCACACAACGTTTTTCCACTGTTCAATCGTGCAATGTTTACGCTCCTTACACCATGCGAGGCGTCGTTTGGCATTTAGCGGAGCGATGTATGGCTTATGATCAGCCATTCGACCATGAAATCCAAGTTTTCTAACCTCCCGCCTAGCTGTCATATTACTTGCAGTAGATCCTGATGCAGTGTGGAATTCATGTGTGATGGTCTGGATAGATGTCTGCCTATTACACATTATGGCCCTCTTCAACTGTCGGCGGTCTCTTGTCAGTCAACAAACAAAGTTGGCCTGTATGCCTTTGTGCTGTACGTGTCCCTTTACTTTTCCACTTCACTATCACACACTTTCATATCGGAAACAGTGGACCTAGAGATGTTTCGCAATGTGGAAATCTCGCGTACAGACGTGTGACACAAGTGACACCCAGTCACCTGGCTACGTTCGAAGTCCGTGAGTTGCGCTTAATGCCCCATTCTGCTCTGCCACGATGTCTAATGGGTACTGAGGTCGCTGATATAGAGTACCTGGCAGTAGGTGGCAGCACAATGCACCCAATATGAGAAACGTATTTTTTTTTTCGGTTGTCCGGATACTTTTGATCACGTAGTGCGGCTCACAGGCAGAAAACGTGTATCATCTGCTAAGATATATATACATTTCACATCCGTATTTCTGGTAAGTCATTTGTGCAAGGAATATAACAGATCCTAATTTTAAACTTTTGCCACAAATTCCACAGTACTGAATTGTAGAAAGCAAAACACAGCGGTCAACAGAGAGAAAAAGAGAGTGGTCAGTACATTAGAAGGTCTTAGTCAGTTTACAGAAGTTTCCTGTATGTCACCATGGTCTTGGAATGTTTATAAAATGTCTCTCACTGAGAGCTTTGTGCTAGGCGCAGCTGATCTTTCCTTCTTATGATCAATCTGTGAATTATTTGATACCTTATCCAGTTCCAGCCACTTACACATTTGCTGATACATGGTGCTTTCGAAGACCTTGACTAGTACTGGGATCAGTGAACCTGGTCTGTCGTTCACAGGCTCAGATTTGCTGCCTTTCTGAAAGGTTGGAGTCACCATGAATGGTTCGAGGGGACCAGGAAAACATTTCCTGTGGCACATTAGTCGATAGAATATGTTAATGGTGCTATAATTTAATGTATTATTTCTTCTAGTAGGTTACTTGATATATTAAAATATCTCTACTATATAAACTTTTCGTTTCTTTGACAGTTTTAAAAACTTCCTCTTGACATATCTCTCTAAAGTTGCTCAATGAAGATCTGGCCTGTTTATGATTAAGGTTGGTGTTGTTAAGACAATCCATATATGTTACATTAGGTTCATTGATCTACTTCTTCATTTTCTTTGCCCAGCATGCATTGAACGTATCTGCTAGTATTGTAATTGTATTATTAGTGTTTCTGACTACACTTCCAGTAGTGTTAATTATGGGCGTGGTTGCTTTGCATTGGTTTTTACTGCTTTTTATGGAGTTAGTATTGTATCTTCGTCTTTCAAACTGTAACTTTTTCCTGTGCAGTTTCAGTGACTTTTTGCAGATACTTAATTTCGTTAGGATTATTATCTTTGTAAAGGCTTTTTTACAGCAATAGTTAATTTTTTGGAGTCTCCAATTCTTTAGTCTGCCGCAGGCTACCACTTCTTGTTTTGTGGTAGTTCTATGTGACAAGATGAATGTTGAAGATACTTACTAAATAATTGCGGAACGTTTCATAAACTACTTGGACACTGGAACCTCATCTCAGAGACGATTTATCGCAGTGAGTTATGCTCGGTTGGTGCATTAGTTTTCCCACATTTTCTTTTGATAGTATTAAAGTACTTTTGGACTTTGATAACTTTTTAAGAGACTTGTTCCTACCCCATTTTACAAAATATTTTAAAGGTAATTTTAGCATGCAGTGATCTCAGAAAATAAACTCATTTACCTTGATAGAACACTTGCCATGAGGACAGTTAACAAAAACAATATCGAACCATGTTTTGAGTCATGTAGGTCCTGAATTCACTTTATAGTAATTAGGCTACCTTAGTGTATTCAGTAACAGTTTTTCAGTGGGTTTGTTATATGTTACATTAAAGGTTGAATTTATATCTCCCCTGAGTTATAGTTACATATTCGTCCCAACCACGCTGGGTAGCCGCGCGGTCTGAAGCATCATGTCACGGTTCGCGCGGTTTCCCCCGTAGGAGGTTCGAGTCCTCTCTCGGGCATGGGTATGTGTGTGTCGTCCTTAGCGTAAATTAGTTAAAGTTAGTGTGTGAGCTTAGGGACCGATGACCTGAGCAGTTTGGTTCCATAAGACCTTATCACAAATTTCAATTTTGTTATGTAGCAGAGTACACAGGCCAAGTTACTTAAAAAAGTCTTTTCATCTGGGTCGGCGGCACCTTAATTTCAAGGTGTTTTTCTACATGTGCCCATCTAAGATCAAGTGCTCGAAAATTTATTTCACTAAAAAGGGAGACAGCGACATCACCAAAAGGTACTCTGTTCTGCAAGATCTGTTTTTATATTTACCTCCTTCTGGTACATAGTATTGTTTGTTCTGGCTTCGGCCAATGTTCAGAAAAAGAGTGAATATTTATTTTGTGGTAATGAGTTCTGCTGTATCTCAACTTTACTTTCCAGTCCCTGAATGTTTAAAAGTAAAAAGTTACGTATACAGTTAAATTGATTTTAATTGTTTTTATTTTGCTTCCTGATACTCATTGCCTTAACTTGGATCTCCTTGTCTGTTAGCAACAATTTCCTTTGCATACTCCACTGTGCCCTGAGTGGACCAACTCACTTGTGAGCTAGTCCCTTCCCTTGGATTTCCTGACACGTCTTCTCCGAGGCCTTCCTCTGCTTACGAGATGCACTAAACAATCCCCACTTAGTGCAGCAGAGCCCCTAGGTCTCAGGCAGCTACCTCCATCATGTGCTTATACTGCTGCTACTGGTGGTCTGCCAGGCCTTGAGCACCATCGCCGAATGGCTACTGCTGCTGGTGGACTCTGTGCTCTTCATCGCAGTGGCTGCCCTTATTCAGTTACTGGCGCTGCTGGTGATCCACTTGTTTTTACCTTTGCCATTGTTGGCTACTCTCTTCTGTGTGAGGTAGGGGGACGTGCGACTGGGTGGGGGTTTACAAGTTTTTTTTTTTTTTTCTTTTTGAAGCCTATTCGGCAGCATAAGGTAAGGACGTGGGATTTGTATACAGGCGCGCGGAATCATCACTGTTAATCAAAAGTGCAGTTTCTTGACTTATGAGATATTTTCTCTTTCTGTTTAAGTATATGTCATGTTTTGTTTAATTTTCTCTAGCCATATCATCCATTGCAATGAAATATGTTGTAGAGAAAGGCCTGGAAGATTTTTCTTCATAGATGATTTACTTTCTTTATTGCTTCATTTACAAACTGAAAGTAAGATAATTCATATATTTTAGGAATGCCAATAAAAATTACGTGGTGTTTACCTATGACACACTATGTTCATGTAAACAATGGGTGGCTTTATTAAGTTCTTTTCGGCAGAATTAACTTAATGGTGCTTTTGGTAAAACGCAATGGATATTTGAATCATTGCTGGCGCAGTTCCTTACCACGTCTGTCATGATTTCATATAATTTATTGCTTTAATGTTTTGTTCATACCATTCAGTTTCAGCAGCTTTTCTACCATCTCTGTCTACATATTTTATTATATCACAACTACCTTCCATTGTTTTCCAATTTCTCAAGGTCTTGTCCTACTAATTTTTAATGTTACTTGTTTCACACTGCGATATGTTCCTTCAAATATTTTATTCTTTTCTTTTGAGATTTCTTTTACCTCTTCTTGTAATCGTGTTCCACGTATTGATTTTGGAATCTGTGCATAGTTGGAATTTTCGCGCTGATATGACTTCTCTCTAAGTTTCACGTTTACATAATTTAAATTGGAATTTCTCTCTGTTTCTTTTGTAGTATGAATATACACTCTTTTGATTTTTCGACTTCTGCATTTACATTTAAACATAAGTTATTCCTCACCATCGTATCATATTAGTCTTTTAAGATTTTTATCGCATCGACTAACTAAGAAAAAAGATTTTAGATTCAGTTGTTTTTCAAAACAGTTACGATGCAGCTAAATTTTTTGGCTTGGGTAGCATCAGCACAACTGTAATGGTGTACTAATTTGTTTTTTTGTACTGATTACATCTTTTGTAAGTTTTTTCATTAAAGTTATTTAACATCGTTATTGCTGTCACGTTTTTAGGCTGATCACCGTACGATGTGGACGATTTACTCTCTCTTGATCATAATTTATCATTGTTAGCTAGATTCTGTGTCTTATTTTCTACCAATGAAATGAGAAAACAGAGTTTCCATCACACCCATTTGTTGAAATTAGTACATATTTCTCACCTATTATCTCAGATTTGGCTATATTCACTGGATTATCACTATAGGTGTTTGCATTTGCCATCTTTGTTTGTCTCACTGCTTCTACACTCCTTCCTTCCCGTGATTTAGTACTAATGTGACGTGCAATATACTTAAGATTGCAATATAACTGCTATATCCACGGATTACACATATTTTTACAATTTATGCTTATGTTTGAAGAGCTAACACACTCGCGATTTGCAGTGTCCGCCATCTTTGCTTAAGGACTGAAAAGAACAGAGGCTAAGTGGATGAAGAATGGTAGAAAGAAGTATCCAATTTTCTTAACATCAAGAAGGGTGCTATTCAGCAATGAAGGAATTGAAAGAATTTTGCTGAAGGTGGCTGAAGCATGGAGAATAACTGAAGTAGATCGTCGCTGGGAAAGGAAGCTCAATTTAGTAATGATGTAGAACTCAGGAAGAAATTCCTGAAAGTGAGCAGGATATTGTATGAAAGTGAGTCATTGACCGTCGCAGATATGGAGAAGGCAGAACTCGAAGCATCTGACAGATGGCGGTATCGAATAACGTTAAACAGCAAATGGACAAACAAAGTACGAAAAGAAGACACACTAAGGAAACTGGAGAGGAAAGATGTCTGTAGACGAGCCTTGCCAGAGAAAGCGACAGATTTATATGACACGTATTACTACGGCATCGAAGAATTGTTAAGTTTCTGGAAGGAGTAGTGGCGCCCTAAAGTGAAGTAGACAGACTAATACTAAAGCCAACAAAAGAGACAGAAGATGATATTGTCTGTCGTTGCTGCGCAGCTATAAAAAGACTGGCATGAGATGGGAAAAATGGAGTATGGCATCATATAAATCATAAGAATGATTACTTAAAATAAAAACGTGGAAAAAACATCGCCGTGTCCTCTGAAACTGTTGGAGAACGAACGCTGTACGATAGTTGTTGGAAGATCGAAAGTCGCTGGGCGCAGCCTTGTAACCTGAGCAATAGTTTTGGTGATGCTTTTTAATGCCATTAATGCATATGAATACCACACCTGAATAATTTGGTTAAGAATGCCTGCACAGAGATCATAATCACTAGTAGAAGATATTCTTATAACTTGTTCAGTGTGGGTTCATTTTGGCAATCCAGTGAGCCTTATTACACGGTCAGTGGTATACGCAGGTGCATGAAAAGGCACAATCGAGATTGTTATCGCACCAACATTCCTTGAAAGCATAACGAAGACCTTCGCATTCCCTGCATGAGTCCTCCCTCACGCATCGTTCATGGGAAGCACTACGGACATCACGGTACGATGTTCCAAAAAGTTTCGAGCCTGGATTACTTAAAAATAGAGAAAAGTTAAGACGGCCGTTTTAACATTTCGCGTGTTCTGCATGGTCTCCCTCCCTCTCCTGCTTGAGAACAACGCACATAACGTTCACACGACCAGGTGAAATTTTCAGAAAAGTCATTCTTTGGGATGTAGTTCAACAGGCGCCTCACAATTGCTTGAATGTCGGTTACGTTGTCAACGCCTTACCCCGTCATTTGACTATCTGCACTTTGTCGTTTTGTGGTAGGTTCGTGCTGGCAACAGCAAGTGTCCTTAGCCATGATGATTTTTTTCCAGAAAAGAAGTGTCCGCTTTTTGTATTTTAATCAAGCCGCGTTGGACGACCAGGTGTCATTGCTGTTGTTCGGGAATCTAGGTATAAGAGACAAACTTTGCACTCACCTTTCTCTTCTTCAAAACATTCTGGGGACTGTCTTGAACACAATTGTTAGAGATGATGTTCCATTGTGGTTTATGACGCAACGACGTTGACAGTACGGCCGTACGTCCACTAATCAACACTTCCTGACTGCCTGCACACAACTGACTGCTGAATATACAACTACTGTTTACAGTTGTTAGTTCAAGCTCCCATCGAACTTACTGCGCTTTAGCGCCTTAACAACGTAACCGACTTTCAAGCAATTGTGAAGGGCCAGTTGAACAGCATCCCTTAGAATGACTTGTCCGACAATTTCACGAAGTTGTATGAATACGACAGAGATTAAATCAGTTTCAAAACTATTTGGACGGACGGCGTATTAGCAGGTGGTCATACAGGTGTCACGGTACAGCGCATGGAAATATATACAGATGCAGAGTTGTCACACCCTCCACAGTTGGTATTTCTTGTCGTCCTTAAACGGTTTTTACCTCTGTATTCAACGCTTATTTATTGTATATCACTTTCCAGAAAAATGTCCTCACTATTTACAGTTTTTACAAAAAAAATAAATACCTTCTCACATGCAAGGAAATTCTCAGAACTTATACAGAAGATGGAATAAGTTGAAACAAAATTAAATACATTGGAGAAAGAAATCGTGTCACAAAGTTATAAACAAATCATAACCCACATCAATAATGAAAATAATGGCAGGCAGATAGAGTGTAAACTTGAAACACTTATTATGACGTCTGTTTGAAAAATACGTCAGGTCATGGATTGATACAAAAAGAATGAACACGCACATTTAAAGTAATTAGGTTAATAAATTTGCACAATATGACATGCTCAAAACGAGTCTGGAAATCTTTACACAAATTATACCGAATGGTGAAAGTTCTTTGCGAGGAACTTCTGTTTCCTTGGTACATTTCTTAATGATTCACGATTAATTCTAACTCACTGATAAAGGTACAGCAAAGTTCCCTTGCATTCCAGTTTTTGTGTGATCACATTCTTTGTAACCACAATAAGTAGAAATCGTGCATGTTGATGTCTGCACAAATATCCAGATAGCATTGTTACGTTTCTTCGGTGGATATCGATATCTTGCGAGTGGAAACAGTTTCACATAATTGGATTCTCTGCAATCAGTAATAGCCAAATACCTTCGGAGATGTGCCGCTATGAGGTGCTGCGTTGCTTGTTTTCGTAGCTTACATTCGTATTGAGGTTACCTTCATTTTTGTTCAAAAATGTGTAAACCAGGTTATAGAGCAGCTTTGCACTTAGGCACATACAGAGGAAAAGATAACAGAAAGACAGGTGAAGATGGAGGACTGAATCAAAGCACTCGAAAGAAACATGACTTAAAATAAAAAGAGACAAACAAACCTCCTTTTGTTGAGCGGGAACTATTGCAGGATAAACACACAGCTCGCCACGGTAAACGCTGAAGTGCAAGCTTTCGGTGATGAAGGAAACCTGTACTCAACTCGCCATTCGGCACAGCTCAAGGAGAACATGTTGGCCTAAATTGCTTAGCACTTTGGACGGGGGAGCGTGGCTCCTCGAATTCTGAGTAAGTCTCAACGAGAAGCAGGTCGACTACACGTTGAAACCAGAGCCACATGGGACATTCCGTCGCTAAATAACAGAAATCAGCGAGACATAAAAAGTTTATGAGGTTGAAGTACGCAGTTCAGTCAGTGGCAGAGAAAAATATTTTGTTGTTGTTAGCAAAATTATTAATTTCGACGCAGCGCCATCGAAACAAACTCACTGAATGCAACTTTTTTTTTCTTTTTTCAAAATGGTTCAAATGGCTCTCAGCACTATGGGACTCAACTGCTGCGGTTATTAGTCCCCTAGAACTTAGAACTAGTTAAACCTAACTAACCTAAGGACATCACACACATCCATGCCCGAGGCAGGATTCGACCCTGCGACCGTAGCAGTTGCACGGTTCCGGACTGCGCGCCTAGAACCGCGAGACCACCGCGGCCGACTTTTCTTTTTTAGTCAGGAAATTCTGTCCCGTAAATTTAGTTTCGTAAGACCTGCGGAACATCCATCGAAGACTTTTAGAATCTTGTGATTGTTCTCAAAGCATCACAAATTTCTTAAAACGTCGTAATAGACGGAAGTCAGTGCGAAAACTAGAGAACTAGTACAAATGCAAATGTTTTGGACAGCGCTTGGGCTAGTATTCATTTATGTACCCAACAGAAGGATCATTTCACTGTAACCATCCTACGGTACAGGGTCAAAGTGTGATTGTTACACAGTTCCTCCAGCATAGGCAAATAGAGCATTCGGTTGATTCTTTTTGCATTAGATGGGGTTTATGGCGCTCCTTAAAGGGCTTATGGAGGCACCATTTATCTCGTGGACGGTTGCTGTGGAAACCCGAAGAACCGTTTTGCACTATTTTTTCGTTGTCAGCTAACAGCAGCAAATTTCTGAAGTTTTAACGGTTCTGTAAGCATTTATCTAGAAGTGCCATCTTCCCATTTTCAGACATCTTTATTACAAAATGTGCGTATAGCCACCTCGGCTGCATAAAATTGTTAGCAAATTGACCATGGTTTCGACAGCTCCAAGGTGGCCTTCATCAGAATATTCGATGGAACATGGTGCGTAATGTGTCGATTCCTGTGGTCTGATTATCCGTACTACCGATCACGTAAGCATTTGATGTTCATTCGCAGCCCAGTGATAAAATGTGAATGTCGTGTGACTAGGGACTCCCGTCAGGTAGACCATTCGCCAGGTGCAAGTCTTTCGATTTGACACCACTTCGGCGACTTGCGAGTCGGTGGGAATGAAATGATGATGATTCGGACAACACAACACCCAGTCCCTGAGCGGAGAAAAGCTCCGACCTAGCCGGGAATCGAACCCGGGCCCTTAAGATTGATAATTTGCCGCGCTGACCACTCAGCTACGGGGGGCGGACAGTCCAGTGATGGTATATGCAAAATACAGCCTACTGATAAGTGTGGCACTACCTTTTACGATCTACGTGAGTGAGTGGAGAAAGAAGCACTCTGGGAAATTACGTTGCCAGACACTAGTGACCTTTCGCCACGACTTTCACCTCGCTTGCCGGTATCACCGTAACACTTCATTGGACAGCCATCCACAAATAAACCTTTGGATGTTCAATAAAGCTGGCGTAAAAATTTCAATAATTTTTAAAATTTTTTTAACTCTAAATCCTATGTTTATAAATAGCTCACAACAGGCTTTTATTCCTATGTCAATGAGTTATTCACTCGACATTTGCTACTTTTATAATACAATGGTATCCAAAATTAAAACAACAACGGAAATTTTACTAGACTGCTTTTATTTTGGCACAAAACATTATAAACAGATGACAGTAAAGTAGAAACAATGTAAAGAATAAAAAAACTAAGCAACTGCAACATGCAAAACAGTAAACAAAGTACAAGGTTCACAGGAGAGCTTCTGCAAGGTTTGGAAGGTAGGAGACGAGCTACTGGCAGAAGTAAGTCTGTGAGGATGGGGTGTGAGTCGTGCTTGGGTAGCTCAGTTGGTAGAGCACTTGCCCGCGAAAGGCAAAGGTCCAGAGTTCGAGTCTCGGTCTACACACAGTTTTAATCTGTCAGGAAGTTTCGTAAACAAAAATGTTTTTCGTTTTTCCAACTTAACACATTTGGACGCACATTCCCACAACTGGTTAATGTGCTCGTTATGGGGTGTGACCACCTCTGGCAGCAATACATACCTGACAAGAACGGGGCATGCTGCGAATGATGATGTCAATCTCATGTTGAGGCAATAAGGCCCGTTCTTCTTGCAGAGCTGATCGCTAGTCTTGGAGAGTGATTCGCCCGTGCTTTATTAGGTCGAGCATTAGCGTCCTTCAGTACGAATTCTGAGCCCGCAGCACATCGCAACAACCGTACGTGGGGTTACAAGATCTCATTACGATACCTGGAAGCAGTTAAACCTTGCCGATTCGCCCGTACAATTTCATGAAGAGGTGTTACTGTGATCAACATAATCCCTACCCACACCATTAAGGATCCTCCTCGATATAGGTATCTTTCCACTATGTTTGGATCCTGAAATCATATTCCACGTTCCCTCCAGATGTAAATCTGTTTAGAATCTCTCTCCAGACCAATCTGGAACACATCTGTGAAAAGAATATTGGCCCTCTGTTCGACCGCACAGGTGGTATGTTAACGACTCCACACGCGTCAGAGGAACTCATGCAGCAGATCTCTTACAATAAAGGATACTCTACTGAATCCTTCTGCACACCGCTTGCCTCGATACAACACGTCCAGTGGTTGCTGCAAGGTCAAATGCCAGTTGTCGTGCAGTATTAAGGCAGTATCGTCGTGCCATTAGAGTCAAATAACGGTCCTCTCTTTCTGATGTCTTCGGGATATAATTTCGGTCCCTACAAACTGTAGCAACATCCGAGAAACCACAGAACTGTTCACATTAAATCACATCAATTTGCGACTGACCTGCTTCCATTCTTCCTACGGACCTGCACAGCAGAGTGTTTTGTAGGCGTCCTCTCTGTGCCACCCTGCACAGTCTGCGACTGTGTACATAGTGATTGTGGATGTGGGGCTACCCGGCAAACGCTATCTCGTTTCATAGGTGCCCTGACGTCATGGTTGGCGTCGTTGTCCGTTGAGTGGAATGACATCTTCCGTGCAGAACACAATCGTACGAACATCTGTTGACGATTTCTATGTTTATATCTTCAATTAGACAAGGGACGGGGAAATAGCGATTTGTTGCTTTAATTTTGGACACCAGTGTATGATACTTTTGTAAGCCCAGTTACCAACCCTTTCAATAAAGTTCATCGGATATTACTTACGTTGCAACACATGCGCTGTTTCCCTCGGGGGCAATGTTTTGATATCATGCCAGTTCGTGCTGCAGTCGAAGCGATCCGTCCCGGTGCGGCATCAACTGAGGTCCTCTTTACTCTATACTTCTTCTTTCTTCAGCCCTCTCCCTACCCCCTCTGTCCTCTTCCTGGTGTTTTTTTTCTGTCTTTCCATTTGTCGATAGGTTCCGGTTTCATTGCCGCGTTTCAATCCGTGACAATCGCTTCTTGCGAAGTTTCCAAAATGTTAAAGGAAGGTGATAAGACTGTAAAAATGTATTGAACACTATAACGTAATTCTTTCAGCCTTCGGACCCTTTTTATCACTGTGATGTCGTCTTCGCCGTGATACTTTTTACGGTCTCCGTCTTCTTTTTATTAAGATTTGGACCTGATAATGTAATTTACATTACGAAACTGGTTCTGCCTTTAATAAAGGATTTACAACAGCGGAAGCAGTTTTTATTTAATATAAAATCACCGTCCACGCAATAATTTGTAACTTATTAATAGCATTAATTGTTTAGTTGTAAATACTGGGAAAAATCTCCGTACCAAAGGAACATCATAACGATATAACTTCTCGCTCGCCTCCAGAGCACGTGTAAAATTAAGATTCAAATTTGGTACGTAAAAGCTAATAAGCTTTTGATTGATTATTTTCTTCAATTGTGTTTGCTATCTAATTCTGTCTAGTGCGTGATGTTACACTCTATGTCAGCTTTATGCCGTAATGGTGTGGCTTCACAGGATGCCAATTCCCTATCTCCGTTTCTTCTGTTTTTCACCTTTTGCTACAAAGTCATTGTGATTGCTGTTTCGTCTTAACTGAAGCGCGGATCCAATTCTCAGCCACAGGAAATAGTCGGCGCAGAGTGTGATATGGATTCTTTCAAAGTGAGCCAAACTGTACGAGTTTCCATTTTCTTTTCTTACAATATAATCGCAATCACAGCAGTTTCATAGCTGTTTCTTCATGTATAATTCAAAATCCGTCTCCTATGGGACCAGGAGCAGGGCCGGAACGCAAGAAAGGTCGTATTATCAGAGGAACACATTTGTTGACCCTCAACATCACAATACAGTACAGCACAACTTTAACGTTCAATTGAAAATACTGTCTGAAACATTGTTCCATGTTGAAACAGTAACAAAGCGAAAACATTCACAGACTAAAAATTTTTACGAGGAAGTGTAATGTACTGGCACGCATGTGCTGTAAATTATGAGTACATCTGTATCGTATGGTAAAGTATTATTACTGAGAGCAACATGTGTGCATACCTTATTACAGTTCTGCAGGAGGCACAACTGATTTACGCTAAACTGTTTAAAACATGAGAAATCACACGGTAAAAAAATGCTCTTAGGCAGGACAAAAAATGTTCGTAATGTCCTTTTGCTTATCAGACGACAACTTTGATTTTTCTGCTATGTTCTGCCACTTTCTAATCCACAACATGTCTATTAGATCTGATCTAGAGCTTCGTTCAACGTATTGAAAGGCTATATCAAACGCATTTTTAGTGTCTGCTTCAGCCGCAGATTCATTTTCTTCGTCGTCATCAGCATCTTTCTCGTTCTCATCGCTTGGTCGATTTTAGCGTCAGTGAATTGGTCGTCAGTTAATTCTGCTTGCGCTGTGCAGTCAGCATCAGCTGTTCTGGTCCATTCACTCAATCCTTCGCTTATACCACGGGGTACTACGCCCGCTTGTAAAAACAGCAACACATATTTACGTTTAGTTGGTGCCATAATGTAGTTTTACACACTTCAATATGTAAGAAGAACATTGTCACTAATTTATAAAAAATGTATGCACAATGAAACTTATCGTTTGAGTTAAAAACAAATTATTTCAGGCTAAAATTCATCGAACTATCACACCTAGTAACCGTCAACGGTCTACTGATCCATATCACAGACGAAGAGCCATCGACAACTCCAATCCTGATGTAGCAGCGGCCCATGTAGCTAAACAAACATCGGAAATGGGATGAACGGACTAAGCGGTGAGCTGGACCATCCGAGGTCGGATTAGTGATATTCTACCGTATGTACGCATTCCCATTACAAGTTTACATGGTGCAGTTTGAAGTTTATTCAACACATAATTGTTTTTGGACTCCGTTTATTTGGTGGGCCAATCACTGACAAAGACAAATTCAGCTCAATGGGGATCTGTTGTAAGTAAGTGAAAAGTGACCTAAGGAATCACATTTTTCGTATTTCATATTGAAATGACATACTCAGAACGAATTCTTACTCTGCAGCGGAGTGTGCGCTGATTTTAAACTTTCAGGCGTATTGATATTGTGCATCGGATCGGGTTCAGAACCAGGGATCTACGCCTTTCTTTGGCAAGCGTTATACAGACCAAACTTTTCAAGCAGGTCAAACGACCCTCATCACACTTCCGCCGGTACCCCCTCTTCTGACTTCTAAACTTCACAGAATTTGTCTGGCATAATCGCGTAGATTATGTAGTGCAAAAGAATTCTACACTTATTTTGTCAGCACTTTAATACTGAAGTCCTAATTTATATGTTGTGAACTGATACCCTTGTAGTCAATACGATTCATCGTTCTCGTACAAATGACCCCTGGAAGACGCTAATACTTCCTTATGGTGTGTCACTGCAACGTAACATATTTCGATGAAACTTTAATATCCACAGAAAGAACTGATGCAGTGTAGTACAAAATACAAGTTAAAGAAATACACAACGAAGCGAACAGAAATAACACGTGTATTCAAAGACAATAATTATACTGAAGTTAGTCGGCCGGTGTGGCCGAGTGGTTGTAGGCGCTACAGTCTGGAACCGCGCGACCGCTGCGGTCACAGTTTCGAACCCTGCCTCTTGCATGGATGTGTGTGATGTCGTTAGGTTAGTTAGGTTTAAGTAGTTCTAAGTTCTAATGGACTGATGACCTCAGAAGCTAAGTCCCATAGTGTTCACAGCCATTTGCAATTTTTTTTCCACTGAAGTTATCGCGATTCGTCACTATCCCCTGGACATTAAAGGCGGTGCATGTTTCTTAATAGTGTGTATGATCACACGGACGGCAGTACATGCTCTGCAACGTGCTGCCATGACGGCCACAAGGTTGGTAACGAGTTCTTGTGTTACGGCGTACTATGGTGGCGGATGACAGCTGCTGGATGCTCCTTCGTGCAGTGGACGTGTTACAGAACGTATCCCCAACATATCCCACACTTGATCGATGGGGAACTAGCAGACCAGTCCATTCGCCAAATATCCTCTCCTCCTAAGAGCTCCTCCTCTTCTGCACACCGATGCGGTCGTGCACTGTCATCTATAAAAATTAAGTCAGGATGCATCCCTTAAAAGACGCACATGGTGAAGGAACACAGTGTAGCAGTAACGTTGACCAGCGAGTTCAATGATTTGGAGGTCAGCACGCACATGTAACGTTATGCTTCTTCACACCGCAATACTTGAATCCCAAAACGGTCATGTTCGACAGTGATCCTGGGTGCGTTACGTATTCCCAGCTCTCGCCATGTGAGGGTACATCCGGTATTGTCGAATACGATCGTTTTGGTGACCCAAATGTTATGATGTGGGGAGGCATAGCGCTGCAAATCTTTGAACACGGTACACTCACATTCTACCTGTTCCCCATGTGCGTCTTTTCAGAGTTGTTGGGTTGGGTTGTTTTTGGGGAAGGAGCCCAGACAGCGAGGTCATCGGTCTCATCCGATGATGGACGGACGGGGAAGGAAGTCGACCGTGCCCTTTGAAAGGAACCATCCCGGCATTTGCCTGGAGCGATTTAGGGAAATCACGGAAAACCTAAATCAGGATGGCCGGACGCGGGATTGAACCGTCGTCCTCCCGAATGCGAGTCCAGTGTCTACCCACTGCGCCACCTCGCACGGTACCGTCTTTTCAGGGGTGACTGTAGTGTAATTATTGTATTTCAATAAAAGGATCATTTTTGTTCGTCTCACTGCGTATTTACTTCAGTTAGCTCCTTTGCTATACTGTAGTAGTTTGTTGTATGTATGGTCCAAGTTCCATCGAGCTACGGTACTTACCAGTGAAACACCATACAAAAGTTGCTTTGCTCATTAAGTTTTCAACATTTATCTAGATAATAGTTTCAATAATAACATATGCCTAGGACGCAGTATTGTATTCTTCTGAATAAAACTGTCCTGAAAGAGGGACGATAATTTACTAACACAGGATCCATAAAGATCCACGTAAGTGTTGAAAATGTACGTTTGGAGCACAACATTGTACGATAGTGAAACATCGATTGTGGGAAAACCATAAAAGAAGAGAATAAGAGCATTCGAGTTGTGGTGTTATAGAAGAATATAGAAAATTAGATGAACTGATAAGGTAAGGAATAAGAAGGTTCACCGGAGAAGCGGCGAGGAAGGACATATATATAGAGAACACTGAAAAGAAGAAAGGTCAGGGTAGTAAGACGTTTGTTAGAACATCACGAAATAGTTTCCAAGGCACTACAGGGAGCGGTAGAAAACTGTAGAGGAATACAGAGATTTGAGTACACCCTGGAAGTAATTGAGGACTTAGATTGCAAGTGCTGCTCTGAAGTGAAGACGTTGGAAAAGGTGAGGAATTCGTGGCGGGCCGCATCAAACCGGTCACACGACGACTCAATTTCCAAAGAAAAAAAAAGTGCTGCAAATCTCATATTTACAATGTCAGTTTTCTAGGACGTTGTTCAGGAATATTTCCTGAGTATCTTGTGAGAAAGGACACGTTTCCGGTAGCAAGTTACAAAATACTGACGTAATTATTATTTATTCGGTTTATCATCCGATTTACCTAGCACAGAAATCGTAAAATACAAGACAGGGAGTAATGCAACAGTCCTCAGATGCAAATCCTGTGGTGCGTTTGCCGTCACTATGGGAACAGCTCGGCACAGCTCTGCCACATCGGACGACTCTTCATCTGTAATATGCCAGTGACGCGGTTCACATACGGCTAACACTGCCGGGTAAGCAAATACGCGACAGAAGCGAGCAGTACTGTAAACACGCCTGAGGGAAGAGTGAAGTTCACATTAAAGTGAGTGAATGGAACAAGTTTGTTTACAAATAAAACACACACATAGACGTTTGTGCTATTGAGCAGATACCTTCAATCGAGTACTGATACAAAGATAAATGAGACTCAGACATCAAAGGAAATGTATTTATTTTTTGACGAGCCGCCGAAGACCACGGGTACCTAATATCAAATACGAGAAGTGGACAAAGTCGTTTCTTTTACTGTCCCATTCATTTTGATATAGTTCTTCTTAGTTTTTACTGTTAAAGTACGAAGAAATGAGAACACTAAGAAAAACCCTTAAACTAAATCAGTAGCAAAATTTTACTGCCAAAAAAAAACTCAATGCCTTTTAGGAACAAACCCTTTGGGCGTAAGTCTAAAAAATGCCTTTTGTACTTGCAGTCTTCTCAGCAGAAAGGACTGAAGGCATTCAGTCTTAACCAGTGTCTTCACTTGAGAACTGGGGTAGTAAGAACCACTAAAACTTAAAGTGTTCACATTGTTAGCAAGAGCGTTTATCTATTTTTTCTTGTCTGATACGGTCTGAGAAAAAAAATCATTGTTATTTAATAATTTATAAAAAATAGTAATGATACTGTGTAAATACTGTGTAAAACAACAAAACTGTGTAGTAAGTGTAAACAAGGGTCAAGCGAGAGGAGGATCGGAACTGGATGGAGTGTGGACAGAACTAAGCGACCTAGTGGAGTGGTTGCAGTCTTCCGGCCACATACAGCTGTTAAGGGTTCAGAACCACGGACAGTTTGGTCCTGTAAGTGAGATGTGCTCAGTATATATGCACGGGAGATTCGTACATGCGCATTTTTACTTCCGGTACGCAGGGGCAGCGACTAGTAGACGAATGGTAATTCACTAAAAGAAAGACCGCCCTGAACAGTTTCTTTTCTGGAATAGATCATTTGAACTAGTCCGTTTATGAAATACACACTCGCACCACACTGCTCAAAAAAAAAATACCTGAACTAGTCCATCTGGCGATGTAGTAGACCTCAGTAGTATCTCCAGAAGAGACTGAACCACAACACCATGGCCTGGGTGACTCCAGAGATCATACATGTGGCAACATGATCCGTGCGCTGTACCTAAATGATAACTACGCCATACTTCAGAATAGTGACACAGTATTTTTGCGATTTCTTCATGCTCCCTTTCCCTCTTTCTTTTCTCGTTCAGTGCACTTATGTCGGTAAGATGTCAATGCAACACACCACTGCTGCAATTCTTTGTCTGGTACTAAGCTGGGATATTATATTTCCCCACTGCCAATCATTCAAGTTTCCTTGAGCATTTACGTCAAAAATACACGTACTAAAATTTAAAGCGTTACGTCAAGAAGTACTAGTCCAGTATTTATAATATGTTGTGGAGATGATCACACAATGGACATTGAATGGTTAAAATTTCATTTCATTCGAAACTGACGTCCATCATCAACATTAGAGTGAGGTTTGAACACTCACGGTCATGAATTACGCTCCGGAATTCGTAGTGAGACTGAAACAAACAGCTTCCGAATACCGCCACTTTCAGGAAATTCTTCTCTTATATGAAACACGTACTGTGTCAGTTTATGAAAATTGCAGGTTCGAGGCTGGTACAAAAATGTACGTCTTCCCATCGCATCCCACACATGCCCATGAGTAACAAATCAGTGAACTGGACAAGCCAGTCTCGTTTATTTACATTCCTCTAGAAATTTGTGCTGTAAACTGCTGGAATATGCCATTTGGTGCTTTAGACATGAAGCGTATTAGAACAGAGTTTACCATTCTTTCCACATACTGGCGAGGATTCAACGTCCTTTTGACAGTTACCAAATCATTCATGTTGTCTTATTCAACAGCTCCCCACACAACGACCCTAGGAGTTGGAGGTGCATGAGCTCGAAAATCGCTTCTTCCTATGATCTTTCACGAGGACTTCTAAGGACACATCGCCATCGATTATGACAGTAACAAACCCAAGCGTGACTTCACTGCTGCATATCGCAGAATACCATTCATAATATTGTGGAAGAGGTAAGGGTCGAAATGGTGAAGGGAGCAGGGGAGGTTGGCAAACAGTGGCTGTATCGTGTGATGAGGGTAGTGTCGAACGAGAAGAAGACTCCAGAACATCTGAAGTGAGCACTAATAGTCCCTGTATTCAAGAAAGGGAGTAGGGAGGATTTTAGAAACTATAGGGACGTCACACCGTGCCATGGTGGATGAAAAGATCCTAGGAAGCAGAATCGGAATATGGGTTGATAACAAATTTAGAGAGGAACAGCATGGCTTTAGACCTGGTAGGTCAACTCTTGACATCGTATATGCAGTGACGGAGTTCCAGAAGCACCACTATAAATTTGAGGAAGACCTTGAGGTGGCCTTTCTCGATACAGAAAATCCATTTGATAACGTTTATAGAAGAAAGGTCTCCAAAGCACTAGAAAAGAAGGCAGTGGATAATGAGATAACAAGCCGAGTGGAAGAGGTGTGTTATGGAAATCAGAGTAGTGTGAAAGTGAAAAATGAATCGACGGATTGCTTCCAGCAAACAAGTGGTGCGAAAAAGGGCAGAGAATTGTCACCGATCCTCTTCATTGGATGAGATAATGGCTAAGGTGGCAGAAAAAAATGAAGAAAACAAGATGAAAGTGATGGTGTTCGTAGATAACTTTATGATCGGGAGAACAGGGATGAGGAGATTCAGGAACATATGGATGCGTGGGAAGAAACTGTGAGACAGTATGGAATGGAATTTAATGTAAACAAGTGCGAGTACAACTGGAAAGAAAAATAGACCAAGCAGCGCAATAAGGATTGGAGGTGAACAACTAAAGAGTTTGGAAAGTGTCAAGTACTTCGAAAGTGTGATTGAAGAAAATGGCAGAAATGAGCAAGAGGTCAATGAAAGTGGGAGACAGGCAGAAGGACTCCTGCAAAGTTTCAGGTGCCTGGTTTAGAACAAATACCTCCCACAAAAAAGCAGAGAAACAATATACGGAAGTTACTACATCTCAGTATTAACATTTGCTTCTGAGGAAGAGGTCAATGAACGCTGGAGTCATGCAGAAGGAATCCATGCGAAGTTTCTGGTGCCTAGTTTAGAACAAAGACCTCCCAAAAAAAAGCAGAAAAAGAATATACAGAAGTTACTACATCTCAATATTAACGTATGCTTCAGTAACTTGAATAATGAAGAAAAGAGATGCAAGCAGAGTACAGGAACGTGAAATGAAGTTCCTCAGAAGTAGGTTAGGACCAGCGAAGAGAGACAGAATGAGGAATTAAAGGGTAAAGGAAATACTGAAAGAGGAACACTTGCAGAGCAAGACAGAAATATCAAAGCTGAGATGGTATGGCACTTAAGGAAAACAGAAAACAAGAGGATTCCCAAGAAGATACATGAAATGGAGAAGCAACGGAAACGACCAAGAGGAGGGCCAAGTGATAGATGGCTGAAAGATGTCGAGGAGTGTGTTGAAAAAAGAGACGAGAACTGGATCAGAGTGAACACAAAGAGATGGTGGGAAAGCAGGACTAGATGGAGAGGCTAATGTTTCAAAGAGACCCTCCCCGGGGCTGTAAACTGTTCAGGATGGTGATGATTATGAAGACTACTTATTGTCCCCTTTGCCTCTGGCACTAAAACATGGTAGTCACTGTTTTCTGTGGTTTGTTGCCAGAGGTAAACGATGCATGACAATTCGAGATCAGCACCGAGTTTCCAGTCATCTGTTACCGGTGATTCGTAGTGATACTCCACCCAAATTTCAGCTAGCGTCATCCGTCCATTCCTCAGAGACAGTGGAATAACCCTACGACCTTTTCGTGGTGCAGTTCTTCTAGAAGCATCCGTGGTACCTGCCTGCCACACTGTTGCCCATAATCCTTCTCGTCCCACACGTCTGTAGCTGTAGCACTACCGCCAGCTGTCTGTGCGATCTATCCGTACGATGTTCACATGTGCCTCATGCCAACGACTGCACCTTTCTTGAAGTCCGAAACTTGGAGATTAGCTGTCTGTCCACATCTTCCGGGCATGCTGACATGTTATGTGGCGGTCTCCATATGAAAGATAACGATAATTACTCTAGTCGCTAGAGAGAGTTTTGATGCAGCTTTTTTTCTCAATTTTTATGGTTATTTCACATATTTGGAGTAATTAATCATACGTTCCAAAAAGAATTGCCTGTACTGGAATTACACATACTAGTTGAAGTGCCAGAGAATATTCACACTTCTCTTAGTAGTAATGCTGTGGTCAAGGTAGCACATGTCTATCAGAGACTTGCAGCTGGTGCACTAGTGGCAAGATGCGCTCACGGCACGACGCAAAATGCAAATGAACGTTTTCACAGTGTCATATAGTTCAAGTGCCCCAAACAAATTTTTTATCTGAAAATAAAATAGTCATGTGTCTTATAGAAGCTGTTTCTCAGTTCAGTACTAAAGAGAGTGGGAGTTAGCATGCCTTTATCATCCTCGCAGAAGAACGTCTACTTATCTAGAAATTAACAGAGCCGTCCGCAAGATTCTGCCTGGAAAAGAAAAATTCAAGAATAAGGCTACTCTGATCATGAAATTATAACAAGAAGGAGCCTTACAGGAGGAGGTAGAGAAATCGTATAACGTATGATGCTGTAAATTTTAATGGGTGTGTGGCCTGTAACAGAATTTATTTTTTAATAAAAAATACTAAATGAAGTGCCAGTGCCTCACAGAGAGTACTCACACTCCTCTATGGTCATGATAGTACCTGTCCATCAGAGATCCGCTAGATGGCGCTGCCATAGGTCAAGCGGATATCAACTGCGTTTTTTTTAAAAATAGGAACCCCCATTTTTTATTACATATTCGTGTAGTACGTAAAGAATATAAATGTTTTAGCTGGGCCATTTTTTTTCGCGTTGTGATAGATGGCGCTGTAATAGTCACAAACGTATAAGTACGTGGTATCACGTAACATTCCGCCAATGCGGACGGTATTTACTTCTTGATACATTACCCATGTTAAAATGGACTGTTTACCAATTGCGGAAAATGTCGATATCCTGTTGATGTACGACTATTGTGATCCAAATGCCCAACAGCGTGTGCTGCTCGGTATCCTGGACGACATCATCCAAGTGTCCAGACCGTTCGCCGGATAGTTACGTTATTTAAGGAAACAGTAAGAGTTCAGCCACATGTGAAACGCCAACCACGACCTGCAACAAATGATGATGCCCAAGTAGGTGTTTTAGCTGCTGTCGCGGCTAATCCGCACATCAGTAGCAGACAAATTGCGCGAGAAACGGGAATCTCAAAAACGTCGGTGTTGAGAATGCTACATCAACATCGATTGCACCCGTGCCATATTTCTATGCACCAGGAACTGCATGGCGACGACTTTGAACGTCATGTATAGTTCTGCCACTGGGCACAAGAGAAATTACGGGACGATGACATATTTCTTGCACGCGTTCTATTTAGCGACGAAGCGTCATTCACCGACAGCGTTAACGTAAACCGGCATAATATGCACTATTGGGCAACGGAAAATCCACGAAGGCTGCGACAAGTGGAACATCAGCGACCTTGGCAGGTTAATCTATGGTGCGGCATAATGGGAGGAAGGATAATTGGCCTCCATGTTATCGATGGCAATCTAAATGATATAATGTATGCTGATTTCCTACGTAATGTTCTACCGATGTTAGTACAAGATGTTTCACTGCATGACATAATGGCGATGTATTTCCAACATGATGGATGTCCGGCACATAGCTCGCGTGCGGTTAAGGCGGTACTGAATAGCATATTTCACGACAGGTGGATTGGTCGTCGAAGCACCGTACCATGGCCCGTACTTTCACCGGATCTGACGTCCCCGAATTTCTTTCTGTGAGGAAAGTTGAAGGATATTTGCCATCGTGATCCACCGACAACGCCTGACAACATGCGTCAGCGCATTGTCAATGCATGTGCGAACATTATGGAAGGGGAACTACTCGCTGTTGAGAGGAATGTCGTTACACGTATTGCCAAATGCATTGAGGTTGATGGACATCATTTTGAGCATTTACAGGTAATCACGCTGTAACAGCATGCGTTCTCAGAAATAATAAGTTCACAAATGTACATGTTTCACATTGGAACAACCGAAATAAAATATTCAAACGTACCTACGTTCTCTATTTTAATTTAAAAACCTACCTGTTACCAAATGTTCCTCTAAAACTGTGAGCCATATGTTTGTGACTATTACAACGCTATCTATCACAAAGTGAAAAAAGTGGTCCAACTAAAACATTCATATTTATTTACGTACTACACGAATATGTAATAAAAATGGGGGTTCCTATATTAAAAAATGCAGTGATATCCGTTTGACCTATGGCAGCGCCATCTAGCAGGCCAACCATACCGCCATCTAACTTCCCCCTTCAAGCTAGACAAGTTTCGTTCTTTGTAGTTTTTCCGTTTGATGCTTATTTGTGAGATATTCGGCCCGGTCACTATCAATGAACCACCCTGTATATTCCAATGCCAATTTTTTATCCTAAACATTAACCAATCTCAATTAAATTTGTGCAGTAATTAGTCATGTGTTATTTGAGTCCTTCTTTGCATTAATATCGTCGAAAATGTAGTTTGTGTATCTCATTATAACATAAATTTATGTACCGGTAATTTAAAAAAGTTTGAAATCTGAAAAAGAATATCGAAAGTAAATTAGTAACATTTCTCATAAAATGACTACATAGAACAGCTATACTATATCTTGTGAATAGACATAAAAATCTTGATTGTGATAATTTAGGACTGAATACAAACGTTTGTTTTTCAAGAATACCATCAAAATACATATTAAAAATACAAAACATGAAAATTAATGAAGTTCTTGACTTCAAAACATGAAAATCAATGAAGTTCTTGACTTCAAAACTTGGATCTTGCTATATTTTTACCTGTTACACACAATTTCAAAATTTTGTTTAAATCGGTAAAGTGGAAGAAACGTTAAATTTTTGGCTGAAGTCTCCAGTGTTCCATCACAAGCTACATTAACGAGCAATGAATGGAAACGCGTCGGGAGCTCACGGGTAGGGTCAGCACAACAAAGAGTTTCGAATTAACATTGATAAAACCGGGAGGCTGATCTCTCGTAGTTCGTACTGAATATTTACGTCTCAAAAATAGTCGGCTTTGCTGTGGGCACTCTACCGTGAATGACTCGATCAAAACCGATCGTAGTGGTGCCTGTATGCTCCCATAGCGGCGTAAACAAACACATGCAGCCCAGAATGGCATATGGTGCTTCACGACTGCTGGCCACGAAATAAAGCGTACAATCTAATGCGACGGACCGACCCTATAAAGCATTGCTACGAATTGAGCGAGAGAAGGTGACTCAGTAGTTTTTTAATCTCGAGTCTTTTTAATCTCGAGTCCTCGCACACTGTATGCTTCCTCCGAAAGCAAAAGGTCCCTGCTGCCAACGTGAGCGAGGGCGGAAAGCCGACGGGTCGCTTAGGCTTTCAGCCGGGGGGCAATTCAGGCCGCCCACGCAGAGGCCGGCGTTACTGGGGTGGCGCCAGGCGTCTGGCAGGCGGAGAGGCCGATGACCCTCCGTGCAACCGTCGCCTTGGCGTCGATTTTTCAAATCAACGGCCACTGGATCTTCTGCTGCTCTACGCAATTTTGAGGAATTTATGGATCGACTGATAGATGAACCCAGAAATTTCTCCGTCCCAATCATTTGATAGTCTCGCACTCAGGCGAGCTATCTGTGCTTACAGATGGCTTGAGAAAATTCCCTTTAATCCATAATCAAGCGAACTGAGTTCATCGTCTTTTTAATGACAGGGTGTGCAGCCCTCTGGCTACTACCACTGAACTCTTAGAAGCAACTCTGTGGTTCGAACAGCTGTTTTAATTTCATTTTACACGCTCTCATTGAACAGAGACTGTGATGGGCTACTGTACCGACTTCATATACAACTGTTCACTCGATGCAAGATCCGTACCCAAAGACTGGAAAGTTGCACAGATCACACCAATAATCAAGAGGTAGTAGGAATGATCCAATAAATTACAGGCCCATATCATTAACATCGACATGCAGAAGGAGTTTGGAATATATACTGTCTTCGAACATTATGAATTACCTCGAAGAAGATGGTCTATTGACACACAGTCAGCACGGATTATGAAAACATGGTTCTTGTGAAACACAACTAGCTCTTTTCTCACACGAAGTGTTGAGTGTTATTGACAAGCGATTTCAAGTTGAATCCCTATTTCTAGATTTCCAGAAGGCTTGTGATACTGTACGCACATGCGGCTTGTCGTGAAATTGCGTGCTTATGGACAGTCTCAGTTATGTGACTGGATTCGTGATTTCCTGTCAGAGAGGTCACAGTTCGTAGTAACTGAAGCAAAGCCATAGAGTAAAACAGAAGTGATTTATGGCGTTCCCCAAGGTTGTTTTAAAGGCCCTTTTCTGTTCCTTATCTATATAAACGATTTAAAGGACAATTTGAACAGCCATCTGAGGCTGTTTGCAGATGACGTTGTCGTTTATTGGCTAGTAAAGTCATCAGAAGATCAAAACAAATTGCAGAACGATTTAGGAAATATATCAGTATGGTGCGAAAATTGGCAATTGACCCTAAACAACGAAACGTGTGACGTCATCCACATTAGTGCCAAAAGGAATCCGTTAAACTTCGGTTACACGATGAACCGTCAAATCTAAAGGCCGTAAATTGAACTAAATATCTAGGAATTACAATTACGAGCAACTTATATTGGAAGAAACGCATAGAAAATGTTTTGGAGGAGGCTAGCCAAAGCGTAAGTTTTATTGGTAGGACACTTAGTGTATCATATCTATCAAAGAAACTGCTTACACTACGCTGGTCCGTCTTCTGTTAGAATACTGCTGAGCCGTGTGAGATCCTTAATAGATAGGATTGACGGAGTACAATGAAAAAGTTCAAAGAAGGGCAACAGGTTTTGTATTATCGCGAAATAGAGGAGAGAGTGTCACTGAAATGATACAGTATTTGGGGTCGACATCATTAAAACAAAGTAGTTCTTCGTTGCGGAGGAATCTTCACACGGAATTTCAACCACCAACTTTCTCCTCCAAATGCGAAAATATTTTGTTGACGCCGACCAACATAGAGAGAAACGATCACTATAAAAAAAATTAGGGAAACCAGAACTTGTACGGAAAGATGCAGGCGTTCGTTTTTTTCCGCGTGCTGTACGAGATTGGAATAATAGAGAAATATTGTGAAGGTGGTTCGATGAACCCACTGCCAGGTACCAAAATGTGATTTTCAGAGTATCCATGTAAATGTATCGAATGTCACTGTGTTAGAAACTCTTTCAATAACTGGCAGCCTCATTCATTCATTTGCTTTGTGCCAGGCGTGATTTTGTACGCCTCCTGTGGACGTGAACCTCTGCTGTCAAACGTGAATTGGAGGAATCTCGTCTCTGAATCCTAAGTGGGATACGCGTTAGGAGAGACGCACGAGCCTCGCAGAGATTGTCTGTCTGCTAGCCTCTGCTGTGCGTCGTAATTATTCAAATGCTGGAGAGCCATAAGCGTTTGTCAGCCCTTCACAGGAAATAGTCTGCCATTATTTATGACAGCCGATACAGTAAATACGATCACCGTTCTCAGTCTGTATGATGACGCAGTTCTGGTGTAGGAGAGAGGGGGCACAGTCCACAGTAAGCGCAGCCCACCTACACTGATGCCCGCCTCTCTACGTAATTAACGCGACGCCACCAAATATAGATCTTTATCCTGCTGTTTGTATTTGTGGCCACTGCGCCACACTCGAAGTGGATAACGGGACAACTGAGCTGCTCCACTTTTTGAATTTCAATTGTGGATATTTCACATTAACTGCACAGTATCTACGCGCACACACTCACTTCGCTTGAAGTGGAAGACATTCATTTTCTGGACTACAATGCTCCTACAATTGATGTAAACTCCCGTGTAGCTCCCAACGATTTACCATATGTGCAGGAGTATCACCTTCTATCAGGAGAAAAAACTCGTTCTCTTGTTCTAGAATAATGTCGTTTGGTTGATGCTTTTCGACGAACCTTTTACAGGAGAAACTTCTTTTATCTCCATATTGTAATTCCAGTTTCTCGAAGCCACACTTCTTATTCTGGGTGTTCTAGTCGATTCTTTTCAGTTTTAAGCTTTTGGATTTTATTTTTTCGCTGTCGTAGCATGTGAGCCCTCCCCCACCAGAATCATAGACCTTACCGTCGGCGGGGAGGATTGCGTGCCTCATCAATATAGATAGCCGTACCGGATGTGCAACCACAAGGGAAGGCTATCTGCTGAGAGGTGAAACAAACGTGTGTTTCCTGAAGACGGGCAGCAGCCTTTTCAGTGGTAGCAGGGGTAACAGTGTGGATGATTGACTGATCTGGCCTCGTAACATGAACCAAAACGGCCTTGTTGTGCTGGTACTGCGAACGGCTGAAATCAATGGAGAACTGCAGCAGTAATTTTTCCAGTGGGCATGCAGCTCTAGTGTATGTGCATGAAAAGCTGCATCAAACAAGTCTTTAGACTGAACGTCACAACCACAACAGCAACAAGTGCCTGGATTTTTACTTAAAATTCAACTGCAAACTAATTAGGCCTACATGTTGTTGTTGTTGTGGTCTTCAGTCCTCAGACTGGTTTGATGCAGCTCTCCAAGCTACTCTATCCTGTGCAAGCTTCTTCATCTCCCAGTACCTACTGCAACCTACATCCTTCTGAATCTGCTTAGTGTATTCATCTCTTGGTCTCCCTCTACGATTTTTACCCTCCACGCTGCCCTCGAATGCTAAATTTGTGATTCCTTGATGCCTCAAAACATGTCCTACCAACCGGTCCCTTCTTTTTGTCAAGTTGTGCCACAAACTCCTCTTCTCCCCAATTCTATTCAATACCTCCTCATTAGTTACGTGATCTACCCCTCTAATCTTCATCATTCTTCTGTAGCACCACATTTCGAAAGCTTCTATTCTCTTCTTGTCCAAACTAGTTATCGTCCATGTTTCACTTCCATACATGGCTACACTCGATACAAATACTTTCAGAAACGACTTCCTGACATTTAAATCTATACTCGATGTTAATAAATTTCTCTTCTTCAGAAACGCTTTCCTTGCCATTGCAAGTCTACATTTTATATCCTCTCTACTTCGACCATCATCAGTTATTTTACTCCCTAAATAGCAAAACTCCTTTACTACTTTAAGTGTCTCATTTCCTAATCTAATTCCCTCAGTATCACCAGATTTAATTTGACTACATTCCATTCTCCTCGTTTTGCTTTTGTTGATGTTCATCTTATATCCTCCTTTCACGACACTGTCCATTCCGTTCAACTGCTCTTCCAAGTCCTTTGCTGTCTCCGACAGAATTACAATGTCATCGGCGAACCTCAAAGTTTTTATTTCTTCTCCATGAATTTTAATACGTACTCCAAATTTTTCTTTTGTTTCCTTTACTGCTTGCTCAATATACAGATTGAATAACATCGGGGAGAGGCTACAACCCTGTCTCAATCCCTTCCCAACCACTGCTTCCCTTTCATGCCCCTCGACTCTTACAATTGCCATCTGGTTTCTGTACAAATTGTATATAGCCCTACGCTACCTATATTTTACCCCTGCCACCTTCAGAATTTGAAAGAGAGTATTCCAGTCAACATTGTCAAAAGCTTTCTCTAAGTTAGAAACGTAGGTTTGCCTTTCCTTAATCTTTCTTCTGAGATAAGTCGTAGGGTCAGTATTGCCTCACGTGTTCCAACACTTCTGCGAAATCCAAACTGATGTTCCCCAAGGTCCGCTTCTACCAGTTTTTCCATTCGTCTGTAAAGAATTCGCGTTAGTATTTTGCAGCTGTGACTTATTAAACTGACAGTTCGGTAATTTTCACATCTGTCAACACCTGCTTTCTTTGGGATTGGAATTATTATATTCTTCTTGAAGTCTGAGGGTATTTCGCCTGTCTCATACATCTTGCTCACCAGATGGTAGAGTTTTGTCATGACTGGCTCTCCCAAGGCCGTCAGTAGGTCCAATGGAATGTTGTCTACTCCGGGGGCCTTGTTTCGACTCAGGTCTTTCAGTGCTCTGTCAAACTCTTCCCGCAGTATCTTATCTCCCATTTCATCTTCATCTGCATCCTCTTCCATTTCCAGTACATCGCCCTTGTATAAACCTTCCATATACTCCTTCCACCTTTCCGCCTTTCCTTCTTTGCTTAGAACTGGGTTTCCATCTGAGCTCTTGATATTCATACAAGTGGCTCTCTTTTCTCCAAAGGTCTCTTTAATTTTCCTGTAGGCAGTATCTATCTTACCCCTAATGAGATAAGCCTCTACATCCTTACATTTGTCCTCTAGCCATCCCTGCTTAGCCATTTTGCACTTCCTGTCGATCTCATTTTTGAGACGTTTGTATTCCTTTTTGCCTGCATAATTATTCGAATTTCCACCAATAACAAATGCCAGCACGGTTTCGTGTGCTCTCTTGAATCTCAACGTAGGACATAATTGCTACTCAACGTTTCAAATAAAAATTTGATGATATTTTATATATTGACTTGATTTGGTTAGGTACCACAGCCTCGATAAATTTGAAAACGCCATCTTTTCCATCGGGGTGTTATTTTAAAATAGTATCTAGTAGCTGGTAGCACTAGCTAGTGGCACTGTTTTAAAATTTCAACCACAATTTTAAATTAAGACTCTCGTGCACACGATGCCGTTTTTCGGTTTTGTATTTTACTATACAATATGCCTTTGACAACATATTTTTTTCATCTTTTCGTCTGATTTCATTGAACTCCCAATGCCTAAACACTTTCTAGTGTCCATTCTGGTATTGGGTATAAACTAATCGGAATAAATAATATAGGCAAAATCGAGTGAAGCAACAGGACGTTATATGTCAATATCACTTGAAATCATTTTATGAGACGCCCATGTATTACAATGAAATACGAGGTTGCAAGACGATAGTGATAGGTATACCAGTCTTCCAGGCACCTATGACTGCAGTATACAGTGGGAAGGCACAAGACAGGATCTCATAAAAATCAAGCTAGTACACATTATACGAACCATCAGCATCATGTCAGATCACACGGAGATGATGTAACGCTAAGTCAACACTTGTCTTATTTTTTACACGCTAGTGCTTTCCAGGCTCTCGTTATTCCTTGTTAATTTCTCACATAGGGCATGGATCCACATTGCCAGTGGCTAAATATGACTCTGGTAATGTTGTAACTAAATCATTTACATTTCTTTCACATTATCGACATGACTCTTTCGGCATCCGTTGGTCAGTTCTTATTACGACATATACTTCACTTCCTGGTAGACTGCTGTTATTGCTAGCAACAACTTCAAGCGAAGTAACATTCAAGTTTGTTACATTCGTTCTGCTAAAATATAATTAGTTTTGAACTCTTCAAATCTCTCAGTAGATCAGCTTCTCATGATTAATGTACACAGTCATGTAAAACTTCTTAACGAACACCATACTCGCTACTCACTGTAGAAATTACTTATTTTCACTACTGCAATTTCGGTCTCAAGGCCATTATTGAGTGGTATGTTGCAAGAGACTGTGTATTGGCACAGGTTAAACTTTAAAACTTTCTGACGTATACATACATCATCGTCGTATCTGAGCCCCTTCGAGTTCTCTTGTAAAGAGTACAGGAGCAGTGGTTTGTCGGTATTTATGTTACAGAAACCTCAGATCCGACGATGACATACGTGCACGTCAGAAGATTTTTATAGTTTGACATGTGCTATAGCACAATCTTTTGCAGTGTATCACTTGATGACAGCCTTAAGGGCAAAATCGCATTAGTGAACACAAATAATTTCTACAGTCAGTGGCGACTATGATGTTGTTGAAAAAATGTCTCTTATCCATTAGAATACTTCTGTTTCGCGTTTCATTTCCTCATTTCTTACACGACGGTTATCGTAACGTTGGGGTTACTACGGCCGGTTATATGTTGCTGCAGACATTGGGACTGGATGTTATAACGCTGAAAATTTGAAGCTTCTGAATATCAGTAGCGCCGCATTGTGGCATTCATAGATGAAAAATGATGAATCGCTGCTATGTTTGTTGCAAGATAAGAAAAATTATGGCGCCCGTTTCATTCTAAGTGGGCGTCCGTGACTTAATCAACCATCAAAATAATCGAATTTTTAAATCATGAATACTTGTCGTAACGATTTTAAAACAGAGTGTTAATTAATCTGTTGAAATTGAAATCTATCGCTCTGGATATAAACTTAACATCCTTTGAAATGAAACTATGATTTTTTTAAAACCAATTCCACAAAACATGTTGACTAATTATTTACAAAGAAACAATTAACTAAAACGATGTTTCTAATTTCTCTTTAAAGTTAGCTAGTAATGTGTGACATATAATGACGTGGAAATTTAATATTAATACAGTGATAACACTGTAACAACCTAAAATATTAATGTCTCAAGTAACTCACATGCGCTGCTGTTCTCTAGTTTGCAGATAAGCCAAGACATTTTACGTATGATACAAAGTGCCAGGAACACCAGACAATTGAGAAACATCTGAAAGGTTAGTATCAACTTTTATATGTCTGTACTGACTTCTCTGAGGCACAAAAAAGCATGAAACCCTGTCTTCACTACATACTTCTCTTAATCTCTTTGATATAGCACTCGAATGGCTAGAATCTTCCACGAATATTTTTCTTGAGTGCGAGAAACAAACACGCGGAGAGGATTTCATTGATACGGACCTACCATCCGTGGAAGTTATGATACGTGTCCTTTAAGCGTTTCTTTTTTTGAGCGCCTTGAAATCCAGCTGATCCCGTGGAGCTATAAAGAAAGAAACTATGACGAAGTCTTAGAGTCTTACCCTAGCGTTTAGAATATTTATTCAGCATCCCTGCTAAGAGGCTTGGAAAGAATTCAGTGACGTGCTATAATAGCAACAGATCAGCACCGCTCACGCAAGACTTCTCAGAAACTTTAAATGTAATTCGCTGGGAGTGAGACGATATACTTCTCGTGAAACATCTATTAGGTAACGCTATTTTGTATAAATTTGATGTTGTGATCTGGTTAATTCTCCTATTGAAAAATGTACATTGTGACAATTAACCTCCGTAGAGGTAAATTTAGAAAATGGTGCGCTAGAGATTAGGTTGGTTACCGAGGTTTACAGAATTTTTCCATCGTTCTGCAAGTGAATGAAACTGGATATAAAAGAGTTAGTACCGGTATGAAGTAGCTCCCACCAGTCATTATGTAGTGACTTGTGAAGCATCTGTAGACTAGTGTTGAAGTTGGAAGTAAAACTGTTGCTCATCCGATGCGTCATCCAGATTTTTTCCGAAATAATGAACTCGCTTATGACCCAGAACAAAGAGTTTTCCTTTTATTAGATACTAACAGTATTTGGGATGGTGAATATGAAGAAAATTAGTCTCCAGTGCTCTAGGTAGCATATTCGTCCAGATGTAGGTGGGGTGAAACGAAAAAACCCCCAACTCGTAACGATGGGAGATTGCCGGAGCGCCGTTGGTTGTAGCAAATTAGGTGTGCCGAGATAAACAGTACCCAAAGTGCTGTCAAAATTTACGACTCGTTGCAAGACATTATCACGAAATAGGAAAGACAGTCCGCTGTGATTGAGATCAAAAAGTATTTAATGCGGATCTCAGTAACTAGCCTGTGTGCTAAAGTGACGTAAGCAATGTCAGAACCAAACTGACATACCCAACCACCGCTTTTGTTCGGAGGGAAGCAAAACACCCGTTGCCTGAAGTGAGTTACCCAAAATATATTATACTAGAACTGATATGTGATTAAAAAAAAAAAAAAAGGCTCAGAGCAGTATGGGACTCAACTTCTGAGATCATTAGTCCCCTAGAACTTAGAACTAGATAAACCTAACTAACTTAAGAACATCACACACATCCGTGCCCGAGGCAGGATTCGAACCTGCGATCGTAGCGGTCTCGCGGTTCCAGACTGCAGCGACTAGCAGCGCACGGCCACTTCGACCGGAACGTCATTACATTTTCACGCAATTTCGGTGCATAGGTCCTGAGAAATCAGTGCCCAGAACAATCACCTCTGGCCGAAATAACGGCCTTGAAAGCCTGGGCATTGAGTCAAACAGAGCGTCGATGGCCTGTACATGTACAGCTGCCCATGCAGCTTCAACACGATAGCACAGTTCAGCAAGAGTAGTGACTGGCGTATTGTGGCGAGCCAGTTGCTCGGCCACCATTCACCAGATGTTTTCATTTGGTGAGAGATCTGGAGAATGTGCTGGTCAGGGCAGCAGTCGAACATTTTCTGTATCCAGAAAGGCCCGTACAGGACCTGCAACATTCGGTCGTGCATTATCCTGCTGAAATAAAGGGTTTCGCAGGGATCGAATGAAGGGCAGAGCCACGGGTCATAACACATCTGAAATGTAACGTCCGCTGTTCAATGTTCCGTCAATGCGAACAAGACGTGACCGAGACGTGTAACCAATGGCACACCTTACCATCACGCCAGTTGATACGCCAGTATGGCGATGACGAATAGACGCTTCCAAAGTGCGTACACCACGATGTCACCAAACACGGATGCGACCATCAGGATGCTGTAAATAGAACCTGGATTCATCCGAAAAAACTACATTTTGACATTCGTGCACACAGGTTCGTCGTTGAGTACACCATCGCAGGCGCTCCTGTCTGTGACGCAGTGTCAAGGGTAACCTCAGCCATGGTCTCCGGGTTGATAGTCCCTGCTTCTGCAAACGTCGTCGAACTGTTCGTGCAGATGGTTGTTGTCTTGCAAACGTCCCCATCTGCTGCCTCAGGGATTGAGACGTGGCTGCACCATCCGTTACAGCCGTGCGGATAAGGTGACTGTCATCTCAACTGCTAGTGATACGAGGCCGTTGCAAGCCAGCACGGCTTTCCATATTACTCTCCTGAACCCACCGATTCCATATTCTGCTAACATTCATTGGATCTCGACCAACGCGAGCAGCAATGTCGCGATACGATAAACCGCAATCGCGATAAGCTATAATCCGAACTTTATCAAAGTCGGAAACGTGATGGTACGTATTTCTTCTCCTTGCACGAGGCATCACAACAACGTTTCACCAGGCAAAGCCGGTCAACTGCTGTTTGTGTATGATCAATCTATTGAAAACTGTCCTCATGTCAGCAAGTTGTAGGTGTCGCCACCGTCGCCAGCCTTGTGTGAATTCTCTGTAAAGCTAATAATTTGCATATCACACAGCATCTTCTTCCTGTCGGTTAAATTTTGCGTCTGTAGCACGTCATCTTCGTGGTGTAGCAATTTTAATGGCCAGTAATGTAGCTATAATATTTATGGGTAAAATCTTCTCCAAACTTGTGACCAATTCGTATGACGATATTTGATTGCCATAGCTTGCTTAAAACGCAATGAATTAATTGTACGAGGGAATTTAAATGGTAATGCAACACTTTTTCTTCACGTCTAGGTGATGAAGCAATGTTTCATCGGATGTGACGATGATCTACTAAAAATCATCGCTATCAGGTTCGTAACGCGCAGTCAATTCCGCACAGATGGTCTCTCGTTTCTCTTCGGTGTCTTCTTCTAGGCGACGAGGAACCCAGTGGTCACACGACTCTATGTACCCCAACTGCTGGACGAGTGTGTCAGCACAAACAAAAGAGACGTCCATTTCGATCATCTCGAATGAGAGTGTCCACTCGTTCCAACTTTGGAGGAGTCACAGCAACGGGCGGCCGTGTGGTAAGCGGGAGATCGGACCGGTTTGAGCGACCTTGTTGCTATGATGACAGACGCCTCGCCCAACGACTCACAGTGCTTTTGTTCGCTGCCAGCTCTCAGCAGACATTCTCCAAGCGCTTCTGAATATCTGTGATGCTCTGTTTTTCAGTCAAAAGGAACTCAAAGGCAGCTTCCTGTGTGGAACGCACATCCGTTACGGAAGTCATTTTCAAGGTTACGTATAGCGCCACGACCTATCAGAACTTTGTGAAACTATAGGGGTGAAGTGGGAATATTCCAAGA
Organism: Schistocerca gregaria; assembly: GCF_023897955.1. Classification (NCBI taxonomy): domain Eukaryota; kingdom Metazoa; phylum Arthropoda; class Insecta; order Orthoptera; family Acrididae; genus Schistocerca; species Schistocerca gregaria. Next base: position 543,134,640 of record NC_064921.1, read on the forward strand.
TCTCTCAAAACAAATTCCGCATTTTTTCAACCGAAATTGGTCGAGAAAAAATTTGCAATACTTATTGCACGTCCCTCGTAGGCAGACCCTTCTTGAAAATTGCCTTAATGTGTCTTCTCCTGCGAAGCGTATTTCTGTGTTTCAGATGCAGACATATCAGTAAATTTTCCATTTTCAGTCGCTATAAATCGACGGTCTTACACATGAGAGTCGCAAAGTCCGGAATATCTTCTCTGTGATGCTTCTTGCGCCCTCAACGAGAGTCTTCCTTGTATGATTGAGAAACATTGTCACGCAATGTTGTTACCGTTTTGTCAACGGAAGTTCACCGTTGATTCATGAGGTGGCTATACAGAGAACACAATTTTAATCAAACTGAACCTCTAGAGATGCCATGTTGCCATGGAAATTATTTATCTCGCATAATTTTAAGGTATAAAAATATCTGTCGCTATGTCATTGAACTTTTAAACACGTACGCATTGATGTAATAAGCAATTGGTACTCCTTTTAGACTTCGGGGGTTTTATCTTCTTAATGTCGTCTTTATTGATTGGACCTTCTCTCTGAAATAAATGTACGTTAGATTTTGCTTGATGAATGTGCCCAAACGGCGTTTTATGTCTACTGTATGCGTGCATGGTTTAGACGACGTAGGCCGCTTGTTTTTGAGCATAATGTCGCACCACACGGTAAAATTTGAAGTACTGGGCACAAGGATCTCAGTCGACATCTAGAATTTTCGTCAGCACGAGAGAGCTACTGAAACGTCGACTGGAACATAGACTCTCATTTATTTTCAGATGTTGGGTGGTGTTACACGGAAAAAAATTATTTCGAGCTATCAACGGCTGGAAGCCTCTATATGTATATTTCCTGTGTCTGTTATCTACTTGTACGACATTTCGTGAAGAAACATTACGTATAAGCGTTTCTCCATTCATAGTTTTATACAGTCACCCTCTTCGCTATAATGGAGGAGGCAAATAACGCCGGCATACAGACACCATGGAGCGCTTTACGTATCTGTAGTTGTATGTCTGTTTCACAGGTATGTTAAACAAATTTTTGAACGGCATGCATTCTCATACGGCTTCTACTCTGAACTTTACTTCTCTAGCCTCTTTCATTCTACCTATCTGGTTGTATGCTATTTGATAGCTTTCTGTAGCATCGTTCCTTAAATGTGACAGTAAATACGTGTATTACAGTTACTTCATTCATCTGCAGCTGCTTGCCAACTTTTCTGTAATCGTTGTTATGCACGTAGCATGTATATGTCTTTGTTCTGTATTTAATTGCCTTTTTGAAATTTCTGTTCACTTCTACGCAGCTGTTGTAAGAAACAGAACTGGGGGATTGTTAATCCTGCTTCTCTTGATGGCATACGAGGACTACGAAGAGTACGGCAAAGAGTAATCTGCGAATTTTTAGTGCACTACATGAAAATCAGTTTCGATCATTACTTCGGGTGCATCGACAAAAAGTTGAAAGGATTTCAGGATCTAGTAAGGTATTCGATTGGTATATAATCCCTGAAAATGATACTTGTTGTGCTAGATGTTCAGTAGTATAGACTTTACTGGCAATGTTAACGCAATTTGTAGATTAATTGATTGACGTCCCATTTCTGTACAGTTCTCCCAAATTTCGCGCCCAGCTCTTCACACTCGGATCTGAAGAACACAAACTTGCTTTCTCAACAATCCATCGCTTGCTAGTAAATTTGTGACACAGTAAGCTATCTGCGATACAGAAGGGGGGGGGGGGGGGAACTATCACCAAAGAAAAATCATATGGAAAAACCAGAAATATCACAGTAATCCAGTATAGTAAAATGATACCATCGGGTTTGACACCAGCACTGTTGTTTTACCTGGTCGTTAAGTATTTGCGACAATGTCCTGGATTACATTGTAAACTTTTCGGCAGTGTGTCAAGAAGTGTTGTCTCCGGCAATGTTGATCGTGATCCGTCCGTAGGATGTGGACATTAAGCTCGGCAGGACTCTTAATGCTCTTCGAGAGCAGTGGCTGTGGGCCAGCATGGGATTTCATCTTTTCCCTTCGCTCATCATCTCCATCACGAACACGGCACTACACCACACACACACACAGACACACACACACACACACACACACACACACACACACACACACACACACGAACGTACACCATTACAGTCATCTACACTTAACAGGTATCCACACACATCTCTCCACTTAGGCGGCTGTACCTGGCCTTCTGTGTCTCCCAGCAACTCATGCCATACGGCTCTACCTGACTTACTTACTTGCTTCGTAGAAATTAATGTATCATCATATTTAAAGTCTGTGGACGTGGGAGTCTGCGTCACTGGAGAAGAATTTTGTTTGCCTTGTACACTGCATACGTACTTTGGAGCCGTCTAAGTCTCGCTGGTGGATCACTAAACTCCAGCCATGGAAGCTGGAGATCCCGGGTTCGGTGGTGGATAGGAGCGGGGTTTTCCGCGTTCCAGACCCATTAGGACGGCTTCAGGTCCACTTCAGACTGTCATCAAAATGAGTACCGAGGAACACTGTTGGAGGTAAAAGACAGCTGGAGCGACGGGTCCGCCACCGTCCTTCTCCTAGCGCCGCGGCTAAGAATGGCTGAATTCTACCAGCAGTCACTCCAGTAACACTGTCACGGGCTCGCGGCACAGACTTTACTTACTTTTAGTGTATACTTCATTGTTGCACGTTTCCGGCACATACAGAGGTTCGTCAGAAATATAGATACACAAAAACACAACACACTGCAATGCCTAACGCAGGTACACCGTTGCGAATCAAAACAGCTTCCGGTGGTCTCGGAATGGATAAGTACAGGTCCTGTATGGTTTCCAAGTGGATCTTATGCCATTCTTTCTGTAAAACAGTGGCAATGTCTACATCTACATCTACATCCATACTCCGCAAGCCACCTGACGGTGTGTGGCGGAGGGTACATTGAGTACCTCTATCGGTTCTCCCTTCTATTCCAGTCTCGTATTGTTCGTGGAAAGAACGATTGTCGGTATGCTTCTGTGTGGGCTCTAATCTCTCTGATTTTATCCTCATGGTCTCTTCGCAAGATATACGTAGGGGGGGGGGGGGGGGGGGGGAGCAATATACTGCTTCACTCTTCAGTGAAGGTGTGTTCTCGAAACTTCAACAAAAGCCCGTACCGAGCTACTGAGCGTCTCTCCTGCAGAGTCTTCCACTGGAGTTTATCTATCATCTCCGTAACGCTTTCGCGATTACTAGATGATCCTGTAACAAAGCGCGCTGCTCACCGTTGGATCTTCTCTATCTCTTCTATCAACCCTATCTGGTACGGATCCCACACTGGTGAGCAATATTCAAGCAGTTGGCGAACGAGTGTACTCTAACCTACTTCCTTTGTTTTCGGATTGCATTTCCTTAGGATTCTTCCAGTGAATCTCATTCTGGCATTTGCTTTACCAACGATCAACTTTATATCATCATACCATTTTAAATCACTCCTAATGCGTACTCCCAGATAATTTATGGAATTAACTGCTTCCAGTTGCTGACCTGCTATTTTGTAGCTAAATGATAATTGATCTATCTTTGTATGTATTCGCAGCACATTACACTTGTCTACATTGAGATTCAATTGCTATTCCCTGCACCATGCGTCAATTCGCTGCAGATCCTCCTGAATTTCAGTACAATTTTCCATTGTTACAACCTCTCGATACACCACCGCATCATCTGCAAAAAGTCTCAGTGAACTTCCGATATCATTCACAAGGTCATTTATGTATATTGTGAACGGTCCTATGACACTCCCCTGCAACACACCTGAAGTCACTGTTACTTCGGGGGACTTCTCTCCATTGATAATGACATGCTGCGTTCTCTTCAATCCAATCACCCAATTGGTCTGATAGTCCTTATGCTCTTACTTTGTTCATTAAACGACTGTGGGGAACTGTATCGAACGGCTTGCGGAATAACAAGTAATGCTGAAGGTGGATGAAATGTCGTACACTTATCTGCAAAGTAGACCGTGCAGGATAACTAATATTCAGATCTGGTGACTTCGGTGCCAGGAGAGATGCGACAATTCATCCTAGTCCTGACAAAACCAATCAAAAAAAGTATGCTAGCTGTGTGAACAGGGGTTGTGTCGTCTTGTAATGCAGCATCACCATTGGGGAAGAAACATTGTATCAGCCACTGTATCATCCAAAATGATCACATAACCCTTGGCAGTTATTCCGCATTCCAGAGTACCGATGGACCTAATCTCGGTCAGAAATTGGAAACACTGTAAAAGAAAAAAAAAAGCTCATCCGCCCAAATGACTTCCTCCCATTGCTCCACAGCCAGGTCTTATGGCTTCGGCACCGCGTTTCTCTGTTACGAGTATTTTGCATCGACGATGTGTGGTTTTGGAGTCCCAGCTCGCTCTGTAAATGGCATCTTACGGAGTTCCGAGTTGTTTTGAAGCTGACAAGGTTCGCAAGCGTGACATGCAGTTCAGCAGGTGTCGTCCTCCTATTTCCCTTCACAATCGTTTTCAGTGACCATCTGTCACAATCACTCAACAAATTCTCGTCCCCATTGTGACGTAGTGGATGATGATCTTCCGCTTACCCTGTATGCGGTACAAATCTTCGATATGGTGTGTCTCTAAATACCAACACTTCGGCTACCTTGATAACGGTCGCATACGACCACCGACAATTTGCCCGTGTGCGAATTCACTTAGCTCCGACATAATGCACTAACAAGTGCATAGTACGCAGTTGTGACCATGACTGGAACATATAACGATTGAGGACATTGCATAGGGGCCATTCGTCGTTAAATACAATAGCGCAACTTGCAAGGTTTGCTAGCATCTGCATTCATATTCAAGTATCCATTTCTCGCGGCGTTTCCGTATTTTTGTTCAGCACCTGTCTTTTTCACACATCTCCTCCTCCCCATTCTCTTTGTGCACCTTTTGCTCCCTCTGTCTCTGTGTCCACCTCTTCCTCCTAACCCTATCTCTCCATCTCATTCTAACCATTCTGTCTCTTCGTATCCTCCTCCCCCTTTCCTTGTCCACTGCTCCAGCCCCTCTCTCCGACCATATCTTCTTCCCCCTCTCTTAGTTCATCTCCTCCTCCTCATCTTTATTGGCACCTGGCCACTACCCCCATACACTTACCACCTGCTTCCTACATTCTCCCTCCTCCCCCGCTCTCTCTATCTTCTCCTACCCCTCTCTCTGACCATCTCCTCCTTCTGCTTACTGTACATCTCCTTCTCCCCCTTTCTCTGTCTGTCCTCTCCCCCCAACTCTTTCTGTCCCTCTCCTCTCCCCCAAATCTACATTCATATCCTCCTCCTTGTACTCAACAAACTCTCTGTCCATCTTTCCTCCCTCTCTCTTTGTCCACCTTCTCCTCCCTGCCTCTCTCTGTCTATGTCACAATCCTCCTTTCTCGCTATCGATCCCCCCTCTGTCACGTGTCTCAACACAGGCAACATATAGAGATTTTCACTCTGCAATAGAGCGTGCGCTGATGTGAAACTTCCTGACAGATTAAAACTGTGTGCCGGACCGAGACTCGAACTCGGGACCTTTACTTTTCACGGGCAGGTGCTCTACCTTCTGAGCTACCCAAGCACGACTCACGCCGGGTCCTCACAGCCTGACTTCTGCCAGTACCTTGTCTCCTACATTCCAAACTTTACAGTAGCTCTCCTGCGAACCTTGCAGAACTAGCACTCCTGAAAGAAAGGATATTGCGGAGACATGGCTTAGCCACAGCCTGGGGGATTTTTCCAGAATGAGATTTTCACTCTGCAGCGGAACGTGCGCTGATATGAAAATTCTTGGCAGATTAAAACTGTGTGCCGGACCGAGACTCGAACTCGGGACCTATGCCTTTCGCGGGCAAGTGCTCTACCATCTGAGCGCACACTCCGCTACAGATTGAAAGGCCAAGGTCCGGAGTTCGAGTCTCGGTCCGGCACACAGTTATAATCTGCCAGGAAGTTTCACAGGCAACATATGTTAACTTGAAAAATTCCGAGATTCCCCATAGTTCAGGGTCCACTTTACAATGTAGGTTCCCCTACAATTCATACGTCAGTGCAGAGTTCGAAGGAAGACAACGGCATACTACCTCCAATCGGTATGTCACAGGGGCATTTAAACCATCCTTTAGTTTGATGATAGCTTTATAGCATCATATCTTCGCATGTTACGATAAAGTTCAGTTCATTAGGAGTGAGAGAGCTGAAACTCAGTATCTTTGATAATCGGAACTACAATGTCATTATTTTGCTACGACATGAAATTATCCACTGTCTCTGTGAAATGGGAGACATCCATGAAGATGCTCCCATTCCTGCACTGTTGATACATGAAATACGTTATTACACTTTTTCTCGGGAGTAATCGATCGCACCAGATTTCAAGGAGGGTATTTTTGTCTAAAATACGGGGTCATATCGCATGGAGAAGAGTTTGGGCGCTTATTCCGGGACATCCGGTAATGAGGCGTTGAGCCATAAGGACTAACTCAACAGTGATATATCGAGAATTTTGCGAAATACAGTATTAAATGGCAACAAGACGAACTCAGCTACATTGCGTATTTTGGGTGCACCGTTTATTCATTTTCACTCGTAAAATTTGATTGTAACTGCTTATGAAGACGAAGCTTAAACTTAATCCATATGCTCGTCGTTCTTATTTGTGGCCTCAAAACAACACGCAGATTACTTGATTTTGTATTTTGTTAGCCAAGAATAGTACCTGGATTTTAATGAACTGTGCAAGGTACTTAACTGCTCCGTCTCCAGGAGGCACTTACCAGCACACACCCTTCCTTTTGTTGTATTCATTGCAATGAAACATTCACCATTATGTGAACTGTACCCTTTTAGTGGTGTTTTCTGTGATACGTTTCTGCACATCAGAGAAGTTACCCACTAAAGTATTCGTGAGGTTAATTGCTTTAGACTGGTGTTACTTACATTTTCGATGAAGAATACACAGCGTTATTCGCACTGAACAACAACATATATTGGTTTTTCGCTATGAGCAAAATCACGACCGCAAGGCAGAGACCAATGCTCATATATAACTAAGTAATGTTCAGTTTCTCTGAATGTGTCGTTGTGGACGTTTTATTGCAAAATTTCCACATATGGAATCTGTGAGTTAACTGAGGTGAATCTTTCACGATAAAAACGGTTCGAAAAAGGAAAAGGTGCTGCGTAATCTTCAGCTGATCAGTGCACGTATATTTCATACACACCACTGAGTGTGACCCCGACAGGGAGGCATTTCCTAAACGCACAATCTGCACAATCTTTGTGGCACAAGAGAACAGCCAATAACATACTGTGAACATCCAACCATTCTTCGAAAGGCTCATGTTTTGCCTTGATATAATCGTTACTGACCACGGACGAAAGTAATGTCTCCTTAAAGGTGCCCGGATACTTTTGATCAGAAAGTATGTATGGAATATTACTAGTAGAATAGTACATATTTTATATGTATTCTCTTTAGATTCGTGATGGAGAATTTTCTGACCCACTGGCTGGAATCTGGAGAACTCTTCCACGCGTAAATGTGCAACTGTGCAGTGACTCCCTTTGTGCTGACAGTCGGAATAAAAACAACCGATACTTGTTTGATTCCTTCCTCTCGGCTCGCAGCTCGTAATATTTCCCAATTAATTTACGAGTGTCGTGAGTTACTGTTTCACCTATCAATAGCCACGTCTGCCCTCACAGTTTCATCTCTTTTCTGTTCTAGTGTACAGTTTCAAGGGTGTGATTACCTCAGCTTGGTAAAGACGTTGATATCAAAAAAATTATGATACCTTGATAGGTCTACGTGTTACCCACGGTGTAAACTTGATCTGCGGAACAGTGTTACATGTATGGGCATCTCCAAGTTTTCGCGTTGTGTCGCTTTCGTTAAATCGGAATACCGTACCCTGAACAGTTATGAATAACAAATTTCAACTGAAACTTTGATGTTGAACTATGTAGAGGCTGCGTCTTCATTTTATATAGCTAAGAAACTGACGACTGAAATCGGGCGTGCCTTTCTGAATTTGCATTTAATATAGAGAAGGGGGACAGTGTGGCGTTGCAGCTCACTTTTACAGAGGATGCGACATGAGACACCCACTTCACACCGGAAACGGAAGAATCACCAAAGGGGAGAGGAGAAGTCGATGGTGGTCGTTCATTCGCCAGAGACTACACGCCCAGTGTCAGTGTCTCCGGGCGTGGAAGACCTTCTTTCTTATTGATTAACTCACAACGCATAAATCACTAACACACGCTAAAGATGTAAAACACCTTGTCGATCAGAGTGACTTACTGTCTTGTTTTTTTTTTTGTTTTTTTTTTGTGAGTCCTAATACGATAACAAAAAAGTCTGCAAAGGATCTGCAACGAATTGACGCATGGTGCAGGGATTGGCAACTGAATCTCAATGTAGACAAGTGTAATGTGCTGCGAATACATATAAGGAAAGATCCTTTATCACTTAGCTACAATATAGCAGGTCAGCAACTGGAAACAGTTAATTCCATAAATTATCTGGGAGTACGCATTAGGAGTGATTTAAAATGGAATGATCATATAAAGTTGATCGTTGGTAAAGCAGATGCCAGAATGAGATTCATTGGAAGAATCCTAAGTAAATACAATCCGAAAACAAAGGAAGTAGGTTAGAGTACACTCGTTCGCCAACTGCTTGAATATTGCTCACCAGTGTGGGATCCGTACCAGATAGGGTTGATAGAAGAGATAGAGAAGATCCAACGGAGAGCAGCGCACTTCGTTACAGGATCATCTAGTAATCGCGAAAGCGTTACGGAGATGATAGATAAACTCCAGTGGAAGACTCTGCAGGAGAGACGCTCAGTAGCTCGGTACAGGCTTTTGTTGAACATACTTCACCTAAGAGTCAAGCAGTATATTGCTCCCTCCTACGTATATCTCGCGAAGAGATCATGAGGACAAAATCAGAGAGATTAGAGCCCACACAGAGTCATACATGACATCGGAAGTTCACTGAGGCTTTTTGCAGATGATGCTGTGGTGTATCGAGAGGTTGCAACAATGGAAAATTGTACTGAAATGCAGGAGGATCTGCAGCGAATTGACGCATGGTGCACGGAATGGCAATTGAATCTCAATGTAGACAAGTGTAATGTGATGCGAATACATAGAAAGATAGGTCCCTTATCATTTAGCTACAAAATAGCAGGTCAGCAACTGGAAGCAGTTAATTCCATAAATTATCTGGGAGTACGCATTAGGAGTGATTTAAAATGGAATGATCATATAAAGTTGATCGTCGGTAAAGCAGATGCCAGACTGAGATTCATTGGAAGAATCCTAAGGAAATGCAATCCGACAACAAAGGAAGTAGGTTACAGTACGCTTGTTCGCCCAATGCTTGAATACTGCTCAGCAGTGTGGGATCCGCACCAGGTAGGGTTGATAGAAGAGATAGAGAAGATTTAACGGAGAGCAGCGCGCTTCGTTACAGGATCATTTAGTAATTGCGAAAGCGTTACGGAGATGATAGATAAACTCCAGTGGAAGACTCTGCAGGAGAGACGCTCAGTAGCTCGGTACGGGCTTTTGTTGAAGTTTCGAGAACATACCTTCACCGAAGAGTCAAGCAGTATATTGCTCCCTCCTACGTATATCTCGCGAAGAGACCATGAGGATAAAATCAGAGAGATTAGAGCCCACACAGAAGCATACCGACAATCCTTCTTTCCACGTACAATACGAGACTGAAATAGAAGGGAGAACCGATAGAGGTACTCAGGGTACCCTCCGCCACACACCGTCAGGTGGCTTGCGGAGTACGGATGTAGATGTAGATGTAGATGTAGATACCGACAATCGTTCTTTCCACGAACAATACGAGACTGAAGTAGAAGGGAGAACCGATAGAGGTACTGAAAGTACCCGCCGCCACACACCGTCAGGTGGCTTGCGGAGTATGGATGTAGATGTAGATGTATCAGGCACCAATTTTATGATTAACAATCACTATATAAAAACTCATTTTTAGCGAATTAATTTATACTTAATACTTTGTTTCAATGTCTGGCTCCTAGCTAAGTGCTTATCGTGTCTGGCTGTTACGCAGAGGACCCGGGTTTAATTCTCGATATTTGGAGAAGTTTTATTGTTGGTGGGAGGACTGGAACGCGTTGCACTGAGCCTTGCGATGCCAGCTGAGGAGATACCTGAGTGTGAAGTAGCGGCGGCTCCAAGGGCTCGGAATCTGAGTTCGACAGTTAGAGGGCTGTACTGACCCCACGCCCCTCATACCGCATTAGAGTGACGCCATTGCCAGTGGATGACACGGCGGCCGATCGATACGGAATTGCCCATCAGGGCAAGTACTTGCACACGGCATGTCTGGTATACTTTCTTAGTTCATGACATTCTGAAGTGGATACACTGGTTAGTAGACCATGTATCGTAACATCCATGACAATCTGTTTCACTGTTGTTGTTTTTTTTGTGCTAGAACCTCATATATCCTAAAAATTTTGTTACCATCTCTGCATATTAAGTTGACCCTAATGAATTAAAAGAAACGGGGAAGGTTACTCATATGTCAGCAGCTAAACTGAAACCGCGCATCTTTGTTGGTCCTGCATTCGGAAAGAGATGTTCCATAATTTGTGCATCGTTCAAGGAACTTGTTAATAAATTCTGAGGCTAAAGAGAAGACACACTTTATATTAATTTTTGTCACTAACATGTCGCCTGTTTGATGAGCTTCAACATACACTTTCTGAACATTGATCTTGATTTTGTGTCCCCTGAAAACTCTGGTAAGTCAGTCAAGACAAAGAGGAGCATTTCCATCAAGACTTTGAAGTGATGAAAACGCGGCGCCAGACCCCGCTGGAATACCAGTGTGACGGGCGAATACCTCTGGCCGCTTCGCCGAGAAGTATAGCAGAGACTTCAACGTATAGAAAGCTATGCGAGATGCTTTAATGAGAAGACAGAAAGACCTAAACTCTTTTCGAGTTGAGAAACTAAATTACTTACATGTATTTCTTTTTTCGTATTTTCTAGTTTACATCGAAAAGACATTATGACAAATCAGTAAATGACAGAAAAAATGATGTCAGATACGAATTTAGTACCTAAAAAGTATTAAAAAGTTGTTTTTTTCTCGTTGTAATTGGTTAATGCTGCACAATTCATCAGAACTCTCAGAGAAGTTGTTTGGATTTCAAAAGAAACATACAGTGTTTCGTTACAACAAAGGAATGGTGCAATGGAACAATTGAGGGATTTTAAGTGCGAGTTGTTCGGGCTCCTACCGCATTCATGATATTTGACAATTTCTTACTAACGCCTGTATCCGTAAACGGATTTGTAAGAAGTCACAAGTCCAGTGAAGAAGAAATACCAGCCTTAGATGGTGCACTGCAGAACGTCTATATCGGACAGATTACGCTGATAAAAAAAGAGAAAATGTCATCAAATTTTTTCATTGCCGTTTTAAAAGACGCAGTCTTACACAGTGAGATAGTGGTATTTTCTCTTTTCTCAGTTTTCCCTGCACATTGCAAAGCGCGTCTCTCACAAGTGTCCCTATAGAGGCCGCAGTGGAGTTCCTGCCTCTTCTCCTATTGTTTGTAACTGCTCTGTATATCATAACTGTACCTGTGTGCCCAATTTTTAAGATATTTGTAAAGCACCACATTTCATATCAGATCTTTCATTCTCTCCGTCTTCTTTACTACCCAATTTGACTTCCACACAGCTATAAGAGAGGCTGATGGGGCTTGCCTCAGCATCAAGTGAAAATTTTATACAAGTACAAAAAATTCCATCTCGGTAAGTGAAATGAGAGGGAAGAGGGGTTAATACAATTATGCCTAGATGCCATTTAGTGTTCGCGAAAGAACTTTACGAAAAATATTTCACAAAGCAGTATTGGTGGAAAAAGCCAGGTAATCAAAGAGGAAATCGGTTTGACAGTAGTCTGATAAAACAAAGATTCAAGAATCAAGTTAAGGATTGGAAAAGTTATCCCAGTGCTGACATTGTTATTGCCCGTAGCTTGTGAAATCTTAGAAACTACACAAGCTGAAGGAACCAGGTACTAACGCTGTATTGGAAGACCATGATGCGAAAGAAATAATTACTTTTCATGGAATTACTGGCGCGGAAAACTGATAGAATGGCACTAAAAGAGGTGAAGCAACCAGCAAAAAGAGGTACTGGGTTTTGGAAAGACATAAAAGAACCAAATTAGATACTGGAATTAACAGAGAAAAGACAATGATGTTCGAAGTCAACAGCAGTATATAGGAAATACGGAAACGAAATTGTCAGGTATTGTAGAAAAGCTAAAGAATACAGGACGAAGAGACAATTGAAACAGATGCTGAACAAGGACTAATAAACAAATGTTTTATGGAACAAAAAACAAGGAAAACAATGATTATGGGTGGTAAAAGATAACTAGATAATGCATGTCGAAAATTAGGACTGAAGATGGATACCATACTTTGTATTCCAACTCCTGTCTAATTAACAAGTTGGGCATGATGCAAGAAGACAATTGGAGAGTTGTAATAATTGTAAATTTCAAAGCCCTTTGTATGAACTCTAAAGGAACAAACGCCAATGTGTGAGGTACTGGTGAAATACCTGTAGAGCACTGACGGATGTCAGGCCACTGTGTGGAACAAGAACTGTGCACGTTCGTTAATGTGGAGCTGCCAAAAATCCAGCGGTTTTCGAACATAAAATTTATTATTACGATTCCGAAGAAATTAAGACCTAAAACATGTGGGAATTGGTCCCAAGGTAAGTCTTATTTCACATGTCTCAAAAATAGCTCTCTACTCACAAGAGTATTTTATAAGTGGAAAATTGAAAGTTGACTACGTGAGCACGATTTTGGTTTTAGCAGACGCTAAGGTCCTCGAGAAACAAGTTATTACCAGAGGAGAGACTTTGGAAAAACAACGAAACATATCTTTCTTTCGTAGGTTTTGGAGAACGCTATTGATATGTTCGAAGAAATAAATTCCTTTATTCTCTTTTTATTTCATTTATTTATTAGGTGGTTTTTATTTTATTGGGTGGTATGGTAGCAAGTACAGTGATGTAAGGATAATCCATTTATGCGTAGTAGGTTGGAGTAGCACTGACGTAGTTATAGTCAGGCTAACTCAAAAAATCAGGGCTGCTCGTTGTCGCCATTGTTGTTTGATTTGCATATTGGAGGGCTCTCTCGACGTGGGAATCGTCCTCTTTGTACTTTCGCGCCCTACTTTCGCAGTGTTTGTCCGTTACGGATAATGCAAACAGTGTGCAGCGCCTCGGTCTAGTGTGCGGGTTATCGAAAGCTATTGCTGGTTTTCCCAGTTTTTCTCTACTTCATAGAGAACAGTGTACAGTATTTCAATACTTTACTTGAAAGGATCGAAGACTCCTGAATGCTGGTTACTCAGAAAAATAGCTTGTCACAGAAGGGTTTATTTCATGCCAGTGTACAGCATGATTTTCAGGTGGCACCTGGGTGAGTTCTTATCAAGTAATGTTCGAAGTGAAACCACTTATTCCGAGTTCCTCTGGGACTGTTCAGAGACCGGCAAAACCAAATCCAAAAATAAAAAATAGCTTTAGTAGGATTTAAATCCTGATCCTAAAGTCGTATTTTCACTGCGATTCCTCGATCTCGCTTCAAGGGAAGTCTGGTAGAGTTACGTGAACTAGATTGTGGTCGCTATTTTTTCAACAGACCACTGACGCTTCATTTATATCCATTTGTTTGGTAAAAAAGAATATAAGCGCCATAAAATAAAACTAATAATGGAAAGAGTTTGCCAAGCAATGTGTGGGAGCAGACGTCTACATTCTGTTGCACTATGTTTCCATGTAGCTTTTACTCTATGTATTCTTTAAAATACAATGCAGAATAGTCCTGTTTCTTTTAAGTCAGTTCTGTCTGGTGAATTATGTGTCAAATTATATAATTTGGAACGCTTACGTAGCAGCTAGGGCTTGATGATGTCAGTGTCTGACCCGCAAGAAATTCAACCACACGCACATGACAGTCAAGTAAAACTTGACTTCTGTAATGTGTAATTGTTTGAAGATGGCAGATAAATGTTTATCAAGTACGCTCTCTCACATTTAAGGAAAGTCTCACACAATTCTGTTTTTGCATTTGTATCTCTATTTATATTTGTTTCATGCTTTCTGTTTTATGTTGTATGTATCCAACTTGTAAGTTTTGTTTTTGAGACACTGTTTTATGACTATGACAATATTCATCACAATATTTATGTTTCATCATGACATCTGCTAATGTTTATGTAGGTCTTTTTTTTTAATAAAATGAAATGTTACGTAACTATCTCATTGCAGGGAAAACAATCTGCTTCTTCTCGCCCTCTGCAGCTACATGACGCTTGTACTGTAATTTTTACTTGAAACCTGTACTTTCATGATGCACTGTTCTCGTTACTCTAGCGTAGCAGTTCTTCTAAAGCTTTTCTATCGTTCTCTACTCTGCCTTCGCTTGGCTGCTGCACGACTGTTGTGCCGTGTGTCCGCAGGGGCGCTGCATGCTGCACAGTCGCTCTGCCGGCCTCATCCTGCAGGTGCTGCTATCTGGCGGCACGTGCCGCCACACGTTCGGTATGTATCCGTCAGATGACTCTACTGTAGCCTGCGCTACTGCAGCGGCGTAAGCTCTCTTGTGTGTTGGCTTGGCGTCATCCATGACGTACGGATTTTGACTTAACAGACATATTAACGAGTGAAGTTTTCGTTTCTTCTGGATAAGTGTAAAAAATTGTAAACAACAGGGGGATTAAATTTTTTATCTCAGACAGGAACCTCGAAAAAGCCTTAAACGGTATAAAATGATACTACGTAACACACAGATACTGTTTACTTTGTCATGTATGCACATAAACAAATACTCTTTCACATGCCTTACGCTCTAAACATTTTTTGCAAATTAAATTAAAAGTAGTACTCAACTCCAGATTCCGACCAAGGTTTTTAGTTAGTTTTGGTTGTAAGACAAATGCCTAAATTGGAACTCCCCTCCAAAATATTCACTGTTCGGACACTCTCCAACCCATTGCCTGTTTGCTTGGTATTTGGCTCAGAAGGCCTGACTAAAATGGGTCAATACTCTAAGAGTCCCTTCTAAATGCATAATGGGAGAAAATGAAAAAAATGTCACAATTACACACACACTCGGATATTAGCCCCTTTCTTTTTCAAGAGATGCTATACGATAAAAATTCGTGGTGAAGTTTCCTTACCGTAGTTACAGGTACCTAAATTCTTGTTGCCATAGAGCGTAATATATGTAATTACCCCAAGCATCACATGCATCGACATGTTGAAATGTTCTTCTCAGTTTGAGCTCTTTTAAAGGAGGTTATATATGACGTACAGTAAAATCGTTGTCCAAGGGGCAAGAGGGGATATCTGAGTTAATTTGTTGTAATAATTTTCCCTGTGGATAGCTAATCGACATTAAAACTAAATTCCACACTTCACAAACAGGGACTTAAAATTAGTAAGCATCGACCGTTATACTGGTGTAATGCCATCATTTGTTCCTCTGCTAACCATATCGTCTCCAAATGTTTATAACACTCAGTATCATCGATCATATTTTTCAAATGTACCAATGCTGCATGCCTCAATATTTTATACCTTTTGCCATTCTGGCCACTAAGAACATAACCATCTGATGACGCTTTAACAGGTATCCAATTAATTCCTTCATGGTTAGGGTTTTACATTAACTTCGTACCTTGTTTAATCACACATGTCCACATTCAAGCTTGAAACCACGTTTAGGTGCTTCCCACTTCTTCAGATCCAGTTTTCCTATAAAGATGTGTAAACAGGCGCAGTTTTACAAATTTCACTTCATTACGATGCATAAAATATTTTATTGAAGAAAGATTTTATTTGCCTTCGCCGATTCGCTTGTGACGTTCCTTTTTCATTTCTTTGGCCATCTAATCCAACGTCACTCCCGAGGTGATGTAATTCTTGCTAGTCTTTAGACTGTCTTCTTCAGTTTTGATGTTTAGCAAGTCGTTGCTGTCCATATACTGTGATTTTTCTGTTGCATCCAACTGTTCTGTACCTCCCTTTCTTAAGACGAGACAGGCTACATCGTGTGCAACTCTTACCATTGGCGCCCGCTCCCGTGTCATATTTCTTCTTCCTCTGATATTTTCTTTTCCTTTCTAATTTTTTTTCTGAGTTTGACTAACTATAGACCGCAAGGAAGTCTTCTTGGCTTTTCATCTCTTCTCCTCCCACAACCTCTTCAGTTTTTCGCTTCTTTTTTCCTACTTCTTTGAAATGATCTGTTCGAGCCTTGTGTTTGATGGCTTCGTTTAAAATGACTTTATACTCTCTTCTATTATGAACCATCTGTGACGTAATTCCAACTTCCGCTGCGCCCCTCTTCACCTCTTCACCTCTTTACCACCATCTTTCATTATTTTTTACTTTATGAACAAGTTAAATCAAATTTACAGCCCTGTACTATACTCATTTCAACATACATACCGTTCTTGACTTACCACTTTGACTAATCCCAATTTTTTTTCTCGACAATATGGAATATTTGCATGTTTCTGTAGTGCACATCCATTCGTATGAGAATTTCAAATATTTTATTACACGTGGCACTGACGAAATATTCCTGGCCATCAGCAGATCCCATTAAGGGCTCTTGCTATTATTCGTATTTTTTACTCTACCTTCCATTACTAAGCATATTTCTGCCACTGGTTGTTTTACTGAATCCAAATTGACCCATACCAGTTACTACTCCAATGCTTCTTTCGATTCTTCCGCATATTAGCGCAGTCAGCAGAACACAAGTGAAAAATGTTTGAGTGTCTGATAGCACTTACGATTACGCACGCGTGCCTTTTAAGTCATCACAGATGACGTAACATCTTTGTGAGTAGAAAGATGGGTGATCAACGATTTCTTATAACAAATACCTGGCAGTGAGTGCGCCTTGGTCTTTTCAATTGTAGACACATCACCCTGAATCCACCACAGTGACATTAGTAGGAAATAAATGGAACTGGAAACTTCTGTACCAAACCTTAAGCCTGTAATAGCTGATCTCTGGGGACTGCGAGTCTCGTCTGTTACGTAGCGGTGTCTCGTTGGGTGGGTATGTTCTACCCAGTATATGACCTCACTGTGTACACTGGACGCTCGTCCTTGGTGCCCTGTACACACATCATATCTACCACTTCTTACATTACGGACACGATACTAAGTCTCGATTTTGTACCCACTGCGATAGCAGCCAGCCAAGCGGTCAAAAAGCTACCCTTCTTAATAGGAAATGGAATGAGTGCCAATAGTATCGATTATACTGATTTCTTAACATCGTTTTTACAACAGAGAGCATGTGTAGTGCCATAAAACTGACAGTAGCTAAAAACCAACAACACATTTCTCTTTCTTCAGTTTTCTAAGGACTCGGGGAGGCATTAAACGGTACATTACAGAACAGTTTATTTACGAGTCTCTTGTAACGGATCGATATTTACTGAAAAATGTCGATATCCTTGAACAATTAAGAAATGCTAGTAAACACCAGAAGACTCGACCTTCTGCATACAGACGTCGTTTATCTAACCAACAAGGCGAAGTTTTGTTCGCTGCACTTACAGCAAGTCAGTGAACGTAGAACGTCGGAAACTTGTATGGAATGTAATACCTACATTAATTAAAGTACCAAATAAGCCACCACACTTGCAGCTGAAGAGAAAACAGCACTTGCGTGATAATAATACGACAAACACAGTAAAACATTTCCCAACACTGAAGAAAGCAGTTCCATAATTGCTGCTACACGTCAATCGCAAACGGCAAGAATCTTCAGCACACCCACTTTTGAAGCCATACTAATTGCATTTATAAAAAAAAATTTCCCGTAGCAGAAATTCGAGTGAAGTGTAAGGGAGTGTCAGTTATTAGTGTCAGAGAACGTGTTTACGTGTCAGGGAAGTACCTATCATAACAAGAACCGAGATATACGCTGCCACACTAGTCGACCTGTGCGCCACACTTCGTGAACTCTCGGCTCCGTGTGGGGCCCATGGGAAATCAATATTTAATTGACGAGGTACCCACTAAAGGTCTCGGTTTCTCCTTGTACAATCGAGAACATACTTGCATTTAAACACGCAGTGAAGAACTCTCTGAACTCTCTAATATTTCTGTTTGACTGCCCTGTTCTTCTAGAATTCCCCAGTCGTCTTCACGAAAGAAGTTTCTTGGTCACAGGTTCTTGAGTTAATTAAATAGAAATTTACGTTCTTATTTGCATCTAAAGAAGTACAGTTGTTCACATACTGCTATAACATGAAAGAAATACATTTCCACGGTTATTTTGTGATTTCCAGCATTAATTTCGAAGGAACGGAACAACAGATGTTCTTGATGCAACGTCGAGCAATACAATATAATCACTGAATGGCCTTTTCGTCCACACTAACGAAGTCTGTTGGAGTGAATTATAGGAAATTCCACCTGATTTCCAATTAATACTACTGAGCTTTTAAGATTATCCGTGGTAATTGAATTACTTTCCATTTGAGGACTCGTAGATGACCCAAAAATGAGTAATTAGTGCCGAATAAGATAATACGCAACGCGCGTAAGGCAAAAGAGCTTACGTCGCTTTCGCACGCCTTTGGACAGCGCTTTGTGCATGACTTCTTGCCGTTAGTAGCCAGTAGTTTAGTACAGCCTCAGTCAACAGCTGAAATGACTTGATGAACGAGGATGTTTCTGAAATATCTAACATCAAGGAGCAAAACACGAATGGTTGTCACGCGAATACTCCCGTGCCGCAACAGATTGTAAGCCAATTGTTTTCCTCCCGTAATAGATGCTATTCCTGGATCGCACATTCATCACCGAGAAGACGCTCGAGCAGAAGTCGTACCTGTTACATCAATCGATTTCTTACTATCTGTACGAGACGAGGCTACCGGTTGCATGTTACCAACCAGCCATAAGCATGAAAACGGCCTTCCGTTTATACAGAAACAGCGATAAAGGAGCAGATATATCCTCCAGAAGTGATGTGCGTTTAAGTTATGTGTGTGTATGTGTATGTGTGTGTGTGTGTGTGTGTGTGTGTGTGTGTGTGTGTGTGGATGGATGTGTAAAGTAGCACCGGAAGCTCTTAGCAACGGAAACGTTATTGGCAGAGTAGAGGTACTTAACTGTTCCAATTAGTAGGACATAATATGCCAGTATGCGTTTATACTGGCCTGCTGCCAAATTACTTTGTGTGTGTAGGAGAAAAACGACGCTGCTTCAAGAATCTAACCCATCGGCGTTATCGAATTTGATGTTAATTTCTTGTGAATCTGTATTTGCTAACCACCTGAAATAAAGAAAACTAAAACAAATAGATTGGGAATGTTTCTCGTTTTCACGGCTGCCGAAAGGCGGTCAATCGCCAAACGTTGTTAAGTGGGCTGCTGAAACCTACAAAGAGGGCTCTTCTGCAGGAGAATTGCAGCCAGTACTTCCGGCTTAGACAAAGAACGGCTGCGGCATCGGAAATAGAATAAACTCCTTTATTCTGTCTCTCTTATACTTGCTTCTGAGTTATACATTTTCTGGAATCTGAAACCGAACAACTTCATAAATTCGAAAAAATATACTCCAGGTAAGTTGGTTGATAACAATTTATTATACACGTTTTGTGTTAGTATTGGTATACAGTATAGATTTAGAAAAATAGTGAAGTATAAAATGATGTCATCTTATTTTCTACTTAGTATAGCAAGAGAAAGTAGTTCAACACGAACTTATATAGGTACAGCACATAACTTATTAAATGTTGTGTATTTGTATGTTAGTACTTTCTACAGACTCGTGTAGTAACTGTTTGTTTTTGAAAGTCATGACATTTGCTCATCTCGTTTTTACTGACTGTATATAATACAGTCTGTGTATAATACAGAAAGTAACTGCACGAAATACGCAATGGTACGAGCAGAAACGCCACTTTTAATCAAAGGCAATAACTACACTGTGGTCACCGCGATTCATAATGGTCCCCTCGAGCACGTAATTTGAGGACAGCATTACTATTAATGAGTTCGTTCATATTCTTTAAGGATAAGTTCTACTTGAGCATCTTCCGAACAAGTCAAGTACGTTGCTTGTCCAGATTTTTCTTCAACTGTGTTTCATTTATTTCACGTGACCAATTGTGCAATACGTGTACGTTTCTTATTTTTTTCATTTTCTCGACACATTTACCAAATTGAAGCTTGTATGATACCTGCTGCAGACCCATTTTACAGCTCTAAGAATTATGTATAGCTCACTATTGATTTACAGCCAACATATTCAGCAACCGTACTGGTATTTAAAACCTCATTTATTGTTCAGTCTTAACTGTCATTTTTAATTACATGACATGTTTCTACCTCTGTGGTCATCTTCAGATCTAAGTAGTACTGTGATATGAGGTTGTGACACAGACAATACGGGTTGCTGACGCAAATAC
Source organism: Schistocerca gregaria (assembly GCF_023897955.1). Taxonomy (NCBI): domain Eukaryota; kingdom Metazoa; phylum Arthropoda; class Insecta; order Orthoptera; family Acrididae; genus Schistocerca; species Schistocerca gregaria. The sequence continues at coordinate 543,155,250 of NC_064921.1, forward strand.
GTAGATCTGAAAATGATACAGAGTGATCGTAAAATGCCATGTCATTAAAAATATGCAACTGAAACTGAATTATAAACGATACCTGTTTCTATAATAATCTCTTCAGAAACCTTTCAGAGAGGTTTAGAAAGCTCTCATGTTGATCCTGGTTTGCAACATACAGCCTGATATCTTCCATGTGTGCAATGAAACACTGTTAACCCCATATTGGCTTAAGTACGCTGACTTGGAGTTATATTCATACATAACATGGACCGTGGAAGACAGATCATGTAGCCCTGATTATAAATTCTTCTTCTTAAATGTTCTCAGAACTTATACGCTACATAATATTAGTGTTACATGATGTCTTCAACTATTCCATACGAATGAAATGAAGCTTATGAACAAATTCGTCGAGTTTTCTAGATCTGATTACACAGTACTGGAAATACGACTAATTGCAATTTCTGAAATCTTCTCACAAAGCTTCTGTTCCCAGAATGAATTTTATCTCTGCAGGGGAGTGTACGCTGATTTGAAACTACCTGGCAGATAAAAACGGTGAAAGCACTTGCCAAGGAAAGCAAAGATCCCTGGGTCGACTTCCTGTCCGGCAGATGGTTTTAATTTTTCAGAAAGTTTCAGTTCTTCTGTTGTTCAGCAATGGTACTGTTTCATCGCACCGCCTCATGTGTGCCGCCTTGAATTAGGAAAGGAAGTATGCTTCTTGGATCTAAAGAACATCATCAATCAGCGCTTACTGACTTCAGCACAGTAAACCTTTCCACCAGACACGATTCATCATTATGAGTACAAGAGGTTTTTTACTAGGCACTCTACTTAAAACTGATACGGTTTCGTTGAATTGAGTGTATCTTCATTTGATCCAGATGCAGCATTGTCGTTGTATATCCTCATGTCGTCAACAGCCTGTTTCAAAATTCCGATACTTGCTGTTTCGTTGGGACGTCCTTGGTTTCCTAATGCGCGATCTAAGTTTCTCCCTGATTTAGAAAATAGGACTTGTGTCCGGAGATGGTGGCAGAGAATGTAATTGAAGACACGTGGGAAAAAACCGGCTAATCTTCAAATGTAAAAACTTAGAGATAAATGTCGCTATCTGTTGCTGGGTACGGGGTGGGACCAATGTCAATTTTGATAGCTCCCGTAACGAGCAACAGATGGCAAAACTTATCTGCAAGCTTTTACACCTGAGGGTTATGTATCTTCTGCCGCATTTTTTTCCACCCACTGTGTGGGTATTACGTGTGCGGGTGTATACCAAGGACTTGATAATGTTGTCATAATGTCGTTTGAGCATCTTTGACTTCATACAACTAACATACAGGCTTTCATTGTCTCTTCTCTAGTGTTTGGTCTTGCTCCCGAGCCCCTGCTTCTAAGATGACAGTATAACTGCTATTTTCACTCACTGACTTCTCTTTCGTAATCATTCACATTTACTCAGAATGATAACGGCATTATAGTATGAGACAGGTAAAGAGCTGCGAAGTTTTTGCTCATTCCGTCATGATCTTTAACAACTGAGCTATCTTTTGGAACGTATTTAGTGCAGATAGTAATTATGCCTTTGTGATACCTGTTCATCTGAATTCATTAAATACTCTAGTCAATTCAGGTTGAGATTTTTAACTGCGTCTGTCTTATCAACTATCGCATTTCATCCAGGTATCAAACTTCGTCCAATTTGGGCTGTCCTTCAGTCCTTCCTTCTGCGCCGGCACAACTGTGTCTGGCTCTTGCTGCAATTTTCTCTCCAGTTCTCGTCTAATCACGTATTTTCCAGCTTCAGGGACTTGTCAACTTTTTGTTCTCCACAGATAGGCAACACATTTTTCTGTTGCAGAAAATTCTGGAAATGCACTTGTAAGCTATGTTTGAAATATTTGTATCCAGTTATCTGTTTGCCTCCGTTAGTAACTCTAAAGTGTTATAAAGTACATAGTATTCAAAGAACTGTGACTGACGCCAGAACGACAGGGATTCACATTCACTGAGAATAAAAAATAGCACATTGAGAATGGCTAGCTACTAGCCGAAATCTGGATTTGCATAATAAAATCTAAAAAGGACGACTGATTGCTGCAATCTATAATTTATAAACCACATACAGTCGCTGATTGCATCCACTTTCCAAATGGAAGGTAACCTGCTGAACTCTAATGTGAACGTTTCTTTGCTCATGGCACATGTAAATTTTATGCACCGTCTTCACAATCCAAATTTTCTGACAGCAAATTGAGAATCTTGAGCGGTACCCACTATATTAGAAGCTCCAGGTGATCCTGGAGTGCTGTATAGTGGTCTCTCGATTTCTCTCCCAAGCTAGGACTAAATTCAGCCAGTGGAGAGGCTTGCTGGAGAACAACCTTATACATTTTTCTTCCACTTAATGCGCTGTGGGACCAATAAGTAACTCAGATAGTGGAAGCAATTATCTGGAAGGTATCGTTTCTGACTGATAATACGAGGGTTGACTGAAAAGTAATGTCTCCACCTTCATAACTCTTCAACAGTTGGCAGCGTTGATATGTGGCAGGTACTGGCTTGTTCCGTAGCCTCTTCTCTACAGCTCCAGTTGACGGGAAGCCTTAGCATTGAACGTTTGTGTTGTTAGACTGTAAAGTATGGAACCCTTTGCAGACGGTCGGTCAATGCGATTTAAGCAACGTGCAGTCATTGAATACTTCACAGCAGAAGGTGTCACACCAAAGGAGATTCATCAGAGAATGAACGCAGAATGGCGAAAGGCGTCACCTTCATTCTAGTAACGCGAGAGGAGTTGTTGGTAGATTTCAACTCTGTGCGCTTTTATTTCAGGAGTCAGTATCTGGGGTACCCATTGTGCACAGATCTTCCGATAGCCAAGCAAAGCAATAATTTGACCCACACGTTCTTGTGAAATGCCGACTGTGCTTGCAATTTCACTCTGAGTGATGGCTTCTACAATACTTTACGCAAGTTACAGGTGAATCGGAAGAGTACTACTGGCAGAGTGCAACAACCTTGTTTCAAAATGCAAGATAACCAAGGTCCCGTGATCACTGTTAGAAGTAAACCACGTCTAAAATAGCTCTGCAGTGCACTAACATTAATCGCCGATCGGCAAACCGTCGTCAGCCAACCATGCATTTCACAGCTATTAACTCCGTTGATTTGCAATGGAAGGCGCCCTGGAGATGCAGAGATGTTAATAGAGATATGAATTAGCGCACGAAATCCTTTACACATATGTTTTGTACTCAATTTCTGGTAAGTGACATCATTGTCAAATGCTCTCACTTTCGTCAACAAGCAGAACTGTGTTTATACCTTGCTACTGGTCCGTTCATTTATGGTTGGCGAAATGTAAAACAATGGAACACCAAATTTTTCGAAATACTAGATGGATATATAGGTCTCTACTTGATCAGTGCGAAAGCATGAGTTCTTGCAAATAAAAGAATTGACGGCTGAGGTAAAAAAGAAGAAATGTACAGGGTCTCGTGTCGCCTTTTTTTCGTTTCTTCCGTTTAATTTGAATACCTAAGTATAAAATTCGTCAAATGTATGCTAATTGACACATCTGCATGTCATTTTTATGAAAAATGCACGACTTCTTATTTCTAACTATATACTGTATACAAAAATTCAATTTTTATTGCAAACAAACATTATTAATTACCAATCTGTCATAAAAAATTGTTAATCAATATCGTATAGTTAGAAAACAACAAATTAATTTTTTTCTACCTTTCTGTATTTTACTCTTCACGTAAGTGCTCTGTAACATACACATCTGTTGAAAAATTGTAATATGCGTGGAACCAAACCACGCAGCGAGAAAGCACGCTGATACAGAGCCACACACGTTCTCGACAAAAATTGCTTCATTTTAACGTATTGATCATGCTCGCAAAACTTAGAAGTCGATTTTCTCGAGAATTTTCAAGAGCTGTATCGAACTCCTTTGGGAGATGCAAACTTGGTTTTTTAACTTCATGTATCATAAAGATATAAAAATCACAAAAAATCGATTGTGGTGTGGCGCTCTGCTTGAAAAAATTGGTGATGTGTCACATATGGAGGCACAATTTAATTATTCTCCTAGTAAGTTTCATTAAATAATTAATAAACTTTCTGGGTTCGTCTTACATATAAGACACGATGTACGATACTCTATACTATCTGACATTTTGATGGTGGACTAGGAATGAAACGCCTAAATAAATAAAATTTCAACAACAAATGGACTGCTGATATTAACGGCCAACAATCAGTGACTTAAGGTACTGTCTCAGTACATCGAAACACCCCGCCATCTTAACACCATACGCCTATAAAAACCCTGGTCATCACAGGAAAATCGGGCGTGAGCGACGGTCAAATTGAACCGCGGCCAACTCCCTCGTTTCACTCTGATCGAAATCCGGGCATCATAATTTGCGTTGAACAGTGTCACATGCCGAATTTAGTGTGGTTGAATTTCAATAGAGGTTGGTTCACTCGGCCGTACGTCTTGTATTTTATAATGTTTACTAAATTTTGAGTTTCTAGAAGAGCGCCTCTTCAACTTACGTGGTACTGATCTGAGGGCTTCAATGATTTAATGGGATGGATAACGTTAGTTTTAACTTCCACATTCTACTGACTTCCATGCTCCGGTCCTTATATTCCAATTACCTCTGAGCCGCCTTATTATTAACGTGCCAATCACATGTGACATACGTCGATGAAGAGCCACAATCTTTTATCTAGCTGACATACAGCAGTGTCAGGTTTGTTAGCTTCAGCCTTTCGTCGGTACGTTAGTTAAAGTTGCAACATAAAATCCCTCAGGAGTTATGTGACCGATATGCGAATACTGAGTTCGCCTGACGTCACTGCTTTTTGGCCGCTAGCAACAACAGTCCATTTGTTGTTAAAAACTTTATTTATTTAGATGTTTCATGTATAGCCCACCGTCAGAATATCAGATACTACAAAGTATCGTGTTACATTACTTCAATCCTAATACTCATTGTGCACCAACGTTAGGGCTGAAACCATGTGACAGCACGTTCTGTTTTATGTATTTTCTCCGATATTCTGATGGTGGTATGTGCGTGAATGTCACAAATTAATAATGTTTTAACAACAACAACATTAGTTGAGAAAAAGAGGTGGTAAACGACGTGCTCAATAAGTATTTGTCGGTCGTGCATGATAATGTTACATCTAGCTGTCGTGACCGTTTAGGTGTGTGGTCGTGCCATTCACTGGAGACTTCTAGTACTCACAGAGCTCTGCATAAGTGCCAGTAAAGTGTGAACACAGCTTGCTCTGGGTCTTGGGGTGTTCATTCTTTGCCAGTATATGGAAACCTGATATTATGTGGTCCACGGTCTGCGAGTGTAGTCTACATAGCCGAAGTGTATCGTATTGAGGTTTTGTTTATAAATTTTCCATAATTCTTCGTCCTCAAGGCTTGATTTTGGGGTCTACTGTTAGTTTCTTACCCTGATTTCATTCTTCCTCTTTACACAGGTGCATCTGATGTCTGTCATTTACGCAGGCAGACTGGGCACCGAGCAGATTTGTTTTGCTTTTTCTGAGTTTTCATTCTGACGTTACGTTTCAAAAGTGATTCAATATCTGCACTTTCTCCTTTCTATGAGTATTTTCTTGAGACCTTTTTAGCCTGGGCAATAATTCCTCTATTTCCAGTTTCCAGCCATATCGCATTGTGTTATTTGTCACTTTAGTGGGTCAGTCACTTATTGGGCCACTATCTGTCACATCCAACTACAGCATTATAACACGCCCCCTCTATTGCCTCAAATCTCGTCCTCCTTCCGCATATAACACATATAATCTCCCAGTGTCAGCTCTGGTAAGAAATACACCGTACACGGTCGGTAACTTGAGTCTAGTTGGATCCAGTCTACCAGGCCGAAACTATATTGCATTAAACAAACTAGCAGTAACCCTATAGTCGTGACTTATTCCTTGAAGCTGAATTTGGTTGTCGGCATCAGTTTCACCCTCCTGTATTGTCCTTGAAGAAATTTATCCTTCACCGGAACTCTTAAAATTTTATTATTCTCCTCTGTACCAAGGTTTCTCACGTCTCCACATTCTAGATTTCTAACACAGTATCTTCATTCTTGAATATTATTATGGTCATGCCCTAGACAAAGTATTACCGAGTTAAATATTGCAGAAATACAATACTAAAATATACACTAAGATGACAAAAGTCATGGCTTAGCGATATGCACATGTAGAGATGACAACAGTATCAAGTACACAAGGCATAAAATGGCAGTGCACTGGCAGAGCAATCATTTGTTTTCAAGTGATTCATATGAAAAGGTTTCCGACGTGATTACGGCCGCACGACGAGAATTAACATACTTTGAACGCGAATGGCAGTTGGAGCTAGACGCATGGGGCATTCCAATTCAGCAATCGTAACGGAATTCACTATTCCGTGATCCACAGTTCCAAGAGTGTGCCGAGAATGGCAAATTTCAAGCATTACCTCTTAACGACGGACAACGCAGTAGCCGACGTCCTTCACTTAACGACCAAGAACAGCGGTGTTAGCATAGAGTTTTCGGTGCTAACAGACAAGCAACACTCTGCGGGAAAAAAAAAACAAAAAAAAAACGCGAATTCAATGCAGGACATACGAAGAAAGTAACCGTTGAGACAGTGCTGCAAAAATGGCGTTAATGGGTTATGACAGCAGCGAGTGCCTCTGCTAACAGCACGACATCGCCTGCGGGCGCTTCTTCTGAGCTCGTGACCATGTTGGTTGGACCCTAGATGACTGGTGAGGTGAGTCCCGATTTCAGTTGGTAAGAGCCGATGGGAAGGTTCGACTGTGGCGCAGAACCCGTGAAGACGTGTACCCAAGTTGTCAACAAGGCACTGTGGAAGGTGGTGATGACTCCATAAATGGTGTGGGCTGTGTCCGTATGGAATGGACTGGGTCATTTGATTACGCTCGTAACATTTCATGGATATCATGTTGTCAAGCACCGATGGAATTGTTATGCGTGATACTGCGCCATGTCACTGGGCCACAATTGTTAGCCGTTGGTTTGAAGAACATTCTGGACTATTGGAGCGAATAATTTGGTCACCCAGATCTCCCGACATGTATCCCATTAAATATTTATGGAACACGAGAGGTTAGTTGGTGCACAAAATCCTGCACTGGAAAGACGTACGCATTTATGGATGGCTATAGAGGAAGCTTGGCTCAACATTTCTGCAGAGGAGGGCGACTTGCTGCATTAAGCTGGACAAAAGGAGGTTCGGCACGATATTAGGAGGTATTCCATGACTTTTGTCAACTCAGTGTTCACAGTACACAAACTGGAGAGGCTGAATAAATCTTGACATTCAAAATTTTATAGCTGTTTCTTAAGCTTCGATCGTCTATATTACAGGTCTCATCCAGCTTTATGCAGAGAGGCAGCAGTTATAGTTCATCACATTTACGCATAAGCCCTCCAGCTATGGGGTGCCCGTTGTGACTATTAGGACATCCCTGAGATGCTGTTAGTCCGATTCCTAATGACCTACAGAGACAGTAAGCTCTCCATAAGATCATGAAAATTTTAATTAAATGTCAGTATTATACAACGGAAACTTCTTATTTAATGATAATTACTAAGGATAGCCCAATCGAACAGGGAAATATGGGTACCTCACAGGATTTTCCCTGCTGCTTCAAGTAAACTGCCTTGTTCCGAGCCAGCTATAAGAAGCCGTCCTTGGCTACAGAAAATAACAGGCTTTCACAGTAGTAAAAGGAAGGCAAGAGAAGAGTTGAAGTTGCTAGTCAGTCACTCTTAGTACTAAATACTGTCCGTGGTTTTTATGCAGCGTAAAATGGTCGACTACAATGACCAAGCGGATGTGTATATGAGATTATGAAACATGTTTCATGGCAATTTAGGGGTGAGCTGCGACATGGCATCTCCCTCACCTCTCCAGGTTACTTTTACAGAGTCAGTCAAGTTTATTGTTCCTATTCAGACACGTCTATATCATGCAGGGTAAGGTAATCCGCGAACTCACCTGACAAAATGTGTTATATCGACTAAAACCGCACCAACGAATAGTGACGTGTGGCTTGATGGAATACAAATTTATGATGACGTAACGTAACTGCTTCAATCTACAGCCTATCAGTTCATGATAATTCGTATTCTATCTTACAGTATTATTAATGAGGTTATAATAATAATAGCAGGCTATTTTGAAGTAAACATAAAGTCGCTCCTCATAGTAAATCTGTAGCTTGAACATACGTCTTTAACTCGTTCTCCGCGCAGTGAGTCCTGTGGGGATTGACAATGCACTTTTCGTTCGTGGCAGCAGGACTATAAAGATTAGAAACAGATGTTGTGGTTTTAAATGAGTTTATTGAAATATTCATCACAAGAATGTGTTTATCTTTGCACATATTGGATAAGGTGACCACATGTTTAGTTAATTTTCTAGGTGAACTTAATGCGACTTTCCTTCTTTTTTCCAACTGATGCTCGCTTCTTCTTGTAGCGACAATGACAGGAGTTCCTTCATGTAAATGCTCTGTGAGTGGATCTTCCAACTGTTTCCGAAATATTGTCACTGACATTTTCCGTCCCGCCACATCTTGAAATACGTATATCACATTCACAGCAGTGGTGTTTAAATAAAGATCGAATTATAATTTACGATACCATTTTACTGCCCTTCTCAATGGACTGTTATATGCGCTCATTTGATCAGAAAGGTCGATATCAGCTTTTCTTTGTTGTATTCAATAACAGTTGTTGGCTTCTCATAAACATCACGTTGTAGCCGGCACGCGGACTGTCCAGTAAAAGCCCAGTGAAATATGCTCTACAGTCAACGTGTTAATACTGATACTTTTCTTACTCATAAGTATCTCCGCGGTTTCAGAAAACAACTACTTGAAAACTTCAAGACAAAATAAATCTTTTACACCACAGAGGGACCATAGACCTTAGTGTTTGACATAAATTTCAACTTGATACCGTTGCCCGTTCCTGAGAAAAAGGGTGCGTAACAGATGGACAGACAGACAAACACATGGGCAGATGACAAATGTCGGACGGAGTGGCCGAGCGGTTCTAGGCACTTCAGTCTGGAACCGCGCGATCGCTGCGGCTGCATATTCGAATCCTGCCTCGGGCATGGATGTATGTGGCGTCCTTAGGTTAGTTAGCTTGAAGTAGTTCTAAGTTCTAGGGGACTGATGACCTCAGCTGTTAAGTCCCATAGTACTCAGAGCCATTTTGAACCAGACGACAAATGGCAAAAAGTTTCTTCGTGTGATGTAATTACAAATCAACAACTTTTGGATTTGTCCTATAGTAGTATTTTAAAACCTTTCTTCTTGCCAAATTTTATGATTCTAGGTAAATGGGAAGTACCACATAGGTTTTGATGAGTGAGTTTGCGAGTATCAAAATATGTGACATGAATAGCCCTGCCTTTTCACTGCACAGTCTTAGAAGTTTAATTTCTTTTAGACCGCCAAGGAGTAGTTGACCTTATTATTGGACAGAATTTCAACTTGATACCTCTACCCTTTCCGGCGAAGAAGGGTGACAGATGGACAACAAAGTGATCCTAGAAGGGTTCCGCTTTTACCGATTGAGGTACAGAGCCCTAAAAAATAGGCACATGTTAGTGGACAGAGCAACACTCCCAGTTTTTAACTAACATTACTTGTGCTGAACATGGTCACTTTTTATAGCGTGTCGACCACCAATACATGAAGCTGCTGTCGATAATGCCCAGGAAAGCACAACGAAAGCAGTCCACATTGGAAAAATCCGTTCACCGGGTTGCCTGTCTACAGGCGTCACCATTTCGATGTAACACTATGGAACGGCTAATATGTATACATGTTCTCACATGCCAGCCCCCTAGTGGTTTGCCCTACAATTACACCACGCCGTGTATTCCAGTTCAAAATCTGGGTTTATGTTTTATCCGCTGATACGTGTGACTTGTAATTTTTAGGCAATCGTCTTCTGAAACTCAGAGATACTCATGGATAACACTATATTTATGCCATGCGCCCATCAACTTACTTTTCTGAATAAGTGTTCAACATTGTCACAAAATGAAAACAACTGCAACAGTTGTTGAACCAATAATATTTTACTGCTGTAAACAACAAAATATTATTGGTTCGACAACTGTTGCCGTTGTTTTCATTTTGTGATAATGTTAAAAACAACAAAATATTATTGGTTCAACAACTGTTACCGTTGTTTTCATTTTGTGAAAATGGACATGTACATTTGCTGTTGCCCTACGAAAATAACTCTTCGAATTTTCAACATTTTGTAATATTTTATGTTTGCCACTACTGCTTCTGATCTGACGCCTAAACATCTTTAATGTGAATGAGTTCACTGTTAGCCATTTCTTTGTCTTACAGTACAGTAAATTATTCTATTTCTTTTGTTCTAGAGACGGTTAATTCTTAGTATGCCATTTTTCCCGCAACTGTCTTAATTGTCTTCACAGACAGAAGGATACTTGAAATATTCGGTAATCATGCATATACAGGGAGTTTCAAAATTTCTAGTGGATGTAGAGAAGACTTAGTACGTAAAGTTTTTATAAGGAACACACATCCAGAAACACACCGTTTGAATATAACTAAATTTGAAGATCATATCGCTTTCAAATCTTCCATTTTACACACAAACTGAGAAGAGGACGCCTTCGTCAATCCCTGTTGTAATTATTACTATTGTCGTCTGACTACAGCAACGACTGTGAGAGACTGATACGTTTACAAGTAGGGAAACCGAGTGTGGTACTCCACAGATGCTCCACTCCAGATTCTAGAATATGTCCTTATTTGCATAGAAGAGAACCGGACCTCTTTCTTTCCTTTTTTCCTCAACTGCACAGGTTCGGCGTGGTTATTAACGGATGTGGCATGGTTAGTTCAAAGGGTGGCCGGATGCCCTTTTCGTCGCCACCCCATTACCCTTCTGGGACAGAACATGTGCAGTCCAACTGTCTGCATGTATTGTGATTGATGCGAAAGTGTCTGAAAGTTATCGAAATGTTTGCGAACCGTGCAACTGAGACGGAGCTTAGGTACAAACCGAGTATTCATCTGGTCAGATGTGGGAAACCGCCTAAAAACCACATCCCAGCTGGCCAGAACACCGAACCTCGTCATTAACCTACCAGGTGGATTCGATCCTAGGCCGGCACACCCCCTCATCCCACAAGTAGTCCTTCAACATGAGCAGCTATCCAGGAAAGCTACATAAGATAACAGGACATATATTCCAAACATTCCACATGCCACAGGCTCCTGTAGAGCACATATGTCAAAGGTCATTGTCTTGACTGTGTGCAAACCGTTAAGCACAAGTTACGAAAGTGATCAAAATTAAAATTTATTTTACATCATACAGTAGTTTTCTGGACATTGATTAATTACCAAAACTTTATCTAGTAACTAACATCTACAAGCCCTTGAAGCCTTAAATAGGAACTCTGAAACATCAGTCCTAGTCTGCCAATGGCGTGTTCATCGTTGCATGATCCATCATTCACTGCTATCTTTTCAGGGGTGACTGGTACCCATAGTGCTTCACTGTATGAACTGACGTTACATCAGATGGAGAATTAGGATACAATTTAGGTTGATATGTACATATACGAATTTTTTTTCTGAGTTAACTTTCGAGCAGTTCGCATAATAATGAGCTGACAAATTTTGACAAACAGTTTCGTTTCCAAGGCTTCAAATGCTTTACTTTTCACGGCAGCAGCTGTGCCATCTGCATAACTGAGAGATCTTTTGGTGTAAATGACTGGCAGTTTGCATCAACAATATACAGCTTAATGTACGTCGAAATTTCTAAATAAACATCCACAAATCGTTCCGTATCACATTCTCCCAGTTCTGTTCACTAGCACAGATCTTTTGTGCAAACATGATTTTTGCATCAAATGTATAACTCTATAGTTTATGACAGTACAGATTGATCAGGTAGTTCTTCCTACAATTGACTCTGAGAGACATTTTCTTGATCGTTTTGGACTTCAGTAAATTTTCTCACTCTACTACCTTCAAGTACATGTGGCAAGAACGAGCCACTAATACTTATTTTCCCTTGGGCAGAAAGTCAGGTGCTGAAGTTTGGACAAGAGGACACACAGTGGCTATTCTATAGTGATAGGTATAGTCCATATAGTGGTGCAGTTACGACTGTTCAGAAAACATCCAGTAGTAAATTACGTGGCGTTTTTGCAGGAAGATTGCTAGACGCAGGGAAAAAACAATCAATACACTGCTGTTTGTACATATTAAGCCACCAAACATAAAAATATCTGCACTTATACCCGGTACACCCTGTATGAAGACCTAAGCAGTAAACAATGGTAACAGGTAAGTTGGTTGTTTTGAGAAACTGTGCAGTAAAGTTTCAATAAAAATGATAAACAAGGTATTTGAGGTGCATTCATTATGATTTTTAATTCATACAAGGGCACGTTTTCAAATATTTGTTGGGTAATGAAACTTTTTTTAAATCGTAAGTCCTGTCCAAAACTTTATTCCTAAAAATACAATAATGGTTACTTGGCATTGTTTACTTGCTAACTGAGTACACTTAAATGGGTTAACATGGCTTACCATTGTTTACTCGCTGGGCAAGTTAACGAAGCATTACTGTGAAACCTCACAAAAATGCAAATCTAAATGGACAGATTTGTTTCAGTTTATGATATTAAAATTTGCATTACCAATTTTCGCAGTAATAAAATATAACAACCTCAGAACCTAGCCTATGAATCAGGATAATATGAAATAAATTTTATTGTCACCTTAATATAGCTCATAGACAACATTAAGAACGGCCCTAACATTTTTCCCATAACACTGTCACATAACTTCATGTAAAATACGGTAAGAGATACAACGTTGTTTATTTGCTTAAATGATTCAGAAATATATTCAGGATCTTTATCTAAGTCGTAGTTATCCACATCATCCCCTAATTCATTCAATTCGTCTCTGAGAAGCATTTTTCTGGCATAAACACTGTACATATTACTACTACAAGGAGACATTTTTGTCACTTATCCTGATAAAGTTGCCATTAATGAGAGTTTGATATTAGAGATAGAGCTGTCATATCTCAGTTTATCATTGATCTACCAACTAATATGATTAAATCACATCACATCAGACAATAAGTCTAACCGACTATCTCTTATTACTGTTAACATATGAGGTCTTCATATGAGGTGCAATATGCTTGGGACATCATTGGCTGTTGTTCTTGGTTCACCTTTTCCAGAAAGGCAATATTACAGGCAGTAGTGCTGATTCCATTTTTGACATAATATGAGTACACAATCTATCTCAACCCTATCAAGTGCCTCATTTGTTCACTTCCGATGAAGAACGAACACCATGCCTTCGTTATCGCTGGGCACATGCTTCACTTATTCAATTTGTATTTGGAAACATCTTCATATATTGCTCTAAATTAAAACAGATCATTTTCTTTCACTTGCAACATGGAAGCACTTCTAAAATATATCAAAATTTACTAGCATTAAAGTTACCTCTCACAGCAATTAGCAATAGTAATCGGTAACAATTGACAGCTCGGCGCTTTTGCCTGTGATAACTACCTGCTGACAAATTGAGATACAAGTCAAACAAGCTCAGCAAAAACCGATGACACACGTGCCGTTTTCCGACGTGTTGCACTTTATGTTTCCGGGATTACACTTGTGTAACAGTGTATTTTTACCGACAGCAGTGAGCTGTAGAACAAAGAAGGTGATGGTAGCAGGGGGGGGGGGGGGAGGGAGGGAGGAAGGGGAGGGGCCACCTGTTATGGCCGCTGTGCCACCTGTAGGCAGCGGCCGTGCCAGCCACGCCGGGTCACGACGAGCGGTCGATACGATACCACATCGACCTCCTCGCACGTGAACGCTCCGCCTCCCAGGGGCTATCAACACGCAGCGACCCGCAGCCGAAGTGGGCGCTGCGCTACCATTACACGGGGATTGTTACGTGGAATTGTCTCTCTGCTTCTGTTTCTTCCGTTTGTGTGACCCCTGGCACGTCTCCCTTCCGTGCTCTGACCACTCACAGACGCCGAAAAACGAAGACACTGTAGAAACTGCATGTGCTGCGGTTCGTGAAGTTACTTTTCATCCTATCTTCCCATAGTTGTCTAGCAAACTTAAAATTATATATATCTATGTATATAAAGTGACTAAAAGAAGATAACTACAAAATGATAGGACAATTGTTTCACAATGGGACTCTGTTGTTGTAATCGAAAATATTTTATGATCACTAAAAGACAAAATGAAAAATCTGATCACATGTTCTAGGCCAGGGGTACATCTGTTAGTAATAACTCTCTAACCGCCAACGTATTCTACAGTAATGGTAATTTATATAGTGGGGAAGTAATTTCATTTTACAAAATTTGTAAATCAGAGTTAACACAAGTTAATCCACATAATAATAATTGCTTACAAAGCACGCAATTTCAAAATTTTATGAAAAAACCTAAGGGAAATGTTTTTAAAATCCGTAAGGCCTGCCACTCGCCAAGAAAGCTGGAACGCTCCGTAGTGGGCGGCAAGGACCGGATTGACTGTCACTGTTCTAGGACAATCAGTTGTGTGGAAAGAGTTAATGAAGCGTCTTTACCCAGTAAGATATCGTTTTTGTTGTGATCTTCAGTCCAAATACTGATTTACTGCAGATCTTCATGCTAGTGTACCCTGTGGAAGCCTCTTCATCTGATTAACTACAACATAAATTGATTTGAACCTGTTACTGTACTCAACCTTTGTTCTCTAACTACAATTTATACCCTCAACGCTTCCCTCCATTACCAAAACGATATTTTCTTGATGCCTCATGGTCTCCCTATCAACTGATCCCTTCTTTAAGTCAAATTATGCCTTTTTTCATTCCCATTAGTTCCAGTACTTCCTTATTAGTTATCCGATTTATCCATTCAATCTTCAACATTCTTCTGTAGTTTCTTCTTTCTTCTTTTTCTGAACTGTTTGTCGTTCACAATTCACTTCACTATAAGGCTTCACTCTCAACAAACACCATCAAAAAAGTCTTCCTAATAATTAAATTTGTATCCGATGTTAACAACCTCCTTTTTTTTCAAAAGTGCTTTCCTTGCTATTGCCCATCTTTGGCTTATATACTGTCTACCTCACCATAGTCAGTTATACTGCTGATCAACTAGCAAAACTCATCTACTCCTCGCAAGATCTTTAAGTGAATTCTCCCTGTCCTTAAAATATTTCTATTTAGTCCCACACAGTCTGACAGTATTGATATTTAATTTATGGCATAAAGATAATATAATTATATGATTCTGTGCTCAAATGAACTTACTTGATAATACTTCTTAAAAAAAGAAACATTCGGTGGAGGAATGAAAATATACCCTGTCTAATGCCCCATAAATTTGACCGGATTTTCTCTACAGATTCACAGAAATTGAATGAGATCAGAGATCCTTTGAGGTCGTACACGAATACTAATTGTATCAAACTTTATTCAGATTGATAAAATAGTTTCAACAGTAGAGGAATTGCCAATATAATTCTACAGCTTTTCTAGTACTTACGGTTGACATCCAGAAGACAGGTCCAAGTGAACTGATGCAGTTAATATAATCTACCCTTATCTGGGAAAAGAGATGTTTAGATCCCGTTACGGTCATCCTGCTTGAGGTTTTCCGCGGTTTCTCCAAATTATATCGATAGACTGCAGGTGTTGTTTCCGAAACAAATATAATAACAATCCCCCCCCCCCCCCCGTGCCCCCCGTGCTGTCCAATCTGATCGATTACTCTGTCTCTAATGGATTTTATCTTCCATTCTCTTCTTCTTCCTTCCTTAGATCCTTCAAGGAGAGAGAGTTACTTCTTGGATCTTATTCTCTTCAAGCAATTTTGCTTGTGATTAACGCACAGCAGAGTTGTTACTTAATAGTCGTTGTTCCTGTTGTGAATCACTTTTGCTGCTATCTTTCGGCTCTTTCAATTATCCAGGATGAAACTGTTTCTTACCTTCCTTGATCATAAGAGCAGCGTATATTGGATTTTATTTCGTTTTTCCACTGTCATACTCATTCGTTTTCCTGCCTTCGTTTAGTTTCATTGTAACCGAAGATATGCTAGGAAGCAGATGTTAAATATTTTCTTTATTCTTCTGTGGTAAGCATGGAGAGACAATAAGGGGAGTTACCATGACGTTACACACTTGTAGCCGACGTCCACAATGTCAGCTACCTCAAACGTTAGCTCCTGGTGACAGTTTTTTCATAAAAAGTGATAGCTTCTGTCATTTATGAGTGTACTAATCATTCTGTACACAGTTTAAATTGTAAAGGAATCACACTTGAAACGAGTCGATTCATTCAAGCATATTTTCTTTAATATACATGAAGTTTGGTTACGCTGTTTACTTTTACTGTAGTGATTTTATTTCTGGCATTTGAATTTACATTTCCTTTTAGCAAAGCTCGAAAAGCTCTCTGGGTGAACGCTACGAGAAGAAAAGATTGGAAGTCTACCAAATATAGAAAAATTAGTTCTCAGTATTTTCGAAAGAGAACATAGGCTGCATGTCAGTTTCACTACTCCATGTTGAGGAAGATGCTGGATTACGAAAGCAGCCTGTTCAGAACACATATTTCTCTCCTTGGTTATAACAAAAACAAAGTTAAATTAACGAGGCGAACCTGGTCGTAATACTGGTCAGATGCGCATCTGAGACCAGAAAGACGTAAGAAAATACCTTCCTGATGCTGTGGTATTCAGGAAAGCACTGTATCATTTATTGTTTTAAACAACTGTTGCCGGCATAAGACAGAAATTAAGAACGAGAAACAATCGTAAACAGTTTTCTGATAATGTTTTGGGCCGTCTAACTTGGCGGCCCTAGCTTCAAAGTAACATACAGAGTAAGCCTCTAGTGCCGTCTCCCTCCAGGATGGTGAGAAAGAAAACTATATTCAATGAGATCATAGAGAAATAATTTTTTTACTGATATATACCTAAAATATCTAGAGAGAAGTTCAGCCTTGTTTTTGTCAACTATAACAGCCGTACGAGTCTGCATGAACATTACGTTCAGTTATTTTTGTGTAGACATTTCTTCCAATAAAAACTTACCAGATTTTCGTCGGGTTCTGTTGATATGCATCCCGGAGTGTGTTCTGAGTACCTGCTTACAAAGGACTCTGCTATTCGTATTCCTTTAGTACCAGGGAAATGGAGTGTTTTCCTGGTGATTCTGACATCACCAGATAATGTGGAGAATCATCCTATGCTAATACGCCATGAAAATCACTTCTCGCGATACAACTGAACGCATGAAATAAGGACGGACACGTGTAACACACTAAACACTCGCAGCCAGCAGCTTTTACGACTATTTTGTGTCAGGAGAGTGCTGCATCCCGAATGCTTCACAGAAAAACACCTCTAGGTGGAAGATGTGTAACAACTAAACAGTAAAAATCGGATAGCGTCATAAAAGTATAGTGAAGGTAATGAGCAGACCTAACGGAGACCTGTTATAGCACAACACAGCATTTTATTACGGCGGGAGGATCCCCCGTTTTGTGATGCTTGTTGTGTGCACATCTCTGTTCGCCACATTTTAACGAAGTGCATTTTATACCGTGATGCAAGGATAGAAGCAAAAATTGCTGGGGATCTGCCCTCTATTTTATCTCATGATGAGACGAGTGTCACTAGCGTTTTAAAGTTTTGCGACGTGTCTGGACTCTAGCCTAAGCTTTTTGGCTGGAGGTTTTAGTGTGTTGCAGAGTTGCTGGCTCCTCCCTTTTTTCCTTGCGGTCAACCAGCCACTTCCATCTGCTATATTGTGTTAGCTCCTTCTACCACTTTCTTCCTGTGCCATTCATGTTTTACTACTGATGCAATGCTTCGTCCCACGCTTCGGATGGGTACGCAAATAGTTTTCCAGCCTTTGTTCCCTGTGTTTTACTTTCTGTTTTGTCTTCCTGTTCTGGGTATTTTCCTAACAGCGAGGGCGCCGAAGACCTTGCCGCCGTGCGCCCATACAGACCTCTCCATCCATCCATCCAGTTATAACGCACCCACACTACGTTTCCATATTCGAAAGTAGTTGTGGCTGATTTACAATGTAGCCTAAGGTTGAAACTGACACAGATTCTCAGTTTTAATTCTTTGATTAATTGAAATGTGCTCTTAGTGCAGCAGAGACCGTTCAATGCAAGAACGTAATTACATACATTGGATGCAAGGAACCAGAATGTACGTATCACATTCAATTATATTGTCACATTGACTATATCTTTCCAGGAAGTTACTAAATAAATGTTGACACTTTTATTACTGTTACATTGCACTACATAGAAAATTTGAGAAAACTGTAAGAACACTGAAATTGTATTTGTAATTAACTAATATCTGATTCAAATACACTTGTTACTAGAATCATCAGAATTATGTTTCCTGTGTATATTTATTATCTTCAACTAATTGCTGACAGTGACAGCGATGGAGAAGGGCAGAATTCATATCGTGTCGTATTCCCTTTAGAAATATCTACAGCAGTGTTTGAAACGGAGACATATACGGCAGTCTGGGAATTGACAAAGAAACTGATCGTCAGCCAGTTCTACAATTTCGTGTTGTTGTCTCTCTTTGAGTAGAAGACATGTCCTTTAGTTTCCCCAGTCCAAATTTTTTTATAATACATGTTGTAGCAGCCGCCTTCAAATACTGCTAGTAAAATCTATTTAGCACGTTTTCTGGATATTGTAAGCTTTATATACAAAAATATTGTCTCAATGTCAAAAACTGAATACACAGGTTTCGAAAGCTTTCTCCTCAAGTAACATTTACTTTAGATAATGTATTCAGTTGCTGATCAAAACTGACTATTGGTTGTCCCCGTGTTGTGCATGTGGACAGTGTCGTGAAATAAAACTTTAAACTTCATGAAGGGCAAATAGTAAATTATTCTGTATGGCTTCTCTCAGGTGCACAGAAAACAGGTAGTATTCTTTGAAAAACTCAACTGCAAGCTACTATTCCTCAGATAAAAAAGTCTCATGGCTGCACAACTGACTGACTAGCAAGTCGATTACAGGAACTAATTCTGTCCTCAATAAAAGTTGTATAACTAAAATTCAGTACAGAGGTACGTTATGGACGATGCGTAATATGAAGTGCGATGATACGCTAAAAAATCCATAAAAAACAGGTTACTGCTCCACTCGCAAGGAAATAGCTGTTAAAAATTACCACTGCTGTTTACTGAAAATTAATGTACTTGCTAGCACGACACCTGGCAGTTCAGACTACACACTGTTATCACAAGAATGCAAGGTGAGATCAGCCCTGACATGAAAGTGACTTACCTCTTGTCCAGTGTGTGTGTGTGTGTGTGTGTGTGTGTGTGTGTGTGTGTGTGTGTATGTGTGTATGTCTGGAGTACTGACGTTCTCGAAAGCAAATACAAATCAACAGATGCAGCAGTTCCACTTAAGATAAATAATCTACTATAGACATTTTTTGTCAGAAACAAACTTTTGCTTGGTGTGGTGTATAAGGTGGAATCCATACAAGTGAAAATTCCAATGTTTACTGTGAATCACTGAGACAGATTTTAATTTCAAGGCAACTGCTTTTGAGAAATCAAACTCTAATTACTGAGAAAAAGACACTACAACAATAGAAAGCTAGCAATTACAAAATTCTCTCATTACAAAGAGTATAAACATACCTTTAAAATTCCTCCAAAATCTTCATCACTATAAGAACTAGAAAGTATTATACTTCAGTTTTTTTTAATCTTCGTAGTAAATTACTCTACATAGATACACAGAAAAAAGGTCGCATTCTTTGAAAAACCCAACTGCATGCTACTATGCCTCAGATAAGAAAGCCTCACATCTACACAACTGACTGGCAATTCAACTACAGATAAAATTAAACACATAATCAAGAATCTTATTCACTGCTTTCATTCAGTACAGTAAAACTGAACTATTGGCAATAGCAGAAAACACATAAGAACCTCACAGCGTTTCACTACAGAACATATAATTAAATTCAGGAACCACTGCGAAAATGCGATAGTATAGTTGTTTAGCTGTATAATAGCTGGACAGACACAGGATGTCCCATGTACAACACGACGTTGACTGGACGAGAACGGGATATCCGATCTCGCGAGAGAAAGTGCCATCGGCTCAGGAGACGAGCTGGTCCACGTGATTTCAGCTCTCTGTGCTCTACAATGACAGTTGTCAGCTTTATTTGACTCGCAAATCACACATTTGCTCAGGAAAATGGATGCTGCGTTAACTCTGTTACCCATAGTCGAAGAAGAGCGGAGAAGATCGCGAAGAATATTCTGGACCCGACGACGGCTTGAACAGTCAATTGTTAGTGGAGGAATACTACATAATGCTCTATAACGTTCTAAGATACCTATTAGCAGAAGTTATTTATTAACTCAATTGAGCTTCATCCCACTTTAGGTTCTAAATTAAATATAGATTGAGTATAGTTAAAGTATAGAGTCAGTTGCCGCGTATGTAATATCCGTATTCTCGGTCTTGCTTTGCCTGCCAACATTCTGAAATAATGTGCTCGTACATAGATTTCAATATCGAGATTCATTTCGTAATTTCATTCGAATGGAAGAGGAGATTTTTTTCTAAGTTACGCGCCATCATTGAAAAAGATATTTACCAGAAAGATGCAAATATAACAGAAAGCTTTATAATAAAAAAACTTCCAGTGTGCAACTTGTGTTTATTTTCAGGCATAGATTGGCAGTCACACCAGGTTTCTGGCTATTGGGGAAACAGTCAATCCGTTGGCATTTACAACAAGAACTGCATAAAATTCTTTATTCATAGTAAATAATATCAACTTTTGAGATGATACTTCTATTAAACGGAATAAGAAAGACCCAGAATCTTTTAGAAAAGAAAAGGTTTGTTTGATTGTTTACAACATACTCCGTTACAATATATGTAATACTAAAGGTGTATGTGTGTGTGTGTGTGTGTGTGTGTGTGTGTGTGTGTGTGTGTGTGTGAATTGGAGTGTAATGTTTGTGTTGTATGATGACAGTCACGGAGAGAAGGGAGCAGGTGAACCTGGGTGCCGGCACATAGCCTGCTCCTTGCGAATAGCACCGAAGTCGCTGCCACGATAACCGAGGGACGGATCAGCACCAACAGTCTCACATGCCCTCACTTCATAATACTCTGCGGAGAGGACTGGTAAAAAAACAGGAAATTAGTGCGAAGTCTGCTTACCAGGAACTTTATTCCAGCATCTCTCCTTCCCTTGGCGGCCAAACACTGGCAGTAAAAATTTGTTTCCGTCATCAGGACTCCAACCGGCTTACGAGCCCTACATACGGTGCCCTAGTGACCTGAACCATGGAGGAGGAAACAAATTAGAAGAAGGTGGACGCCATCATACTACCTTTCACTTAACGGCTCGCAAAGCACGATACGATAAACAGTGCTACGGTATGGACATGATACCGGACCTACGTATTCGATGTCCACTGTCTAATCCATTTATCTACAGATATCATTATTTGGTATTTATTATACAAATTGTACCAAAAAGACGTGCTTTTGATAGATTGTCATTCTGCTGTAGCAATGAAACGGTGTACTTTCGTAGCACACAAGTTATAACAATAAAAACATCAACTACAGGGAAGCAGTACCTTTCGATATACAGTGTCTTGCCATTTTATTATAAAAAATAGTAGCTAAAACGACGCATTTTCGAGAGATCCTCCATGTGCTGATGCTTAGAAACAACTTGTATCCGTAACACACATAGTCTATGAGAAAGGAAACTCACTAAATATCACTTTTAACGCCATACGATATGGTGGCTACTACGTACTGCTTGTGACGTAAAACGATGCCGTATGTTATTGGCCACCTTTCTTCCCACGAGACAAAAATCTGACATGTCAGATTCCTTATTTCACAGTCCGCAATGTAGCGGAACGTAGAATTCCACGATGTGACGTCACCAGCTCCTCGTCCACGAATCTCTTCACGTCGCCAGCTGCCACTTAGCACTTCCGACCACTGTGTCAGTAGCATGCGATCCCGGACGTGTACACTCCTGCTCCAACCGTGCCTAGTAAAGGAGGCGCATTACTTTAGCTGGCTTTTGCAGTCTGTCCAGGATGGAGAGGTTTTTTTTCTTTTGATTAATCTCGGGAGCTTTATCGGAATACACGTACTGGTAGAACAATAGACGTTTGTCTCTGGAATGTCCTCATCCGTTGAATCGGGAGACTCTGAATGTTGTAAACACACTACTGTGTTGTGTAATTATATTACCGTATCACTTCCGTCATACCATAACTACCGTTAGATAGTTGACCAACATCGTGCAACGATCTTTCAGAGAACTGACAAGTAACAGAAAAAACTACTATTATTTCGTGTAGGACAACAACAGATGATAACACCCCACAATGCGTCTATGACAGAGTTATGATGGTCCTTTTTTTTCATTATCTCGTGCGTCTTTCCAAGACCGTTGCTAACTTCTCTAGCTTTTTCGTGGCTAAAACCGGTACGCCAGCTATCACACTCTGGACAACGAGCCAGAGCATCATGAGGGGATGGTTGCCGCAGCCTGTGCAGCCGCTCAGTCTCACAGAAATCAAATTGTTCATGAAACACCCTATGAGTATGACAAAATGTACAGTTCATCATTTTTTATAATCCACAAAATTCGCTAGTTGTGTAACGAAAACTGTAGTCGGTATTTACAAAAATTCCTTGAACGATTTTATTATAGTTGTCTCTTTTTTTTAAATGTGCATTATTATTGCATGGTAACTGAAACGAAACTTTCTCGGGAAGACTACCTGACGAAAAAGTGAAGAACCCAGAAAGACAGGAACACACGAAATGATAAGTCAGGTTGAGAGGGTATGAGATGTTACTTCAACGAATACAAAATCGAGTCAAATTTACAAACAACTTGGCAGTATGAGCCCAGTTATCAGTATGACGTTGCACCTCATCTGGCTTGGATGAAAGCAGTTGACACAGTTGTGTAGGGTGTCATAAAGGCGTTCTTTGCTCTCGTGAGGTAAACTGGCCCGCAATTGTTTTAACTAGTCTCTGATATCATGGGATAGGATAAAAACGACGTCCAGGCTGGTGCCAAAAATGTTCTATCATCGACAGATCTGGTTATCTCACTGGGCTAGAAGTACCTGAACATCATACGAACAGTTCATAGACATACGTGCCATGTGAGGACTAGCATCGTCACGTTGATAAATGGCATTACTGTTCTGTCGCGTGAGAGGCAACATATGAGGACGCAGGATGTCCGTGACAAATCGTTGTGTCATCGCAGTTCCCTCACTCACTGCCAGCCTTGACCACATGTCACACTCAGTGACTCCCCACACCTTGACATCAGGAGTTAAGACGGTGGTGCCTCCACACACCATTGGAAGAATGAGGCCTCTAGCCAGGTCGCCGCCATACTCGCCGATGGTGATCGATTAGAAACTTGATGACGAGTACGCCTACCCCCATCTTGCCAATCAGTCAAACATCGGACCACTGCCCCAGAAATCTGGATATTGCACTATTAGAAATGCCACCCAAGTGGAGACCCACAATGCAGCCCCTTTCAAATTGTCAGGTGCTGATAACGCTGACTCACGCGAGTATGCGTCATCTCCGTCTCCTTCACCGTTATCATTCAACATTTTGACGTTGTTTACGACCCTTGTGTATCTTAATAGGTAGTGAAACAACAGTAAATACGAGGGTGAGTCAATTGAAAACCTTAAATTTGTAATAAGAAATCGCAATTTCGCGTCGTTATCCTGTAAGTTGGTAAGCGTGCTACAAACAGCGTGCAGAGAGGCCTGTAAGTGGCAGCACAGTGCAGATGCACACATACCGTCGCAGTATCAGTATAAAGATGGCCGCCCCACTTGCGACTTGCACCAGGGAAGAACAGCGTTCTGTTATTTGGTTTTCGTGCAGTGAAGGTGTGAAACCTATTGAAATTCATCGACGAATGAAGGTTCGGTACGGCGATGCATGTTTGTCACAGCAGCAAGCCTACGAATGGAGTAGGAAGTTCGCAAATGGTGTGACTTCAGTGGAAGATGCTCCTCGTCCAGGTCAGGCACAACGAGTTATGACTCCACAGAACATTGCAGCAGTTGAAGCCTAGGTGAAGGAAAACCGCCGAGTAACACTGAATGGCATTGCAGCATGTTTACTGATTAGTCATGGGTCAGCACACCATATTGTGCATGATGTGCTCCAGTTTCACAAAGTGTCTGCAAGATGGGTGCCACGGAAGCTGACTCCTGAAATGAGAGAACGACGTGTTGATGCTTGTGAAGAACTTCTTCGGCGCTTTGAACGAGAAGGTGATGGCTTCCTTGCAAGAGTCGTTACTGGCGACGAAACTTGGGTTCACTTCCACCAAACGGAAACGAAGAGAGCGAGCAAGGAATGTCGCCATTCCTCATCACCAAAACCAAAGAAGTTTCGAACAGAACCATCAGCATGGAAGGTTATGTTGACTCTCTTTTGGGACGAAAAAGGCGTCATTTTGGAGAATTACATGCTCAGAGGGACCACTGTCAACAGTGCATCAAACATAAATCCTCTAAAAAATTATCTTCGGCCTGCAATCAAATCAAAGCGACGTGGATTGCTGCCAGCAGGTGTCCTTTTGCAACAAGACAACGCAAGGCTCCACACTGCCCGTACAACAGTTGCAATAATCACAGACCTGCATTTTGAGTGCCTTTCTCATCCACCATATCACCAGACTTTGCCCCAAGTGATTTCTATATGTCTGGACCACTCAAAGACGCAATGGACAGAAAGAAGTTCCGTTCTGATGAAGAGGTACTCCACGTGGTGCATGAGTGGTTGCGTGGACTACCGAAAGAATTTTTTTCTAAAGCAATTTATACACTTTGTAAGCGCTGGAGACTTGCATTGAGCGTGGGGGAGATTATGTTGAAAAGTTATACTGTTTTGTACCACTTCTGCACAATAAATAATATTTTTAAAAAATATTTGCGGTATCCATTTGACTCACCCTTCTACTATCAACACTAATGCACTCTACTGACCGTTTCCCTGACACAGAGAATTTACATACCTGTGTCTGATGTGTACGTGTGCGAAGTTCCATTGACATCCAAGCATGTCTTGTGGATGCTGCAGATTTTGTCAGGCAGACTATATTTAACGTTTTTATTGGGTCATTATTACGCACTACTTTACCTGGTATGGAAACATCCCGACTTTTCTACTTCTTTTTCGTATAGATACTTAGTTTTTAACCAATTTTAAATTTTTATGTTTAAATGCTGCATGTTGCTACAAATTTTGAATACACCTTCGTTAGTGCTTTGAAGATGTGTGTACCATGATTATTCGGTAAGCACTTTTCAGTCAAAGAGAATACTTTTCTGTATGTTAGTTATTTATACTCACGTTATCCCTTACGATCTGCAGTACCTCTCTTCAGCTTTCGGCCTGGTTATCCGTTGTCTTGTCTTTTAGTTGATTTTATCCACTACCAGGTCAGACGATACATTTCTCTAGTCGTCTCTTCCTCCAGCAATAAAATGCCTGAAGTCGCCTAGTTTAGACACGTTGGTTAACACCAGCGTACCATAGAAATCATATTTACGAGTTTCCACAAGGCTATTTCAACTGCCAAAGATTATTCAGAGTTTTGTTATGTATATATTTCTGTGAATTCGATTAGTTTTCGATACCAGATGTGTTATCTGATTTCGTACAATGGAGTTAGGAAGAGTGGGAGAGAAGGATAAATCATTTTGAGATTGTGGAAAGATCTTCGGCAAAACTCGACTTTCGGAAAAGACAAACAACAGAGCGCAAACTCAATGTGTTAGTTAGAAGTGACCTTGAGCCAGACTTTACTCCTACTGCTGGCTGTTGTCCGCAGTGCAGGATCGCTGTGCCTAGTGGGTCAGCTCGCTGTTTCACGGTGTCCGCTCATTACGTAGCGAGACTCGGTTTCCTTGTGAAGTATAGTGCTGCCCGTCTTGGCAACGACTCAGCGGCGCAGCGCCGACGCATACGTCGTAACGCACCAACAAGAGCGTGCCAACACGTGTACTGCCAAACTGGGTTGCTTGGCACAGCGGAATGTCTTACATTTTACTTTTAATACCTCGGCAGACGTCTTCTCGTAAAGGTCTCGGCTATATTTCTGCGTGGACAGCGGTCCTATACTAAGTACTTGGCTCAGACAACTGCTCTATGGTGATAACTGATACAAAGTGCTAATATTATGCTAGCGGTATTCTTTTCTACAGCCACGTATATTTTGTAATTCATTTCGGATGTGTTTTGTATTCTTCATTAGTTTCTCAGCTTATAATCTCTTCAGTACCTCGCATCGACCGTTACACACTGTCTCGGTCTCTTGATTCTTCACTCTCGTGACTGGTTTTATGCGACCCGCCAAGAATTCCTTTCCTGTGCCGAACTCTTCATCTCAGTGTAGCACTTGCGGCCTACGTCCTCAATTATTCGTTGCATGTATTCCAATCTCTTTCTCCCCCTACCGTTTTTTCCGTCTACAGCTCTCTCTAGTAGCATGGAAATTATTCTCTGATGACTTCAAACATGTCCTATCATCCTGTCCCTTCTTCGTGTCAGTGTTTTCCACACAGTAGTGGAAACCAGTATACAGGCAGGGAACTTATGACAGTAATACTACAATGTCTGCCTCATACTGTAAAGATTTTATTAAGTAGTAAATACATATAAGACATAAACAAGCGCAATAGAATTACATAGTTTCTTTCACAACACGAGTAACAAGATAATGCGTTTGCCTTTCCTGCGTGGAAATTGGTGGAGAGGCACTCACTGTCCTTGGCACTGTTAGTACTTTTTCCAAACTCTGTTCTTGCTAATTGCCTCAAAAATTCTCGTTATCATTGATTTTGTTACGGCTTGTAGCTCTTGCAGCGAAATTGTCCCCCACCCTTCTCGCATCATACTTCGCAGCTCACGTACGACCTCAATGTGCCTTCCATTGCGATAAACGCGCCTTGCAAGTATTCCGCAAAGGTATTCCCTGTGGTTCATATCCGAGCTACGTGCAGACTAGGGAAAGACATAGATATATTTACGTGAAAACCACCTTTTCGTTGTAGCAGAAACATGCACAAATGCATTTTCTTCTTGAAACATAACATTTTCATTCCCTAGGTCTCCATAAATTCTAATCAATTCAGCCTCTAGCATCTCAGTGTACATGTTAGAGTTCGTTAAAGTGTTCATCCAAAGCAACGCGCGATTTATCTATAGTGCAGAAGGCTGCCGAAATCATAATACTTCCACCACCAAAATTTCTGCTCATTATCACCTGCTGCTCTGTTCGCAGACCACGCCAATAATACTGAAATCAATCCCGACCATCTAAATTAAACTTTTCTTATCACTGAAGGTCACTTTACCCCATTCTTAAGTCCATAACATACGTTTTTCAGCAAAAATCCAATTTAGCCTCTAAATGTTCGGGTGAAAATTTGTCTTGCATATCCGCCAGTTACTGACAACTGTAGATCAGCAACATGTTGTGAAGAATAACGGTTTGTGGCCCTTTATTGCGGGAAAGAAACCGCTTCGATGCCTCAAATAATTTTCTAAGTAGCCCATATTTTACTCTCTGCCGATATCGTGCGCCAAACCTAACGAAATTATTCAGCACTGTGCTTGTACGGTTCAGCTTCTGGGCGATTTGACGATTAGACAGTCCCATTTCCGTATAAGCACGATTTTAGCTTTTTCATCTCTTGATAACTGTGTTCCGCGAGGCACTGTCACATTTGTGGTTTATGTACACAACACACAATGCCACTAATGGTGTCTGCGTCCTGTCTGCAGTAGAGGCACACACGCACTCACTCACACGACGAACAGCCGACTGCCTTTCTTCTGAGTTCAACCCCTTACACCTGAATCGTCCATGTCTTGTGATATACCGTATTATCGACATAATATAAAAGATAGTTTTATTGCATTTGCCACTGTACTGCATCTCATACTGTTGCATATACGCTGTCCGCAACTATTCGAGCGGACAATGTTAATTTTCCTTCAGATATTCATGCTTTCATACTAATTTTCGCCACTGTCTGTTCCTTTCTTCGCCAGTTCTGCGGACGAGCTCTTCATTCCTTACTTTATCATCCCCTGACTTTCAACTTTCTTCTGTAGCACCAAGTCCCAAATGCTTGCATTCTCTTCTGTTCCGATTTTCCCACAGTCCAAGTGTCATTACCACACAACACTATGCTCTAAACGTACAATCTCACAATTTTCTTCCTAGGACTAAAGGATAATACTTTTCATACCAGTAGACCTTTCTTGGCAGGACTGCCCTCGTTGCCTTTGCGTTTGCTTTTTATGCTCTCCTTGCTTTGTACGTCATACGTTATTTTGCAACCAAGGTAGAAGATTTTCATAACTTCGTCTACTTTGTGATCATCAATTTTGATGTTAAGTTTCTCGCTATTCTCATTTCTGCTGTTCCTCAATAATTTTGTCCTTTTCCGGTTTACTCTCAATTCATATGCTGTACTCATTAGATGTTCACTCCATTCAACCGATACTTCTTCGCTTCCATTGAGGGTTGCAATGTCATCAACAAATCTTATCACTGATATCTTTTTGGCCTGAATTTGAATCCCACTTTAGATCCTTTCTTTTATTTCCGCCATTACTTCTTCGATTTATAGATGGAACAGTAGAGGTGAAAGACTGCCCCTCTTCTTCTCCATTTACAAGCATAATCCGAACAATTTGTTTTTGGTCTTCCTGTCTTATTGTTTCCTCTTAGTTCTTGTTTGTACTGCATATCACCCGTTTTTTCCTCTAGCTTACTCCTACTTTTCTCAGAATTTCGAACGTCTTGCACCGCTTTACACGGTCGAACATTTTTTCTAGGTCGACAAATCCTATGAGCGTGCATTGATATTTTTGTCTTGCTTTCATAACAAAGCGCAACGTCAAAACTGCCACTCTGGTGCTTTCACCTTTCCTAAAGCCATGATTGATAGTCGTCTCACGGATCATTGGATTTCTTTTTCATTCTTCTACGTATTATTGTTGTCAGCTCCGTGGATGCTTGAGCTGTTAAGCTGATTCCGCGATAGCTATCGCACTTACCTGAGCTTGCTATCTTTGGAAATGTGTGGATGATATTTTTCCTAAAGTCTGTTGGTACGTCGCCAGTCTACAAAAAAACTTGAATATTTGTTGGTTCCCCCAATGGTTACAAAAAATTCCAATGGTATGCTGGCTGTGCTGTCGACCTTACTTGATCTCAGATATCCCAGAGCTCTTTTAAATTCTGACTCTAATATTGCCTCCTGTACCTCTTTCATATCGATTCCAATTCCTCCTTCTTTCACATCATCAGATATATCCTTCCCCTCATAGAAACCTTCAATGTCCTCTCCCCGCCTATATGTTCTCTCCTCTGCATTTAACAGTGGAATTCCTAAAGTGCTCCTAATGTTACCACACCTGCTTTTAATTTCATCGAAGGTTGTTTTGAGTATTCTACATGCTGAATCAATCCTCTTACGATCACTGCTTTTTCGATTTCTTCAGATTTTTCCTGCAGCCATTCCACCTTGGCTAACCTGCACTACCTATTTGCTCCGTTTTTAAGTGGTTTATATTGCTGTAGACCTGTCATCCCTCAATGCTCTTTACTTCCTTCTTTCGTTGATCAGTTTAATTATTTCTTGTTACCCAAGAAATTTTTACCGTTCTTGTACCTATGTTTGTCTGTCTAGCATCTGTATTGTCATTTTTAGAGATATCTACTGATATTCAGCAGAACTGCCAACTCCTGTATTCTTTTACACAACATTTAAATCTTGAGCGAACTTCAATTGCGTCTCATCATTCCTTACTACTTCAGTATCCCATTTACTTCCACAATGATTCTTTCTGACTAATCTCTTCAGTTTCACTCTACTCTTCATCATAATTAAATTCTGATCTGATTCTATATTTGTTCCTGGGTACGTCTTACATCCAGTATCTGATTTTGGATCTCTGTCTGACAATTACGTAATCCAGGTGGAATCTTCCCGTGCCTCGGGTCTTTTCCAAGTTTGCCTCCTCCTCTTGTGACTGTTGAACACAGTATTCACTATTACCATCTCAAACTTATTGCAGAAAATTAGCCTTAATCCTCTCTCACTCGTACTGCCCATCCCTTACTCTCCAGTAATGCTTTCTTTTATTGCTTTCCTGCAATTGCGTTCCAATCCCACATGATTATTAGATCGTCATCTCCTTTTACATACTGATTACCCGTTCATTATCCACATACTTTCTATATCTCTTCACTGCTGCTTGCATCATCGGCTTGTATGCCAGAACTATGGTGGTCGCCGTTGGTTTTCTGCCGAATCTGATGAGAACAGACAAATCATTGAACTGTTCACATTATCTCAATCTTCCTCATACCATTCTCTCCTTATATTCATATCACCCTGTCTTCGTCTGACCAGAAATCGTTATCTTTTTTCCATTTCACTTCACTGAACCCCATTGAAATGGAAATGAGCGTTTGGCGTCATTGGCCGGGAGGTCCCTTACAGTGCAACTGAACCCCATTACATCTACAGACTAAGCATTTGCATTTCCCTTTTCAGACTCTCTAACTTTTCCATTGCGTTCAAACTTCTAACATTCCATATTTCGACTCGCAGAATTGTATTTCTTCGTTAGTTATTCGATTTTTTTTTCTCGTGGTCATCTCCCCCTTGGCAGTCACTTCCCGGGGATCCGATTGGGGTAGAAATCCTGAATCTTTTGCCAACGGAGAGATTATCATTACACTTTTTTCAATTACAGGCCACGTTTTGTGGATAACGTTATATGTGTTTAAAGCAATGGTTTCTACTGCCTTCTGCATCCTCATACCGTTGATTATTGCTGATCTTTCCGCCTTTTAGAGGTCTTTTCCTAGCCCAAGGACAAGAGAGTGTCCTGAACCTCTTTCCGCTCCTCCGCCCTGTTTGACAAGGCCGTCTGCAGAACGAGGGTAAGTTATTATGACGCAAGTTTCCGGCTGTCATTACTGAAAATTTTTATTCAGAATGTAACCAGTGGATGGGCTTCAACCCAGGACCTACGATGTTGTGATTACTAGTCAAAGATGCTACACCTAGACCAAGGGTTCACTCACTCATCCTAGTAATGCCAAAAACCTGCATTTCGAGTAATCTAGCTGTATTTGACTATAAAACTAAAATCCTCTTAAATCTGCTTTTCATTGTTGCAGTCCATTTTAAATAGTAAGTTCCCCAATGTTTACGCATGATTCTGCTCCCTGCTTCATTACTTAACAAGAATGTTCTAATGCCATCACAGCAATCTGGCCAAGATGACTGCAACAAAGATGTTTTTCATTGTTCAAAAGTCAAGCAATTTCTTCTCTCAAACATTAGTTTATTGTTATTATTATTTTGTTATGTTCTTTTTGAGTTATTCATGCCATTTTTCATTTCTAATTGCTTGTATTCTTTCACTCTTTTTTCTCCCTGGTCTACATAGCCCTGTATCCATTGGTCAACAGACAGCATAGAAAACAGTGAAAATTTAATTTTATTAATAAAACTGTCTAGATCTAGTGATATTTATTTATTATGACCGGTTCAACTTTAAGTTAAAGTCCTTCTTCAGAATGTGAGCCCCCTGTGGGTCGTGCTGATGGGTTCTCGGCTGCAGATCGCAGATCTCCTACGGGCAGTGATGTCTAAATTTAAGATAAAATTAACTCTCATCATTATTACTATCATTATTATTATTATTATTATTATTGCAACTGCTTAATTATAATTATGAAAATGTTATGCCTAGTTAGCTTGACAGAGACAAAATCAACTACTTGGTATTCACAAGCTCTATATTCTTCACGGACATCATAATCACTCCATTCCCCAATATCCAACTTTGCTTATCAAGTACCTATCACCATTCTAAAACCTTCAATTAAAGAGCCCATATGTCCAACGACTTTTCTGTAAACGTACTACTCACTATATCTATTGTATCTCCTTCTTCTTTTCAGCCACACATCCGTAGAACAATCTAAGCAGTGTCCTACTTCTGATCTAAAACCACGCTGCATTCAAGAGCAACTCAACTTTTCCACGTAACTGCAAGCGTAACACGTTATTAGTACCCATTTTACACGTACAGAGTAAATTAATTAGATATATCGTCCTGATTATATGTATAAAACTGCACTGGGGCCATAACTTTAACAAATAAAGCCAATGTACAAATAAATAAATCACATATATGGCCTAAATGTTTACAACATTGTCGCAACTTCCATCGCATTTACAGTTATTACTGTTATTTTTGTTAGCATTAGCACTATAACTATTATCATTGTATTTCATTTGACTGTAACCTTTATGCTTTGCATTAACCAATATGTAGCGTCGTGTTTCAAGTTATCAGAATGTTCACCACCACCTGTTTCGCAGTGAAAGAGCATCTTAGCGGCTTAAACTTGTAAAATGAAATAAATTCCTACATAAATGAACAAATAAAACTGGATTTATGAATTTTCTGTCACACGTTTAGCATCCTGTGGATCTCATCTCCGATATCACCTGAATGGAAAAGCTACGTGACAGGCCAACCTCAACAGGCAATGAAGAAAACTGTGGCTTTTGAACAAAGAGAAAATTGAGATCTTGTATTATCAGTCAGGAATTACCCAACAGTAAAACGACAGATTAGCATCGAAAATTTGACAAGGTCGTGGCAATGTCTGGCGGATCTAGAAGTAATCATCCAGTACCTACTAACACGTGTTTCACAGCTGACGTCATCTACAAGCCGTTTGACTCTACGCACTGTCCGTAAAATATTGTCCTCCCCAATCATCGGTCACTTCCTAGTCCATCATTTCACGATCACATTCATTATTTAAATTTGTATTTGCACATCTCAGAGGGGTAATTACTGGAAAACAATGAAGTGTGTGTAATAGCGTTGTCTAAGCGTTAACACCGACTTTCGATTTATGTGTATCTTTCTAATTCTCTAAAATTTCGGGGCTTCTAAAGTATTTGAATAACTGCTACCCAGAACTTAAGCAATTAATTTCAAGACGTACAGAAATACATTATGATTAATATGATTTTCGTAAAATGACCAGGAATAACTGGCCCGTAACGGACTGTTAAAAATACAAAATCAAACAACATTTAATCGTGAAAACAATATTTTTGGAAATACAGAATAGGAAACAATGTTTTTTGCCTATGTTTATTACGCTTTATGAGTAACGTTCCAGACAAGAAAGGCTGCACCATGTAGTGGAGGATTTTTCTTAGGACATCAAATATAGGGTGATGAAGTTGGTCAAGGCTGTTATTATTGGGATATTCTGGTAAAAACTGGTGCGATGCAGCTCTCTAATCAATCCTGTGCAAGAATTATCTTTGCATATACTGCCATCTACATCCACCTGACCCTACTCAGGATGGGTCCTGCAATTACCTACCCAGTCTTTAGCCCTTAGTGTAATATAAAAATTAAATCACTGCACAATAGTTAAATGTTTTCTTAAATCATACTTCAAATAGAAAATATAAGCTAAGGCATCAGGCTATGACAGATGTTGTTGTTACTCTGCTACAGAAGAATTTAAAGGAATACTGAATTTAATCAGCTAATAGTCGGTTGTCTAAATAGTAGAGTATGCATCTGTGACATTACAACCACTCACAGAACCAAAATAGTTAATGTGCCACTACCCTTGAATGAAAGCAGTTCTAATCTTAACACATGATATCACAGTTAGCATAATGATGAACTGTTAAACTTTTTCATCATAAACACTAATTTCACTAAGTCTGGCTACATTCATACATAAATAAGAATAGTATATGTAAAATAGTAATTAAGCCTTATGCTCACGTTATTTGAATTATTACACCATGGTGTCACCTTGCATGTAAGTCCTAACACTGAATATAATAAGTAAACTACAGCGTCCACCATCAAAATTTGTAAAATGAGTTATTTTGTGTCTCATATGTAAAACAGCTCTGCTACACTACACAATATGTAAAGCCATTAATACAGTACTAATATACTAAAATATGCAATAGGAAAGTAAAAAAAAAAACCTACAACTAATTTTTCTAGTCAGTTACACAGAATACATCCCGTATCAGTTTCATGATGTACCATTCACCTATTCATATTTCAGTTTCTTACAGTATTTAAATACACAAATTTATCATTTATATTTTGTCAGATAATTCAAATGTTCCTTTTTAATTATGATTGTTGTTATTAGTACTATTACTTTCTTTGTCTTTTTTTATTAGACTCATTCATCGTATAAATTATTATTTTCCTTGCTCCTGTATGCAGTTTTCATCAGTAGCCAGTGTTAAACACAAATCATAAATTAGTAAGATTCACATGCAAAGAGTAAGTCACCAATCTTTATCTGCATATACACTTGCTTTACGATATGTTTACCCAGTTTACCAGTTTCCCTAGACCTTTAATCCCCAAAACACTCTTTGCAACTAAATTCTTGTTTTCTTCTATTTGTTCAAAGATGCTTTCAGGATTTGCTAACAACTCGCTTCCTGCATGTGCTAACCCCCTTTTTTCATATTATAAAATTTAGCATGTACCAGGCTTGTCCTACGACTATCAGTATCATATGCAAGTATTCTTCTTCTGAGAAATCTCTCTGTCTATGGCCTCCTGTTTCCAAGATCCAGTTCATTAACATCTGTTCCTCCCATTATTTTTTCTTGCTGCATTTACTTATACTACCGCAACTCTATATGGCTCTATTATAATTTCTTCACTACCATTTTCTACAAAACATACATTAACTTCTTGTCTATCATCTCTTTCCCAGTCACTTTCCATAACGAAATATTTATCTGTGATTTCCAGTCCCTTTGCAGGTTAAGTACCCTCTCACACATTTTCTTCACTATCATTACCTTCAGCATCCTCTGCAATATATTCATTATATCTGTTATCGTCTCACTGCCACTACTCTTGTTATATTCCTCATAAATACTCTCTCCCTTTTCCACAATTACAGTTTCTTCATATAACTCCCTTTCACTTTTGATTCCCTTAATCAACACCCATATCACACAATTCTACAGAATACTCCTCTCTTTTCTTTATGTCTCCTTCCTTACACATAACATTAGGTACTTTACAATCTGATTTCCAAAAGCCACAAATATTTCCCCATTCTGTGCTAAAACACTCCTATTACTATTTTTATTACTATTTTGTATTAAGTAGCTCACACATCTATTCATGGGCCAGCCCTAGTTCCTATTACTGGTCCCTCTGTTACAATCTACCACACTATGGGCCCTCTTTACTGATACAGTGTTTCGTTTTCCTGAAATGAACCCCAGCTGTCATGGTTCGCTTCTCCAAAAGATTCTCTATCTCTTGCTCTGCCTGTGTGGTGAATGGTGCATCTGTCTTGTGTTATCCTGATTTACCCTACTGGATCTATAACCGCATCCACTATTGCCAACATCCCATCTGTCAATCTCTCCTCCTCTTTTCAAGAATGCATCTAACTTCTTACTATTTGTCAGAAAAAACAGCCCTTCCTTGTAGTTAATTTCTCCATTAAGGTGTCAATAATAGCACTCTCTTCAAGAGCCTTAAGAAAATAGTTTAATCTCTTTGTCAGATCTTCACAAAAATTTATCATATTATGAATTATGAATGAAACCAACATGGCCATGGTGTAATATTCTACAACATTTATTATTTTACAAACAGGCTTTTAGCCATTATGTTATCATCAATTACAAAGATAAATAGAGTATATGGGGCAGAGAAATTTTGTAGATTGTCTCTGTTTATTTCCAAAGATGGCAATTCTTCATGTATGGTTTCAGACTGAAAATGTTATGTAGAGTTATTGAACTTAGACAAAATATGTGACACCTTAAATAATGATCTCTTTAAAAAATTACAACAATTGTTCTAAGAAGAAAATAAATTGAACAGTAAACCTTGGTGACATGTTCCAAGGGAGTAGCTGAACAAAATAATCTTATATTCAACAGATAGGATATACAAAATGAGATTAAGCAGGTAAGTGATACAGATATTATTATACAAAGTAAAAAAAGAATTTAACAGGGCAAATGAAACTATGGTAAGTGGTATAAAGCCATGTGAGCACAAGGAGAAACGTATATCAAGGTCTGGAAGGCAGTAGTATCTGCAGTTATAAGTGGCGAATAAGGAAGATGTGTCTGATCATTCTTGATCAGACTAAGCTTCAGGGAACTGACAATGTTTACTGAATTCTATTATTTTGAGGTAGTTCATCTTTCCATCTTTACGAATGTTATGCAGGACTTCACGTTGCATCTTGTAACTATCGCCTTCTTTAAGCAGGTGGCCTACAAAAGCATAATTTCCAATTTCAGTGGTGCTTCTTCTAGTGGGTGCATATTCTTTCCCATTTGTCTATTGCATCCAGAAGCCCTCACAGAACCCTTCTTTATGTCTTTCCGATTTTCCTCTGACTAATATTTACATAGAAAACCCTTGAAAAATCATAAAAGATGTCACAGTTTTCTAATGCAACATACTATCATTTTGTACTGTCACCTTTCAATGAAGCACCTACTGTCTTATTTCGTGACATGTCCGTCCATTCTGCAGCAAATCTATCCACGATTTTCTCCAATACACCTGGATCGATTTCAAGCAAAGTCATTCACAAAAGCCAAAGGATGTAGCTCATCTTATGGACCAAATTCAAAATTATTAAAATTGTTATTTATGATTGCAGTAATCTGTGGCCTTTTGTGACTCACTTCTCCCTGTACTCTACTTTTGAATAGATTATCTAATTTATCTTTTGCTTCATCTGAATCTTGTCTCATTCCTGTAACCTCTTTTACATTCATATTCCCTGTACAACTATATCCTTTAATCAATACATTATAAAATGTGTGTAATTTCTTACTTTCTAGTAAAGAATAGCATGTAACTAATCCGGTTTATTATATCAGTACTTTTCTCCTTTAATTACATCATCGATGAGTATGCTACATCTTCTACTATCGGTTTCACTTTTTTTCTGTCATCTTAACTAAAGTATCAGTGATGTCCTTAGTTTCCTTTTTCCAAATTTTTCATTTTCCAAATTAATTCATTTTCTTTAATTATAATAGTTCCCTCAAATCCTTTACTGTTATTTGCAACTGACAGCTTTTGGTACTATGATCGGCACTCATAAAAGAAATGTACTTAGGAAATTTCATTAAAATGTGACTTTGCCTGTCATGTGAAATCCTTGCATTACGACCATTGATCATCTTTACCCTTTAGTATAATACAATAATTAAAATGTTGGAATATAATTAAAATTTTTTTTAATTACTACTACAACTAGCTTTTACCCCATGGCTTCATTCATGTATGCATTCAACAGATATATTGTAGTTATCTCTGTGTCCACCTCTTTCTCCCCCCTCCTTCTGTCCACCTAATCCTCCCACGTCCATCTGTCCATCTCCTCCTCTCTCTAGATTCTTACCCCTCTACATCACCCACTTGCCTCTACACATCTCTCCGTCCTCTGCCAGACTGTGCCTACATCCTCTTCCCCCCCCCTCCTCTCTCTCTCTCTCTCTCTCTCTCTCTCTCTCTCGCTCTCTCTCTCTCTCTCTCTCGCTCTCTCTCTCTCTCTCTCTCTCTCTCTCTCTCTCTCTCTCTCTCTCTCTGTCCATCTCCTTGTGCTCCTAAATTTCTTTCCACTGCCTCCTGTCCCCACACTCTCTCCCACCTCTCCTACTTCCTCTTTCTGTCCATCTCCTCCTGACCCTGTCACTCCCTACACATCCCCTTATATCCCTCTCTCGCACCATCCCCTCCTCTATCCATCTTGTCCCTTCCCCAGTTATGCCCATCTGCACACATAGCCCCTCTGAAACAGGTCGATAAAACAAGCCTATAATAGTGCCATAACATGCCTATCATGCAGGGAATCTTATGTATCAGGGGCTGAAAAACTATTTCTTGGCCCTGATGTGTAAGCTGCCATGCAAATCAGAACGATGACGTACACAAAATGGCTGTCATCCGTGGCAGGCTATATGGCAATAGGGCAAGGGCGAAAAAGCACATTTTAACCCAATCTCCTTTGCTTGAAATCGATCCAGGTGTATTGGAGAAAATCGTGGACATATCTACATGTCACATATATATCACTCACAGTCCACCTCTTCCTCCCCCATTATCAATCCGTCTCCTCCACCCCATAATTCTGTCCAACCTCTCTCTCTCTCTCTCTCTCTCTCTCTCTCTCTCTCTCTCTCTCTCTCTCTCTCTCTCTCCCTCCCTCTCTGTCCAACTCCTCCTCCTCCACTCTAAATGCCCATCCATCTTTCCTTTTCTCTGTAAATCTTCATGTCCCCTTCTCTTTGTACATCTCTTCATCAGCCCTCTCGCTGTTCATCTCGTCCCCCTTCTATCAGTCTCCTCCTCCCTTCATTTCTCACCTCACTCCTGTCCACTCCTCTCTATGTGTCTATATCCTTCTCCCCCTCTCACCCTGCCCATCTCCTCCACACCCATCTGTCTCTCTGCCCATCTCCTGCTCCCCCTCCCTGTCTATCCATCTCCTTGTGTCCCTCCTGTCCCGATCTCTCTATCGCCTCATGTCCATTCTCCCAATCCACTCCTTTCTCTCAACCTCTCCCTGCTCATCTACTCCTGTCCCTTTTCCGTATTCTACTCCTCCTTCTCATCTCTCCCTATCCAACTCCTCCTCCTCATCTCTCCCTATCATCTACTCTTTCCTCCTGTCACTTCATCCATTTCCTCCTGCTCCTTCTCACTATGCATCTACTCCTTCCCACTCTCCCTACTCCAACTCCTCCTACTCCTGTCCTTATCTATCCCTCCTGTGCCTCTTCTGTCCATCCCCTCCTCTACCATCTCGAATTTCCCACAGCCATGGCCATATGTACACCTAGGCCCTAGAAAACAAGTCAATACAGCAGCTCAATACTTCTCCCAGATCACAACTTTCATGCATTTCAGCCTACACATCAGGAGTTTGAAAACCATATCCTTACCCCTTATGTGTAAGCTGCCATTAAAACCAAGTCAATAAATCAGGCTGATACTATTCCAACACAACATGCATGTCTCATTGGGAAGCCTTCACTATGGGGGCAGGAAAAAGTGTCTTGCCCCTGACATGTAGGCTTCCCTGCAGGTTGATAAGGCCGTCTGATACTATTCCTAGAAAATTCAATGTCATGCAATGTGGCCTACATGGCAGTGGCTGAAAAACATGTTTCTGCCTGCATCTCCATTCCTATTGTAGCTAAAAGTTTATTAAGCCTACAGTGCTGATACTTGTGAAGTTTGCTGTTTGCATGCCGAAATTGATTGAAATAGATCCAGGGATTTGGTAGGTAGTGGACATAATGTTCATAGATACGCAGATACATACATACATGTATACATACTCGTATGCATTCACTCTGATATATTCAAATAGTAAATGTGGCCCAGGTACACCCAAAGGCATCAGTATGTGATGGGGATTAGTCTTTTTGATTTAAGAGATCAGTTAGTTGAATTTATTAATAGTCATTTCTCTATACAGTGTAGCATGCAACCTTGACGACAATCATTAACAGAATCATAATTTTAGTGTACCGGTATCCTTGAATGAAAACAGGTCTCAAAACTTATGCTCACCTCATCACGTGCTCTCAGAATTAACATAATAATGAACACACGAAATGTATTCGTAGCTGCAAATATGGCCAATCATCAGCTGTGTAATTTGTGCTGTACTAGGAATTGAACCCAGATTTCCCACTTAGCGTGAGGGGGAAATCAGGTTCGTGTCCCCAATTCAGCAGAAATGTTCAATGTTGTCATTCCGTTATACAGCTGATGGTTGTCCATATTCGCAACTGTAAATACATGTCACGAATTACATGACAGCTACAATCGCCACAGTGCCTGTTCCTTCAGATATGCATGCATGTCCAAAGGCACATTGCATAGTAATTCAGAATAACACAGGCACTGCAATATCGTAGTAATGAACAGTTTAACTTTTTCCATCTAAACATAAACACTAATCTGAGTATGTATGGTCAGTTGCACACATATTGTAAGAATCACTGAAACACAGTAACAACGTATTTAACTCTCAGCCATCAGATGTTTGAATAATTAAACCACAGTCTTGTAGCACTGAATATAAACCGTAAACTACAGAAACCTGTCTCCCAATTTGTAAAATGAATGTATTTAGTATCTGGTGTATAAACTGTTATTATATAATCAACGAGAGAATCAACACTCTTGAGCAGTGAATAGTAGACATGAGTCGTTTTAGACAATGTCTTACAAGGAAACTGAGTAAGTGAAAAGTTAAGTACTCTGCAGGTATGAAACATTGGGAAGAATTTTTAATTCATCCTTGATTGCTGCTTACTACTGTGAGATTCCAATAATTATATGTCAAGATAATAATGACTCCTGTTAGTTGCAAAACTCTTTCTTGCACTTCTAATAGTAAGTTCTCCTTTCATATTATGCAACTCACTGTAGCCTTTATCCGTGCTGATCAACAATTTTACCATCAAAGACACGTTCTAAGCAAATTTCGTTTATTACTTTGAAAAGCATATATAGTAGAGATAATGCAATAACATGACCAAGTTTCCTTACATACAATAACATTTATTACAGTTCTTCAAAGCACGTTCTTACGAGAGAGTAAACATAGACTGATTAGATAACTTGCAGTTCATGTAACTGTTCACCATACTTGCACAACAACCTTACGACGGTCCATACGTACATGGTTCACATCAGCGTGCATCACTTCGTAATTACAGCTCTGAGCATTTGTAACGTTAGTCTTAGACCACGATGTCTTCATTAGTCCATTCATCCTTCATGCCAAGCCACAATAATACCGATCAGAGTTCGCCTTTATTACAACCAAATGGATTTCCAATTTTTTTTTTTTTTTTACGTCCTAGGACATCTTAGCAACTCTTAGCGCCAATACAAGTATTTTCCCCTCTCTCAACATCTTAATATTTCATCGTGATAAAACACAGTGTCTTCCCACTCAAAGAAGCCACAGCTCTTCCAAAGCTTTAATATTTATCCAGGTGTGAGCTTATTGAACAAGTAACTCCCTATCACGTTATACAAAACAAACTATTTAAAAGTTTTGTCTCTAATTCAATATATTTTCTTACAAAAGTTTTCTTGTTAATAACAACGTTTAAAAATTATAAAGTCTAAATTTAACACTCAACAGTTACGTATTTTGATACATAACATTAATCCTATGGTTCTACACTGACAAATCGATAGGACCTACAACAACCAGTCCGGCCAATGGCCATAGTGAGACAGTCATATTAGTTACGCTACATAACATCAAGATGATGCTTGCGTATAATTTTGGTTAATAGCGCTTGAGATGTTCCCACACACATTCACTCACTGATTCGAACATGACTCACTGCCTCAGTCACAGATGGCTTGATCTTCTATACACTCTCTCGAATGCGATGTGATTCACTGATATGATAGCAATGATTTCTATACCATCTGTATGTAGAACTGTGGTCTTTGAGTGCTGAACATAGGCTTGCCTGCAGATTTCTGTAACCTTAATCGTGCACCATGTTGTAGTTCGCCAAATGATTTCCGTCGGTCTGTGCATGATAAGGAATTATTCACCTATTTCTGTGTTCGTAACTTATATCAACAGGTGATGCAATAGGGTGATGTGGGAACGGAATCGACTTGTCTTATGTTTTTGTGTGCTAGTGACATTTCGTGGCAGCCACGTTGTAGCTAGAAAAGAAACGAAATACGTACATCTTCCACAGACACACACAGACAACTGCAGCTCTACGTCCAGGTAGTATACAGATCACTGTAGTTACTGTCATATCTACTAATTCTTTCTGCTAGTCCAGCTGTGTCATAATTTTCTTTTCTTCCCGATCTGATTCAATATTCTTCACCCATTCTACCCATGTAGTCTTCAGAATTATTTAATAGCACCACATTTGGAAACAGTGCATATACTGTTTTGTCTGTAGCTACTGTTTATCGTCCACGTTTCACTTCCATATCAGGCTACACTACAGATAAGCAGCTCCTGGAAAGACATCCCAACGCTTCAAAATATTACTTATTTCTCTTATCCGAGAATGCTTTTCTTGCTATTTCAAGTCTGGATGTCCTATTCACTTTGATGTCTTTCAATAGCGAAACTAGTCCACAACATCAATCTCTCTTTTGGTAATCTAATTCCCTCGGAAACTTTTGATTCAATTCCAGTACATCCCATTATCCTTGTGTAATTTCTATTTACGTTTACATTAAAACCTCCTTTTACGTCTCACCCATTCCATTCAGCTGACCTTCCAGGTGCTTGGCCACTTTTGATAGACTTACAGTGTCATTGGCAAAACTTGGAGTTCGTATTCCTTATCCCTAAAGTTTAATTCCCGTTCCAAATTTCTCCTCGGTGTGTTTTCTTACTAGGTCTATATACAGACAGAATAGCATCAAGGATAGGCTACAATACTCTGCAACCATCGTGAGGTGCATAGCTGTCGGCACGTTCCATTGTGCCAGTTATTAGGGTTTCTACCAGTTCAATTCACGCAACGAGAGCGGGAAATGACTGAATGCCTCTGCGCGTGCACTAATTATTCTGATCTTATCCTCACGACCCCCATGTAAGCGACACGTAGGGGGTTGTAGTATATTCCTAGAGTAATCACTAAAGCCGGTTCTTGAAACTTTGTTTGTATACTTTCTGTAGATAGTTTACGTCTAGCTTCAAGTGTCTTCCAGTTCAGTTCCTTCAGTATCGCTGTTATACTGTCACATGGGTTGCTTCCCTTTCATGTCTTTCGACTCTTATAACTGGAATATGGTGTCTACACAAGGTGTAAATATCGTTTTACTCCTTGTGCTTTATCCTTGCTACCTATAGAATTCAAGACTTTATTCCAGTCACCATTGTGAAAACGCTTCTCTTTATCAACAAAAATTATAAACTCAGGTTCCACAATAAGTTGTAGTGTCAGCATTGTCTCACGTGTTGCTGGGTTTCTCCTGATCTTTCCTGTGGTCCGCTTCTACCAACAGTTCCAGTCTATTGTAAATAATTCGTGTCAGTATTTTGCAATCATGACTTATTAGATTAATGGTCCAGCAGTATTCAGTTTCATCTCTTATGCGTCTGTAGTCCCTTCGGTTTATATGCGGTACACTTTTTTCCGTCAATTAGGTTTATATCTTACGTGTTATTTAAGATTTTTTATTGGGCCTTATATTTTTACCTTTGCCTCTTCTCCTGTGTGTCTTTCCATTACTTTAGTCATTAGTTGCCTAATATTCTCTATCCTGCTCTCAAGAGGTGGACGTTCAATTGGTAACCTATTTATTCTACATGTATGGTATGAGGCAACCCAGCACGCAACATCCACTCTGAGGGCAGATGTAATTTGGGTTGCCTGTCTTAAGGCCCCTTGAAATATTATCTGAGCCAGTTTCATTTTACCAATCTTGAAGAAGACCAGGTTGTTCATAAGTTTCTCTGGGCCTCAGAAGACGATCGTCCGACAATACATGACAATAATATGCCTTTTGTGTTAATCAAAATCCATCGGAATTACATACCGTTTTTTTTAGCTATTATCAGAGACAAAAGGAACGTTCGACTCTCAGTTTACTAGGGAAATGTTGCCGAGTTAATAATTCTACCACGAAAACACGGATAATATTATGTTAAGTTTTTCCGTAGGTTTATAAAAAAAGTTTAGGTCAAACCTCAAGAAGATTTATCGATGTAAACGCAGAACAATGTACAAATCCTACAACAGGATTAGAGACAATCCTCGTTGTCATAATTTGTAGTTAACTGTGATTAATATTAGCTGAAAAAACTTCCACCAACTCCATCATTTCTCTTCTAGACATAGCACTCAATCTGATGCTGCCTATCCAACAACTTATTCTTAAATATGAATTAAGAGTGAGAGGAAACG
Organism: Schistocerca gregaria; assembly: GCF_023897955.1. Classification (NCBI taxonomy): domain Eukaryota; kingdom Metazoa; phylum Arthropoda; class Insecta; order Orthoptera; family Acrididae; genus Schistocerca; species Schistocerca gregaria. The sequence goes on from NC_064921.1 coordinate 543,199,518, forward strand.
GTTAGATGCTAATTAATAGCACGTGCAATGAATCGAAAGAAATATAAGAGAGAGTTAAAGGAGAAATGGTAATAGAACTAATGATCCCGCACAAGAGAAGATTAAATACAATTACTGACACGTAAAAATAAATATTTCAGCATCAAAAACCACATATTGAACCACAAGACGCAAAAGAATTGATGAGTCACTTTTTTAAATCCGTCATTTTTCCCTACTGAACCGTAGAACTGTGAAATTTGGCTCAAAGCCGCCTGAAACCTTCCTCTGCAATGCTGCAAATGCGTGAAGCCAGCGTCGTCATTCTCGTGCTCTGTGACGCTTCAACTTGCACGGTGTCGACACATGCGAAAAATTGGACAGAGCTCAAAAGGTCCTGTAATGTGTAAAGTGGGTTAATGAGGTGACAATGGAATCAAATTTTACCACATGGAAACATCGTCACATCATAGTATTTAGTCACTTGAAGAGTGCCCCAGGAGGAATGGCCAATATGTACTGTATGTGTCAAGAACGAATTTCGAAGCAAAAGAGTCTAGTAAACATTGGTTCTAAAATGCATCCCTTAAGAGCTATGAGGACATGTTCACCTTCGTTACTGTGAAACACCTTCTTTCTGCTGAACAGGTGTTCATAGCTCTTAAGGTATCCATTTTAGAACCTGTGTTCGCTAGACTCCTTTGCTTCTAATAACGTTCTTGAAATATACAGTACACATTGACCACTCCGCCTGGGACACCCTGTATACTGTTAGAAGGTTCTTCGAGCTGGCCTTACGTCCCGAACACGTTCCTAAAAGGCTAAAAAAGGAGAAAAGCAGGTGCGTCGGCTGACAGACGTTTCTTCCTGCGAACTGTCTGCAATGAGACGGTTGTAAAACTTGCATGTGCAGTGCAGACCGGCGTTCCGCTTTTGTAGCTACGGGTGGCCACGAGTAGCCAAGAAAGGGAGAGAAAGAGGGAGGGGGAAGGAAATAGTGAAACACGATGCCAGGCCATAGCTTACTTCTCTGCTGCTTGACCCAAATGTAAATTAATGCAAATGTACCACTACTTCCTAATGCAATAATACGGTAGAGTCTTAGCTTAATCGACCGTATTCCAAGCTGTAAGCCTTCAAGCTGATGTTAAATGGAGTGAACGCACAAAATTAATTCCAGGGAAAGTCTGCTACAGACTAATTACTGGAATGTCAGGAAGGCTTTACCACTGATGAAAGACGGCACACATACTGTTGAATGCTGTTCGAACGTATACTGTGAATTCACAGGTCGTCATTATCGTCGTCATCATCGGAATCATCATGATCATCACCATCATCATCACTCATTCGAAAATCTGATACATGACTATGCTAAGCTATACACATCCATTTTACTCTTGTATATACCCTTACGCTATGTACCTACTATCAGTCCACCGTGAACCATCAACCATGCGTTCGAATCATGTAATCTTCTTACTATAAAAGCTTATTTTTGGCCATATTGCAATATATATATATATATATATATATATATATATATATATATATATATATATATATATATATATATATATCGATGAATCTATAATCTATATACACAGATCATTGTGACACTCTGTATATGACACAGTAATGTATGTGTGTAGGTGATATGAAGATGAAACTTTAACTTGCTGGATGACAACGCCACGTAACCACAACATTTCATTCGCTGGATATATACCAGCCCAGTAACATTTCTTTTCGTAAGGCCATAAATACATCTTGCACACCTGTCTGTTCCCTGACCCTTTTGCTGGTTTTCCCTTATGACGTACAATTCCCGAAATGCATATCTCCAACGCTCGCCCAGAAACCCACCGTTGCTGAATGATTTTCCCGTTAAACGTCCACGTCTCACAAGTCAAAACACGGAATACACACTTATTATTATCTTGTGTTTCTGACACACTGGAAGCTTAATTATTTTAAGTTTCTGTTTATTTTATTAAATAAATTTTTTTTAATGAAGTAACTTTTGGTGCCTAAGTAATTTTTGTTCAATAAAATATGCTACCAAACAATGCATAACAGCGAAACAAATTATGGAAGGAGAGCCAACTACAGTAGCAAAAGTGAACTTGTAACGAATCCATTCAATAATGTTGTAAAGGCAATAGGATACTGCTTTTAAGGTGGACTGCCTTTAAAATGGTAAAACGAACTGACTGTCAATTGAAAAATATCATAATTAGCTATAGTCATGCACAGCGTGAATTCGTACTATGAGCCAACAAGATTAGGACAGTGTGGACACTCCAAGACAAGAAAATACACACCATGAAAAATTATCCGAATGGGAAAGAAATCGGTAGATGAAATGTACATGTACAGACAAACAAATGACTAAAACTTCAGAAAAATTGGTTGATTTATTCAAGAGATACAGCTCCACTAATTGGGCAAGTCAATAAAGCGATGCTCCACCACAGCGCCTTATGTAAGGCGCTGTTCTTCGGCTTGGCGTTGATTGATTAGATTTGTTGGATGTCCTCATGAGAGAATCGTGCGAAATTCTGTCCAGTTAGCGCATTACATCGTCAAAATCCTGAGATAGTTGGAGGGCCCTGCTCATAATGCTTCAAACGTTATCAGTTGGGGACAGATCCAGTGACTTTGCTGGCCAACGCAAGGTTTGGCCCTATGTAAGCCTTACGCATTATCCTGCTAAAATGTAAGCACAGGATGGCCATCAAGGACAACAAAATGGGGCGTACAATATCGGCGACGTACTGCTGTGTTTTAAGGGTCCCGTGGATAACAAACAAATGAGTCCTGCTACGAACAGAAATGGCACCACCGGCCATCACTCCTGGTTGCCGTGTCGTATGGTGCTTGACAGTCAGGTTGATATCCCTTCATTGCTCAGGGCTTCACCAGACACCTCTTTGGTCTAGAATATCATTGACTGCAAAAAGGTGGGAATTTAAGGAGGTGGGACCTAGATAAACTGAAAGAACCAGAGGTTGTACAGAGTTTCAGGGAGAGCACACGGGAACAATTGACAGGAATGGGGGAAAGAATTACAGTGGAAGAAGAATGGGTAGTTTTGAGGGATGAAGTAGTGAAGCCAGCAGAGAATCAAGTAGGTAAAAAGACGAGGGCTGGTAGAAATCCTTGGGTGACAGAAGAAATATTGAATTTAATTGATAAAAGGAGAAAATATAAAAATGCAGTAAATGAAGCAGGCAAAAAGGAATACAAACGTCTCAAAAATAAGATCGGCAGGAAGTGCAAAATGGCTAAGCAGGGATGGCTAGAGGACAAATGTAAGGATGTAGAGGCTTATCTCACTAGGGGTAAGTTAGATACTGCCTACAGGAAAATTAAAGAGACCTTTGGAGAAAGGAGAACCACTTGTATGAATATCAAGAGCTCTGATGGAAACCCAGTTCTAAGCAAAGAAGGGAAAGCAGAAAGGTGGAAGGAGTATATAGAGGGTCTATACAAGGCCGAAGTATTTGAGGACAATATTATGGAAATGCAAGAGGATATAGATGAAGATGAAATGGGTGATATGATACTGCGTGAAGAGTTTGACAAACCACTGAAAGACCTGAGTCGAAACAAGGCCCCGGGAATAGATAACATTCCATTAGAGCTACTGACAGCCTTGGGAGATCCAGTCCTGACAAAACTCAACCATCTGGTGAGCAAGATGTATGAGACAGGCGAAATACCTTCAGACTTCAAGAAGAATATAATAATTCCAATCCCAAAGAAAGCAGGTGTTGACAGATGTGAAAATTTATCGAACTATCAGTTTAATAAATCACGGCTGCAAAATTCTGACGCGAATTCTTTACAGACGAATGGAAAAACTAGTAGAAGCCGACCTCGGGGAAGATCAGTTTGGATTCCGTAGAAATAATGAAACACGGGAGGCAACACTAACCCTACGACTTATCTTGGAAGCTAGATTAAGAAAAGGCAAACCTACGTTTCTATCATTTGTAGATTTAGAGAAAACTTTTGACAATGTTGACTGGAATACTCTCTTTCAGATTCTGAAGGCGACAGGGGTAAAATACAGGGAATGAGAGGCTATTTACAATTTGTACAGAAACCAAAGGCAGTTATAAGAGTTGATGGGCGTGAAAGGGAAGCAATGGTTGGAAGGGAGTGAGACAGGATTGTAGCCTGAAAAATTCGGAGTAGGTATTAAAATCTATGGCGAGGAAATAAAAACCATGAGATTCGCCGATGACATTGTAATTCTGTCAGAGACAGCAATGGACTTGGAAGAGCAGTTGAACGGAATAGATAGCGTCTTGAAAGGAGGGTATAAGATGAACATTAACAAAAACAAAAAGAGGATAATGGAATGTAGTCGAATTAAGTCGGGAGATGCTGAGGGTATTAGATTAGGAAATGAGACATTTAAAGTAGTACAGCAGTTTTGCTATTTGGGGAGCAAAATAACTGATGATGGTCGAAGTAGAGAGGACTGGCAATGGCAAGGAAAGCGTTTCTGAAGAAGAGAAATTTCTTAACATCGAGTATAGATTTAAGTGCCAGGAAGTCGTTTCTGAAAGTATTTGTATGGAGTTCGATTATGGAAGTGAAAAATGGACGATAAATAGTTTGGACAAGAAGAGAATAGAAGCATTCGAAATGTGGTGCTACAGAAGAATGCTGAAGATTAGATGGGTAGATCACATAACTAATGAGGAGGTATTGAATAGAATTGGGGAGAAGAGAAGTTTGTGGCACAACTTGACTAGAAGAAGGGATCGATTGGTAGGACATGTTCTGAGGCATCAAGGGATCACCAATTTAGCATTGGAGGGCAGCGTGGAGGGTAAAAATCGTAGAGGGAGACCAAGAGATGAATACACCAAGCAGATTCAGAAGGTTGTAGGTTGCAGTAGGTACTGGGAGATGAAGAAGCTTGCACAGGATAGAGTAGCGTGGCGAGCTGCATCAAACCAGTCTCAGGACTGAAGACCACAACAACAGCAATCGTTGACTGAAGTAAAATCGTCTCCAGTGACGAGTCCAGCTTCGAACTCAGTCACGATGGCCATTGAAGATGTGTCTTGATACGCTCAGAACAGAGGCGGGATACCAATCTGATTGTCGACCGCCATACGGTCCGACAACCAGTTCACTTCATAGCAGGACCCCTATGGTTGTCATCGACGGCATCACCACAGCACGGCGGTACGTCGACGACATTCTGCGCCCCGTTTTGTTGCCATTCATGGCAGTTCATCCTGGGTTATGTCTCCGCAAGGGAGACGGAGAGAGTTTCTACTGTTTTCTTCATGCTTGTCAAACCTCATCTTGAGCAGCAAGGTCGCCGGATCTGTCCTCAATTGAAAACGTTTGGAATATTATGGGCAGGGCCCTCAAACCAGCTTGGGATTTTGACGGTCTAATGCACCAACTGGACATAGTTTGGCACGATATCCCTCACGAGGACATCCAAGAACTCTATCAATCAATGAGAAACCGAATAGCTGCTTGCCTAAGGACCAGAGGTGGACCTACATATTATTGACTTGCTAGATTTTTGAAGCTGTTTATCTTGAATAAATCACCCAATTTTTATCAAATTGTAATCATTTGTTTATCAGTACATGTACGTCACACCTACCGATTTCCGGCCCATTCGGATAAATCCTTGGTGGTGTGTCGTTGTTTTGGTCTTAGACTGCAGTTAAAAGCTTCATCGAAACCTAGCTATGTTGTAAATCCTTCAAAAACAAACACAAAACATCCAAGACTAAAATTTAAAAAAAACTTGTACCTAAATCCAAGTAATAATAAACTTATAAAAATAACAAGGAAATGAAGCTAAGATTAGATTAATGAACTGTCTTTTGTAGTTAACTGGCAACATGCCGCATGTAAAAGACAACTCTTATATAACTGTCAATAATTGAAGACCAAAATCTGAAAAGGAATGTACCTAAGTCCTGGTAGTTTTGAAACTAACAGTAACAAGAGAATGTAGTTAAAATTCATGATAGGGAAACTGTCTTACATAGTAAACTGCTAACATGCCATAAGTAAAAGAGAAATCCTACGTAAATGTTAAATGACAAAATACAAAAAATTACGCTCTAAAAATGTGAACAACATACCACAATCTCGAAAGACGGAAAGTGCGCAGTTGAATTGGTAAAAGTTGGATCAAACGTGCATAGTTTGCATTTTTGTAGGAGATATTATAGTGATAAAAGTTTATACAACAGTAACACTAATTGTCAGCTGTTCCATAGCTCTGAAGCTAGAAATCAAACAGTAAGTAGCAATTTTATAAATGAAGCTTTGTGATGAACGTTCATAATATTATAGAGAAATAGAGTAGCCTGGCTTACAAAGGAGTGATCCATTATGGCTTATAAAATAGTCATCGTTATAAAATATGTACAAGTTGAAGATCAAAAGTAAAACGCCACAAAACTCGTCACAACTATCTTCGGTTCATTTATTTTGCTGCCAACGCAAGACTCGACAAAACTAACATCTGTTTATACTGTTGCCCATCCAGTCGTACTTACCTGGTTTTGACAAAATAAAGTTCGAATGTTTTTAAGCGATGGTGAGGTGTGAGTCACCATTACGGGCACCAAGGTGCCACTCAGCCTTACCTGGTGTCGAATTAACATCTTCATCATCGCGCTGACATAGACCGCTCCTGCATGGTCGCAGACGTAAAACAAGGCAAAGGACCCCTCGCCTATGTGGAGGGTAAGGGTCTCATACCCGACTTTAAAAAGCAGACCCGCACTCATAAAATATCCGAAACTCCGCACGGAGCCGGCTCGCTGTCACCGCAGGCGTCGGGAGCACTTGGGCCAAGTGTGGGATGCGTTACGCCAGATAAGTGTTGACAGAAGTAACCCCTTGAATCATGTCTAAAGCTCTTAACATGTTACCTCGGACTCTCGTTCAAAGTATTTGTAGGGGACGTTTATATTGTTGTTGGGCGCTGCCGTGCGACGAACGTCGTTGGTGAATATAATCCGAAAGTAAGTCATCTTGTCCATCATTCCTAACGGAGCCACACCGCCAGTTGAGAGTACTCTGCCAATGTTCAGCGCCCCCAATTTCGCCATTTTAATGCTACTTCCTGCAATCATTCCTTACTGAGCAATCCAATTCATTGCCAGTGGTACATCGTCAACAGACCGTACCACAAATATCAGGTCATAATCATACGTTCTACATATAAATGTGTGGCCTTTCGTTATCATCACTGTTAGTCGGTTCCGAAAGCCACGAAGTAACGATTAGAGAGTTATGGCATAAAGCGACACTTGCCAGAGAATGTGTCTGAGACGCGCTGCAAGTATCCCAGTGAAAGCTTTGAAGTCGCAGTTATGAAGCATAAGTGTTCGATAGTCCTATATTTCTCTTTCACCATAAAATTGGGGATGGTTGTGAGCATAACCTCCACAAAGGTAGGTGGGAGGGGCACATTGGGGGGACATCAGTTCGTGGTACATAGCAATCTGTTAAGAAGTCATGATATCCTTAAACACCCGATAAAACTCTAAAGAAAGTCCATAATGTCTCAGTGACTTGTTCGATGCGCCATTACAGAGAGCTTCCGCCACATCATCCATAACCTCCTCCAATAACAGTCCTTCAGTCATCGCATCAGGGATCCCAGATAGTGCCCGGGGAACTTATTGGAGGACTGCCACATACCGTTCCACTTCTTCGTAGATGTGACTTTGGCAATGTCGTTTTGCGATGTCAGACGGCTACCATCCGGTATGCCAACGGCATTTATTAAAGCTCTCCGACTTCGTTGTTTCTCTTTGATGACGTGATGCGTCAATGTCTGTTCTCCCCAGACCCGATCAAAAGCTCTCGCCTGAACTACTGCTCCCTCTAGGTTATGCCACATTAGGGAAATTATCTGGGTCTGCACCCGTTTAATTGCAGCGCGCCGATCTTGTCAAGGCAATTGTACAGAGAGCTCCCCTAGCATCAAGAAATTAAAGTCCATTGTTTTCCGTCTCCACATCAATTGTTCTCATCCAAATGTGAACAATGCCTTAAGCAAAGTAGCCTTGAGAGAATTCAGCCACAATCAAAGTGTCGAAGGATACATCGGGAGACGTCATTAACATTTACTCCGGATGTCTTATACTAAACATCTGCACTTCGGGTCCAGGAGATGTGCTATATTCATCACCCAATTGCCTCCAATCCTTCACACCTGCTGCCGTCGGAGCGAGGCAGTGCATATATACACTGTTCGATTTGAGAATCCCACAAGCCACAATTCTGCATTAAGTACAGCATTAGTGAGACTGCGTTTGACGTAAATTCGATCGATACGACTTGCTAAGAGACTTGTCACAAATGTGTATCCGCGATGATCGCAATGCTCATGTTCCCAAGTATCCATCAAACTCATGTCTTGCACCAGTAGCCGCAGCTCCTGGAATGAGGTGTAACGTGGGTAGAGATCTTTTGGGGCAAGCGTGTAGTTGAACTCACCTCCAAATAAAAAATGGTAATATCTGACCAAGAAGAGTGGAACAATCTAGTCCATCTAAAATTTGGAACGCTCCCACCGCCCTTCTGTACCAGGCGGGGCATATACACTGAGGTGGCAAAAGTCGTGAGGGCGATAGTATTGGGCACAAGAGGTACAAAAGGGCATTGCATTGCCAAAGCTGTCATTTGTACTCAGGCGATTTATGTAAATGGTTTCTGGTGTGATTATAGCCACACGACGGGACTTTACAGACTTTAAACGCGTAGTGGATAGTTGGAGCAAGAAACGTGGGACGTTCCATCCTGGATATCGTTAGGGAATCCAATATTTCGAGATACACTCTGTCAAGAATGTGCCGAGAACGTCAGATTTCAGGCATTACAACTAACCACGGACTACGCAGTGACCGACGGCCTTTACTTAATGACTACGAGCAGCGGCGTTCGTGTAGTGTTGTCAGTGCTAAAAGATAAGCAATGCCACTTTAAATAACCACACAAATCAATGTGGAGTATACGACGAAGATATCCGTTAGGACAGTGCGACGAAATTTGGCAGTAATGGGCTATGGCAGCAGACCATCGACGCGAGTGCCTCTGCTAACAGCACGACAACGCCTTCAGCGCTTCTCCTGGGCTGGTGAACTAATAGATTAGACCCTAGACGACTAGAAAACCGTGGCCTGGTTAGATGAGTCCCGATTTCAAGTGGTAAGAGTTGATGTTAGGATTAGACTCCACGAAGCCATTGATCCAAGTTATCAACAAGACACTGTGCAAGCTGAGGTGGCTCCATGATTTTTTTAAAGTAGAGGTTGGAGCCCCTCCACGCCCACACCGGCATGATGGCCAACACAAAAGATCTACTGCCATCTCTGCATAAGGGTTAGTATTCACTAAAGTGAGGTGTCGCAGGATGTGGGTACTAGAATGTTCGCGTACGTCTGGTTAAGATTAACCATTAATACGCACTCATCTGGAGATAGATTGGTCGAAATCTGACGAAGGGTAGCGGTTTTAAGGGCGGAGGAAAAAAAGTGCCAAGGCAAGAGCCAAGGGAAAAAACCTCTGCGATAATTAGGTCGGGTGGTAAGAGCAGTAGCGGTTGTCTTGCTGCCTGCGATAGGTTGTGCAAGGATAGGCTTTGTTAGTAGTGGGTATCGTGCATGTCGATACATTGGCGTTGTGCTGCTCGGCGGCTGGCGCTGGGTGCTGGTACAGAGTCCTCGTTCACCGTCAGCAACCTGCAACAGTTAGCTTTGTTATCGATCTTGTGTCCGATAGGTCATATACCGGAAGCACAGTGTGAGGGAATGTTGGCAGATTGTTTGTGCGCCTGTGGGCGAGCTCGCCGGTGTCCCTACTGTGGCCTGGTCGGCTCTAATAGCAGCTGGTAGTTGCCAGTCAGTGTTGCTGATATGCAGGGGCTTACCGACGTTTGTCGCTGTTTGCGTATGTTAGTTTACCACAGGTGGATATGCCCTATGGTATGGTCTGTGATTATATGCAATGGGTTAGGTGCGCTAGTCCAACCGAACCGATCTCTGACTGGAAAGGGTTATGTCCGGCTCCTTTGAGACCATTTGCAGCCCATTCATGGACTTCACGTATTCAAACAACGATAGAATTTATGTTAATGACAATGCTCCACGTCAGAACGTTCTGGATAGTCTGAGCGATAGATTTTGACACCCAGATCACCCGACATGAATCGACTTTTATGGGACATAATCGAGAGGTCAGTCCTTGCACAAAATCCCGCACCGGTCAAATTTTACCCACTGGACAGATAGAGAGGCAGCACGGCTCAGTATTTCTGCAGAGGACTTCCAACGACATGTTGAGACCGTGCTGTGTCTAGCTGCTTCCGGGCAAAAGAAGGTCCGATTCTATAATACGAGGTATCCCGTGACTTTTGTCATCTCAGTTTAAACTGACGATCAGAACTTAGAGAACTGTCAGTGCCAGTCTTTTTTGCTGACAGCAGATAAAACACATCTCAGCCTCTATAGTTTCTCGTAAAAGTACCGCTGTTCTCCTGGCACTGTAGGAAGTTGGCGTAATATGTATGTGTTTCGTGCCCATAAAAAGCGGGAAAGCTCTCAAAACATATTTATTGTAGGAGGACCATATCGATGCCCGACACTCGGGAAATGTCCGGCAGTAATTGTAACTTGATATGCGTTCTGGTCGTATTAACGTTAATAGAAGCCATTCGATATGCCTGCCTCTGTTCCGCAGGGTGTAAATGCTCTCATTCACGCTTAAGTTAGCCGGTGTAATGTCGTCCATCTACTAGGTACTGTCGTGACCTTCCACATCTACTGAGAGTCTTACATCCAGGGGAACGTCGCAGCAGCTGGCGCGTCCGCGGCGTCGTCCTGTAAATCAGCGCCGCGACCATCAGTACATTTCCCATAAAAAAGCTGCACGTCTCGCAGAGACTCCACTCCCCGCCACTCCCCCCCCCCCCCCCCCCCACCCTCCCTCTCAATGTGCTCCCCATCCCTGCTGTGTACATCGCTGTCTTCCTTTGAGCCCATCAGGCAGGTCCCCGACGGCGCCACGCGTCGTTTCTTGCGGCGTTTCGACAATCTTTGTTTTCACGTGTGCGCCTCTGGATCTGAATGCAGAAGAGTCCCCTGCCGTTCAGGGACGAAAGCAGCTGTGAGTAGGACCACTGTATCGATTTCCGTCCCTCCGCCCCCCTACCGATTCCTCCTCTTCAGTCATCGACGCCGAAGGCTCAGTCGTGAGTGGTATGTTCGACGACATTTTTCTACCAACGATCTATTATTAGGGCGTTCCTGCCAACTATCGTGGAGAGGGGCTGGTTATTCATCGGACCAGCATGTGGCACAGCTTCCCCATTTGGGACCTGCACAATTCGCAGCTGCATGCATTCTGAACGGACGTGACCTTCCTTTCCATAAACGGAGTATGTTTTCGGCGGTCCGTCGTATATAACTACCGCTCTGCATTCACTGATGAACATGTGGGGAGGTACGTGTTTTGTCAGTTCAGTGCGGATCTTCTCACTTCACCGAATACGGGATATGTCTAGCAGTCTGACCATTTATCAGCTTCATGGCTAAGCATTCTGCCATACGGTTGCAGTGCATCAATTAAGTCAGATAGTACTCCAAAGGGGAGTTTGAAAATGCATATGGCTCATAATCCAAGCCCTGCTTGATCAATAAGCACATTACCAACATGGCCGCCGGCGTGTCTAAATCTGAGTTCATGCTTAGTAACCCGAACGATACTGTCACACTCTGAATCATTTATCAGTTTTACATAGACCATACTACTCACGATAGAGAATTGTAGTTTTAAAAGATCTTAAAATTCAATTCTCTTATGAATCTTCTAATTTCATGGACTTTAGAAAGAGCATATTCGTTCGAAAACCTTATCTTTATTGTCAGCTTTCTGTATGAATGTGCCATTCTACAGCGACAAACAGAAATCACGTGAGGGCGGCCGAAGGGCAAAGAACCAAGCATGTGCGAGACTCCACGACAAGGATGCAGACAAGACAAACATACTGTTACGCAGCCAGAAGCAGGCTGGTCGCTTCAGCTATCCGGAAATGCCTCTCTTCCATCCAAAATCTCAACTTGTCGGACGTAGTTTGCATCCGAACTGAAGTTATCATTACCATCAAGGCGCATATGTATTATTATATGTGTAGTGGCTGGGTGGGTGTTCTCGTGTAAGTGTGATGAGTACAGGTAATGACGTCCATAGCGTAATCTGCCTCAACCGCGCAGAAGGTGCGTAATATATAGGGATTTGTTGAGGAACTCGTGTTCGGAAAGGTACCGTTTGGATATAAAACAAGTTTTAAGATCGGATCACTTTTAATCTCCCGCTTCACGATAAGCACAAAAACTGAGAACTGGGTGCCATAGTCAGCTTCTGTCGTAATTATGAAACAACATACTACTTTCGTCCAATAAACTGGTACGTTCGCAAATAGGAGAGGTGAATGTGGTGCGCCAAGGACGAGCCGCATTCTCGAATTAGAAGGGGATATCCTTCGCCACCTAGAAGAACTTAGCGATGAGTACTCGAAACATGCCTACGCCATGTGCTTCCGTAGGGGACACAGTTCACGTCTCATTGTGTCCGCTATGTGCTTACCGTGAAGCGGGAAATTTGAAAGCGATCCCATTTTCAAATTTATTTAGTACCCAAACGATAGATTCGGGTCCCTGCTGAAATGTTTATCTATTAAGGCCCGTCTACAACCGCTAGATGCCTGCAATAAAAAGTGTACAACCCTCAGCAAGTTACCAAATATTTTCTGTTCTTATGAGAGCTGTTGCCCTCCCTCTTAGCTGGGTGATCAGGGCGTTTGATTACGATGCAGTTGACCCGGGTTCGATTCCCGGCAAGGTCGTAGATTTTCCCCGCTCTAGAACGGCCTGTTATGTTGTTATCATCATCGACACACAATTTTCCCAATTGGCGTCAGCTGAAAAGTCTTGCAACTCGGTGACCGAACTACCCCAGGTCGGAGCTCCAGGCCATCAATTCCATACGTTCACTTTATTTTTGAGCCGTTGCTAGCAACATACGGTCTGGTTATAAGATAAGCATCTGAGAGTAGTGGTCTACTTATGTTTCTGATACCACGTTGCCAATTTCAAGTCATATCTTGAATCCAAAAAGTCAGCGGTCATGTGAGGCCTCCATCCTTAAACTCCAGCGGGAGCCTATTAGAGGGCAGTACAAAGAAAGTGAGTTTTACAAAAATAAAAAGAGAGTAGCCATGTGTCACGAAGTTTTGGACAATGGCGTAACATGGATGCAGACAAAACATTACAGCATGTCGCATACCAAAGTGTCACTCGGTGCGATTTTTTGAAGTTTAGTTAAAGGAACTTAATTAATAGAGCTTGGATTCATGTCTTCTTTTAAAGATACTGCAGCTTGTTCACAACACCGATGAAGTAATACCATACTTACCAGGACAGACACACCATCTCAGATTCACACAACAACGGATAGTGATTATTTACGATATTGCAGTGCCTGTGTTATTCCGAACTGTGATGCAATGTTCCTTCTAATATGCATGCATTTTTGCCAGACCAGCACTCGAACCGCATTTTCCGCTTATCGTGAACAGTCGCCTTGTCATTTGGCTACCGGAGCACGACTCACGGCCAGATCCAAACTTCCATATGTCGTCACCCATGTGTCCACAACCTGTACTTGTACATCCAATACGTACTTTCCCGTACAGAGGAGACATTTTACTTAAAAAGTCGCTTGCCCAGTGTCGTCGGATAAATACGATATTGAATTCCCGCTCCGGCACAAATTTTCACTATCGTCGTCTTATTCTGCAGCTGCTGGTAGTCCGTATTTGCAATTGCGAACACATTTCATGTATTTCATATCGGCCGTGGTTGCCACAGTGTCCGTTCCTTCGGACATGCAAGCATGCAGTGACTCCCGTGTGAGGCAATACACATAATGGAGGTACGGGTGCAGGCTGTGGACACATGGGTGACGACGACATATGGAAGTTTGGGTGTAACTACGAGTCGTGCTCGGATGGCCAAATGACAAGGCGACCGCTGCCGATAAGCAGGAAATACGGGTTCGACTGCCAGTCTGGCACAAATTTCCATTGTCGTCATTCCATTATACAGCTGATAGTAGTCCGCCATGTAATGACTATTTAGCCTAATCACAGAAGCTATTCTTAGGACCATGACTGGTCTCTGTTATCAATTATATTCGCGAACAGCTGTGTAACTGTGAAGTTATTTTATTTTATTTTGACTACCAGTTTCGGCATTCCACTATGCCATCTTCAGGTCCCTGCATAATAAAAGATTATACTTGCAGTGCATTCAGGGTGTACTAAGCAAGCTTTACAGAAAGTGAGAGGTAATCACAAAAGCACTTAGATCTACAAAATGAAAGTAGTGGCGTTAAATCAAATATCTGTGTAGAACCAGCACAATAGAATAAAACGTTTGTACATATTTGTTAGTCACGAAACTATTTAACATCACAGGTTTACAAGACAGCGTGCAAAAACAGTAAAAAGAGCAGAACTAGACAGTATACAAATAGGAGCTCCGCCGAACAAATCTTGTCATTTTTTGAAATATAAAGACCTATATCATTCTTATAGATGAGGAAACACCTAGTATATGTGAGGGCCTGTCCTCATTTAAAGTCGGCCGCTGTAACCGAGCGGTTCTAAGCGCTTCAGTCCGGAACCGCGCTGCTGGTACGGTCGCAAGTTCTAATCCTGCCTCGGGCATGGATGTGTGTGATGTCCTTCGGTTAGTTAGCTTTAAGTATTTCTAAGTCTAGGGGACTGATGACCTCAGATGTATTCCCATAGTGCTTAGAGCCATTTGAACCTCATTTAAAGTAAAACGTCGCACTGTAATCTATGAAGCTTAGTAATGTGCATATTTAGGACATAAGTACTATGACAACTAGTGATATACTTCCACTGAAGCGCCAAATAAACTGGTATAGGCATGGGCATGCGTATTCAAATGTACGGATACGCAAACAGGCAGAATACGGCGCTGCGGTCGGCAACGCTTATAGAAGACAACAAGAGTATGGCGAAGTTGTTAGGTCGGTTACTGCTGCTGCAATGGCAGGTTATCAAGACCTAAGTGACTTTGTACATGGTGGTATAATCGGCACACTAGCGATGGGACACAGTATCAGCGAGGTAGCGATGAAGTGGGTACTTTCCCGTATGCCCACTTCACGAGTGTACCGTGAATGTCAGGAATCTGGTAAAACATCAAATATCCGACATCGCTGCGGCCGGAAGAAGATCCTGCAAAAACGTGACCACCAACGACTGAAGAGAATCATTCAACATGACAGAACTGAAACCATTCCGCAAATTGCTGCAGATTTCAATGCTGGGCCATCAACAAGCGTCAGCGTGCGGACCATTCAACGAAACGTCATCGATATGGGATTTCGGGGCCGAAAGCTCACTCGTCTACCCTTGGTTACTGCATGACACAAAGCTTCACGTCACACCCGGGCTCGTCGACGCCAACATTGGAATGTTGGTGACTGAACATGTTTCCCGGTCATACGAGTCTCGTTTCAAATTGTATCCAGCGGATGGACCTGTACGTGTATGGAGACAACCTCATGAATCCATAGACTCTGCATGTCAGCAGGGGACTGTTCAAGCTGGTGGATGTGTCTGTAATGGTGTGGAGCATGTGCATTTGGAGTAATATGGGACCCCTGATAAGTCCTGATACGACTCTGGCAGGTGACACGTACGTAAGCATGCACCATCTGACCACCTGCATCCATTCCTGTCCATTGTGCAATCCGACGGACTTCAGCAACTCCAGCAGGTATTGCGACACCCCAGACATCCAAAATTGCTACAGAGTGACTCTGGGATCTCTGGGATACCTTGCAACGTGCTGTTCAGAAGAGATCTCCAACCCCTCGTACTCTTACGGATTTATTGTCGCCCTGCAGGATTCACGGTGTCAATTCCCTCTAGCATTTCTTCAGACATTAGTCGAGTCCATCCCATATCGTGTTGCGGCACTTCTGCGTGCGCCCGGGGGCCCTACACGATATTAGGCAGGTGTACCGGTTTCTATGGCTCTTAAATATGGTCGTCACGTATCAGAAACGCAATTTGACGCAAACCACACTGCCGGTGACATATTAAGAGAAAAACGGAATGCAAAGAGCACACTAAGAATATTGAGAAATATCTTGTGTGCCTGTATTACACAACAAATCGAACTAAAAAGATATGATTTTCAGTTCTTTAGATCACTTAACATGTCGGCACTACCACTGTGAAACAAATCACCAAGGATCTCGAACCATACTTAACTAAGGGTAGCTCTCCAAGTTCTCTGCAAACAGTGTCACACTATTTCCGTGGGAGTATCAGGTATTACCTTAACGACCTATCTATAAAATGACGAACCCATGTAAATAGTAATATTCATGTAGCAAGCTGTGTCGTGATAATTCGGGTATGGAAAAAGCTATAAAATAGGTGAGTGTGCGAAGACCAAAATAACATCAAAGTTTAAGCTCACTAAGGAAGTAAAGTACTTGCGCCCCAAAGGGGCACCGATTGTGCGCGAAAAGAATTTATTAACTGGGATCATATTATAAAGCACTCGTGGAGCGAACCATACTACTTCGAAGCAAGGCCAATAACGGAGTAGTCCGAGACAATGAAAGTAAGTGTTAGCGCAAGTTCAAAAAGCATAGTCTCAAACCGATTATGTCCTACAACGGTAGTCCATAAAGTCAAAAATTTATAATTACCGTCAGGTCGACATCAAACTCCATAAACATCAAAACGCATATCTGGTAAGAACATCATAGTATTCCCGTTAAGCCGTATATGGGAGTAAAGACTACGCTGAAATGCTGATAAACTACCCGAATTCTAATTATTTTCATAAGCTGAGTCACGAAGTACCGAATTTCCCTCAAATGGACTGGGTAATGTGTCAGATTGGATCTTAAAATGTAAGTGGGTAAAAATTGGTATGGTGGAAATAGACAACACCAGAAAGGACGAGTAAAAATCTTAATTGGCCTAAGTATAAAGTAACGTACAAGATAAAAAATCGAAAACATGGTCAGTAATAAAAACGTGCTGGATACCAGCAGATTAGATTCCTATAAAATGAGATACAAAGAGTTGCGGAAACAACCAAAATCTGTAAGCTATTCCAATACTCACTCACAGTGAGGTGACTTCTTATATTCCACAGCCAAACAAATCATCGCGTTACAATAAAGGTAAAAATGTACATTCATACCAAGAATCGTTGACAAAAAAATTACAGGTGAAGAAATATGTTGATTGTTGGAAACATATCGGTCAAACACATAAAAATTAATGCAGAGGTGTATAAGAATCCACCACAAGAAAACTGATCTTCAAAAATCCGACACCAAAAAGATCAAAGAAAGCAACATAAAAGAAGAATGGGAAAAGGCAGACACTTGGCTTCAATTCCGTAATAAGATGATCAAGAGAGCCAAAGAGGCAGTACCATTGAAGAAGAATACTAAACGCCCGTGGTGGGACTCCGCATGTAAAAAAGCGCTGGAAGAACGAAAGTGTGCTTTCCAGAAATATAACTCTTAAGAAGTCACTGGAGACTCAACAACGTTATCTTCATGCCAGGAAGGAAGCCTCAAAAATTATCAGACGAACAAAGAGGAGACGCATGAAGTACCAGTTGGACTCAATAGAAAAAGACTTCCGGGATCACAATACTCGAGACTTTTACAGGACGTTCGCAGGGAGGATTCGAGGATACACGCCTCAGAGCTTATGTTTCTGAAAACCAGCCGGCAAACTCGCGCTGACCAACAGAGATAATTGTACAGAATTGCCTCGATATTTCTCAGAGTTAGTCAATTTCCAAGAGCCCACATCACGATGGCCTAAAGAGACTTCCGCACAAGTAAACGCAAAATCTCTACCACCTACCAAAGAAGAAATCCATAGACACACCTTCAGACTCGAGAATAACAGGGCATCTGAAGAAGATGGTATAGTTGCAGAACTATTTAAGAACATAGGCCCAAATATACTTGAGGAGCTCTTACAAGTCATCACAGATATCTGGAAAACAGAAAAGGTACCTGAAGAATGGAAATGTGCACTCATTCATACTTCACACAAGAAAGGTGACAGAACAGATGTCAATAACTACAGAGGGATTTCTCTCCTTGAAGTTACCTACAAAATTTTATCCGCATGCCTTCTTCAAAGGACACAAGAACAGCTTGAAAACAAAATTGGGGACTATCAAACCGGTTTCCGACCAGGGTGTTCTTGTGTTGAACAAATTTTCAATTTGAAGGTGCTACTGAAATATAGACCAACCCGAAGCTCTCCGATTATCTGTGGGTTCTTCGTCTTCAAGAAGGCATATGATTCGGTCGATCGACAGTCCCTCTTTAACGTTTTAGAAGAAGAAGGACTTGATCGAAAGACATTAAGATTCATCACGGAAACACTCACGTGCACGAAGTGAAATGTGAAATTCATGGGCGAATTGTCAGAGCCCTTAGAGATAATGATCGGTGTGCGACAGGGTGATGGATTGTCACCACTGTTCTTCAACCTTGTTCTGGACAAAGTCATCCGAGAATGGCAGAAAGAATTAAAAATCCAGGACCACTGGAAACCCATTGAACTCGGACGAAAGAATGATGATATCAAGGTCAGTTGTTTAGCTTTCGCAGACGACCTAGCGATGCTAGCGGCCTGCGAAAATACAGCGATCAAATAGATTGAAGTCCTCAAGGAATGCGATGAGAAAACTGGACTACAAATTTCATTCGAGAAGACCAATTTCATTTGCACTAAATTCGACATTCAGCAACTGAACACAATATACCGGCAGATCAAACGAGTTCCACACTTCAATTATCTCGGTGAGATCATAGAACCAACAGGGTTGGAAAAGGAAGCACAGAAAATTCGGTTACAAAAGCTCAAACGAGCACATGGGAGAACGCGTGAAATCTACAACAAGGAATGTATGTCCATTCATACAAACATCAAACAATATAATGCAGTGATTAAACCTGAAGTGCTGTACGCGAGCGAAACCTTGGTACTTAATAGAAAAGGCGATCTGGAGAACGTCTTGAAGGAGGAAAGAAAGATGATGAGGACAATGCTGGGACCAGATGATACAGAAGAGGGGTATAGACTGAAATCACGCAAATCAACAGAAGAACTGTCAAACCTGGGCGCAGATATCAGGAACCGAAGGCTAAAATTCTATGGACACATTCATAGAGTCCCATCTTCAAGACTAACTCACAAGATTTTGACATACACTGCAAAACTGAAGAACTTTCCATGGATAGAAGAAGTCAAATATTACTTGGAAAAGTCACAGATAGGAATGTTAACCGTCAGATGGCTGGTAAAGCCACAGAATGAAGTCCCTAAAAGATCAGGGTCCAACTGGTCAGAAGAAAGGAAGAAAGCACAAAGCGAACGAATGAAAGCTATATGGGCTATTAGAAAGGCGAATGACAAAGGTAATGCGTGATCCGACATGGTCCATACATACATAATAATAATGATGCTGAAGTATATAAATATAGGTGACAGCTCTCAGCCAAAGAAAACACCAAAGTAACAGTATTAAATTTACTGAAGTAAGTCCCAGAAATGACATAAAACGTCGTGTCTTTAATTTGCATTGTAAGAGGAGTCCTGATTATTTAAAGACAGGTGTGATATCTGAGTTTTAAAAACGAGGCAATGTTTGCTGTTTCGAAAAGGAACCGTGGCTGTTATGTTACGTTGAAGAGGAATTTACATGTTACGCCTTAGAGGACTGCCCGCTAATGGCGAGGTTCTGGGCTCTAGTGCCCGTTCGGGTCACAGTTTCAACCTGCAGTGCGAGTTGAAAGATGTATTCTATTTTGAACACAGAACAACCCGACCGTAACTGGTTTCTTAATATTCTGCGCAGTGTGTCCGCTTCTCCGCTCCTGTCGATATTTATTTCTTCTTATTTTTACTTTGATAACACAGGATTTTATTGAGTTCTCTGTTTTTGGAAACACTTATCTCTTTTGCTGTTTAAAAAAAAATTTTATCTCTATGTGCAGCTAACGTGTTTTTGTGCATCAGCACCGAATGCTGGGTGTTGGTAGTCTTAATCGTCTACCGTTCTCTCTAGCTCTCGGTCTCTGTTCTGCAATGCTGGTAGCCACACATAGGTGCCTCGATTATTTTAAACGTACTTTTTTTCCTGTGTCACCACGTATCTGAACCCGTTTACATGATCGCACACAACGGTTCGCTCCAAAACTGCAAGCAATACCCTCTCTCCCACCCCCCCACCCCGCCCCACCACACCCAAAAAAAAATTAAAAAAACTCGAAAAGTCCATTCGCGTTTTGAGCTATAAGCGCGCGCACTGGCAGTAAAAGCGGCGCGAACAATACCTGGTGTTGGCGCCGCTGTCGATACGCGGTCCCGGCGCACGCAGGCTTTGCCTTTGCTTGCGCAATCGCCGCGTCACCCACTCACCCGCAATTGCTTCAGGATACTGTGCTGCTCGGAGCCTATGCGATAGTCACCTGTCCCTGTGTCGTCCCTCCCACGCCGCTGCGCGACTCGCCCAGGGAACCCACCGCCAACAGATCGCCCGGCACCGCTGGAGCACGAAACAAAGCCTTTTCTCTACTTTATGCGGCACCATTTTCATTCTCTTCTCGTTGTCATTTCTTTCATCCTAACTTTGCTTTTCTGCAAAATGCAAATTTCTTTTCTGTAACGGCTTATTTAGCAGCTCGACTCGCTTCTTGCGTACAGCGCGATGAATTACAATGGCTTTTAAAACCCGGTACAGGGGAGGAATACTAAAATAATGAACCACTGTTCCAAGATAAGAATAACAAAGAGACTGACAACCAAGCAGAGTTGAGCATGGGGGTGTTGATGTTCACTGTTCGCATTTCACTCTTGTAGTCATTATGGCTGTGGCAGGAACAGCTGTGCATGTCCCCACCTACTACCTCCATACGCTCCCTGTTAACGAGCGGTATTGGGTTCGCTTTACACCACCGTATTAACATCATCCAGAGTCATACCGAGGTAGTCCTGCGACTTGGTAGAACTGCCATGTTTGCGCCATCATTTTCAGAACTACCAAAATGTGCTCCATACCCCTTTCTGGAAAGCTACGTTTCCCCAATTTTCCTTTCCAGAAGTAATAAAAGTTTATTACCTTGTAAAAGGTAAAATTAAAGTAAAACTTTGTAGAAATACATCACTTAGAAGAACTATAATAGTGAAAAACACTTTACATAGCAAATTAAATGTAGGACTGTAGTAAATAAATTACAAGTTGTATAAACATTTTAAAATAATTGAAACTAAAACAAAATATATTTAATATTATTTTCGGAAGCTAATGTACATTTTTACTTCCTCGTCATAAATTATCAATAGTGCATAAATTATTTATTAGAAATGAAAGAGTAGGAGAGCAGTAGGCATTCTGGGTCTTGGGATGAGAGTAACATCCATTCTAGACTAAATCTGACCCTTACTGACAGGCTACCCATATGCAGAGGCACACACATGAGGTCATTGTTCCCTGTCCCTAACCTAAGCCGCGCCCCTTTACTGAGGCACAACCCTCTCCTCTCACTCCCCAACAACTTCTGATCCACTTTTCCTGCCTCCCCCTACCCTCCCTCCTCCCTTCACCTACCTCTCCACCTCCGTAATCCACACCCCTTTCTCTCCCCCCCCCCCCCCCCCCCCCCCCACCGCACCCCTGCCGCTTTCAAACTCATGCTCCTTTTATTTTGAAATAGACAATCAAAGAGCTTCGAAGCGTAAACACATTTTTAGCTCTCCCAATAACAGCTCAACATTTTACTATGCAATCACATTTCTCAATTCCTTAAGTCTTGCCCACCCTTTCTGGGAAATCGACCATTCTGGGAGCTTCTAAACCACTTGTGATAGACATATTCAATCTCCATATAGTAGCTCAGCGTTTTACAGTCCTCTCAAATTTCTCAACGCCTTCGTAAGTTACCAACCATCTTTTTTTCTAATTGGAGACTTCCTAAGACGACACATATATATTTAGATCGGACACAGCTCAGTATTCTGCTGTTTCATTAGGTCATCCTACTGCATTACTCAACTTCTTTTTAAGTCATGCCCTTTCCTTAGTAACAGGCCAGTCAGAGAGTTTCCTACAGCAAGGAAGTTTGGGCTATAGCATCATTCTCGTCCAGTGGTGTTAACAACTGCATAATTTATACATGCGACAAGTTAGTGTCATCGACAATGTTAGTTTGTTCTCTGTACTCCGTGGAATTAAAAAGAGTAAACATTATGCTACAAGCGTTTTGACAGTACATTATTGGCTTATTTTGCTAGATTTTCTGTTGTTGATACAACTAGTGTGAGCCGTATGCGCCGAAACATATACACCGATCAGCCAAAACATTATGACCATTGCTCACAGCGACGCTGGATGTCACCTGGTGGTGTTGAAGGCACGTGACGCGGTAGCAAAAGTATGTAAGTGGAGCAGACACTGACGGGGTATCATCCTAGCGAAGACATGTGCTGCAAATGGGTAAATCCATTGAGATAAAAAAAAAGGGTTGTGTGATTGGGGCCTCCCATCGGGTAGACCGTTCGCCGGGTGTAAGTCTTTCGATTTGATGCCACCTCGGCGACTTGCTCGTCCATGGGGATGAATGGATGATGATTAGGACAACACAACACCCAGTCCCTGAGCGGAGAAAAATCTCCGACCCAGCCGGGAATCGAACGCGGGCCCTTAGAATTAACATTCTGTCGCGCTGACCACTCAGCTACCGGGGGCGGACAATCCATTGTGATAAGCGACTTTGATAAAGCGCACATTAATATTACACAGAGCCCGTGAAACGGCTAAACTGGTCGAATGTTCACGTGCTACCGTCGCAAGCGTCTACGGAAAGAGGCAGAAGGGCAGTGAAAAATGGTTCAAATAGCTCTGAGCACTTCGCAACTTAACTTCTAAGATCATCAGTCGCCTAGAACTTAGAACTAATTAAACCTAACTAATCTAAGGACATCACACACATCCATGCCCGAGACAGGATTCGAACCTGGGACCGTAGCGGTCGCTCGGTTCCAGACTGTAGCGCCCAGAACCGCACGGTCACTCCGGCCGGCTAGGACAGTGAAAGTACCGTTAGGTGCTAATGGTTGTTCGTCCACGACTCTTCGCAGAACGTGGGGCTCGTAGGAGTGTTTTCTCTATAAAGTAGGGTAGATGCTGATCTGCGGCATCTCTGCACACCGTTCATCGTACATTGTTGAACATGGAGTTCCGCGGCAGACCACCCCTACATGTTCACATGTTGACCCAGTGACATCGTCGATTACGATTGCAGCTGGCACGGGACCATCGTGATTCGATAGTTGATCAATTGAAAGGTGTCGACACTTAGGCTGAATCACATTTTTGCTACACTAGGTCGATGGTCGTCACCATAAACGCCGTCATCAAGGTTAACGGCGGCTCGAAACGTGCAGCGGGCCACGGACGCTAGCTTGTGGGAGCAATATTATGCTATGGGAGATATTCTCCAACGCTTGCATGGGACCTGTGGTAGTAATCGAATACACACTGACAGCTGTGGGCCACTTGCACCAATTCATGCTTGATATGTCCCCGACGGTGACGTCATCTTTCAGCAGTCTAATTGTCCGTGTCTCGGTGCCAGAACCGTGCTACAGTTATTTGAGGAACACTATAGTGAGCACACGTTGCTGTCTCAGCGAGAAAATTCGCCTGATGTAAATCCTATGGAAACTATGTGGATCGCTATAGGGCGCCTTCGCCATGTACGCAAATCAGCAGCGCGTTATTTACGCGAATTATATGACCTGTTCGTAGATATGTAATGCCACCTACCTCCACAAACATATCAACAAACTATCAGATCCCTGATCCGCTGAATCACTGATGTATTTCGTTCCAAAGACGGATATGAACAAGTACTGACGTAGGTGGTAATGCTCATCAGTGTATGTGTTTACTTTGCAAATGACGCATTCGATTGGTAGGTTTATTTCCTATTTAAATGTTTTTCAGCAAGTAAATTTGAAATTACAATCGTTTTCACAAGGAAAACTAAGTCTTTTGGTATCTGTGAACTAAGTGTAAAAAGTTTGTTTATTTATTAAGTTAAGTCGCTATATTCCAAGTTAAACGCGCTGAATTTGAGTGGTTGTCTTATCTGCCGTGAAGGGACAATATGTGCTATTGCAAATAATGTTCAAGGAACGGTGGATACAACAAATGACCTATAATCATATGAACTTTTTAAAAGCTTTTCAGTACTCTCTTACGTCACAAAAGATCACTTTAGAGGAGAATGTAATTACACATCATGTTGTACAGTAGAAAACTGCAAGTTTAATTGTTGTCTCCCAATATTAGTCTTTATTCGCCATTTTTTGGTTTCGATTTTTGGGGTAGGAAAAGGTGAAACATTATACTGTGAGCATTTTCGAGAAGATATTATTGGCTTATTTTGCTAGATTTCCTGTTTCCAATAAAACTATTGTCAGTTGCCCTTGATGATGTGATAATCAGTAGCATACGAGGGTAGAAACTTTAATAGTGGCATCTCTTTATTTACAGCTCCTACAAAATACATACGTGTTTCAAAGTTTTACTGACCTTCAACAGTTAATGATTTGCAACAAACTTTACGTAAATTTCAAACCTTTATGAAACTCTTCCTCGCTGACAACCTCCACAAAATAATGAAAGGAAGAAATTTTCGCCGTTCATTTTCGCATCAGGCATGACATTTTAATTCATTACTTCTTTACTACTACAAGTAGTGTTCATCCATGCCACTGAATGTACCTGCAAAATTACACAATGGTACGTCGAATAGTTCAGGATATATGACGTTATAAACACTGAGATGCATGAAAAACTGGCGCATCATGCATGACGTTTAAATTTATTATTACTAATCCACTGAACCGATTTCGATGAAATTTGGTGCCATAACGAGATAGCTTGAATCGTGAGGAAGAATATAAGCTACTTTATAAAGTTTGTGGTACAATATACTTATTGAGTAGAACAATATTACACGAACTAAGGGAAAATATTTACGCCTTGAAAAAGGTATTTACTATTTGACTTTTTAACTTCATAATAATTGTGGAAATACTTTTATTGGTTGTGATACAATTCAAAGTACTGAATAAAATGCTTATACACTCTGCAGTGTGCTTCATCCATACTTCCACATTAGATGTTGTATAATGTACACGTTGCATAATGAAGTAAAACTGTTTCATCAGGCATCATGTCATGACATGTATTTTTATTACTTCTGTACTACTAACTCTATTCGCAACACATTTAGTAGACAATATCCATACATGCTGCTGAATATATCTACAAAATTATATCATTGAACGACACAGAGAGAGCAGGAGGAGGAAATGGACAGATAAAGTGAAGAGGAGGAGGACAGGAAGAGGAGCGAAGGAGAGATGGACAAAGATAGGAGAGAGTAGCCGATGAACTGAGAGAGGGGAAGGAGGAACTAGACTGAATAAAGGGGTGGGGGAGGTGGACAGAGAGAAGGGGAAGAAGGAAGAGGTGGAATTCTAGAGTTCAAATAAATACGTACCTGGGCAGCACCGAGTACTCAGCTAGTTTAAGAATAATAACAGAAAATAATTATTTTACTTATTAATGCTTCATTTTAATTGCTGCATGTAATATAATAAGAGACTACATTCGTCAAAGATGATTGGCTGTATGTTAACAATATTGCGATATGTGTGTATTATAATGGAACGTATCTTTATCAATGAATTTTATCATGTAGATTCCAGTAAACTAACTTTTACTTACAGATGAGATAATTAAGCTAACAGGTTAAAAACATTACAAGACTGTTACTTACATACTTTTAAATGTGACAAATACTATGGCATATTCTGTTCACACATCAAAAGATGGTTCAAAATAAGTATCTTGTATGGGGTGCACCTTGTAACGCAGGCACATTTAATATTTCTTAAATTTTTCGATATATGGAAACAAAGATTTCAGTATGTTCTAGAATGCAGAGGAACAATTACTCTACTGAGTAATTAACATTCCAGAAATACTGACATGTTAAGATAACTATTGTTGTTCTTAAATGCAACAATGTATTTTATGTAACGACGTCTCATAGCTCATAAAAAGATAAACGCAGTCTTTGTTAATAAGCACAGTAACGCATCACGAGAAAAGGAACTTAAGTATGTCCAGAGGGAAGGTGGAAGCTGTGGACACAACGCTCACAACGATGTTTCGGCTCTACTATGCGATGTTTGCGTAGTAATGTAGTGGAAAAAGCACCATGCCAGCAGCCTTCACCACCACGCATACCAGATCACAACGCTTTGCGTACTTTAGAATTTCAGCACTCATGATTGTAATACTTGTTTCAAAAGATGTTGCATGCTGCTGATGAATGTACATTCTTGTATATCAACAAGAAACTCACAGATTGTTTAGTATGCTGATAAATTTAGAACTTACCAACATAGACGAAAGTACAATTGTTTTACTACTTTCTGCCGTTTATAAAATTCTGCATTAGATGTAGCCATGTTCTGTATATTAAGCACAGTAGATTATTTAGGTACTGTATAGCAAGAACACGAAACTACAGAAGAAACTGAAAGAGGTATGCTACAAGGTTTCACAGGAGGGACGTATAAACACTACATACCCATATATTATTGTTGTTTTTTTGCAGTGTCAAAAGCAAGAAGGTGAGAAATATATATTAACAAACGAGGGAAATTTAAAGACGAATGCATCAAACTTGAAGACAACTACGAAATAGACGCTGAGAAGTTTAAGGGAAGTGAAAGAGAGAACATGACGGTTGTTCGGTTATGTATAACCAACAATGGACAGCACGACTGATGTTCGCCGTTGGAGTGGCGCCCCAGAAACCATTCAGAATGTGATGGCTGTAAACTTCACTCAGTTGACTACTGTACACACGTCCCACTTTTCAACTTGTAGTACCTGTACTGAAACGCTGAGAAAAAAGTGTGGTTGAAATGGTAAAACATTACAAATTTCAACTAAAATAAATATAAAGGAATCCAAAAAACACGCACGCGTGCACGCACTCACACACACTCACTTACTCACACACACACACACACACACACACACACACACACACACACAAAACATGTACGACATTAACTCTCAGAACCCTAAATGCAACTAAGGTGATTTTCTCTTCTGGGCACATTTCTTGTACGTCTTGGGAGATACTCAGGAATAAAAGCAAATGAGAATCTTCGAACTTCGATAACATCTCATCGCCGACAGTGTCGTCACAATTGTTCTATGCTATTACCACTGAATTCGTTAGGTAGACGAATTCCGAAGTCACACCCATGGAAAATGATCAAACAGCTGTGCCAGACTAACTGATTCCAATTGCCAATATACACAGTAGTAAAGTCGAATTAATCATAGTTTATAGGCCTGCTGCATTATGGGGAGTCGTCACCAATCGCTAGTTAGTAGCTCACCATGAATAAGACGATATATTTTGAAATGACTTTGTTCCATAATTAAACTGGGACCGGTTTTAATATCCAAGGCCTCGCAAAATGTAATAATACGAAACAATACCATCTCAATAAAAGTGTTTTTAACTTTATTGAACTAAGGGTGAGAGGAAGAACACAAACGGCTATCACATATTGTCGATTGACAGTTTAAAATTTTTCTTTTCCACCTTTTCTCCCTACATAACTTGAAAAACTGACGATTGTTGTTGTGACCCTGGAGGAATAACGGATTGTGGAGAAATCGTCAGCAAATAATGAGCAGATTCCACTTCTTGAGACTCTCACCTAAAACAGTGCCTTCAGAAACTCAGTACCTATGTTTAAAGAGATTAAACGTGACCGACACTTATGCGTATCTAAAATAACACGCACAACGCAAGAACCGTAAAAATATGGAAAATGCCTGTCAGATGACGCCTGCTGAATTCCTGTTTTATAGCCGTTTTCAGTGGGGTCAAGTTGGTTCGTTGTCCTGAACCCATACTGAAAGTGACAAAAGAGCAGTAAGACTCAGACAAGGCCACAGGAGGCTCTCCATTCCAACTTTTTTCCTCTCAGCTGGTGAGATAACACTACGGTAGCTAGTCTGGTACGTTCTGGTAGGTACGTCCCAGCAAAGGCTGCAACAAGGGAACTGAAAGAGCTTCCTGTCATGAAACGAGAAACTTTTTCGTCACACTTACCGTATCACCAAAGGAGTGAGGATACTTTATTTAAATCGTGTTGTCAATTATGTTTCAGCTATTCTTTGACACTGCCTCAATACTCTAACAGAGCATCCTCATCGTTCAGCGTCCAGCGATCTTCACTGGGCACTTATGGAGACACTGCAGAAGTATCAGGCGTCAACCAATCCCCATGAAGCTGCATATGTGAGATGGGTGACGAGCCTATTTAGAGATCTACCGTGGAAACGACCCCGTAGCAGGTCTGAAATGCTTGTTGTACCCCAGGTAAAGAAAGTCTCATTCTTTTGAAGACACAAGGCTCTTACTGGCTGACCTCCAACGACGGATGGTGTTACAACCCGTGCAGACACTAATAGCGACGAGCAGTAGTGTTTGCTGTTGACACAGTCACCCTCACCGCCATCCTTCATAGCATCGTCATCCTTCATAGGTCAGGGGAGACAGATAATCTGTGTTTCTTACAAATACAGGCACAAAGGTGTACCCTCGGTCAATTTAATGGCTCCATATATGCCCTGACGACATTTATGTCGCACTGTAAAAAGTAAATCATCTTATCACTTAATCATCATTAAAGACTTACGAGCCTAGCTGCTCATGAGCCATTAACGGGCACGTTGCTTTCAAGTATGTTAGTTGCTAGCCAGCAGCTTGTGAGTCGATTGGCGCAAACCGCCCGCTGTCGGTTTTTCCAGGGCCTTTAGGCTCAGTAATGATAGTACATCTGCTCACTCGTGAGAGTACGCGGGCTGGCGGGCAATGTGGCTTACAGAGAGCTCAGTTAACATCATCTTCACTCTTATGTTTTTTCCGTCGAGAAATGGTTTCTGCGACGTAATAGAACTGTTTGGTGGCTTAAGTTCCATGTTTACAGCGTCAGGACTAGTATATATTCAGCATCCTCACTGAACTCCTATGGAGTGTATTCAAAGTCAGTCTTTTCGGTCTTTGAACTTATACCAAGAATTACTCCTTGTGAAGATATGATTGCTGTCAAGGTTATTAACTGTTCTCTGTCTACCTGGATATATGGACAAGTTGCTTCTATTGTCCACTTTACTATGAAAATTGTTGGTGTCACGGAGAAGACAACTGTTTTTATCCCACGTCTTTCAATTCGAGAACATTCTAAACTGGAGGTACTAATGTCGACGGCAGTCTACATTACACAAACATGTTTTCAAAGTAGTTTTTTCCACTGAAACACGTAAGTTTAAATTTATGGTGAATGTTTATGGCTCACAAGTATAGAATTAACCTCGTACCCTGAAGTTCCGTTTTGCTCCGTGAAGGTCTAAATTACATAAACATGTTTTCAAAGTAGTTTTTCCCACTGAAACACGTAAGTTCAAATTTATGGTGAATGTTTATGGCTAACAAGTATAGAATTAACCTCGTACACTGAAGTTCCGTTTTGCCCCGTGAAGGAATGCACGAGATTCATAATTATAAAAAGCGTGGATGTTTCTGAATTTAGGACATAGTCTCATTTCAGAGGAATCACCCTTGACTTGACACTATGCGTAAAGGCAACTACATAGAGTAGCAAGTCACCATGTACATAAATGTTTTCCCTAAACTTCACGTTTTTCATGGTGGTTTTACTCGTGTCACGCCATAAACTTTCTTTTGCCCAAATTCCCATAGTGGTTAATTTTTTAATTAGTTGAATTCAAGTTTAGTGTATCATTTGTACGATTAATTACAATTATGGGGAACGAGTCTTTTTTTTTATTTTTTAAAGATAAGATGTGAGTCAGCACTTCCTATCCACCATCTTTTACAGATTACAAGAATACAAATTCTAACACACACAAGGAGTTATTGAGGAGAAACTGTTTCCGTTGTTTGCTTTCAGCTTTAACTTTGCTGTTTGTGAGACATTTTTATATCGCTAGGTAAGTGATCAAAAATTTTGCTTGTAGCATTGTGCACCCGTTTTTGTGCTAAAGGCAACGTTGATGTCAAGTAATGAATGTCATTTTTTATTCTGCTAGTGTAATCATACACATAACTGTTCTTTTTGTGCTACAATGGATTATTTACTACAAACTTCATGGAGGAATAAATACAGCGTGAAGTAGTAGTCAAAATGCCTAATTCTTTATACAAAGTCTACAAATGATCGTGGATGAGCATCGCGTATTACTCTTCTAGCCAGTTTTTGAGAAATGAAGAATTTTTCCTTAAAGATGAGTTACCCCAGAACATTATTCCACATAACATTATTTAATAAAAATACGAAAAATATGTCGACTTACTGTTTTGTTTCTTGTCATAATTTGTAATGCCTAGAAGTGCAGATGTGGCTGTACTATGTTGTTTTACGAGTCCCCCAAATCTGTTTATTCCGGTTCAAATTCTCATCAATTTCAACGTCTAAAAATTTTAAAGTTTCCACACTACTCATTATGTCCTTTTCATGTCTTACAATTATCTTTGGTATAGTGCTCCTAGATGAGCAGAACAAAACATATTGCGTCTTTTTGCAATTGAGAGTGAGACCATTAGCAGAAAAACACTCAGTAATACCTATAACAATATTATTTACCATTAATACATATAACCAGAATTTCGTAATAGTACTCAATTCTGTTTCTATTTCATTACACCATTACACATTACAGCCAGGGAGAGTTATTAGCACTCCCTGGCTACGTGCTATTCTCTGCTACGTACGTTTTGCCAAGATACCTATGCGAATACCTCCCCTCCCTTCATTCGAATCAACAAATATGTGCAAAATATATCATCAAGAAGATATTTTTGAAGCATATTAACAGACTGATTACCAGAATCCTTGCTACTGAATGTGTCAGATTTATGTTTTATTACTCTACAAACAAATGAAGATCACACTATTTTCGCGAAAGAAATAATTTAAAACACGTCTGCTGATCCACCAGAGAAAGGAGCAGCATTTCACAAGAAACTGTACAACGGACGAGTACTGCCCAAGCATTCGGAATATAACAAGCGAATTATGTGCGAAGCTGTATATGAAAGCATGTCTCCATCATACTTGTGAGCGCTGACAGCAGAGAAAGCATCCAACTAGAAGAGAGACTGCCGTTACAAAGCCTCTACTCTTTCCAAACCCGTCCTAGGGGAACACGCGCCGTGCATTAGGACTGGCAGGACGGCGTCAGATATCACCGTCATCCGACACTGTTGACGTCAAAACGGAAAAGCTGTCTCTGTTATCCTTCCGTGGTAATTTAGCAGGCCTACGCCACGAGAAATCTGAAACTCTGTACTCATACTACGAGCTGCTCCTGCATAATTTTTCGTTGGTTATTATCTGAAAACGAATTTTGAAATTCAGTCAAGTAATCACTTCATTGCCGTGTAAGATTGATTGTTTAGAAATTGCATAGATTTTTCTTAAACTTTATTTTCTTGCAATACACCACGCAGGATACTCCAGTGTCTCCGCAAAAAATTTCAATTTTCGTACTAAGACACATTTTTCTCAGTCGGACAACACAATGCACATTTTTGTCGAAGATGGTTTGGTCATAGTGATCTCGTTTCCCAGGCAGGTATAGAGTTAACTTGACTTGTGTGAATAACTTACTCAACCTGATACTTGTCGACATTCCAATACACGTGGTTATCAGCATTACCACAATCGCTGAGGTTAGTCGTTAAACTTCTTTTTTACTGCTGGGTACGTTCTACGATTTTCTGTAGGAGATACACTGTGGAGGACTACATCAGAGAAGCAGAAACCATTGAAACCTTTTTCTAAGGCAGTATAATGTTTTTAAAGTTTTCTTTATACCATACTAAATAAAGAAAGCAATGTCTTGTGTAGCAGTAAGGGACAGCACAGATGCTTCCATACTTCATGTGAGGGTCGTTTAATAAATAATGTCCAACTTTTTTTAAAAAAGCCATTAATATACACAGACAAACGTCCTTGTTGGTGCTTCACATTTGATGTTGGTTCTGTGTGCCGGTGAAGTTTCGAACCGTTCTGGCAGATCGAAGACCCGTAGTACAGTGTCAAAATAGCGTCTACATACGACTCACGTTACAAGCAGCGTTCTGTTATTAAATTCTTATATGTAGAAAATGAAACCGTGGTGAACATCAATAAACGTTTGTGCCCAGTGCATGATGATGCCGCAATTGATAGGAGTACAGTTGGGCGATGGGTAAAGACAGCTACAGCCTCAGGAAATGCATAAACAGAGCTCCATGATCAGCTACGCTCGAGACATCCTGTCACAGCCACTGGTCCAGACATGCTGAATCGTGCGGATGCCATTATTCCTGCCAACAGTTGCTCAAAGATTCTTTACGGG
Source organism: Schistocerca gregaria (assembly GCF_023897955.1). Lineage (NCBI taxonomy): Eukaryota > Metazoa > Arthropoda > Insecta > Orthoptera > Acrididae > Schistocerca > Schistocerca gregaria. Next base: position 543,232,199 of record NC_064921.1, read on the forward strand.
GAACACAGTTTGAAGATGACAAGAGTGTCAGTCATGCACTGAAAACATGCCTATGGCTACAGGACAAGAGCTTTCACCAGCAAGGAGTACATGCTCTTTCACAAAGTTGGCGTACGGCCATAGAACATAATGGAGACTACGTAGAAAAATAGGACATGGACAAGGCATGTTGATGTATATTGTCACCAAATTCTGACTATTAGCAGTAAACATGTTGTGAGAAAAATAATGTTGGACATGACTTATCGAACGATCCTCGTATTTTACGCTTCAAGTGTACTCAATCTTGAAACTTCCTGACACATTATAATATGTCAGAAAGTTATCAAACAGTGCTCACTGCGCTTCTGTACTGCCTGAACGGAGATGTCAGGGGGGTGGGGGAGGAGCTGGCCAATGGCAATGGATCAGCCAGAGGGTCCTACCTATTGCATTCCTACCTGCACTGCCGGCCGAGCACATTTACTTCACGACCATAAGCGTCCCACGTCCTACGAGTAAACAGGCCCTATATGGTACTCTGCGTTCAAAAACACCCCTCACGTCATGTTCAGTCACACCCATCATCATTTCATCGCAGAGAAAAATAAGTTTCTCCTATAATCTGCAGATTTGTCAGTTATCTTGCAGACTCATTGAACTCTGGAGCTGGTTTGAAACAGAGTTCAAGAAATACATTACATGCTTCTCTGGTCCGGCATCGTGAGAGCTACAATTTTTCAGATGACAGTGGCTACAGGAAGTGCTACATCTCTTGTGGTTGTAAACTACTATTTCTCTTATATTTTAAGAGTTCACCTGTAATTTCTTGTGGCATCAATTGCATTATTTCAAACTGATAAATTTATACGTGTGGTATACCAGTCTTTTTCTATTCTCATTTCATCTGCTTCACCACACACGTCTGTGGGGAGAGCTGAAGTCGCTGCAAAACACTCAGTCTTCAACTCAGCTATTTTCTAAGCACACAAAAAAGCAAATTAAATGTTAAAAACATAATTAACGTCCTTACTAGAACACTTTCGAAGTGGAGGTGATAGTACGTTTATCAGAAATTGATGTAACAACTTTGTGTATCATTTCTCATTAAATGAAAAAAAATGGTTAAATGGTTCTTAGCACTATGGGACTTAACATCCGTGGTAATCAGTCCCCTAGAACTTAGAACTACTTAAATCTAACTAACCTAAGGACATCACACACATCCATGCCCGAGGCAGGATTCGAACCTGCGACCGTAGCAGTCGCGTGGTTCCGAACTGAGCGCCTTAACCGCGAGACCACCGCGGCAGGCTTATTAAATGAAGATGGTGTCATTTATATTATATGTGAAGATAGAGGGAATTATGGCTGAGATGTCATTCACGTTATGTGAGAGACCGTGTCAGGGTGTGGAGCATTTAAAAGAAATCATGGTGCTTTGAAGTGATGTAGAAAACGTGGTGTATAGTTGTGTTGCGGTGGGTGGCATGGTTTTCAATTGTGGACTCAACGTAAAATACCTCGAGTAGATGTGGTAAGGGGAGTCGTGTGACAGACGGGCATATGTCTTGGAGCATCATTCTGCGACTGGCAATCAATGGAGAGTAGCGTGACGGGGGAAAGAAAATAAAAGTTCCGTTAACTCTTGTAGAATGGTTGAATGTATAAAGAACGTACTGTAGGGGACATTTTTGTCATCCTTATCATTCTTCATGCCTCTGCCAATCTCCTACATCCGAGCAAATACAGTATTCTACTACCCCACATACTCTTTCCTATTCTTCTTCCTTACACTTTCTTGTTAATTTCTTAATCCTACTTTTATATACCTAGTATGTATTCCAGTCCTCTTCATTCCCAGAGCTTAACCGTATGTGATATAGTTTCTTCTTTTCTTCTGCATCTTCCAATAACCCCGTGGTCATTCATTCAGTTCTTACTCTTCTCCCCCTTTCCCCTCCTAACGCCTCCTCTGCTGCGTTCTTAATTGACTGTTTCAGGAAACTGTATAATTCATTAGCACTCAAGTCGTCCTCCACTGCATCACTTAGATGTAACCTTTGCTGGTTAAACTTTTCACATTTTCTACTCGTAGAAGATGTAACCTATTTCTATTGGTTAGTGGAAAAAGCATTTTGAAGAACTTCTGGCGGAAAGAAAAGATCACTTGATAGAAATCTACAACAAAAGTAGTACATTAGGTAATACAAGACATATACTACAGGAAGGATTAAAAGAGATCCTAAAAAAGGCAGGAAATGAAAAGTCAAGTTGACTGTGAGTTGTGATGGAATTGTTGAAATATAGGTCCCCCCAAATCGTGAGACTTATACGAGTATGTACATTGTTATATCACATTGTGGAGAGGAAGGAAATACCAAGAGAATGGTGTGTATCATACATATCTGCCATCTATAAAGAAAAGACAAGAAGCACCCAAATAATTATAGGGGAATTTGTATTATGCATCTATCAGCAGATTGTTTAGCGTTATACTGAAAAACATGTCAGAGAACGAGATTGAGGGAAAGATGCGAGACGAACAGGCAGGTGTTATAGTTGGGCGATCTTGTATGGATCATATTTTTAATCTTAGACAAGTAAGTGAGAAGGCGTATTGTATGGGTCAGGAAATACACTTAAACTTGTGTAGTTAGAGAAAGCGTATGATTCTGCACACATCGACGCACCACGGGAAGCAATGTAGTATATCGGTACAGAAGCAGAACAAATACACCTAATTCGGAAAATATACCTCCAATCGTACGCAAAAGTTAAGGTAGGGAGAAAGTTGGCTGAGACATTCCAAACACCGAAAAGATTCAGACACGGCTGCAGTATGTCGCCGATCATGTTTAAAATATCTATGCAGTATGTATTGGAACGGTGGAATCATTAATGTGGAGGTATAGGAATTACTTCCGCAATGGTGCTACCTACTCATTATTAGTCACCGATGATCAAGTACTGATAGCGCAAAGAAAGAAGGACATTAAATTTATTATTAAGAAGTTAATGGAAGTATTTGAACGAGGCTTTCTTAGAAAAAATATGGGCAAAACAGAATATCTAATAGTGGGAGGTGATGGAAGGGATGTAGTACTGCCCCAAGGCACTATTAAAGCTGTAAATCAGTTTAAATACTTCGAATCGGTTATCCATTCCTCGGAAAGCTTTGAAGAATATGTGGAAAGCAGGATGTAGCAGGCAAGAGGAGCAATTAAAGGGCCGAATGGAGTTCTGTGAAGCCGGGCAGTGTCAAAGAAACAAAGAAGGGGATTCTGCAAACAGTAGTGGAGTGTATGCCAACGTACGGTGCAGAAGGATGGATCCTGGGAGAGCGACTGAGAAGCGGAGTACAGGCAGTAGAGATGGGTGGAATAAGGAGATCAGTAAGGGTATCCAGAACCGAACGAAAAATAAATGAGGAAATTAGGGAAGTAATGGACATAGAACCACCAGCCGTGCAAAGAACAAAGAATAGAGCTCTTCAGTGGTAAGGCCACGTATGGCAAATGGAGCAAAGATGATGGCAAAAAGCAATCCTACAATGGTCGCCGCCAGGAAAGAGTAAGCGTGGAGGATCGCGATTACCATTGAGAACAGGAGTAATAATGACGAAGAGAGATGTGAAAGAGGAAGATCATGTGAAAGCTGGCGAACGGGAATACAGGACAGCTGCTGAAGAGTTGAGAAATCCTTACATGTAAAAAGTCAGTATATGAAACATTCGGATGGCAGCGATGAGGGTGAAATACTTGAACATGAATCCTGCGCGACAGTTAATGTGTTATGAAGGAATATAGAGTAGCTCCGGTGCGGGGAGGGTTCATCAGAGAATGACAATGATGTCGTACGAGTGGAGGGTATCTGGGAATATTTTGCATTCTGATGTGGGAAACTGAGTCAGTTTTTCGTCAAAGAGCTTGGAAGGAGTGAGTATGGATATAATGATGGAAAAAGTTGAAAAACCCCGCACGTGTATCATTGCATTTATCTGAATCAGTTGTAGTTATGATACAGGCACACATCTGAGACCAAATGATGAATTAATGTACATAAACAGATTGATCAACACTATAAAATATTGTGACCCTTTTAATGAATCTTAAAGTGGGGAATCGGTACATTATCAACAAGAAATATAAAAAATAATGCTAAAAACAAGATCTAAATGAACCCTTTACTTTATTACAAAAGAAAGTATTAAAGTAGAAACCTATTTGAACCACTCCTAAGGTCATCAGTGTTACAAAAATAAAATTAACTATTTCATTTAGAAGAATGTAAAGTAAAAGTTATTCGAAGGGTTCGGTCCTACTAATAATCAATCATATGACTTAATGAAATTTATCATCGATAAAGAAGCGCTGATGAACTCCGGACAGTATATTCTGTCATGACTCTGAAATACAAACTTGAGATTGTCCTAACGTGCCAGAGCAGCTAAATATGGTCACCACAACCTTCGGTCCAAGACGAGCTGAGTGGTAACACCATATCTGGCTCCCATGAAATACGGTGCCAGAATAGTTATTCCAGGGACTCGAACGTTGCATCCCAGTCAGCTGTTCCAGTTGATAGCACAGCCTGTGAAGAATTGATGTGCTCAGCGCCAACCAAACGACGAAGTTTCTTCTCCAAGTCAGTAACGAAATGACTGTCCTTTTCTTCCCGCCAAGAAAAACTCGATCACTAATCCCCTTAAATGTATCTGCCCACCAATGGTGTAATAGGCGGGATATCAGCATGACGCTCGCCGAGTCAAATTTCACGCCGGCAACGTGAGGTCTGCTACACCTGAAGCTTTCCCTGACGAAGTTTCTGCGAAAGGCCGTGTTCTCTCGGCTCCCCAGAACACGTTTTCACTATGCCTGCCTAACTTCTGGTATGTGTCTGTAGTGCTTTCTCTTCTACTGCTAGCCCAGAAAAGCGATGAGTATAGTCAGTATCAGGTTAAATTACAGATGTTAAAAAAGAGATGAAGTCAGTACATACATTCACTGTAATCTCATTAGTACGTCAAAACATTTATATTGTCAGAGCCTGCCCAACTAACTCCGCTCCAGTCGCATATTTTATCATGGAATAAAGTTAAAAGAGGGGATCCGAGTGGCTTGCCGCTTTTAAAATGGAGGTATCATCATTGGAGGTATCATCATTGGAAATTATGGAGGAGACAACAGGAGTTTTGTTATTGATAGGTAATAGGTTATACTGAATCTCAATGTCTTCTCTGTGGGAGAAGGAAAAGGAGAATTTTAGACATTGGAACTTGCATGTACATAGGAAAAGCAACTGAATGTGGAAAATTCAATGATCGAGGAATTGAGAGAATCCTCGGGCTGCAGAATGTCATAAGGACCAGTCGTGTTGTAGTTGTATGTAATTGTGGAGGGCTGCAATCATGACCTACGTCCAGTTAGTAGCTACAATCCATTACTCTCTTCCTTTACACCCCCCCCCCCCCTCTCTCTCTCTCTTTAGCTAAAACTAGTCGAAGTCGATTAAACTACATCCGCATACGTACCCACAAGACAACTTACACAGAGTGGTTGAGATTACTTAGCATTCAATTGTCACTTCCCTCTTGTACTGTTTCAGTCGATAATGGAACGTTGGAAGAAAGTCTACTTATGAACTCAACTCTGATTTCATCTTTACGATCCTTTCGCAAGAAAGTAATATTTTGGTCTACCCTTCTGGCAACTGAATGTATGCTCTTGGAATTTCAACACTGGGTCGCACCATGATACAATATGTCTCTCATTGGAGTTAGATGAGAAATGTTTTGACGCTTCATGCTACTGTTCTTTGACTTTTCTCTATTTCTTTTATCAGTCCTACCTAGTAAGGGTGCCAACTGAGGGGCAGTACTCAGGTGTCGATCGGACGACTATTTTCTAAGCTACTTCCTTCCTAGGTGTATAACAGTAAACGGCTCCACGAAATGAATCAAATTATATACTACGATCGCATATTGAGCAAAGTCTGATTGCCCCATAATCAAGTCGATATACTCCATATCTTCTACATAACAAGATGTGTGTTTTGCTTGTAAACAATGTGCAGAGAAACATATACTGGCAAATCCCGTTGTTCAGCGGATTTACGTAATTTGAAAACCTGGCAGTCAGGCTATCATATATATGAACAGGATCTATTTGCTAGCACACTAGGCGCGGTATCTAACCTGAATCGAATAGACAGCGACACACACACACACACACACACACACACACACACACACACACACACAAGACAAGACAAAAATTAAAAAACTATAAATTACGAATAACTTGTATTACTGAATTTTGATTACGTCTACGACTTCATTCCGGAAGTCACTGATCGATTATTACCATAAATAAAATCATCATTCTACAATCGACAAGAAGATAATACCGACATTCTCAATATATCAAAATAGAAGGTTCATTCAAGTACTTCCAGTCAAACTTTTATTTCGTTAACGGTAGTTATTAATACTACCTGTTAATTCTACTGCAGTGCAATGTAGCATACTGTTCACCATCCCACTAAACAAAACAAAATTTATAAATTTAATTGTTCACAGTTTTAGTCAATTAATAAATGGATTGTAGTGGAATTATTTGTTTAATATATCGATATGAAGTACCGTTTCTTCAAAAAGTATGTTACTTAAACAGGTAGAAATTATTGACAGCAATCGGGAAGAAGTATTACAAAATTTCAGTAATGTTGTCAATTCCACAAATGAATAATTTTTATCAGTTTTTTTTCCTTGAATGAAATCGATTCGAAATATGAGGCACTTACAAAAACTACAATTCGACAAGGCGTCCAGCTCCCATTACAGGTCAGTTCTGATGTCATTCGCCCACGATTCCAATTATCCGGTCCTGTCACTTCCACCACAATCAACAGCTGGTAATTCCTGGCAGTGATATCACAGGTGTGTGGGCTTTTTACGCCTGGATCATGGGGAGATTTCCTAGTAACGACTGATCGTTGTCTTGCTCGCGCGGACAAACATTAATGCGTCCATCTTCCCTTTTACAAGCGATCTGCACCAGATTCATACGGGTCGCAGTAAGCATCTACGGCCGGACGACTTTACTAACGTAGTGGTAATAAACTGTTTACGGAACCCTTCCTCTTGACTCAGTCTATCTACTACTGAAAACCGTATCGAAATAATTACAGCAGTCCCTGAGATTAGCCTTACAGACGAAAGGTCATGCCGCGAGACTTTCGTTTACAATTTGTACAGAAGAATAAATTGTGTATAAAGGGTGACAATTAATAAAACAGACGAACTGCAGGGACGGATCCCTGACTGAAAATGGAGGAAAAAAGGTCATATGAACAAGTGTTCGGAAACGCATCGTTGCCACGGTAGATGGCGCTGACGAATGACAGCTCCTCTGAACACGTGCTGCGTGTTCCTTGTGTGTTGTAGACTGTGTGATTGACACAGCGTACTGTAAGCTACAGAATAGTCCGGTATTCATACCGGGAAAAAAGCGAGATGGTGTTTGTGTTCGGCAAAACAGGTGAAAACAAGTGCCCTCACAGACACCAACAACATACACAACATTTCAAGCCCTTTTTGGGCGTTTGTGTGATCATGGATCCTTTCAGACAGACGATTGTGCAGGGAGGCGGCGAATTGTGCGAACACCAGATTTGGAGCTTGTAGTAGCGTTTCTCTCAATGTCCTGTAGAACTCTGTCCTTCAGATCTAGTTTATGCACAGTCCAACGCCTCCCTCCACCTTTGTCTGTCTGAAATGACCCATGTTCACACAAACTCCCAAAAACGGCTTGAAATGTTGTGTGATGTGCTTGGTGCCTTTGAGGGTACTTGTTTTGAGGTATCCGTGCTCCTTCTCAACCGTTTCCATCTGCATGGCCGTACACAAACATCATATCGACCTGTTCATGAATACCGAACCATTTTGCTGATCACAGTACGCTGTGTCAATCACACAGCCTGTAACACACAAGGAACAGCCAGCACGTGGTCAGAGGAACTGTCATTCGTCAGCGCCATCTACTGTGGTAACGATGCATTACCGGAGACAAGTTCTTAGGAGCTTTTATTCTCCATTTCCAATCAGGGTTCTGTCTTTGTAGTTTGTCGATTTCATTAATGTAGATGTATAACTGCTATTAATAACATTTTTGTGTGCCTCAGTCGTCTGTTGTAAGTCTTCCAATTGGTTACTACTTAGTTACCTGAGTGTCCTGCCCTACCCTAATTATCTAACTGGAGAAAGAGCATATACCGTTGAATGTGGACTCCAAACTTCACGTTGTTCCTGGCGAATCTCCACATAACTCAGAGATGAATGCTAGGTTACAAGGCAGATTGTAAACCTGTGGTCCAACTAGAATATGATCCTACGAACGTTCGGTTTGCAGGCACTCGTTTTTTCGTTAGACCACCATCCTCCAAAAGTAGACTCTAGTCATAGCTTCGCTGCTGTCACTAGTTGCAGCGGCTGTTCACTGTTTTTTCCTGTTAGATACCGCCTCCTCAGTAGCTGACCATCTCGTAACTCCCATCATTGCCACGAGATGTCACTCCAAACGTCAGTTAAATATGAAACAGATAGCAATACATAAGTTACATTCATTATTACGTAGCGGTAATAAATTACATGAGGAAACCTTCCTAGTGCATCATTCTACCTACTAATGAAAACCGTATCACAATTTCTTCAGCAGTTCTTGCGATTAGCCCGAAAATGCAAACATAATGACACGGCGAGGGACCTTAATTTGTAATACGCGGGAGAAACCAAAATGTAATGCCTTGAGTATCATAAAAAATTTGGTAATAAACATACAGGGTGTATCATAATTAATGGCGTAAACGCACAGTAACCCTGGATTTGGTGTGGGGCTGCAGTGGGGTGAGTGGACTGCTGTAGCCTGTTGTGGGGTTGTGAACCACTGAGGGCTACGGAGGGGACGAAGCCTCTCCGTCGTTTCTAGGTCCCAGTTCAATACAAAATGCAGAGTCTAAGTAAATTCCTTTTTCAGACTTTGAGGACAGGTTCCTTACACCAAACCAAGAAAGAAATATAGTAAAAATGGACTCTAAACGGCACAAATTCAGAACTATGAGCATATGTTCATCTTCAATAGCGTCAAGTACATCTTTTCTATTGCAGACTCTTTGCTTTCCATATTTTGGGAGGAGACAGTATGGACCGAAACAAGTAAAAGTCAAATAAACATGGGTTCTAAAAATCATGCGTTAAGGGCTATGAGCACTTGCTCATCTTCGCTGCTGTAGAACACACCTCTTCAATTTAAAAAGTGTTCATAGCTCTTAATGCATGCATCTTAGAGCCCATATTTAATGGACTTTTTTCTTATTTTGGTCCATTCTACCACCTCCCAAATTATGGAAAGTAAAGGCTTTGTGGTAGAAGAGATTTGTTTCACAGTATCGAAGACGAAAAAGTGCTGTCAGGTCTTAAGGTATGCATTTATATCCGTTGTTTAAGAGACAGTTTTTCTTGTCTTGGTGTAAGGAACCTGTCCTTGTAGTCTGTAAAGGGATTTCAGTTACACGCTGTATATCTTTTCACGCTTGCTTGCATGCTACTTTATACACAGCACTTTATGTTGAAAACAAATGTTGAAATGCTATTAGTATTATGAAACTCAGACCAAATTTTTGGAGTATTATCTGAAGTGTTGGCAGTATAGGTGATTGTGTACCAGTTTTTGTAACTACTGAATAATTGCTGTTGGAAAGCGTTCAGAAGTGGTGATATTTTACGCAATTTCTTTTTTCGCAGTATATTATAAAACACGGCAGACCTTTTTGCATTGCCAGGAGCAGTATGTTTGATGAAAAAATGTAATGAATCACTTTACGCCTTTTTTTATCTGATGCACAAATGACACTAGTGTAAGCTGAACATCATTTTATCTGTGTTATGTATAATATTTGTAGAATTTTAAGTGTTTGCTATTTATCGTGCTGAATTGTCCCGTATTTTTCATTGTCTCCCGTATTACAAGATTTTTTTGTTATATAAACCCTGGTACCCTCCTCACTGGTCGCCTGCTCCTCCTGCACATTTCGTCAGTAATCAGTGTTATAAATAATAATCTCGTGGAGTACTATTGGTAGTTTGGTAATGACAACAGGGGCATTAAAACGTTGTAGGTGAGCTAGCAATAGTTTGAATTATCAAATATAATTTTTTTGTATTGTCAAATATAATTTGTTTGTATTGTCAAATACTGGTTCCCGTGAGATCACCGAAGTTAAGCGCTGTCGGACGTGGTCGGCCATTGGATGGGTGACCATCCAGCCCGCCATGCGCTGTTGCCATTTTTCGGGGTGCACTCAGCCTCTTGATGCCAATAGCGGAGCTACTCGACCAAATAGTAGCGGTTTCGGTCAAGAATACCATCATAACGACCGGGAGAGCAGTGTGCTGACCCCACGCCCCTCCTATCCGCATCCTCCACTGAAGATGACACGGCGGTCGGATGGTCCCGGTAGGCCACTCGTGCCCTGAAGACGGAGTGTATTGTCAAATATAATACCAGCTACAGAAGTATGGATTGTGGAAATAAGTCATGGACAGATGTATTCCAGAGCTGCAATTTGTAGATGTAAACAAGTACTTGTAGGGTGCACATAATGCATATGTACAAATTCGTTACATTTCATGTATTTTGTGTATTATATGCAATGAAATAAATTGCTTTATTTAGATGAAATTAGATTCATTTCTCATTCCGTACACGTAAAAGTGATGGAATTCTGGCAGGTGTGAAACGTGAGTCTATCACACACTAAAAACTTTCTCTCTCCTTGTGGAGTTACCACAAAACATGACATCGTCACCCAATCCAAGAAAATGCGATGTAGTTAAGCAGTTGAAATTGATTGCGACCAGTTCTCTCTTAAATCACATTTACAATCATCGTCGAAAATTGGTCAGGTCTAAGGCGCTGCAGTCATGGACTGTGGACTGTGCGGCTGGTCCCGGTGGAGATTCGAGTCCTCCCTCGGGCATTCGTGTCTGTGTTTGTCCTTAGGATAATTAAGGTTAGGTAGTGTGTAAACTCACAGACTGATGACAGGCACCGACGGATAATTCAGTTATATTTATTTATTAATCCAGACTCGGACCCTTCTGAACTGACAGATTAAATACAGGAGGGCCACACTTCCTGAGAGTTCTGCCAATGAATCTCATTCTTCGAATGACTCTAGGTCCTTTCACTTTAAAATCCGTTCGTACGCTTCCTCCTAACCTAACGCTTTGATGGATTTACATGCTTCCATTGAGTGCTTGGCAAGTCGTGTAATCAAACAACGGCGGGCCCTTCCGCCTCTTTGTGCCTCTGGAGTGTGAAGGACAGGCGCGCGCCACGTGCCTCAGCCCCCCTGGGCAGGGATAGAGCGGCGGCCGCCCGTCGCGACGGCCCGTCCGGAAACACGATCTGGCGGCGGCAGGGGCTGGCGGGGGCGGCGGAGGCGGCGGGGGCGGCGCTAATGGAGGCGCGACAGCCCGGCGCCAGTCCGCCGCCTCCTTTGTGTGCTCGGGCCTCCACGTTAACACTCCGCTCCGCAGACCAATGCTCCAGCCACAGAGGGCGTTACTCGCGCTCCGCCGGTGCATCGCTTGGAGCGGTTCCCATCGGTTTCATATGGGCCGTAAACGAGACCCGTAGCTAGGGGTATCTCGGGGCACTCGTGTGCATCTGCAGGAACGTATATTGCCCGAGTTACTGTACGGTGCATAGCGCCGGCTTCTGTTATTGGTCGGCCCGCTGCCTGCTGCATTCACGAGTAGAGAGCAGATAACGTGACTGTATGCACACCTCTGGACGCCTCTTAACCTCCTTTACCTCGCTCTGATGCTCGTCACGCGATAAAAGCCGTAGAATCGGTTTAAACTCCAACTCTGTAATGTGCTATATTGCCTTTTGCGAGGGAAATTAGGAAATGGTCTCCACAACTACGTCAGATAAAACTAACATCGCATTAGTTTTATTGTTCACAGTTGTCGATTCTTGTATCCGGTAGCGCCATCAATACAGCTTTAACAGAGATACTGGGTGGCTATAATTCAACTGCGGGTGTTCCACGTGCAGCAGTGCGCACTGTATAACGGCACAGGACTCTTAAACCTCCTAATTCCGTTCATTAACCGGTGCGGTCGTGGAGTATCCTGGATAAAATAATACTTGCGCTTTCTGATACCAGATGAAAAGGTGCCGCTGTACGCAGTCGCCGACCGGAGTGGCCGAGAGGTTCTAGGCGCCACAGTCTGGAACCTTTACGGTCGCAGGTTCGATTCCTGCCTCGGGCATGGATGTGTGTGATGTCCTTAGGTTAGTTAGGTTTAAGTAGTTCTAAGTCTAGGGGACTGATGACCTAAGATGTTAAGTCGTGTAGTGCTCAGAGCCATTTGAACCATTTTTGTAAGCAGTCAGAAAATTAAATGTTTCCTGTTTTGACGTCAGGATGTTATTTTTTGTTTGGTAGATGTGAGGGGTTAAGAAGCTTGAAGTTTTCCGTACTAAACTCAATGACTATTTAAAAGAGAGACTATGCACTGCTGGTAACTATGATTTATGAGAATGACAGCAATAGCAGTGCTGCATTGCGGGAATATCGCTGACAGAAATACCTGACAACAGGCCTCATGTCAATAAATGAGCTAAACAATATGATCACGAAATTTGTAGAAACAGGTGAGCTAGTTGGTGCAGCAGGGGGAGTGAGGCGGCCCATTCCCATGGAGGTTGTTGATGAAGTTGCTGCAGCCATAACTGACCATGCCGCACGATGCCACAGTCTGCAGCCAGTGCTCGAACTTTGTCATGTGGGTTCTCTCTTCCCTCGTCAACAGCTCAAAAGATCTTGCAGCATATTTTACACTGGTATCCCTATAAGATTAAGAATGGGCACTAAATGAATTCCAAGATAGGTTACAACGCCATGACTTTGCCCCTCATTTTTTGACGCGCATGTAGATGATGACATGTTGCCAGACAGGGCAAATTTTACTCTCCACAGTACTGTGAATGCCACACATTGTGCATGAATGTCCACTGCACTCGACTTGTGTGACTGTATGGTGTGATTTCACCATCTCCTTTATACTCGTCCTTTTCCTTGGAGGACATGATACCACATGAACATATCAAGTGTGTAGAGACATCTGGAGGTTATGAGGACGTCCTTGGGGAGCACGTGGTTCTAAGTTTGCAAAACCGCAGCTGTGTCCACACCATTACTTTCACGCAAATTGGGGCGACTCCACGTGTCACTTGCCAGGTGGAAGATTTGCTTTGAATAACCTTTGGTAACGACCGTACCATCTCTAGGATATGTCAAGATTTGGGGCGTTCCATATTCCCGCTGGCCTAAATCCATGCAACTTCTGATTGTGGGGATATCTGAAAGATTGTATCTATCAGGGATGTATCCGAACTCTTCGTGATATTAAGGATAGCACATAAAGACATATCACTCTGATTACTATGGATAACCTGCGAGCTACTATCAATCATGCCTATTACAAATATAGCGTGTTGATGATTCGAGAGAGCATACTAAACAAGTGTTTTAAGTTTTGACCATATCCTAATAAACGTGCCAGAACCACTGTTATTATCTGTTTCATCGTCCCATCCCTTCTTTTTTGCACCCATACCATATTCCGGTTGCTTACAGCACCATTTTTCCAACTGGTGTCAGAAAGTGGAACTTTTTTTTTTTCAGCGTGCCTACTTTGTGAGCGCAGGTTTCAGCATTCTGCGATGTATACAGCCCTCGCTGTGGCACTCGGAACATCGTCATCTTAACTACAACCTCCCAGTACGTATGCAGCTCTTCTCAGAGGGTGCCATGTCTTCACGTAAGGACAAGGCGACGCCATCACAGGCCAAATTCCAACCTGCTATACATGAAAGGGTGGGAGGGGGGGGGGGGACGCCACGGAAACTTCAGTAGCGACATCCATTACTTTACTAAATGATTAAACAGTCACCTGATGCCATTTGCAGGTTGCCTGTCTAATGGTTTTCAGGGGCATCAAAAATGAGATTTTCAGTATTTCGTATATTTATTGACAGAATAAAAATTTAAAATGCTTTGATAATCTGCGCTTAAGTCTAATTACACGTTGAAGTTTTAACACAGTAAGTCAAATATTACAGCTAGGAACTGCCTATAGGCCTATATCTGGAGGCAGTGTAGCTCATGGCGTGCGAACTACGCAGGCTACAATCATCCAATACTTGAGACTATGAGCTCTTATCGACTCCCAACAAACTTTCTTCATAATTTCAAACCTCTACGAAATTTATCCTCGCTGACACCCACGGCAAAATAATGAAAGAAAAAAATTTTTTCACTTACTATATCTAAATGTGAGCAGAAGGGAAAAGTAGACCCCAAAGAGAGTACGAACGAACACACACCTCTGCTTTACACCGCTATTGACAGAGAAAGCTACTGACGTTTTACCGCTGAAGCCGATTTTTGCTTGACTTTTCTCATGAAAAAGAGCTATTTGTAGTAGTTTAGGTGGTCATTCAGTCTTCTGCAGCAACTTGAATAGCCCATTTCTGCTCACTAAATCAAATGCATTAACAACGTCAGTAAAGGCAGTATGAAGTGGCCCTTGCTGCTCATGGCACTTCTCTCACAGCTGTCGTAGAGACAAGATCACATCCACTGTTTATCAGCCAGGTCTGAAGCCGTATTCACATTCGGGGTAGGTTCTGGAAGCTAGGATTTTTAATCGCATTAGAATGACTCACGCATATGCCTCCTCGACTACACTTAGCCATGAAATACCTTGGTAACTGCTGTAGTGACATCTGTCTCCTTTCTGTTTATACAGAGAAACACTCTTCGAATTCTGCATACTCAGCTGGTTGCGCTAAGTGAGTGTAAATGTTTCAGAAGCACATACTTGTATACTTAACAACTTCTGCAGGGATCTCATGTTCACCTGGGGCTTTTCTATTAGCAAGGAAATCTATTGCTTTATTGAGATTCCCTTCACTTTAGTAAACGCCATGACATTGTGCACTATTTTCTAGAAAGTCTTACATGAACCTATAAATGGGATATCACTTTTTGGTTTGCCAGTTTCGGTTTGACTTTCGATGGGTAAATAATCCAAAACTAATAAAACCAACACAATTGTAGCTTTGTGTTTCCAATGACAAAAGTTTTACATACTTAACGTCAAATATTTAACACATTAACTCATTTGTAAAGTAAGCAGGCGTTTAAAGTATTTCATACACGGGAGTTTGTTTCTTTAAAGATTGATAGCTACCGATATAGATAAATTGTGATACAACCACATGGCACATGTAGAGCAAGTCGTCGACCTTAGCACAATGCAAAACTCCTTGCATCTAAAAATAATTACCCTGACCGGGAAATTTAATTAAGAGCTGCAGACACTTATAAGAATTAATCTGTAATTATTGTTAACAATGGAGCGGATAACGCAAGCATGTTACAGTCTTAGCTATGAATCCTAAAGAGGAGAATCACAAAATAACAAATTTGATGTTAATGGAAGGTGTTGACAGAAACAAGTTTTATATCAACACATGAATTTATTCGGTTAAAACACGTATTAAATGTGTCTGACTCCGAAAGAATATCTGTCTACTTCGCAAATGTTCCCATAGTGCATTCAACCAAATAAACGTATTGGTATTCAGCGTTACTTCAACGAACAAGAAAACATGTCCCTTAGACGCAACTGACGTTCTGAAAAGTATTCACAAACTTTTACCCAAACGAATATAGAGACTGTTGGCTTGATAGTTACTGAGAAGCTCGCGTACCTACTAAAGTAATGTTGGACTTGGGACTGACAATCGCAACGACTTGAGCAAATGTGGACCAAAAGATGCCCTATAATGCCGTTACTACTAATTATGCTAACTGCATTGAATCGGCATGAGACTTGCAGAACGCTACCATTGTGGGTGTGGCTGTGTGTTACAATATTAGGGTCGAGCTTCTGTCGTCATGAAGTCAGGACCCTCTCGTGTGCTAAGATACGTGTCAAATGTGCATGGCGCTCCGTTTTCGAACGAAAGCTACTGATGTGCACTAGATGTTCACAGCTCCCTGTCTCCCAGTGAGCTCTTACACTTTTTAGCTAAAACACACAACCAGTTGTTCCTTCCCCCAAAACAGAAGATGCCCGCCAATCGCAGAATATGAACACTCAGCTGACCAAAGGCTAGATTCCTTCACGCACAAAAATTCCTCCAAGAAAAAGGATCCATGGCAAAACGCCAGTGACTTTTCTATTCGCCCTTCTTCTCTCAAAATGCTGACGCTTCTGCTCCGTCTCCGTAACGTCATTAACATTTTTACCAGTCACACGTTTTCGTGACCATCATCTAGCCTTGCATCAAAGGTCCTCTGAAAACAAAAACGGCCCTCGAGGCTAAGTTATTACTTTTATACAAGCCCTATTCCTTTACTAAAGCGTAAGATAGTTATTTCCTGAGAACACTCCGCTCACGGAGTCCCTTCCCTGACCTCAAGTTGGCCGCTGGGGAGGGCTCGGTCAAAAACGCACAATAGCTCACACCTCCCATAGCTGTTCCGGCATGGTGACTTTCCTGAAGTCAACATCAGAGGCTGCCCGCCATTGCCAATGCAAGGCGGCAACTTCTCTTCTTTCCATCAGTCAATGCATTGCCTGTCCCAGACCCAACATGTTTCCCATTCTCATGCACTCACAGAAAGAACAGGAAGACTTGCACCAATTCAAATATATTTGATATAAAGTTAGTTAGAAGGCAGTACGTACAGTCACTGTAATCCAATTCCCTTCAGTAAAACATTGTTATTGTATTCTGACTTGTCATTATCATCTAATTACCGTGTTATTCTCATATTAAATGAGAAGGTACATGTGAATGGCTTGCTACTTTTCAAAACAAATACACTTTCACAATCACTAAAACTAAATTAAAGATATTTACTAACAAAAGCAATAAATTTCCTCGATCTGACTGCGATCATTGTAATTCTTTTTCAGTATTACGTAATATATTTGTTTGTGCTCTGCAGAGCCAAAGAAACGGGAACACCTGCCTAATATAGTGTAGGGCCCCCGCCCGCATGCAGAAGTGCCGCAACACGACGTGGCATGGACTCGACTAACGTCTGAAGTAGCGCTTGAGGAATATGACACCATGACTCCTGTAGGTATGCTCAACAATGTTCATGTCTGGGGAGTCTGGTGGCCATCGGACGTGTTTAAACTCAGAAGAGACACTCTGTAGCAATTCTGGACGTGTGGGGTGTCGCATTGTCCTGCTGGAATTGTCCAATACCGTAGAGGTGCACAATGAACATGAATGTATGCAAGTGATCAGACAGGATGCTTACGTACGTGTCACCTGTCGGAGTCCTATCTAGATGTATCAGGGGTCCTATATCATTCGAACTGCATACGCCCCACATCACTACAGAGCCTTCGCCAGTTTGAACAGTCCCCTGCTGGCATGCAAGATCCACGGCTTCATGAGGTTGTCTCCATACCAGTACACGTCCATCCGCTCGATACAATTTGAAACGAGACTCATGTTTCCAGTCATGAACGAACCAGTGTTCAGTGTTGACGGGCCCAGGTGAGGCATAAAGCTTTCTGTCGTGCAGTCATCAAGGGTACACGAAAGGGCCTTCGGCTCCAAAAGCCCATATCGATGGTGTTTCGTAGAATGGTTGACACGCTGACAATTGTTGATAGCCCAGCATTGAAATCAGCTGCAATTTACGGAAGGGCTGCACGTCTGTCACGCTGAACGATTCTCTTCAGTCGTCGTTGGTGTTTCTCCGGATTCCTGATATTCACGGTACACTCGTGAAATGGTCGTACTGGAAAATCTCCAGTTCATCGCTGCCTCAGAGATGATCATACACGTATAAATTCATATTAGAGACACACCCTCCACCCAAAAAATTAATTACAACGGAGAAATGAATTGACATTACATGTACAGAATATTATCAGTTTCAGTAGCAACCTAAAACAGATTTGCATGCTACCTGGGAATAACGGAATATTTTGGAAGCACCTTGGGCGACACGGGTGCATGGCCAAGCAGCAGAACAGTCAGGACCCCTGCTGAGTCATGCTCAAAAGGCCCGTGAGGAGATGTGCTCATTGCCAAAGCTGTGCCACCATGCAGATGGACAAAAGTTAGCTCGTGCAAATATTTTTATGAGATGGAGTGAGGAGGATTCTTAGCACAAGGAGATATTTGTCAGTCAAATGCAGAAAGTCGAGTTTTCGGATGGTACTGGAGATCATTATCCTTCAAGTGAAAAGAGTGCTCCAAGCTAAGCTTTTGAAGAGTGTGAGACACCGGCAAATGTATAACTGTTACCATATAACTTTGTTTAATGGCATGCGACCTACAGACATCGGTTCATCCAATTTTTTCGACAGTGGCAGAGAAGCACGATAGTGGCAGAAGGAAGCTGCCTCATTGCCTCAGGAGAGAGGCATGGCAAAAAGGAAATCATTGGTTAACCAAGCAAAACATAGCCTAGAGAAGGGGTCGACGCTCTCTCACGAGCACTTTGATCAGTCTGAGCACAAAGATTCAAAGCCCAGCCAATCAAGTTTAACTATTCAAGGTCTCCTTGTCGGACACCCTCATAAATGAATCATTTCAATTCTTTTTCTTGCTTGTTAGTCTAATTCAGACGATTTTCTCTTGTCTCTCAAGCACTGCTGCCACTGCACCATCTTCGTCAGCCCCAGCCACCACTTAGCCACAAGAAAGGGTCACTGGCTACACTACCACAGTTTGAGGACACAGTAGTCGTACTTCGGTCACTGTCAGCTACGCTATGTTGAGACTGAGCCTCTACTGCGTGAGACGTACGGAATTTCAAGTCAACTATAATTTTACAATCTCAGGGCCTGACTCTGAAAATTTACCTTGTGAAGTCATGATCAGTTTGCTACCAAAATCCACAACAGGTGTGACGTATTGCCTTCAATAATTTTACGCATTACCTTCAATAGTTCCATGTATTACTTTCTGTAGTTCTTTTCTATGCTAACCAATTTCACAACATTCACTCGGCACTTGCGCGATTCATCCTAAATTTTCCCTCCGACCCTCATGTTAGATTCATTAGATTTGCATTTGCACAGGTTTCCATTATTAAATGTTTATTAAGAAGTTGGAACTGGTTTCCTTTATCGTGTATGAAGAATTAATTATCAATGAGAGTATGTGTATGATTTAGCCTTAATTGTTCATTGTCTAACTTTTGTATGCAAGCAAATGCAAGTGATTGGAACACATTTATCACTTGATGTTTTGATCGGTTCCTCCCCAAAAATGTACCATAAAACGTTGACACTATGCGCCAGAAACGATTCTGAGACCACCAGGCGAAATATTGGTCACCCACTCAAAAGACTACACTGGTCGCTTTGGAGCGCTGAGCTGGTGTATGACTAGTACCAGGCGGTCACGTGACCCTCAACAACTGACGAAAGTCATGGCAGACATGTGAGGTGAATGTGCCAGTTGCTTCTATGGAGTCATCGCAGTAGCATGAGTGGACGTGAAAACGTTACAGAATAGCATTAAAGAACTGGAGCATACCTATTACCATATGATGCAAGAAGATGCCATATCAACGGCGGCTAACCAATGCGTCTACAAGGAATGTTGTTCCATTCGTAGCCATGTAAGACAGCGGAAGATCGGTAGCTGTAAAAACATTCCAACCGACAGGGAGCGGAGGTGAGATAAACTCCTTGGCAGTGGCAATGTTGTTTAAAACTTACAGAAATTTCTGCTGTCCGTAAATGCATGTCTAATTCAAGCAGTCCTTGTGAACATAGTGAATAGAATTGGATGTAATTGAAAGGGTACTTCGCATCAGGCCTCTGGTCACAGCAGCACGTCATCGCCCGGCGAAACAACGCAGAAACTAGACACTAGCTGACCGGAGGTGTATCGTCTAGTCCGATTATTCGCGAGTTTTCCTCTTTTCAAATGATACCAGACGTCTAAAGCACTGTGAGCTCAATAAGGCGTTTGACTGAATTTCGTAAATGGCGTAGTGTATGCCAGAGTGTTTGATGGCGTTTTCCATACCATGACTTCGCCTCACTCATTCTGTTACCGTGAACGTAAACTAGGATGTTCATTTCAACATTCTCGGTGAGCAAATGTTTCTCGGTGGCCTCTTCGCTGTTACGAAAGACTACAGAATTCAGTAAAAAAATGAGAACACATTTCTCTGTTATTGTCTGTGGGCACAGCAATTAGTGAACAAATGGTACAAATGGCTCTAAGCACTATGGGACTTAAAATCTGAGGTAATCAGTCCCCTAGAGTTAGAACTACTTAAACGTAACTAACCTAAGGATATACGCACATCCATGCCCGAGGCAGCATTCTAACCTGCGACCGTATCAGCATCGCGGTTCCGGAGTGAAGCGCCTAGAACCGCTCGGCCACAGCGGCCGGCAATAGTGAACATCTGTTAGTGTTTTACTGCAAGAAAATTCACAGCTGTGTGTAAATGCAGAGTGTACACTAGTTCTAATGGAACCAGTTTGTGTTTTGATAAGTTTTTGAAAGGCTTTTACTCCGTAGTTTTATCTTTGCATAACAGAAGCCTACTATTATACGTGAAATATACAGGAGACAGTCTCGATCGTTGCTAACATCTGCCTAACTGTAACAGAAGGTGATGCGTGCCATTTACCTTGTGGAATAGTAGCGTGCCGTTACGCTGGTAAGTGCAAAGATAAAACTATAACGTAGAAGCATTTCACTACCTGCTGCACTTACTCGGAAATGTGAGTACAGTTTACAGTTACAACACCAACAAATGTATACTGCATGCTGTATCCACGGACATCAACAGAGTAATGTGCTATGATTTCTTTACTGCGTTTTTAGGTTATCAGTAATAGCAAAGTCTGAAAGAGAGAAAATTAAAATTTGAAAGCAAATTGAGAAAGTTTCTCCGGTGACAACTCTTATTTTATAGAAGAATTTCTATTATCACTGTTGTTACATGGAGGTTTATTCCAAAATTTGCCCGTAACCTGCTTTATAACTTTATAAGTCAGATCATTAATCCTACATGACATTACATACGATATTCATTACCGCCAACGATTGCATTGTTAATTATCCATAATTCTCCTTTCCTCTTGATAGGGTGATACAGTCCCGTTATTTTGGTAGCCTTGGGGGCTTTTAGCTGGCTCGTAAACGGGAAGTTGTAAAGTTGTCTGGTGCTGAAAGACATTCTCCGCAAAGGTAAAAAGCAGCCGAAGCCAGTTGGCCGAGTCCACACAGCAGGTGCATGGAGAAGGCCATGCGGCATGCTATGAAAGCTGCAATGTGCGAGAAGCGTAAGGAATACGTTTTAGCTGAGATAATAGCGTGAAGGCAAGGTAAAAGCACAAGCCTTTGTAGCGCTGAAGCAGCCGTTAAACCCTGGTGCGGCCTGCTGTAATGTCTGTTCAAATTATAGTAAAGGGTTCTCTTGTTGGCTCGAAGTAATTATTTCTGCAGAAGGGGAAAGTTTCCGCTCAAGCGTGCGTGCAGGGCTTTGATGGGCCATGACTTAATATTCTGTCATGTAGCGTAAAACATTTTCTGTCTTCTACCCCGCGCCGCCAGATAGTGGTTCAGGGTTGTGTTGGGTTGTTTGGGGGAAGAGACCTAACAGCGAGGTCATCGGCCTCATCGGATTAGGGAAGGATGGGGAATTAAGTGGGCCGTGCCCTTTCAAAGGAACCATCCCGGCATTTGCCTGGAGCGATTTAGAGAAATCACGGAAAACCTAAATCAGGATGGCCGGACGCGGGATTGAACCGTCGTCCTCCTGAATGTGTGTCCAGTGGGCTAACCATTGCGTCACCTCGCTCGGTCATAGTGGTTCACCGTACAATATCTGAAAGAGTAGGAAATTGTTAAACTTTTTTTATAAAACTGTCGTCGGTCCACTACAATTGGCTGGTTAGATCCCGACGCTGGCAGAATCAGCTACGTTTTGGCGATTAAAGTAAGAAAACACTTGTTGGAAGATAGCCATAGAAGATACTTGCACTCGGTCAATCTGAGGCCGCTACTGCAGCCGTCTTTTAGATTCGGACAGTTTAAGAGCGGAAGCATGCGCCTTCGTTGCATACACGGGAACTAGGTGACCATAAAGTCAAGTAATTCGCATCGGGGTCTCATTTCATAGATCTAATCGTCACAACCAACTAGCTGTACCCATCATGCACTTTAACAGCAGTATTTATTTTCGTCTTTTCCGGGACTCTTTCTTTATATTACTAACCTTTTATGCAATCATTGGCCGTATCCGCGACATTGTTTTATACTTTTTTTTTATGAATCCACCTACCAACGCCAAGGCTGTAGTTTGTATTTGCAATCGCTGCTGTGATGATTATAGGTTTATATTCTTGGTTCAGTGGGTAAATAATGTTTTGTAAGTCTTTTGGCAGTAAGACAGACTGTTATAGCAAGCTATAGTTTCTTTCGTAGTTTGCTGAACCTCTTCATTAATACACTATGTGATCAAAAGTATCAGGACACTTGGCTGAAAATGACTTACAAGTACGTGGCACCCTCCATCGGTAATGCTGGAATTCAGTACGGTGCTGGCCCATCCTTAACCCTTTGCTGAACCTCTTCATTAATACACTATGTGATCAAAAGTATCAGGACACTTGGCTGAAAATGACTTACAAGTACGTGGCACCCTCCATCGGTAATGCTGGAATTCAGTACGGTGCTGGCCCATCCTTAACCCTTTGCTGAACCTCTTCATTAATACACTATGTGATCAAAAGTATCAGGACACTTGGCTGAAAATGACTTACAAGTACGTGGCACCCTCCATCGGTAATGCTGGAATTCAGTACGGTGCTGGCCCATCCTTAACCCTAATGACAGCTTCTGCTCCCGCAGGCGTACGTTCAATCAGGTGCTTAAAGGTTACATGGGGAATGCGAGCCCATTCTTCACGGAATGCTGCACTGTGGAGAGGTGTCAATGTTGGTCGGTGAGGCCTGGCACGGCGTCCGCGTTCTAAAACATCCCAGAGGTGTTCTATAAGATTCGGGTCAGGATTCTGTGCAGGCAAGGCCACTACAGGGATGTTATTGTCGTGTAACCACTCCGCCACAGGCCGTGCACTATGAACAGGTTCTCGATCGTGTTGAAAGATGCAGTCGCCATTCCTGGATTGATCTTCAACAGTAGGAAGCAAGGAGGTGCTTAAAACATCAGGTAAGCCTGTGCTGTGATAGTGCTACGCAAAACCACTCCATGAAAAACATGACCACACCATAACAAAACCGACTCCGAATTTTATTGTTGGCGCTACACTCGCTGGGAGATGACGTTCACCGGGTATTCGCCATATCCACAGCCTGCCATCGGATCGCCACGTTGTGTACCGTGATTCGTTACTCCATACAACGTTTTTACACCTTTCAATGGTCCAATGTTTGCGCTCCTCACGCCAAGCGAGGCGTCGTTTGGCATTTACCGGCGTGACGTGTGGCTTATGAGCAGCTGCTCGACCATGAAATGCAACTTTTCTCACGTCCCACCTAACTGTCATAGTGCTTGCAGTGGATACTGATGTAGTGGATACTGATGGTTTGGATAGATGTCTGCCTATTACACATAACGATCCTCTTCAACTGTCGACGGTCTCTGTTAGTCAGCAAACGAGGTCGGCCTGTACATTTTTGTGCTATACGTGTCGCTACACGTTCCCATTTCATTATCATATAGGAAACAGTGGATCTAGAGATGCTCAGGAGTGCGAAAATTTCGCGTACAGATGTATGACACAAGTGCCACCCAATCACCTGACCACTTTCGAAGTCCGTGAGTTCCGCGGGGCGCCCCATTGTGCTCTCTCACGATGTCTAATGACTACTGAGGTCGCTGATATGGAGTACCTGGTAGTAGGTGGCAGCACAATGCACCTCATATAAAAAAACGTATGTTTTTTTGATTGTCCGGATACTTTTGATCACAGAGTGTATGTCCGAGTGAGGTGTGGCACCCATACCTTCATGCTTAACTGGACAACACTCAGTAAATTTCCCTTAATAAGTCACTGTGTATTGCGTTATCATATTTCCTTTCGATCTGCATGATTTTATGGGCGTTTTCCATTCTGTAGGTCACCGGGGATAAGATCTGTAACGTCCTATGCTAAACAGTTCAACAGTGGCCTCACATAACGTGTAAAAGGTGGTGGGTAGAAATTACTAATACAAATCTCTCTATAAAAAAAATTTAAAGAAAGAGAGTTCTAAATTGACAGCAAGTAGCCGTATTTAAAAATTAATTTATTATTTGAAGCCAGCCGAAGTGGCCGAGCGGTTCTGGTCGCTACAGTCGGGAACCGCGCGACCGCTACGGTCGCAGGTTCGAATCCTGCCTCGGGCATGGTTGTGTGTGACGTCCTTAGGTTAGTTATGTTTAAGAAGTTCTAAGTTCTAGGGGACTGATGGCCTCAGAATTGAAGTCCCATAGTGCTCAGAGCCATTTTTTTCTTTTTTGAACGTAAAATTATTCCTTCCACATCCTTATGATTTATCTTGATAATGATCCACGGAACAAAAAGCTAACTAACTAAACGGCTTTCAGGTAGATGCGTTCCACAGAGGGAAACATCAACAAGTGCTCACAGATCTAACTGTTTAGAACTCAAGTCTATATTTAAATGGTTTACCAGAATTTACAGGACGAATATACTAAAAATTGCAGTGTTTTCGGTTGTCAGTGTACAGACTGCAGCAATTTTTTCTGGAACTGCCAGCCCTCTGCTATGTGTGACTGCTGGTATTTGTATCTTACAGGCAGCGCCCTTTGCTGCTACAAGAGACCCGCTCGGCTATCGGCCACCTCATTCCAGGAGCGGCGTCGAGAAATAACCAGTGCGATACATGCGTTAATTACATCTGTGGGTCGTTGGACGGCACTCACCGCGCCACTAACGAGGTCACCTCGCCGAGCCGAGCCCAACAGCCACATCTACTGCCGGAGGGTGCGTAGCACGGCAGACCCTCCCCTCTCCGTGGAAAGCAGACGAAAGAGGCAAAGCCGTATGTAGGCTGTCTCTGGGTAACCTCAGGGATTTATTTCATTTCTACGTCAGTCTGCTAGAAGAAAAACGAAACAAAAAAAACGTTGCACCCTGAAGGAATTATCCAGATGGAACGGAAAACAGTCATGTGACGGTCATGTACAAACAAAATTACTGTTCCAGAAAAATTGGATGATTTATTGAAGAGAATGAGCTTTAAAAATTGTGCAAGACAATGAGACTTTGATCCACCTCTGGACTTTATGCAAGCTGTTATTCAGCTTGACATCGATTGACAGACTTGTCGGATGTCCTGAGGAATATCATACCGAATTCTGTCCAACTGAACCGTTAGATTCGCGAAAATCCCGAATGGTTGAAGGGCCCTAACCATAATACTCTAAACGTTCCTAATTGACAATAGATCCGGTAACCTTGCAGACCAAGGTGGAATTTGGCAAGCACGAGGGCAAGCATCAGAAACTCTCGCCATATGCTTGTGAGAATTGTCTTGTTGAAATGTAACACCAGGATGGCTTGCCATGAAGGAAAACAAACCGAGCGGTCTACGGCTCTGCAGTCATGGACTATGCGGCTGGTCCCGGCGGACGTTCGAGTACTCCCGCGGACATGGGTGTGTGTTCATACTTAGGTTAAGTAGGGACTGATGACCTTAGCAGTTAAGCCCCTTAAGATTTCACACACATTTGAACATTTTTTGAAGGAAAAGAAAGTGGGGCATAGAATATCGTCGACGTACCACTGTGCTATAAGAGTAGCCAGGGGTTTTGCTATGAAAAGAAATGGCATCCTAGACAATGACTCTTATCTGTCTGGCCGTATGACGGGCGAGGATCAGGTTGGTATCCCACCGCTGTCCAGGGCGTCCCCAGACACGTATTCAGCCAGGTATCTGATTGACAGGATTAGAACTGTCCTCAGGGAAGAGACCAGCTTCGGGCTGAGCCACGATGACCGGTAAAGATGTATATGGAGACGTACCGGACTGTAGAGGGATATCAACGTGACTGTCACCCCCCAAACGGTCTTATAACCAGGAGTGATGGTCTGGGGTGCTATTGCTTTTCAAAGCAGGAACCTATCCTGGGATTACATTTCAGCAAGATAACGCCCGCCCGGTCACGGCGTGAATTTCTACTGATTGTCTTTGGGCTTGCCAAATCCTACGTTGCCCAGCAAGGTAGCCGGATCTCTCCCCAGTTGAGAACGTTTTGAGCGGTATGGGTAGCGCTCTCCAACCGGCTCGGGATACTGACGATCTAACGCGTCACTTGGACAGAGTTTGGCACGATATCCGTCAGGAACATCCAAATAACTGCTTCCATAAGGGCCACAGGTGGTCCAGCGCGTTACTGACTTAGTCAATGTGTGAATCTCGATCTCATGATTTTTCTGCACATGCACATCACATTTCCCGATTTCCGTCCCATTCGGAACTTCTTTCTTCAATCTTACAATGTATTTTAGAAGTGGGAGGCTTTACAACAGTCCACAACTAATAAAGCATGTGGCTACTGTCTGGAAAGTAGATTGTTCCACACGTAAACAGTGATTCCTGCCAAACAGCACCTGAGTCCAAGTGCACGAATACATAAACACTGATTTTTAGGTTGGTAAAAGCTGAGTGCAACGTATCTGTGGTTACGCTTAGTGCTAGTGCAATCCCTTCTTTGGGGGCGACGAGCTACTTCACATTCACATTCAATTTTGCTGGAAGAAACTGAAATTTGCAACAGTTCGTTCTGCCCTTCTGGCTAGGGGAAAAAGGTAAAAATGAAGACTTTAATATTTAATCCGTTTTCCCGAGCATACTTCCCATGTGGCATACACTGCCCGCACAACAGTTGCCTATGCCCGGTAGTAAATTGACAGAGCAGTGCCTCATGCTTCACGTGATCCTTACGTTCATCAAGGCTGAAGCTGTGTTGTAAGCAAGCTTTACTCCAAAAACCCTGCTGAATGCTTACATTGTGTTTCCCTGAGAGCGCTGCCAGAAATAAACATTGTTCTTGTTGCACAGCACCGCCGAGGAAGCGCGGCTCCGTTAAGACGGGCCACGACCGCCTGCTAGCGTGCAGAGACGGTGAGTTCCGCTCTTTGCGCCTAAGCTTTTTTTTTCAGTACTTTCGTGGCTTTCTTCTCCAACAGCGTGGATGAATTCCAGTTTTCATTCTATTTCCATGTATTTCCAAACAGCACACGACAAGGAGTTGAAGAACTACAGTGAGTGACAGATAACCTCAGAACTTGTACTTAGTGTTCCTCTTTGCAGAACAATTCTCAGTTTTGTCACATTATGCAACTGGTGCCGTATAAGAGTAAATTTTGTTTTGAAGAAGTATCAAGTCTGCTATTGACTGCCTAAACAATATTTGCGTACAATTTCAGAAAATTCTAGTTATAAATCTACAAAGTTCTGTACGTTTAAATAGCTTTCATACAATAGGCTTAAACTGAATTTCCTTTTGTGTAGAAAGAATTGGTGACAATGTACTTAGTGTTATTACACTAAACAGTACACACCAACACTTTGGACCAAGAGCTTTTTTATCTGCACGCAGCACATTTATAAGCTTAGTAATATAAGTCTGTATCTTGATCGGTATCTTAAGTTCTGATCTGAACTAATTAACTCAAATTAATTAATTAATTGCAAGCTTTAAAACTTAGTCTCAGAGTATTTTTAAAGTCACAGCCTTTGTAAGACACCTCCGTCAGTCTGATTACTGACGTGATTCACCGTGGAATGGACTGGAAGATCTTTAGATGTAGCAGCGGTCGGTCTCCAAACACTCAAGGAATAACGACTGATGCGAATATCACCCTTGTTTTTGTAGACTATTTGCTTGTGGCCAGTCGGATATGTCTTTGTTCCAGAATGTTTCTCATGACTAGCTTCGACCGTTCTAGTTAGGTGGACACGAGCCATTTCGCGTTGGAAGGTGTAAGTCAAAATCCTAAGGTTCTTTTTAATATGATCGAAACACAGTAACATAGAGTTGGGTTGGGTAGTTTTGGGGAAGAGACCAAACAGCGAGGTCATCGGTCTCATCGGATTGGGGAAGGAAATCGGTAGCGCCCTTTCAAAGGAACCATCTCGGCATTTGCCTGGAGCGATTTAGGAAAATCACGGAAAATCAGAGTAACATAGAGGTCCAGGTGTCTGGTTAATCGTCATGGTTGACAAAGGTAATAAAAAATCCGGGTAGAAAAAAGTCCGTAGAATACTGTACGACCTATTCCACTCTACACTGTTCTCGCACACAGTTTGTAGATGATGCATGTTAAAGTAAATATGACACCGCCTAAAACTTGCATAATATAAAGTTGCGATTTATTTGAGCGTAGTCCGCTCTAAATGTATCTTCGTATCCTGGAATGAGTGTCTTTTAAGGTGGGAGCTAAGACGGGTCTTATGCGACTTCAGTAGTTCGTGTGGTACAATATTCTCCCATGAATTCATTTTTGTCTGCAAATATTACTGCTCACAGAGAATAATTATTTTTCACGGCCACAGGTTGTAAAGGTACTTTCGACTACACTGCAGAAGTGTCACTGGGAAACCCTTTCACATCCTCTATTCGGTCCCGATCTGTCACCATGCAATTTCCATATTATTGAATCCCTGAAAAAAGACATTTGTGGTCGTCAATTTGCTTCGGATGAAGAGGTGTACGCCTGGGTACAATCACGGTTTCATAGGCAACCGCAAATATTTTTTTAAGGCATTGAGATGTTTCTTTCACGGTTTCATAAATGCATTAACAGTTATGACGATTACTTTTAAAATAATAATCAGTTTACTTGCTTTTTTCCATATGTCTCCATTTCATTTAACCGTTCTTTGCATTTTGTATTGAGGATTAGATGTCTCCAACTACACTAGATGATGAAAAGTATGAGGAAACTTATTAGTGGACATTAATAACGAGAGAGTCCGCCCTTCGCTTTTATGACGCCTTGAAATGTTTGGGGACACTTTCAATGAGGTATCTGAATGTCCGTGGAGGAATGACGGCCTATTCGTCCTCCAAAGTTGAAACGAGAGACGTTAGTGATGTCGGACGCTGGGATCTGGACAAAAGTCGTCGTTCAATGTCATTCCAGCGGTCTTCCCTTAGGTTCAAGTTGAAACTCTGGATAGTCCAGTCCATTTCAGGAGTGCTGTTGCCCATAAACGATTGGCTCACAAATTTTTCTTCATGATAGAGTACATTGTCGAGCAGATACAAACAATAATCATCTCCGAATTGTTTCTCTACTGTGCGCAACATACAATACTGCAGAATGGCTTCATATCGTTTTACATTTAGTGTTTCCTTATGCGAAATAAGGAGATCACAGCCTAACCACGAGAAACACCCCCCGTATCGTAACAACACCGCATCTGTACTTCACCGTTGGCACTCCGTGCGATGGCAGGTAACATCCTCGAGGCATTCGCTAAATCCAAATCATTTCTTCGGATTCCCACAGGTCGTAGCGTGATTCATCATTCGTTTCCATCATCCACTGTCCAGTGACGTCGCTCAAGCGTCGCTTACCTTTGACTACAGAAATGTTTGGTTTGGTTCAAATGGCTCTGAGCACTATGTTACTTAACGTCTGAGGTCAACAGTCTTCTAGACTTAGAACTACTTAAAACTAACCAGCCTAAGTACATCATAAACAGCCTTGCCTGAGGCAGGATTCGAAACTGTGACCGTAGCAGCAGCGCGGTTCCGGACTGAAGCTCTTAGAATCCATCGACCACAGCGCCCGGCAAATGTTTTATTTATGAGGAGCTGATCGACCACTGCACTTTATCTTTTTTTTAACACTTTACAGTCACTGTGCTAGCCGGACTCCTGGTAGCACGTTGTTACTCATATGTGAGTCATTCTGCTGATTTTGAGCGATGTTTTGCATCCACCTTCTGCAATGGGCGTCGGCCCCTGTTCGTCAGTACACGAGCTCTGTCTGGTCTTGGTTTAGCTGATGTTGTTCCTTAGCGATACCATTTCAGAATAACGTCACCAGTTACTGATTCTGTGCTGATAACATCATAGTCCCTACCTTTCTTTCTATTCTGGCGAATCCGCCTCTCGTGGCATGTAGCTTTCGGTTCCGCATCACACAGTTACTTATCACCAGATACCTTTGATCAGACAGTGTAGAAGTTCCTGCACCTGCACCTTGTTCACAGGACGAAGTTGAGCGTACCCGAAATAAATCGCTGCCTTCAACTATGCATTACATCGGCCTAGCTTCAACGCTACGGGTACTTTACTGTATCTTCACCTACGACACTATGGGCCCTTCTCTGAATTCTGCAAAGAGTTTGCGGCGAGGCGGTTTAAAAATTGCGTTGTGTTGCGTAATTGTTTGACCACTGTCTTTCGTCGTACTGTGCACTACAATAAGTTCCACCTACCTCAGTACGGCGTCTGGTCACAAGCCCGATTCTCTGCATACGTGGATGCTGTTCAGACGATGTTAAAACAGCGTTGAAGAAAAACAACGTCAATACTTACGTTTTCAAAGTCCGCCTAAACTCTGGTAGCAAGCTATCCTGTAATATCTTATAACGATTTTCTGGTGGAGGGCGATTGCTTTATTCTTTTAGAAAAAATGTCAGAATTCCGCAACATGTTCTTTATTTCCTTAGGTTCAAAATTAAAGAGTTATCCATCATCCCGTATTTATTCAAACGACTTATATCAATGTCCTCAGCTTACAGTTCATACAACCCAGTATACACGCCAGACAGCCTGAAATTTACTGAAGTCCGACCCGAATTCTTACGTGATCTACAGTATACTAGTGAACTCACGTTGTTGTCTTAGCACCAAATTTGCTCGACAGGAAACCGACCAGACTCTAGCGGTTGCGAGCTATGTGTTCACCAACCAGTTTGCGCGAATTGCATAACCTATGTGTTGAAATATAGTGTCGTATGCCTCCTGAAACCAAGTATGGCCTTCTGGAATCCATACTACGTAAAATTGGTGCATTATTGATAACCAAATGTGGTCCAACACGCTATTAAGCAGTTGTACATAATGTTCTGACTCATCACTTAATGTAGGAATTGCCAGTTCACCATCCCCAACAGGGGTCTCCTTTCAGAACTCCGAAATTTGGTTGGAAAGGCCCAATGTCTCTACCAAAGTAGAAGTTGGAAAGCTGGAGAGCAGCTGAAACGTTACAAATATCCTAAAAGAAGCGTTTAGAATCTGTGACATCTAGGGACACTGTGCTACAAGTTGAATTTAGATTTAATACTTGTTCATGACGTGAAACAAACCAAGCAAAAACAAAAGCATTTGGCTAAATGATCATCAGTAATAACGAGAGAGTGAAGTAACAGAATTTTGTTTCAGGCAACTGAAACGAAACCTACACCAAACCCAGCTGTAGTAGTTTCTGTATCTGCTTTACAAGTTAAATACAGTGGAATAGAATTAATTTAATAGAAAGTTTGGGAATTAATACATTAATTCTTGGGATGTGAAAACTTAGTTTTTTTGTATGAGGTATACTACGATATGGAGAGGAAGTAAAATGAGCTTACTTGAAAATATAGGCTACGGTAGTTCTTCGATAGGTATAAACTGTTTGTGTCGTACGTCCTCTTTCAAAATTACACAAGTATAATACACTCTTGGAAAATACTGTAAGCTAGTGAAAGATGTTGACTGAACAACCTCACAGTGGACAAACTGTGAGAACAAAATACTGAACTCCAAAGACTAAATAGGTTCGAACAAAAAAAAAAAAAATGCTCTCCATCTGAACAGGCCTTGGAAGGCCCAATGGTACCGACCGGACGCCGTGTCATCCAGAGGCCTCAGGCGTCACTGGATGTGAATATGGATGGGCATGTGGCTCTCCCGCCCGTATGTCGGTTTAAGAGACCGGAGCCGCTACTTCTCAGTCAAGTAGCTCCTCAGTTTTCCTCACACGGGCTGAGTGCACCTCGCTTGCCGAGAGCGCTCGGCAGACCGGATAGTAACCCATCCAAGTGCTAGCCCTGCCCGACAGCGCTTAACTTCGGTGATCTGATGGGAACCGATGCTACCACTGCGGCAAGGCCGTTGTCTGTGTTCGAGTAAGGATTTCGATAAATCACAGTAGGCTGCAATTTAAGACAACAATAAAAAAGTAGTGTAAGACAGTGGACGTTAAAAGGAAGTTTAAGAAAATGAAAATTCTCCAAGGCAAGGACCAATACACGTCAACTGTAGTACAAGAGAAGACGAGTGGACTGTGGTGGATAATATATGTTAACAGCAGATAGAAGGGAAGAATGAAGAAGCGAAGTAGGTTGACGCTGAAGCCTTTCGTGAAGCGGCAAAGCGATCAAAGCATGCCAGAGAAATGAAAGATCAGAGAACAAACAAAATATCACAAGATGATATGCCTAATTTTTTGGAGTAAATTCCATATCGTACATTTTCTGGTTTCCAGTAGTAGTGTTCACTACGCAGTGAAATTCGATGAGGTAGCTTTGTCAGTTTGTGTGAGTTATGGGACTAGATAGCCCACAAGACTGTTGCTCTCAGAACAGTGTCTTTTGTATCTCATGCGATTCTCTTATTTTTGGGTACTGGAAAAAAAACATTAACAGACGACATTCTGCAGTGTTTCTTAAAATGGTACGTGTGACTAAATAATTCTGTCATCTCCCATAAAAGTCAGAAAATCAGACTGAACGATATATCTGCCCTATGGAATAAATGCAACGCTATTAAAACTAGTTCTGGGAGAACATAGATTCCCGTTTTAGTAGGCAGGATATAATTTTTTTTAAACTCCTCTAGTAGTCCTAACTAATTGAATCTGTCCGGTAGAAATCGAATATGGAGACATGAATGCTATTTTTCTTATCAAGGTAGGTTCAGTCGCGAAATTAGAACCACAGTGGAAATCTGAAGCTTTTTTCAGGTGTGTTGAGCTGTGTCTCTAGTATTTTCATCAATAGCGTAATGTCGCACTGTTCAGTATGAGCGTGTGGTGAACACATGAAGATGTCTACAACTGTAGTGTCTCCCGCCAAGCGTAAAGTGCGTGCTATCATTCGATGTCTCCATGCTGAGGCTTTATACCTGACTTAATGCAGCCCAGATAACGTTACTGTCATGTGCGACAGCAAAGTGCGGCAACTGTGCAGGAATTTTGAAGCAGGACCTACAGATGTTTATTGATGCTGGCGGTCAGGAAAGGAAGCGCGTGAAAGCTGATGGGCTTGTACAGCGAGAGGATCAGATGATTCAAGAACATCATCAACTAAGAGCAATTCAGAACAAGCAAAGAGGCATGTTGTCATCAGGCGTCTTTCTTCATGACAATGCTCGGCCACACACTGGGATGGAACAAAGACGTTCCTACAGCGTTGTCGATGGAAGTGTTTGATGGCCCGCCATACAATACGGACATGGCTCGCATGGCTATGCAAACAGCATTTTGCCGAAGAGAGCGAGATGCAGATAGTGTGGAGAATTGGAGTAAAGCACAGGTGGCTGCCTTCTAAGGGAGTCGGTGCAACGCTACGATAAATGTCTGAGTCGGAGCGTCGGCTATGTAGGGAAGTAGCTGGTAGATATAGATAAAAGCTGCATTTTCTTCCACTGTGTTTTACATTTCGCGCCTAGACCCTTGAAAGAAAACCTCACATATTAACCTAGAAACAACATAAATAACAGTGGTTAGATGTCAAACACATGGCGTTCGTCTGCTTAATGTAATATATACAATACGGATACTACCTTATAAAATTTAATTTACGATAAACGTTTGAAGATGTCAACTTACATACATTATTGATTGTTATTCGTTTTCACTTATTTTAATGGTTCAAATGACTCTGAACACTACGCGACTTGACTTATTAATTAAACCTAACTAACCTAAGGACATCACACACATCCATGCCCCAGGCAGGATTCGAACCTGCGACCGTAGCAGTCGCTCGGCTCGAGATTGTAGCGCCTAGAACCGCACGGCCACTCCGGCCGCCAGTGATTTCACTAAATGTGGAAATTCATGGGTAGGAAACATCAATACTTATTTTTTCTTTTATTTTCAGTACGTATCTAGACACTGTAAAATATCAGCGGATACTGAACACACCGAAAGAGATGTTTTTTTCCCATAATCTACATTCTCCCCCAAGTGATTATATTTATCCAACTTTAGAACCCACAAATTTAGGTAGTGAGTATGGCCGTGAGTAACTTGCTCACAAACGCAATTCAATATGCGCCGCGCCGCACGACCTGTCGCTGACCATCGCCCGACCGTCGCTGACGTCATTGCACCCGGGCATGTATTGGTCTCCATTATGCACGCGTATGAATGCGGTCGCGTGGACACTGAAATATGTGAACGTGACACATGACACGTGACACATGACACGTGACACGTACCCCACCAAGCGGCACAGCGTTGTACGGACAAGTGGTAAGCCTTCGCATTTAGCTCTCGGGAGTTATTGAGGCAGGCATTTAGTCGGTATTCGTGCAAAGGTTTTTACCAACATAAGGATTACAGAGCTGTTGACATAAATAGACTGATGGCCGTAAAGGGAGAAGAAAGTGATAAACAGAGATGATACCCGCAAATCCGAACTTATCCGATGATCAATTATTGTTCCTCTGTTTCACATACAAGAAGACAGTGAGTGATAAACAACAAAAATGCTACGTACAAAAACTTTTTTCATAAATATGTCCATGATTTGTCTTGCCTTTTGTTATTAATTTCTGCTGGTCTGTACAGTGCTGGATGACGTAATCGTACAT
The DNA here is from genome assembly GCF_023897955.1 of Schistocerca gregaria. Taxonomy (NCBI): domain Eukaryota; kingdom Metazoa; phylum Arthropoda; class Insecta; order Orthoptera; family Acrididae; genus Schistocerca; species Schistocerca gregaria. The sequence goes on from NC_064921.1 coordinate 543,267,121, forward strand.
GTATGACAAGAAATAACTGACGGTGCGTACGTGACGTAAGAAAACATAGCTGCAGCTGAAGTCTATAATGCATGGTGAAGATTCCTGTGGGTCTGTACCCACGACGAAAACGCCAACGACGATGACAACGACCGTCTGAGTCGCTTGACAAAGGTGTTTCAACCACACTGACGGAAATGGAAATTATGGCACCACCAAAACCTCGACCGAACTCTACCATACGGATGCCGCACTATTTCCATGCCTGTAAGATATGTTGATCCAGATGTAATCATTATGCGAGCTTACTGTCAGTATTTTCCGTACAGTGAAAAGCCCGTGATCTGCGCTATCCTTTACTGTATCTTACTGTGGTATCCAAAGGGGTGAAATATGCAACTATAAAACTCTTTGACAATCTACACACGCAAGAAAGTGTCTGACAGGTAGCTGAAGCCTTACCTTCTATATCATAGAGGAACACTTCACCACAGATAATTGACCATTTTAAAAATAAAAAAGACTGCAAATTTCAAGCATGCAACCATACAAATATTATTTATTCTTTTGTATTTAGTTGTGTATAAGTGTCCCATGTTTTTTCTGTTCATACGTTCCACTTCCTTTTGGCCATCTTCTCACTGGTTTGATGCTGCCCAATACGAATTCTTCTCCTGTGCCAACCTCTTCATCACAGAGTAGCACTTACACCTCAGTTGAGTTTTGGATATATTCCAGTCTGCATCTTCCTATATAGTTTTTAATCTCTACAATTTTTATTCTCGACGGCTCCCGCTAGTGCAGTGTAAGTTATTCCCCTATGATTCAACACATGTCCTGCCCCTTTTCCTTGTCAGTGTATTCCCTTTTTTTTCTCTGATTGGAGTATCTTCCTGCTGGTCATTTACCCCCGTTATGTAATGAACATCACATCAAAGTTTGGTAACTAGCGAACTGATGCTTCATGGTGCAACACTTTCCATTTCCGGCAGGATAAATCGTTGACTTTTCACAATTTCTAAACCTTAGTGCATGTACGTCTTCGCTTGTTTATTCCCTGTTGTTTACAGCATTCGCAGTAATATTGCATTTAGTTAATATAAAATATTAATATATCATCAACAAAATGTATACAGTAATTTGATCTGAACCATTTGTTACAAAGAAGTCCTGCTTTCGTTACATTAAATCCGTTGAGCTTTTTCAACGTTCTCGTCACTCTTCTCTGAGGTTCACTAAGGAAAGACGAAAATTCACCGTTCTGGCGCAAAACTATGTTTTTATCCGGTCAGGTCTGTTCGGTGTATTCCCGTTTTGGGTCGATGCAGGTTATTCAACGTTTGTCCTGTAAGTAAACTCCATACATGATGGATGGAGGTCCTCATTTCCATTATACACAAAGAAACATTTTTCAGCTACAAATTTCTTTAGAAGTGTGAATAAATGGTAGATGAGAGGGCACCATATCTGGCGAACAGGGTGTATGTTCCCACTTCTCGTACTTCAAACGCCGCAAGTTTCCGATTGCCAAAAAATCTTTGTAGGCATTTGCATTGTCCTGATGAAAAATCCTTTTTCTTTTAATCGAACCTTTCTCTCGCTTATTGCGATTTCGTCCACTTTGCTCAGAAGGCTTGCGTAGCAATAGGAATATTTTTTACCATTTGCAAGATGTCAATGAAAAGCAGATTTTGTCCCAGAAAACACTGACTACAGCCTTTAAATCAGATAAAGTCGAACTCTCCTTTACATATCACCATCTTCTACCGCCTACTTCTATGATTGTTACTGTGAAAAAGATCTGCAGCCACAATTCGCTGTACAAGAAATAAATTTTTGAGTAATGAAAGGAGGTTGTATACATGGAAGAACCCTGGAGATACTAAAAGGTATCAGAATTTATATAATGGTAAGACAGAGATTTAGGAACCAGGTTTTAAATTGTAAGACATTTCCAGGGGCAGATGTGGACTCTGACCACAATCTATTGGTTATGAACTGTAGATTAAAACTGAAGAAACTGCAAAAAGGTGGGAATTTAAGGTTGTACAGAGTTTCAGGGAGAGCATAAGGAAACAATTGACAGAAACAGGGGAAAGAAATACAGTAGAAGAAGAATGGGTAGCTTTGAGGGATGAAGTAGTGAAGGCAGCAGAGGATCAAGTAGGTAAAAAGACGAGGACTAGTAGAAATCCTTGGGTAACAGAAGAAATATTGAATTTAATTGATGAAAGGAGAAAATATAAAAATGCAGTAAATGAAGCAGGCAAAAAAGAATACAGACGTCTCAAAAATGAGATCGACAGGAAGTGCAAAATGGCTAAGCAGGGATGGCTAGAGGACAAATGTAAGGATGTAGAGGCTTATCTCACTAGGGGTAAGATAGATACTGCCTACAGGAAAATTAAAGAGACCTTTGGAGATAAGAGAACCACTTCTTTGAACATCATGAGCTCAGATGGAAACCCAGTTCTAAGCAAAGAAGGGAAAGCAGAAAGGTGGAAGGAGTACATAGAGGGTCTATACAAAGGCAATGTACTTCAGGACAATATTATGGAAATGGAAGAGGATGTAGATGAAGATGAAATGGGAGTTATGATACTGCGTGAAGAGTTTGACAGAGCACTGAAAGACCTGAGTCGAAACAAGGCCCCCGGAGTAGACAACATTCCATTGGAACTACTGACGGCCTTGGGAGAGCCAATCCTGACGAAACTATACCATCTGGTGAGCAAGATGTATGAAACAGGCGAAATACCCGCAGACTTCAAGAAGAATGTAATAATTCCAATCCCAAAGAAAGCAGGTGTTGACAGTTGTGAAAATTACCGAACTATCAGTTTAATAAGCCACAGCTGCAAAATACTAACTCGAATTCTTTACAGACGAATGGAAAAACTAGTAGAAGCCGACCTCGGGGAAGATCAGTTTGGATTCCGTAGAAATGTTGGAACACGTGAGGCAATACTGACCTTACGACTTATCCTAGAAGAAAGATTAAGGAAAGGCAAACCTACGTTTCTAGCATTTGTAGATCTAGAGAAAGCTTTTGACAATGTTAACTGGAATACTCTCTTTCAAATTCTAAAGGTGGCAGGGGTAAAATACAGGGAGCGAAAGGCTATTTACAATTTGTAATTCTGTCAGAGACAGCATAGGACTTGGAAGAGCAGTTGAACGGAATGTACAGTGTCTTGAAAGGAGTATGTAAGATGAACATCAACAAACGCAAAACGAGAATAATGGAATGCAGTCGAATTAAGTCGGGTGATGCTGAGGGAATTAGATTAGGAAATGAGACTCTTTAAGTAGTAAAGGAGTTTTGCTATTTGGGGAGCAAAGTAACTGATGATGGTCGAAGTAGAGAGGATATAAAATGTAGACTGGCAATGCAAGGAAAGCGTTTCTGAAGAGGAGAAATTTGTTAACATCGAGTATAGATTTCAGTGTCAGGAAGTTGTTTCTGAAAGTATTTGTATGGAGTGTAGCCATGTATGGAAGTGAAACATGGACGATAAATAGTTTGGACAAGAAGATAATAGAAGCTTTCGAAATGTGGTGCTATAGAAGAATGCTGAAGATTAGATGGGTAGATCACATAACTAATGAGGAAGTATTGAATAGGATTGGGGAGAAGAGAAGTTTGTGGCACAACTTGACCAGAAGAAGGGATCGGTTGGTAGGACATGTTCTGAGGCATCAAGGGATTACCAATTTAGTATTGGAGGTCAGTGTGGAGGGTAAAAATCGTAGAGGGAGACCAAGAGATGAATACACTAAGCAGATTCAGAAGGATGTAGGTTGTGGTAGGTACTGGGAGATGAAGAAGCTTGCACAGGATAGAGTAGCATGGAGACCTGCATCAAACCAGTCTCAGGACTGAAGACAACAACAATATCTCTTTCTTTCTTTTTAAAATGGAATGCGTTTTTTGAACATCATTTTCGACACTAATTTCAGTCATTATTAAACAAAGGCAATAAGCACCTTCAACAAAGCTTCCTCATAGTTAATTATTTATATACACTCTACATAATTCTTTTTTCCGATATTCCTATCGTGTTAGCTACATTTTCATTTATGGCTGTCTAGTAACTTAACGTACATTTGGTCCATATTTTCTTCTTTGCTTGTAGTTTATACACAGATCCATTGGCATCAAACTGTATAAGAAAACGAGTTTGTTAGCTTACGAATAGTATTTTATAAATTTGAGGACTACGTACAAGAATTACAAAAACAAGATTTCAAAGTAAAAACAACTTCTATCGCAAGCACTGAAATTTATACTTCACAAATATTTAGCAGACACATGCGTCAGAGAGTCAATAGATAAAGACACTTCGTTCATGAAAAATAGTTTAAGAAGAAAAAAATGCTAACTGTACGTTTACTTGTTGTTCCTCTTCTCAACCGAACTACTACGCAGCTAAAAGAGAAAAGTAACAGACATATTGTTCACTATACATTATTTCTTTCACTAGCACAAGCTCTGAAATGTGTGTAGGAACAGTAATGAATACGCGTCCCGTATTCTTCCCGCTCCTCTTGAACAATAGATTAAAACCCAGGGAGGTGGAGTCCATGTGTTAAATGAAGAGGTGTCTAGTAGACGGCTCGTATATGAAATCCGCTGTAAATGACTATCACGATGGAATATCTAAAATTCACTCTCTAAGATGCTTTTTTTAAAATTAAATATGGTTCACATATATTACTCATTCAATGTCTTTTTATCTTCTTTTGTTGAGTTGAACATGCATCCACAGCGTTTAGACACCGATATGAGCTCATGTGGTGCTGATTTCATCGTCTGATTGTTTGTTTTATTTTGACATTTTACTTAATGTAGTTAAAAGAAAACAATTTGTTCAAATTGTGGAACACAAAACATGAGGCTATAAGAATTTACCATTTTCGAGAACACTCTCAGGGGATGAATTCCGCCGACCATCCTGGCCGTTCCGAAACGTTTTCATAGATGACAACTGCGTATTTGGCGGGGTCTCGAGTCGTAATTTCTGACTTTACTAGAATAGCTTAATTTCGATATTTCTACGGTTGCGTCCATATTCTATCTTCTTCAACCCAGAACGGGACTTTCTTTTGTATCGATGGGAACTGTCAATTGATCCCTGCCCCACTCCCTTCACAAACCTTTCCTTTTATTCTGATATCCCTGCTTAAGGTCTCATAAGCAAAGCATCATCTGTAAGGAGGGAATTCCTTTAGACTTGGATAGCACACAATGACGTAAATAAACGGCCAACAAACCATTTAAAAATAAATATTTCATTTAACTGTTTTAACTGCGTCTGTCATAAATTAATGAAGACTATACTAAAACTTGTAAATGATCATTGTGTTGTGACAAACAGGGGTATTGTTAAAACCAGTACTGAGCACTTGCCAAATCTACCTCGTAATTTGATCACCTTGCTACATCCAGCATGACAATTGTCCTCTGTTACAGTTTTCTGCTGTTTTATTTTAATTCCATGCACTACAAGATATTTCTAGTCAGCTACACTAGGACATGAATCTAAATGACACCAGCACTGGCAACAACAACAATTTCAGTGGATTTTGCTCAGTTTTGTGCTGCGCCACATGGTCTCTTTCTCCTCGTCAGACACACACACACACACACACACACACACACACACACACACACACACACACACACAAAGCAGTATCAGTAGTTTAGGTTTATTCGTCAATGGATGATCGTCATTCACTTGCCAAAATGTTTAAACTGCACGGCGCACTGCCCTCGTTAGTCTTATCTTGCAAATTTCGTCGACGACTATTCAGGTATAAAGGCCCTGACAACACACATTGTCATATACAGGGAAAACCAAATTCTCCTATACGGTAAATAAGACTATTTGGCAGCCAAGATCTCATGTTGTGATTTATATATTTCCGAAAATGACCGGCTTCGACAGAGTTCAGCTGTCATCTTCAGATCTGCAGTGCACCAGGAGAAAAACATTACTACGACTGTCCATACAACTGTCTAACCAGTACGAGGATTCACGTGGGAAAACAACATAAACAAATGTCACATTACAAAATGGCTCAAATGGCTCTGAGCACTATCGAACTCAACATCTGAGGCCATCAGTCCCCTACAACTTAGAACTACTTAAACCTAACTAACCTAAGGACATCACACACATCCATGCCCGAGGCAGGAGTCGAACCTACGACCGTAGCAGTCACGCGGTTCCAGACTGTAGCGCCTAGAACCGCTCGGTCACTCCGGCCAGCGATGTAACAATACACATATTTTAAGGAATGTTATGTGCACATCTGGTTATTATGTTGCTTCCCAACGTGTATACTGGTTGTACAGGTGTGCGGATTGCCGTAGCAATGTTCTCCTGGTACACTGTAGATCCGAAAATGACAGCTAAACTCGGGTTAAACCGATCACTAAGGAAATAAAATAAAATAAAAATATTACAACACGTGATCAAAAATATTCCAACACTTCATCTTGGCTCCCAAACAATCTTATTTACGAAATATCAGATCGGCCCCAGCAACATGTTCAACTTACTATAATTCCATGTAACTGGAAAAGTTTGAAGTTAGAGGTAGAACAACCTGGCAGCCTAAGATTATCAGTGAAGGTTGTTGGAGGAACTCAGATGTTCACAACTGTTGCGGAAACCGTTGAAGTACATGAGTCTCCATCTGGGACACTGATCTGTCTACCAAATTCAGAATAAACCTTCGATTAAGATCGTCTATAATATATAGACTCCTCTGGAGATATATTTGAGGCCTAGGAGGAAAAGGAAGCACCGAAAGGCCACCACGGCCTCGGTGAAGGGTTGAATAAAGCCAGCAGCTAAGGGAATAGCGTGAAGGCGCGTCTTCTGGGCGACGCACAGTATTTGGGTCGCATTCGCAGCATCGCTGCCGCGCTTCTGCACGCGCATCACAGCGAAGGAGGGAGGAAGTAGGGGCGACACAGGGGAGGAAATAGGGGGTCCAGCCGGACGACCCATTTTCCGCCTGCCGCAGACGCGACGCACGAGCGCTGCCGGAGATAATTAACGAGGATGCTGGACACGGGTCATAGCTCATCCATCACCAGGCCGCGTGGTAGCAGAAACAAGTGGCCTACCACTATACGAGACACGTGCAGTGTGCCGAATACACGCTGTGTCCCAACTATGTTTCTGCAATGTTTCGTGCCTTACTACGAGACTGGAGTGAAAATGACTCGTGATCTTTGTGATTGCCAGTTCCGGGAAAAATGAGCATCACATACATAGCACCACTGCTCAATTTCTGTATCGGTCACTGAATGAGCCACCAGCTGTTAAATTAATGATTTCACTAACGTGTTTCGGCTAAAGCCCATCATCAGATTGTCTACTAACCAGAATTACACAGAATATAACAGAAAATACAACGTTACGAAGAATATACCGGGTGATCAAAAAGTCAGTATAAATTTGAAAACTGAATAAATCACGGAATAATGTAGATAGAGAGGTACAAATTGACACACATGCTTGGAATGACATGGGGTTTTATTAGAACCGAAAAACTACAAAAGTTCAGAAAATGTCCGACAGGTAGCGCTTCATCTGATCAGAAAGGCAATAATTAGCATAACAAAGTAAGACAAAGCAAAGATGATGTTCTTTACAGAAAATACTCAATATGTCCACCATAATTCCTCAACAATAGCTGCAGTCGAGGAATATTGTTGTGAACAGCACTGTAAAGCATGACCGGAGTCATGGTGAGGCATTGGCGTCGGATGTTGTCTTTCAGCATCCCTGGAGATATAGGTCGATCAGGTAACCCCGAAGCCAATAATCGCACGGACTGAGGTCTGAGGACCTGGGAGGCCAAGCATGACGAAAGTGTCGGCTGAACACACGAGCATCACCAAACGACGCGTGCAATAGATCTGTCGGACATTTTGTGAACTATTTTTGTTTAAATGAAACCCCATGTCATTCCAAGCATGTGTGTCAATTTTTACCCTTCTATCTACATTATTCCGTGGTTTATTAAGTTTTCAAATTTATACTGACTGTTTGATCACCCGGTACAATAGCAGCAAACTGCAAGTATCGCCAAAATCAAACAGTTGAAATACATACCATGAACATCTTCGTTATCGGATATATAATGAACAAAGCTGTCTTGGCTACAACGGAATAACCAGGAAGACGATTTAAAGCACGAGAGGGCGGTGATGAATACAAAAGTAGCGGCACATAGCGACAAAAGGAAAAAAAAACATTATTTTGTTTTCCTTTCCCATAAGACATGTAGTACACAAAATTTGCTATGTGCAAAAATAAAATAAACAGTTATACAAAAATCCATCGACAAGATAGACATACATGTAAACTGACAAATAAAATGAAATTTAATAACAGTTACATAAATTCAGACCTTCATACAAAATACCATAAATTAAAAATGTCAAGGGAAACAATTTAAAAATGTATAATAAAGTAGAAATAATAACGGCAGCACCGCTGCGTGTAAGGTAGGTCAAGGATTCGAAACCTTGCAACATTAAGAGCGAGAGATCGTGCAAGTAAAGCTCATTGAAAGGTAAAATATATGATGTTATAATAAAATACCATAGAAACGCAAAGAACATAGTACATTAATTATTATAATATATGCTGTCGAGGATCACATAACTAATGAGGAGGTACTGAATAAAATTGGAGGGAAGAGAAATTTGTGTCACAACTTGACTAGAAGAAGGGATCGGTTGGTAGGACATATTCTGAGGCATCAAGGGATCACCAGTTTAGTATTGGAGTGCAGCGTGGAGGGTAAAAATCGAAGAAGGAGACCAAGAGATGAATACACTAAACATATTCAGACGGATGTAGGTTGCAGTAGGTACTGGGAGATGATGAAGCTTGCACACGACAGAGTAGCATGGAGAGTTGCATCATACCAGTCTCTGGAGTGAAGACCACAACAACAACATGATGTCGAGGATGCCAGGGACTGGATAGGAAAGAGATGCATGAAGGTAGAGATATAAATATTGGGGCAGTATATGTGAGAATGCATGGAATTACAGGCCCAGTATTTCACTGAATATTTTTGTACATTACATTTTGTCATGTTCATGGTTGTATTTCAGCTGTCTAATTTTGGCGATACTTGTTATTTCATACTCTTCTATATACATAGTACAGTTACATTTTCTGTTATTTGTTGTGTATTTCTAGTATGCGGACAATCTGCTGATGGGCTCTACCCGAAACATGTCAAATAAAGTCATTAGTTTATTAGGTGATGGCTTCTTATTCACTGACCAATAAAGCAACTCTACAGTACTGCTATTGATTTGCAATATAGTCGCAATCTTCCTGCTTGACGTTATGTCACAATTACAAGAAAATCATCACACGGTAGCAATACGTTATCAGTGCTCTGTTGCATAGTTTTTAGCCCCGACGTGTGTTACAGCGAAAAGTTTGTTGTTTCTGGAAAATGAACATTTCCACTTGTCGGTATAAGTGAAGGCTACAAGGTGTCAGATATGGTGAACAGAGTAATGTTCAAAATGTTCTCACTTGAATGTTGGATCCATTTTCATTGTACGCTGCGGGCTGTTAAAATTGCTACAAGAGGAAGGATACAAATATATGTTTAAACTTATAGGTGACTTGCTGGTGTGCAGGGTGTTAAATTTACTGCACAGATCTGCCACCTCTGGCAGCAGTAACTGCTTTAACCTGGTTGAGTATTCAGTGGAACCGAGCTTCAATACGGATACGTCATTCCACGCTGTTTCAACAGTACTACAAAGGCCATCAATCGTAATGGTTGGCGAATCGTGGTGTGCGTCTTCCGCCAGCCCATGAGCAGATGTTTTCAGTGGCCTAGAGATCAGGAGAACATTCTAGCGAGAGGAACAGTCTAACACCTTCGGTATCGAGACTGGTCAGGACAGCACAGGCAACGTTCAGTTTTGGGTTAGCTTGTTGAAAGATATCATAACGGCGACCTCTAAGGTAGGGTATTGATACCGACCATAACACATCAAATATTCAACGGCTCCTGTTCACGCACGAGGTAAAAAGAATGTGTATGAACAGTAAGCTCAAACTAGAACATAAATAATATGCACATTAAGGTATTAAGCAGTCATTAATGAAAGACTTAGTTGACATGACAGGCGTACCAGAAAGGTAAATTATGCATAAATAATTAGGTATGAGAAAGCTTTGTGCAAGGTGCGTGCTGTATTTGTTGAAGACTTTATGATCTGACGTGTCTTCTGAGTCCCACTTTAAAAAAAGCATAAAATATTCTCTCTTCGTTACGAGCCTTACAGATCTGCTGCGCCCTGTTTATTCTTAGTTTGGTACATTGTTGACATATAGCAGAACTTTTAGGGATGCATTATCTGTGGCTCTAGAGCAGTTTGAATCTCAGCACATGCAGTCCACGTGCTGTTCGGTTGCGTGTGGTTGGATGCGGATCACCCTGTGCTTGTTTTTGAGTGTTTACTGTGTTAATCTAATAGTCATATATTTTCCCCAATTTCGTCTTTAATCCATTAATGTAACAACTGTTTAGAATCACAAAATATTGAAGATTATTAAAAAAACACTTACGCAAAAAATATTCTGTTCTTGTAAGTCCTTTCAGATCTATAGATTTATATTTTTTCTTCACAGGTCAAGACGAGGAAATTGGAAGATAAATAGAAAATTGGGATACTCTAGAAGTTTTTTCCAACTGATATCGATACTCCAATTTAGAAAAGTAGTGGTTCTGAAACAAAAAACATTCTTGAATAATTAATTCGAACTCGTCAATTTACTGGACAAACAAACAATAAATGGGACCACGACAAATGTCATCATCAAAAGAATATTTCCTATTATTCTCTAGAAACTGAGGAAATTCAGTTTGAATATGGCAGTGATAGCAAGAAATCTCTCTCAATTATTTTCAAAAGAAAGAAGAGATTTTTCACTTTCATTTGAAATTTAAACTAAAAATCTAGGAGGTCATGTCAGATTTCATTGTTAATCGTGGAAAATCTAAAACTTATTCTATTTACTCGTACAATACAAAATCAAGAACTCATTCAAAATGTTGCCAATGGAACTTGTTCTTATATGTCAATAAGAGAGAAAATTATTTTTTATGAAAATCATTTCGCAAGAATTAATATTTGTCCACGCTGGATCATTATGCCTGACGGTAAATAAAAGACAAAACTTACGTATTTCTCCGGTGACCTTTCTCCTACGGCAAGCGTAGCCACATGAGTCATAAAGGCGCGCTGTATCAGCGTTTGATTTCAGATACACCTGATGATGAGGCTAAGATCCAGAAACCGTGGTAGTGTACATCGACTTCTGCCGTGCGATACTTAGGTCAGCAAAGAATTTTACAACTGTAGCGGATCTGTGTACCATGAACACAATCCTGAAAAGTCTGGTGATCAAGAACTTTCCTCCATCGCATTGCCTCCTCGTATTGGCTAAACATTTCCTAGAAAACTTCTTCTACCACCGCGACTTTAAATGGTTAGGTCCGAGTGTGGCCACACCGCATTAATAGCGTCAACCATGGAGGCAAGTACACGTAAGGTCAGGCACAATTTTGTATCTTCTGTACATCGAAATAGCAGAAATTTTCCTTTCATACGATCTTGTGCTTAATGTCATGACAGGTTAAAAATCGCTGGTCGAAATTATGGCTTTCAAATGCAAATACTATTTTTATCTGAACTTTTTTGTGCACATTTTCTGTGTACTGCTTCATCTGATAACATAACTCAGTACTTGGTCAATATCGACGGCACGTGATTGTAGCTACTGCTCATATTTGATACGACGGGAATTATACTAAAATATCGACATGCTAGCGTTACTGGAATTTTAAATCAATTGTATTCACGGCGAAATTTCTGTCAATGCTGTTAAGGTTGGCGGGATTTGACGCTGTGATTCAAGAGCAAAAATTTGTAATTTTTGTCAAATGTCAAAGGCAACGCATTCATTAAAGAGCTCCGAATGCGGGCGACTATGTGCAGTGCACAACAGCCTGCCAAGCATTTGATACGTCGAGTGGCGACCCGAAGAACCACAGCTCCGCTGAGAGGGTGAACTCTCTAACAACATTCGGTATTTCCGCATCAATGAGTGAGTGAAGGGCGCTACAAAAATTGAGGAGCTATTTTTAATGGGAAACGTGACAATTTAAACATAATTTGTACGAGAATTTCGCCTGTGATTTTAACAGTGTCGTAATTCTCAATATAAACACGCTTTGTTTAAATTGCAACAAGGGTGGAGATGTTTCCGTCTGTTAACGAGGTGGTAATTGGAAGTTATTTCAATAATAATGGACTTATACCTGGGAAATAATTAACGCTAGATAGCAGTTACAAATAAATAAAATTTATTTTTCACCTGTAATCAGTCACCAGCACATACGGTATTCCACGCACAAAAACATTTTAATACTTTATGAACCTATTGTTTCCACGTACGTAAACGCCCTCTGATTGTGAATGGTTGCTGCACATATGAAAATAAACTAAATAATCAGCGGCAGGTGTATAGGTGATAAAAAGGGAGGATCTAAAGACAGTATCACTGAAGTTCATAAATCTATCTGTAAGTTAGATTTATTCAAGACCCTGTACAATATACCTACAAACTATAAGGTATGGCACTCTATTCACGTAAGGTAAGAAGAAATAACTATTGCACGCACAGATATAATCTACCTTAGATAGCCGCGTCCGTCGCCTAATAACACTTTCAATGTGAAACATGACCCTGGGAGAATGAAAAAAAAGCAAGGAACACTTGCTAGCTGTACTTCGCTTTTGGCTGGTTCCTTTACGTTTCCTTTACCGCCAAAGAATGTCTGCCTTACCAGTTTATCTGGAATGCAGCTCTGCTCGAGGACCTACCGCAATACAAAACAAACATGTATTTGACGCCTAACTATAGGCTCATGATTCTGTATTTAGAGAATCATAGGTGACCCAACTTCTATACAAAACAAATAGCCCACAAAACAAACATGTATTTGACGCCTAACTATAGGCTCATGATTCTGTATTTAGAGAATCATAGGTGACCCAACCTCTATATAAAACAAATAGAAGCAAACATCAAAGCGTTACCTTCGAACACTAGACGAATTCATCAACGCTATGCTGAGTACACAAGTGAGACTTTGAGGGACAGAAGGCATCTAGGTATCTTGCTGAAGACTTACAGAATTGTGAAATATGTTCTTTAAGAGACTCAGGTTAAGCTATAGTCAAGAAGTAGACCGATCCTGTTTTACCTTAAACTCACCTCAACACCGGGAGGAAAACATTTATTATGTAATTGAGGCTTTGAAGAACGCCATTCGTCATGAAGTTGTAGTATCACCTCCAAAAAATAAAGTTACGGAATTAATTTTGTATATGTATGCAACAGTACCATAGTGCGCCGATATAGGGACAAATAGGGATAGATTGCACCACTTGTTTTGGCTGCTCTAGCTTCAACAGTTATTCGACTTCTCAGCTCATGAAGACTAACTGTCATGGGTGGAACAAAGGCTGTGTCTTTTATATACCCCCACAAAGAAAAGCGCAAGGTGAGAGATCGGGTGACCTGGGACGCTAAAAGCAATGAACAAGATCTTGTTTTCCATCATTTACAATCCAATCCAACGATGTGGGATGGTGTTGTTAAGATAACGCCACGCGTCAAAGTGAGGCGGGGCGCCGTCATATATGAAAATGAATTCGCTGGAACCTTCGTGAAATTGAGAAAACCAAAAATTTTGTAGCAACAGTCATGTCACAATATCCCCCACAAAAAATAAAGGTCAGTAAGACAGGAACGGCACAAAAGACTTACAGTTTCGGCGAGTCCCTTTCATGTTCGGTGACGATGTCAGGATTTTGAGACCCCCACATTCTGACGTTATGGAGATTTACGTTAGTCGATAGATGAAACGTCGATTGGTCCTAAAAGACAAGTTTTCCAAAAAAAAAAATTCCTCTGCCATATCATGCAGAACTGACATTCAAAATTTGTACCTTCTGTTATCGTGGCTGCGACGAAATTCCTGCAGTAACTGCAACTTACAAGTTAAGCTGAAATTCCTGGGCAGCCCGTCTTATGGATCTTCGGATACGCTCGCACATTTTACTAGACATGCGTGGCCGACTAGTACATATGCAACCATTTTCTAAGGATTTTGTAAGCTAGTCATTAATCTGCTAGTGTAGAGGTGGCCTCTTGCTGACAACAATATCTATTCTTTCTTTTTGACTCTCCCAGTATGCTTGTTTGGGTGGCCATCTTCCGCAGCAGCTGTTACAATCCGTAATTATAGCTTTCGCCACTTAAGATTAATAAGGAAAAACCAGTCTTAATGGAGCGCCTTCTTACTTTATCTCGTATATCTTGTTTTCTTTAAAGGAGCCAAATAATACTACAGAAAATAATTTTCTCGTTAAATATATCTGATTTTCTTACTATTGGAACAGGTTTTGTTGAACAACGTTAACTATTTAAGTTCTTATTCATACATAATGTTGGTATTTCTTTGCCCAAGTATTTCAAAGTATAAACCGTTTTTTTTGTCTTCAGTTATTTCGTCCTGGTCTACTAGGAACAATGCCAGGCTCACGTCATCGGTTACTAGTTGGTTGGTTGGTTGTTTTGGGGAAGGAGACCAGACAGCGAGGTCATCGGTCTCATTGGATTAGGGAAGGACAAGGAAGGAAGTCGTCCGTGCCCTTTGAAAGGAATCATCCCGGCATTTGCCTGGAGCGATTTAGGGAAATCACGGAAAACCTAAATCAGGATGGCCGGATGCGGGATTGAACCGTCGTCCTCCCGAATGCGAGTCCAGTGTCTAACCACTGCGGCACCTCGCTCAATCGGTTACTAGTAACATCACAAAGTCTCGTAAAGCCTTTTCAATGCACAAAAACAAAACAAATAGCAAAATAAAGATTAAGAAGTCACAAAGCATAAAACCTACTACAAAAATAGACCACAGCCCCTGTTTCTTAGCGTGCGCTGTCTGTCCCATACTCAGGATTTTAGAACGCTACACGATCAGTTGATCATTACGTCCCTGGTCCATTTTCGAAGTGGTTGGCAGCTGATCTACACGGAAGTACTTTAAGCGCACTCACAAAGTGTCGATTTTGACCAGAAAGGCACTCTTTCAGATGGATTTTAAATAGATGTTGCAACAACTAGCAAGTTCGTGGAGGTATGTGCCGTCTATGCAACTAAATGAAGGCAGTTTGTTTGTTGCCATACGCGTTTCGCTTCATTTATTTGGGAAGCATCATCAGTGGCGATTTCCAGCGCTGCTAACACATATATGTGTTTCTGGAGATGTATTTGCTGGTCTTCATGCTCCAGCTAGCCGAATCAGGTGTTGTTTAGCCATTTGTCACATCACAGTTCACTTTCACTGCCATTTGGCAATCAACATGTGTGTGTTAGCAAGTTACTTCTTGGTTTCACTTCGTGTTCTGGTAGTACTTCTTGTGACGCTGGTAAGGCTCAACAAAGCTCTAATGAGCTAGAACGACTCAAGATTACCCGTTGGCAGTCCAAGGCAGACTGCTATTTGCGCGCCCCCTGCAGGGCAGAAGCTGCTGTCACCCGCCACAAACAGCTGAGACCCCTGCAGGGCCGGCAACCCTGCGCAACCTCCTCTGCGCAGCAGGCGGCTCGCTCCGACACTGCAGGTGGTTCCTTCCTCTTTTCCTGCTTACTCTCCGCTCATTCTGCAAACTTCTGTAATCTGGCAGTCTCAGAGTAATATGGCGTCTCCGGTTACATCACACATATTTTTACTGTCGCTGTCTGTGTGACATCCCAGGCTTTAGGGATCATGATGAAGGATTCGTGAAATGGAATTCTGCTGCGAGTCTACTGTTAAAGGGAGAATCTGATATCAGTGGATAAAAACCAGATTGGTTTCGTGGAAAGAAACATGACATGAGAAGTTTCTACCTTCGAAGGAAACAATAGAAAATGTCTATTCCAGAAATAAAACAAACTGAATGCTCAAAAAAGAAGTTTTACAAATTCTCCTACTTCTAATCATTGATTTCGTCGATTTTATTCTGCAAGTTACTGGCGCTTGACGATCATTGCCTATTACGATGTATCTCTACATTTTGTTATTCTGGTAATATTTCACTATCCTGTGCACAGCTATCCTCACTAGGTACTGACAACTGCAAAGATTTCTTTGCTGTTTTTCCTTCTGATCAAAGTGTACAGTCCCTCAGCGCTTATCTGAAGAGCATAGCAGCAACATTCGTCTTATTAGACTACAATTGTTTCTGTCACAGCCCATCACAGGGCTGTCTTCTGGAAATTCTTTTCTCTAGCAGGAACCCGACTTTGAAATTATCTCCACCACATCACAGAACTGAATCACGTACCTTAATTCAAAATACAACAACTCACCTGTCCCCTAAACCAACAATAATGCCTGCCACTGTTACCTTATCAGAAGTAAACACCCTTCTCTCCCTCTAGACTGTTTCGCAAGTATTGAGCTGGAGCTGCCTACCTGTATTTCTCTTTATTTGGAACAGATACGTTGTAATATATCGGTTTCTCCTGTTAGCTTTGATTACATATGAATTAAAAATTATAAAAGCTACAACGAAGTGACACAACAAACAGAGAACTGTTGAGATACATATTGCTTACTATGGTAGAGAGGTTCGCTGGTTTCTTAATGCAATAAAAAAATGGTTCAAATGGCTCTGAGCACTATGGGACGCAGCTGCTGTGGTCATTAGTCCCCTAGCACTTAGAACTACTTAAACCTAACTAACCTAAGGACATCACACACATCCATTCCCGAGGCAGGATTCGAACCTGCGACCGTAGCGGTCCCCCGGTTCCAGACTGTAGTGCCTAGAACCACTCGGCCACAGCGGCCGGCTCTCCGTCCGTCAGTATATGTGGTCTACCTGGTCCTGGTTTAACTTTGATTGTTCCTTCGTGTTTCCATTTGACAGCCACTTCACTAACAGTCAGCTCGAACAGCTTTAGAAAGGCTGAAATGTCCTTGATGTATTTGCTGCTCAAGTGATATCCAATGACTAGAGTTCATTCAAAGTCACTGAGGTCGCTTTACCAACGTGTTACTGCTTTTCTACTGACAAGACAACAGTTTCCGCCTCCTTTTATATTGGCGGGTACACCTCTCATGTCATTCAGTTGTCCATATACTTTTGTATGTGCTGGAAAAGAAAAAATCATCCTATGTGAACTTATGGGGCCGCAGTTACGGTTTAATCTAAACATCAGTCAACATGATACAACAGTTTTTTTTCAGTCAAGTAGCTTATAACATCTAGAAAATTTGCAACGCATTGCATTCCTTACTCCACACTGTTCCATCCCAGCAATATGTGGCTTAAAAATTTGTTGCTCAGAAACAGAATAGCGGACGTAGACGCCACTCACGGATTGGGCCCTACCTTTTTTTTCTGGCTCGCCGACTGCTGGCTACAAGGCAGTACTAGGAGTAGTGTATGACCGTGTGATATGTGATCAGCATGTCGCCAGTGCTCCTGCCGTTCTTGCCAGTAGCTGAATGTTGATGATGCCGCTGCTTCTTCATTCAAGCAGCTTCTCATTTGGCCCAACTTTCTGACACGTTGGCGCAGGACAATGGCGGGGACTGGTTCTCCGGGCAGCAGTTTTACAAGGGTTAGTTCTGCTGGTGGCGAGTGTTGCAGTTCACTAGCCATGCGCTTATATTGAACTTTGTATTGGCTTTTAATGGGTTCTTAACGCTGTAGGTAGTTTGTAAGAATGTAAGATGTTTTTACAGGCCAAGAGCCACTGGTATTACACGTAATAAAGACCTATTTAAGAAAAAGGCGACTGCAGAGAGTTTGTCTTCGTCTGCGAGAAGATACCTGAACGCCATGTGGCGCCAGGTCCTTTATGTTACGGCTGTAGCCTTCAACTTTGGGCATTAAGTAGAATGTGTGGCATACCCGGAAGCTGCTGGTTCTCGTACTCGAAGAAAATGCATGTCGATAAATTGTGCAAAATGATTTCTCGCCACATGAACTTTTCCTTCCTGTCCTGCTCAAGACAAGTTTTGGTGGTGAAATTCTGCTCTTCCCAACTTTTCCTGGTATCAACAGAGCTTCAGTATAATTGGTAAGTGCACGAGAAGCTGAAAGGCTCTGAGCCCTCCAGGTAAAATTTTGTCTTCAAGCTGAGACTTTCTGGCTGTGCTGACAAAGATGACCAACCGGAGAAATGTACAAACAGTAAGTATAAATATATTATACAAGCAGTTATCCGAAAGTTACAAGTTTTTAAAGTTAGTCATAATAAAATGAGAAAATTCCAGCTTCATGGTTAGCTTTGTGACAAAACTCAACATCGTGTGGAAAACGATGCCACAGTCGTGGATGTGGGCACGAGATTTCTTTTTTGACACAAAGAAAAAATTTAGCTGGATATAGGCGTCCTTTATGCAGACACATATCTGACAAGTAGGATCTAATTACTCCTGGTGGGCACTCATGCACAGATAGCAACGTACACTGTTGGCGTGATTACGTCTTCTGAAAACAGGTTCTTAGAGGCGGTTGTTCAGGCGAAACAGGCAGCAAGCTGACGACAAGATACCACCGTTACAGAACATTGTACTACTGCTAGATAGAAACCCAGGGCACAATATTAACCTAGACATAAGGGGAACACCACAGACTGTGATACGTTTCTCGGACCGTGTTGTTCTAGCAACAATATCGGTAGGAACTGCAGTTAATCTGCTTTGTTAATAGGATTGTTTATTAGTATTTGTTGCTCCAACAACTGATAATATTTTCTGCGTAAGTGACGTGCGTAGTAAAGACACCAACAAGACAAACGATGAGTTTGAAATATTTCTGCTTCGGGATTCATTTTAAAAAAACATACGTTTGGTATAATATATTTTTCCTTCAGAATACCTCTTACAATCATCTCTTAGCGTATGTCTGTTTCTTGTTGAAACATGGAGTATGTTGCAGTTGTATAGTCCCTCGAGATTTAAGATGTACAACTGCGTGATGTGGATTACCTTGTTATGTTAATCACACCTTTTGTAAGAGGGAGAGACATAGAGATCCGCAAACGTTAGTAACATTCTACTGAATAGTTTATTGCAGAGGAGAAGGACAGATCCAGACGGGAAGACTGAAGCAGAAAGCCCGCATAAAATTCAAATCAGCCAGCATAAACATTTCCACCCGCCTAACGCCTGCAGTCGTAAACAGCGCCGGCATGAGGTGGGCGTGCTCTGCAGACTAAAACTGTCGCCAACGGTACGTACAGCTATTTTTGGATTCTGATTTACAGACACCAAAAATAGCTCTGAAAATAGAGACAAATAGTGTTGCCACTGAAAGGAGTTGTATTCAGAGGCCTATTAAGGAATTTATCTCATCGTATATGCCTCTAGTCTGTAAGAGATATTATTGTCGTTTGCCAGTACACTGCAGCTATGCGAATTTGAATTGGATTTTCCTCTCCATGACGCGGACAGTAGTGCACCTCAAGAGACTTTCCAAAGAGTGCTCGATGACCAATGGAGAACTTCACGTAGAGCATTATTAGAAGACGCCAGAATATAAATAATAGGATCAGGGATCAAACTGGAGTTGAAAAAAATATGACAAATGAAACTGGAATGGAGATGGGTGCATCAGATAACCAGGTAAATAGGTCAATTTTAAGATGCACGTACATTGCTTAAAACATTAGATTTTACGAATTAAATATTCGACTACCGTAGTACCTAACTGACTGACTTCTTTTGCATCTCATGGTGTTCGTCTGCGTGACAACGGTATGTAAGAGTAAAGCGCAACTGTAATGATTCAATCAATTTATGATCTTACTGTAAGTGTCCGGATGAATTGGTACAACAGACTTGTCACTCCTCTTTTAACCCTTGAAACAGTCTATCTTGTTCTCTAAAAACATGGAACATGCTATGTAATACACATATGTGAGATCAAAAACTGAGAGAATTATCTTTTGTATTGTACTAGCACTTAATGGCCGCTATGCTGTAGTTGGAGAAGATACGAAACACAAGGATGTTTCGCTGGCAGGTGTAGACGGCTGGAGTTCGATATCCGGTTTAGATAAAGATCATAGGCCCGCACACATTGAAGGTATGTAAACTAAAGGTGGAAGAGGAAGAAAGAAAAGTGATTATTGATGTCACCTTCATCGGGACTTAATAGTTGATTCAGGAATCAAATTGGAGTTGAAAACAATATGACAAATGAAACTGGAATGGAGGTGGGTGCAACAGACAACCAGGTAAAAAGATCAATTTTGTTTAAAATTCCATTACATTGCTTAGAACGTTTTATTTTACGAATTAAATATTTAGCTAACATAGTACCTAATTGATTGACTTCTGTTGCACCTCATGGTGTTCGTCTGCGTGACAACGGAATCTAAAAGTAAAGCAGAAGTGTAATGATACAGAATCAATTTATGATCTTCCTGTGAATGACCGGATGAAATGGTATACAGCAGACTTATCACCGCACTTTTACACTACTCTTGAAACAATCTACCTTGTTCTCTAAAAACATGCAACATGCAATGTAATACACCTATGTGAGCTCATAATCTGAAATAATTATCTTTTGCATTATACTAGCACTTCGTGGCCTCCATGATGCAGTTGGGTAAGATACGAAACACAAGGATGTTTGGCCGGCACGCGTAAATGGCTGGAGTTCGACATCCAGTTTAGATAAAGATCATAGGCCAGCACACACTGAGCGTATGTAAACTGAAGGTGGAAGAGGAAGAACGAAAAGTGATTATTGGTGTCAGTTTCATCGGGACTTAATGCAGAATCACCGGGACAGGTGAAAATGTGTGCCAGACCGGGATTTCAACCCACGATCTTCTGCTTACTTAGGCAGTCGTGCCAACCACTGCGCCACCCGGACACAGTGTTAACCGAAAATCTGCGGAGTATCTCGGCACGCCCCTCTGCCCACTCACACTCCCACCTGGAGCCACGTATCCGTAGACCCCAGCCATGTCTTCTCGCAAGATGGTTCAAGTGGCACTGAGCACTATGCGACTTAACTTCTGAGGTCATCAGTCGCCTACAACTTAGAACTAATTAAACCTAACTAACCTAAGGACATCACACACATCCATGCCCGAGGCAGGATTCGAACTTGCGACCGTAGCGGTCGCTCGGCTCCAGACTATAGCGCCTAGAACCGCACGACCACTCCGGCCGGCCTTCTCGCAAGACGTCGGACGTAAGTGTGCATCCACACTGAATGTGGTGGATTCGTTTCTCATCGAGGCGAATTAATTATATGAATGCGTGGTGTCTGTTCTTTCGACTACTAACAATCCGGGGGAAGTAAAGGCGCACGTTCATCGTAGGTCTGCCTACAGCCAACAAACAATCCTACACTGCTCTCGAGTTCACAGGTAGAACTGACAAACCACAGGAAGTTGGATGGGGGAAGACAGAGTGAGAAAGACCCTCCACCAAGTAAAACAGTTTAACGGGACATCGCCGTCCCTGTCACATAACCATAGTCAGCAGACTTGCGTTCACAATCATGGTGCTTTCTGAAATTCTGATAACACTTAGTGCCCACTAGCATTATCAACGTAGTGTTACTGTAATAGTTCTTAAATTAGCCCCCATGACAGCCGCGCGCGTTAGCGCGTTGCTTACGGCATTCAGAGAGGTGTTGGATCGCATCCACCCGTTAGATTAACAAAGAGCGCCTGAAAGTCGTCATTAGACGATTTTCCACATCTGACTAGGCGGATTCCGGGCTGATACCCACTGCCCGTCTCAGTCAGACGATTCGTAATCATTTCTAAAACATTCTTAGGCTTTCGCACGGGACACACTATGCAGATAGATATGGCACACGAAGTCCAGAGGAGGAACACGCATCTGGCCACCTCTGCCACCAACATTGTCAAATCTAGATTAAAATGGTGACCCTGTGGAAATACGACGTATGATTAGGAAAAAAAGAAAAAGAAGGTTCTTAACTTTATTGCATGGCACAGGTACTTCTCAAATTTTCGATGAATGTTTTACAGACGCTATATTTATCTGAATTGCAGTTTCTTTGACGTTATGCTAAAGCGATATAAGGAAAGCATTATTATTATTATTCCAATTTTGCCAATTTCTGACCACTGATGAATATCAATTTACCAAGAGCAAATAAAATACACTCTAAGACAATAAAGAAACGAAGCAGCACAAAGGAACTATACGAATGGGATGGAAATCGGTAGATGTGATGTACATTTGGAGATAAATGAATATAATTTCGGAAAATTGCATGATTTATACAAGAGGGAGCTTCACAATTTGAATAAGTCAGTAACTCGTTGGTTCACCTCTGGCCCTTACCTATACAGTTATTCGGCTTGGCATTGATTGACAGAGTTGTTGGACATCCTCCTGAGGGATATTGTGCCAAATTCTGCCCAATAGCCTCTTTACATCGTCCAAACACCGTGTGGGTTGGAGGGACCTGGCCATAATGCTCCAGACGTTCTCAATTGGGGAGAGATACGATGACCTTGCCAGCCACTGTAGGGTTTCGTAAGCACGAAGAGAAGCAGTAGAAACTGAGCCGCGTGCGGGCGGTCATTATGTTGCTGAAATGTTAGCTCAGGGTGGCGAAGCTCGTCATCGGGACTCAGTTCGAAGCTGGGCTCATGACTGAAGACAATTCTACTCCATTCAATGAGATTCCAGACCAGAGACGTGTCTGGAGACGCCCCGCACAACGGTGGGATACCAACCTGAATGTTGCCCGCCGTACGGCCCGACAACCAGGGTGGTGGGCTGAAGTGTCATTGCTTTACTTAAAAGGCCCCATATAGCACAGCGTTTCGACGACGATATTCTAAGTCCCGATTTGCTGCCCTCCATGGCAAGCTATCCTGGGGTTATATGTCAGCAAATAACGTCACCCTCCCCCCATCTCAACACCACGGCGAGAATTTCTGTTGCTTGTCTTCGTGCTTGCCAAACCCTACCTTGGCCAGCAGGGTCGCCGGATCTGTCCCAAATTGGAACCCGTTGGCGCACTATGGGCAGGGCCTTCCAACCAGCGTGGGATTAAGTCAATCTAACGCACCAGTTTGACTGAATTCTGCACGATATCCCACAGGAGAACGTCAGTAACTCTATCAACCAATGTCAAGCCGAATAACTGCGTGCATAAGGGCCAGAGGTCGACCAGTCCGTTATGGACTTGCTCAATTTGTGAAGCTAGTTGTCTTGAATAAATCATCTAATTTTTCTAAAATTCCTTCGTGGCGGTTTTTCTAATATCATAGTAAAACAAGTGAGCGGTAGCTTCGGTAAACCATAAGATGTGTGTTTTGTTTTACGGCTTCTATCGCGTGTAGTCGTCAACGAGAGTACTGACTTGAGAGTTCTTTGAAAACCGGCAGTCTTCCGTAGGTTTCTGGGCTTCAGCACTGAGGTAAACTCATAGAGACATGTCGCCTACGTACACGTACACATGGTCTGGAGGATGGCTGTGCCCATAATGGGTTTCGTGTTGTTCTCCCGAAGATTACTAAAAAATAAAGAGCGAATATCTTCTACTTAAAACACCTGGCTCCTAAAAAACGTTTCACTGTCCAGAGTGACGTTACTTTTTGTGGCCAACTTAAGTGGATCTTTGTAGTGGTTCTGGAAGGATTACTCTGGGAAGTTAAGTTGACAGTCTATAATGACATCCTACCGCCAGTTTCATGCCAGATTTCATCCCAGAGCTGTACCTCTGTATATGCATGGAAGTTTGCATCACGCAGACTTGGATTTAACAGAAATCATCAATTGGGTTTCTAACTTGATAATGCCATTATGTACTAGATCAGCGACGAATATTCCAATATCTGAGGAACGGCATTTTATTATCGTCTCCCTGTAGCGCTCAAAGTACACATGAAATTTATTTTCAATTTGTACACTCATTTGTCATTAACTTTTAGCCACAGTGGCTCCTCTTGCTCGGTTTTGAATAAAAGTGGACTATAATATTGATTTTGCCGGCCACTGACGTTGTGGAAACACGAAGCTGAATAAGTGTTTGCTGTACTCTCTGTGAAACAAAAGAGAAATTTAACGAAAAACATGCTAAAATTCTGACAATAAAACTAACAGTGGAACGTTATCTGGCATATAAATCACCACCCATCGATCTATCTTGTTTACTTTCTCGGATTACACACTCCTTGGGACAGAGTACTCATTTCATTCAGCTACATCAACGAATACTTTCCTCTGAAAAAAGATTTGACTTTCCATATACTTTCGACGGTGATATCTCTCTCAATAAGTAAAAGGTCGACTAAGTGTTTTTTTTTTGGGGGGGGGGGGTCGTTACATAGCCTTCACGATCAGCCCACTTTTGATTGTTACACGAATTGCAGTATCTTTTACTCACAGTTCTAATAGTGCACCTATCCTTTCCATTCCAACCGTTAATCAGTCTTTTCTTGTTGAAATTCATTTGCTCTAAGAAGATAGTTTATAAGAACTGAAGATTGTATTCCCCATCACGATTCAAACCCGCATCCTTGCTACTGGAAGCAAGGGATGTTCTGGGTAATGGATTTATTATGGACACTGCCGAATGTTCCAAAGTTTTGCGTTGCACATCAACTATATGGCACTGACATTGGTCAGGTGCGCGTGTATGCAGAAGGGCGAAGGTCACTTCAAGCGCCTCTCAAAGACCGCGTGTGCACCTTTAGGTGCCGGGCACGACCAAGACATGCAAGCTCTAAGTGAAGGCCCGGACCTAAAGTGTTCTTCTACTGTTACTGGCAGAGTACTGAATGATCTTAGGGTAAAGAAGTCCGCAGCTGTTGGTAACATATCTTCGGAGTTACTGAAATGGAAGGTGTAGGAAACAAACGTTTGTTCGATATGAGTAACCTTTAAACGGGTGACTTTCGCTCAGGTTTCCAGGAAATCATTATCATCACGCTACGAAAGCATGCGTGTGTGTATAAATATAAAAATACTGCACGTTTAAACTGACAGTTCACATATGTAAAGTACTGGCCAGAAGAAAAAGAAATTGTGCAGCGTCTACCGGGAAGAGGAACGGTCTTTGGATCATATCCCGATCGGAATGGTGAGTTTTTAATTTTCCTTTAATATAGGTTTTATCTGTCAACGATGTCAATGTTTGCCAGAACCGATATGCGGCCCGGATTCTACATTAAACAGTAAGTCCCCTTTCCCCGGTTGCGTAAATCGGGTAAATCGGGGACGCGCAAGTCGCCGAAGTGACGTCTAATTGAAAGATTTGCACATAGCATTTGAACCACAGGAAATTATTATTATGAAAGGCAGACTGAAGAAAAATCATGCTATCTCTCTGGCGTACAGGATAGAGCAAAAGATTTCGGCAATTTATGGTAGAATAAGATGTTTACTGTGACGGTAGACGGAGTGGTGGTGCTAGAATCGACAGGTATTCTTCACGACATTCGTCAATAACTGATTTTTATTAAGCAACACAAGAGCACGTGCATTAACGTGAATACCCAATCAACAGGTGAGTCACAAAATTAGAATTTTACAATGATCATAGTCAACAACCGCCAGAATGTATATTCACTTAAAACAATACAAATAGCATCCCCTAGGAATTTTATAATGAATGTATACAATGTCTCCTAAAATATGCAACAATTTAAACAATACAAAATACCGTTACTTAGGAAGTTGCGCAACCCTTAAACTGACTTTCACACTCTCGTAAAATAATAATGGTACATAAAACTTTTACATTTTACATATCAAGTTATCAGTTCTACTGATCACTTCAATTCGGCCCCACTTTAAATGAGGCAGAACCTGAGTTTAAATAAAAGGTCCCAGCAAAATACACAGCGATCAAAATTAATCTTAAAAGTAACTGTTACTGCTGAATGTTCTTGAAATAACGCACCTGACGGTCATCCAACAGGCAACACAACTCGAGTCTTCTTAATGTCAGTTAAGGATAAATTCCCACATTCTGTGGTGTACACCTTCACCTTGTTTACTTTAAGGGCTTGCTCTTTACAATCTTCTACAAGCCATACAGACAAAAGAAGCTGAGTAAGCCAATGTCGCGACTTCATATCTGTATATTGGCTGAAGGATCCGTTGTTGATTCTTAGTTCATGTCAGGTCGTCACGTCGACTGAGATGAGTCCATGGAATCGAAGTTACATCTAAGAGAAGCCAGCAGCGCCGAAGCGGCAGACAGGTGCTGCCGATGTGCACATTTCTCTGGCAGCGCGTACTGCCCGCCTCGGCGCGGTCTTTTTCTTTTAACTTACTTTTTTATTGGCTTTTTGAACGTGCCCATGCAGCCATCTCAGTAGCGTAATATTAATTATGACGATGCGAACGTACGGACAACACGAAGCCCACTCCCCGACTGGAGAAAACCTCCTACTGGCCTGGAATCGAATCTGGTTCCCTTCGGTAAGCAACCCGCAGCGCTGACCGAGCAGTTACCGAGGCACGAGAAGGCATCGATGGGTGGCCGTTCAAATGTGGTCGCGGCGGTGACGTAAATGAATCGTAAAATTTACAGTTCTTAAAATATTGGGACTAAAATACAGAAACAGAAGATAATCAACAAAATCAACAAAACTCAAGTCGGTGTATTAAAAATGGATGGTAAGTTGCGACAAAATCATGTTACGAAGGGTGTAAAACAGTGTTGTAGCTTATTGGCAGCGATGTTCAACTTTAACGTCGAGGAAGGAATGAAGGAACTGAAAAAAAAATTCTAACTTACGAGCACACAAAGTAAGTCTTGTCACCGATTCAGTTGAGATGTTTAACCCTACAAAGAAGGGTCACAAGACCTTTCAAATGAATAGACAGAGTACGGCTTAAAAATAAACAAACCAAAGACGAAGGGGATTAATAGCAGAAAGGTGATAATGACGTGGTTAACATTGAAACTGGGAGAAATTGAACAGCGAAAGAAAACTGAAAGAATTCTCCTCTCTAGAAAGCAAGTACTTATCAGAAGTAGAATGACGTAGGTGACGAAAGCCCCATTCAACATAACAGCTCTGCTAGTATCACAGATTTAAACGGAAACAAAAAAGTTTCTCAAACTGCGTGTCTGGAGCACATCATTATGTGGAAGTGGACCGTGGGCGACTGGAAATACGAAGAAGAAAGTAGAACCGTGTGAAATGTGCTACCGAAGAGTGCTTAAAATTGAGAAAATGGATGAAATACGCAGATGAAAAAGAAAAGATAAAGAAAGAAGTCTACGGAAGACGCTTATCATAAAAAGGAACAGGGCTACCTGATACAACAGCCAGGAATAGTTAACCAGGTGACAGAAGGAGCAGTATAGGCCAGACAAAAACTATAATATGCAAAACATATTATAGAGGGTGTTGCAGTTGTTACGCCAAGATGAAATACGTAGCACATGGCAGCACAAGATCAAACCTCTCGCAAGACAGATGACTGAGAATTCCAAACGGAAATATACACAGATTAGAGCTACAGTGAAGGAGCTTAACAATAATAATCGTCGTTATTACGCCTTTGATCATTTTACACAATGATGTAGGCGTCGTGTGTGTGTGTGTGTGTGTGTGTGTGTGTGTGTGTGTGTGTGTGTGTCTGTGTGTGTGTGTGTGTGTGTGTGTGTGTATGTGTTCGAAAATGCCCTAGGACTTATAGAGAGCAGTGAGTGCATAATATTTTGAGTAGGAGACCGTTTTCGGAAACGAACCCTTTCCTTTCTACGACGGTTTCAATTTAGATGTTTAACTCAACCACTTGCTTGAGGAATTAAATTAGGCGTGACTCAGTTCAGCTACTAGGTAACAGTTCGAAAGAAAACAGAACGAAACAGCCATTTATCGTTTAAGCTCACTTGTTTATGTTAATATCCAAACACTGCTTGCTTACATTATTTTAAAACAAAAAAGGGGCTCACCTTACTGTAAGTACGGAACAGTGCTGATGCACTACAACAACGGCTCGATGTCCGACCACCAACATTGTTACAGACATTGTACCTAAGAAGCATGGTCTGGTACACTTTCAAAATATTATGTACTCACTCCTCTACACAAGCCCAAGAAGTTTGTAACTGGCATTTCCGAACACCCTGTAGAGATTTTCAGAATCTCTCGCTACGCGCAAATCATTAGTTCCGCAGAAAAAAACGAGCAATACCCTTTTGTAGAAAATTTAATGCAGTCAAATTTTGTACTGGCGTACGTTTCCAAAGAAGGCCATAGTCTTCGACTCGTTCAGGAAAAACGCACCTCCACCCTCCATATCCATTCCTCACTTGTCAGGATTTGTAGTATACGACTGCACGAACTATTCCCGATATTCGACCTTTTTTCGTCTCTATTGATTGGGCTTTATGCCATCAGCATAATCGACCATTTTGTTAACATCATTAATTTCAACGTGCCCGTGAGAGCAAGAATGAAAAACGACTTTCGTAAATGTTAAGCTAAAATTGATTATGTTGACAGTTCGTTCAAACGTAACCCATACAACCACACATTTTACAAAATTGTTTGATAAAATTTACACAAACATCAGTTTTACAATGTGCTCGACTAAGTCAATGCCGTAATAAGGCTGTCAATGGAAACCAAAATATGTCTTGAATGTGGGAAATAATTCGTGCAGTCGCAAATATTTGTACACTGGTAGAAGGGAATACCATGAAGTACGTACTAGAATTCCTGAATAGTGGGGCTAATTAGAAAACTACGACCTCTACCATAAACTTACAAAATTAACTAACTTAAATTTCCCACAAAAACGTCCTGTTCATTTTTTTCTGTAGGGGTAATAGTTTGCTCCTAGAAATCGAGAGAATATGAAAATCTCTTGCATCGTTTATGAGGACCAGCTATAACATAGCGGGTTGCATAATATTACAGCAGTAGGGGAGCTGCAGCACCCTGTGTATAAGTACTTTCATTAACTCAATTACTGTCGCTCTTTGCAATACTCACTTCCACAGCTTTCTGAGTGCCTCATACAACTAAAACACAGAAGTAGCACCGGAAACGCTCTTTATATAATGGTCAAATTTCGTGTGGCTCAATAGCTGGGTACAACTTCAAATGGTTCAAATGGCTCTGAGCACTATGGGACTTAACTTCTGAGGTCATCAGTCCCCTAGAACTTAGAACTACTTAAACCTAACTAACCTAAGGACATCACACACATTCATCCCCGAGGCAGGATTCGAACCTGCGACCGTAGCGGTTGCGCGGCTCCAGACTGAAGCGCCTAGAACCGCTCGGCCACCCCGGCCGGCAGCTGGGTACAAGTCTTTCGGTTGGACGACACTTCAACGACTTGCGTGGTCCTAATCTGCCCCAGTTACCAAACGGCATGGAAGGAACCTACAGTTTAACATGGAATCCAAACCACGTGTCGTTCCTGGTGAAAATCCATATCGTTGAGAGGTGAAGGCTAGCTTAAAGGTAAACTGAAAACTGTGCGTTTCGATCGGGATTGGATCTCTCCACGCCTCGGTTTCCAGGCACGCACTTTACTGCAAGACTACCAGGTATGACGTTCATTTTTGTATGAAAGGCAGAGAACAGTACACCACACACATCCTGGAAGAGAGTGGCAGATCTTTATCTATGTGAATATATATTCCTCAGTACTGTAGACACTTCATGTTACATATGGCTAAAGCCACAAATTAAAATTACAAATCTGGAAAGCAGCTTAGAGATGCGAATCGAAAATTTATTATGATGCATCAAGTTTGAACGCTGGGGATTGTATCTGTTCTCAGGCTTCTGTGATCTCTTTATCGAAATTACTTGATACCATAATTTTCCTCCCCACTTTGGAGGCAATCTCTCTTCGATGAAAAATTGTAATATCCTGCGGTTATTTCTGTTCACAATTTCTGAAATATTTTATTGAAAATGCAGTCAAATTGAAAGTATTCTTAGATCAGAATAACAAAGTGATTGACAGAAAACCACGATGATTGATAGCAAAGCACAATTCATAGAGGAAGAGGGCGACATTGTCGCTTCGCCCGTACGTATGCGTCCGGTATGATTGTAACAGAAAGTGGAAATCAATAACGGACTTAGTGCCAAAAGACTGATTACGAGTTATTCAGTTTCTTTTCTTTTTTTTTGTTCAGGCAAATATATTTTAATGAAACACCCCAACAATATTTTATTTATTGTCTGCAGTAAGAGTCACAGAACTATTGCATTGTTTAAGTTCCGTTCCTTTTATCTATGAAAAAGAATATTTTATTCTGAAAAACGCAGAACGTGCTAAATGCCATACAGGTATCGGCAAAAATGAGGTAAGTGCCAATGACAGAAATCTCAAGCATTTATCAGTTTTGTTAATAATACACATTTTACAGAAACACTATCTTGCGATTAAATTACTTTTAATCCTTCTTTTAATTTTATAGAGCACAAAGCAATTTTTATTTGATCAACCGTTCGAAAAAGACTCTATTGTGATAGTAAAACAAAGTCCTTTACTACGTCAGCGGTAATCCCTTTGAGGAAAATCTTGAAGGTCACCCAGTCTTCAAGTCCGTTAAACATTGTTGTCATCTTGACAACACCAGGTGCAATTTTGTTCACTTGAATCCACTAAATTTCGAAATATTTATTTTCGTTGCGTTAACAAGTGTATTGGCCGTTTTTCTGAGAAAGTACTCAGACTGGAGCAACCACAAATGGATCGTTAGGTGTCGCATTCTCCACAAGTTTTAAAATGTTCTTAGGTACTTGACACTCTGATGTTCTACCAGCGTCTTACGTTTTTCAGTCTAGGCAAAATCTCTGTCACACGCTGCAACCGATTACAGTGCTTTGTGGCACTTAGCCCGTTTGAACCGCATCAGTGGACCGGCACACACCGATCGTGCTATCTTTCGGACATCATATACACGACTAGAAGCGATCGTAGCGCTTATACCGCTTTTCGGGTTGTTGTAGTAGTCGCTTGCCTTGGTTTATGGGGTCTAACTAAAAAAATTTGTTTTGGCACTTAGACGGTTATTCAATGTTAATTATAGTCCTTCTTGATTGCAAAACCGGTCACGTGAATAAACATTTTTGCAATCAAGACGGATTATAATTAACTTGTATAATCAGTGATTGCGGTTTCCCATCAGACATTATGTCTGTTTTTGCAATAGACGGTTATTTATTTACACACTGCAGCTATGCTGATTCATCTTCTCACGCCCTCTACTAATGTTCAGTATTGGGTTCGCTTAACAGGATTGTAATATTCTTCTCGCTTAACGAAAGCATTCTGTGTATAAAATGACTACCTGTTCCTATTCTTTGCATATCTCAATAAAAGCGATAATATGCACACTGTCTTTTATATAATCAGAATGATTCCCGTTTAGATGGCGTATTCAGTACGAGAAAAGTGTTAAAATGAATCTGAATCACTCATGTAAATACAACATTAGAATAATATAAACTGCTTAAGTTCTTATAGTTCGTACTTCTGCAGAGGGATATTCTTTAAAAACGAGATGGGATTTGTTATGGAAATGCAATAGACGCCATTCACATAAAATATGAAACACAAACACTGAAGAAAGACGACTTATATCAAAGGATAAATGCTCCTTAGTTCAGAGTCACATTCTTCATCGAGACTGTCGATACCTGTCATCTCATTTGTGGAATAGCCACATCGTTTTTTCCACGCTTCTTTCACAACAGTTTCTGTGTAACGTACATTATTCCACTTCTCTGGCGGTATTCGTGCCATTGCTTGCTCTAACAGTTTCTGAATTTCTGCCGCAGTGAAGCTTTTGTTATTTGTTTCCAGGTAATATCTGACCTGCGATCAAATCACTTCGATGGCTTTAAAGTGGCAATAGTATGGTTGAAGTCTAAGAACCATTTGCTTGTGTTCTTTAGCCACCTCAGCAACAGCATACTGTTTAACTGCGTGTGTCCTTTTCACTGGTTTCATGAGCTCCACCTTACGCTAACCGTATTGAACTTTCACACTGTGGCGTTTCAATCATTCAAAAATTTCAGATTTCTCTTTTCCATTGTCGTAGCGGCATTTTTAAGAAAATATTTCGTCACATTAAAACATTTTAAAGTTAAATATACGTTAACTGGTATTTCACTTCTTGATTATAAATAAGGAAATGTGTTAGGGAATAAAAGTTTCTATGGAAGTATCACCACAAGAACTGTCCGCCCCAATAGCTGAGGGTCAGCGTGACGGATTGCCGTCCTACGGCGCCGCGTTCGATTCCCGGCTGGGTCGGGAATTTCCTCCGCTCAGGGACTGGGTGTTATGTTGTCTCCATCATCATTTCATCCCCATCCGGCGCGCATATCGCCCGATGTGTCGTAGAATGTAATAAGACCTGCACCAAGGCGGCCGGACCTGCCCCGCAAGGGGCCTCCCGGCCAATGACGCCAAACGCATATTTCCATTTACCACAAAAACTCAAAAGGCAGGATTAACAAAAACCTCCGACTCCAGCCATCCGAATCGATTTTTGTCAGAAGAATATTTTGAAAAGGACATGCTTCGAAGGCCTTAATTGGCACGAATATTTAGAAGGTGTTGCAGTTTGTGAACAATAAACAAATCCCATCGAATTAGAGCAAAGAAAAGTCTCCGCAGACTATATAGTCTAAGCGAGCGAAGCAGCGAGCGCTGAGCTAGTCTTTAATAGTGGAATGGTAGCCGCAGAAAAGAGATTTGACAACGGCGCTGGAATATAAGGTACGACCAAGCGCGTTCTTTGATTGGTTGTTGCTGTAGTAAACAAGTAGACGTTCTACGGTAATCAGGTAGACGTTACTTACTTTGTTAGTTTGATCGAGATTTAAGTTATGTATAGATTTTCGGTTTCGACTTTGCTGATCTTCAAACGGCCTAGACATATTTCACTAATGGCACTCGTAAATAGTTTACCCTTCGTCGTGTGGCTGCTGTACTTGCCACTGGAATACCCATTCAGATACTACAGGATGACTGTAGTATCCTCCTCCACCTGAGTAGGCATTCCGACATACTGACAGGTACTACCTGTACGGCAACCTATTATGCGACGCATTACGTACACTACCGTCGGTAGTAACTCCGGTGAACGTCTGAGACTTGCTTCGTCGACTAATAAAATTTCCTGTGACTTAATGATCGGGTGCAAGTCTTTCAATTTAATAGCACTTCGGCGAACAAAGTGACGCGAATCTACTCCAATTATCCAACGGGGAAACGGGACCTACAGATTAACTTGGAATCTGAACTAGGTGTCGATCTTTGCTACCCTTTACAGTGCTGAGAGGTGAAGGCTTGATTAAAGATAGACTGAAAATTTCCGTGATACGGCCGAGATTTGATCCTGTGACTCTTCGGTTTCAAGAAAAGAGCTTTTCCACTGAAACATCAGTCCCGAAAATTCACTTAGTTAAAACAAGTAACAAGGGGGGATGCAGGTAAAATTGGTCAAAAATGTTGGAATTTCTTTTTGCCACCGTTTAGTTCTGTAACACGTTACAAATTAATTCTCTAGTTTTCAGAGTTTAGTTCGTATTGCAGATAATGTAGAAGTCATCTTGTTTCAATCAATGCGGAGTGCCATGGTCCCCTTTTCCACATGACTCCGTTCTTGTTTTCGATGTTTTATTATTGCCTGCAGTCAGGGGAGTATCTGAAGAGTATAGAAGGCAGTAAGCCATTCTACGATGTGTTCTCTTTGCCTGACGTTAGCTATCTTTACCTTGTACTATTTTCTGTGGTGTACAAGTACAGACATTTGTTGTTCTGCTGTTATTGCAAGAAGCACAAGTATCTAAAATTCTCCATTGAATTACCGTTTAAAATGCCCAGATATAGCGGGAAAGTTTAGAATAAAGTGATTAAAAGTGATCATTTACGTTTAAATAAAGAGTTTCAGCAAGCTATTTAAGAAGACCGATATTTCTGGTTTTGACATGGTAGTGATGGATATTGCCAAAAGAGCACGCCAGACGAACCAGACTAGAAGAAAAAGAGCTACATGAGAACCAAGAAGACCAAATGTATGGTTATGGCCCACATTGAGGTGAATTCTTGTGGCTTAAAACCTAGTAAGATATTCTTTTTGCATTTCCCACATCTTACTTTTTTCGGTGTATAAACAACATTTCCTGCTGAAACTTTACAGATAAAAAGGCGAAATCTGCAACAGACTTTGTAAACACTATAAAAATAGTTCAAGTGGGTCTGAGCACTATGGGACTTAACACCTGTGGTCATCAGTCCCCTAGAACTTAGAACTACTTAAACCTAACTAACCTAAGGACATCACACACATCCATGCCCGAGGCAGGATTCGAACCTGCGACCGTAGCGATCACGCGGTTCCAGACTGAAGCGCCTAGAACGACATTGCCACACCGGCCGGCTGTAAACACTATAACGCAATTTTCTGTGGTACAGAATTTTTCAAAGTGCACTACTGCCAAATTTATTTAAAATTTTTGAAATTAAAAATTCTGTGTATTAATACATGTATTTGTTTATCTAATCATTAAGAGTAACCTCTCACACTATGAGAGTGATAAAGTAATCTTTGAGAAAATATTCCCAATGTGATAGTATGTGTCCTAAAAATATCCAGCATCGTCAGGATCAAATTATACGAAAAAACTAATGAAAATTGCAGATTATAGCAACTACCCTAGTGACCACACGTGCAACATTTGGTTCAAATGTGTTTCAAACAGCGAAAGTTACACTATCTTTTTTCGTACATCCTCTTCTTAATTGTGTATAGGAATTAGGATGCGAACTGACTTTTTTACGTTCTTCTTTCTCCCTTTCGAGCTATAGTCGGAATATCTGGCTGCAGCAGCCGTGGTCGATGTGTGAAGGACGTGCCCGCCCTCCACCCCGGGCCCCTGTGGGCGTGACAGGTGCGGCGCCAGCAGAGTGCAGCTCGCTGTTCCTTTGTTCGGCTCTCTTCCTGAGGAAGAGCCCCAATTGCCCCCCCCCCCCCCCTCCTCTCGTCTGTGTTCCTGCAGTACGCTCCGCCAATGCACAGGAGAGGCTTTGGCTACCTGCAGGCCGTGGCGTAAAAAGGGCGGAACGAGCAGTAAAATAACAGGCGGCAGGCGGTGAGGAGAACAAGGTGTTTCACAAAGAGGCGAGACCCAGACTGAAAGACGAGAGACACCCGACATGGCTATAGGTTTACAGGAATATATAAACTGATCTGAAATCAACGAGAAGTACACTGCCTAGATAAAAATATTTTCATGAAGCTGAATCAGAATGTCAGGAAAAGATGTCCTCGGTAAATGTACCGAGAGAATCTGGTGTGCTTCTCAAGCGTTTTTGAGAAACTAAGGTACAAATTTTTTCTGGCATGTTCAGTACCAGACTAGAGTTCCATGTGTCAAACAGCAATGTTGGCTCAACCGGCTAAGGCAGTAGACTAGAAATGTGCTTTCTCTATGAAACTTAACTGTCTTTTTTTTCTTAAATTTCCACTAAACACTTTTATCGCTGTGTCGACACAGGATTCTTCTCAAATGATCAATGTTAATTAGCGTAATCGTTATAGTTCATATCGCACCCTTCATTTTTGAGTTGAGACTATGACAGATTTGAAGAAATAATACTTGGCCAGTCATCAAAAGTGTTTCTATAATTCCATTATTTGACCATTAGATGGCAGTTACGTCTCTTTAATTGTCTATAGTAGTAACATACTCATGACAAAAAAGCGTTACATTGATAGATAAGCAGTGAAGTCCGTAGCGAATGGATCGTTGTTAAGAAGTTCAGAAGTGTATCATTTTGAGTGTGTCGTACGTTTGGATAATAGTCACAAAAAAGCAGCGTGATATTTCTGTCTGTGTCACTTTACTCAATCAAATTAAGCATAGAATGGATGAATAATTTGGATTATGACAGTTCTGAAGAATCGTTTCAGGGAATTTTGCTTTACATCAGTTTTCGTGAGTAAACTGGAATGTCTCATTTTTGTGCTTTTGACACAAAAATTAGTGTGGGTTATATTATTTACGATTATGAGTTGTTATTTTGAGTTGCTTCACTACAGAACAATTGTTTTCTACCTTTCTCTGTCGTCGGGTTTTGAAGAAATAGTTAGTATATTTTGAGATGTGTCATTTTTCAAGAATATATTTATTCTTTGCTGTTCCCTGTTCACGCAGAAGAATGATGTCATCAGGGCATTCGCCTGCTATTTTATAAGCTAATATAGAGAATGGACATTCTGATAATCTGAAAAGAAGTCAATGAAAAAATCCAAGTCATGCGGTAGAAAACAATGAAAATAATAAAACACTTCATGAATTTCATTGTCATAGGACTGCATCACCCATAATGAAATAGTGAAATAAGATCAATCATTGCTGCTATTAGTTCCGCTGGGAACAGAAGCGACATTTACACTGTTGCAAGTAGATCAGAAGATAGTTGTTCATACCTTACTCCAATCAGTTTCCTGCGTCTGAAAACAAGAAGAAACGTATTCAACATCTCACTAA
The DNA here is from genome assembly GCF_023897955.1 of Schistocerca gregaria. NCBI lineage: Eukaryota > Metazoa > Arthropoda > Insecta > Orthoptera > Acrididae > Schistocerca > Schistocerca gregaria. Next base: position 543,303,744 of record NC_064921.1, read on the forward strand.
AAATATCATTCCAAACAGTTATTACTATTCTTATTATAAAGACGTTGTCAGTATTAGTTGAATATTTGAACTGTTTATTATGATTCCATCATTTTAGTGTCTAATAAGTGTTAGACTTGGATAACGCTAAACGATACTCTCATTTGACTTACACTTTTAAGTTTGTGAATGGTTTCCATAAACCTAATGTGTTTGCAGAAATAATTGCCAGAAACATATTACTTAAAATCTGTCCTACACCATATGTGACTTAATTAGAAATTAAACATTATTAACAAGCATAAATAAAACATCAAAATTGTCACATGTATATATTTTTTAGAATTGCCATAACTCTAAATAATCAACACCTATATGTCTAATACAAACACTGAATGTGACAATAACTAAAAGAAAGATCACTTCTTAATGCTAGAAATTACTAAAGCGCCATATGATCCTGGTATTATATAAATTCTCGTCAAAGTTCATAAATTTGTCTTAATAATGTTTCGTTATTGCCAAAAACATTTATCTTTGTTTATAGAATATCTGACATTTTGAAATGTGTCAATTTTGTAGCAAGAGTGCAATATGTGATGAAGTAAAATAGAAGTGAGGAACGTATGGTAGTTAAAGGCTCTGAGGTGAAGACACCAAGTAAGATATATTTAAATATATTTCGCAATAATGGACTGCAAAATTTAAATTACCAGTTCGCATTTCTAATATCGCACAGACGAATTAAAATAATGATAGTCAATGTTCCTGGACCCGCTGATAGCACATGAAGTTTTTCGAATACGTAGTAGCTGGTATTAGGATGTTATATGAAATGTTGTTTGGCTCCACTTAACCAAGGTTGGGGGGGGGGGGGAGGGGGTTGCTTTTGTGGACTACAGCTCTTAGGGGCCTTCCGAGGGCTGTGTTCACTCAGCCTAAGAATCTACTAACAACCACCACACAATTTTCACACCTTGCTACTTAAAACAAAACGGGATCAACACAGCGGCTGAACCTTCGCTGTCGAATCTCGTCTATGTTTGTCTTTGTTATGGTTTAATGCGTCGTTAATCAACATTCAACATTAATGGTTTGGCAGTGTTGAAATAGTTTTTTTTTCCTTTTTTTCCTCTGTCATTCGCAACTCCACCCGCTGTAGGAATGGTATGCTAAGTTTACGAAGGTCTAGCTAGAGAGCGCTAAAATATGGTAAAGTAAATTAAGGTAACCCCGCGAAATATGTCCTCTTACCTTTAGTTGCTATAATTTCCTAGCTTCCGGACGGTGTTAGTGGCATAAACTGCGTTATCAACAAGTTTTGTTCTTTTACTGTATTGTACCGAGTCATCGTAAGTTTTATTTTCTTGTGAGTAACTGTATCTAAGGTGAGGCTGAAAACAGTACAATATGAATTCATTATACAATTTATTATGCAATAATTTGAAGCAAGATTTTATGATGAAAATCAAGGAACTTGGTCCTCCCAAACCAGGTCTAAATATCAACCAACATCATAAATAGCGCAAAACCAGGCAAAGGTACAGGGTGACAATTACTGAATTATATGAAATAAAATCGCCGTAGCCCCTGAACGGTTTGTGTTTTGAAGTTCAGATTTCACGGTTGGCCATGGGGCGTGATAGGAATTAGTATGCCCATGCGCACTCGCCTTGTTATTGTCGGTCATTAGCTCGCGAAAATGTCACGGTTCAGTGTGCCTGAGCGCCTAGCGCTTGTGAAGACCTACTATGCGATCAATAACAGCCCAACAGCGGCTCAGAGGAAGTTTGCGACCGAGATCAAGCTGAAGAAAACCGGTCCAAGTGTGCTGACAGTCAAGAATTTCATTCGTAAGCTTGAGATAGCGGATAACACTCGTGATAACACTGTTGGCAATGTTGGTCGCCCAAAAAGGTGAAAACGCCTGAAAAAATCGAGAAGACATGCGCCGTGTTTCAAACCAGCCTCAGGAAATTGATCAGACGAGCTCAACAGGTGGCAAATCTGTGACAAATCGTTTTGAAGACAATGCAGAATTCAAAGCCATCAGCCATTAAGCCCCAGGGCGATGGAACAGCGGTTGTGTTTCGCCAACACTATTGTCCACAGAATTGAAGAACAGAACCGTGCTGTGAATATGGTCTTGTTTCGCGACAAAGCCCACTTTCATTTGGATTGGTTCGTACATAAGCAAAATTAGCGCATTTTGCGGACTAAGAATCCGCATTTCGCGATCGAGAAGTCTCTTTACCCTCGAGGGGTGACTGTATGGTGTGCAATTTCCAGTGATGGAATAATGGAAATGCCATGTGCCTAGGGCCTCCCGTCGGGTAGACCGTCCGCCTGGTGCAAGTCTTTCGAGATGACGCCTCTTGGGCGACTTTGGTGTCGATGGAGACGAAATGATGATGATAATGACAACACAACACCCAGTCCCTGAGCGGAGAATATATCCCACCCAGCCGGGACTCGAACCTGGGCCGTTAGGTATGACATCCGGTAGCGCTGACCAATTTTTTTAAAAAACTAATTTTGTTCCCTTTCGTTCGTTGCATCTGCTCGGGGCGGACGTCGTAAGACACCCGTTTAAGTTCGTTGTTGACCCATAAACTCCGTTTTTTTTTATTACTTAGGGTAGCCAACGTTCTGACCGAATACGCTGAGCTATCGTGCCGGCATCCACTCAGCTACCAGGGGCGGACAGTAATGAAATAATCGGAGCGATATTCCTTGACGGCACGATGACTACCGAACGGTATTTATAGGTTTTAGAAATGAATTCATCCCATTATCCAAAGTGACCCTGATTTCTACAAGATGTGGTTCATGCAAGACGAAACTCGGCCGCATCGAAGTAGGAGAGAGGTTATGTCCTGGAGAAGCACTTTGGGGACTGCATTCAGGCTCTGGGGTACCCGGAGGCCAGTGGCATGGACCTCGATTGTCCGCCGTACTCTCCGAATCTGAACATGTTCGACTCCTTTTTGTGGGGCTATATTAAAGACAAGCTGTACAGCAATAACTCCAAAACCATTGCTGAGCTGAAAACAGCCCTCCAGGAGGTCATCGGCGACATCGGTTTTCCGACACTTTAGCGGGTCGTTCAGAACTTCGCTATTCGTATGTGTCACATCATCGCCAATGATGGCAGGCATATCGAACATGTCATAACCTAATCCGACATCTGTAGTGACTTTTACATGTTGAATAAAGTGTGTCCACTCCGTAGTTTGTAAATGATTTACGTTTATTTTCATACAGTTCAATAATTGTAACTCTTTATACACGTGGTTCAACAGAACAATGTACAGTAGCATGTTTAGTCAACGACAACACATTTCGCCACAATTTAGCACAACAAAACAGACAAAACATTACTGGTTTAGGGGAGATCTTTGAGATTGTTTATCACTTAAATGGCTTATTTTCATGATACACAAATATAAATAACTCGTCATTTTTAGAAGCTTTGTTGTGATAAAGTCTCGGTAAGTACGACTATTACGGCTAAATATGCTACCTACAGATCTTATCAAGTCGTTAACTTTTGGTGCTATCTAGTACTTTATTATGAAAAGCGAAGAATGTACAAATACTTAGAGAACACTAGAACTATACTTTCTATCGGGAAACGTCGCGCCACGTGCCACACGTCATAGAACAGTAAAAAGGAATCGTGCTAAAATAAGCAAGTCTTTATCGACACATACATGTGTGTATCGCTGTGAGGTTATACTGAGTTATTCCTGTTTCCCTAATGTATTCTTTAATTGTGATGCACACATGAATGTATCTATAAATAAATGTTCATTTCTTCAAGATTGCTTCGGCCTACCGGTTATGATTTCTGACTTTGGAACGTAGTTTGCTGCTGTTCCTAATGTCGAGATGTTTACTCCACTTTCTTCTGCTGTATTCAACTTTGTTTCTTACGTTAGATGTGTTTGATTCCTTCCAAACATTATTGTTTCGAAATCTGTCTATTGGTACAGCCTTTCACAACCCTAAGAAATCTCAGTTCAGCTGCCTCGATTTTACTTGGTAGTTCTTTCCTGATGTCTTCGCAGTTCTCCTATTATGCTGCTCCTTCTTCTTGTCAGTGTTTTCCGTATATTCCCCTCGTCCCCGATTCTGCGCAGAGCCTCCTCATTCCTTGCCCTGACAGTGCACAAAATTTAAACATTCGTCTGTAGCATCAAATCGCAAATGCTTCGATTCTCTTCTGTTGCGATTTTCCCACAGTTCATGTTTCACTACCATACAACACTGTGCTCCAACGCAAACTCTCAGAAATTTCTTCCTCAAATTAAGTACTATGTTTCATACTAGTGCTTGTAGCTCTCCATTTATATCCAACTTTATTGCTGTTAAATTTTACGGGCTTCTTAATGTATTTATTTAATGAGGTGGGTAACCTCTTTTCTTCATTATGCTCCGCAGTTTTTCAATATTAACTTTATCAAAGTGATTTTCCAGGTCAACAAATGCTAAATTAAATTCTGAATGTTTTTCGATGATCTATTTTGTCGCAAATGTTATGTTGTCGAACTTCCTCTACGAAAACCCATTTGTTTTTATATTAATAAGCGCGTTACAAACATTACAATAACGGTATTTCCTGTTGATTTCGTAACTTCTCATTTGCAGTTTTATGTCTACACACACACACACACACACACACACACATACACATACATACATACAAACACACATGCAGAGATAGAGAGAGAGAAATAGTGGAGATCATTTAACATCCATACAGTAGCAGAGAGGGCACGGGGAGGGGGGGGGGGGGGGATACGGGCAATCCTAAACGCGCAAGGCCTCTTTCTTAATGAGGTTGAGATTCTGTCCCAACACCATGGAAGCTGATCATGAGAGAAGTTAAATCTGTTATAGAAGACAACGACGTATGCATCAGGAACAACCTAGCTACAATGAAACACAGCGCTTAAATAGTGTATTTTTTTACCATTGCTAACTAGTACGTTTGAAGTCTAATTTCTCTAGGAAACTAAAAAGAGAGTTTTGTGCTCAACTCCGAAAGCCATGAGAATATATTCCACTGAAGATAATATCTCGGCTGTCTTAGAGTTTATCTCCTGTACACAACGCTCCAGTGAATATATCGGAAAAGTACTTTTCATGTTCACCGGCAGTATTGCACATCCAGGGACTTCCGTGGCACCAACACAGTAATCGCATTAAAAGGTCGCGTAGCAGGGACATGCGCTGTATTTCACGCGAGCATCATATAGCTGTCTCACTGCACGGTCGTGCAGTTTCCTTTTATCCTCTTGTGACATTCTGTTCATTTATAACTATCATTTCTTGTCTTATTTTTGAAATGTAAATTCTGTAGCGTCGGTGGAGGTATAATAATCAAGGAATGCACTTCGATACAAATTAACTTTAGAATATAAAGTCCAATTTTTGTTGTGTGTGTGACTGTAGATATTACTACCATATAAGGCCTTCTCATATTTTGTACTTCTAACATCACTTTCGGAATGTTAAAACTGAATATGCTTCACATGTCTATTCTCAAAATGTTGGACGTAGCTTTGATCCTCCTGAAGTGTAGGTGTCAAGGTGTTTAAGAGGCTTGACTCATGAGCAGGATAACAGAGGTTAGAGTTCCAATACGGTTATGAGCATGCAAGACGTTAAAGGGTGGCCCAGGAAGGATAGTCAATATTGAGGGATATGACAGGAACGCTAATTGGAAGCAAGAACCTTCATATACACATGTACAGCATCCCGAATGGTTTCCGACGTAGAATACATTTAATGTACCTTTGTTTTGCAGCTAGTGGCGCGCAAGTATGTGTTTTACCACCCAAATGCTTCGACAGTTAACTGACCTTCAAGATAGCCAGAACTTGCACCAAACGATTTTTGTTTATGGTGTCAAATGAAATATGGTTACGAAGTTTTTCGCGGCTGAGTCGTTGCATACTGTTGGATGAAGTTTGAGGTGTACAAACGAAAGGTTAATACGCGGGATGAACTGCTTGGTTGCATCATAGACGCTGCTGCCCTCATTACTTAGGCAAGTAACGAATGCTCTCCAAAGAGGGCACATATGCATTGAAGTTGGCGGCGGGATATTCGAACGTTTACTGGGAACTCTACTGCATTTGTAATGTGATATGTACGATAATGCTAACAGGTAAATGAGTCAACAATACATGTTTTTCAATTTATACTTTGTAAAACCCATCTAGTAATGTTTATTTGTGTAAACCTGACAATGTAGTGAATAATACAGAGATAAATGTCAATAGATACAAATGTGTTTGTGTCTCGGAAACCACTCGGAATAGGTCATTATGTCCTAGTGAAGCTTTTTGCATCAAATGATCGTCCCTGTCATATTCCTGAGTATTGACCGTTCCTTCTGCGACACTCTGTACAGGTTCTGCCTGATTTCCTATATCGCCTTCTTTTCTTTCTTCTCACACAGTTTCAACGCTCAGGTAGTCAAATGTCAATAAAGAAAGAAAAAAAGAGACTCATGCTCGTAGCTGGCAATAATCTACGTCTCCATAGGTCGTTCTCTGTTTTTGGTATTACAGCATAACCTGTACGTGCCTCCGCAGCTGAGGTCAGGAACTAACGTCTGGTTGGCGGCGCTCTCGAAGGTTGGACGGTCTGATTCGTGGTTCTGTAAGAAATTTTTCAGCTTCAGTATTTTACCGGTAAGAGGAACACAGGTGGTGGTGTCAAGTTTCTGATCACCATACTGTTCACCAGCAACGTGTTTTAAATTCCGAAACTCCCCACAGTGTGTCATAAAGGGAAACCATGTCACGCTGTTGATACTGATCCGTCCGTTTGATGGGGCAGTTAAGCTGGGCGGTTTCCTTGGTGTTATCGGATAGTAGTAGGTGATCTGCCGGAGCCGGGTTTCATACCCTCCTTTGTCTCACCACCACACAACACGTACATGACACCATACTACCGCCGCACCTCCATTATGCTCACATACATCCAACACATACACGTAAGACACATCTACCATATACATGGTGGTCAGAAACTGTGTTGCAGTATATGTTGTGTGCAAAATTGTTGCACCGTTTCCGAGTTAATTAGGATTGAATTTAGCCAGTCAGACCGTTGCGCATGCAAATTAAAGCGGCCTGCCACAGACAGTGTCGCCAAATGTGTTCTTCCTTTGGTTTTCTAAAACCTAACATGAGAGCGATTCGAATCTGGATGTGGAAAGATAGTAACCATCGAATCGGAGCCAAAGGCTGAACAGTCTCGTGCGCTACTGTCTGCGCCACTCAAACAACAGTCACTAATTCTATATGGCTGGCCGCTTGAACTGAGTAACTTCAATGCTAATTAACTCGGAAATGGTGCAACGTGTCGATTTTTTTGTTAACAATTGTTCCTCAGCACAAACTACCCTGCAACATTCTTACAAGTTTTTCAGACTGTTTCTGACAACCCTTTGTAAAGGGTCGTTGTGTACGGGGGACTCGGCGGTTCAACCCACCTCTCGGGGGCTCACAGCTAACAATGCCTTAGGGATTTTCTTTTTACTACGTACGCACCTCGCATTTTACCTTTTCATTCAGAACAACACGCTACAATTGTATTTTCCACAAAAGGTTAAAGAAGTATCACTTTCAGGTGAAAAAAAACCATATATGATAAATATTAAAAGAATTTCCTACTTAATTTACAGGGAGTGGAGAAAAATACAGGGGCACTGTGAGAAATGCATGCTTGAACACAAACGCAGATGCTACCCAAGCATGCAGCTTACGCTGTTGTATATGATCGAACCTGCAATTTCTCCAATACGATGCAAGTGTTAGTCATGGTCAAAACACTGTCATGTGTAGTTGTGAGTACATTACATCGGAGCCAAGTGAATTAGAACGTGGACAAACTGTTGCTGTTCGTGTGATGCGTTCTTCCGTAACCAAGGTGACTAAGGTGTCTTGTATCTCAAGAGACACAATATCGAAGATTTATGCCGCATACATGAAAAGTGGATAAATCATCATCCGATAAGTCACAACGCGGACATGAGTGGGCATTGAGTGATACGGACGGGCGGTCACTGAAGATGATTGTGACGAAAAATAACAGGCCGACAGCCATAAAAGTCGTTTGTAAATCTGAATGTCGCACTTGCGAACTGTGTCAGCACCAAAACTACACCGAGTTAGCTCTATAAGTGGGCAATGGAGTGGGCGAATTGAAATTCCAAAACCACATAACATTGATGCAAATGCTTGTAACAGAAAACGTACTGCCGAAGCCATAAACCCTTGACCATTGTGCAATGAAAGAAAGCCATTTGGTCGTCTAAGTCTTTTTTCACACTTTTTCCAACTTACGCCCCAAGAGTGAAAGCCGGCCGCGGTGGTCTCGCGGTTCTAGGCGCGCAGTCCGGAACCGCGCGGCTGCTACGGTCGCAGGTTCGAATCCTGCCTCGGGCATGGATGTGTGTGACGTCCTTAGGTTAGTTAGGTTTAAGTAGTTCTAAGTTCTAGGGGACTGATGACCACAGCTGTTAAGTCCCATAGTGCTCAGAGCCATTTGAACCATTTGAACCAAGAGTGAAACATGGCGGGGATTCGCTGACAATTTGGCCAGACAATCGGTTCCCATTACTGCCAAGGATTATTTGACAATTTTTGTTGGTCATGTCCATCACATGATACAATATTTGTTCTCCAATGGCGATGGTTTCTTCCAGAACAACACAGCTCGCATCGTCAAGGACTAATTTTGTGAGCACGAAAACAAATTGTCGCATCTACTCTGGCCACCAAAGTCACCAGATATCAATATCTTGTGGTTTACTTTGGTGAGAAGAGTGCGTGATCGCTATCCATCTCCAGCACTGTTACCTTACGTTATCATTATTTTGTAGGAAGAATAGTATAGGATTCCCTTGATAACCATACAGAACTATTCCGAGGCGACTGTAAGATGGTCTGAATGCCAACTGGTTTCCTACGCAGCATTACGCGTCGTAATCTATTGTGTTTGTGGTGGGGTCCTTATTTTTACCGACCTACTATACGTGAGCTTCCTACTTAAAAGACACAACATTTTTAAGAAACTGAGGCTCTCTACGTTTATTAAAACATTCTTTAAACTGTTTCCAAATTGTATAGGACCTGAAAGTAACATACCTATGGACTCTCAAACCGTAAGCCACCTACGCATCCCATATTGCGTGCGTACTAGTCTCAGCCCAACATTTGCTGCTGAACTTTTGTGATATTTCAAGGAGACTGTACCAAAAATCCTCCAAAAATTGTTTCCATTATTTATTATAATTAGATGTTATACGCAAAAACAGCATATGCAAGATTTGCCACACTGCACGCATTTCCTGAGCCACTGTCAACACGTCGCAACTGAAGCGCAGCTCGGAACTGGGATGTATGGGAGAGGCTTCAACCCTGGCACACTTATCAGATCTTCGCTTCTAGTCAGTCCTGGAATAGAAATTTAATGCATCTTCTCTCTTCGTTTTGAAATGTTAGCTCTCGCTTTACGTGTACTGTAGATTTTTTTCTGAAATTACAAGAATTATTCTGGATACGTTTTTATTAAATCTGAAAAACTGTTCGAAGGTACATCATGGCCCTGTAGCAAGGGAGAAAGATTGTATTCAAATTTGAGAGTGTTACAGTCGAGAAAATGTTGTCAGTACTGTATTAAATGGCCTATGTGTTACATTACTATTCTACAACGCATCAATAATCGTTCAATAAAATCAAATTAAATGGTTCAAATGGCTCTGAGCACTATGGGACTTAACATCTGTGGTCATCAGTCCCCTAGAACTTAGAACTACTTAAACCTAACTAACCTAAGAACATCGCTAGACCACCGCGGCCGGCAAAATCAAATTAAGGACAAGTCTTATCGACAACCACTTACAAGTTAAAAATATTTTTAAATACCCGGCCGGGGTGGCCGAGCGGTTCTAGGCGCAACAGTCTGAAACCGCGCGACCGCTACGGTCGCATGTTCGAATCCTGCCTCGGGCATGGATGTGTGTGATGTCCTTAGGTTAGTTAGGATTAAGTAGGTCTATGTTCTAGGGAACTGATGACCTCAGCAGTTAAGTCCCATACTGCTCAGAGCCATTTGAACCATTTTGAAACAGAATTTACTCGCAACTAACACAAATTTCCATTTCCATTTCAAGTATCACGTATTCCATGGCATAACACCTCCTAGTGTCTGAAGGTACAAGATGGTACACGACTGACGAGGTACGGCTTAACACGTTACGGTACTAGTTTTAAAAGCTTGTAGAATTTTTCTCTCTGCAAAACTCTAATGAATTGACAATATCTTCCAAACTTAAATATGAAGAAACCGTAGTATTTATAAACACTGCACAAAACACAACCTCATGTCTCACAACAACAAAAACAGTACAAAATGCCGTCTACTGATTATTGCGGTCCTTCTTGCGGTTATAAAATCGATCACAAGATTGAAATACCGACAAAGAAACATCATCTGTTCCTAGGCAGACTATCTTCCAGACACAACAGTCTCCACTACTTTTCGTTTTCCTCTTTTATTTTAAAGTTATTTATTATAGTTAACGTTCATATGAACGTTGTGAGGTTTTTCACATGCACGTCAAACTGTAGACGAAATATAAGATCGTCAGCAATGAAAAAACCTAATATTTAATTCTAGTGTACGTCTTGAAACATTTCCCAGAACACAGGTAATATTTTTACTCTTCCTTTGCTCCGTTAGTTCCTTTGCTGTCAACCAACGACAGGAATACAGAATTATTAAGTGAAATTATGGATAAATAAACGAGAAAACTATGAATGTACGAGTTGGAGATGGGAAAACTCTGTTAAAGACTGACGGATTGCACCGAGGAGAACTCTTCTGAAGCGAGATAGAGAATCAGCCAGCTGAGTACTAATAAATAGGCGGTCCAAAAGAAAGACCAGAGCTCGCAGAACACTGAACTATCAATAACATAACTTAGGAGACATTACAGTTTTGTTGAGTCATAAGAACTGATAGTTTAAGTAATGTCAAAGATCTAAGAAAGGGTGTCTGATCATGCCCGTCATGACTTTACCGAAGAAGATAGGAATGGACAAGAAAAACTGAAGACGTACTGGTCGAAAACCAATTTGGTTTCAAAAATATAAAAAATTCCCAAGAATCGATTATGACTTTTCAGCGTGGGAAAAGATCAGAATTCCTTTTACTCATTCGTGGACCCAGAGAAAACCAGCAACAAAAGCAGAAATTATTCTTGTTGCGTCACGGGCAAGCACTATCGTAAATCAGAACACTCTATATTAGCATTTCACGTGGTTTACAGTGGGCTGTTACGTAAACCGCAAATGAGTGAGGGTGAACGTCTATTGCAGTCACGTTTTGCACATTCGATAACGATCAACTGCCAGTACCGCACTTACGGAGACAGTTCCCCCTCTGGCCATATTTTTAATCGCCGTCCACCAGCAGCAAACAGCTTACAGCTGAATGCAAATTGGCGGTATAAACAGCAACCTTCGTGTGGCACATGCACAAAATGGTAGGTGAACTACATTGTAGCAGACTCTTTAGCGTAAGTTCGTTCCTACTGTCCCATATACTCACAATAAAGACCGATTATGTGTGGCTCTGATGCTCCGTCAATAATTTAACGATATTTTCTGACGCTAATATAATATATTTAAATGGAAACTTGTGTTGACAGTAAGTACATACATATATCCACGAACCGCCATGTAGAGAAGCGGTGCGTAGCAGCGAATACGCTAAGCTGAAGCGGATTGGTCTATCGCGGCCAGTCGAACGTTGTGAATGTGGGAACTCTTGCCAGTAGTGTGAACTGAGCAATAGATGGACGTCTAGCCAAGTAAAAAGCTCAATAAGTGGCTAGAAAGGCGCATGACCTAAGAACCAGAATATGTCTTTATGACTTTTTCGAATGCTTCAGTCTGATCATAAACAAATACGAGGACAAGTCAATGAGGAAAAGTTTCTTGTTTTGTTGCATGTATTGATAGGACTCACTCAAAAACGACATACCTAAACCTCATTGCTGTTCTTGTGGGTTAGCTGTGCTGTATCAGTAAATACCTCTATTCGTAGTGATTTTACTGTACTTCACTATGTGTGCTGCGTTGTTCTTATGCATCAAGGAATAAATGAGGACACTGATTCGTTTTATGTATTCAGCAGCGACTCAAGTTCCGGAGATTAATCTCAGAATACTGCTGCAGTATGTGGTAGCTGTTTCAGTAAACTAAAACCTTACGAGTGGACATGTCGCTTTAAAAATCGAGACTCATCTGTTTGCAAAGAAGAGCGTTCGAGTAGGCCACCCACTTCCAAAACGGACAGGAATGCCAAAAAGCTGTTTCATGAAGATCGTCGAGACCCAACTGGTGATACTGTGCGTGGTGTGGGCGGGATTAGCCGAGCGGTCTGGGGCGCTGCAGTCATGGACTGTGCGGCTGGTCCCGGCGGAGGTTCGAGTCCTCCCTCGGACATGGGTGTGTGTGTTTGTGCTTAGAATAATTTACGTTAAGTAGTGTGTAAGCTTAGGGACTGATGACCTTAGCAGTAAAGTCCCATAAGATTACACGCACATTTGAAATTTTTGCGGGTGATTTGAACATTAGTCACATTTCAATTTTCGTACTTGAATCCCTAAACGGTCCCAAAGCTCGTTGAGAACCAGCCTAATAACAGACAAACAAAAACAGGTACGCCTGGAATTGCTGAAATCACTTTTAAGATCTTTTGAAAGGAAGCATAAGACATGGCCACTAGTATAGTACCCATTGATGAGATGTGAGTCTATAATAAATTACAGACGGTAGAGCGTGTGGAAACATCGATCTTCGTCTACTGCAAACAAACAAAACTCAAAAGCCAAGCTACTGCAGGCAAGTTGGTGATGACAGTGTTTGACGATATGAAAAGATCATTGTTGACCATTTCCTTCCAAAGGTTAAAATACTGAAAAGTGACAGCTACTATGAGCTAGTGCGAGATTTGAAACCCAAAATCTAAATATAGAGGCATCACTTAGCTTCAGGTTAATGCCAGCCCTGATACAGTTCGGAAGACAATTCATTGTATTCAGAGTTTTGCTTTTAAGCTGATGCAGCACCCCCACCCCCCAAACCCCCTATATTACAGTTCTGTCCTAGCTTCAGGTGGCATTGCTCTTTTTGCTGAAGGAGCATTTTCGTGAATCCAAGTCTTCCTCTAATGACAAGATTGTGGAGGTGGTCCAAGCGTGGATGCCCACGATACCACAACATTTGTTTAAGGGCAGAACGAGGAAATTTTTCTAGAGCTAAGAAAGATTCTGTTGAGAAATATCGTTACTTGCAACGATATTTTTCCAATAAAGAGTTTATTTTTAAGAAATTGCCTTTATTCCTTGACTCACCCTCGTATAAAGAAAGTCAACATACAGCAACAGGTGGCCCATTGTCGGCTACGGTCCCTAAGAATGCTGTCGGAGAAACTGGAGATTAACAAGGACAATGCCAACATTTACATTGGTTTTAGCAGGACAAAGAACTGTTTAATATTTTTTGCTCCTCAACGTGTATGACCAGCGGAAGGCATCACGTATGAGAAGTTTTTAATTTACATGTGACACATATATCCATTTTATTTGTAAACCATGATTAGAGGGTGTGAGACCTCGTCAAAGAGTTAAATCTGGGAAAACTTAAGCAAGCAGTCAGCCCAGTCATGGAGCAAAGTTTTATGCATCACACTTCAGTTCATATCTAATGGCATGTTATATCAGTACTTCAGTTGATTTCCAAATGTACTTCCGCTGACAGCAGTCGCTAGCAACTTTATAAACTCAGTCAGAAATTACTTCTGCCCAGTGCTGATTAATTTTAAGGCGAATAAAGGCATTCTCATATTTTTCACTCCAGCATTTGTATTTCACGGGATGATGTTCTCAGCTTATTTATATTAATAATGTGAAGAGTCCTGCTCTAAGTGAATTCAGTTACAGGCTTACTTCATGAGACTTATTTCGTCCTCTGCAGCATCATGCTCCGATGTTGTATCGCTGTTCTTTGTTCATTGTACTATCACAGAAACTGTGTTTCGCCTAGTATGGGTCTCTGAGCACTGGCTGGCACGTGGTTTGGTAACTTAAATGTATGGGATTTCACAAATACTCCAACGTAAATTGTCTGCCTTCGGTTCTTGAATGACGTGTAGAGGAAAAGTATTTATGCACGTGTTCCCGCTCACTTTCAATTCAGCATGTTCGTGTAAATTTGTAGAGTACTATTAACGTATATGCAACTTCTAGTATAGCGAAAAAATGATGTTTGTTTTTTTAGAACTACTGGTGTATAACTATAAGCAAAAATCAAAAGGTAGTTTTGTTTCACTTCTTGACCGTCTATCTCCAATTTCTGTAAATATTTTTAGCAAAACCATGAGAAGCAAAAGGTGGTGACAGGAGCACTGATGGAGGAATGACTGTAAGTAATCAGAATGCATGTCTCATTAGCATGAATGTTTCAATATCAGGAAAAGTCTAGTCAAAAATAATGATTCCTATACTTTACAGATTTCACTTCCACCCACTACAGTTACGTTACAGAAACGGCCGCAGTTCTGCCTGGCCCTGGTCACAGTTGTATGCTTATCACGCTTTTGGTACTTTATAGGTATGCAGCCAGACTTCCGCAGACATAAAAACAATTTAACGCATTCTCGATGCATGATTCTAATCTCGATTCTGTGATGGGTGTGATCCACAAATACAGTTCCCGGCTGATCTGAACTGATGTAAATACCTAAAAGGTAGTTTCATATTCCAAAAACATACTAATATTCATTTCCGCTACGAAGAAACTTATTGGGCCGTCAAAGCAACTAGTTGCATTGTCACTGAAAGAGAGAGAGAGAGAGAGACCGCTTTGCGCACTTCAAGAAGTATCAATGTTTAAACAGTATTAATTTTACAACATTACATACTTTGCATGGATTTCGGACACATGTGCTCTTCTTAGGGCATCAAGGCATACAAAATCACTTAAATACTACTTACGTATCAAAATTCAAAAAAATGTTTCAAATGGCTCTGAGCACTATGGGACTTAACATCTGTGGTCATCAGTCCCCTAGAACTTAGAACTACTTAAACCTAACTAACCTAAGGACATCACACACATCCATGCCCGAGGCAGGATTCGAACCTGCGACCGTAGTAGTCGCGCGGTTCCGGACTGAGCGCCTTGAACCGCGAGACCACCGCGGCCGGCTATCAAGATTCTTTGTTAATTAGACTGTCAATAGTTCATTGAGTCATCAGGGTTGACATTAGGTCCAGATCATAAGCTACCTGCAAAAACGTCCATTGCTGCTGCAGCAGCTGCTTCAGTTGACAATTTGTCCTCGTTTTGAAGTATTTTTCTTCAGTGTTTTATGTCACGATTCATTTTGCTCTGTGTTTTTAACATAAGGCTAATACTGCATACTGACTTCGAATATTATCTCCATGTATATGTACTGCTAATGGAAGTTTATTACATTAGATTCGCTCGAAATTATCGCACACGAGCACTTGACGGCCTTCATACAAACACTGGTTACTATGAAAATGCTGAAAACAGTCTTGGAAAACCAATCTTCCAATGTGGCTAATAAATATAGGACACATCTTGGCAAAATGCATTTCAACAATGTTGATAAATGACGGAGGTCTGATCCAAGGCAGTAGTTTTAACTGTTTCCCTTGTCCACGTGGTACTGTTGTCACTTTTTCCAGCTCTCGCTATTTGCAGATGACACTATGGTAACAGCCACTTGTGGACAGTTAACAAAACGCAAATTTCCCACACGAGACATTACCATGTGTGTTACTCTAAGTAAACGCTCAGACGGTTATTCCTGGACATCTCATAATTGGACGGCAGATGGCACAAGATCGTTTGTGTTGCTCAAAATATTTGAATTTTCTGCACAAAGCTTTGCCGCAGTTTCCTTAGAACTGTTTGCTTGCAAGAGCTAAGTATACGGCGGTGCTCCAGCGCTTTTCGATCGTGCAGTCGGTGCGTATCTCCCAGGTATCCAGAGGCAGAGAGTAATTGAAAAGGGGAAGGCCGGTCCCTTAGGCTTCGTACCCTCTGATCTCATCGCTTCCGACTTTTTCTGTATGAGGTCTTCTGTAAATTCAACAAAGAAAAACGAAAAATTTGATTACGAGAGCTTCTTCAAAGAACTGGACGTCACGAGAGCCAAGACGGGATCAAACGAAACATTGTTTGTCGGTGTGTGGCATTTCCTTTTCACCAGAACTTGCTCTTTATTGCTTTATTAAGATGGTAGCTACATGTACGTGGCTTGAACACGGCGGGCGGAGCGTAGTGTCCTATACTGAAACCAGCGTCTCAGGTACAATGTGGGCTACAGCGTAGCAAACAGCCCGATACGATGTGACAATGCGTATTGCTGCTTGTGTGACACTTTAAATGGGGATGCTCCAATAATTCAACGGGAACTCTGAACATTCATTATTAATTACATCGATTTGTTGCAGCTGTCACCTGAGGAGTTGCACGAAATTGCGTAATATTCTTAAAATGTGTAGTTAGCTGTATATACATAAAATATTGCTATTGAAAATTCTATTGATGGCGGAGTCAGTGAATTTATTTCCGAACAAGCCACACAGCGGCTTACGATAGCTCCAAGTCTGAAACAGCTGCCCAATACACGAACTTTTCCGCAACGCACGCATTTGTACATATTTTATAGAATCAAAGTTTAAACACTGAAGTGTTCGTAACAAAGTTCGCGTTAAAGGCGATATTGATGAGCAGCATTCTATTATTTATTATAAACTGGAAGTTAGTTGGACGTTTAACGGAACTTACAAAGTAAATGCCTCGTCTGACGATACACAATTCCCTACTTTCAGCCCTAAATTCTGCTGTAACTGATGTTCTTGTTGTTGTTCTGGTGACGGTGTTTGTGGTGGTGGTGATGGTGGTGGTGGTTGTCTTCAACGTAGCAATCTGCGCCAGTCTACCCTGTTACAGCTCGTTCGGTCTGCCTAACTATTGCTCCCTTAGTTTGTTTTAACCTGCTTTCTGTACTCGAGGCTTGCTTCCCCTCAACAGTCCTTACCCTCCCCTCCCCCCCCCCTCCCCCATGCCTACCCCCACCCCTACCCTAACCGCCGATTCACATTTTTCTCCATTACCAAATTTACGATTCTCTCATACCTCGGGATGTTTCGTATCAAATAATTACTTATTTCAGTCAATTTGTGCAACAAATTGCATTTCTCTTCAATTCGATTCAGTATTTCATCATTAGTTACCCGAATTAGTCGGCTAAATGTCAGCATTATTCTGTAGTATATTTCAAAATCGTCTGTTCTCTTCTTGCCTGAACTGTTTATCATCCCCGTCTCACTGACAGTTAAGTTTGTATTATATCGTAACAAATTTCTATACTTCAGAAACGCTTTTCTTGCATGCCATCTTAGCCAATTTATAACACTCAAAACACTTGATAATGGCACTTTTAAGCTGAAGTCATGATTGTGTAAGTGTAAATGTAAAACTGTAAATAAACAACAGTCTAGTGGCGGTACTGACTTTAAAGCCTTTTATTGTTATACACATTCTGCATATTACACTAACGGGAAGAAATGCAACATCCTCAAGGACAAGGTCATTCTACTGACGAGTAGTGCGACCGGTAGTTCTTCATTGCAGGAGTGTATATTTATAAACTCATAACAAATGAAACACATGCCACAGTAGGGAGTGCCCCAAAAATCGCATAAATACACAGCTTATTCCCCTCTGGCGGCAAAGCAGGTGTGTATTCTCGCAAGTAAACTATCACAAAGGTGCCGAGAAGCATCCAGCAACAGACTGTCGCAAGCATCGTGCACTTTGTGTTGCAATTCGATTATGATTCTTGCAGCCTCTGGAGGACGAGTAAGTTCTAGTTTCATCATGTCACATGTGTGTTCATTTGGCGAGACGTCTGAAATCCCGCTGGCGAGGGCTGTCGTTGTGTACCACGAAGAGCACGCTGTATCGCACAAGCCATATATTGACGTGCGTTCTCCTGCTGTACAAGAATATCATTTGCCTGGCGAGGAAAAGGCAGTAGAACTGGTATAACAACCTGTACAATGTAGCAGACACTGGTTACTTTACGATGCCGTATCTCCAAACGTGACCGCGAGTTGTAACTGACGGATTCTCATGGACCCACACACGGTGAATCTTGGGGTGGGAACTGTGAATCGTGTGGGAATGCACTGAGAAATAGACCGCTCGCCAGGTTTACAGCGTACACGTGCACGTCTACCTCTCGCATACAGACATAATCAACTCTTATCATTGAAGACAACAGAACGCCACTCTACCCACACTTCCACCCCCAGTCGTCTCTTTCACGATGCCAGAGGAGCCGTGCTTGGTGGTGTCGTCGTGTCAGTGCTAGCGTGGCCAGAGGCACAAATGATCTTAGTCTTGCTGCAACCAGAAAGTTCCCAGTGATCCTTAGTTCTCCGCCACACACCGTTGGGTGGCTTGCGGAGTATAAATGTAGATGTAGGAGAAACAACACGTGCCCAGATTTCTTTTGTGGGTGATGATCGGTCACCGATTGCTTCTTTCACGATGCATCGATCTTGACGAACGTCCAAATCTGATATAAGGCTGTGGGAATGTTTCACAGACCACTGCTGAAATCAGCGACACATTATCGATGCAGTGCGCCCAAGATAAGCTGCTGTCCGTCGATACAACCATCCAGCTTCCCGCATGCCCAAATACGATCCCTTCCAAATGGTAGAAGTTGACCAGCACGAATAGATACACGTCGGCGGAACACGGCTGTACTCTAGAATGAACGTTGCAAACATTGTTCACCTCTAAACTTGGCAGCGTTACTGCCTGGAGGATAAAAGCAACAGAGGGCACACAGACAGGCCGCCTGAGCTTCAAAAAAATGTTCAAAATGTGTGAAATCTTATGGGACTACACACACACACACACACACACACCCATGCCCGAGGGAGGACTCGAACCTCCGCCGAGACCAGCCGCACAGTCCATGACTGCAGCGCCTTAGACCGCTCGGCTAATTACGCGCGGCGTCTGAGTTTCATCTGATCGCCGATGGCCATGACAAATGAATGACTAACACTACAAAACCTGTCATTATGAACACGTTATACCCTGGTCCCACTGAACACAGTCCTTGAGGGTGTTGCATTTTTCCCAGGTTGTGTATATACTCTCTTATTTGATTAACGCCAGTTATTTTCTGGCCAAGCAGCAAATGTAATACATTAGGGCGAATATCTCATTTCCTAATCTCGTCCCCTCATCATCGTCAGATTTAATTCGATTACATTCCATCATCTTTTTTATGTCTGTTAGTATTCATCTTATAACTTGTTTTCAAAGTATTATCGATTCCCTTCTAACAATACCACCACTTGCAAAGTAGGTTAGAAATCACATTAATAATGTTGCTCACGCAGCATATGTTCGCTTTATCGGGGCAACAACAAAGTTATTGACTGTGGATGGCAACGTCAGAATGGAAATAATGAGGTCACTGTAGAAACGTCATTAATTTGGCACTTATCTTGAATGGATTCTCACCTAGATTTCGTCGAAGTTATGGCTCATCTTGTCGATTCTAGGGTGATTCCACTTTGACTGCTAGAAGGTCCAAATCTGTATTTAAGCAATATTTGAAGAGCTATCAAATGCGTTTTTTAGGAAATTCTTAATGATCAAACAATCCCAGATCAGAACAATGGTATGGTAGAAGTAATTTTTGATTTGGTGTTCACGATCCACATTTTTATTAAACATCTTGTAATTTCACATATACTTCTTCTTAATTGTCACATCATCAAGAAAACAGTTTTGCATCAATCTTCATATATTTAATTTCCACTTTAACCAAACACAAGACTTGACTGTTCTTTTACAAAGCGAAATAACAACTTAACTTCTGCCAAAGTGAATCAAAGACTGCTCTGTGCGCATACGCGCCAAAACGGTTACAAGTAAGTCGAAGATCATGACAGTCTCACAAAAATGAATACACACAAGAACCATATCGCTGTAATATATCGATACGTAGGAGTACCTATACATTAATAAAACCAAATGTGAATATTGTCACAAAAATATGTCTGTTACTTCGCAGAAAACATCTTTATTTCTTTTCCCTGAACTTTAATTTCCTTACCATATTTTTCTTGGCAACCTTTACTGCTTACGCAATGTAGATATTGAATAGCTAGTTTTACTTTCTTCTCAAATACTGTCTCTCTTTCATACACTTCGACTTTTATAGCTGTACTTTGGTTTCTGTACTGACTGTAAATAAACTTTCGCCCTCTTCGTTTGATGTCCTATTACGAGGGTTGACTGAAAAGTAATGCCTCCATCTTCGTAACTCTTCAACAGTTGGTAGCATCGGTATGCGGCAAATACTGGCTTGTTCCGTAGCCTCTTCTCTACAGCTCCAGCTAGCGGGAAGCCTTAGCATTGTACGGTTGTGTTGTTAGACTGTAAAGTATAGAATCCTGCGCAGACGGTCGGTCAATGCGATTTAAGCAATGTTCAGTCACTGAATTCTTGATAGCAGAAGGTGTCACCCCAAAGGAGATTCATCAGAGAATGAAAGCAGTTTATGGTGATTGTGTTGATGTGAGTACTGTGCGTCGTCCGGCGAGTAAGTTTAAAGATGTTGAGGCGGGAACATCTGACATGCGTGACAAACAAAGAATTTGACCTCCTGTGACAGCAATCACCGAGTTTCACAAGCAAAATGTTCACAGATCGATTCAGGAAGATCGTCGTATCACTCAGAGAAGAATTGCAGGCACGCCTAACAAGGGTCCGAAAGGAAAAGGGAAAAGTTTTCCTGCGACATGACAATGCCAAACCACACTCTTCACGTGCCACCACAGCAGAACGTCGGAGACTGAATCTCACCACCGTATGGCATCCTCAGTACAGTCCCGGCTTAGCACCGTCTGACTTCCGTCTGTTCCAGATAATGAAAGACCATATGCGGGGACATTACTATGCTTCTGATGAAGACGTTGAGAGAACTGTGAGACTATGGTTGCGGAAACAGAGTGTCGACATCTTACGTGAGAGCTTCAGAAATCTTGTTCATCGTTGTCAGAAATGTATCCAATTGGCTGGCGATTATGTGGAAAAGTGAATATAGGTAATTAAAGATCATATTCTAAGGATTATTTCTGCGTTTGATTTATTAAAATGTTCCCATCCAAATCCAGTTAACAAAGGTGGCATTACGTTTCAGTCCGCAGCTCGTGGTCGTGCGGTAGCGTTCTCGCTTCCCGCTCCTGGGTTCCCGGGTTCGATTCTCGGCGGCATCAGGGATTTTCTCTGCCTCGTGATGACTGGATGTTGTGTGATGTCCGTAGGTTAGTTAGGTTTAAGTAGTTCTAAGTTCTAGGGGACTGATGTCCATAGATATTAAGTCCACATAGTGCTCAGAGCCATTTGAACCATTACTTTTCATTCAACCCTCTTACCTTCAGAATTTCAAGATTGTTTTTAAGTCAACATTGTCAAAAGCTCTCTCTAGTTCGGAAAAATTAATGCTGTAAATGTAGGTTTGCTTTCATCCAGTCTATCTTGAGTCAATGTATGCAGAATGCTCACAATATCACGTAGTTAATTTATATTTTGTATGTACGTGCTCGAATAGCTGTGTATGTTAAATCGGAGGGGAAGGTACGCCCACTGCGGATTGAATCCACTCCGCAGATTACCAACGGTGGTCGCTGTGCCACAAAGATCATGTGATTTCTAGGCGCCTTCCCACGACCCATCAAGTGATTACCAGGATGGTTCACAAGTCGCGCGTTCTGAAAACATTTAAAAAACTTTCGCTCACTTCCACATGAAAACTACACGTAAATAGTTGGTATACACACATCCGTCGCGTGGGATAACGAGGTAGCGATAAGAAAGGCATCAAAAAATGGTTCAAATGGCTCTGAGCACTGTGGGACTTAACTTCTAAGGTCATCAGTCCCCTAGAACTTAGAACTACTTAAACGTAACTAACCTAAGGACATCACACACATCCATTCCCGAGGTAGGACTCGAACCTGCGACCTTATCGGTCGCGCAGTTCCAGACCGTAACGCCTAGAACCGATCGGCCACCCTAGCCGGCAGAAAGGCATCCATCCACATCTTATATTAACTTTTCTTTCCTTTATTGAGTTGCGATTCCCTCGAAGGAGGCGGGCTGGCAGCAGCTTAGTACGATGCTCTTCAGCCTACAGAATTTAAAAAAAAAAATGAAGATAATAAATAATAAAAGCAGGCGATAAAATCTGTGACTTAAATGGTAAAAAGGCGGAAAATTGCGGAACTTAAAACATAAAACAAAGGGTTGGCGATGGCAATAAAATACACAGGATGCAGACAGTTAAAATAATAAGACAGACAATTAATAAACACGGCGACAGTCTAGTTCCTGTTCGCAAGAGATATAAAAATCACACTCAGCGACAGCATGATTTCTGTTCGCAACACTTTGGAAAAGACGCACAACACTGAACACTCACTTGAACACTGCCCTAAAAAGTTGGCTCAGATATGACACACCAAAGCCGAGGGCAGATGGGGGGAACCTGGACAGATGATGGGAAAGAAAAGGGGGAAGGAGAGGAAAAACGAAGTGGTGAGGAGGGGGGGAGGAGGCAACGGAGGACGAGGACTCGTAAGAGGGGGACGGGGCTTATATTAACCATGCTAAGTCTATTAACAACCATGTCAACCTTAAGCCGATGCGAGACAAGGGAGCAAGAAGAAGAATCTACACTCTGCATACCATCCAAACAAGATTATTTAAATTATTCGAAGACTATTAAAATAAACTCTTGGTTTTACAGTTTGCCCAGCGAAGGAGTCCTTGATTTCTAAATTAAATATCTCGACAGCTAAAATCGTTATACGAGTGCAACAAACGGTAGGTTTACTTTGAAAGATGTAAGACTTTTATACAGAAGTGTCGAAGTAGCTCGAAAAGACCCTACCAGGTGGCGCTATACTCTGTGCAGGTCGTACACCATCAGCGTGCATAATTAAACTCGTCCTGTGCAATGACTCTTTGCAGTCGCATCACAATCTTTTAGAAATGTCCACCACTCGCAGCTGGAGGTGAGGAAACGAACAATGAAATCTGCTGTCACATGCTGTAGCGTCGCAACGGAAATGGATTCAAACGCAAAACAGATCGCTGATTCAAGCTCTTCGAGCGCGGTGGGACGGTTCTGGTAGACAGTTCTTTCAATGTGCCCCACAAAAAATAGTCACCAGGAAACAGATTGGGTGAATAAAAAAGCCAGTCAATACTTGCGCCAGTAAATTTGCAATAATCCAACGTAATGGCTCTATTCCCAACTTTTATTCCTCAAGAAAACCAAACACCTGTTTGGTGCGATGTGGTCTGGCCCCATCTTGCATGAACCATTCAGTGCATGATCGATCCTCCTAAGCTGGCTGTGTGTCAACAAACTGTTCGAAAACTGCAGCGTAAGTTCACTAGAGCTCTTTTCTATCATGAAAAAATATTATCGAAATGTCCACCACCGCAGGCCAAACTTTAACTTTGGGAGAATATAGTACACGTACTTCAACTTCACACAAATGAGGATTTTTCCGAAACCAGAATTTGCCAGTTTTATTTATTCACGATTCCATTCGGGTAGAAATGTGCTTAATCTGTGAAAGAGGGGTCCTTTAAGAACATTAAATCGTGTTTTAAAACTGTCCTTTGTTGCCGTAGGACTGTGTTCTAACCTGCGATGTTATAATTCCAAAAAGACACGGGATCATGATTTCAACCTCTTTCTTCGGTATGCTAAATTCATTCCACTTTTCAACGGTGGAGCTGGTCGCCACTCCGTATTGCGATTACAGTGCCATCTGTTAGCAACTTTTCGAACAATTTCTAAACTTTTTTAACTTACGCGCCAAAATATTATGACCACCAACTTAGCAATTTGTTTATCCGTCTTTGGAATGAAATACAACACTGATTCTGCATATCAGGGATCTGACAGTTTGTTCGTAGGTTTGTAGAGGTATCTGACATTAGATATCTAAGCACAGGTCGATGGTGGTGCCCGATGACGACCTAGACGGGTTACACTGAATTTACATCAGGCGAATTTGGTCGCTGATACATAAACCTGAGTTCGCTATAATGCTTCTCAAAGTGTTGTAGTTTGGTTCTGGCTTCGAGCCACGAGCGATTAGACTGCTGAAAGATTGCATCACGTCGGAGAAGACATCAAACATGAAGGTACGCAGGTGATTCGCAGCTTTCACTGTGTCTTAGATTACTGCTACAAATCCCATGCAAGCGCTTGAGGATGTCTCCCTTAGCATAAAATTGCTCCCATAATCCTGCGTCCGTAGCGTGCTGCACGTTTCGGGCCTCCGTTCACCTCGATGACGGCGTTAGTGGAGACGACAGTCAACTTATTGTAGCAAAAATGTGATTCATCCGAAGAGCCAACACGTTTCCATTGACTGACGGTCAATCCCAAAGGTCCCGTGTCCACTTCACTCGTAGTGGACGATGTCGTTGCGTCAGCTTGTGAATACGTAGGGTGGTCTGCTGCGGAGCTCCATGTTCGACAATGTACGATGAAAGGTGTACTCCGGAACATTGGTGCGTGCACCAGCATTTTGCTCTTCCGCCAAAGATGCCACAGGTCACCATATGACCTACTTTACCGAGCAGACAAGCCCCAGAAGCCCAGGTTTTGTGAAGAGTGGACGTCCAACCATTTAGCACTTAGTGGTAATTTTACTGTCCTTCTACTCCTTTCCGTAGATGCTCACGGCAGTAGCATGTGAACATTCGGCCAGCTTCGCCATTTCCGAGATACTCGCTAGTACGCTCTGTGTGATAATAACCTGCCCTTTTTGTAAGTCACTTATCCCATTGGAATTCCTCATTAGCAGCCCATATCCTCGCTAGAGTGATCCCCCGTCCGTGTCTGCTTGGCTTACATACTTTCGTTACGTCAAGTGTGCGCAACGCCAACAGGCTGCGTCTACTGTTGCGGTGGGTGTAATTTTTCCTCCTATCTATGTAATTATGTAGTTCTCAATTCGTTAGAGCAATCAATCATTCATAATAGGAAACAGTCATAACTCAGTCACTCAAATTGATTCAGAAATTTTACTTGTTAGGATGGAATCAGGCGATGATTCTTCTTCTCTGCAGGGTCGTGCTTTGCGGCAGTCTGCTAATCTGTACAAATAAAATGCCTCGTATTTTTGGGAGCGAGGTATAATCAGTCGGGAAACCTCAGATCAAGCGGATATTTGGCTTTGACCTTGCGAAGAAGTAATGGAGCTCTTGGATTATTAAATGCCTTTTCGTATCCAGTCTTTCGGAAGTTCCCTTCTGATTAACAACTACGCAATATATCGATGAATATCATTAATTCTCAAATGTCAAATAATGTAAATTGTTACACGCCTTTTGAATGAAGGAGCAATATATATATATATATATATATATATATATATATATATATATATATATATATATATTTCTCCTTCATTCAAAAGGTGTGTAACAATTTATATATATATATATATATATATATATATATATATATATATATATCCCTTTTAATCATACAATTTCGTATCAATTATCTTTTGTCATAAATCTCAATATTCAGACTACAGTTCTTCAAACATTGCTCAGGCTAATCGGCACGAAGACAATCTCGGAAGCTTTTTTCTAACAACCACCAGAGAGAGTACTACAAAGAATAATTATGCGCTCATGGCATAGCTATTGTATGAAACTACTTTGCGTATGGATTCTGCGAGTATGAAGATAGAAAATTAGTAAACGTCATTCAAGGGTAGAATTATATCAGAAGAAGTCATCGAATATAAAGAGATATTACATGGGCAGTGGTCATAATGTTTTGGCTGATCAGTGTATAACTTCTGTATAAAATTCTTACAGCTTCCACAATAACCATACTTTTTGTTGCACTCTTCTGTCGATCTTATGTTTATAGATAGTGAATTTAGAAATCAGGGACTACGCTGGACACCATGTACGTTGCCTTCAGCCCGGCACAGTCGAGGCTTTCGTCGCTTCACTACAGTGTTGCACGTATTGCCAAAGATAAGGATGATTGGAGGCGATCTCGAGCCTGCTGTGATGAGCTGCGTGAGATGTTTGCTTTACGACGTCAGGCATCACCACCCTAGTTCATCTTTACGAGGCTGTGACCGCAGCGCCGCCGCAGATTGCTGCAATGCCACCCGCTCTGCGCCGGGAAGAAGCCGTCGCGACGCTGCCAGATTAAGCTGGCTAGACCGCTGCAGGCCCACATAAGGAGACTTACACGACTCTCGCCACTTTGACAGGAGGCGCCCTGTGGGACGCTCCAACACAGCGCTGGTAAACTCCCGTTAAACTGCGGCCGCGCTTCTCCGACCTCCCGTGGTCCCACTGATCATTTTCAGATTAACCCCGGGACAACGTCGATTGAACTCACAGGCCTAAACTTGCACTTATTACTTTGGAACTGAGGTCAGCGATAATTTTATAAAATTCGGGGAACTGTTTCAGTTAATTTCTTTCTTGCCACAACAGTTTTTGGCAGCGCATTGACTTCTTCAGGTCATGTTAACATATAAGTCCTGTCAAGAAGATTTATGCGATCTCAGATTTTATGGTTTTTCTTACACAGAGCCGGCCGCGGTGGTCTCGCGGTTCTAGGCGCGCAGTTCGGAACCGCGCGACTGCTACGGTCGCAGGTTCGAATCCTGCCTCGGGCATGGATGTGTGTGATGTCCTTAGGTTAGTTAGGTTTAAGTAGTTCTAAGTTCTAGGGGACTGATGCCCACAGCTGTTAAGTCCCATAGTGCTCAGAGCCAATCTTACACAGATGCCACACAAATGGTTCTATGGCTTTCACGTTTTGTTACAACGTTGCTACGCATACCCTCTAGCAGAACGGGGCTCAACGAAAATTTTATCTCTCGAAGGGAGGAATACAGTTTTTACTGTGGAACATTACATCCTGCGTGTGTGGTGAGAGTGTGCCACTACTCATCTGAGGCTCAAACGAATGAAAAAAAGTTGTGGCTCAATCTTACCTCTCACTGACTCACCAGGAATACGATTTTCACTTGCACAATCACTATAAATTTGCAGTTCTGGGGGAAGAAAATATTTTTTCAACTTAATTTCAGGAAAAAAATAAATTTGTTTCGGAATTGCACTGAACCGTTAAAAAACATTATTGAACGATTACGTTGCATCAGTTATAACGTACAAAACAGCAATATCTGTCATGTTTCAGATTTTTTAATGCTCTGAGTAACAAAGTCGTCTAATCACAATCAAACTATCCCTGATACTTTATGTATCGTGGAAAGTAACCAATTTTTCCTTAGTTCGAAAAGTTTAATTCAAGTAATGATATGGGAAAATCATACGTTGACAAGCATATCAAACGAGAAACAATCATCCTCTTTACTCTGGTAGAAAATACAGTTTCTCTAACTAAAGTCCTAGTAAAAACCCTTATATTTGATGTTAAGGGATTTGCAATGTGTGCCATATAACCAACGGACATAACAATTATTTCTGTCAGTGGCGGTAGGTACCTGCTAGCAACTCTTAAAATGGAAGTGGAACCTAATATTTCTATTATCTAACAATTAAGTACCATCTAACATAGGTATCTAGGTAATAGAAGTATGTTTAAGAAATAATGACAAGGACTCCGATGATAAAATGAAATTAAAATGTCGCCTGAACTCTCTTTTTAGCAGCTTCCCTGATGGATATCTTCCTATTCTTTATTTCATCCAATAAGAGGCATAAATGTCCATCAGGGTAACTGCGACACCGCCGCCCTTCGACCTCTCTCGTGTATGCACAACCCAAATGTATAATAAGAAAGGAAAATTGAGGAAAAAATTAGTGGCACACACTCAGTTCCATAAATGTTGTCTTCTGAGATCTTTATATGTTATATGGTAACTGTTCAATTTATGAAAACGACATTACACAGTCATCTTCTACGATAGTTATAGCATTGGTGTACTAACTTACCATCTCATTAATTAAATTACTTTACAGGTTACAAACAGGACTGCCGGCCGCGGTGGTCTCGCGGTTCTAGGCGCGCAGTCCGGAACCGTGAGACTGCTACGGTCGCAGGTGCGAATCCTGCCTCGGGCATGGATGTGTGTGATGTCCTTAGGTTAGTTAGGTTTAAGTAGTTCTGAGTTCTAGGGGACTGATGACCACAGCAGTTGAGTCCCATAGTGCTCAGAGCCATTTGAACCATGTGAACAAACAGGACTATATCAAGTTATCAATAAAACGCATGTGAAGCAGCCACCAATCTGAGTAGATACTGATAGCGGGGATGAGGCTAAATAGACATGGAAACGAGTCCACCGTGACCGTAGGCGACATTAGCGAACCTTAGCGCCCAGATGGAAACCCCTACTTCCGCAGAAAAACCGCGAGATGGCACGTAAGCGTCAAATCCGTCGTTGGCATATTCATACCCACTTAGGCACAATCTCACCCCTTTTGAAAATATATATTTAAGGTGAGCGAAGACAGGAGATTTTTATCTTACGCAAACGAACTAAAAGTTTACATTGGCATCAGTTGTAAGCTGTTGGCTCATGTAGTTGTCAGTAGGGTTGTATCTAGCTCGCTCGTTCGCTCGCTCATCGAGAGTTCAACGCTGCTCCTCCTATAGGTCAAAAATTGGTCGACGGGCTCAGAAGTTTCACGGATTTGGAAAACACAGCAACCACCCAAGATATTCGAGCACGAGAAGGGCTCTCCGAAGTTTCGTGTGTATCGCACAATGTCCCTAAAAACGATTTACAGACCGTACTTTCTTACGGGACAGGTGGTTACAGGTAGCACGTATACGTGTGTGATGGACATCTGTCTTTTTCCACAGTTACAATAACTTACATAAACTTTCGTTTTCCAATAGACCGGAGCAACGCCGCATTCGCTCGTGAATGCCGCAGCTACAGCCGCGAGTAGCGCACGGTTCTCTCATTGCACCATTGGCCTTTAAGGTTCCCCTGACGACACTGTACGTGATTTGGGTTTTATGGGTCTTTGTAAAAGATCCTGTTTATGTATCGGCCCCTTCCCCTATTGCCCGCCCCCTCCCCCCACATCCCCACAACTACTAATAACCTGAAGTGAACAACGACGCAGTATAAGAAACCAGTAAATGCACTATCTCTAGGCACGCTCGGAAAAGTATAAGACTATTTTGACTGTCATTTGAATGTTTGTCGTGTACATCAGGCATTCATGAAAGTTAAATGAAAACTTCGATACCTTAACTGCAAAAAGTATCCCAGTGTTGTATACCCGTGCATGTGTGAGCTTACATTTAAACGATACACTCTTGTAAAACTATAAGGTCCTTTTCAGAATAAAAACTTTATAATTCTACTCATGAGCTAAATTTCACCCCAAGTTTCTGTCTTCATTCATGTAGAAAATCGAGATAAATATTTTTTGAACACCCAGTATTATACTATGCGAAAGACTTGTCTGAAGTACGATACCTATCTATGCTTACCTGATAAGAACAACGTTACATAAAAGGTCCACTTATTTTCAGCACCCGTAAATGAATGTCTTTCGAGCAACTGAAACAGCATATAAAACATTGCCTGATACATATTAACATCGTATTGAATTTTTAGTATCGCGGGTGACGTTTCCCCTCCTACTATTAATCTGACGCACCTCATAAAATCTCTGCACCTATAAAAAGAAGTGCTGTACAAAATATATTTTACTATCGGTACATGGGCACCGCGCGTTCGCAGAGTTCTGCTGGAGTACATCATGCCAGTTTATTTTGGTTAACATAAAGTGACTGCAGCAGAACTTGTGTGCTGCTCCTTCACAAACACTCATCATAATATCATTGGCCTGCTGAATAAGTGTACCATCCAAAATATATCACAAAAGACATCGTTGTATCAGATGTACATGTGTACTACTTGTTCTGTAGCCTCTTTTATAATAATGCACAAGTGATGTTTAGAAACATTTTCAGTGCATGTGGGATGTTCACTTAGCTGCGATGTGACATTATCTCTACATATTATTAATTTAAGTTCCTTGTTGCATTTTTCTACTTGTATGTGAAGTCTCGTCTCAGCAACTTTTTTCATATGCTCTTCACTAATAGGCAAACTCATTGACAAGGAATGTTGGTGTACATAATTTATAATTATAATTATATATGTTGAGTGTGTAATATATGTCATTGCTATGTGTTCCATATTTAATACGCGTTTACAGTAAGATCTCGACGCAATGATGGCTGATGCAAGCCGGTCAGCAACAGAGGAGGCCGTATCTGGTGGGAAAAACAGTAAACAGCCGCCACAACTCTAGAGAGCAACAAAGACCGACCCAAATGTATATACACAATGTTTGATTTGTGACGGGGCGCTCTGGTACGCCGTACCGGTACCCCTAACCAAACAAAAGCTTTAAAATAACGTTTTAAGTTGCGTACACAAAAAATTAAAAAAGCACTCCCGGAAGTCCATAGTATCGGAATCTCTTTTTAAAATTAAACCCGGAATTGCCCTCGTATACAGTCTGCCAATTTTCTATTAGAAATGTATAATTTCTGTGCGCTGGGCGCAGCTGCTTCTCGTATCTGTGACGCGTTTTTGTAAACATCTCTATGGCAACACCTCTTCATAGCTTCTTAGCACTATAGACGGCACCTGTTTCTGCTTACAGCCGTTTGCGCTTTGTAGGTGAGACGTGTCAAAAATGCTGCCAGGTGTCAGGGATTTCCTCAAGGTGACTAGACACTACCAGCGTCTTAATAGTAAAGAGTAGATGTATTAAAATTTCATGCATGATGAGTCATTTTTTCAAGCATCTCATTGTTTACGACGTCACACCTCTTGAATCATGTGTAAGGTTGTAAGGAGTGTGGCAGAACTCTCCCTTACATTGAAAACAATATAGCTAACTGAAAGCTATTCTTTGCATTGAGTACGCACTCAGATATCCATAATAAGAATCTGAGGGCGAAACATGGGAACGTGATTACAACCAATGTTGTGAGACGAGGTCTGTCTGCGAGAGTGGAAGTAGCAGTGTCGGTTGACAGCTCGGAGACAGAAGACGTGTCATGCTGACCTCACGTCGTTCACGGCAGATCTTACCACACTCAAGGGCTGATTTCATTTATGTAGCTAGGAGAGATTTAGATAGCTTAACTAAGCTTGAAGATAGAATTCACGGTAAAATTCGCAATCATAGCGCAAAAGCAATTGCAGGGCTAGGCTCGTGACTGTTAGTCCGAATTTACAATAATCCGATGTTTTGCTTGTCAGTTAAAGAAGTCTCCTTATCCTCCAAATAATAATAATTACTCTCCACACCTAAATAATATGCTGCGGTTATTAAATGTTAATATAACTTTGAAATTTATATAATTTGTTAATCTGGCACTCAGCCATATTAATACTTATGTAATTGTCATTTTCTATTATTGGTTTTTAAAGTTTTAAGTAGACTTAATTAACTTAATTAATGAAATCCATTCTCACAAGTTATTTAGTAGTTAACAGGACACAAGCAAACTCGTTTTTCTTAAATTCATTCTTAGTAAGAATAAGATTTAGCCGCTGCTGCTGCATGCTCCTGCGAATTGCTGTAAACCATTGGAAAAAAGCAGTCATCTAAAGAGGTGAGTGCAAAACTTATGGCCAAACAGAGGCACTGACACACTACAAGATGTCATGTACTCTAATCCAGTAAATTCCGTTGCACAAGTCAGATTTCGTATCACTTGTAAAATTCTTATTCAAAAACGCAGTCAGACTGCTTAGGTATTCAATGTTACAGGCTCATTTGTTCCTGTAGTTTTTTGTATTCAAATGCGCAGTCAGATAGCTTATCCAAATGTTAGTTTTAAGTTATTCATGTAACGATCTGTCGAGGGCTTAAATGTCAGTGAAACTGACACACATACCACACGCACACAGTGTTAGGCAGCTTAGATTCCGCTTACTGATAGCACAGGTTTGCTTATCGAGTCCATTTTCACAGACGAACATAGGCAAATATATTGTAGGAACGTCACATCTTGGTTGCATATACGTTACAAGGTACATTCATCGTCATATGTGAATAAGGTCTGGGAAATATCTTGCGAGTAGATTTATTAGGAAAGAAATGATAAATTTAAACATAATGCACAATGCAGCAGTTTTTCATGTATCTCATTCTTTATGACGTCATATCTCCTAAAGTATGTGTGCTACCATCAGACTCAATTTTGTAAGTGCTTTTTAGCGTCAAATGTTCATATTTTGTGTGAAATTTGTTACGGATAGAGTTATTATCATACAAGTAATAGCTTTAAACATAATGCATTATGCGGCAATTTTTAATACATCTCATTATTTATAAAGTCTTATCTCATGATCTACTGTATGGTAGGTAGTATACGGTTTTCAATAATAGACTGATTCATCACGAAGGCTTTTGTACAGTGTGTTACAAAAAGGCTCCAATAATTTGAGAGGTTATAGTACAGAGCAGAACAAGGAAAAAATGCCGCCCTGCAAATATGAGCTCTCAAACGCCTTCCTTAAGAATTATGAGCACGTTTCTAGTGAATAGGATGTGTTTCATGGTATCGAAGATGAACAATTCAGATCATTTTTGTCTTGTTGCGGTCCATACCACCACCTCTCAAAATATTCGAAACTTTTTTGACACCTTGTGTAAATTATTACTGCTACACCAGACAAACAGTGTGGCCGTAGATAGTTAGTGTCATCCATGAGGGGCCTAGACAGTTCGCTAGGACGAAAATATTTATCACCAGCACTAAACGATATTACAAGCGCTAAATGCAGGTTCTTCTGAAACACAGACGAGTTATCTACCTAAGTATTTTCATAGCTCTTTTCTTCTTCTTCTTTTTCGCGGATGGATTACCTAGGACCACGCGTAATCAACATCTGTTGGCCTTCCTTTCGCCCAGTATTCCTTCATACGCAACGAATGGTCTAGCTTCCGTTGCGTAAACCACGTATGTTGGTTAGTTTTTCTGTCTTCTCCCTCAAAACCCCGTGTGTTTTATTTAAAATATTTCTGTATAATCCTCCAGTTTTTCAAATCCTTCTATATCTTCCTTTCCCCGAGACATATTAATCTATCTTTGAGTTGTCTCTGATATCAATAGCTTCAAAACCAGTATAAGTACTTCAGCGTAATTCCTACAACTTTAACCCAGTTCATAGTAAGAACGTTTTGCCCTGTAATACAGAAAAAAATCCCGCCAACGCTCTCTCTCTTCCTGTTCAATGTCACCTTCTGAAGAATGACCTCTTTCTTTTCGTCATCGTTTGATGGAAACCTCCCAACTGATGCGTAATACAATTATACTTTACATATACTAACAAGTTGTGCTATACTTGAGTTGAAAATTTTAGATGTGGAAAATGTTTAATCTGGAAATCACGAGAAATCACGAGAAAATTAAGGTCATCTCCTCATCAATGTAACGGTCGTCAAATAGAAATTATTCCCTGTTTTACTGTCCCATGCTTTGTTCCACCGTGGGCTATTGGTAGTTTCCATTAAACAGACAAATATTCACAGTGCACTGCCCATGCTGTGTTTTGCATATAAGTAATTAGCCACAAGGCTAGTCCAGCGATTTCAGCGAAACTAAAGCGTAACCGTTCTGGTTCTTTTATTCAAATCTGCATCGCTTGCGGTATTATCAATAGGGGAATGTACACCAATTCAGGCGTATATTCGTTAGTGACTAGAGTTCGGAAGGTAAATATTTTTCCAACAATTGTTTTCAAATTTTCTCCAGCATTTGGACTATAGGTTGTTTTTTCTCGTGACATCAAACAGCGGGTAAAGTGTTTACGTAACCACTGTAGTGATTACCTCGTGAGGGTCTCCACAGAAAATTGACAGGCTGGGGTTGTTACGAGTTAATTCATCCAAGTATTTGTTTAGGTAAGGCCATAACTGCTTACATGGCGTCGTATGTCGTTAGATCACATGTTCCTGAGGCGATTTTCTGTAACCTTAAAACGAATAATGGAGCAGCGACCATTTTCACTTGAAATTAATGGAAAGTACAGATAGCATATTAGACGAAACTGAATGTAGATATCAACAAACCAAGAACAGAACAAGCTTCTTTTCATTGTCAAGTCATCATCAGTGGCTCTTGATGACTACGAAAGTAAGATATAAAGTTCTGAAATACTGCATTCTTTCAGTCCAAATTGTGTTTATTTTTCCACATAGTATCATTCTTTAGCTCTAAACCGTTGTCCAATGTTTATCTGGTGTTTGCTGTACGATTCATATTAAATATGCAGTTCTCCTCCTTCTGATATATTCTTGCTGTCAGCTGTTTAATGACTGACCATCAGT
Source organism: Schistocerca gregaria (assembly GCF_023897955.1). Classification (NCBI taxonomy): domain Eukaryota; kingdom Metazoa; phylum Arthropoda; class Insecta; order Orthoptera; family Acrididae; genus Schistocerca; species Schistocerca gregaria. The sequence continues at coordinate 543,338,300 of NC_064921.1, forward strand.
GACATATTGTGAACTTCACAATGTTTTTAACTAACGACGCAATTTTGGGTTATCCACCAAATGAAGCTCTATCACGATTAGGTTCAGCTACGCATTTCTTAACTGCCGACAATGAAAAATCAGATTCCTTACTAATCTTCAGTAGCTTAGGGTGAATTTCCGTTGGTGTCAAATCATCCAAAACTGTTAATTTTATGACTGTTCGGTATTCCATTTCATCTATGTGATCGAAAACCACTCGATAACACCACCTGTGACAACAGTGTAAAAATAAACTATTTCAAGTTGACTTAAGTTATTGCGCAACATTTAGCAACATGACGAAGTGATACTTTATTGATACCAATGTCATCACTACAAAAGATCGTTATCTTTTCCAAATCTTAATAAACAATATTTCATTCAGACTATACTTTTCTTTGTGAATGTATCAGTTCTATCATAAGTTACCAGATCACATGTTCATGTTGCCTGTTTCTGAGAACCAACGTGCTTGCTTGTTTCTAATATACAATAATATTGTGTGACAGAGTGCGTTCAAACTGAACAAGACTGTAAGATAATAGAAAGCATAGCGAACGCACTGCCATAGTATTGGTTTTCCTCGTGAACCTGGTAACATATTCATATCATTGTATGTGGTGAGATTTGAAACCGATGATAGTTTTTGCTTCTGTACACTTGAGGTTTGTGAAAGTTTTAGTCGTTTATACCCTCTGATATTTCCCAGCTGTGATAGTTAATGGACTGTTATTGTTGTTTCCACCATTTTTATAAGTTTTATTTATTTTAATCGATACTCCATCCGTTCTATTTCATAACCCTACTAGACATTCATCAAAATGTCATGTTCCATCTCAAGTACTGGTATCTTGTATCGCTATATAAGCATTACAATCCAGTAACGGATATCAAGTTAGTAAGACAGATGCTTGCATTCTTAGCATTTGAAAAAACTAAGGTTTATCCGTGCGGCAAATTAGCATGGTCATGATCGCAAGTGTATGTTTCCAAAGATACGTTACCCGTGATAAAAAGCACGCCAGTGCCACAAACTGCTTAGCATAGGAAAGGGTGGTTTTTAACGTATTTTAAAACTCCATTTTGTGTTAGAAAGAGTTAATTTCATTGTATTCATTTTATTTCCACAGAACACGCCACTGCTCACGTGTAGCTCTAAATGTTTTGCGTTTCTTTTGACGTATCCCTGTGCGTCGTTTGTTTTTGTGAGTAAAGGTTGAAATTAACATTGCAAGATACATTATAAAATATGCTGTAAAAACAACTGACAAGTTTTAAACTTGCCTCCCTACGCAGACGTTGAAGATACGAATGCAAAGTATAACAGCAGCCGATTTAAGCTAACAGGATTGTACTTAAAACATCATAAGCTAACTTATGTAATCCATGCAATGTTCGGAACAATCATAAAACTGTATATTACTGCAATGTAGGAAGCAAGTAAAACTTACATCGACAAACATAGTTCGAGGGAAAATTAATCAGACAATATGTAGAAGTTAAGCTCCAGCATAAACTCGGTAAAAGTAATGAAATGGGAAAACATCGGGTATAATCTTCAACAGAACGTAATTTAATAACTGCTAACAACTGGTTTAAGAATTATGAAAGAAGTTTGTAAGTTTGTATACATGGAAGAGACCTGGAGACACCGGCAGGTTACAACTAGATTTCGCAGTGGTTAAACGTACGCTTAGAAAACAGATTGTTGCCTGCAATGTATTTCTATGGACACATGTTGATTCCAGCCATAACTAAATGGTTCTTAACTACAGATTAGAACTGCAGATCTTACAGAAGGGTAGAAAATTATTGAGATGATACCTGGATAAATTGAAAGAACCATAAATATTTCAGAGTTTCGAGGAGAGCATCAGGCAGCAATTAACCGAAAAACCGAAAAGAAATACACTAGAAGTGGGGTGGGTAACTTCGGAAGATGAAATAATGAAGGCAACAGATGGTCAAGTACATAAAAAATCAAGGCGCAGCAGAAATCCTTAAGTAACTCACAAGATAGTGAATTTCATTGAGAAAAAGGAGTAAATATAAAAGTTCAGCAAATGAAGTAGCCAAAAGGGAATACAGGCATCTAAAAAATGAGATTGGCAGAAGTGCAAAGTGACAAAGCAGAAATTACTGCAGGAGAAAATCAGAGCTGTTGTAGTACTCATGACCATGGGTAAAATAGGTGCTCCCACAGGAAAACTAAATTTTGGAGAGATGAGAAGCGGCTGTATTCATACCAAGAGCTCAGATCGAAAACCTGTACTAATCAAATAAGGGAAAACTAAAAAGTGGAAGGAATGTATCGAAGAACTATGCAGGAGAAATGAAAGTGGAGATAATACTATGGAAACCGAGGGAGGTGACGCATTGGTTAGCGCACTGGATTCGCATTCGGGAGAGCGAAGGCTTAAATCCCCATTCGGCCATCCAGACCTAGGTTTTCAGTAATGTCTGTTAATCGCTCCCTGAAAAAACCAGGATGGTTGCTTTGAGAAGGGCACGGCCGATTTCCTTACGTATCCCTATGCAATCGGAGGTTGTCCTGTGTCTCTAATGGCCGAGTTGTCAACGGGATGTTACACTCTCATCTTCCTTGTATTTTGGAAAAACGAGGTAGATGAAGATCTGACCGGAGATATGATACTGCGATAAGAATTTGACACAGCACTGAGAGACCTCAGTTGAAACAGAGCTCCAGATCAAAAGCAACCCCGTCGATATTACTGAGATCCGTAGGAGAGCTGGCTATAACAAAACTTTTCTACATCGTATGCTACAAACATAATACTGGCGAAATATCAACAGACTTCAAAAAGACTTAATAATGCCATCTCCAAAGAAGGAATGTGATGACAAGTATGGATATTACCAAAGAACCTGTTTACTGCAAAATGCTGTCAAGAAATGTTAACAGTAGAGTGGAAAAACTATAATAGTCCCACCTCGGGAAGATCGTTCTGTTAACTACCTCATCATTAATTATCCGATCTACCCATCTAATCTTCAACATCCTTTGTATCACCACATTCCAAAAGCTTATATTGTCTTCTTGTTTGTGCATAGGAATACTTCGGACAATCACTTCCAGAAAAAATTTCCCAACACATAAATTTATTTATTAAATAAAAATTTTTTAAGACAAAAACTTTTAATGCCTAGATCGCAATGTCAGGCTTCACCAGTAATTTGCCTAGCCGAACTATACAGGACGTAAACAATTTATTTAAAATTAGGCACAAAATTACAACTGAAGTGCTAAAATTAAGTGTAATAATAAATATACTACATTTGGCATTATCCTCAAATATGCCACAGTTAATGTCAACAGCACCTCATGTACCAGACTGTGGCTTAAACTTCTAATATGTGAGTCCTATAAGATTACATCCATTTTGACCAAGGAAACCAGGCGTCTAAAACTACGATTACAGAACACTACGTGACGTGACGGATTTCATCGTATTACTCTCAATGTTAGTCTACTTGTGGAGAGACACCTTTACCTTTCGTAATAGACATGATAAAAAGATTTCTTATTTATGCATAGAACAGAATGCAGTTACAGAACAGTTGATTCAAAGTACACCAGTTTCATGGTAGCGTAGTTAGTTAGACGCATATAGATTTTTGTTTAAAGATGAAGAGGAATTTATTAACGAAGGTCTGGGTCTCAACGTTGTTCCTACACTTAGGTCCGATAAGTTAAAAGAAATAATTCTTGAGATTAAAATGGCCGTGAAGTAAGCTAAAGTTAAAAAGTTTAATGCCACCAATGTTGCCATTAAAACAAAAAAATGTTAGCAATGCAGATAAAGTCAAACACATCATCTAATAAATAACCTTAACAGGAAACTTAGAACAGAACGAGCTATAGACAAGGATAATGTCACAGTCATTGCTTAGGTTGAAGATTATTGTATCAGCAAAATCGAAGTATTCCTAAATTCCAATTGTATCACTGATGTAAAAAAGGATCCTACCAATGCCTTTCAAACTAATCTTGAAAGAAAAATAATTTTCCTATTTTCGGACACGGAAAAAAGATCTGTTAAAATGATGAATCCTACTATTCCACAATTAGGTTCACACATAAAGGTGCATAAAATAAAAGAATATATAAGGTCTACAGTTAAAAATGTTACATTCCTCAGTTACGGTCTGAATCGAGTACTGAACAAAAAACTGAAATAGATCGTCACTTTTCAGAGTTCATACAATGTAAAAAGCAGTTGCAAACATGCTATCGCGCAGGCTGACATTAAAGTACCCGATAACTTTAAAGTTGTGCCCCTACATATGGCCAACTTAAACATCAACGTTTCCATAAAAAAGTGGTATTTTAAAAAATAATTTGCTGACACATAAAAAACTGAGTGTAGGTGGCATTATTTAGCTTATCGTACTGCAGGTATGTCATTACCCTACAACCATTTTGCTTTTAACGATAAGATTTATTATCAGATTCTCGGGCTTGCAATCGTCAGTAACTTAGCTGCCACCTTAGCTGGTCATGAAAATACATTCTTCCAAAGATACACATAAAACAGTACACTACAAGCTATATATGCATGACGTTCTTCTTTTATTTAATAGGAATGATGCTGTCATCAATAATTAGCCATCACTAATGAATAATATGCAGACAAAAATCAATTTCATATTGGAAATAAAACAGGCTTGTGCAATCAATTTTTTAGACTTGGCTATTACTAGACATAACAACAAACATATATTTGGTATTCACAGGAAACCTACATGCACTGATGTAATTATTAGCGGCCGCTAGTCACACCCATATAACTTTTTTTCCCTTGATTCGTCTCCTATTGCGGCTTCCGTTGCAACAGTGTGAATTTGACAAAGAATTTGCCATCCTTGAACAAATCGTAACCTGTCACCTGTCACAGAAACATGAGTAATGGTTCCGCAAGTAAGGTGTTAGGATTGGAATTCAGACTATTAATAGGCTTAAAGCATGCATACGAAATCGGATAGGCCCAAGTCCAATAAGTTCCAAAAATAGAATGTTTACAGGATTAATTGCAACGACTGCGTCAGTCACTATATTGGATAGACAGGGCGCTCTTTTGACATGCGTTATAGGGAACCTAGCTATTACCAAAATAAAGTTGCTTTTCCCTCGCATATTGCCACTGAAAGACTAACAGTGCAGGGCACTGATCATGAGCTAGATATACTACTTCATGTTCCAAAGGGAAGAAAACTTCATTTTCTCGGAGAATTGGACATTTATTCCAATATGAAGAAGGCCAAGGGCGCATATATCAAGGGACAAGGGGCGCCGAGACCCCTTCTCGCTCCCCCATAGCTATCAGGAAAATGAAGCAGTGTGGTGTAATCAAGAGTTTTTCTTATAAGGAAATGATTTCAAGTCGGTGTTATATGAGTTTTTAACCGGGTCGGATGGTAACTGCTTACAAGAACCTTTCGTCTCTCAGAATATTAAAAATGCTCTGTACCTTCAGGTGTAGCCCCACCCCATCTCACCTATAAACCGAATGTGGGCGTCCTTGAAGAACGCACCTGATAAAGTTTTGAATGAACAGCAGTAACTCTACCAGTCAAAACACATCACGAAGTTAGCAGTAAACCATGTGACGACTGTCTTGAAGCCACACATCCGCCTGTGTACACACCTAGCGTCACCAGTGAGCCAGCATAAGAATATCCCGCAACAAGGCCAGCCCAGGCTACTAGTAGTCTACAAGCAGGGTCAGCCAAAGACTCAGCAGTTTACAGTAGCTATCTGTGATTCTGATAATGTATAGAGACTAGGCTTTGATTGAAAGTCTTGTTGCCTGATGTACAGTGTAGTTTACATTACGAGTGCTTTTAATCATTTCTGCTTTCTGTCTAAGCACCCATTCATTCCTCGGCACCTAACTCAGGCGGATCCAACATTCCTTTTTATGTATACCTATTTTTTATTTGTGATGATTCGATCTTTGGTCGGTTTTTATAATTATTCACTTGTGGTATTTCATTAACTTCAAATTAAACAGTATCTTCATACTTATTTTTCATTTTTATTTATTTTGTATACACATTACACATACGATACAATTTATTATATTGCGTCAATCTTTGTAAATTCAAGCGCTGCCACGCCACCTGTCAGACTTGTAGACTTCTTCGGTTGGCGACGAGGAGGCCTTGCATAATTCACTTTGATTTGACGTGTCTCGCCATGCTGGTTGAGCTTCTGGCATTTTACTTTTAATCTTAAACTTTTGTATTTTTTGTAGGAATAACTAATCTATACGAATATACATCATGATGAATAACTCCTTTGTAAGCCACGGCATGGTGCTTTTCACTTATGTTTTGAACGTGTTATCATATAACTTCATTTTTAAAATTACCACATGCTGTTTGGTTTTTATGTTCACAGCTACGGAATAATTCTTGTTACCGTTGCATACACTTTTCTCACTTCACTATCTGCTGTAGAGTTGCAACCAATGGCCATTTCATGCAATTTTCAATAACGCAACTGACCATTTGCCTTATTTATACTTGCATTTTTCGAGATTATAGTATATTATTGATACTTTTAGCGCTACACTGTAGTTTGACTTTATTCTTTTTTTGTCGTTTGATTGTTACGTAGCATTCGTCTTTTACGTATGTGTTGTCAGTTAATTATGTAGATAGCTTCCCTGCCTTATAATTTTAACTTCAATCCCTCGTTATTTTTATAATTTAACAATTACTTCGATTTAGGTACAAGCTTTTTTAATATTTTTGATCTTGAATTTCTTTTTGGCATTCTTGCAACCTGAGGTCTTTAACAACATACTGTCCTAGTCTTATTGGTCCATAATACGAATGCATGTTATTGTATGACTGTAGCTAATGATGTTTTCTAATGCATATTCAACTCGTTTTTACGATTTGAACGGTAGGTCATATCTAAAGCAGTTGTATATTACTTATAAAACGCTGTTGAGTCGACTTGTTAAATGTTCGATTTTACTATTGTAATTGGCTCTCCTTATATATTTGGTTCAGCTGTTAAACATAGTTTATACGCTACTTTATTTTACACAATCTTTTTAGGCTACTTTTCCTCTACTTGTTTATAGATCTGAAGATGGTTGCAGAAGGCAAACGAAACTAGCAATCGAAACTGGTCATTATGCTTTTATTTTATAATGAAACCTGCAGTCTAGGAAATAAAATCTTTTTACATTAAAACATTTTTATTTAATAAATTACGTTAAGACTACTGTCTCCTTCCTGACAATATGACGCTTCACACATAAATTTATATTTGATGTAAACAAACTTGTCTTTTTCAGTGAAGTTTTTCTTGGTATTGCTCATCTGCACTTCATACTCTCCCCACATCGGTCATTGTCAGCAACTTTGGTGTTCAAATCGCAAAAATCTTATACCGCTGTAAGTGACTCATTTCCTAATCTAATTCCATCCGCACAAATTGATTTTCCTCGATTACATTCCGTTAACCTTGTTCTACTTTTGTTTAAATTCACCTTATAGTCTACCTTTAACCCACTATGAAACCAGCCATCAAAGTCCTTTGTCGTATCCGTCAGAATTAAAATGTCGTCGACAAACTTCACAGTTTTTATTTCTTCTCACTGAACTTCTATCTATTTCCGAATTTCGCTTTTGTTTCCTCTAAAGCGTGCACAATGTATGGGGTATGTAACATGCCTCACTCCGTTCTCAAATGGTTCAGAGCGCTATGGGACTCAACTGCTTTGGTCAACAGTCCCCTAGAACTTAGAACTACTTAAACCTAAGTAACCTAAGGACATCAAACACATCCATGCCCGAGGCAGGATTAAAACCTTCAACCGTAGCAGTCGCACGGTTCCGGACTGCGCGCCTAGAACCGCGAGACCACCGCGGCCGGCGTTCTCAAATACCGCTTCCCTTTCAGTGTAATTCAACACTTGTGATATCAGACTGTCGCTTGTAAACTTTATAGGTAACTTCTCGCTACGTGTATTTTTACTCTGCATGTTTCAATATTTCATCGAGCATACATCGAGCAACATAGTCTAATCTACAACAGCTGAAAACGTATGATATTATGGAAAGGGGAGAGGAAGTTGAAGAAGATGAGAAGGAAGATATGACTCTGCGTGAGGAATCTGATAGAGTACTGAAAGACATAAGTCGTAACAAGGCACCTGGAGTACGCGAAATTCCTACGGAATTATTGAGATCCTTGGGAGAACCACATGGTATACGATTTGTATGAGACAGGTGAAACATCTCTGTCTTGATGAAGAACGTAGTAGTTGCTATTTGCAGGAAGATGTGTGTGAATGTTAGTTGCGGAATGCTGACTCGAATGATTTACTAAAGAATGGAGAAATTGGTAGAGGTATCCTGTGGAGAAGTTACATTAAGGAAGAAAAATCTCCTAAGATTAGTGTTACTTCACGTGTTACTACAGTTACCTGGAACCGAAGTGACAGACGTGACAATATAAATTCCTTAAACATCATTCCACTTTTAAGAATATATTCTGGTCTCAAAAATTTTTGTAAATACCAAGATGTTTTCAAAAATTGTAACTCTGTGCAAAACATGGTAAGATAATCAAAGAAAGGAAATTGTCTTCTACAAAATTATGTTTATGAAAATGTCATCGACATAAACATAAATTTAAAAAAAGTCATCAACATTTGGCAGGCTGGTTTTCAATGGACTGAAATTCACTATAAGTTAGTAATGGCATGTTCTACAGCCATTCTCAAGAGCAACAGAAGAAAAATATCTTGCTTGTCATGGGAATAAGAATGCAGCTGAGGTCAGTGAGAAGCAGCGATGTACTGGTGCCACGGCTACAACAACCTATTCATGCGAACGCCTTTGATCGATTAACCTTTATAAAAGCAGTCAAGTGACAATATTCTCAAATCCTCCGAATGCCGTTGACAGTGTATTTTGACAGCAAGTGCGTCTACTTACGATGGACGCATCAGTAGGTCGTTATTATTTGGGCTTGAAAGCATGACAGTTGCCGGCCCATCTAAATACCTGTCGCTTCCTTGTGCGGTCGCGCAGCGCAGATTTAAGAGGCCCTTTGTGGAGGACACGCGCACTTGTTTATGTTTGCGGACGCGTCGTTCGTTTGTTCCCTTCCCATCATCTCCAGCGACGCCAACCTCTCCACCCTACCCCCACCACCAACCCTGTGGAGGGATGGATACCCGCTGACCCCTAGGGAGAAGCAAGCCGACGACGCGCAGAAAATCAATATGGCGGCGCTGCGCACATCGGAGCGGCGGGCACTGCGCATGCGCGCGGGAGCGCGCGCGGCCTCCCCACCACGAGGGCCCTTGTTGTCGCTCGGTTCTCGCCCCGTCAAGACGACGCACACAAACACACGGCTAAGTACGCTCAAAGGAATCAGCCGCTGAGGCGAGCTGCGAGCTGCCAGCCAGTTGCACACCCGTAAAGACGCCTCCGCCTCGTCTCGCCCACTGCGGGCAAGACGCCGCTGCGAGTCGCTCCTGCGTTTCCGCGGAAATCGCTGTACCGACCGCCTTCCGCCAGTCCTAGGATCCACGCCTTCGGCTTCGTTCGCTCCCGTGCCCATGTGGTGGCCCCGAGGAAGTTCTAAACGTAGCAGCTGCCTACCGCATCAGTTCGAAATAATACACCTAATGCTTTAATTGCGAACAGGCGCAGCTCTTCTGTTTCGCCGAAACTGCGCGGTAAACAGTTAAGTTCTCCGTCCTACTGGATGAAGATCCTTCTGCGGAGATGAAGGCATAGGCTTACAAGTGTGCAGTGTGTTCAGCCACTGACCTGCAACATTCGAAGACTTTTTTTTTAGCCAGACAGTAGCAACAAAGGTAAGACACTCACAGTCTAGATAAATATTTGCTTCTACCAGAATGAGACAAACTACTCCCTCACATAGGCCCAATGCGTACTTTGAAGTTTCTTCCAGTTCTACGACTTCCATTCATTAAATAATTATATTTGTTAACTATAATATTAACTGAGCTGTTTGACAGTTCGTTTCAAATGTAATCATTCTGCGAAAATATACAGCTTTCTTTCTTCTGTTTCAGCGTAGTTGCTTAATCTACGATAATTTAATGTTGATTCTTCGCTCGATACGCTCGTATGCTCCAGGGACGCGCGTCGCAATCGTACGCTTGCGTTTATGCTCGTGCTAATATCTCTCACATATCGAAATGATACCTTTTTGAAAAACTGTGGAAATAGTGACTGCACCGCAAGCGTTTGTCGCTTAACTCTTATGTGGAAATGTCTAGCTTTTTAGCGAGACGTATGCAAAGTTTCGTGCATCTCACACGTGGATCCGTGCCGCGCTTTAGCCAAAAGCGTGCAGCCAGCCCCTGAACTGGGGTCGATATACTCTCCCGCAGTATACACGCCTCCCTGCGTTATCTAACTACCGCCCAGGGCTCGGAGTTCACCCCAGTGGCCTACATATTCGCGTGCTTCCCGTAATCTCCGTTGCCATAACTTTCCGAGATAATAAAGTTGTCATCACTCGTTGCTCCTGCTCTGTTTTGTTTGTAGTTAACACTCTAAGAATTCTGACAAAGTTCTGTCATTTCGATGCGCATCGTCATTCTGTTACATGCTACGTTACAAATTATAATTCAGTACAAGCTACCTTTTTAAGTACCCGTAACGCACAAGAAGATATGTTTCTTTTTTTCGGACACAAGATAATTTATTTTTTAATAATACAATGTATTTTTACAGTTTCAACAGTTTGAAACAGACAACACATACCACTAGGACATTGTCAAAAATGGCATTTAATTTACTGCTTAATGGTAGGTTCTGACAGGAAAGCAGTTTTATTACGTCTGAAATATCTCTTATTTTGATCAAAAAATGTATTTCAGAATTTTTCATAAAATCCCTATACTGCAGCTCGGGTTAAGTCGAACTTTCGTAGTAAGTCAAAACTATGGGTTCTTTTTAGAAATAACTTTTCTGCTACCAGTTACGATTTCTTTTATTCAAATTGTACACGACGCGTTTCGGGAAATGATAGCCATTTTCAAGTGTGTTTCCTCTTTGTACTATGCCATTTTTACGTTATTTCGCACGTCGAAAACATTTCGTAAAAATGGCTTAGTGAAAAGCGAAAACACACTTGAAAATGAGAATCATTTGACGACACGCGTCGTGTACAATATGAATAACATAAAATCGTGTCTGCTAGAAGAAAATTTATTTATAAACAAACCCGTTTTTTTCACAGTCGCAGGGCTTAAAAAAAAGTGTTCAAATGTGTGTGACTTCCTAAGGGACCAAACTGCTGAGCTCATCGGTCCCTAGACTTACACTACTTAAACTAACCTATGCTAAGAAAAACACACACAGCCATGCCCGAGGGAGGACTCGAACCTCCGGCGGGAGGGGTCCGTGACATGACACCTTAAACTACGCGTCCGCTCCGTACGGTGCAGGTTTCCATAAAACTATTTATAATGGAAAAAATGAGATAACTCAAAACTGTTTGGTGGACCAGGACTCGAACACGATCTTTTAAAATTCGAGGGAATCGATAAACTCTTCTTTACGAAAAGTTGAGGTGACATTCCCATTCCAAAAAGACAACTTTCCATGATGGTTCAAATCAGTGCCCGCTCCACGACACAGAGTGACACTTGCACTCTGATTATATCGTCTGACCCGTGAATAAACGACTTCCGTCTTTATCTCTATTCCAGGGAGAGAGGCAAGTAAGGTACGCGACAGAATTTCTGAGGAGTTAATAGGAATAGCAGCGAAATACTCATAACTTAAAGGTTTAAATCGGCCTCGTACAGTTGCTGTGACAATTCATTATTTTACAAATAGAAGACATTTTAGTTTAAACATAGGCTACATCACAGATATAGACAACATTAAATATGATAGACACTACTTTGTGTGTCTTATTTCTTGTGATTTGTCGATTTTTTCAGATATTTTTCCGTTTGTTTTAGCACATTTCAAGTTTATTACGGATAGTTTTTGAAGTGATCAGGTTTATCACTCTTACTTTTTTAAGTGATCATCCTCCCACATACAATCATATTGAGAGTTATTTTATTCTCTCTCTCTCTCTCTCTCTCTCTGTGTGTGTGTGTGTGTGTGTGTGTGTGTGTGTGTGTGTGTCTGTCTGGATATTCTCTGCACAATGCACTGTGACCTACTGGTGAGCAGAATGAGAACTGTAGACCAATCAACGTAGTTTGCTGTACACTCGCGATGCGGAACGATGAGTGGGATTTGACACTCCAAACAGCAACGAGCGTAGAATCACACAGTCTGTTTATCCATCAGGATAACGAATACGAATCAAAACACGTCGCCATTGTTTTCTGCTGAAAGCTACATGTGTAACAGTTGGTTTAGTGAATCACGTGATGGGGAGTGGAGACGAGGTCACTGAATACAAAATAGTCTCCGTATCCTCGTTTCATCATTTCAGGTGAGGCTGCATTTCTTGTACTGTCAAATCTGAGAATATCTTTCAACTTTCACAATTCAGCTGGTGATTTTCTCAACTCGAAAAGAAAGGACACCAGAAATTAAACATTCTGGAGGTGCATCGACAGATGATCAGTGTTTTTTACTGTAAAGTTGTCACTTTTATTCTTTTGCATTTTCATCCAGGCAAATAATTGTTTACAAACCGGTCACAGTCAAAAGCTACGTAAATTATTTGAGGACGAGTGCTCGAGTACCCAAACTAAGTAATGACTTTCATTATGCTACAAAACAGTGACTTGCAGCGGTTGCAAACCAAGCCAAAACATACCCAGGCTTTCATAAAGCCCAAACGTGACCAAATTCAATTTAATTAACTGATAAAACGATTATTTTGTTTAACATTATTTTCACCAACGGAAACGTCTAAAAGTAACACCTCAGGCAAGAAGAAAGAAAGAAAAGAATATTTAGATTTCCTGTCCCGTCTGCGATGAGGTTCTGAGAAAAAGGAACGTAATCGACTGGTTCATAAATGTAGTCTTTGGTATTCTCAGGCAAAAAAACTGTAGAAGCGTAAATTTTACGTTGACTGTGCGTCAGGAAGTCCTGAAACGCTTTCCAACATTACTATGCAGACAGCTTTGAGAGGAACTAAAGTCGATGCTCATTTTGTCGCTTTCGTCAGACTTCTACCGGAATAAATCAATTTGCTAAGTGATAACTAACAGATAGCAGAAAACGTCTCGTACAGAATGCTTCTTTTTCGATTTTACGCCCCTGTAATTTGCAGTTGAAATGTTGAAGATGTTCAACTTTCTACAAAAATACGTCATCGCTTTACATTCACCACATAAGATAGTGTTTGTCACGGACCAACAGGTGTCTGCTACAGAGCTCATCCATAGCTGGCAACTGGAGCGCCAGCCACCGTACAAGCATACATTCAGGAGATGACATGAATGGTCAGGCTGCTAAAATGTTTTGAATAAGCGAGTGATAAATAGAACAGTAACTGTGTATAGTTTCCTAACACCAACTAAAACTATAAAATAACTGACAAAATTGAAACCGCAGTAACATAAAACCAGTGAAGCCAGATCTCCGTAATTTAAAATACATTCAAAATTACAGTTGTGCAGATTAACAGAGCACATTATGCTAACGCTATACAATTCGCGAGACATTTATTGAAAATTTCACCCTCACATTAGAACGCACCTTACATTTATGACACTTGGGCTTCATTCTAAAAGGAAGAAACATGAAAAATCGACAACAGAGAACCATCAAACCTACGGATTAAAAAATAAAGGAACGACAAAAAGCTACAGTAACAACACCACTACTGGTTTATTACTGATTTCCATTTCTTCGAGTTTTAGCCGATAGCGCAGTTACTATGTACTCCTGTGCAAAACACGCGGACGAAAATGACTTTTGCTTTATGTGTCACTGACAAGTGACAAAGCTCAATAAAACTTGGACCATTGGACCATACATAGAAAGGACTGCTTCAGTATCATACAGAAGATAACTGGAAGAAATACTGAATGAAACTAGCAAATATTGCACTTTTATTCAAGACAATAATTAAACTGAAGTCACCGGGATTCGTGGTGGTTCCCCGACATTAAAAAAGGCGGGACATGTTCTCAATAGGGTACGTGATCACCAGGGATGGTAGTACACGTTCACATCTACATCTACATGGTTACTCTGCAATTCACACTTAAGTGCCTGACAGAGGGTTCATCGATTCATTTTTATACTAGTTCTTTACCATCCCACACTCTAATGGCGCGCGTGAGAAATGAACACCTAAATCTTTCCGTTCGAGCTCTGATTTCTCTTATTTTATTATGATAATCATTTCTCCCTACGTAGGTGAGTGTCAACAGAATATTTACGCATTCGGAAGAGAAAGCTGCTGATTGAAATTTCGTAGATAAATCTCGCCGCAAAGAAAAGCACCTTTGTTACAGTGACTGCCACCCCAACTCGCGTATCATATCAGTGACACACTCACCCCTATTGCGCGATAACACGAAACGAGTTGCCCTTCTTTGCGCTTTTTCGATGTCCTCCGTCAATCCTACTAGTCAGGATCCTATACCGCACAGCAGGATTCCAGCAGAGGACGGACACGTGTAAAGTAGACTGTCTCTTTAGTGGGTTTGTCGTATCTTCTAAGTCTTGTGCCAACAAAGCGCAGTCTTTGTTTCGCCTTCCCCGTTATATTATCTATGTGGTCTTTCCAATTTAAGTTGTTCGTAATTGTAATTCCTAGCTACGCTCCTGGAAATGGAAAAAAGAACACATTGACACCGGTGTGTCAGACCCACCACACTTGCTCCGGACACTGCGAGAGGGCTGTACAAACAATGATCACACGCACGGCACAGCGGACACACCAGGAACCGCGGTGTTGGCCGTCGAATGGCGCTAGCTGCGCAGCATTTGTGCACCGCCGCCGTCAGTGTCAGCCAGTTTGCCGTGGCATACGGAGCTCCATCGCAGTCTTTAACACTAGTAGCATGCCGCGACAGCGTGGACGTGAACCGTATGTGCAGTTGACGGACTTTGAGCGAGGCCGTATAGTGGGCATGCGGGAGGCCGGGTGGACGTACCGCCGAATTGCTCAACACGTGGGGCGTGAGGTCTCCACAGTACGTCGATGTTGTCGCCAGTGGTCGGCGGAAGGTGCACGTGCCCGTCGACCTGGGACCGGACCGCAGCGACGCACGGATGCACGCCAAGACCGTAGGATCCTACGCAGTGCCGTAAGGGACCGCACCGCCACTTCCCAGCAAATTAGGGACACTGTTGCTCCTGGGGTATCGGCGAGGACCATTCGCAACCGTCTCCATGAAACTGGGCTACGGTCCTGCACACCGTTAGGCCGTCTTCCGCTCACGCCCCAACATCGCGCAGCCCGCCTCCAGTGGTGTCGCGACAGGCGTGAATGGAGGGACGAATGGAGACGTGTCGTCTTCAGCGATGAGAGTCGCTTCTGCCTTGGTGCCAATGATGGTCGTATGCGTGTTTGGCGCCGTGCAGGTGAGCGCCACAATCAGGACTGCATACGACCGAGGCACACAGGGCCAACACCCGGCATCATGGTGTGGGGAGCGATCTCCTACACTGGCCGTACACCTCTGGTGATCGTCGAGGGGACACTGAATAGTGCATCGAACCCATCGTTCTACCATTCCTAGACCGGCAAGGGAACTTGCTGTTCCAACAGGACAATGCACGTCCGCATGTATCCCGTGCCACCCAACGTGCTCTAGAACGTGTAAGTCAACTACCCTGGCCAGCAAGATCTCCGGATCTGTCCCCCATTGAGCATGTTTGGGACTGGATGAAGCGTCGTCTCACGCGGTCTGCACGTCCAGCACGAACGCTGGTCCAACTGAGGCGCCAGGTGGAAATGGCATGGCAAGCCGTTCCACAGGACTACATCCAGCATCTCTACGATCGTCTCCATGGGAGAATAGCAGCCTGCATTGCTGCGAAAGGTGGATATACACTGTACTAGTGCCGACATTGTGCATGCTCTGTTGCCTGTGTCTATTTGCCTGTGGTTCTGTCAGTGTGATCATGTGATGTATCTGACCCCAGGAATGTGTCAATAAAGTTTCCCCTTCCTGGGACAATGAATTCACGGTGTTCTTATTTCAATTTCCAGGAGTGTATTTAGCCGAATTGGCCGTCCTTAGATTTGCACGATTTTTCGTATACCCAAAATTTATCGAATTTCTTTTAGTACCCATGTGGATGACCTCGCACTTTTCTTTGTGTAGTGCTAATTGCCACTTTTCGCACCATACAGAAATTTTCTCTAGATCATTTTATAATTGGAATTGATCGTCTGATGATTTTACTAGACGGTAAATTACAGCGTCATCTGCAAACAATCTAAGGGGGCTGCTCAGATTATCACCTAGATCATTTATATAAATCAGGAGCAGCAGAGGGCCTATGACACTACCTTGCAGAACGCCAGATATCAGTTCTGTTCTACTCAATGATTTACCCTCTATCAGTACGAACTGTGACCTCTCTGAGAGGAAATCACGAATCCAGTCACACAACTGAGACGATACTCCATATGCACGCAATTTGACTTATAGTCGCTTGTGAGGAATAGTATCAAAAGCCTTCTGGAAATCTAGGAATATGGAATCGATCTGAGATCCCTTGTCGACAGCACTCATTACTTTAGGGGAATAAAGAGCTAGCTGTGTTGTACAATAACAATATTTTCTGAATCCCTGTTGGTTATGTATCAATAAGTCATTTTCTTCAGGTGATTCATAATGTTCGAGTGCAGTATATGCTCCTAAATCCTACTGGAACTTGAGGTCAGTGATATGGGTCTGTAATTCAATGGGTTACTCCTATTTCCCTTCTTGAATATTAGTGTGACCTGTGCGACTTTCCATTCTTTAGGAACAGACTTTTCGTGAAGTGAGCGCTTGTATATGATATGACTGCTAAGAAAGGCGCTATTATGTCTGCATACTCTGAGAGGAACCTGATTGGTATACCATCTGGACCGGAAGACTAGCCTTTCTCAAGTGATTTGAGTTGTTTCGCAACACCGATGATACCTACTTTTATGTCACTCATGCTAACAGCAGTTCTGGTTTCGAATTGTGGAATATTTTTTTGCAACATGCTCTCATGCTGGCCTGAATATTGGTAAGAAATTCTTGTGGTGGGGCGTTCCATTCCCTCAACAGCACTGTTGACTAAAGCTAGGTGGTCGTTAGTGCATGTGGACTTACTGCAATACATCTCCCCAACGCACCCCACAAGTACTTGATGTGATTTTAGTGGAGAGAACGAGTAGTCCAAACCAGCCGTTGAATATCTTCCCGATACGAAAGCAACTCTACCTGGGGGAGGGGGGGGGGGGGATGGGTTAAGGAGTACAGTGTCACAATAACACTGAACATTGATCAGTGATGTACCGTGATCAAAGACTTAGAGGTCAGTATGCCCACGTATCGTTATGCTTCCTACACCATAACACCTGGACAACCAAAACGATCATCTTCGACAATGCTGTCCGTGCCCTCATGTAGTGAAGGGTGGGAATGCTTAATCCAAGCAGGAACACTGTCAAACATTATCGTTATGGTGGTCCAGGTGTTATGGTTTGGGGTGTTGTGGTGTGGCGTGTCTTAATATTGCATTGGGTGTACTGACCTAAAAAATATCTGAACATTATCAACACAACTGTGACACTGTACTCCTCCGTCATGTGTATCTCTTCTGGGGCGAATTCAGCCCTGACTTCATTACTATAAACACTCCTGGAAATTGAAATAAGAACACCGTGAATTCTAAGTCCCAGGAAGGGGAAACTTTATTGACACATTCCTGGGGTCAGATACATAACATGATCACACTGACAACCACAGGCACATAGACACAGGCAAAAGAGCATGCACAATGTCGGCACTAGTACAGTGTATATCCACCTTTCGCAGCAATGCAGGCTGCTATTCTCCCATGGAGACGATCGTAGAGATGCTGGATGTAGTCCTGTGGAACGGCTTGCCATGCCATTTCCACCTGGCGCCTCAGTTGGACCAGCGTTCGTGCTGGACGTGCAGACCGCGTGAGACGACGCTTCATCCAGTCCCAAACATGCTCAATGGGGGACAGATCCAGAGATCTTGCTGACCAGGGTAGTTGACTTACACCTTCTAGAGCACGTTGGGTGGCACGGGATACATGCGGACGTGCATTGTCCTGTTGGAACAGCAAGTTCCCTTGCCGGTCTAGCAATGGTAGAACGATGGGTTCGATGACAGTTTGGATGTACTGTGCACTATTCAGTGTCCCCTCGACGATCACCAGAGGTGTACGGCCAGTGTAGGAGATCGCTCCCCACACCATGATGCCGGGTGTTGGCCCTGTGTGCCTCGGTCGTATGCAGTCCTGATTGTGGCGCTCACCTGCACGGCGCCAAACACGCATACGACCATCATTGCCACCAAGGCAGAAGCGACTCTCATCGCTGAAGACGACACGTCTCCATTCGTCCCTCCATTCACGCCTGTCGCGACACCACTGGAGGCGGGCTGCACGATGTTGGGGCGTGAGCGGAAGACGGCCTAACGGTATGTGGGACCGTAGCCCATCTTCATGGAGACGGTTGCGAATGGTCCTCGCCGATACCCCAGGAGCAACAGTGTCCCTAATTTGCTGGGAAGTGGCGGTGCGGTCCCCTACAGCACTGCGTAGGATCCTACGGTCTTGGCGTGCATCCGTGCGTCGCTGCGGTCCGGTCCCAGGTCGACGGGCACGTGCACCTTCCGCCGACCACTGGTGACAACGTCGATGTACTGTGGAGACCTCACGCCCCACGTGTTGAGCAATTCGGCGGTACGTCCAGCCGGCCTCCCGCATGCCCACTATACGCCCTCGCTCAAAGTCCGTCAACTGCACATACGGTTCACGTCCACGCTGTCGCGGCATGCTACCAGTGTTAAAGACTGCGATGGAGCTCCGTATGCCACGGCAAACTGGCTGACACTGACGGCGGCGGTGCACAAATGCTGCGCAGCTAGCGCCATTCGACGGCCAACACCGCGGTTCCTGGTGTGTTCGCTGTGCCGTGCGTGTGATCATTGCTTGTACAGCCCTCTCGCAGTGTCCGGAGCAAGTATGGTGGGTCTGACACACCGGTGTCAATGTGTTCTTTTTTCCATTTCCAGGAGTGTACAACAAAATGGGCAACCCTATCAAACTTCGCAGGTGGAGAAGCTCTGCGAACGAGAGGATATTCGGTGTATGGAGTGACCTTCCCGCTACCCGTACTTAATTACCATCGCGTACGTGCACGGTGCCCTGGGGGAGAAGTGCACATGCGCTAACGTCCATCCACCGGTTGGCAACAGCGCTGGCAGAGGAATGGAACACGCTACCACAAGAATTCGGTATTAACCTTGAGGCTAGCATGGGAGCACTGCCATCCGTAGTGATCACACACCTTAAAACAACCTTATCCCATCTTCCGTTATATCCAGGGGACCGTCTTAAATCTTGGTGAATTCAATGTAATTAATGTACGTGGGTGAGTCAAATGAAAGCCTTAAATTTTTAATAACAAATCGAAATTTCGCGCCGTTATCCTGTAAGTTGGTAAGCGTACTACCAACAGCGTGCAGAATAGCCTGTAGGTGGCAGCATAGTGCAGATGCACACATACCGTCGCAGTATCAGTATAAAGATGGCCGCCCCACTTGCGATTTGCACCTGGGAAGAACAGCGCTCTGTTATTCGGTTTTTGCGTAGTGAAGGTGTGAAACCTATTAAAATTCATCGACTAATGAAGGTTCAGTATGGTTTTGCATGTTTGTCACAGTAGCAAGTCAACGAATGGAGTAGGAAGTTCGCAAATGGTGTGACTTCAGTGGATGATCCTCGTCCAGGTCAGGAACAACGAGTTGTCACTCCACAGAACATTGCAGCAGTTGAAGCCACAGTGAAGGAAAACCACCGAGTGACACTGAATGACATTGCAGCGTGTTTACAGATTAGTCATGGTTCAGCACACATTGTGCATGATGTGCTCCAGTTTCACAAAGTGAATGAGAGATGGGTGCCACTGGAGCTGACTCCTTAAATGAGAGAACGGCGTGTTGATGCTTGTGAAGAACTTCTTCGGCGCTTTGAACGAGAAGGTGATGGCTTCCTTGCAAGAATCGTTACTGGGGACGAATCCTGGGTTCACTTCCACGAAGAAAGCGAGCAAGGAATTGCGTCATTCCTCATCACCATAGCCAAAGAAGTTTCGAACAGAACCATCAGCAGGAAAGGTTATGCTCATTCTCTTTTGGGAAGAAAAAGGCGTTATTTTGTACCATTAAATGCCTAGAGGAACCACTGTCATCAGTGCATGATACACAGATCTCCTAAAAAATCATCTGTGGCCTGCAATCAAATCAAAGCAACGTGTATTGCTGTCAGCCGGGGTCCTTTTGCAACATTACAATGCAACGCCCCCACACTGCCCGTACAACAGTTGCAACAATCACAGACCTGAATTTTGAGTGTCTTCCTCATCCACCATACTCACCAGACCTTGCCCCAAGCCATTTCCATGTTTGGACCAGTCAAAGACTCAATGGGAGGAAAGAAGTTCCATTCTGATGAAGAGCTGCGCCACGCGGTGCATGAGTGGCTGTGCGGACTAACAAGAGATTTTTTTGCTAAAGGAATTTATGCTCTTTGTAAGCGCTGGAGGACTTGTATTGAGCGTGGGGGAGATTATGTTGAAAAATGATACAGCTTTGTACCACTTCTGCGCAATCAATAATATTTAAAACAATATTTAAGGTTTTCATTTGACTCACCCTCGTAATTGAATAAAAGTATTATTTCTGTTCGTCTCACTGCGTATTTATTTCAGTTACTATCTGTTCTACACTGCAGCACTTCTTTTTGTGTATGGTCCAAGTTTCACCAAACTGTGTTACTTGGAGTCACACGTCATACGAACTTTCCTCTTAAATTTTGCATCCCGGTGCAGATGAACTATGAAAGAACCTTTTGTACAGACCGGGAAGGAAGTGACAGTAAAACGTCTCAGCAATAGGGACATCATTAAGTTATGTGGTAAGGGTAAGATACAAATAGAAATGAGAAAGTAGGAAATTTGAAGTGGCAGTCACCTCAAGTGATTTACCGAAACCGAGGGAAACCTAAATATGAATGGTCTGACGCGACTGAGCACCCTGCTCCATCCGAAGACGAGTCTAGTGTTGTAAGCACTATGCTACTCGCTAGGTCTGAGAGCAAACTGCAAACATTCTCCACTGAAATGCAAGCGTTGGTGGTGGTGCGAAATCGCTCTAGGAGGGCTTAAAATCTTCACTTCTATAGCCGTCGGCACTAGGTCATGGGCGGATCGTTAAGCAGTGAGATATCAAGTAATGCTTATCAAGAATTTCCACGAGAACGGTAACAGTAGCCGTTGTGCCAAAGCGACAAGAGAATTACACTGAGGTGACAAAAATTGTGGGATACCTCGTAATTCCGTTCGAACATCCTTTTGCTCGGCATACTGCAACAGCTCGAAGTGGAATGGACTCAACAAATCGTTGGACCTCCCCTGCGGAAATACTGAACCGTGCTGCCTCTACAACATTCCATAATTGCGAACGTGTTGCCGGTGAAGGATTCTGTTCAAGAACTGACCTCTCGATTATGTCCCATAAATGTTCGATGGGATCCATGTCTGGCGCTCAGGATGGCCAGGGTATTCGTTCGAATTGTCCAGTATGTTATTCAAACCAATAGTGAACAATTATAGCCCACTGAGATGGCGCATTGTCATCCATAAAAAATCCATCGTTGTCTGGGAACATGACGTCCATGAATGGCTACAAATGGTCTCCAAGTAGCCGAACATCCAGAGAACCCAATTCGTTCCACGTAAACACTCTTACTTGCACAGTGCCTTGTTGACAACCTGGGTCCATGGCTTCGAAGAAGCTGCTCCATACTCTTGCTAACTGAAATCGGGACTCATCTGACCTGCCTACGGTTCTCAAGTCCTCTAGGGCTAATCGATATGATCACGAGCTCAGGAGAGGCGCAGCAGGTGATGTCGTGCAGTTAGCAAGGCACTCGAGTCGGTCATCTGCTGCAGTAGGCCATTAAGGCCACGTTACGTCCCACGCTGATTTCTGCGGTTATTTCACGCGGTGTTTCTCGTCTATTAGCAAATGCCGCTGCTCTCGGTCGTCAAGTGAAGCCTGTCCGGCCACTACGTTGTCCATAGTGAGAGGTGATGACAAAAATTTGGCAATCTCGGTACATTCTATACACCGTGGATCTTGGAATATTTAACTCCCTATAGATTTCCGAAATGGAATGTCTCATGCGTCTAGCTCCATCTACCACTCCTCGTTCAAAGTCTGTTAATCCCCGTCGTGTCGCCATAACCATGTCGAAAACATTTCAGATGAATCACCCGAGGACTACCGCTATATGTATGCATGCAAGTCACTACCCCATGAGTTTTTTCACCTCGTTTTTATGTTTGCTTGCAGAAAGAAGTGACATTAGATTCTTGAAGTTCTCCCAGCGAAATGAGTACTCCATGAGGTTTCGAGAACGCAGCCGGCTGACGTTAAGATGTTAGCACTTTTTACGGCAGACAAACAGGCAGCTTAAATATCGTGGTAAAATGTCGACATCATCCAGTTGCAACACTGAAATTACGTTGAGCGCTGGTTAAAGCCGGTAGTAATTGGCCACTCCTGTACAGGTGTCGGCGGTCTGGGAGCAGCGGGCGTCCCCGTAATGAACGACCAGCGGATCAGCCTGTGCTTGGCGGAGCGCTGACAAGCTGCCCGAATCCACTACAGCGCCAACACGGTTACTATCAATGAGCGATCCGCGATATAACGCGATTAACAGAGGCTTTGTCACGCTGGCTACGTATATAATCCTCTCTCGACAATATCTGAGAGTCTGCGTAGTCGCGCTGGATGGCTAAGGTGCACTCACAGCTTTCAGAACCCAGAGATTTCGATGGTGGTCACTTATCCGTAGACAAGCAATGTTACGTAATCATCTTAAAATTTTACTGTTACGTACAAATCCCGTAAATTTTAATCGTGAGCTCTTTCTCAGTTTCGGACTTGGTACTTCTACAAACTACACTGTTTGTTATATTCATACTCCGATGGAAACGATATTAAGTTAAGGGTTTTCCTCGTGCATCACATAACGATCGAAACATAATATCGACTTTAATACGACTTTATGAAAGATCTTCTGTGACCTTCTTCGGAGGAGGTAGTTCAGTATTTTTTTGGAGACAATCCAACACCTCAATCGAATCGCCAGGTGGAATTCTATTCCTTCTCTTGCCAAATGCGAGACATTCTTCAGTGTGAACCACACTGAACGTAACTCATTCAACATATGGTGTTATTAAAGCCCAATAGCTCTCCGATCGACTTTTCGCCCATTTAACTAGCCCTTTAGTCGGCATTAGTTGGTTACTTATCTCACTCTCATTCTTTAAGTGTCAAGTTTCCCTGAAATTTCTCCAGTTATTCCAGAGTAGCGCTTCCACGTAACCATGTTCCCACATTCACTAGCGATTCTATGATTGTGACAGTAATTGTCTCCTATTTAAACCCTTTTTGAATTAACCCTTAGGGCAAAGGCAAATGATGAATTGAGAACGACCAACAAATTCTGAGCCTTATAACAAGTGTGCCTTTAGATAATCTTGACTGCCCCTAATGTAAATAGCAGTTGGATGAGTTAAAGTTCTCTTGCAACCAAGTATAAGACGCAGGTTCGTGAAACAATGCCCAAAATGATCTGTAGGAGCGGAATCAATGTTTTCCTTGCGTTTAAAAACATTAATAGAAATGGACGAGGACTGAGTCCTGAAATGTTATGCCGACGAATCCAAGTTATTGTTTGTCCAACACCGTAGCTCCTATGCTTATTTTTCAGAGTGGCCTTCTGTACGATTCATCAGACATTATGACTGACTATCCTTTGAACAAGAAAGGGCTGCAGTGCCCGGTTGCTCCGGTTTTACTGTCTGTGCATTCCGGTATACAACCTGTAATTGATAGTAACAGACATCCAAACATATGTCTTGCCGTTCCTGGAAATTACACGGCGGTTTTCATTGGAGCTGACGTTCGATAAGCCTACGTCGAATGGTAACTAAAATTCATTATCAAGCTTCTTACAACAAAGTAGGGAGGTTCTGACCTGGCGGTAGGAACAGTTCTCTCGCTAAACGTTTGACTGGGAAGATATAATCCATGAAAATGGCTGAGGCTTACGCTTTGGGTCACATCCCAAGGTCCAGGGATGCGCAGGTAAATGTTATCGATAGCACAATATTACCACCTGATAATTACTGAGATCTTTGGAAGAGGTATCCGTGACAAAACCATTACACCTAGTGTGCAAGATACGTGAGACAAGTGAAGTACTCAAGACTTCAAGACCAATGTGATATTGCAATTCTAAAGAATACCAGTGCTGACAGATCAGAATATCACGGTACTATCAGTTTAATAAGTCACGGTTGCAAAATAGTGACACGAACTGGTTGCAGAAGGATGGAGAAACTGGTAGACGCCAGCTTCAAGGTTGGTCACGTTGGATCCCAGAGATCTGTAGAAACACGCGAGGCAATACTGGACCTTCGACTTATCTTTGAAGATGAAACAACTGGAAGCCTACGTCTATAGCATTTGTAAATTAAGAGAAAGATTTTGACAATATTGACTGGAATAAACTCCAGACAATTCTTAAGGTACGAGGGACAAAATACAGGGATTGAAATGTTATTTACAATTTGTATAGAAACCAGAATGCAGTTATTACGGAAGAAGCACATGAAAGGGGAGCAGTGGCTCAGGAGGCAGTGAGACAGGGTTGTAGCCTATTACAATGTTATTTAATCAGTACACTGATCAAGCAGTCAGGGGAACCAAGGAGAAAGCTAAAGAAGCAATAAAAGTTCAGGGATAAGAAATAAAAACTTAGAAATTTACCACTGATATTGTAATTTTGTCACAGACAGCGAAGGGCTTGGAAGATCAGTTGGGTGCAATGGATAGTGTCTTGAAAAGAGGTTATAAAGTGAACACCAATAAAAAACAAACAAGGTATGGGGGGGGGGGGGGGGGGTGGAAATCAGTATGTGTGATGTGCATGCTCATAAAAATAAATTATTGCAATTTCAGAAGAAACTGTGATAGTATTCAAGAAAAAGAGCTTCACAAATTGAGACAGTCAGGAACGCGTTGGTACACCTCTGGCACTTAGGCAAACAGTTATTCCGCTTAGCACTGATTTATAGAGTTGCTGGATGTACTCCTGAGGGATACCGTGCCAATTTCTGTCCAGTTGGCTGGTTAGATCGTCAGAATCCAGAGTTGGTTGGAGGGCCCATCCCATGATGCTCCAAACCTTGGGGACGGATCCGGCGACCTTGCTGGCAAAGGTAGAGTTTGACAAACAGGAGGACAAGCAGTAGAAACCCTTGCTGTGTACAGGCGGGCATGATCTTGCTCAAACGGACTGCCATGACGTGAACAAAATGGGACGCAAAAGTCTCGACTACCGTTGTGCTGCAAGAGGGCCATAGATGACAACCAAGTAGGTCCTGCTATGAAAAAAAAAGCACTCAGACGATTACGCCTGGTTGTCGGGAAATATAGCGGGCAACAGTCATTTCACACCGCAACCTGGGACGTCTTCTTTAGTCATCGAGGCTCAATTCAAAGAGGGATTCCACTCCAGTTAATGAGATTCCAGACCGAGGACGCGCTAGATATTGGTTGGACACCAACAATACTGTCGCCTGCCACACAGGTAAAAAACCATGAGTAATGATCTGGCGTGCCACTTCTTTTCATAGCAGGATCACTTTGGTTGTCATCCGCGGTACACGAACAGTTGGACTGTACGTCGACGATATTCTAAGCCCCGTTTTGTTGCCCTTTGTGAGAAGCCTTCGCAGGCTTACATTTCATCACATTTCATCACAATAACGCCCGCCCGCACAGGGCTAGAGTTTATACTGATTGTCCTCGGGCTTGTCAAACCCGGCCTTTGCCTGCAATGTCGCTGGATCTCTCCCCAATTCAGAACATTTGGAGCATTATGACCAGGGCCCTCCAACTATCTCTGGATTTTGACAATCTGACGCGCCAGTCGGAGATAAATTGGCACGATATCCCTCAGGAGGGAAACCCGATGTCCTGCCGAATAACTGCTTGCATAAGGGCCAGAGGAGGACCGACTCGTTACTGACTTACTCGATTTGCGAAGCCATTTCTCTTGAATAAATTATTAAATCACCAAGTTTTTCTTAAATTGTAGTCATTTATCTGTCTGTAAAGGTACATCACCTCTAACGATTTTAACGTCGAATTGCCATTAGGCACAAATCACAAGCTCAGTTTGTAAAGGTATCGGGCAGGAATTTGACTGTCTCTTCAGCGTCGAGACAGTCCATCTATTCACATTAAGTGGTTTACAGAAACCGCTGGAAAACACAGGTCTGGATGGCCGGAGTTAAAGACCCTGCTGTTCCCGAATGTTGGC
Source organism: Schistocerca gregaria (assembly GCF_023897955.1). Classification (NCBI taxonomy): domain Eukaryota; kingdom Metazoa; phylum Arthropoda; class Insecta; order Orthoptera; family Acrididae; genus Schistocerca; species Schistocerca gregaria. Next base: position 543,364,925 of record NC_064921.1, read on the forward strand.
TCACTGTTTTAAACACTGTACCATCACCTCTCCAGAAAGAGCGAGGTACATCAGACCGACCTGGTGTACGGGTGAAAGGCTTTCCGTTCATGAGACTCTTTTCCCATAGGGGCTTTGACATTCAGTTTATTCATCTCATCGCGAATTCCTTCATACTTTGTAGACATTGCAGGTAATTACGCTAGGAGTTTGAGGAGAATTCATTAAGGGCGTTCTTCTTCATTCTTATTTAATCAAAGTGGATGCTCTCCGTTTTAACGAAAGTCTTGCCCATGAGACGTGAAGTCTCAGAACGCTTTGATAACCCTTCTGGCCCTTGCAAATGCATGAGTCTTTCAGTGAATATTCATTCCGCCAGAAAGTGTCACTTACCTCTACAGTAGATAACTGCCAGGCACGCCAGTCTGTATCACGTAGACTGCTTACAGACAAGTTCTTTTTAATTCAAATGCAGATGATATTTAAGCGTTATTCATTTCAACAACGGTGATATAGAAGAAATGAAAGTATTGTTGGACTTAATCCATAAAAAAGCGCTACTGCTCAGTCGCATTTGCAAGAAGCACAAATAATAATAATAATAATAACAAATAATAAAATAAAATGTTTACAGTAAAGGACATGAAAATAAGACACATAAATTTTTCTTGCGCTCTCACAAATGACTATTTAACTTGCTATCTTTGAGATAAATGAGGAATCAAGAATCAGAAACATTTTAAAAAAGAAAAATTCAAAACAATAAGCTACAAGTAAAACAATAAATTCAGCACGTCAACGGGTAAAATATTTTTAATTAGACACGGGGAATAGAGTCCATAACTCAAGAAAAACAAGTCTTCAAAGATGTCGAACCACAGTTGATCTTCTAACTTTTGAGAGTGAGACCGGACATTTTTTGAAGCTGCTTTTATAGAATAAGCACCAATATGCAAATGAGTGAGGTGAGTGGCAAAGACTGACGATGTTGTATGAGTTTGCTAAAACTGGAATCGGCTGACAAGGACCTTGATTAGCTGTGGAGGAGAAATGTATGTAATATACATTGCAGCAAGAAGCCTAGCTATATGCTGGACAAAATGAAAATGCGAACATTACAAACTGAATGATACACGGTCTGTAATATGTACTACAGAACTCCCCAAATTTTTGAAAGTGTTTGACGTTCTTTTAATCTAACTCCCTTAATATTTCATGTGTAAAAGTGATGGTTTTACTCAACATAACTTCTTTCGAATTCCGTCTTTTCAAAAAATCGATCTCTTATGGGGGAGGATGGGGATTTTCTTTTGTGTGTCACATTTCTGGGAGCGCAAGTTGAGCAACTGTGTGATATTCCTCTTTTTACATAGAAAACTCATCCACTGTGGATGTGCCACATTATCGTATCGCTTTTATTGGAATTGCCACATCTTACTTGCTACAAATTGTTAGTTTTAACTCAAAAAATTTCAGCAAATAAACTGTAACACTCTCATACACAAATTTTTATGTCTTCTCAAAAACATATCAATTGGCTTTTTTCCAGACCGATTATACTTTAACTCAGGAACAGTGCGACCGACTCGTGTCAAATAATTCTTCACAATCAGGCGCAATTCGAGTTCATTGATTGGCCAACCATGCTTAGCAAAAGTAATTACATGGACACTAATAACATTATCTTCTAGCTCTGAAAATACTAGTTTTCTAACATGTTTTGAGGGGTCTGAAATCCGTTTTATTTTTTTTCATTTTCAACCTATTATAAATCACATTTCGGTGTATTACATATCTTTTACGAGCTTGACGAGCTGAGATCCTTTTATTCTTTACATCAATCGAGATCCCTACCAGCAGTTCGGGTGAACTATTTTTATATGGCTAGCTACCAATCTTTGTTCTATCACTACCACACCGAAAGATATTTCGGTAACAATTAAGACGAGAATGTGTCACCTACCTGTCGTAGAATTGGAGGAAACTGGTGGCAGTCTGTTAGGTACACAGCTTTTAATTTTTCATATAAACATCCACAAACCCTGAATGAACAAACGAGGTTGCCAAAGGTCGAATTTTATAGCTGATATTATTGAGATGAACATGTTAACTTACCAAGTTTCTCAGGGCACCGAATATAGTGAAGTAAGAGGGGACTCTACCAATCATGTGAACACACGAAAGACTCACACTGAATTTTGTCAACGCGTAGAGACTTGTAGGTAAGGCAGATACAACGTGGAATCAGTTTCCACCTTTTCCAGACAGGTGTCACAACCTCCCGGACATTTTCCGAAATTTTAACTTGACCGTCACACCCGGTAGATAACTCTATGCGTCAAAAACCATGTCACGTAGTTGAGAGCCTGTCATAGTGTTTGGGAGTTTTACCGTACTCCGTAAATCAAACTGAAACTTACAACTCGTGGCTGTAAGATATTGTTGCAGAATAACATTTTTTGCTAGCGTTAAATATGAAACTTTCTCGAGGTGTGCCAGCACTGAAATGAGATCTAGTCCTGATGCTGAAAGAATCTTAGTCGAGTAACGTTCTGTTTTTTCGCTTCTGTTGTGTCTCTGTATGACGGATTGCTCTGTAAAAGCTTACTACATGATATACCGCTGTCGTTTACTTGTTTATTCAAGAGATGCTGTCTTCTTGTTCCACCAGATAGGGATCCCATATGTTTGTTCTCAAAAATAATTAAGTGGTTGTTCTTGTCAGGGTAAAACGTCACTTAAGCTTCTGTTATGTCTATAAATATCTCCCTGAAGTTTGTCCGCACGCCTCTGTCCTTACTTTCCTAGTACGCATGTACGTAAGTTTCCATCCCTCTTTCTTCCATTAGTTATTTGGCTGGTTCAAATGGCTCTGAGCACTATGGGACTTAACAGCTGAGGTCAACAGTCCCCTAGAACTTAGAACTACTTAAACCTAACAAACCTAAGGACACCACAAACATCCATGCCCGAGGCAGGATTCGAACCTGCGACCGTAGCGGTCGCGAGATTCCAGGCTGAACCGCCTAGAACCGCTCGGCCACTCCGGCCGGCCATTAGTTATTTACAGAAGCAAGAGAGAAAGCACTAGGTATTCTTTATTTATACTCTCCTTTGTAGAGCATAGTTGCTGTTTCTGAAGTGCTTCTCATAAACGTAGAATTGGTGCGGAAAGTAGTCTGTGGAAGACCCGTACCAGAAGAAGGGACATATTTGGTAGACGCGTGCGTTAGTTGACTCTAAAAGGAGCGGTGTAGGGGAAACCAGCAACAGCAGACAAAGACTAGCATCTGCAGAACAAATTACAGAGGAGGGGACAAAGTAACTGAACATTTTACGTTTACCATCCCTTTTATTAATGCGAAACGAAACAAGTTAACTGTTAAGTGTCACTCTTTTCCCCACAACAAGTTTCTAGGGTTTAAACCATCATCAGGTGGGTTTAGTAAATTAATAAGGCATGTATGTTTTGCTTCACGATGCTAGAGTAAACTGTGGCACTGTTTATCAGAGAAAAATATACACTAATTTGGTACATGGCCTCACAGGCATTGTGGAGATATTTCACTGAAATGATGAACTAAAATATAAACATTAAAGTAAAATAAATAAAACAAAATCATCTCCAGAGGTCACAGTCTACTTTCTCCGTCATGTTACGTCACATACACCATCTCATTTTCTATGTACTGAGGGAACAAAGTTGACTTCTAGAATTTAATAAGTGCAAAGAACATATAACAGCGCAGAACACTATTTTGGAGAAATATCTGCAGATTGTGGATGATGTTGTGTGTAGTAATTCATAGAGTTCAAAGATTACCACAGGGTAGTAGAAATTGGCGGAAGACATGAAAGCAGACGGCCGACTTAAAACTTACAGAAAAACAAATAAAGAAAGAGAATTTCGGTACACTCGCGTTGATAAATGGATCGATAGCCAGAAAATTTGAAAAATATTTACTATCAGACAAAAACATTTTACCAGAGAAGAATTTATTAATGCGGCGTCTCTAAACGGAAATAATCGTTTTACGTATTGTCAGGTACATCTCATAAGTGACAAAGCTATATATGCAAACAATAAAAACTGCACTTCAATGGAAGCTTCGTTATTCAGCTGTGATAGGTGAATACTCTACTGGATTTCATAATCGACAGCTACAATCTGAGCGCAAATTGCTACAAATTGTGTCATCTAAACACGTTAAAAAAATGAGTAAAATTCTTTACCTGCGGCTAGGTCCCCTCTGTACTTCACATAATCCTCAGAGCCCCTTATGCGAAGCAACGGGCCTAGTACCCCAGGAACAAAGGATATACGGACAGTTCGACATAATCAGATCCTAACGGATGTAAATAAAGTCACCCGTTTTCATCTTTTAGTGGCATACTGAATTTTGAATCGGTTCGTGAGGCACTCTTGAAGATCAGATTGTCCCTCAAAATCAGGCATTCGGGCTACCGTACAGATCCGTTTGACAACTTTTTCACAAATGTCCTCTACGTTTTGTGAACTACTTGTTGTAGTGTGAGGTATCATCAGATTTGCTGGACGACTGTTGTAATATCTGCACAATAGCACGCCTCTTGGTGATTTTTTTATAACTTTTATTTCGACCAAAAAGATGGATCTGAATCCAGCATTTCCATGTTAAGTAGATTTTAAGACAGCAACAGTTCGCTAAAATAGCGAATCATTTTATGTGTTAATCGAAGCCCCTTACTAAGTAAAATATATTTCGGGATTTGGACTATTTTAAGATCAGGTATTAACTCATCTGGAACGTTAGCCCATACCTTTGTTGTAATACACTCTAAACCAAAAGGAAACAATGCACCACGACGGAGATAAGGAAACTGATCACAATTTGACATTCAAACAGGTATCAGCGGAAAATGCAAAACTGTAAATTTTGGTGTCTGATGGACGAACATGTGACGCTGCAGCGCAATTTCAAGCTCAGTTGACAAGAATAGTAAACAGGGTAAATGTCGAATTTCGTCCCACGTAATCAGTTCGACAGTAACTATGCCTCACAGATATGCACGTGAACAATACATGCAAATGTCAGCATCTGAGAGAGGACATGTAGTTGGTCTCAAAGAAGCTGGTTGAAGTAATCGGAAAATAGGAGCGATGCCACTATTCGATGATGATTCGACGATACATGAATGGGTGAACCACTGGCCGAACACAGCGTCAAGAAATATGTGGTCGACTTAGAGAGATGGCAGATTGTGAGGCTCGAGCAACCGTCAGAGAGGCACCTCACAGCCCTGGATTCAAAATTATCATCGATCCGACGTGCAACTGGTGTTTGACTCCACAGAAAGGCGCCTCAGCTCAAGGCGACCGTTGCGCCAACGGCCATTGATTACTGTATACCAACAAACCAGTTTGCCGTGGGGTCGGGCACATTCAGCCTAGAATCTCATTGGCTGGAGTAGAATTGTCTGAAGTGATGAGCCTGGCTTCGAACTGTGCAGCGAGGACCAGCGAAAACGTATTTGGAGACGCCTCAGACAGCAGTGGGGTACCAAACTTATTGTCGCCCACCATACGGCCCGACAACTGGGAATGATGGTCTGGGCTGCCATCTCGTTTCATAGCAGGACCCCCTTTGGTTGTGAACCACGGCTCCCTTGCAGCACAGCGGTACGTCTACTATATTCTACTCCCAGTTTTGTTGCTCTTGGGCTTACATTTCAGCAAGTTAGTGCCGCGTGCACTAGCGTTTCTGCTGATTGTCTTCGTGCTTGCCACTCCATTTATTGGCCAGAAAGGTCGCAGAATCTCTCCTCAGTTGAGAACATCTGGAGTATTATGGGCAGGGCCTTCCAACCAGATCAGGGTTTTGACGATTAACGCGCCATTGCACCAACTGGGCGAATTTGCACTACATGCCTCTAGTGGTCATCCAATAACTCTATCAGTCAATGCCAAGCCGAATAACTGCTTAAATAAGGGTCAGAGGTGAACGAATCCATTGTTCATTTGCTCAATTTGTGAATCTCTTTCTCTTGAATAACTAATCCAATTTTTCATAAGTTATAATCATTTGTTTGTCTGTAAATGTACATCGTATTTACCTATTTCCGTCCTATTCGGATAATTTCTTCACGGTTGCATTGCCTTTTTTTCTTTCTTTTTTAATTAAGTGTATTTAGTCTCTGTATTGGGCGCGGATAGGCCGTTCTAAAACAGAAACATCAAATAGAGAAACAGATCGCTTTGTCAAAATTAGTGTTATCAAAAGCTCGAGTATTGTTAGAGTACTGATTTTGACCGAAAATTAAACAATATTGGAAAAACAGCAGGGTATTAAGCGATCACGAGCTGAAATTGGAACTTTGTTATGTTGTCGCATCGAAGTTGCAGCATGTGGGTTGGACCTGCTATTTGGCGAATGTCCATCACGCTGACTGGATACGTGACGCGCTCATAGAACTGATGTCTGGAAAATTAGACTATCTCGAGAGCACAACCCAGACATTAGGAGTCAGTGACATGCAGGTGAACTGGGAGGAAGACTTTAATACCATGGAGCGTCTCTGGCATTATATTTCACAAAAGTATCAGAAAATACATAATTTGGATTATCGAAGCCCTTTTCACCTACTGTCTCTTCCTCGGTCTCTCCGATTACCGAACGTCACCAGGATCCAGTCGGTCCATCCACGTCCAGCGTCAACAGTTACAGTTTATTTGAAGCAGTTCGGTAGAAAACACGGCAGAAATACAGTCATCGCGCGTTTGATTTGAGGCCTAAAGGTGTACAAATTCCAACTATAGTTCGTGGCCGCTTTACAAAACACACGGGTTTATTGACCGAGAACTAGGATAGTTTATTTACATCATAATGAAACAAATTTACTCTTATCTGATGATACATTCACTATAGTGGAAATTCTCCAGTCCTAACTGTATATCCATAGCCTACTAGTGACGAATTTTTTACATTTGGTTTTGTTATGATAACTCTCGTTTTATTGATGTGTGGCAGATGTCAAAGGATGGCCCGAAAATAAAATATTTTTACCGTTGAACAGATCTTAATACTTTTGAGGTCAATTATCCCACCTTCGATGTTCAGTGTGTTACAGGAGACTTCCGACAGCGTTAGTGTGTATAATGTGAAACGTACTAGAAGTAATGTGATCGAAGACAAAACTCAGTAGAGCACTGACTAATGATGCTGATACACTCAGTTCGTGCTATAACGAAGTTTGACTCATTGCAGCGTATGTTGAAGTAATGTTCTTATCTCCCAATTAAAACTACCACATGTTGTCACGTAGAATCAGAGCAAAGGTACATTTCCGCTCCTTTGCAGCAAAGTTTCAGACTCTGCACAGGGGGAAAATTATAATAGGTTCCTCATGTACAAAGATCTACAGAGATTATCGTGTGGACGAACATTCTAAAACTATACACAAATCTGTAGATACGTTAGTCTCCGCCATTAACCCTGCTTTGAAGTACTAGTCCAAGTGGGTATGTGTAAGGGCATCTGTGGAACTTGTCGAACAAGGGACGATATTGCCAGGTTGAACTTTGACTGGTTAGTGGAAACTGGTACGTTCGCAAGCCGGCCAGCCACGTGTGTAGTACTCCTCAACGCTCCAACTCCCTGCAAAACGTTCTTTGGCATGAGAGAGAATTATTAAATGCATATCGAGCGAGGCTGCGCAGTGGTTATCATATTGGACTCACATCTGAGAGATTACGGTTCAAATCCCTGTCTAGCCAGCCAGGTTTAGGTTGTCCTTAATTTCCATAAATCGCTCCATGGAAATGTCGCGATGTTTCCATCCCCGAAACTTTCCTAGTTTTTGTTCCGCCTCAAATGACCTCCATGTCGACGGAACGTTAAACCCTAATCTACTTTGTTTAAAAGGCATGTTCGGAAAGCGTTATCTGCGAAAGGCAAAGATTCTATTCCGCTATGGTACATATTGCTTTTACATATTAGTAAATGCCATTTCAGCGGATATACTTCTTCAGAAGCAATTATTCATAATAACAGAATTGCTCTGTGTAGATTTGTCGCTGGCAATCATCTTCACGCACATGTGACTGAATTAGATGTGCAATTTATTCAGAAGCTGTACGAAGTACTAAAGAGGTTCCAATTTTTTATTTTAAAACTTTTAACGTAACTAGAACAACATACAGCTATACCAGAACTAATTAATCAAATTTAGGATATGCAGCAGTGCAACTTACAGCTCTTCCACAGATTTTGTGGCCGAATATCCCCCGGTCATCTTCAAAGCGAGGCAACAGATCGATTAATTCCGAATATGGTTGGAAGAAATGAAACATCGGTCGGAGCAATGTAAATTGTACGGACGGCAACAAGACCGAAATTTAATAGATTATTTATTACACAAAAAAGGTGAAAAGCATATACTGCAACTAACTGTAAAGTGAAATACAATATTTTAAAGCTGAAGAATCATATCAATATAATTGATCAATTTATTAACTAATATTTTGTATTTTGTGTTATTCGGTGATGACAGCGTACGAAAAATTTTATTAGGAGCAGGTATAATTGAAAAAGTCCTATTCCTGTTTCGTGTCTGCACCAACTTTAGAGCTTTAATTCTGGAAAACACTGTTCTAACGAAGCACTGTGTCGATTTCCGTCGATAGAGCACGGGACGTGACCCAGCGGCCATTGGGAGTTCGCGTGACGATGGCGAGTGTCCCGCTAACCAAGTCATTACGCGTAATTAACATTACGTTCAGCTGTGCATATTGGGAGCATACGCGTTAGCTTCCTGCAGTAAAACCAGCTTATATGTGAGGGTGCTCGAGCGCGGAGCTGTGTGTTTGAAGCACAAGGTTTTATGATCGGAAGAATTGTGACTTTATTTTGACAGCTGAGAGGTGGTACTTTAGCAGCATGATAATTATCTCTGTCTTCTTCAGTGTAATGGACACGTTTGAAGTACTTTTGGTTCGGTTAGAACTAGCTACTTTCTCGTGAAACAACATTTCTAAACTAACATTAGTCGAAGTACAACAAAAGAAGTACTCGAGGTAGCTGTACTGCCACGCTAAGGACGAGTTTGTAGGTTTCACACTTATGATCAGCATGTGTAAAATACCGTCATAAAAATGAAACAATGAAGTAAACCGCGAGATTCGTCGTGGACTCCATACAGGGGCCTCAAACATACAATACCCTCCCAGGAAAATGCTAGAGAACAGATTTACGATACACTGAAAATAGTAATGGATGAGTCCTATTCTATTGCCAATAAATCAGGGATCTACCAAATATTATAAAAGCATAACATTGGCACAAAAGTTGAAGTTGTCTCTACTACAGGACTTTTGCACAACCCAATTACACGAAGACAGGAATCAATAAAACCAACTTTCTTAATCTGGACGTTTTACACGGTAAGTTTGAGAGTAGGACGGTAGTTGGCGCTACGGCAGTAAAAGGGAAAAGCTGACAAGAGACATATAAGCTCAATTTTACTTTATTTCTCTGACTCATGTCGTCAGTTTCTCTGTTTCCGCATGTGACTAGTTTTTGCCAATTATCAGTTCTTGAAATTTATTCCCAGTTGTGAATATGGACAACCATCAGCCGTACAACGGAATAACGACAATCGAAATTTGTGCCGGATCGGGACACGAACCTGGATTTACCGCTTTTTACGAGCGGTCACTTCAAGCTATGTAAGCACCTTCCACGACCAGATCCAAACTTCCGCTTGCTGTGAACCATGTATCTACAACCTGCACTCGCACATTCATTATATATATTCCCGTACAGGGAAGACAATTTAATAAGTGTCGCTTGCCGGTGTCAGCGAATACGATACTGCAGTGCCTGTGTTGTTGTGAATTACTATGCAATGTTCCTTCCGACATGCATGTATTCACTGTGGCGACTACAGCCATTGCGAAATACGTGAAATGTACTCGCAGTTGCGAATGTCGAGAACCATGAGCTGTGTTATGGGATTACGGCAGTACAAAGTTCTAAGCAAGGAAGCGAAAGCCGAAAGGTGGAAGGAGTATATAGAGGGTCTATACAACGGAGATAAACTTGAAGGCAATATTATAGAAATGTAAGAGGATATAGATGAAGATGAGATGCTAGATACTGCGAGAGGAATTTGACCCTAAAAGACCTGAATCCAAACAAGTTCCTAGGAGTAGACGACACTCCGTCAGAACTAGTGAAAGCCTTGGGAGAGCCATCCATGACAAAACTTCTCGATCTGGTGTGCACGATGTACGAGACAGGCGGATTACCCTCAGATTTCAAGAAGAATGTAATAATTCCTATTCCAAAGAAAGAAGTTGCTGACAGGTATGAAAATTATCGAACTATCAGTTTGATAAGTCGCGGTTGTAAAATGTTAACACGAATTATTTACAGAAGAATGAAAAAAACTGGTAGAATCCTACCTCAGGGCAGATCAGTTTGCATTTCGGAGAAATGTAGGAACATGTAAAGCAATACTGACCATGCAACTGAACTTAGAACAATGGTTAAGGAAAGACAAAACTACTTTCACAACATTTGTAGACTTAGAGAAAGCTTTTGAGAATGTTGACTGAAATTCTAAAGATGGCAGGGCTGAAATATCGGGAGCAAAATGCTATTTACATTTTGTACAGAAACCAGAGGCCAATTATAAGAGTCGACGGGCACAAAAGCGAAGCATAGGTTGAAAAGGGAGCGAGAAAGGTTTGTAGCCTATCCCCCATGTTATTCAGCCTGTATATGGAGCAAGCAGTCAAGGAAGCAAAAGAAAAAATTGGAGTGAGAATTAAGGTCCAGGGAGAAGAAATAAAAACTTTGAGGTTTGCCAACGACACTGCAATTTTGGCAGAGAAAGCAAAGGACTTGGAAGAGCAGTTGAACGGAATGGACAGTATCTGGAAAGGAGGGTATAAGATGAACATCAAAAAAGCGATAATGGAAAGCAGTCGAATTAAATCAGCTGATGGTAAGGGAATTAGATTAGAAAATAAGACACTTAAAGTAGTAAATGAGTTTTGCTATCTGGGAAGCAAAATTACTGATGATGGCTGAAGTAGGGAGGAGATAAAATGCAGACTGGCAATGCCAAGAAAAGCTTCTGAAGAAGAGAACATCGTTAACATCGAGTATAGAATTAAATGTCAGGAAGTTTTTTCTGAAAGTATTTGTATGAAGTGTAGCCATGTATGGAAGTGGAACATGGAAGATAAATAGTATAGACAAGAAGAGCATAGAAACTTTTTATATGTGGTGCTGCACAATAATGCTGAAGATTAGATGGGCAAATCACGTAACTAACGAGGAGGTACTGAATAAAACCAGGGGACAAGAAATTTGTGGCACAACTTGACTAGAACAAGGGATCGGTTGATATGACACTGTGTGAGTCAACAAGGGATTACCAATTTAATACTGGTTGGAAGCGTATGGAGTAAATTCGTAGAGGAGGACCAAGAGATGAATACTGTAAGCAGATTGAGAAGAGTGTAGGTTGCATTAGATACTGGGAGATGAAGAAGCTTGCACAGGATAGAGTAGCATGGAGAGCTGCATCAAACCAGTATTCGGACTGAAGACCACACAACAACATCCCCGGTACAGAGAAGACACTTTAACTGAGCGTCGCTTGCCCGGTGTTGGCTAATGAATACGATATTGCAGTGACTGTGTTGTTTAGAACTGCAATGCAATGATCCTTCGGATATGCATGTCCGAAGGAAGACTGCATCGTAATTCTAAAAAACACAGGCACTGCAGGAAATCAATTATCATTTCTGATTGTTCCAAGTAAGCGCTGATTAATGCGTACGTGTTACCTGTGGAATGCCTAGTTTTTATATTTGTTTTTGTTTGCAACTAATCCACTTCCTAACGGTTTAACGGCGAAATAGTAACCGTGATTTACAACATATATGTGAAGTCGGTAGTAAAAATGTTGTTGTCCAAGAAATTCAACGTGTCGTATTATGCAAATACAGTAATAACAAAGTATACTATATTCACAACAAAATCTATTTTTCTCGTCACAGAACTACACACATATCAGTAAGTATCAAGAAGTCAGATATACTCCACCAGAGAATAAATAGATAGCCTCTCAGTCGTAGCAAGTACCTCACGAGACTGCAAACCCAAATCCACTACAGTTACGTAAAATAAAATCAGTTGAAAACGGCCACATTTTAGTATTTTTACCACTAAGCAGGTAGTTAATAAGGAACTGAGGACAACAGCAATAAGCATTAACTCAACTACAGCAGAGTAATGCAATTTCAGAGTACAGTTATTCATTTCCACATCAAAGAAATGAAAATGAGCTCGCAGCCATTCAACTTATTGTAAACATTACAAAAAGAGAGGCCGAGGAATGTCGGTGGACAACCCGGAGCCATCGCACGCCCTGTCAGCACCAAAGTGAAAATTGTAAAAGCAAGTTTTAAATCAGAGCTGCGATCTTCGCCCATATAATGAAAAAGACAACAGATCGCAAATGAGTATCAGACAGTAGTACACGACACAGACATAACATCGGCGTGTGATGCACGGTGAACAGATGAACCAGCAGAAAGAGTTCTTGTTGGATCACAAAAAGCTGAATATGTTTCTTTGTAAGAGACACTGACAGGAAAGTGGGGAAACAGCTACCTCAATCCTCGAGAAGGAGGGAGGAGATTATTGTTTAACGCCCCGTCAACAACGAAGTCATTAGTGACGGAGCACAAGCTCGGATTGGGGAAGGAGGGTGAAGGAAACCGGCCATGCCCTTTCAAAGGAACGATGTCGGTATTTGCCTGAAGTGATTTAGAGAAATCACAGGAAACCTAAATCAGGATGGCCGGACGCGAGTTAGAACAATCGTCCTCCTGAATGCGAGTCCAGTGTGCTAACCGCTGCGCTACCTCGCCCGGTGCCTCAGTCTTCGTTCCGCCTTATTCACGAAAACAGTTTGGGCGCTCCCCGAGTACATCATCTCAAGAACATATAGGAAAAGGTTCCACGACTGGTCTCGAATAGAGAAGATAGAACTGGCCATCCCCACATTTGGACGTTGTATATCCACAACTCATGGTTTTTTGGGGTTCTGTCAGTGACCGCAAATGAACAAATGGCTTTCATTAGCCACCTTATGTCCACCTTAGACAACACGTTTTTCAAAAGAGCCAGCCGATTTGCTCAATTTTCCTGACCTGGAAGCAATGTGTAATGTTTAAATTTCAACCTAGTACTGTAGTAAAGCTACTGCATGCCCGTTCTTCCGACAGATATACAAACGATCGCCAGGCTAAGACCTATCCAAAACACTTTACGCCTCATCTCTGTCATCAATAGAACCCGAGATGTGACCCAATTAAACGTATTTTCGCCCGCGGATTTTTGGAACAGGTTGGTACCATACAGTTTAGTGCATGGACCGACATCACAAAATAAGGATCATGAGACTGCTGAGACGTTCCGAAGAAGGGTACTGGAGATAACATAAAAACGTTGAAACCACATTCAGAATATGTTATTTTTACTTTACTTTCAATGTTTTATGTTCTTCTTCTACTTCTTCTTCGTCAATAAGCCATCGTAGCTATAGTCGACATCTGTATTATAGAGCTTGAAAAGTCGGCCCTGCAAAGTCTACTTTTATTCAATTTGCTCTACCTGCAGTTTCTATTCCGATCCCGAAACTGAAGAAACTGGACGATTGACTTAATATTATTTTGCAGAACTATTATTTTACACAGTTCTCATGACCCATATTAGTGATCTTAATGATCTTATACTACACGTTTCAAATTATCACTTTTGTTTTGTCAGTGTACAGTTTTCGCACGCCACAACAGAAAAGCCGCTACTTCGTAAAATTTCAGTTCAGTTTAAATTTTTGCGTTTTGCTGATGAGGTATTTATCTGTTGGAACTTTGATCTGTACTCCAGTACTCCATGGGGATGGCACCCCAGTTAGACCCCCTTCCCGCCGGCCGTGGTGGCCGAGCGGTTCTAGGCGCTATAGTCTGGAACCGCGCGACCGCTACGGTCGCAGGTTCGAATCCTGCCACGGGCATGGATGTGTGTAATGTCCTTAGGTTAGTTAGGTTTAAGTAGTTCTAAGTTCTAGGGGACTGATGACCTCAGAAGTCCCATAGTGCTCAGAGACATTTGAACCATCTGAACCCCCTCCCCCGTCGGCTGTTCGAGTCCTCGGGCATGTGTGTGTGTGTGTGTGTGTGTGTGTGTGTGTGTGTGTGTGTGTGTGCGCGAAGTAGTGTGTAAGTCTAGGGACTGATGACCTCAGAAGTTTGGTCCCATAGACCTTACCACAAATCCAGTTATACCACTTCTTTTATGGTACGAAACGCTTACCAAGTTAGGTTAACTGAGAAGACTCACATAAACGGTTCATGTGTCATCAGTAGTTTATTTAGTAACCGAAAGGACGTCACAGATATACTCAACAAACTCTAGCGGGAGTCGCTATTATAGACGCGCTGCGCGTCGTAGTAACTACATTTGAATCCGAGTCAGCTTACATCCCACAGCAAGGGTAAAGTTAGAGAATGTGGTGCATAAACAGTCTTTCTGTTCATGCGTAGCCAGCGACTGGAAAAAAGAAAGATGGGGGGGGAGGGGGGCGGGATAGGGGGAATACGGGAGGGGGGTGCGGGATGGTTGGAAGGCGGGGGGGGGGGGGGGGCATGCACGGAACAGCTGTGGATGTAGATGCAGATGTAGACTTGAGTGGCAATGAAACATTAAACTCTTCCCTTCCCCACAAATCCCGCACCAATAGTTCGAACGAATTTTCAGCCAACAGCAATAAAGGAGATACATTCAGGAATCAATTTCCCCTGTCATAACAAGAAAGTTCTAGTCTCGCACAACTCAAACACTTTCTGAGGACAATTTTAAACTCTCCTGACGGCAGCAGCCGTAAATAAAATTTGGTTAACTGAAATATACATTCAACCTGTTGCGTAACTATGTCGTAAAAACCTTGACCAAGTTTCAATATCGCTAAACGCAACTTGTTCAGAAGGAAAGTCCATAAATTACGTGATGTTAAAACTGTAAACGTGCATGATGAACTAATAAGGTCAAGTCAAGCAGCACAAAAAATAAAGTCCTCCACGGAAGCAGTAAAAATCGTTAAACAGTTATAGCTTGTTAAATGAGCAGACATTGGTCTAACATGCACTTTTAACAAGCTGTATGTGTGTAACAGTTTTTACTTTTTCAGTGGGGAACTATTTTAATGTTATGCAATTTGTGTGACTTTCCTTCTGAACCAGGTATCCTTTGTGGTACTGAAACCTGGTCAGGATTTCTACAATAAATTTATGCAAACAGATGGCTGTATATTTATTGAAAACTTACTGAGAATATATCAAAGGCACATGCTAATCGATACCGCTGCGGATAGACTATTATAGTTTCACAACACAACATTTCGAACCAAACTCACTCTAATAATTTATTGAAATTTGCAAGCCTTGAATAAAATTACAGAACAGAGCATTGCATCTGGACTACCGATTTGTAAACTCTGAGAAATCTCAGCTTGTTTACAACCGCATGTCTACTATTAACTCTGGAGGACAAGATATCTAATCATCCTATGTTAATACAATGAAGAAGATACAGTATGTGATCAAAAGAATACGGACACCGGTATGTAACACGAAGTTGATGTCACGAGAAGCGAACCCACCAGTACACTGCGTAGTCAGTGGAAAAGCACTAACAGCAGACCGCATAGTGACTACGAACATGGACGTGTCATTCGATTTCGTCTGAATAACATATACGTTAGAGACATTTCAACCTTCCTAATGCTGCCCAAGATGATTGCTGGTGATGCAATTATGAAGTGGAAATGCAAAGGAACAACAGATAAACCACGACCAGGTGATCATGTAGGGACGAATAGGGACCGTCTATCATTGTGGAGGGTAGTTATAAAAATGGCCTGAACTAAACTAAAGGAATCACTCGTGAGTTCCAAAGTGTGACCAGGTGTCCAGCTAGCACAATTACTGTGAGTAGGGAGTTAAAAAGATTGGGCAACATCGGCCGAGCATCTCGTAAGCCACATATTTCTGTGGTAATGCTAAGCGATACTTGAGGTGATGTAAATCACGGCGTAGCTGTAGACGACAAGTTATCTGAAGTGGCGAATCACGCTATACCCTTTGACAATTCTATGGGAGGGTGTGGGTTTGGTGAATGCCTGAAGAACGTAAATCTGTCATCATGCATAGTGCAAGCAGTGAAGCAGGGAGGAGGCAGTGTTTTGGTATAGGGCTGTTTTCCACAGTTAGGGTGTGGTCCCCTCATTGCGCTAAAGAAAACGCTAAATGTAGAAGGGTATGAACACAGTTTACGGCATTGTCTACTGCGACCAGTAGAGGAACAGTTCAGAGATGATAATTGTTTATATCAACAAGAGAATATCATAACAGAATGTCGTCACAGAACAGGAAGTGATCCACACCATTCAAAAGCTCAAAAACAACAAGGCAGCAGGTGAGGACCAGATAGCATCAGAGATGTTAGAAGAGGGCGGAATAAAACTACATAAAGAAATTAATAACCTTATCACAATGATCTGGAAAACTGAAACACGACTGGAAGATTCGAAAACTGCAATAATTTGTCCAAAACACAAGAAAGGAAACAGAATGGAATGTGGAAATTACAGAGGAATCAGTTTGCTGAACATAACATACAAAATCCTCTCGATGATCATTCTGGAAAAAACTTGAACCTTTCGCAGAAAACATTATTCAGAAAACATTATTTCGAACAAACAGTTCCACAACTGATATTTTGTTTACTGTACGACAGATCTTGAAGAAACACTGGGAATTTAATAAAAACATCCACTCTCTCTTCATTGACTTCCAGAGAGCCTACTACAGCATTAACAGAAGTAGCCTCTACAACACATTATGAGAATTTAGTATACCCAGTAAAATCATTAGAACGATACAACTGTGCATGGATGGCGCACAGACAGCAGTGAAATTCAGAGGATCCATATCCCCCACCTTTCCAATTAAAACAGGCTTAAGACAGGGAGACGCTCTTTCATGTGTCCTCTTCAACCTTGCGTTAGACAAGTGGTTCGAGAGAGTAATTTACATCTATACTATGGTCTCCGATTCGAATACAGTGAAGTAAAACTCCTGCCATATGCAGATGATATAGTGTTGCTGAGTGAAACTGAACAAGAACTGAAAGACATGTACAGATCTCTCCGGCATTGTGCCAGCAAATTGGGGCTTTTGATTAACCAAGAGAAAACCGAATATATGGAAATAGGTCGAGTCATAAACCCAAATCCTGACTTTGAAATTGACCACCATCTAAATTCAGAAAAGTTCTTCAGTTTAAATACCTTAGATCACGTTTCAACATTAAAAATATCATAACAATGGATATAAATGAAAGTATAGCCTCAGGGTCAAGATGTCTGTACTCACTAAGCAACACACTCAAAATTAAAGCTTTGTCAATCACCACAAAGATGAAGATATACAAAACTGTCATCTGTCCCATAGTACTATACGGTTCAGAAAGCTAGACGCTTACAAAAAATGAAAGAGAAAGACTGAATGTTTTCGAAAGAAAGGTATTGAGAAAAATCTGGGGACCTGTGTTGGAGAAAGGTGTACGGAGAATTCTAAAGAACAATGAAATTTATCGGTTAATGAAGCAACCCATTATCATCCAGAAATTAAAAAGTAGGAGACTGCAGTTGGTTGGACATGTGGCTAGAATGGTAAATAACAGAATCATCAAGAAATCATTTGAAGGAACTCTCCAGGCAACAAGACCATTGGGCCGAACCCGTACAAGGTGGAAAGATGACATAGAGAAAGACATCGCAGCATTAGGAATTTGCACAGGGTGGAGAGAGGATACGAGAAATAGAAGGCGATGGAAGCAGATCGTTGATGCAGCGCGTGGTCTACAGGGCCTGTGATCGCTGACAAGAGAGAGAGAGACAGTGTCATAAACCAGCATCTGTGATGTAATGTTTTGTAGCAATAAATAAATTCACTAGCCTGCCCAGAGTCAGCATCTGAACCCAAAGCAACATCTTTAAGATTAGACAGAAAGTCAACTCCACCTCAGATGCTTACTTCCAACAATACTGCCTCTATGGATTCGGCTATTGAGGAAGAATTGGCTTTCATTCCTGTATATGCATTCAAACTTCTCATCGAAAATGTCTCCAGCTGAGTTCAAACCGTTATAAAGACGAAGAATGACGACACATTTAGCATTTTGTTAAGCGTTGCAGTGGGATCCAAACCGCTAAAAACAACCCCATACTGTAACAACATCTCTTCCCTGTTCCCGTTTTGGCACCACACATGACGGCAGGTAATATTCTAAAGGCATTCTCCAAACCCAAACCCTTTCACAAAACTGCCGCCTGATACAGCGTGTTTAATCACTCCAGGTCACTCATTATCAGTCTTCCACTGCCCAATGGCATCGCTCTGCTCCACCGCCTCAAGCATCGCTCAGCATTGGCTACAAAGATGTGTGCCTTTCGAGGAGGCATTCGACCATAATACCTCAGTCTTTTAAGTAACTATGCACAGTAATTGTTGTAGCTGAACCACTGGCACCACTTTGTAATTCACGAGTGATATCTTCCGCTAACGTCAGCCGTTTTTTACAGCTACCCTCCACAACGCTTGACACTCACTTTTCGTCCTACATGAGGTCTGCCTGGTCGTGGTTTAGCTGTTGTTCCTTCACGCTTCCACATCACAGAACATTACCAACAATCGATTTGGGAAGCTTTAGAAAGGTTGAATGTCTCTTTTGGCGTTGTTAATCAGATGACATCCAGTGACTAATCCGTGTTCGAAGTCACTGATCTCTTCTGCCTTACTCATTCTGTTGTTACTGCTGCTTTACTGACAACACAATAATCCTCGTCTCTTTTACACTGTCAGTTCAACCACTCAAGACATTGATTGTGTGAATCATGAAATTCTTCTTGATTAGCATGGAGAGCTGCATCAAACCAGTCTCAGGAATGAAGACCACCACAACAACAACAACAACAACAAGCTTAAGTATTGTGGTATGAGTGGGACAGTGCACAAATGGTTTAATTCATACTTAACTGTAAGAATGCAGAAGGTTGAAATTAACAGGACAGATAGTCTACAAAAACCAGCAGAGTCTGCTAACTGGGTAGGTATCAAGAATGGTGTCCCACAGGGTTCAGTCTTGGGTCCCTTATTGTTCTTAATACATATTAACGACTTGCCACTCTATATTCATGAAGATGCAAAGTTAGTTCTTTTTGCTGGTGATACAAGTATGATAATCACACCCAAGAAGCAAGAATCAGCTGAGGAAATTGCAAATAATGTCTTTCAGAACATTTTTAAGTGATTCTCTGCATATTGACTCTCACTAAATTTTGAGAAAACACAGTTTATACAACTCTGTACAGTAAATGGCATAACATCATTGATAAATATAGACTATGAACAGAAGAGTGTTGCTAAGGTAGAATACTCAACAGTTCTGGGTGTGTGCGATGATGAGAAATTGAATTGGAAGAAACACATCGATGAGCTGCTCAAACAGTTAGGTTCAGCTACTTATGCTATTAGGGTTATTGCAAATATTGGTGATAAACATATCAGTAAATTAGCCTACCAAGCCTAGTTTCATTCACTGCTTTCATATGGCATCATATTTTGGGGCAATTCGTCATTAAGAGAGAAAGTATTCTTTGCACAAATGCGTGTAATCAGAATAATAGCTTGAGCCCACCCAAGATCACCTTGCAGACATTTATTCAAGGAACTCGGCATAGTCACAGTACCTTCGCAATGCATATAGTCACTTATGAAATTTGTCATTAATAATCCATCCCAATTCAAAAATAACAGCGAAGTGCATAACTACAACACTAGAAGAAAGGATGATATTCACTATTCTGGATTAAATCTAGCTTTGGCACAGAAAGGGGTGAATTATGCTGCCACAAAAATCTTCGGTCATGTGCCAAATAGTATTTAAAGTCTGACAGACAGCCAACCAACATTTAAAAGCAAATTAAAAGAATTTCTGAATGACAATTCCTTCTGCTCAATAGATGAGTTCTTAGATATGAAGTAGCAAATGTAAAAAAAATTAATTAACTATTTTGTGTAAAGAAAACTTATGTTTAAGTGACACGTTCCACATCATTACGAAATGTCGTATTCATGATCTGTGGAACAAGGATTAATGTATGTATATATGTATGTATTTAGTGGTCAATTTCACATGACATACGCGTGCCCAGAAATGTATTTAGTGGTGAATTTCACATTACATATGCGTGCCCAGATACTTTTGATCAGTTTGTGTTCTTGGCTATGAAGTCGTCGCTCACTCACAAACAGTCTGCGACCTGCACAGCCACTGGGTCAATACAGTGACGAGAGTGATGACAGCAAAGAAAGAGATTCTCATGAAAACGACTCGAAACCTAGCATACGGAAACGATCTTTAATATGCACTGTTACGCGATTGTGCTTGTGCTCGCATTATCAAGGCATTTCGTTGCGCTACTCCTTCGTGCCGAAGTAAACGGAGAGAGAGAACCACCTCCTCGCAAGGTTTCCTCATCTGTCTGAAAGGCGCGCTGCCGTGTCCATCAACTAATGGCGTCCCATGTCGTCTGCCGACGCGACCCTACCTGCAAATACACAGACCTCCCACTGCTTCTCAGAGACTCAGCCACATGCATTCTGAATTCCGACTTCAGCGAATAGTTCTCGTTGTGTGCAATACATTCACGGTTACATACCTTTGATTCAACAAAAAGTAGCTGCGTAAAACTATCCACGCAAACTAGAACTTTCATTTCTTCTCAGCATTTCTTAATGTGATTTGTCTTCGTAGTAATGCAATAAAAATTAATAAATTTTATTTTTTTTATTTCTGTCGAATGAAGTATGCACATTATAGTTTCGTTTACACAAAAAGGAGATAAATAAACTGGAAAGAAAGAAAACCATCAATGAAAATAGTCAGGAACATTTTTGTTAAAAACAGATTTTTTAAATATACATTATATTAATTTGAATTTAAAACCTGTTCTTATCTCATGTCTTGCTTGATTGCAAGTTAATAAAAAATGGTTCAAATGGCTCTGAGCACTATGGGACTTAACATCTGAGGTCATCAGTCCCCTAGAACTTAGAACCACTTAAACCTAACTAACCTAAGGACACACATCCATGCCCGAGGCAGGATTCGAACCTGCGACCGTAACGGTCTCGCGGTTCGGACTGAAGCGCCTAGAACCGCTTGCAAGTTAATATCACACGACAAATGATTTCCTTAAGAAAAGGTGATGGGATGCTACTTCCTAGTGCAGAAGACACGTGACGCATTGAAAACGGTGCACAAAAGTGAAAGAGCAACAAAAAAGAAGTTCTGCTGACTGCGTCTGCAGATAGTGAGCAAGGAAAATGGTTAACGTGATCGCGACAGAAGGAAGATTGTGCATGCGCAGACAAGTGGAAAGAGAACTGTAGAAACAACAAAGCTCGTAGATCGTTCGTATACTGCCGTTATTTTCATGCTACGAAAGTGGACGAATTACGGCAAGTGCGCGACAGAACGCCCCAAATTCGGGGTGTGTCACACCTTGGGTGCGACGAAAAACATACTGTTTATTGCTGCCATGGAATTGAAAAGCTATCAAATACGCATCTTTTTGTTAAATGGCATGTCTATATAAGTTGAGCATGGAGTTAACCAATACTGAGCAGTTATTGCGTTGCGGTTGTGTAATTTGGCTCCAGATAATGTAGCAACACAAAACATTGGAGATATTTGGTATCTAAAGTGATATTTTCATGCAGTTTATTGTCGCATTTGTCTTTACTATAATTACCGTTTAGAAAAATAATTAGTCGTCGTGGATGCATTTTCACTTGTCATGTCAACCTTTGAGAAGCTTTTAGTCGTACCATACTCTTAGCTACTCTTAAATGGCCTGATAGCTTTGCATGCCTCGAATTTTTCGTATCTGAGCTTCCAGACTCCACATCATATGGATGGGGTCATTTTCCTGAGCAGTTTTACACTGCTGACTCGAAGATTAGGAAAATAGAAGTGTATAATCCTGGTACATGTTTCAGCTATGATGGTAAATACGTATAGAAGGTAGCTCGATGTTTCGGGAACAGTTTTCTTCGAATTTCTTGTAGACCATCTTCTGACTGAACATGATTATCGCAGCAAATCGTACTTTGTTTGTTTCCTGGCTCTGGTGTATAAAAAGTACAAAGAGTGCTTCTTTCCGCTCGATGAGAATTCTATTACATAATGAAATAAATTTATAATCGAACTGAATCATTTGCGAAAATAGTAGGTAGATCAATTCAAGCTATTTGAGAGACATGCAGTTCCCACACGCCATCTATTGCACGTGCTGAATGTATCTGGGAATAAGGAACTGGAGGATTACAAATACTGCCGACTCTGCCCGAGTGGGACACGAATTACACGAGGCAAAGAAAACATGGCTACTAATAACATACTCGATACTCTGTGTCACTAACGAGTTGCTGCGCTGGGAATAAGAAATCGAAGGAATACGAAAGTACCGAGGCATAATGACACGTCATTTCGAATCTCATGGAATACTCGCAACGATAACATACGATATGTGACAAAGCTACTCGATCTTCATTGCCAGTCAAATACCGTCGACGTGAGACAGCAGCACTCTTTGTAAAACCCACCAGGTTGTGAACGGCAGGGCTGCTGACAGCTAAGCTGCATACTGGGGAACACAGAAATGTCTCTGAGCACAGCAATCATCACATGATGCTGTAAATGAGATTCCCCACCATTAGACGTAATGTTGCCCTAGCCCACATAACGACTGAAATAGCAGTGATCACGGGAGAACCGCCTCCGGTCCTCAGGCACATTGGATATGAGTAGCTTGCTCAACTGAATTACGTCGATAGCCGTGTCAACTCAGATCAGGTGTCAGAAGACCCCCTGCTTCATCAACACACAGTGAGAGCACACAGATTGGAGAGTCCAGTATTATGCTAATGGGTTATACCTGGGCACCTGCTGGCGTTGCGTAAGACATTGCGCAAGCTGTATACCACGACAATATTACTGTTGGCGATTTCACGGTCGGTGCCTCCCGAACGGTAATGACATTTCCAGACACATACTTTATTTGTAATTGTCAAAGTATACCAGAGACCCAATGTCACAGACAGCAGCACTTAATTTATGACCAATAGTTGCAGGGTGTTTTGTGGGAACTTCCGCGAGGGGACTCCTTCATACAGAGTAGGCGACGAAGGTGACACGAACAAGGCCGAGATACCGAAACAGACTGTAGCTGTATGAGTGTGTGAACAAAGTTAATACAAAGACAATACAACTATACGTACAATAATCCTGAAATTACTTGCCTTACGTCTCAAAACTGTACAAGATGGTACCTATCGAAAATATCTGTCATATCACTGGGAGTCAACTTGAAGCTCATAGACCATGTCATCTAACCTAAAAAACAATACCAAGATTTAACCCTTATTTGTAAAACCCATCACACCATAAACTGTATCGGTTTTGCATGCCAGATGTTTTGGGCTGATAACAGCGTTCAGCCTTATCAGTGTATTTACGAACCGCGCGACTGCTACGGTCGCAGGTTCGAATCCTGTCTCGGGCATGGATGTGTGTGATGTCCTTAGGTTAGTTACGTTTAAGTAGTCCTAAGTTCTAGAGGACTGGTGACCACAGATGTTAAGTCCCATAGTGCTCAGAGCCATAGAGAGTGTATTTACGATATTGGTTAAATGGATATCACTACTTTAATTTGTCCAATAGGCGATTACATAAGTCCACAGAGTAATTTACAAAAGGAGGAATTACGGGAAATGAAAAATCGCTAATTTTTTCCTTTGTCTAAACCTACAAATATTCTGCCTTGTACATTTCAAAGTACAAAGATTTTGTAAAATATCTACACGTCCGCACTTGCTGAAAACGTCATTATAAAAGTTGCTAAAGTCAACATAAAATTAACAACAAAAGTTCAATATGGATAAACGGATTATTTTCCCAGAATGAATTTTCATTCTGCAGCGGAGCGCTGTCTGATTTGAAACTTCCTGGCAGATTAAACCAGTATGCCAGATCAGGAACCGAACTTGGAACCCTAGCGTTTCGCAGGTAAGTGATCTATCTACTAACCGATCTGTTCAAGCGCGGCCTAAGACACGCCCTCCTAGTCCCACTTCCGCCAGTACCTTATCTCCACCGTTCCAAACTTCCGCAATATCCGTTCTTCCAGGAGTGCTAGTCTCTTAAAGCTACAGGAGAACGTCTGTGAAGCTCGAGCCCCCGTTTGGTACACAGTTATATCAGCCAGGGACGTTAGAACTACATTTAGTCAGTCCATGCTAGTAATTAAAAGAGTATCACGTTATAAACTGTCGACTTCGGTGAAATGCAACCGTAATTTGTGA
Source organism: Schistocerca gregaria (assembly GCF_023897955.1). Taxonomy (NCBI): domain Eukaryota; kingdom Metazoa; phylum Arthropoda; class Insecta; order Orthoptera; family Acrididae; genus Schistocerca; species Schistocerca gregaria. The sequence goes on from NC_064921.1 coordinate 543,389,451, forward strand.
CATTAAATTCTTTCGCTACAGTAGTGTGCCGGCCGTGGTGGTCGAGCGGTTCTAGGCGCGCAGTCCGGAACCGCGCGACTGCTACGGTCGCAGGTTCGAATCCTGCCTCGGGCATGGATGTGTGTGATGTCCTTAGGCTAGTCAGGTTTAAGTAGTTCTAAGTGTAGGGGACTGATGACCTCCGATGTTAAGTCCCATAGTGCTGAGAGCCATTTGAACCATTTTGAGCTACAATAGTGTGAATAACACAACGAGCTTGCGTGTTACTAAGAATAAGAAATTTAGTTGCGCAAAATCGGAACTGGGGTACATCATCACAATGATGAACGGAAGTAAAACACTTGTTATTATAGAACGGAATAGTGCTGCACAACTGATAGCAGATCGAGTGTGCATATGTCGAATCTGCTTCTTGTGAAAAGTTGTAGTCCACTGAGTGGCGTACAACCTTAACGTATGGCGTGAAGGAGGCATCTGTTGGTGAAACGCAAGCAGTTTTGCTTAAGGTGATCTGATCTCACGCTTCGTTCTGGGGACAGCGACGTCATGAAGAAAATAAACACATCTTAAACGAACTGTATGGATCCGTAACAATTTCTAGATCTCATTACTCTGTTATTACTAACTGAAAAATATTTCTAGTATCATCAGGTACTGCCGAAGCGACGATCAGATGATAAAATGAATGCCAAGTGATAAACATGCAAGTTCCTCATACCAACAGAACTTACACGACAAAAACAAGAAAGAAAATGCTGTGAGTAACTTGGAGAAAAACATACTGCTTAACATCAGGGTTTTATAAACAGTTGCGAACTAAAATCTTCTGACATTTTTAGGCAGCACATAAATCTAGTTGAAATCAGAAGAATTTTACAGTCATATCCACCAGTAGGTAGGGAAAATGGGAAACCTTGAAGCAATGGTTTGTATAACATGATAATGAAGGTTCATAAATCTATGCATGGGTTGTCTTCGACTACAGTTTCGAAAGGTATGAATTACAGTTTGTTATAGCTAGAATGCATTCATAACGAGAAGATAGAACCTGCTTTTGTCACCAAATACAACTTTGCCCCATCCATAGTTCCATTCGCATCTTTGGACACAATTTCGAAACGGAGCGATACAGCGCCGAGCTGCGAGATGAAGTGCATCCCGCCCCTAGCTCCCCATAAATGGGTGCTGGTAGCTCTTGCTGATACTGCGGGTAAGTGACTGGTCTTAGCACTGTGATGCTGTCGCCGCACGGGCAGCAGTGGCTGCTAGTCTCGTGCAGCGACAGTGGCATGTGTGTACAGGACGGTCATAAACAGCCTGAAAAGGTTGTAAGGAAGGAGTTACTGAGAAATAATTGTTAAGAAAAAAATTCGATACGTTGAACCGTTTTTGATTTAATTGGAATTGGAGTTAGCCTATCAGGTTGTTGTGCGCAGAAATTCATGTACTTGCAAGCGCTAAAGTGCGATAATTCACAAACATTTGTCGAGTCCGTGCATTACCGCTTGTTCAAATGTTCGTTACCACTTAAAATGTGCCTTTTTCGAATGTGGTAAATTTAAGCTAAGTGAATAATAGCTACCTTAGTTCGGTTCGAGAAAACCAAACGAAGAACGCATCTAGCGACACTGTTTCTAGCAGGTTGGTTGAATTTCCTTCAATAGTAATTACATCGGAAACTGCACAACGTATCGATTTTTTTTTCTGAACAGTTATTTCTCAGCACAACTTACACTGTAGCACCCTTACAAGCTTATTAGACCGTTTCTGAACAGCCTGTAAGCAGGGTGGAGAAAAATTATGTAATTTTAATCCTGGGTAGCTGATGCCAGTGGGAACGAAAATTACTAATGTTGTGTAGGCCAACACTGCACTACTTCTAAACTACGGAGACTTAGCGCCACGCATTCCGATTGGCCGTAGGTTAGCCCTGTTGCCGTTCGTCCGTTGACGGGCAGCTCTATGGTAGTAGATTCACACGTACAAACGCCCCTCGCCCCGTCACTGCCCCAACATGATACGCACATGTGTCGAATACGTCTTGCTGTTTGTCTCCACCTCATTTTAGAGACATTCACGCATAAGTTTCGCTTCGGAGCACACACACGTCCACTCCGACTTAGTCATACAGTAAGCATGGGGCACAGTATTGGTTTGAAGAACAACGAGATATGGTTTTTGTTTATGGACTAGCCGACGGTACTGCGCATGAAATTCGACGGTTGTATGAGAAAAGGAACCCAGCAAGGCGCCACCCACACCCGCAAACATTTACAGCAATTCACCGGTGACTTGGAGAAACAGGCTCGTTAGCGGGATATCATGTTGATGCTGTAAGACCACGAACACGACGGATGCTGCATTTGAAGAGAAAGTTGTCGAGCGCTTCGAGAAAACACTTACGACTTGTTGAAATGGCTCCAAGCACTATGGAACTTAACATCTGAGGTCATCAGTCCCCTAGACTTAAAACTACTTAAACCTAACTAACCTGAAGCCATCACACACGTCCATGCCCGAGGCAGGATTCGAACCTGCGACCGTAGCAGCAGTGCGGTTCCGGACTGAAACTCCTAGAACCGCTCGGTCACAGCGGCCAGCCCTACGACATATACTCGAGCAGTTGGACCCAACGTGTAGGTCACTCATCGGTTAGTCTGGGAGGTTTTGAGGGATGACGGCCAGCATCCATTTAGTTTCCACCTTGTCCAAGACCTAAATCCTGTGGCGGACTATGAACACAGGCTAGGATTTTGCCGTTGGTATCTGCGACGTGTTGCACGAGATCCCGACTTCCGTGCCATTTTGTTGTTAGCTTCGAGTGCAGTTTCCATCAGAGTGGCTTTACAACACTCGAGACGTTCATTATTGGGCAAGGTGAAATCGTCGAGTCACGTGCGTCCATGGACACCAGGAACGATTTTCGCCCAACATTTGGCCAGTCATTGTGGGTGACCATCTGATTGGGCCGGTTCGCCTACCTCCTCGACTTAACGGAGCGAATAACCTTCACTTTTTGCAAGGAACTCTACCCGGCCTGCCGGAAGATGTTCCCCTTTATATTTGGCTACGCATGTGGTAGCAGCATTATGGGGCGCTCGCACATAATACTCGTGCTGTGCGCGGATATTTAAAAGAACTCTTCGACGGCCAGGTAACTAGTACAGGTGCTCGATGGACATGGCCTCGCGATCACCAGACATCACGCCACCGGACTTTTTACTGTAGGGATTGTTCAAGGTGCTAGTTCACCCACCCGCAGGCGAACCACCTTTAAACGAAGAGGATTTAATGGCTCGCATTCAACATGCCGCCAATCACATCAAGGCAATGCCAGGAATCTTTGAAAGGGTTCGCCAAAACACCGTTCGACGTTACCAAGCTTTTGTCGCGTCAGAGAGTCGCCACTTCGAGCACCTGCATAAGTAAACAATGTCCTAGCTACAAAAAAGGCCCTTCTCAGGGCCGACACAATTTGCAAAACACTTTCTATGCCCGAACTAACAGCTGTTGACGGGTTTGTTCCCGTTACGTCTTATCATGAAACTACAATGGATGTGTCGGAACCCCGCCCACATCTCGTGGTAGTGCGGTAGCGTTCTCGCTTCCCACGCCCGGGTTCGATTCCCGGCGGGGTCAGGGATTTTCTCTGCCTCGTGATGGCTGGGTGTTGTGTGATGTCCTTAGGTTAGTTAGGTTTAAGCAGTTCTAAGTTCTAGGGGACTAATTACCATAGATGTTAAGTCCCATAGTGCTCAGAGCCATTTGAACCTCTTTTTTTTTCGGATCCCCAGCGGATTCGCCCGCAGTGTGGAAGGCTGGCGCGCTACCACCGAGCGTGCGGGCCGCCTTGTATACATCACGATCTCCGGCAGGCAAAGCATTCGCGGTCATGCGTTGTCCAGAGCATCCAGCAACAGGGTAATCCCGCTGCCATTCACAGCGCGTGGCGCCAAGTTTCCGTAGTTTAAAAACTGTGCTTTGTCCACGTACACACCATTAGTAATTTTGGTTCCTACTGACATATCCAGGGTTAAAATTTCGTGACATAATTTTTCTCCATCCTGTATGCGGCTGCCGTCCAGTATCACGAAGACGAGCGTCTGCGCCTTCTTTCGACCACCGTTTCCACGACTCATGCACAGATGGGACATAGCATTCAACGTTTTGAATCATACTTCGGCAGGAACATCCACTCTCCTACAAATCCATAATAAGATCTCGATGAAATAACGATACTGCAGTGCCTGTATTATTCCGAGTCACGATGCAATGTTCCTTCGCACTTGCGTGCGTGTCCGAAGGAAAAGGCACTTTGGCAACTGCAGCCGTTACCAAACATATTAAATGTACTCGTAGTTGCGAATATTGACAACCATCAATATATAATGGAATGGCAGTGAAAATATGTGCCGGGCCTGGATTCGAACCCAGAGTTTCCTCTTATCTCACGCGGTCGCCTTAGTATTTGCTTCGAGTCCCGGTCCAGCACAAATTTTCATTGTCGTCATTCCATTATACAACTGTAGTTGTCAATTTTCGCAACTGCGAATACATTTAATGTATCGATGAAATTTATTCCACAATTTGATCTCACGACCACGCCCCATGACGCCTATTATCTTTAGTCACCCAGCACGGTGCTAGGCACAGATACGAGTGTGTAGTTTTCATGAACAGTGCGTGGCTGCTACTATGTTCACTGCTAGCGCTTTAAATTTGTACCTTAACAGCTGTCAGTGGTCCATGCACATTTGCTGACGTATTACTCGTGTCTTAGAAAATTTAACATCAAATCCTTATAGAAATAACAATTTCCATTGCGCCACTCTACTACGGCACATATCTTACGATGGGATCAGAGATTCACCTGCATTAAGCCAGCAAGCCAGACCGAGCATTGCTTTTGTCACAGCCTCTAATTTAAAACTCTCCATGATCACATTCCTAGGAATGAGTCGATCTCGCTGTAGGGGGACACTGATTTCCTGTGAGCCCAAATATATATCGTAAGTTTAGCAGCGAATGCGATCTTGTGCCAGAAAATCTATCTCTGAGCGGTGTCTAATTTCACGCCTCGTTGAAAATTCAATGACCTTTCCTCCAAAAGAGCCTCAGCGGATTCAAGTATTTTCTTTCACAGCGTTTCTCTTAAGTCGCTATGCGCCCTTAGCCTCATAACTTACTGAACCTCTTCCAAGTCTAGCAATCGCTTTGTTATGAAAAGGAGCTATTAACGAATTACAGTGTCCCAGGAAAAACTTAGCTTAGGTACTGTTATAAAACTCATCTGACTTGAAACATATTTTTTAAAATGTTCTCAAAGTTTCAGCTGTGCCTTCTTACAAACTTGAAACTATTTTTTTGAATTATCAGTCTTCTGCAATCCGATTCTATGCGGCCAGTCACAATTTCTTCTCCTACGCCGATCTCTTCGTCTCAGAATAGCACCTACAGCCAGAGCTTCAGTTATTTGTTTTACATGTTTCAGTACGTTCTGAAGTCAGATTTGGGATTTTAAGGTGTACCCAGGAGCATGTATAGACTAAGAACACAATTTGATAAAGATGAAGTGAAGACTGAAGCTTAAGAGACTTATCTGGAAGTATCACTCTGCAAAGAAGTGGGACACTGAAGTAATGAAGAATGATGACATCCTTTTGAAGTTCTCTGAGGCTATAAATACTGAGATAATGAATACAACAGTAGGCAGATCAGTTGAAGAGGAATGGACCTGACTAAAAAGAGCAATCACAGAAGCTTGACAGTCATACATAAGTACGAGAAAGAGAACTGTGAGGAAACGTTGCGTAACAGAAGAAATACTTTAGTTGAACGACTACAGAAAGAATACAGAAATATGTCATTTGGCAATAAGATAAACGGGAATAACATGGAAGCTGAGGTGAAAAGGCTGCACGAACGATGTAGATAAACCGAAAAAGAAACGGTCGTCGAAAGGACTGATGCAAAGCGTACGAAACCTAAAATAAACTTCTGTTGGATTAAAAGCAATGGCGACAACATTAATACTTCAATGGAAATTTCACTGCTAAGTGCAGAGCAGAGAGAGAGAGAGAGAGAGAGAGAGAGAGAGAGAGAGAGAGAGAGAGAGAGAGAAAGAGAGGGAGAGGGAGAGAGTCGATAGACGGAACCAGTACACTTGACGTCTCTGTGTGGGGTAGGACTTGTCTCACGAAGTGATTCAGGAAGAAAAGGTAGTCAATGTATTGGAGTCAGAGTTTAATACAATTTTGGAAGACTTACAATCAAATAAGGCTGGACCGGCAGCTAACAATCCTTCGGAATATCTGAAATCATTGGAAGTAAATGGCAACCAAGTGACTGTTCAAGTTGGTGTATAGAATCTATGAGTCTCCAGATATACTGTCAGACTTCCGGAATAATATACCGAAGACATGACAGCAAGATAAGTGCGACAATTATCAACGTAGTCAGCTTAATTACTCGTACATCCAAGTTCCTGACATGAACAATAGACAAAAGAATGGAAAAGGAAATTGAGGGTCTGCTAGATGATGATCATTGAGGCTGTCCGTATGGTAAGGGCACCAGAGAGGTAATTCTGACGTTATTTCTGATAATGGAAGCTAGACTTAAAAAAATTCAAGACAAGGTCATAGGATTTGTAGACCTAGGAAAAGGGTTTGACAATATCAAATAATGCAAGATGTTCGAAAAAATCTGAGAATAATAGGAATGCTATAGGCCAAGACAGGTAATGTACAATATGTGTAAGAAACAAGAGGGAACAATAAGACTGGGAGACCAAAAACGAAGTAAGCTGATTGAAAAGGATATAAGACAAGGACGTATTCTTTCTCTCCTATTGTTCAGTCTGTATATCGAAGAAACAATTACGAAAATGAAGTACAGGACAAGAATGGGATTAAAATTCAGGGTGAAAGGATAACAGTAATAAGACTCCCTGATGACATTGATATCTTCAGTGGAAATGAAAATGTATTACAGAGCCTTGTCGTTCCTCGGATTTTGTTACTCTAAACACTGTACGGACATTTTGACATTCCAAGTTGAAACTATGTGGCTTGTTATCACATCATCCAATTGCTGTAATTATTATAAAACTTAGATAGTATAACTATAATCTAATGAACCTAAGAAGATACAGATTACGAGCTTTTCAAGGCGTCCTCATGATGAAATTTAACGTATAACACCTGTCATCAGCTTGAGAGAAAGAGAGAGAGAGACAGAGGGAGGCAGAGAAGAGCATTAAATCAACCTGCCCAGATAACACACGGCAGACATGTGGGATACACAAAATTCTGTCCCAGAGGGGAAGAGTGGCGATACGAAGAGCATTCGGCCACCAACATGACCAAATCCAGGTTATCATGCCGAAATGGCACAATGGCAGGAAAAAGAACAAAGAGGAAGAGAAAAGTGTTTAACCACTGCCAACGTCCAAGAAATCAACAATTGTTTTGCTCCAAAACGAAAATAACTATATAAGATCTGTCACGGACAAAACAGCGCTTACGATTACTGTCAATGACAAATTCACTACTGTGATTGAGTAACATTCTGGATAATGATTGCATACCCATATTCTAATTAAATAAAATTCCTGATCAAATCAAGTCAGATGCTGTCATTAGTATCAATGTTAGACTCAATGCTACTTTAAGGTCGCGGGTGTCGCAGGATATTGCATGTGATATCGAAGTATGTTGTACTCTATCATTAAATAATGTTGTTACTATTTTTTGTAAAATATTTTATGTTTTCCTTGAGCGTGATTTCGATTGTTCCTTCTCTACACTCGATGTAATATTTGTGATTAGTGGCTTTGCTCTCTTTAATCTGAATGAAACAAAAAAGGAAAAGAAAAAGTGAAATACGTCGACAACTGGAAAAGTGAAAATAGTCTCGCCTATCGAACCGGTGACCGTCGATCGTGAATGAATCCGGAAGCTGCTACTTACATTGATTCCCCCAACCGCTACCGGATGATATTTCTCATTTTATGACAGCCTAAGAACTGACTGATAATTAAAAAAATAATTACACAATAGAATTTTTCTTTCTGACACATGAGACACAGCAGGCTAACATTCATAAGCGTAGCGTTACTCAAATATTTAATAGTAGTTGTGTACCTAGCGCTGCCCGTGTATATATTTATTCCAATCTTCTATTAGTGCATCTCCTCCTTCCCCCTCTCCCTGTCCACCTTCTCGTTCACCCCCTTTCTTTTAAACCCCTCCCACCCCTCTCTCTGCCCATCTCCTCCTCCCCATCCCCCCCCCCCCCCCCCACCCGCCATCCTCTCACCATGTTATCACCCACGCCTCAGTAGGTGCTTGCTGGTTCTTACACCCACAGTATTTCTATCGAGTTGCTTACATATACCAAGTCTGAATGAAATCGATCCAGGGGGTAGGAGCATTTTACCGCAGGCTTTCCCCGCTTAAAGACGGGTCATATGTATTTCAAATATAAATAAGATATTTCACACATATTAAGTTTTATTTTCACGCAGTTCAATGTTTATGGTGTCTACCCCCTCAACTGTTGCTAAACATTTGGTAGTAAACAATTAATAAAATAAAACATCATGCCTGATGCGACAGTTTTTCACGCATCAACCATGTTTATGACGTCATATCTCCTGAAATTTGTGTCGTTAAATGATATATTTGTGTAGGTATATTGAGCAACATATGTAGATACTTTATCTGAAATGTGTTGGGAAAAGAGATAGTAATTAAGGAGTAATAAATTAAAACGCCATGGATAATGAAGCGGCTTTTCATGCATCTCAGTGTTTATGACGTCATATCTCCTGATCTACGCGTCGTACAGTGATATAACCTAGCTAGTACTTTCAGTGATATATTTGAATACTGTCTGCAAAATGTGATGTGAAAACTGTTATTAGTAAAGAATTAACATCGTGCTTTTCGTGACAGTTTTATGCACGAGCAGCAAAAATGCAGGAAGCGATAAACTTATTTATTTTCGTCATTTTATGGGGACCGTGAGGGAGAAAAGGTTTCGTAAAAGTTTGAAATTATGTGTAAAGCTAGTTTCATGTCACTATGTGCTTTCATTCTCAAGACTATAGGTATTCGCGCTTCGTGGGCTACACTGGCTCTTTATCTGCACGTCATCCCTTTGAGAGGTAGGTGTTTCTCTTACGGCCACAGCCATTCTGTCCAGACAGTAAGTGGCAAACGCACCAAGTTTGGTTGAAATCACCTCAGTGGTTTTTGGAGGTAATGTAAAAGATACGCACATACATACATAAGTACACTACTGGCCATTAAATTACCACACCACGGAGATGACGTGCTGCAGACGCCAAATTTAACCGACAGGAAGAATATGCTGTGATATGCAAATGATTAGCTATTCAGAGCATTCACATAAGGTTGGCGCCGGTGGCGACACCTGCAACGTGCTCACATGAGGAAAGTTTCCAACCGATTTCTCATACACAAACAGCAGTTGACGGCGTTGCCTGGTGAAACGTTGCTGTGATGCCTCGTGTAAGGAGAAGAAATGCGTACCATCAAGTGTAGCCTACCGCGATTGCGGTTTATCGCATCGCAACATTGCTGCTCGCGTTGGTCGAGATCCAATGACTGTTAGCAGAATATGGGATCGGTGGGTTCCGGAGGGTAGTACGGAACGCCGTGCTAGATCGCAACAGCCTCGTATCACTAGCAGTCGAGATGACAGGCATCTTATCCGCATGGCTGTATCGGATCGTGCAGCCACGACTCGATCCCTGAGTCAACAGATTGGGACGTTTGCAAAACAACAACCATCTGCACCAACAGTTCGACACGTTTGCAGCAGCATGGACTATCAGCTCGGAGACCTTGGCTTCGGTTACCCTTGACGCTGCATCACAGACAGGAGCGCTTACGATTGTGTACTCAACGACGAACCTGGGTGCCCGAATGGCAAAACGTCATTTTTTCGTATGAATCTAGGTTCTGTTTACAGCATCATGATGGTCGCATCCGCGTTTGGCAACATCGCGGTGAACGCACATTGGAAGCGTGTATTCGTCATCGCCATACTGGCGTATCACCCGGCGTGATAGTATGGGGTGCCATTGGTTACACGTCTCGGTCACGTCTGGTTCGCATTGACGGCACTTTGAACAGTGGACGTTACATTTCAGATGTGTTACGACCCGTGGCTCTACCCTTCATTCGATCCCTACAAAACCCTACATTTCAGCCCCGTCTCGGCCTTTCTGGATACAGAAAATGTTCGACTGCTTCCCTGGCCAGCACATTCTCCAGATCTCTCACCAATCTGGTCAAAGGTGGCCTAGCAACTGGCTCGTCACAATACTCCACTCTTGATGAATTGTGGTATCGTGTTGAAGCTGCGTGGGCAGCTGTACCTGTACACGCCATCCAAGCTGTGTTTGACTCAATGCCCAGGCGTATCAAGGCCGTTATTATTGGGTACTGATTTCTCAAGAATTATGCACCCAAATTGCGTAAAAATGTAATCACATATCAGTTCTAGTATAATATATTTGTCCAATGAATACCCGTTTATCATCTGCATTTCTTCTTGGTGTATCAGTGTTAATGACCAGTAGTGTATGTACATCCGTTTTATGACATAATGAGAAACAATGATACTCGCAAAGATCGCTAGAGTGATCGTGCTAAGATTCTGTCTTTCTCAGTAAGTAATCGCTGCTGTGGCAGTTAGGAGGTGTAAACCGTGTGAAGTGCGCAGTGCCGCAGACAGGGCAACAACGGCCCCCCGGGTATTAGGCCGTCCACGCGTCCCGGCCCCCGCTCGCCCTGCCGGCTTTACGGCCGCAGACGTTTGGCCAGGCACGCCGACCGCTCTGTGTACAGCAGAGGCGTGTGCAAGCCGCTATCGACCGCGCCTGACGGATATACGGCTCAGCAGAGGCCAGGCCGCGCTCTGAGGTCGCCGCCGCTGCCGCCGCCGCCGCCGCCGCCGCCGCTCCACCCAAACACCGGCACACGCGCTGCCCTGCTCTGCTATCGCAACTGCCGTTGCCGCGCCCTCATAACTAACCTATACGTACGACACCCGACCCGGCCGCTGTACCGCTAAGGTCATCCCATCTCCGGTATCTCACTCTTAGCTCGACATGGGTGGGATCGATACATCCTCTGCTGGTCCCTTCTCCTCGCTAAAATTAAACACTGGGTACATCAGAGGATCGTCTATTGAGGATGCAAAATAAGAAGCGAATTGAAGTACCGTAGATACCCTCACACCTACATGTACATCTACAGGGTGGTTCATTGATCGTGACCGGGCCAAATATCTCACGAAATAAGCGTCAAAAGAAAAAACTACAAAGAACGAAATATGTCTAGCTTGAAGGGGGAAACCAGATGGCGCTATGGTTGGCTCGTTAGATGGCGCTACCATAGGTCAAAGGATATCAACTGCGTTTTTTTTTTTTTCTTCAAACAGAAACCCCCATTTTTATTACATATTCGTGTAGTACCTAAAGAAATATGAATGTTTCACATATGAAGACAGTAACTGTCCTCGAAAGAACTGAATAATGTTGATGACCGTGCAGCTTTTCCCTGGAATAAATGATGACTAACTGAAACCTTCAGCTGCCGACAGGTGTTGTTGATATAGCTCGACGTGGACAGCTGAAAATGTGCGCCCCGACCGGGACTCGAACCCGGGATCTCCTGCTTACATGGCAGACGCTCTATCCCTCTGAGTAATGAGTGAATGGGCAAATGTCTATAAGGTACATTACATATGTAGAATTGTGGACAGTTGGGAATGTGAGTGTCACGGGAAGCGTGCAAGGGATAAGGCCCTGCAGTCGCGCTGGTCACCGTGACCTCGGTGGCTCAGATGGATGGGACAGTCTGCTTTAGGCAGTGGCGCGGCACGGACCTGCTGTCCCGGCCGCGGGCGCGCGTGGACGAGGAAGTGTTTACACCGCCGGTACTCGCGCGTGTTGTTGTCTGACTCGATCGCCATGACACACAATTTTCGAAAGACTACGCTCCAATTTACCTTCGACAACGAATTTGCCAGACCAAAAGCTTTCGAAATAGAGCGTTTTTTGAGGGAAGAAGTTCGTTTACCTGCCCCAGACATAATTGGAATACACCTGTCCGTTGTAAGCAGTACAATGTACGTAAAGATGACCGATGAAGCTGCGTGTGAAAGAACTCTCTCCGCTCCTCAAAGAGGATTTAAATTTCGACACTCTGATGGCCATATCAGCGATGTAACAGTAGCTCCTTCAGGAATGGGTGCGAGGGTCATTCGGATCTTTGAATTGCCGTTTGAGGTGCCAGAATCGATGGTTACTGAATCGCTGCGACCATATGGAACGGTACTTCGTCATATGCCTGAACGCTGGGCAAGTTTTAGTACCTATCCTGTGCTAAATGGCGTGCGACAGGTGCGGATCGTCCTCACTAAACATATCCCGTCTTATTTATACATTGGAGGATGTCGAGCTATTGTGATCTACGATGGCCAGCCACGCAGCTGTTCTGGCTGTGGTGGAGAAGGACATATCCGCTCCAACTGCCACATGGACAAGCGTCACAGCGAGAAGTTAGCACGCAAATGCCGATGACGTACGTGTCGGTGGCCCGCCGGGAGGTGTTGCCAAGTTCGGAGCGTGACAAGGACGTGTTTATGCAAGAGCAGACCGAGTTACGGGAGCATGGATGTGACTCGGAGAATGTCCCTACACCCACGTCACGTCAGTTAAGAGAGGAACCTTCCGAAAACTCACACGTAGCACGCGGCGTGGAAGTAGAGGTCGAGACAGTGGCGCCGGCAACGGACCAACGAACGATCGACGAACACAGTGAGGCAGCAGACCGCAGGGCATTCAAACAGCGAGCGCCGAAGCGTCTCAAAAAGCGTCGCCATAGCTCGGGTGACACGTCCCCCCCTAGCCTAGGGGACAAGGAAGGTACCCAAGCCGGAGAACTGTCTGACACAGAACACGTGCCTTTAGAGGACGCTGACAGTATTCCGTCAGATGGTGACCGGATGTCCTGCCTTTCAGATGGTCCCTCTTCATTGACACCGACTGACCCAGCGCTGCCGACGAAAGAGGCAGGGACGCCAATGTCCCGGCAGCGACGTCGAAATACAACAGAGGACGTTTCTCGGATGGATGACCACTGCGATTGGGCGGAACCAGTCGAAGACATACAGGAATTGCCACCCCTAATGATGACCACTCACCTACAGGATGCACACCATGGAACGACAACAAAGGAGGGCAGCCCGTTGGCGGGTACCCCTCTGAGCACGAATAGTGGACTAAAGCCCTTGGAATTCTCAATGACATGACACGAGCATGACGACGACAACGGACCAAGCATGTAAGGTGGGCACAGTGAACATTAACACCGCACGTTCGCTTGCAAAGATGCAACTTCTCCGGGACATGATTTACGCCACGGGCGTTGATATTCTGCTGATGCAGGAAACCTGCAATGCTGCTTTTCCCGACGTGCATGGATACAACACTTACCTAGCGCCGACTCCAGATGGAGGGCGTGGCACAGCGATACTAGTCCGGGAAGGGATTCCGATGTGTGACCTCGATTACCTTCCTTCGGCTCGGGGTTTGGCTATGACCGTGAACGGCATTCGTATCGTCAACACGTATGCACCCTCCGGATCTGACAATCGACAGGCGCGTGCACGATTCTACTCGGAGGAGATTGCCCCCCTATTCCATGGGAGGTATGACCACATCTTGGTAGGAGGGGATTTTAACTGTGTACTCACACCGAAGGATCAAACTCCTAATTTCAGCTCCTGCCACGCATTGAACACGATCTGCCGGGACATGGCCCTTATGGACACGTGGGAAAAGATCCATGGGCAGCGAGAGGGCTACACGTATTTTACTAGCCACTCGGTGAGCAGGCTGCATCGGATTTATGTTTCTGAAGGATTAAGAGATCACGTGAAACTTACTGGCAGATTAAAACTGTGTGCCCGACCGAGACTCGAACTCGGGACCTTCGCCTTTCGCGGGCAAGTGCTCTACCATCTGAGCTACCGAAGCACGACTCAAACCCGGTACTCACAGCTTTACTTCTCCCAGTATCCGTCTCCTACCTTCCAAACTTTACAGAAGCTCTTCTGCGAACCTTGCAGAACTAGCACTCCCGAAAGAAAGGATATTGCGGAGACATGGTTTAGCCACAGCCTGGGGGATGTTTCCAGAATGAGATTTTCACTCTGCAGCGGAGTGTGCGCTGATATGAAACTTCCTGGCAGATTAAAACTGTGTGCCCGACCAAGACTCGAACTCGGGACCTTTGCCTTTCACGGGCAAGTGCTCTACCACCTGAGCTACCGAAGCACGACTCACGCCCGGTACTCACAGCTTTACTTCTGCCAGTACCTCGTCTCCTACCTTCCAAACTTTACAGAAGCTCTCCTGCGAACCTTGCAGAACTAGCACTCCTGAAAGAAAGGATATTGCGGAGGCATGTCTAAGCCACAGCCTGGGGGTATGTACCGGGCGTGAGTCGTACTTCGGTAGCTCAGATGGTAGAGCACTTGCACGCGAAAGGCAAAGGTCCCGAGTTCGAGTCTCGGTCGGGCACACAGTTTTAATCTGCCAGAACGTTTCATATCAGCGCACACTCCGCTGCAGAGTGAAAATCTCATTCAAGAGATCACGTGTTGGCTGCTGAACGTTGGCCCACAGCTTTTACGTATCACCTTTCATATTTATGCACGTTAACTCTCCCAAGGCAGCGAGTCTGGCGAGGTCGTAGTTACTGGAAACTTAATTCATCCTTATTGGTGGATCTCGAATGTCGCCAGCGGATCGAAAAAACATGGCTAACTTGCACTCGCCGTCTGCCGCTGCACTATACGGTTCTTTCGTGGTGGCAAGGAAAAAGCGAAATGGCTCCGAGATACACTTGATTATTACTACGTGGTGCTCCGCGACCTGTCTTCCAGGGCCCCATCGCCCGAGCGTCAAGCGGAATTCCATCGCATTCAGGCCTGCATTTTATCGATCACGAGACGTCGACTGGAGGGACTTTCGATCCGTACTCGGTGCTTGGACAAAATCGATGGGGAACGTATTGGCATGCGTCATGTGTCCAAGGGACATTCGCGTAATCGCCTATCCCTAATCACAGTCCTCCATGATGACGATGGTCGGCCCTTGACGTCACAACGGGATATTGCCGCTGAGTTTCTGGAGCATTACCGCCTCCTTTTCACTGGGACGCCGACGGACAATCAGACAGGAGAAGAAATTTTGCGACAGATGCAAACGGAGGTGGATGGTCCGGATGCAGAGGCGCTGTTGGAACCCCTAACGGAAGATGACATTCGGGGCGCACTCGCAAGGGGTGCGGTGCATAAATCCCCTGGGCCAGATGGGTTGACAATCGAATTTTACCGCGCATTTGCGGATTTAATGATGTCCCAGTTGGTATTGATGTAGAATGAGTTATTAAGCCCTGACAGGGACGTCACGTCGCAGTTCATGGCGGGACAGCTTATACCAATACCGAAATCGACAGCGAGTGTCAGCGCCCATCAATTTAGACCGCTCACGATGCTCAATACTGATCATAAGATCTTTGCGCGAATGTTGGCGGCAAGGCTCAAGACTGTAATATCCAAGACAAAACCACCTGACCAGGCTTGTCTAGGGGTTCGGAGCAACATACATTCTATCCTCGGCGAATACCGTGATGTAATTTCCCTGACGGAAGCTTGTCGCATGCGAGCGGCGTTCGTATCGGTGGATTTTGATCGTGCCTTTGACAGGATCAAGCATGATTTCCTTGACTCGACCATGCGACGCATGGCGATACGACAGGATTTTATTACCGTCCTCATGTGCCTCCTTCGCGGCGCTTCTTCGACGGCGAGTCAATGGCAGGGAGGTAGGACCGATTCCTGTTTGCAGCTCAGTTAGGCAAGGATGTCCCTTGTCGATGATACTGTTTACAATAGCGCTCGAACCATTGATGCAGACTCTTAGACGGACTCTAACAGGCGTCCGACTCCGTGCGAGCTCCTTCACGTGTCGTGCATATGCCGACGACTTGATGATACTCGTCAGGTCGGAGAACGAAGTAAGTCAGGTGGTTACCCTTCTTACTACGTACGGAGTAGCTGCGGAAAGCAGGGTCAACATGAATAAAACCAAGATCTTGCACATCGGTCGAGGGCTGGACGCTCCGCACAGTCCGTTTACGACGGTGGTCATCTTGAGATGCTTAGGTGTATTGTTCACCCGATCGCTACGGCAATCAGCGGCGGCGAGCTATCGACGTCTCCTCCAGAACGTCCGACTGCACATGCGCAACAATTCACTCCGAACGCACGACCTGCTCCAAAGGGTGGACTACACTAATGTTCACCTGGCCTCGCGACTGCAGCACCTGGCACAGGTACTGCCAATGCCACATGGTATTGCTGACAGATTAATGGCGGCCTTTGGATACTATGTCAGCCAAGGAATGTTGTTTAAGATCAAATACGAGGCTTTAACTCTCCCACACCATTCTGGAGGACTTAACCTCACGGATGTGCGGAACAAGCCTCTAGCTCTATACCTGCGAGCGACGCTACGCACTTGAAACCAACGGCAACACGCCATCACGTCGGCTATCCTGGATGTGCTTCTTCCCACCTCATTTGAACCACTGGAAGCGGTAGGCACAATCTCGCCCTCTTTTTCTCACGTGGCGCGATTTTTTGTTGATTTTAGTTATGTTCAGTTACAGACACCTTCTACAAGAATCCCACTACCCGTGAGATATATCGATACTTGCGGCGTCATCATGGCAGCAATGTTTTCGAACTTCAATATCCAACACGAAACTGGCGACACACTTGGCGAGCTGTCCATACACCTTTCCTCACCATAGCAGCGCGATCATCGTGGAATACACTAATCAACCGCAAGACAGTCAACCGCCAACGATTGTACGACATTCGCATGGTAGATTCCCCGCTCTGCCTTATATGTGGCATGCAGGACACCGACGAACATGCTCTGCAGTGCGATGAGGCAAAGGATGTTTGGCGGCTGACGCAACGCATTAAGGCCCTCCTCCGACGCACCGACGATCACGACGGACGCTTTATTTTTCCCTGAAACTGTATTTTTCCCCTCACAAAAAACTTCGGCACTCCGATGGATTGGAGGACACGCATCGCACTACGTGCTCTCGAGGGCCTTGATATCCGGCATGGACTACTGGCATTATCTACTAGAACAACACGGGATCATCCGACGCCACTCTAAATATAAAACGCATTTTGCGAACTTTCTAGGTGGCATGTTTCATAACCCCCGAAGCGGTGGGGAGTCCCAGGTTAACGTTGTTTTGAGGGATAGGATGTACTCCCAGTGAAGTGACGAGGATGTCACTTCAGCCCTATATTTCTTTCCCTTCTTTTTTATATATGATTTTTCTTTTGCGACATTAAAATTAAATGAATAAATAAAATATTATTGCTACTAACAATAAAATTACAATGTACAATGTTTCCTTCCTGTTGCCTCTCCCTTATTTATCCTGTCAGGAGACGGGGACACTGTGCCAGGCCTCCAAGTATGACCCCTGCGCACTCTGACCCCTGACTGTTGTCATAAAAAAAAGCGATAAAGCGCTGCTTCCTTCACTCGAGTAGGGAAAAAAAGTGGTCAGCGAGACAGAAAAAAATGGTCAGCGCGGCAGAATGTCATGCCTAACGGCCCGGGTTCGATTCCCGCCTGGGTCGGAGATTTTCTCCGAGTCAGGGACTGGGTGTTGTGTTGCCCTTAATATCACTGACTGATAATGCGCTGACGCATGTTGTCAGGCACTTCGATGGATCACAATTGCAAATATCCTTTAACTTTCCCCAAGGAAAGAAATCCGGGGACGTCAGATGCGGTGAACGTGCGGGATATGGTATGGTGCTTCGACGACCAATCCACCTGTCATAAAATATGGTGTTCAATACCGCTTCAAGCGCACGCGAGCTATGTGCCGGACATCATGTTGGAAGTACATCGCCATTCTGCCATGCAGTGAAACATCTTGTAGTGACATCGGTAGAACATTACGTAGGAAATCAGCATACACTGCACGATTTAGATTGCCATCGATAAAATGGGGGCCAATTATCCTTCCTCCCATAATCCGCACCATACATAAACCTGCCAAGGTCACCGACGTTCCAGTTGTCGCAGCCATCGTGGATGTTCCGTTGCCCAATAGTGCATATTATGCCGGTTTACGTTACCGCTTTTGGAGAATAACGATTCGTCTCTAAACAGAAAATCTTTCATCGTCCCGTAGTTTCTCTTGTGCCCAGTGGCAGAAGTGTACACGACGTTCAAAGTCGTCGCTATGCAATTCCTGCTGCATAGAAATATGGTACGGGTGCAATCGATGTTGATGTAACATTCTCAACACCGACGATTTTGAGATTAGCGATTCTCGCGCAATTTGTCTGCTACTGATGTGCGGATTAGCCGCGACAGCAGCTTAAACACCTACTTGGACATCATCATTTGTTGCAGGTCGTGGTTGACGTTTCACATGTGGCTGAACACTTCCTGTTTCCTTAAATAATGTAGGTATCCGGCGAGCGGTCCGGACACTTGGGTGATGTCACCCAGGATACCGAGGAGTATACATAACACACGCCCGTTGGGCATTTTGATCACAATAGCCATACCCCAACACAATATTGACCTTTTCCGCAATTGGTAAACGGCCCATTTTAACACGGGTAACGTATCACGAAGCAAATACCGTCCGCACTGGCGGAATGTTACGTGATACCACGTACTTATACGTTTGTGATTATTGGTTCAAATGGCACTGAGCACTATGACAACTGCCGCGATGTGTACAAGCGAATAGACGTGCCACCTTTTCAGCGTCCGACCGCCCAGATGACCCAATGGTTATCAACGATCTTTCTTCGACAACAGTTCAGCGAACATTGCTGCATTTGTGTCTCCTCAGCAGGTGTCTGTTTCATGTACCCATGCTGACTGCTATTCATCTGTGATGAAAGCTGGAATTCGCACGCCAATACCGCAACTGCACGTCCTCTGAGTGGAAATAGGTAGCCTTCTCAGGTGAATCACATTTTATGCTTCATCGGACAGATGATGGTCTGCAAGCAACACCCTGCAACAACCGTCGGAAGGGTCCAAGTCATGGGAGAGATCGTTGGTGTCTGGGGAATATTTCCGTGTCATTCCTAGGTGATCTTGTCATTCTGGATGGCACAAATAATCAAGTATGTATTTAGGCTTGGGGACCATGTCCACCGCTGCATGCTGTTTGTTTTTGCTCAGCACGGTGGTATCTACCAGGGACAATGCAACGTGTCACATAACTCGCAGTATATGTGCGTGGTACTATGAGCACCAATGTGAGTTTACCGTATTCTCCTGCCTCCAAACACCCCAGATTTAAACCAAGTCGAGAACTGAAATTAGAATTATATATTAATACCTTCAGCTGCTGACAGGCGTTGATATATATCAACGGGAACAGGTGAAAATGTGCCCCGAACGGGACACGAACCGACGATCTCCTGCGTACATTGCAGACGCTCTATCCATCTGAGCCACCGAGAGCAGAGAGGATAGTGCGGCTGCAGGGATATCTCGCGCACGCCTCCCGCGAGACCCACATTCTCACCTTATATGTCCACACACTACATTCGTAGTGTCCCTGCCCAACACGGCCAGTGTAGGAGATCGCTCCCCACACCATGATGCCGGGTGTTGGCCCTGTGTGCCTCGGTCGTATGCAGTCCTGATTGTGGCGCTCACCTGTACGGCGCCAAACACGCATACGACCATCATTGGCACCAAGGCAGAAGCGACTCTCATCGCTGAAGACGACATGTCTCCATTCGTCCCTCCATTCACGCCTGTCGCGACACCACTGGAGGCGGGCTGCACGATGTTGGGGCGTGAGCGGAAGATGGCCTAACGGTGTGCGGGACCGTAGCCCAGCTTCATGGAGACGGTTGCGAATGGTCCTCGCCGATACCCCAGGAGCAACAGTGTCCCTAATTTGGTGGGAAGTGGCGGTGCGGTCCCGTACGGCACTGCGTAGGATCCTACGGTCTTGGCGTGCATCCGTGCGTCGCTGCGGTCCGGTCCCAGGTCGACGGGCACGTGCACCTTCCGCCGACCACTGGCGACAACATCGATGTACTGTGGAGACCTCACGCCCCACGTGTTGAGCAATTCGGCGGTACGTCCACCCGGCCTCCCGCATGCTCACTATACGCCCTCGCACAAAGTCCGTCAACTGCACATACGGTTCACGTCCACGCTGTCGCGGCATGCTACCAGTGTTAAAGACTGCGATGGAGTTCCGTATGTCACGGCAAACTGGCTGACACTGACGGCGGCGGTGCACAAATGCTGCGCAGCTAGTGCCATTCGACGGCCAACACCGCGGTTCCTGGTGTGTCCGCTGTGCCGTGCGTGTGATCATTGCTTGTACAGCCCTCTCGCAGTGTCCGGAGCAAGTATGGTGGGTCTGACATACCGGTGTCAATGTGTTCTTTTTTCCATTTCCAGGAGGTATTAATATATAATTCTAATTTCGCTCTAGACGGCTGCAGGTCATCAATGGCGGCTGTTCTTTCGGACATGTCCGAAAGAACAGACGCCATATCGATATAAGTCGAGAATCTGTGGGACCGCCACGATCGGGCTGTTCGCGCCATCGATTTTAAATCGAGAAACCCAGCGCTGCTGGTCACCGCACTAGACTCGGCATGACTCCAGATAGCTGTCTGTAACTTCCAGAACCTCACTGACTTTCTTCTTGCACATCTCTCAGTGGTCTGCCCTGTAAAATATGGCTATTTAGGCTTCTGACGGGTGGTCACTTTAATGTGACTGGACAGCTTACATTATTCATTTATCTAGTTCCACGGCACCGTGTAACAAAAAGCTATTTGCTCTTGGAACAAGGCAATACATAAAATTTCGAATCCAAATACATTCATCCGTTTAAATTTCCAGTTGTTATTTTATTTGCTCAACCAGTTTAGCGCTGCATTATCCATCTTCAGGCCACCCGACCGACGCGTACAAAGCATCCCACCTCTGGTCCAGTCAAATTAGGGGCCAGCATTCAGTCACTGGTATCCATAGATTTCTTCTTAACATGGCGACCCTACGATCATCAATGTTCTGAATACGGCGTACTGTAGCGGCCGCGCGGGATTAGCCGAGCGGTTAGGGGCGCTGCAGTCGTGGACTGTGCGGCTGGTCCCGGCGGAGGTTCGAGTCCTCCCTCGGGGATGGGTTTGTGTATTTGTCCTTAGGATAATTTAGGTTAAGTAGTGTGCAAGCTTAGGGACTGATGACCTTAGTAGTTAAGTTCCGTAACATTTCACACACATTTGAACTTTTTTTTGGTACTGTAGCGCTGAAAATAGTTGCACAAATTAAATAACAACTGGACATTTAGACAGCTGAAGGTGTTTTTATACACATTTTATATTCAGCATACGAGGCCCTGCAAGAGAAATCAGTACTTAGTTTATAGAATGCCGATTATAAAATTTATAAACACAAGATTTAGTAAAACACGGGGGAAAATTGAGAGATACCCTCTCTTATATAACGCACAGTGCGCTAGCTTGCGAGAGGGAAAGGTGAGACAAACCAAGATCGAAACCGCACGGTGGCTTAATGACCGTGGATGGTGCAGCGGCCCATCTGAGTGTGATTTTTAAGCTGTTTTCCAAGCTCTTTAAGGCCAAAGCTGGGTTGGTGGGACGCTTTCTGCAACATAAAATACGATATGCGAAGAGTTAAGTAAGATCGCACACATGCGGGTGGCGTTGCACGGCTTCCCTTTCTTAGGTAAGTGGCGTCTGCAGTGGCAGGAAAGGAATCCACCTGCAAAGTTAATTAAAATGAATTTATCAAAACTTAAGTACAGTGGAGCTGGTACCTAGAGGGGTTAAACATTTACAAAAAAAGAGGGAAAATTGCAAGGAATATATAAGCAGATAACGCATTACCAAAAATAGTTCTAAACCAGTACAAGGAATTTCGGTACAGAATATGATGAGTGTACTACGAGGAATTCTTTCAACTTGGATTTGAACAATTGTTGTTTGTCAGTCAATTTTTGCACTTATGCTGAAAATTTTACCTGCTGAGCAGAGCACACCTTTCTGTACAGTGCTTAAGCAGGTGTTGTCCAAGAGTATGCCGTTTTTGTGTCTAGTGTTCACTGAGTGAATGTTGCAGTTTCTCCTAAATAAGTCAGTATTTTCAACTACCCGTCCCTAGGGTAAGAATGTTATTATCGAGTTACCCTAAAATCTAACATCAGACGAGACGACAGAGTGAAAAATAAACAAACTGAACAATTTTTAGCATTTCATTGTCAGATATAGTAGAGATCATCCTCAAAGTGAAGACAGTAGCATTTCACTGCTACATAAGACACTGATCGTGATACTTGCAAGAAAGCTATCCATCCTCTGGTCTAATAATTTAAAATGTTCGACTTCACTGACTGTTTAACTTAGGGCGATAAAATTTCACTTTCATTAGAGTTCCGAGTCGGAAACGGTAAGCATTACGTTATGTTGCATTTGAGCGTCAATCAGTTCTCTCAGAACCACATTCTGATACCACTGACCATCCTAGTACCTGTACTATTTCTATTGCATTTCAAGTCTCCTTAATAACTTTTGTGCCGTCAGAAAACAGATAAAATTTTATCTGTGACGGTCACCGTCATATCATTGCTATACATCACGAAAAACAATGGCTCAAGAACAGAACCCAGTGGCAACCCCCGCCCCCTCCATATTTTACAAGGCCCCAGTCAGATTCGAATCTCTTCCTTGTTTGTTGACACCGGAGGACAACCTACTGTCCCTTACTTTCCACGTATGGAGTGAACCGTTGTTGTGCTGATTCCTCCAATCCCATAAATTTCCAAGTTATTCCAAACTGTTGCAATCATATGATTTTGTTAAATCAAAGAAAATACCTAATGTCTTCAGTCAATCGTTTATCAATGCAGTACCTCACACAAAAAAGAATCAGTTGCATTTTTTGTGGATGCTCCTTTCCCGTAGCCACGCTGCAACTCTTAGAGTTAAATATGTGTGATGAGGTGTGTCGCTACTCCTTTATAATTGCTTAATCAATAACTTTTGAAAACAGTCGTCTACATTCTCTTTCGCTCTTTTTATAAAATGGTGTCAGTAACAAGTATTTCAGTCTGTCAGGATGCTCATCAACCTAAATGACACGTTGCACGTGCGACTGACCACAGAATTAACAAAACGGCTACACAAAGGAAACAAACTTAAATATGGTATGATAGAAATTTCTTTGTACTTTTATTCTGTAGGTAGAGTAGCTTGTTCTGGTAATCTCCCTTTGTAGAGTGAGGGCTGTTCCAGCCAACTAAGATGCGAACTGTTAGTGAGGCACAGGGAATCCCAACCGGAAATATGTGGAACAAGATCATTTTCGTCACGAGATGGTTTCCGGCATTTTCCTTACAACTACAGAAAACCTTCCGAAAACCTTGGTCAGGAAGGTAGAGTATGGAGAGGTAGAGTATGGACCATTTTAATGCACTTCTGTGATAATATGTCGCAGACAAAACTAACATGTATTCTTTTATGAATATACAGAGTTAAGCTGACAATTTGTTCAACATCTTTAGTAAATCTACGTCGCTATCGATCGCAGGTAATCCGAACGACGCTAAGGGGAGGTGAAGTAGATGAAGGTGAAATGAGATATATGATACTCTGAAAATAATTTGACACAGTGCTGAAAGACATAATTCGAAATGGGCAACTGCAGTAAGTGACATTCCGTTAAAATTATTGAGATTCTCTGGAGAACATACCTTAACAAAACAATTCCACTTGGTTTGCAAAATGTAAGACGTATGAGACAAGCGAAATAATATAATAGGATAGTTAATATTATAAAGAAGGCAGGTTCTGACTGGTGTTAATATTACCAAATCATCTGTTTAATAAGCAATTGTTGAAAATAGTGTCTGTAATTATCTACACAAGAATGGAAAAACTGGTATAAGCAGGGATAGATCACAGGAAGCAGAAGGGTAACTTTTGATTTTTTCCGAATTATAATATGAAAGGCAATCAGAGAATGAAGTGAGGTAATATCGTAGTCTTCACTAAAGATTTGTGTATCGAAGCCGCACTGAGTGACCATGTCACGGATAACGCGGCCTCTCCCGCCGACGGTTCTAGCCTCCCTCGAGCAGGTGCGTGTGTGTGTGTGTGTGTGTGTGTGTGTGTGTGTGTGTGTGTGTGTTGTTCTTAGCATAATTTAGTTTAAGTAGTTTGTACGTCTAGGGACCGATGACCTCAGCAGTTTGGTCCCTTACGAATTCACACACATTTGAACATTCGTGAATCGAAAAGAATTTATAAGTTGAATATCAACAAAAGTAAAATAAGGATAATGAAATGTATTCAGATTAATTTAGGCGACGCTGAGGGAATTACATCAGAGGATGTAGAATGAAGGCTGACAGTAGTAAGAAAACCATCTCTGAATAACAGTAAAGTGTAAATTTAACTGTTAGGAAGTCTTTTCTTAAAATATTTGAAAATATAAACTGAAGAAAACGAAGGTAGTAAGGAGTGATACAAGTGAGATTAGCTATAAACTTAATATCAGACTTGGGGACCAAGAAGTTAAGGAATTCTGCTACCTTGGGAGCAAAATAACACATAGCAGACGAAACAGTGAGCATATAAAAAGCAGACTAGCGCATTGAAGGGGGGTGGAGCGGAGGGGGGGGGGGGTTCCTGGCCAAAACAATTCTGCTTAGAACATCATTTCAGGAAGACGTTTCTGAGATCTCACGTTCGGAGCGCAGCACTGCACGTAAGTGAATCATAGACTGTGAGAAAATCCAAAAAAAGAGAATCAAATCATTTGAGAAGAATGTTGAAAATTAGATATACTGTTAAGAATTGAGGAGGTTCTCCATAGAATCTTCAAAGAAAGCTACGTATGGAAAACACTGACAAGGAGAAGAAACAGGGCGATAGGACATGTATTAAGACCGCAAAAAATAGCTTCCGTGGTAGTAGCAGCTGCAGGGAGTAAAAACTGTAGGGGAAGACAGAGATTGGGACACATCCAACATACAACTGAGGACGTCGGGAATGAGTGGTCCCCTGAGAGGAAGATTAGCACAGGAGAATAATTCGTGGTGGGTTGTGTCAAACCAGTGAGATGATTCATAATTGAAAAAAAAAAAAAACTCACAACCTCAGATGACTTCAAACTGCGCACCAAGGAATTTTGTCGTTCTGTGACGCTAGCAACTTTACGTCTTGTCCATAGGTCGTTTACAACGCACACTAGTTGTACCTTAAGGAAAATGAGCTCTCGTTTGGGCACCTCACGTAAAGTCCGGCTCCGGTGGCTGAGTGGTCAGCGTGACAGGCTGTCAATCTTAAGGTCCCGCGTTCGATTCTCGGCTAGGTCCGAGATTTTCTCCGCTGAGGGACTGGGTGTTGTGTTGTCCTCATCATCATCATTTCATCCCCATCGAAGCGCAGGTCACCCAAGTGCTGTCAAGTCGAAAGACTTGCACCAGGCGAACGGTCTACCCGACGGGAGGCCCTAGTCACACGACATTTCATTTCACCTCACGTAAATGAAGTCCGCAGCTCAGTGGTCGTGGGGTGGAGTTCTCGCTTCCGCGCCCGGGTTCCCGGGTTCGATTCCCGGCGGGGTCAGGGATTTTCTCTGCCTCGTGATGACTGGGTGTTGTGCGATGTCCTTAGGTTAGTTAGGTTTAAGTAATTCTAAGTTGTAGGGGACTGATGACTATAGCTGTTAAGTCCCATAGTGCTCAGAGCCATTTGAACCATTTTTGAACGTAAATGAATATTCCGCCACCAGAGCAATCATCTGAAGAAAGCCAATAAGTGCAGCATGTTTCATCCATCCCTAAAACTGTGACTGCTTCTAGTTCACCAACATTATATAGGATAAATTCGATTTCAATTTATTTGTACACATTTGGTTTAAATACACTCCTGGAAATGGAAAAAAGAACACATTGACACCGGTGTGTCAGACCCACCATACTTGCTCCGGACACTGCGAGAGGGCTGTACAAGCAATGATCACACGCACGGCACAGCGGACACACCAGGAACCGCGGTGTTGGCCGTCGAATGGCGCTAGCTGCGCAGCATTTGTGCACTGCCGCCGTCAGTGTCAGCCACTTTGCCGTGGCATACGGAGCTCCATCGCAGTCTTTAACGCTGGAGGCATGCCGCGACAGCGTGGACGTGAACCGTATGTGCAGCTGACGGACTTTGAGCGAGGGCGTATAGTGGGCATGCGGGAGGCCGGGTGGACGTACCGCCGAATTGCTCAACACGTGGGGCGTGAGGTCTCCACGGTACATCGATGTTGTCGCCAGTGGTCGGCGGAAGGTGCACGTGCCCGTCGACCTGCGACCGGACCGCAGTGACGCACGGATGCACGCCAAGACCGTAGGATCCTACGCAGTGCCGTACGGGACCGCACCGCCACTTCCCACCAAATTAGGGACACTGTTGCTCCTGGGGTATCGGCGAGGACCATTCGCAACCGTCTCCATGAAGCTGGGCTACGGTCCCGCACACCGTTAGGCCGTCTTCCGCTCACGCCCCAACATCGTGCAGCCCGCCTCCAGTGGTGTCGCGACAGGCGTGAATGGAGGGACGAATGGAGACGTGTCGTCTTCAGCGATGAGAGTCGCTTCTGCCTTGGTGCCAATGATGGTCGTATGCGTGTTTGGCGCCGTGCAGGTGAGCGCCACAATCAGGACTGCATACGACCGAGCCAGCTACCCTGGCCAGCAAGATCTCCGGATCTGTTCCCCATTGAGCATGTTTGGGACTGGATGATGCGTCGTCTCACGCGGTCTGCACGTCCAGCACGAACGCTGGTCCAACTGAGGCGCCAGGTGGAAATGGCATGGCAAGCCGTTCCACAGGACTACATCCAGCATCTCTACGATCGTCTCCATGGGAGAATAGCAGCCTGCATTGCTGCGAAAGGTGGATATACACTGTACTAGTGCCGACATTGTGCATGCTCTGTTGCCTGTTTCGATGTGCCTGTGGCTCTGTCAGTGTGATCATGTGATGTATCTGACCCCAGGAATGTGTCAATAAAGTTTCCCCTTCCTGGGACAATGAATTCACGGTGTTCTTATTTCAATTTCCAGGAGTGTACTTCAGGTATATGATAGAAAATACAGTGATCAGCCAGAAAATTAAGACCACCGACGTGCTATCGATATAAACCGGTCCAGGCGACTGCAGCGCCACCTGACGAGGAATGACTGCTAGTCGGACACATGCACGGCGCGTGTAGTATTAGTGAGCGTGCTGTCCGTGGGGGAAAGCGCGCGATCTATCTGACTTTGACCGAGGGCAGACTGTGATGACCCGGAGGCTCGCTTCGAGCATTTCGGAAACTGCACGACTTGGCGGATGTTCGTGAGTGCTGTGATAAATGTCTTCAACACGTGGCGAAACCAAGGTGCAACTACGTCCAGACGTTGTGAGGTTTGGCGACCATCTCTCACTACAGATGTCGGACGTGGGAGGCTGCGAAGACTGGGAAAACAGGACAGGCAGCGAACCGTGTCGGAACTAACATCATTCTTTAATGTTGGGCAGAGTACAGGTATATCTGAACGCACATTGTACCGAATACTCCTCGAGATGGACCACTACAGCCAACGACCCATGCATGTGCCAATGTTAACACCATATCTGCAACTACGACTGAAATAGGCACGTGACCGTCGGCACTGGACGATGGCGCAGTAGCAGAGCTTTGCATGACCTGTGACTCCCAATACCTTCTTCATCATGCCGATGGGAGAGCGCAAATCAGTGGTCTTCCAGGGGAATAACTCTTCGACACCTATGACAAGCTGGCGGCGGCTCTGGGGAACATTCTCGTCGGCATCCGTGGATCCAGTGGAGATCGTACAAGGCACCATGGCGGCCAAAGAGTATCAGACATTGGTTGCATATCACGTACACCCCTTCATAACGATCATCTTTCCTGACGGCAGTGGCATTTTTCTGCTTGATAATACGCCATGTCACAAGACCAGGAGTGTGATGGAGTGGTTCGAGGAACATAGCAGCGGGTTCTCGTTAATGTGTTGGCCCCCCAACTCTCCAGATATGAACCCCATCGAACATGTCGAAGCTCGTCGCCTCCTCCCCGGAACTTAGGCGAATTAGATGATTATAGTGAGCAGATGTGATGCCAGCTCCTACGAGCGACGTACCGAGGCCTCATGACAAGCTAACATGCCACAACGCGCCGCCGTTGTTATCCGTGCGAAAGGTGGACGTACTGGCTATTAGGTAGGAGCTCATAACTTTCTGGGTGATCAGTTTATAATGTTCCTTTAAAAAATCATGATTCGGTGCTGTAGTCATCTGGAAAACATCTACACGAACCATGTTCTCTACTCTGCAGGAAGAGTAACTTATCTATTAACCCACGGAAATAAATAGTCTTATCTATTATTATTGTGTGAGAGATGGAGAAAAACATTTTATCTGAAACATCCTGTATGAGTATTTGAATTACCAAGTCCATTTTGGTTTAACTAATTAGAGCAGGCACTGTTACATATTTATATACGGTGTTAGGGTACTTCCGTTCAGTATGTCTAGCACCACTATCTTGGTCAGTATCGTGTGGCGTCCCGTAGTGTCGTTCCTCCTCTCGCGAAGACGAGAAGGCAGCGACGACAGTGAAGCAGGTTGCGGAGTCCTATTCGGCTGCGGCGTGCCAAGGCGCGCCGATGGCCGCGTCGTTGGGCGGCGCCGGTCATTGACCTCACCGGAGGGGCGGCGTTCTGACTCGTGCGTGACCGCGGCGCACGCATTTCTCTGGAACGGCAGCGGCGCCATTTCCCTGTATCGCCAACAAAATTGTCTCCCATCCTGTACCTCGTCTGTGGCCTCTGTGGAGTGGGAGAACACTGTAACGTCTCTTTCACGCCGTGTACACTGAGGTGGCAAAATCCTTGGAATAACGATATGTACATGGTGGTAATATCGCATACAGAAGGTGTAAATGGACAGTGCATTGGTGGAGCTGTCATTTGTACTCAGTTGATTAAGTGATTCACGTGAAAAGGTTTCCGACGCGATTATAACCGAACGAGGAGAAAACGAAATGGTAGTTGCAGATAGATGTAAGAGACAGTCCATTTCGCAAATCGTTCAAGAATTCAGTATTCCGAGATCCATAGTGTCAAGAGTGTGCGGAGAATACCAAATTCTTGGAGTTAAATTTCATCTCAGACAAAGCTGTGGCCGACTGCCTTAACTTAACGGCGGCGTTTGCGTAGAGTTATCAGTACTAACAGACTAGTAACACTGCGTGAAATAACCGCAGAAATCAATTTGGGACCATGCAGTGAAATTTGGGGTTAATGGGCTATGGTAATGCACGACCGACGCGAGGGCCTTTGCTAACAGCACGACATCGCCTGCAGCGTCTCTCCTGCGCTCGTGGCCGTATCGGTTGACTCCAGATGACTGGAAAACCGTCTCGATTTCAGTCTGTACGAGCTGATGGTAGGGTTCGAGTACGGCGCCAATACCACGAAGCCATGGATCCACGTTGTCAACAAGGCACTGTGTAAGCTGGTAGTGGCTCCATAATGGTGAGGCCTGGGTTTACGTGGAATGGACTAGGTCCTCTGGTCCAACTGAACCGAACATTAATTCGAAATGGTTATGATAGGCTTCTTGGAGACCATTTGCAGGCATTCATGGCCTTCATGTTACCAATTAACGATGGAATTTTTATGGAAAACAATGCACGATGTCTTCGGACCACATGTGTTCGAAACTGGTTGGAAGAACATTCTGGATAATTCGAGCGAATGGTTTGGCCACCAGGATCGCCCGACATGAATCCCATCGAATCTTTGTGGGACATAATCGAGAGGTCATTCGTGCACATTATCCTGTACGGACAGCAGTTTTTGTCCGGAATAGTGCAGTAACTTGACGTGGCAAGGTCTCTACGATATGGTCACGAGCGCAGGAGGGACGCTGCAGGCGATGTCGTGCTGTTAGCAAAGGCCCTCGCGTCGGTCGTGCATTACCATAGCCCATTAACCCCAAATTTCACTGCATGGTTCCAGATTGATTTCTGCGGTTATTTCACGCACTGTTACTAGTCTGTTAGTACTGCCAGCTCTACGCAAACGCCGCCGCTCTAGGTCGTTAAGTGAAGGCAGTCGGCCACAGCTTTGTCCGTGGTGAAATTTAACTCCAGGAATTTGGTATTCTCCGCACACTCTTGACACTATGGATCTCAGAATACTGAATTCTCGAAATGTGTTGTACGTGCCCAGCGGAAATACTGTTCCATGCTGCGCCTATAGCCGTATATAATTGCCTTTTCAGTAGTTGCAGGGGCAACAGTCTGGATGATTGACTGATCTGGCCTTGTGACAATAACCAAAACGGCCTTGCCGTGCTGGTACTGCGAACGGCTGAAAGCAAGGGGAAACTAAGGCCGTATTTTTTCCGAGGGCATGCAGCTTTACTGTATGATTAAATGATGATGGCGTCCTCTTGGGTAAAATATTCCGGAGGTAAAATAGTCCCCAATTCGGATCTCCGGACGGGGACTACTCAGGAGGATGTCGATATCAGGAGAAAGAAAACTGGCGTTCTACGGATCGGAGCGTGGAATGTCAGATCCCTTAATCGGGTAGGTAGGTTAGAAAATTTAAAAAGGGAAATGGATAGGTTAAAGTTAGACATAGTGGGAATTAGTGAAGTTCGGTGGCAGGAGGAACAAGACTTCTGGTCAGGTGACTACAGGGTTATAAACACAAAATCAAATAGGGGTAATGCAGGAGTAGGTTTAATAATGAGTAGGAAAATAGGAATGCGGGTAAACTACTACAAATAGCATAGTGAACGCATTCTTGTGGCCAAGATAGATACGAAGCCCACACCTACTATAGTAGTACAAGTTTGTATGACAACTAGCTCTGCAGATGACGAAGAAATTGAAGAAATGTATGATCAAATAAAAGAAATTATTCAGATAGTGAAGGGAGATGAAAATTTAATAGTCATGGGTGACTGGAATGCGGTAGTAGGAAAAGGGAGAGAAGGAAACGTAGTAGGTGAATATACACTGAAGCAAAGAAATGAGGAAGCCGCCTGGTAGAATTTTGCACAGAGCACAACTTAATCATAGGTAACACTTGGATCAAGAATCATAAAAGAAGGCTGTATACATGGAAGAAGCCTGGAGATACTAGAAGGTATCAGATAGATTATATAATGGTAAGACAGAGATATAGGAACCAGGTTTTAAATTGTAAGACATATCCAGGGTCAGACGTGGACTCTGACCACGATCTATTGGTTATGAACTGTAGATTAAAACTGAAGAATCTGCAAAAAGGTGGGAATTTAAGGAGGTGGGACCTAGATAAACTGACTAAACCAGAGGTTGTACCTAGTGTCAGGGAGAGCATAAGGGAACAATTGACAGGAATGGGGGAAAGAAGTACAGTAGAAGAAGAATGGATAGCTCTGGGGGATGAAGTAGTGAAGGCAGCAGAGGATAAAGTAGGTAGAAAGACGAGGGCTAGTAGAAATCCTTGGGTAACACAAGAAATACTGAATTTAATTGATGAAAGGAGAAAATATAAAAATGCAGTAAATGAAGCAGGCAAAAAAGAATACAGCGTCTCAAAAATGAGATCGACAGGAAGTGCAAAATGGCTAAGCAGGGATGGCTAGAGGACAAATGTAAGGATGTAGAGGCTTATCTCACTAGGGGTAAGATAGATATTGCCTACAGGAAAAATAAAGAGACCTTTGGAGATAAGAGAACCACTTGTATGAACACCAAGAGCTCAGATGGAAACTCAGTTCTAAACAAAGAAGGGAAAGCAGAAAGGTGGAAGGAGTATATAGAGGGTCTATACAAGGGCGATGTACTTGAGGACAATATTATGGAAATGGGAGAGGATGGAGATGAAGATGAAATGGGAGATACGATACTGCGTGAAGAGTTTGACAGAGCACTGAAAGACCTGAGTCGAAACAAAGCCCACGGAGTAGACAACATTCCATTGGAACTACTGACGGCCTTGGGAGAGCCAGTCCTGACAAAACTCTACCAGCTGGTGAGCAAGATGTATGAGACAGGCGAAATACCCTCAGACTTCAAGAGGAATATAATAATTCCAATCCCAAAGAAAGCAGGTGTTGACAGATGTGAAAATTACCGAACTATCAGTTTAATAAGTCTCAGCTGCAAAATACTAACGCGAATTCTTTACGGACGAATGGAAAAACTAGCAGAAGCCGACCTCGGGGAAGATCAGTTTGGATTCCGTAGAAATGTTGGAACACGTGAGGCAATACTGACCCTACGAATTATCTTAGAAGCTAGATTAAGGAAGGGCAAACCTACATTTCTAGCATTTCTTGACTTAGAGAAAGCTTTTGACAATGTTGACTGGAATACTCTCTTTCAAATTCTGAAGGTGGCAGGGGTAAAATACAGGGAGCGAAAGGCTATTTACAATTTGTACAGAAACCAGATGGCAGTTATAAGAGTCGAGGGGCACGAATGGGGAAGCGGCAGTTGGGAAGGGAGTGAGACAGGGTTGTAGCCTCTCCCCGATGTTATTCAATCTGTATATTGAGCAAGCAATAAAGGAAACAAAAGAAAAGTTCGGAGTAGGTATTAAAATTCATGGAGAAGAAGTAAAAACTTTGAGGTTCGCCGATGACATTGTTATTCTGTCAGAGACGGCAAAGGACTTGGAAAAGCAGTTGAACGGAATGGACAGTGTCTTGAAAGGAGGATATAAGATGAACATCAACTAAAGTAAGACGAGGGTAATGGAATGTAGTCGAATTAAGTCGGGTGATGCTGAGGGAATTAGATTAGGAAATGAGACACTTAAGGTAGTAAAAGAGTTTTGCTATTTAGGGAGCAAAATAACTGATGATGGTCGAAGTAGAGAGGATATAAAATGTAGACTGGCAATGGCAAGGAAAGCGTTTCTGAAGAAGAGAAATTTGTTAACATCGAGTATAGATTTAAGTGTCAGGAAGACATTTCTGAAAGTATTTGTATGTAGTGTAGCCACGTATGGAAGTGAAACATGGGCGATAAATAGTATGGACAAGAAGAGAATAGAAGCTTTCGAAAGGTGGTGCTACAGAAGAATGCTGAAGATTAGATGGGTAGATCACATAACTAATGAGGAAGTATTGAATAGGATTGGGGAGAAGAGAAGCTTGTGGCACAACTTGACTAGAAGAAGTGATCGGTTGGTAGGACATGTTCTGAGGCATCAACGGATCACCAATTTAGTATTGGAGGGCAGCGTGGAGGGTAAAAATCGTAGAGGGAGACCAAGAGATGACTACACTAAGCAGATTCAGAAGGCTGTAGGTTGCAGTGGGTACTGGGAGATGAAGGGGCTTGCACAGGATAGAGTAGCATGGAGAGCTGCATCAAACCAGTCTCAGGACTGAAGACCACAACAACAACAGTAGAAACAGATAAAATTAAATATAAAAAACATATTCAGGCGACAAGTCGTAAGTTTCAATAAAGAAAATCAACAATGTAACATTAGAATTCGCTTAATTTTTTAGCTCTTCCAGGAGCTCCTCGACAGAATACAAGGAGTGAGCCATGAGGAAACTCTTCTCACGTTGGACGTAAAAGAGTTTGGGCTAGTGCTAAAATTTTTGAGTTCTTGTGGTAGCTTATTGAAAATGAATGCAGCGGAATACTGCACTCCTTTCTGCACAAGAGTCAAGGAAGTGCATTCCACATGCAGATTTGATTTCTGCCTAGTATTAACTGAGTGAAAGCTGCTAACTCTTGGGAATAGGCTAATATTACTAACAACAAACGACATTAAAGAAAATATATAAAGTGAGTGCAATGTCAGAATTCCCAGACTATTGAATAGGGGTCGACAGGAGGTTCTCGAACTTACACCACATACAGTTCGAACAGCCCGTTTTTGAGCCAAAAATACCCTCTTTGAATCAGAAGAATTACCTCAAAAAATAATACCATACGACATAAGTGAATGAAAATATGTGAAGTAGACTACTTTTCATGTTGAACTGTCACTTATTTCAGACACTGTTCTAGTGGTAAATAATGCAGCATTTAGTCTCTGAACAAGATCCTGGACATGGGCTTTCCACAACAGCTTAGTATATATCCGAACGCCTAGGAACTTGAACTGTTCCGTCTTGCTTGTAATATGCCCATTCTGTCTGATCAAAATATCAGTTCTTGTTGAATTGTGAGTTAGAAAATGTAAAAACTGAGTCTTACTGTGATTTAACATCAAATTATTTTCCACAAGCCACGAACGTATTTCATGAACTACATTATTTCATTCTGTTTCAATATTACATGCAAGATCCTTCACTACCAAGCTGGTGTCATCAGCAAACAGAAATATTTTTGAATCACCTGTAATACTATAAGGCATATCATTTATATAAATAAGAAACAGCAGTGGCCCCAGCACCGATCCTTGGGGAACGCCCCACTTAACGGTGCCCTATTGGAACTGAACATCACTACCACTCTCAATATTGCGGAGAATTACCTTCTGCTTTCTGTTCTTAAAGTAAAAGGCGAACCAATTGTAAGCTACTCCCCTTACTCCATAATGGTCCAACTTCTGCAGTAATATTTTATGGTCAACACAGTCAAAAGCCTTCGTTAAATCAAAGAAAACACCTAGCGTTCGCAACCTTTTATTTAATCCGTCCAAAACCTCACAGAGAAAAGAGAATATAGCATTTTCAGTTGTTAAACCATTTCTAAAACCAAACTGTTCATTTGACAGCAGATTATGTGAATTTAAATGCTCCAGTAACCTTGTATATACAACCTGTTCGATAACTTTAGCAAACACTGATGGCATAGAAATAGGTCTAAAATTGTCAAGATTATCCCTGTCTCCCTTACCCCTGTACTGTGACGTACATCCGTCTCAAGCTGCTTACTGCGGTCTAGCCGTGGCCTCCCTCCGCAATTTTTATTCCCCTTCACCAACCCCCTCCCTCCCCCCTCCCCCCCCCCCCACACACACACACACTCTCATACTTCCCTTCATTACAATCCTAAGAAATGTTTTATGCCTCAGGATGTGAGCTTTGAACCAGTTACTCCTTTTTATCCAGTTGCTATACATTTCTATTATATGTCCTAAAGAACAGACACCACTCATATAACAGTAATATCTGAGTCTTGACAGTACTTCATGATACGAAGATGGATGTACTCTAAATCCGTCTTCTAGCGGGAATCATGCGAGAAACTGCGAGCAGTGAGGAAAACGGACAGGGTTACGAGACGGAAGTAATGTGCGACGTGGAATTTGGGTCGGACGTGAAGCGTGGTCGGGTAGCCGAATCGATAAAGGCGACCGCCAGGGTAAAGTGGGAAATCTGCGTTAGAGTCCAGGTCTGCCACAAAGTTTCACTTGAGTTGTTTCAGTGCCCTCATTCGGCTGAAGTCGGTATATCTCTTTCATCATAAACATCTTTTTTTCCACTTTCGAGTCAGTGCTTCCTCATTAGTTATTCGACATACACTTCACAAGAATTCTTCTGTAGCACCACATTTCCAAGGCTACCGTTCCTTTTTTGTCCGTCCTCTCTATCGTCCATGTTTTCATGCCATACAAGGTTACACGCCAAGAAAATATCTTCATAAAAGACTTTGTAACACTCAAATTTATATTTGATATTTCAAAAATTCACTTTTTTTCAGAATCATTTTTCTTGCTATTGCCAGTCTCCATTTTATATCCATGTCATTTGGCCATCTTCAGTTATTTAGCTGCGTAAATAGCAAAACATCTGTTACTTTTGGTGTCTCCATTTCCTAATTCAATTCTCTCAGAATTTTTTTAAATGCGAACATTTTAGGTTAGGCTTTATCGTGACTGTTATTGACATTAAATGAAACAACAAGTTTACTGTTATCAGTCACTGTTTATGACTTCTTCTCTTTTCTTGTATGCAGGGAATGGTTTTGCAGTTTCCTTCTCAATAATTTCGTTAATTTTGTGGCAGGCTGCTATTCTGTCATTATCTTTTTAAAGGCGACGGTTGAGATCTGTGTGACACTAGTGATGAGCTTTTCTTGATTATTTTGGTCCAGTAGTGACTGGTAACAGTAAACTTGTTGTTCCATTTGATCTCTCAGCATTGTCTGGATTAATTCTATTGCCCTTTTTTATTTTTGTTGATGTCATCTAATAACTTCTTTTTAAACCACTATTCATTCAGTTCAACTGGTCTTCCAAGTTATATGCAATATTTAACAGATTTACGAGGGCGTTTTGAAAGTAATGATTTCAAATTTTTATGTAAAAGCTCTTTAGGCTTTTTAAATAAAACAAACGTTAGTAACATTCTGCATCTTTATTCTCCATATCAACATATATATTTCTCAACATATTCATCCTGGCGACGAACACGTTTCTCCCAACCATTGACCAGTTTGTTGATGCAGTCACTATAGAATGTTTGACTTTGTTGAGGGAGACACCTCAGCTTCTCTTGCACCGCTTTATCACCATCAAAGTGGAGTACTCAAAACTGTTCTTTAAGTTTTGGAAACAGATTAAAATCAGATGGGGCCAAGTCGAGACTGTATGGAGGATGGTCGATGACAGTGAACCAAAGGCGTCAGATTGTTGCAGATGTCGCAGCTCTCGTGTGTGCTAAGGCATTGCCATGCTGAAAAAGATGGTGTTCCATGTGTGGACAAACTCTTGGAATCCGAAACTCGTCTACTGCTTTCTGTTTCTGTCACACTACCAAAGATACGTTACACAACGCCATATTAGTCACTACAATTCGGAGTCTTCTAGCGCCAGAGGACTGCAGATACGTAGACGAGAAGAACAAAGATGTAGAATGTTAAAACATTTGATTTATTTAAAAAGTTTTGAGAGTTTTCACATAAAAAAGTCGAAGGCATTACTTTTCAGAACGCCGCCGTGCAGTTGTCCTCGCTGATTAATTCTCTATCCACAGTGCTCCTTGATTTCCTGTTTTCACAAAACTCTTTAAAAGTAGGTTTCATTGAGACTAGTACTATAAGCGTCTACGACTATACTCTTAAAGCAAGTGCATGTCACAAATCTATGCTGTATTTTCGAGATGATGAGCAAGTGGCGTATTGACATTTAATTTTCTAATGTATCCATATCTAAAATAGTACAGCCGGTAACATTTTCTATCAAACACTCGATAAGCCCTCCAGCAGCGGTCTAGTCACACTGTAATTTCACATTGGATCATTGCAATTGTGACACAAAATCACATCCCTATATCAAGTTTTTTATGTATCCTCTTCAGTGTTATAAATGGTTTTACATTTTCTTTTGTACGAGAGGTTTGTAATTCCTTTAGCACAAATGTCTGCCTGAGATGTGATCTGAAAGGCTATGAGAACACAGAAATGCGAAAAAAATATTGATGCTTGCCGCACCATCCAGAGGACAGAGTTCTCTTTATTTTCACTTTATTTACAAATTTAGTGACTTTAACTCTTTCTGTAGCACCACGTTTCAAACTGAGCGATGTGGCGCAGTGGGAAGACACTGGGCCCGAGCACGGGACAGCTGTGCAGATCGGGCATTCGAATTCAGGTTTTTGTGGTTGTCCTAAATCGCGTAAGGTAAATGAGGCGACGATTCGTTTGAAATGGCTAGACCTGATTTCATTCCCCATCCTTCCTCAATCCAGGCTTAAGCTCTGTCTGTAGTGACTTCAACGTCTCCGGGACGTTAAACACTAATGTCCCTTCTTTCCTTCCTTTTTTCCTTCCTTCCTTGCTTCCTTAGGTGTGCTAACAACCCCTACATATATTGTTAGTGACTATTGTCAGTTAGGCATACTTGCACCAGGTATTATTTTATCCTAAGAGAAGCTCCTTCCAGATTACGTGCATTTCAAATTCAGGACAATATCGGTCTAAAACAAAGCTGCAGAATGACTCTAAGTAAGCAAGTAACAAATAAAATGTTCTCTTTCATGGGAGGCACGAATCTTCAGTTCTTACTACTATGCACCCCAGAGCACCATTAGACTGGGTATAGACAGTTGTCATCCTGTTTCGGTAAACGTACCTTGTATGACTCGTTGGAATTTATCTGCACTGATTTTGGCCCATAGGTTGTGGTTTAGAGACAGGTCGCATATTGCTGGAAAACAGTTCCTATTTTATAAAAAATACGAGTTTTTGAATCCTTTACAGGCTTGTTAATTGCAGTATAAATTTAAAGAAATGTAGCTGAAGTTGGGTACATGAAATAAGCTGAATAAAAATAAATAAGTTAAATAAAGCTAAATAAACTCAAAGAGTCCTAGTTCACAAGTAACTGAACGAACCGCTAATTCCACAGAGTGTACCAACGCACTTCCTTGTTAAACCTTTAAAGTTATTCTTTGGCCTCAGTGGAGTCGGGCGGGGGTGGAGCGGGTGAGGGAGAAAAATTCTTTATCGCGTTGTAAAGGAAACTGGCAAAATATATATCAACGTCTCAAACTTGCAATACGCGCCCACTTGCCGTTCAGAAATCTTATTACAACTACTGTTCAAATACACGTCTAAGAGACACAGAGCCTCGACCTTTTCTCTCTGACCACCCACCTTCTCTCTTCTCGATAACCAAGACCAGTTTACTGTGCAGTATACCAACCATCCCTCTAGCTTGCTTCCTATTGACTACTCTGGAATGAAATTTTCACTCCACAGCGGAGTGTGCGCTGATATGAAACTTCCTGGCAGATTAAAACTGTGTGCCAGACCGAGACTCGAACTCAGGAACTTTGCCTCTCGCGGCCAAGTGCTCTACAAACTGAGCTACCCAAACACGACGCGCGCCCCGTCCTCACAGCTTTACTTCTGTCAGTACCTCTTCTCCTACCTTCCAAACTTTACAGAAGCTCTCCTGCGAACCTTGCAAAACTAGCACTTCTGAAAGAAAGGATATTGCGGAGACATGCCTTAGCCACAGCCTGAAGTTTGGAAGGTAGGAGACGAGGTACTGGCGGAATTAAAACTGTGAGGACGGGGCGCGAGTCGTGCTTGGGTAGCTCAGTTGATGGAGCACTTGCCCGCAAAAGGCAAAGGTCCCGAGTTCGAGTCTCGGTCCGGCATACAGTTTTATTCTGCCAGGAAGTTTCTTATTGACTACTCTATTGTTTCTTTCGTCATATGCAGCTCCGTCCTACTGAAGTGCATTGCGTTACAATATAATTTTTGGCCCAATAAGCCAACATTAACAAAAAGAGCTTCATAATGAACTGCTCTCAAACGCTATCAGAACGAAAGCAAACACTATTTGCAGTATTCGAACTGAATAGCTTCTGATAAAACATTAGATTATCATGGATACAATACTGTTAAACTAAGATCTAAATAATATACACATTTCTGTTACTAAGTAAGTGTGTGAAACATAAAAGGACATGCATGACACCAGACGGGCAGACGATAAACCAGATGGACCACGAATGGATCCAGAAGCGGTATACAAACAGAATGAAAGATGCACAATCGGACTGTGACACTGATCATTTCCTGCTAGTAAGTGACATGAACATTAAATCTGAGATATGTAGAATAGCTAATCAGACTACATGTCATGATATTAACAGATTTAAAGAGACAGAGATTAAAATAAAATACGAGTCAACACTAGCAGAAAATCTAAGTAATTGTGAGGAACATGCAGCAGACTGTGATATCAACCAGGACCGGTGTCGTATTAAGGAAACAAGTAAACAAAGTAGCTGCCAAAACCCTAGGTAAACGAAAGAAAGCAGATAACGAGTGCCGGGAGAAAACTCAAAGATAAGGTTGTCTAGGAATCGATGGTTACAAAATGGGGGATCAGGAGCTTAATGGCAAGTATATCAGAATAAGAAAGGAAATGGCAACTATACTAAGCAGAAGAAACGGAAATATTACAAGGAGCTAACAGATGAATCCGAAGAGGACTGTATCCATCACAGGATAAGGCAAATTTACCGTAAGGTAAATAAAATGACACAGAAATGTAAGAAGAAAGCAACATTTATTAAGAACATACTGGGAAAGATCCAGACGAGTGACAAGGATATTGAACGGCGATGAGCAGAGTACTTCGCAGAATTACGAAACTGTGGTGATCAATTGAGTTCCTTATATGTGGTGTAGAAGACGCCGTACACAGCAAACTAGAAACTCCAACGAAAAATAAATACGATAAATAATATAAAACCTAAAATCAATACGACCTTTAGCGGAGATCAAATTGCAGGAAAGCTAGCGAAAAATGAAGGACCGGTACTGGTTAAAGTAACAAGGAAACTGTTAAAGAATATTTGTAAACATGGAAGACTGCATGACGACTGGAAATTGGACAAAATCTGCCATTTAGTATGAAAGAAAGACTGCCTGGTATGTGATAATTATAGAGGAATTGCACACCTTAATGTAGGCTAAAAAATAATCTCAGTCTCTACTAAATAGAATGATCCATGTTGCTGGAGTAATAATAGGGGACTGACAATGTGGTTTCAGGCAACAAATCAACTGTAGAAAACGCTCAGACAAGTAACTGATAAAGGTCGGCAACATAACGTTGATATTTTCACAAGCAAGGGTACAAATTTATGAGGATAATACTGAGTAAAATTGATGAGAATAATATTGAGTACACGATCGTGAGTAAGGCACGCAGTGATAGTACCCCAATCACTTTGAAAGAACAGAAAATAATTTCAGCGAGCGAAATAGAATGGAAATGTGGTTTAAGGCAAAGATTACGATCGTAAATAGAGTATACCTTGAATTACAGGACGTATTGTGCAGTACAGCAGTCTAGAGAAGATTTCCAGTAGCCCTACAGGGGTATGAAACATTTAAATAAGGGAAAATAAACGAACAAAAACTACTAGCCTTCGAGAAAAAGATACTGAGCAGAATATTTGATCCCAAGAAGGACACCCCGTTACAGGATGGACTATATTAGAAAACATGAACTAGCAAATGTATACTCACAAGCTGATATTGCTCGAAGGACGAAGAAAAGGAGAATGGTGTGGGTAGGACATCCTAATCAGGATGGGAGAGGAAAGACTAGTGTGAGGTGCATTCTCAGGATCCGTGAAGGGCAAAAGGGACTGAGGAAGGCCACGAACATCGTGGAAGGATGATATCAACAGGAATATGTAAGTTACGAGCGTGTGAAAAGGAGAATGTAGCATGAAAGCCAAGAACAGAAATGATTGTTGGAGGAATGTAAAGAACACAAATGGTCTCCCAGACCAAAGCGACAGTTTAGGAGGAGAAAGTATGTGGAATTAAAAAAAAAGTGATCTAGTTTCACTTGCTGTTAAAGGTTTAAAAGTATTATTCGGTGGAATTTCTACCTCCATCGTTCACGGTTAGAGTTCCATCCGTACACCAGTGAAGACGCATCACTGTCAGCTGGCTAAATGTGGGCCGGACCCGCTTAGCTGCCCTTGTGCCTTGTCCAGCCGTCAAATACCCTGACCATTGTAAATGGCGCATCCGAGTGCGTTCACTACAACAGCACCCGTTTCAACTTTCCGAATTGGGAATACCGCTGTCCCATTACACATAGAGAGATATCCTGTCCTGAAATATATACAAAGGAACAGCCACCAAATTATTCTAAGCAGAGCTTAAAATTCGTTCTCTTGAGTGTTCTATATTCAGCAATCCTCCTCCGATTTCTGTAACACTTTAAAATCTACACTTACGAGTTACCCAGGGATCGTTTCCATGGCTTTCAAGGTCCGTTGACGTCACTCAGAATCCCGTTGTCCACGTTGTAATTATAATTCCGCTCAAATCAAAATGCAAATGTCCTTACCGTATTCTCTCGTATATTATTAACAACTTTTCCAGCCTTAGAAACTCTTGTTCGAACAGTTTTTCCATAAGCATTTGGTATCTGCATCTACGTTGAATGTGACAATCAGGACCTTCTCGTGTCTGTTTTCAAGCAGTTAGTCACTAAATTGTTTTAACATAAGACGAAACCGGCATTAAATGAATTCAAATTCAAGTAAGTTTTTTCATGTGATAACGATTCTTTTAGATTTCTCATACTACATACGACATGCTAGTTCTGCAAAATTATTAGAAATACCTATTTCGAAGAATTTAGACAACCCAGTTCTATCCAATAAGAACTATGATCGCATTCAATTATTATCTCTATTACTTTATATACTTAGATTTCAGTTAGAGCAAACGTCTGTAGAAAGAACTTAGTAAGTTTTGTCGTAGCAGGGAGTCAGAAGTATTTAACTTTTTTTCCCTTTGACGAACCACAGAGCAGGTATATCAGTTAGACAACAGAGTTAAAAATTCTCGAATTTTCTTTCCATTATTTCCGTTCCCACCTTTCCTCCACCTCTCCACCCTTCTCTCTCTCTCTCTCTCTCTCTCTCTCTCTCTCTCTCTCTCTCTCTCTCTCTCTCTCTCTCTATGTGTGTACCTAATAATTATTCGTGCCCAGCGGCATAACGTGAGTAATTGACGAGACTCCATTATCGCAATCAAGCTACGCAGTGTTAATGCTTTGTAGATGAACACTGCTAGGAAGTTCGTCATTACATTCACTTTAAAACTTGAGTAGTATAAGAACGAGTTTGTACAAATAGTACGAAGAAAAACCTGATTACGAAATGCACGTTAGATCCAAATGCCAGTATTCTGCCTACAGTGGTAAACACTTGTTTGATTCCAAAATCTTTAAGAGTTGATACGCAATGTTACACGTGGTTATTTTCAAGTTTCGAACTGAAATTAGGCAGTTAGTGGTACAGTATCGAATGATATACAGAAGTATTCATTCATTTAATGATTTTAAATAAAAATTATTATGTACAATCGGAATGTATTTAGTCAAATTTAATGGTTATAATGTCATGTATACAAAAGTTATTACGTCGCCGTTATTTCGTCGCGTAATAAATTTATAAAAGCCAGGAAGTTTGCACGGATACAACATGACTACAGTCTTGCATAGTTCTTACAATGCTCTAGCAAACGATTAGTAAGAAGGTTAGAAAACGTGGTAATCTCATTGCCTCTTCAGAGACGAAATGGTCCACAGTTGTCATCCATGTCGCACGAAGAACAAAGGGCACATGATTTCTTAGAGTCTGAGTCTTAGATAATATGTTAAATCCTTGATAGTTCAGTATACGTGAATTGATTTTTGAAACGTGCCTCACATTACTTGTAGGAATGTTTCTTTTTTATTTCAGTTTCATAGAGACCGCCGTTGATTGCATTCACAAAATGCTTCATTCAGATCTTGATCTGTTTGCTGCCAGGGAACACCTACGTGTACTTTTGCAATGTAACTGAAGAAAAACGCGAGATTCTGGCGTTTCTCTAGAGAAAACTAAACTTTGCTGACCTTTTTGAATAAAATATACCTGGATCGCTAAAATTTCACAGCATCTCCTGGGACGAAACTTCACAGACCGTGCGTTTGCCTTCTGTGATTAAGGTATTATGTGTTTGTCTCTTGACTTGATTCCAGATGTGAATATTTTGTAATTCTGTATCACGGAACAAATAAACCACAACTTCCACAAAGCAATCACCGTTGAAGCTAAAGCGTGATTAGTTCACCGGAAGTGCGTCTCACATTACTTGGACACAAGAAGATGTCAGAGGGCTTTTTTTTAATTATTACTGGTAATATGATTTGGCAGATCTCGATACCGAAGTACCTAGCAACTTTTAGTATTCCTGTGCAGTTAAATTTACGTACTCACAATTAAGATTTACAGCCCACCTACCCAAAAAAGAAAAGATGCTTGGAAAAATAAGGAGGGTTTCAGAAAAGGAGATGACGCTTCAGGCATACGGGACGCGATATTTAATATACAAGGAGGACACAGCTTCCACCAACAAAATTTTTGGATACTATTAAAGCACACTCTAAGACAAAAGAACGACGCACAATGAATGAGTTATCTAAATAGGACGGAAATCAGTAGATGTGATGTACCTGTGCAAACAAACAAATGATAGAAATTGCAGAAATATTGGACGATATGTTCGAGAGGAAAAGCTTCGTAAACACAAGAAGTTAGTAACACGTTGGTCCA
Organism: Schistocerca gregaria; assembly: GCF_023897955.1. Lineage (NCBI taxonomy): Eukaryota > Metazoa > Arthropoda > Insecta > Orthoptera > Acrididae > Schistocerca > Schistocerca gregaria. The sequence goes on from NC_064921.1 coordinate 543,433,749, forward strand.
CCTCTGGCGCCTATGTAAACATTATTTGCTTGGCATTGAGTAACAGAGTTGTTTGATGTTGTCCTGAGGGATATCGTGCCAAATTCTGTCCAACTGGCTCGTTGTATCGTCACCCCATATTACACTCCTGGTTGTCAAGCCAACTGACGGACGATGGTGAGTTTGGTATCCCACCGCGGTTCGGGGTGTCTCCAAACATACGGCTCGACAAGCAGGAGTGGTTGTTTGGGCCATTTCGTTTCTTAGCAACATCCCTTTGGTTGTTATGCGTGGCACCCTTACGGCACAGTGGTTGGTCGACGATATTCTCCGCCTCGTTTTGTTGCCCTTCACGGGAAGACGACCTGGGGTTACGTTTCGACAAGATAATGCCCACCCGTACACGGCTAGAGTTTCTACAGGTTGTTTGGTGCATAGCAAACCCTACCTTGGCCAGCAAGGTCACCGGATGTCTCCCCAGCTGAGAATTTTTGGTGTATTATAGGCAGATCCCTACAATCACTTCCGGGTTTTGCGATTTAACGCGTCAGTTTGACAGAATTTGGCACGATATCCCTCAGGAGGGCATCCAAGAACTCTGTCAATCAATACCAAGCCGAATAACGCTTTACATAAGGGCCAGAGGTAGACCAGTGCGTTAATGACTTGCTCAATTTGTTAAGCTCTTTCTATTAAATAAATCATCCAATTTTTCTATTTATATATATTACGTAGTATCTGTTCCAGAAATAACGGATACCATTGATGACCGTGGAGTTTCTCTAGAATGAAATGATAATGAAATCGACACCCTAGCAGCAAACAGGAGTTGATATACATCACTGGGGACATGTTGAAAATATATGCCCCGACCGGGACTCGAACCCGGGATTCTGGAGAAGCTCCACAGTCATCAGTGGTATCTGTTATTTCCAGAACATTGACCTTCTTGTGCGAACGCACACACTATGCCCCAACTCGTACGGGACATGGTCGATTAATTTGCCACGAGTAATGAGTGTGATGGGCGCACTATTAGGCGCACTACGAATGTAGTGTTGTGGACATGTTGCTGACACGGTAGCTCAGCGTGTTCGGTCAGAGGGTTAGCTACCCTCTGTAATAAAAAAAAAACTGAGTTAATCGATCAACGACGAACTTAAACGGGTGTCCTACGACATCCGCCCCGAGCAGATGCAACGAACGAAAGCGAACAAAAGGAGATTTAAAACAAATGGCTAGAGCGTGTGCCATGTAAAAAGGAGATCCCTGGTTCGAGTCCCGGTCGGGGCACACATTTTCAACGTGTCCCTAATGATGTATATCAACGCCTGTCTGCAGCTAGGGTGTCTATTTAATTATGATTTAATTTTTCTATTTATACATCACATCTACCGAGTTCCGTCCAACTCGGATAATTCCTTTACGTTAGCCGTTTTTTTTTTTTTGTCTTACGGTGTATTTCAGTATCACGGAGCGGTGACCTCATTGCAAAAGAGTCATGTAATTATGTCCGCCCCTGGTAGCTGATTTGTCTGCGCAGTAGAATGTCAATCCTAATGGCCCGGGTTCGATTCCCGGCTGGATCGGAGATTTTCTCCGTTCAGAGACTGGGTGTTGTGTTGTCCTAATCACCATAATTTCACCCCCATCGACGCGCAAGTTTCTAAAATGGCGTCAAATCGAGAGACTTACAGCCGACGAACGGTCTACCCGTCAGGAGGCCCTAGTCACACTATATTATGTAATTATGATATTTTCGTGTGACTTCTGAAATTTTTCCGGCGTCTTTCTTCTTCTAATTATTTCGGAGTATGCAGCCGGATCCCGTCGACATTCTGCCACGATATTTCGGCCCAGGGACGTCCGGCCATCATCAGGTGAGTACACAATTACTGAAGAGCCCAGGTGCAGTCGCTGTATTTATGCCGAACCTCGCGCATGTGAAATGTACTGGCATCCTACAGCGCATGCGTCAGGTGTTGACATGCGCGACATAGCCGAGTTGTACGTGCTGCCCTCGGTGGTGAAAATAAAAGATCATCTAGTCATTGAGTATCGAATGACGCCGACGAATCCGCTGTGACTGTATAATGTTAATAACAGGATTCAAATTTTACCCAGCTGAAAGCCGTTGTCACGATTTATAAGATTATCGGCAAGACGTATTTCCACTGATTTTTTGATTACGGAATCCCAAAATCCGGAAACCGTAGCTAAAATTTGTGTTCCATTGTATTCCATTGAATGTCCCAAAGAAATACAGTGGTCTGCTACTGCTGATTTTGACGGTTGCCGCAGACGGATGTATCTTTCATGCTCTGTACATCGTTCATGGACAGTTCTTGACGTCTGGCCAATATATGCAGAGCCACATTCACAGGGAATTTTGTAGACGCCTGCTTTCTTCAGTTGTAAATCGTCTTTGACGGATCCAACCAGCGCCCGGTTCTTTGCTGGTGGACGGAAGATAACCTTGATTTTATTTTTCTTCAGTACTCTGCCTGTTTTCGACGACACATTCCCGGCCTATGGAAGGAACGCAGTTGATTTATAGTCGTCATCAGCATCCTCAGTGCGTTGCTTCGTGGCCTTCCTTACTTGGGGTGAAGTGTAGCCATTCACTTTAAAAACCTTCTCCAAGGGTTCTAATTCTGCGAGGAGCTTTTCATCTCCGATATTACATGCGCTCGATGTATTAAGGTATTGAGAACACCGGCTGTTTGTGCTGGGTGATGACAGCTTGACGCCTGGAGATACAGATCTGTGTGAGTCGATTTCCTGTACACAGAATGTCCTAATGACCCATCATTTTTACGGCGTACTAGCACGTCTAGAAATGGTAAAGTGCCAGCTTTTTCAGTCTCCGTCGTGAATTTGATGTTATCATGTAATGAGTTTAAATGAAGAAGGAATTTTTCCAGTCCCTGTCTGCCATAAGGCCATACAACAAAAGTATCATCTACGTACCGCCAGAAGACCTCAGGCTTTAAAACAGCAGACTCAAGTGCTTTCTTCTCAGAGTCCTCCATAAAGAGATTAGCTACCGCAAGGGGACATGGTGACGCCGTCTGTTTGTTCAAAGAATTCGCCATTGAGTAAAAAAACGTTGAGGAGAGAATTTGTTCAAACAAGTCCGTCAGTTCTGCACTGAATAAGTTACCAATAAGCTGTAACTTTGGTAAAAAGTGAGACAATATCAAAGTTCACTAACAAATCCGAGCTTCTAAGCTTAACTTCCTGTCAAGTAAAACTGCTACCCTTTTGAACGACTGTTCTCTACTTGAACAACTTATCAAGAGATTGAGACCACACAATGCAGTACCACCAAGACTCTATGGTCTTCCCAAGATACACAAGGATGGTGCCCCACTACGATCAATAGTGAGTAATATTGGTGCTGCGACCTATTCTGCAGCAAAATATCTAACATGTGGCCTCACTACTAAAGCCATATGTGGGTAAGTGTTGCCACCATATACGTAATTCCGAGGATTTTGTCTGTCGCCGGAAGGAAGTTAAGCTTTCCTTCAAATCATTAAGTTTTTCTTGAACACCCTGATTACTTTGAAGAAATTATGTTTTTTTTTTTTTTCAAAACTACAGATCACGCTGGTCAGTTTGGTTTCCCAGAATGGACTGTGTAATTTCTTCCTTCCTCTCAAAAATTTGACCAAAAATCATGAGCGCAAAGGTCTAAGCATAATGGGTAATCTTTTGCGACACAATTGCGTGACGGTTATTCGCATCGCTTTCCTGGAAACAAGAACAGCATTGGTAGTCCGTACAATTAGTAAGATCCAACATTACAAATTAATAGTTGGTGGTGGTGGTGGTGGTTAGTGTTTAACGTCCCGTCGACAACGAGGTCATTAGAGACGGAGCGCAAGCTCGGGTTAGGGAAGGATTGGGAAGGAAATCGGCCGTGCCCTTTCAAAGGGACCATCCCGGCATTTGCCTGAAACGATTTAGGGAAATCACGGAAAACCTAAATCAGGATGGCCGGAGACGGGATTGAACCGTCGTCCTCCCGGATGCGAGTCCAGTGTGCTAACCGCTGCGCCACCTCGCTCGGTTACAAATTAATAACCTTATGAGAATAAGAAATACTAATGGGTATTTTTACACATTTTGTTTGCACATGGAACATCACTGTAATTACCTGATAAATTAAGAGTTATAAAACATCAGAAATAAATCTTCTTCGTAGAAACATCATAAGCTTTTACATTACTAGCCTGATAGCATTACTGTTATTAAGTCCCGTGAAATTACTTTTAAAAACGACTATTGTTAGAAAGTAAGTTAAATGTCTTAGAAGTTGAACAAATGTTTTTCATCTTATAATACTACTCGATTTTCTCGTTATGCCTCATGTTAGCATGTGTAATTGGTCTTCGTCAACTTTCAAACTTTTTTTTTGTTTTTATCTTTTCATTTCTATTTTCTGTTCCTATATTCGCTAATGTTTTCAAAAATTTTATCTGATGTTTGAATCTTCTACATATCTTCTTCCTTAATAACACCACCTCACTTCCGTAGATGGGTAGGGATAGTCACGGTTTTGTACACTGCCATCATCGTACGTTTCCTTACGTTATTTTCTAAATTTGTAAGCACTATGACAGCAGAATATCTGAGTCCTCCAGTAACTCAGAAATATCCAGAGTAAGAAGGTAAAGTTGTTTCACTGTTATGCCGTTGAGACAGTCTTACGCCTCCATTTATCCCAACAGTGCTGTTGACCCAAACTTCCGTAGTTGATGCATCGGGGTCTTGGAAACGACGTTTTCGCTTCTGAAAACGTAAGTTACTATCATGTCCATTATTTGACAGACAACTTAGCCATTCACAAGCAACGGTGTTTGACAATGACTTTTGGTACAAATGGTGAACGAGCGATACAGAGGATTATCAACAAAATTCATTTTGTGCACTTCGAAATTCCACAAAGGTGATTTGCACTCGCAGAGAGACGGCGTGTAGTAATAATTTAAGGCGTTGTGCATAGCTGAATGAGCACGCTGTGAGAAGCAGTACTCACATCTGTCGTTAGCTTTAATTAACGCCAGCTTTAATTAAGCCTCCGACTAGCAGCGGGGCCATTCTGGAGAGACGGCGAACTGGCAATTGTGTCTGGACAGGAAGTGCAGCCGCCATGTTGTCTCACAGCTGTTACCTGACACGCCACTCATCGGCCTTGTGACACATTGTCTTACTACACTGGTCCGTGCCCACGCCGCTAGAGACTTCTATGAACGAGGTGTACCTACATATATAGCATTTGCAAATTCAGCGAAAAGATTTGACCTTATTGTCTGCCACCGTAGTGCAGCGTTCAGCGTGTCTAGTTATATTCGGAGGCCCCAGGCTCGATTCCCGCTGATGCCAGGTACTTTTCATTGATGGGACGACTGCAGCAGGTTGCACTTAGCCTCGTGTTGCCAATTTACGAACTACTTCAGTGAGAAGTAGCGCCCCAAGGTCAATAAAGCCGACAGCAGGAAGGGAGAGCGGTGTGCCGACCCACGCCCCTCCGTAGTGCATCCAATGACACCATTTGCAGAGCGTGAGATGGTGACCTGTTTCATCCCAATTGACCCGTCAGGGCCAGAAAGCGCGGCTTTGACATTGTCGGGAAGTCTCTTTGGAACTCCGAAGGTAGTAGCGAAAAAATTCACGAAGCCAAAGGTTACGTATAATTAGAGTTGTAAAAATACCGTATGCTACCACAGACTACCATAAGTAAGCGTAGACTATGTTAGTTTTTTAGCATATCTGGTTAGTTAAGCCCGTATCCGCCTTACCTGTACATTAGCTGTATTGAAACTTCCTGGCAGGTTAAAACTGTGTGTTGGACCGAGACTCGAACTCGGGACCTTTGCCTTTCGCGGGGAAGTGCTCTACCAGGAGAGCTTCTGTAAAGTTTGGAAGGTAGGACACGAGGTACTGGCAGAAGTAAAGCTGTGAGGACGGGGCTTGAGTCGTACTTGGGTAGCTCACTTGGTAGAGCGCTTGCCCGCGAAAGGCAAAGGTCTAGAGTTCGAGTATCCGTCCAAAACACAGTTTTAATCTGCCAGGAAGTTTCATATCAGCGCACACTCCGCTGCAGAGTGAAAATCTCATTCTGGATTAGCTGTATTGCATACCTGTCGGGCGTTACCTTGTTGTGATCACCTTCCTGACTATACGGCCTGTGCCTTACTAGATTCCTATAAAAACTGAAAGCGGTGAATTGTCAACCATGCCCAGGAGATACAGAGAGACAGGAACTGTCAATGACAGGCCTCGCTCAGGCTGCCCAAGGGCTACTATCGCAGTGAATGACCGCTACCTAAGGATTATAGCTCGAAGGAACCCTGACACGCCACCAAGCTGAATAATGCTTTTCGTGCAGCCACAGGACGTCGTCTTATCACTAAAACTGTGCGCAATAGGCTGTATGATGCGCAACTTCACTTCCGACGTCCATGGCGATGTCCATCTTTACAACGACGACACCATGTAGCACGGTACAGATGGGCCCAACAACAAGCCGAATGCACCGCTAAGGATTGGCATCACGTTCTCTTCACCGATGAGTGTCGCATATGCCTTCAACCAGACAATTGTCGGAGACGTGTTTGGAGGCAACCCGGTCAGGCTGAACGCCTTAGACACACTGTCCAGCGAGTGCAGCAAGGTGGAAGTTCCCTGCTGCTTTGTGGGGCCGACTTACGTCACTGGTGGTCATGGAAGGCGCCGTAACGGCTGTACGAGACGTGAATGCCATCCTCCTACCGATAGTGCAACCATATCGGCAGCCTATTGGCGAGGTATTCGTCTTCATGGACGACAATTCAACCCCCCCCCCCCCCCCCAATCGTGCACATCTTGTGAATGACTTCCTTCAGAATAACGACATCGCTCGAATAGAGTGGCCAGCATGTTCTCCAGACATTAACCCTGATTTAAAAGGGCTGTTTATGGACGACGTGACCCACCAACCACCCTGAGGGATCTACGCCGAATCGCCTTTGAGGAGTGGGACAATCTCGACCAACAATGCCTTGATGGACTTGTGGATAATATGTTGTTGTTGTCTTCAGTCCTGAGACTGGTTTGATGCAGCTCTCCATGCTACTCTATCCTGTGCAAGCTGCTTCATCTCCCAGTACCTACTGCAACCTACATCCTTCTGAATCTGCTTAGTGTATTCATCTCTTGGTCTCCCTCTACGATTTTTACCCTCCACGCTGCCCTCCAATGCTAAATTTGTGATCCCTTGATGCCTCAAAACATGTCCTACCAACCGATCCCTTCTTCTAGTCAAGTTGTGCCACAAACTTCTCTTCTCCCCAATCCTATTCAATATCTCCTCATTAGTTATGTGATCTACCCATCTAATCTTCAGCATTCTTCTGTAGCACCACATTTCGAAAGCTTCTATTCTCTTCTTGTCCAAACTAGTTATCGTCCATGTTTCACTTCCATACATGGCTACACTCCAAACAAAGACTTTCATAAACGAATTCCTGATACATAAATCTATATTCGATGTTAACAAATTTCTCTTCTTGAGAAACGCTTTCCTTGCCATTGCCAGTCTACATTTTATATCCTCTCTACTTCGACCATCATCAGTTATTTTACTTCCTAAATAGCAAAACTCCTTTACTACTTTAAGTGTCTCATTTCCTAATCTGATTCCCTCAGCATCACCTGATTTAATCTGACTACATTCCATTATCCTCGTTTTGCTTTTGTTGACGTTCATTTTATATCCTCCTTTCAAGACACTGTCCATTCCGTTCAACTGCTCTTCCAAGTCCTTTGCCGTCTCTGACAGAATTACAATGTCATCGGCGAACCTCAAACTTTTTATTTCTTCTCCATGAATTTTAATACCTACTCCAAATTTTTCTTTTGTTTCCTTTACTGCTTGCTCAATATACAGATTGAATAACATCGGGGACAGGCTACAACCCTGTCTCACTCCTTTCCCAACCACTGCTTCCCTTTCATGCCCCTCGACTCTTATTACTGCCATCTGGTTTCTGTACAAATTGTAAATAGCCTTTCGCTCCCTGTATTTTACCCCTGCCACCTTCAGAATTTGAAAGAGAGTATTCCAGTCAACATTGTCAAAAGCTTTCTCTAAGTCTACAAATGCAAGAAACGTAGGTTTGCCTTTTCTTAATCTTTCTTCTAAGATAAGTCGTAAGGTCAGTATTGCCTCACGTGTTCCAACATTTCGACGGAATCCAAACTGATCCTCCCCGAGGTCCGCATCTACCAGTTTTTCCATTCGTCTGTAAAGAATTCGCGTTAGTATTTTGCAGCTGTGACTTATTAAACTGATAGTTCGGTAATTTTCACATCTGTCAGCACCTGCTTTCTTTGGGATTGGAATTATTATATTCTTCTTGAAGTCTGAGGGTATTTCACCTGTCTCATACATCTTGCTCACCAGCTGGTAGAGTTTTGTCATGACTGGCTCTCCCAAGGCCGTCAGTAGTTCTAATGGAATGTTGTCTACTCCGGGGGCCTTGTTTCGACTCAGGTCTTTCAGTGCTCTGTCAAACTCTTCACGCAGTATCTTACCTCCCATTTCGTCTTCATCTACATCTTCTTCCATTTCCATAGTATTGTCCTCAAGTACATCGCCCTTGTATAAACCTTCTATATACTCCTTCCACCTTTCTGCCTTCCCTTCCTTGCTCAGAACCGGATTGCCATCTGAGCTCTTGATATTCATACACGTGGTTCTCTTCTCTCCAAAGGTCTCTTTAATTTTCCTGTAGGCAGTATCTATCTTACCCCTAGTGAGATAAGCTTCTACTTCCTTACATTTGTCCTCTAGCCATCCCTGTTTAGCCATTTTGCACTTCCTGTCGATCTCACTTTTGAGACGTTTGTACTCCTTTTTGCCTGCTTCACCTACTGCATTTTTATACCTTCTCCTTTCATCAATCAAATTCAATATTTCTTCCGTTACCCAAGGATTTCTAGCAACCCTCGTCTTTTTACCTACTTTATCCTCTGCTGCCTTCACTACTTCATCCCTCAGAGCTACCCATTCCTCTTCAACTGTGTTTCTTTCCCCCATTGTTGCCAATTGTTCCCTTATGCTCTCCTTGAAACTCTGTACAACCTCTGGTTCTTTCAGCTTATCCAGATCCCATGTCCTTAAATTCCCACCTTTTTGCAGTTTCTTCAGTTTTAACCTACAGGTCATAACCAATAGATTGTGGTCAGAGTCCACATCTGCCCCTGGGAATGTCCTACAATTTAAAACCTGATTCCTAAATCTCTGTCTTACCATTATATAATCTATCTGATACCTTTTAGTATCTCCAGGATTCTTCCATGTATACAACCTTCTTTTATACCACGACAAATACAGGCGTGCATCATTGCAAGAGGACGTGCTACTGCGTATTAGAGGTACCGATGTGTACAGCAATCTGGGCCATCATCTCTGAAGGTCTCGCTGCATGGTGGTACAACAACCAATGTGTGGTTTTCATGAGCAATAAAAAGGGCGGAAATGATGTTTATGTTGATCTCTATTCCAATTTTCAGTACAGGTTCCGGAAGTGTCGGAACCGAGTTGATGCGAAACTTTTTTTTGATGTGTGTAGAAAAATTCAAATTATCAATGTTTAATACATGTTTTAGTCGGGAACTGTTGATTTGTAATGTGAAACAGAGGGATGTTGTAGGAAAACTAAAGAAAAATCAGATTTATCACACAGCGCTAGATAACGCTATTTCATAAACAAAAAGGTAAAATTAGAAGAACGCCAAACAAAAATATGTCAAAAATCACTTCAATACCTCGTTGCACTTTATAAAATACTTTTCTGTTACTAAAAAAAACTTCCGCATTTATCAACAATAAAACTCTTGTCTTTGATCATGATGATAATATATATTCTGCACTTTTATATAACCAAAGAAAACACAGATTACACACACAGACATTTTATATATCAGTATATAAACTTTCGCATTTATCAACAATACCAGCAAACTCTAGCCCTTGATCATGATGAAGAATGTTCTAGTGAGAACAAAATAATAATTATATATAATAAATATTTTGCACTCACTAGAACATGTTTCATCATGATCAAGATTTAGAGTTTCCTGCTATTGTTGATAAATGCGAAAGTTTATGTATGAAATGTCTATGCCTGTAATCTGTGTTTCCTTTGGTTATTCTAAAAGTGCAGAAGTTCCGCAACCAATCATCTAGTTTTTATTACTTATAAAATGCAATTTATGTTCTGTAAGGGCATAAAATACACAATGGACTAACACTGAATGGTGCCCGGTTCTAATTTTGTGATAAACAAACAAAAACACAAAGAGAAGTCGTCGGCTCCCAGTTTCTCTCACACATATTCATTTATGTTTCCTTCCCTATCATTGCCAGCGGCAGTCCTAACGTTTACTACGATACTGATGTAGTGTACGAAAACCACCGAATCGTCATTTTGGTACAGCGCAACTCTATGTACAAGTTGTATAGAAGCCAGGCGCCGCTACGACACTCGAATGAGGTGAGAGAAAGTCAGACAGGGTTGTACCATACCCCCGATGTAGTTAAATCTGTACACTGAGCAAGCAAAACAGGAAAGTAAAGAGATGTTTGAAAATTAAATTAAATTTGAGAGAGATGAAATAAGGAACTCGAAGCACAGATTTGATACATAGGACGTTCCTAACTAAGATGCACGATTAATTAATTTAAAGAGATTCGCTTTAGCTGTACTAATGAGTTATTCAGTCCACATTCAGGTGTATAAAATTATTGTCTTTGGTCATGCGTAATATGTGGACGGGCCAGTCAGTGTAAGTGTTCCAAATCACTGCATCTAACTTATATAACCCAACCAACGCCAAATAACCTGACCATGTATTGAAGACAGAGGTTAATTGTGTGAATTTTGTATGGCACCACGGAGTTTATCACTACAAATTCAAAGGCTTTTGGGACACGTAGAATCAGCACATTCTGGCGTGCGGTAACACTGCGCAGTAATATTGCTAAGTTCTTGTCATATTTCCGTGTAATTAGGAAAAAGTTAACTCTGTTTAAGAAAATTAAAGGACAGCCGCAACCATCAGAGATTGGCAATAGTAGAAGAGCGGATGGAACGTTTAAAACTGACGTGAGAGGCATTTAAATGAGTTAAATACTACTGATCCTTGACACGAAGCGTAACATCAATGCTCGAAGGTTTACTCGCACTTAACGCGGCAAAGAAACAGAAATTGTTTTATACTAGAGGTAGTGTTGCGTTGCCTACCTACTCTCTCCACCTGATACACCCTCTAGTTTTCGCCGGCTTCCTCGTGGATTCCATTACAAATTATTGAATGAGTGGTGACAGTTTGAAAGTAAATAAATAAATATTTCAGATTACGAACTGTCCTCCGAACTTACCTTGTGAATTTTATTTAACTTCGATATTGTGTCTTATCTTCTAAATTATACCTGTCTTCATTGATGCACATATTGATTTTCATATTTGGTTGGTCTCAGTCACAGTGCAGCGCATAAATTTGATGGTACTCATTTCAAAACTAATAAGTAGAATATGTACCTATGTGCGTGTTGCTATTGCAAGTCAGTCAGTCAAAAGTAACGGAAGAATCAAAACGTAGCATACTCTTAGCTTAGAACCTGCTATGTGCAGTACGGGTCTCTTAGCCCCTGTGCCAACCTCCTAATTTCATGACTGGAGATAACGTGACCGGCAACACAAGTATTATTCCATTTCTTTCCCTTAGATGTCGACTTTGTAATATATGCAAGTCGCTACATTGTCCGTTTTCCATCCATTTTCAGCGCGTTGACTGACAGCTTGGAGGAACACACTGAATTTTCTGGAGGCCCTTCTCATTTCATCCATATTCCAGCCATTAGACATAAGGGGACGTGGATGTGAACGACCTGTGTTTTTATACTTCGCTTTCGGTGCGCGTTAACCGTGACCTGCAAAGCGGAGGAAGTTGTGGTCTTGTACCAACACTGAATTACATTAACTGAAGCCGTACAAGGAAATATATTAAATTGTCAGTTATAGTTTAAGAATTACAACATTTAGTCTAATCGATGGTTTTATAACACTCTTTTCATTTCTGGTACTATCTTCTGGTGCATCATCAGTCTAACAGCACTCACATTGTGGAAGGCTGCTGTCAACATTCATAGGAGCACATTATGCCTCTCGTTGTAGTTTTTAGTGCACCTGAGGAAACAGAAAGAGCTTTATTATACCACATAATTATTTTGCTCAGAAATTACCGCTAAAATTATATGCAGAATGACAAACATAGAACTTTTATGCAATCTATTAGGCATAACACAATGAGACTATGCCATTCTTCAATGGGGTGAAATTTGGTGAACATAGCTCAAATATATATACCTAAAGATCGGAAAATGTAGTTTCGAGAGAATGAGAAAAGACTGTTCACAGTGCTTTTGACTCACCGAATGCCTCTTTCAGAACATTCCAGTACTATATTCTTGCTGGACAGTTGTTTCTTTATCCTCTACACTTTTGCAGGAGTCCTTTCCTGACTCTGAACTCTTCATTGGTGGCCTCCGCAGCCTTACAGCTTCAACTACTCGATGACGATCTATGGCAGTCGATGGAACTATCACATTATTTCCTGGTTAGATGACTAATTTGTCAGTTACTTTTGGCCTACTAATTGCACCATCATTGAAACAGATCACAGCATACATCACACCTTTTTTGAGTAACGTCCCTCCGACAAACTCTGTTTTTGGTACTTGATGAAACACACAACTGTTGATACTCTTTTTGTGGTTCTGTGTGTGACCATGTAGACATCTAATAAATAATTTTGTTTCCGCAAAGTCCCTGTGTATTGACTTTATTGTTTGCATGACTGTGCCGGTGCGACAGTGTGGCCAGCCGGTGTGGCCGAGCGGTTCTAGGTGCTACAGTCTGGAACCGCGCGACCGCTAGGGTCGCAGGTTCGAAACCTGCCTCGGGCATGGATGTGTGTGATGTCATTAGGTTAGTTAGGTTTAAGTAGTTCTAAGTCCTAGGGGCTGATGACCTCAGCAGTTGTCCCATAGTGCTGAGAGCCATTTGAACCATTTTGTAAAATTTCTCGGACTTGTTGAAAGTGCCTGTATAAACGGAGACAAATGTTTAATTCTAATTTTGTGTTTGGCCGTTTTTGTAGCCGTATCCGAGAAACGCACTTCCTTTGATCTGCAAGTACGTTAGCGTCTGTTTGGCTGGACATGTGCAGTTAGTGTCGGTGATTCCCTTGAGCGAGCGCCTGGCCGTGTAATTGAATATTTGCGTCGCTGCGCGCTCTGACCCCGGGGGGTGATTGATAACGGCACAGCACAGCGGCCGCCGAGCCGTCGACCTCAATCGATAGCCAGCCAGCCAGGCCTGTCTCGCTCCCTTCTGCCACCAGACGCTACGCCAAGCCGCAGACTCGCATCTCAGAGTGCAGTCGGCCACCGCGTCCACCGCCGCCAGCATACATCAGCCAGGCGACCGCTGACAAATACTGACTGAGGCGGCGCACCCGATGTGTGCCCGGCAGGAATGCCAGCCAAACAGCGCCAGCCCGTGCTGCAGCGGGTTTACACTGGTGGCGCTAAATCTTCTCACCCATACACCTGATAATATTTCCAATAAAGTTCAAAAGGTTTCAGGATAATTGTTGGGTATAAGGTTCGTCTGTTATGCAAAACACTGTTTTCTCATGTGCCTCAAATGTGTTTCAACACCTTCTTCCCATAATTGGTGGATTCCATTTATTAAAATTTGTGAAATGTGAATATATTTTGAGTGATAACCAATCTACGAAAATTACGCCTAAAGTATAGTTTTTGTTTGTGTCCTCATTACCTTAATTTTACGTTGTACGCTTTCTGCAGGACCATTTGTACATCGTCATACTCTGCTAGCGTGTCATCTACAACCAGATGATGTTAATGTGAAATTGATTGGCGAGTTAATATATCACTTGAACGTAATTTTGTTGTGCAAAGGTATTTCGCACACAGATTCGTTATTACTAATGGAAATTTGTGGTAAGGACTATGGGACCAAACAATTGAGGTCATCGGTCCCTAGGCTTACACACAAACTAAACTAACTTACGCTAAGGGCAACACAAACACCCATCCCCGAGGGAGGACTCGATCCCCCGACGGGGGAGAGCCGCAGGCACCGTGACAAGACGCCTCAGATCACACGGCTACCCCGTGTGGCTTCTTTATTACACTCATGTTCGCTACCAGATATAGGACGTTCATACTCACAGGGCATGTGCATCAGTATGTTCTGCAGAAATGATTAAATTTCAATCACCCCAGTTCAACATGTGTTCTATTGCCTACTAGGGTCCACCATGGGCCCTGATAACTTCTTCCTTGCGTGATGGCACGAATGATGTCCTGTGATATAGCCATCCATGCTACATTCACCTTGTTTATCTGTGATAATTGGCACCGGGTCAGAGCACAGCAGGTGTCCTTTCAGTACATCCCACATATTTTCGGTCGGCGACGGGTCTTGTTATCTGGCGGGCCAGGGCAAAAGGCTGACATCCTCTGACACCTAGAAGGCAAGTGTTCGTGCAGCAATATGTGGTCGTGCACTGTCTTGCTCGAAAATGCCGCCTGGGATGATGTGCAGAAATAGTATGGGTGTAGGTCGCAGGATGTCATTCACGTAGGTCAGACCGCTCACACTTCCCTGGACACGCACCAACTGTGATTTGTGGCTGTACCCAATAGCACCCCACACCATAAGGCTGCAACTTGGCGCTCAGTGCCTTGTGCGAATGCAGTCACTGTGATGTCGCTCGCCCTGTCTAAGGTGAACAAAACTGCGGCCATCATTTTCAAACAAACAGATTCTGGATTCGTCCGATAAAAACACTATCTGATGCCATCCTTGCCCCAGGGACGTCGTTCCATACACCATTGCCACCTAGCATATTTTTCCACCTTCGTTAAAGGTAGAGACGTACTGAAAATGTACAGATGTGTTCCACTGTTCCACTGTTGCGCCAGAGCCGAGGAGGACGCAGATCTTTCCTGCAGTGACTTCCGGATGACTTGTCGATATTCTCGGGGGGGGGGGGGGGGGGGGGGGGATGGTCTGGATGGTGCGACCTGACCTTTCTAGCAGTGTTCTACGGCCTTCCCTGAACCATTCTGCACACACCCATTTCACTGCCAAAACACTTCGTCCCGCACGAGCAACAATTTTCCGTATGGATACATCACATTCTCCCATGCCAATAATGCGCCTTCTTTCAAACTCACTGTTTTGACGTTGCGGTTCGCGCATACGTCTGCGAGGCACCCTGCATATCTGCTTCGGTTTATAGTAACAACGGCAGCCTATGGCACATTTTACCGGTAGGTGGCCTTGGCCGCGATATCGATGTTGACGTTGAACCTGCAGGCCGACATGGTTCAAATGCTGATCATTTCTGCTGAGCATACAGTTTACATGTCCTGTGAATATGAACATCATTACCTCTAGTCGTTTAAGGTGAGTGTACTAACGTCTTGTTTTGAGAGATCAGTTTTCTTTTGCGTTCACATGAGTTACTAAAAAAACACAAGCAAATAATACATCTGCTCTCAGAATTTCGTTTGTAGTGAACACTGTTCACTTCCCCAAGCTAAAGGGTAAATGTCGCTACTGTCTAACCTGCCCCAGTCGACATTCAGTTGTTCTCAAGTGAATTTTGCGCCGAATTATAATTTACTCTCTCTCTCTCTCTCTCTCTCTCTGTCTTCCTCTGTGTGTGTGTGTGTGTGTGTGAGAGAGAGAGAGAGAGAGAGAGAGCTTTTTAAATATTCGTGTTGTTTAGTACCTTTAATGTGTCAAATAGTGTGCCTTTGCTTTGTAAAGTTTCTTTACTATGTTAGTTAGTGTGGCTTTGCACAGTGGAGTGCATTCATTTATAGCCTGCTTTCCGTCTGCAATTGCCTTTCGTATATGGAAGTTTTCCACTGTTGTTAGTTCATGGTACACGCTGTGGCTGAATTTTAGTATTTTTAAATCTCTTTCTATTGCAGTTGCTTGATGGTTGTGGGCTATTCGCTCCTGAGAAAATGGGCAATGCGAGCTGTTACCTTTCAGAGCTTTTAATTGTTCTGAATATCTTGTTTTAAAGTGCCTGCATCTTCGTACTATTTACACTGGCTGACAAGTGCTGCACGTGAGTTCATATATGCCTGATCTATTGAAATTACCTGAATATATTTCTTGTGTTGTGAGCTTTTTCTCTTTTGTGTGGTCTGTCCTGTATCCTATAAGAAGTCCGTTTTCCTTTAATATGTTGCCTTTTCTGTGAACAATTTCGTTATTGTAGGTGAGTATACGCCATTTAGTTTTGTGTGTGTGTTGTTGCTCTTTTGTGTATGGGCACGTTTCGATAACATGAAAAAACAGTGTTTCGTATAACAGGTGGACCTTATATCCAATTATTTTAACTACAAACACGGCAAATACAAGAACAACAATACCATATGATGAAGGTTTGAGAATGTTTGTTGCTATTATTTCTTCTGTGTCTAAAAAATTGGCTCTGAGCACTATGGGACTTAACTGCTGTGGTCATCAGTCCCCTAGAACTTAGAACTACTTAAACCTAAGTAACCTAAGGACATCACTCACAACCATGCCCGAGGCAGGATTCGAACCTGCGACCGTAGCGGTCGCGCGGCTCCAGACTGCAGCGCCCAGAACCGCTCGGCCATCTTCTGTGTCTCCGAATCAAAGATTACATCTAAAGGGACTAGCTAACTTATATCCGTTTTTTAGTACTCCAATCTCGAAACGCTTTAGACTGACGTAGTACGTGCAATAATGGTGCGAAAGCTGAGCAAAATCGTCGACGTGTCAGTTGTGCACTACCATTGTTACAGTACCTCAGATACGTTCAGCGCCCGCCGCGTCGCCTCAGTGTTTGAACGTCTGGTTCTCCACGCCACACGGTGCAACTTCTTCGGCTGACGCGATGCGTGAAGCGCAAGAAATCAAAATACAAAACCTGTCTTCAAAATACACTGCCTGAAAAAAATTAGCAACGCATGAAGGAATTGTGAGACAGAAACGAAAGTTGGTTCGCGTGTTTCTACAGCTTAAAGATGATGTCTACTCAAATTTCGCACCAGTCACATAAGAATGGCGCTAGTAGCGCACCCCAGTGAGAATGAATATCAGGTTTGCTTTAATTACATGCTGTAACGGTCATGAGGATTTGTAGCCTTTGAGATTGGAAGCGGCGAGTTGATGTTATTCAAGAAGGGACAAAGACTCCATTATCAATACCTCACCGAGTTTGGACGAGCACGTGTAATATGGCTACAAGAAGCTGGATGTTCCTTGTGAGGTGTAGTAGAAAGACGTTGCAGAAATGTAGTCTCTGTACATCATTATTGGCAGCAATGTTCTCGAGAAAGTACAGACGCAAGAGCATCCAGCTCCTGACGCTCACGTGGCACTGCCGAGAAGGAAGGAATCGTGTTTGACTCATGGCCTTAGCACATCGCAGTACATTTGCTGTGACAGTATGACCAGCAGTTGGCACCGCTGTGACAGAACGAATTGTTACATTTCGCTTACTTGAAGGAAAACTCCTAGCCAGATGCCCAGCAGCGTGAAATCTACTCACCCAAAAACACCGCACATTTATGACTTCTGTGGTACCAAGCTAGAGCTCATTGGAGGGTAGGGTGGAGGTGGGCTGTGTTTTCTGATGAAAGACGGTTTTGCCGCAGTGCGAGTGACAGCAGCGTGCTGGTGAAGAAAGAGGCCAACCGAGGATCTGCAACCAACCTGTCTGTGTGCTGGACACGCTGGACCTACACCTGGAGTTATGGTCTGGGGTGCCATTTGGTATGACAGCAGGAGCAATCTCGTGGGCATCCCAAGCACCCTGACTGCAAATTTGTACGTCAGTCTGGTGACTCGACCTGTTGTTCTGCCATTCATGAAAAGCATTACGGGGAGTGTTTTCCAACAGGATATCGCTGGCCCACACACCGCTGTTGTAAGGCAACAAGTTAGACTCGCTGTCGACATGTTGCATTGGCCTACTCGATCACCAGACCCGTCTCCAACAGAGACATCAACGGATTACTACTAAGCGTCGTCCATAAACGGCATTAAACGTCCCTGCATTGATGGACCAAGTGCAACAACAAGGAACTCCATACCATAAGCTGATATCCGGCACCTGTACAACACAATACATACAAGTTGGTATGCTTACATTTAACATTTTGGGGGTTACAACGGTTCTTAATGTTCCAGCATGTCACATTTGCAGTGGCTTATCGCGCGCTTTCATTAGTCTGTGATCTTCCAACTTTTATCATATATCGCCTGGACAAATTTATTCCCGAAATTTTATTTATTTTTCGATGTTGCGATTTTTCAGTCAGCGTACATAGAAAGGAGCAATAAACACCGGAAGTAACGTGCAAACCCCATCCATAAGCAAAATCGTTTTAAACTCTGCAATAAAAATTTAATAACATACCATCTACGACTAATCGCCGCTGATGACACTTTGTCAAGAATCGTGTCTGGTGTAGTCCCCTCTTATGTTGCAGAAAAAATTATTGTTACTCATTAATAACATTATTTGTCGCTTAGTTTTCTGTGTTATATACTTAAAGTAGCTTCGCTAACGCTCGAAAGATATTTCACTAGGCCCATAAATTCACACTCAGTACTCGAAACAATACAGCGCGATGCACACACTACCACCATCACAGCACATGATTTCTGTTATGTCACAGAGCAATTTTCTAAAGGTTTGTAAAAAGCAAAATTAAATTGAGCCCCAGAGAAATGCCGGCCGCGGTTGTCTCGCGGTTAAGGCGCTCAGTCCGGAACCGCGCGACTGCTGCGGTCGCAGGTTCGAATCCTGCCTCGGGCAAGGATGTGTGTGATGTCCTTAGGTTAGTTAGGTTTAAGTAGTTCTAAGTTCTAGGGGACTTATGACCGTAGATGTTAAGTCCCATAGTGCTCAGAACCATTTGAACCAACCCAGAGAAATGTATAAAACTGTATTTAATTTCATAATTAATCTTTTTTCACATTTGAATATGAATATTTGTGCATCTTACGAATAAAATAATTTATTTTTAATTTACTCTCCTGATAGTAAACAGTCGTAATAACAGTTTATTATTATTTGCAAACTGCAGTTTCTAATATGAGATTTCGCAATTTTATCCAATTTTTTTCAATTATTTAAAGTAAAGCTTTATAGCAGCGGTGTTAATCTATAGTACTTATCGCAATTCAGCTCTTGAAATACCTTATGACATTGACTCTTAGCATCTGACCATCTTCCCGAGTGCGAAACATTCGAGAAGCCATCCTTCTAGAACAGCATTTTCTAAAGTCTAATTATACCTCACACATCTTTGATTAACCTCAAGACAAAATTATGCAAAATATAAGCAGCTTGCACAAGGCTAATGGTAACTGTCAATTGGGTTTTTTTTATCAAAAGGTCATTTTTTAACGATATAACGTAATACCACGTGCTGTCTTGACCGGATCTCTCAACTATTAAAAATATCTGGTTATGGGTTGCCGAGAAACTGGCACGGCAAAGTCGCCAGACACTACGATTGATGAACTCTGCACAGAGTTCAGGCAGCATGGAATGACATACCCATCCCTGACAGCCAAGTTTAGATCCGGTTACAGCCGTTATTTCTGTGTGTATTCTACGTGACGAACCACAAAGCTTGTGTTTGAGTTTTCCCTCTCTATGAATTTCAGACCCACCCCTTAGACATATGGCTGTGAAGGAGGGGAAGAAATCCAGTGTGCACTCTTTGTGCATACTGGAAGGAGTCATTCTAAATGTAGCATGGGTGCTTCCGGATGCCATGAAGAGCACAGGATGCAGCCAGCTGCAGGTGGTGGCTCATGCTGGTACTAACGATGTGTTTCGCTTTGGATCGGAACAGATTCTCTCTTGTTTCGGCGGCTACCTGAAGTAGCAAACACTGCCAGTCTTGCTTGCGAGATGACGGCAGAGTTCATCATCTGTAGCATCATCGACAGAATTGATTGTGGTCCTTTGGTACAGAGCCGAGTGGAGAGTCTGAATCAGAGTCTCAGACGGTTCAGCAACCATATAGGTTGCAGATTTCTCGACATGCGCCATAGGGTTGAAGGTTCCCAGGTTCAGCTAAATAGGTCAGGAGACCGCTACATGCAGCGAGCGGCTACACGGGTAGCGCAGGCTGTGTGGAGGGGGACTGGAGCGTTTTTTTAATTTAGAGGGTCTCGACAAATTGTACGAGGGCTATCCACAAAGTACATTACGTTTTCGTTTGTGTCCGTTAGGGGCGGGGCTAGCGCGGCCATCTTGGTGTCATGGCATTCCGCCGCTCAGTCGGCATCCTGCCGTGCTAGTGAGAGGTTCGTACCGTACTCCGTTGAGTTACTGTGACAGTTTGAAATGTCAGCGTTAATTGAAATTGCCACGAAGTGTGCAGTGCGTGCTGTAATAAGGTTTCTGACTGCAAAAAACTGTGCACCGATAGAAATCTATCGGCAGCTTTGTGAAGTGTATGCGGACAACATAATCACTGAAGGTGGAGTGTGTCAATGGGTCATAAAATTTAAAAATGGCCGAACTGACGTTCACGACGAAGAGCGAAGTGGAAGACCCAGCATAGTGACTGCCGAACTTGTCAAAAACGTCGATGCCGCGGTCCGTGAAAACCGTAATTTCACAATAACGGAACTCTCTATGAGTTTTCCACAAATTTCATGAAGTTTGTTGCACGAAATCATTACCGAAAAGCTTGGTTACCACTAGTTTTGTGCAAGATGGATACCAAAAATCATGACAGCGATTCACAAAAATCAGCGAATGGCTGCAGCGTTAACGTTTTTGGGCGCTTTCGAAAAAGATGGATACTCATTACTCGATCTCATCGTTATTGGTGACGAAACATGGGTTAAGCATGTGAACTGCGAGACAAAATTGCAGTCAATGCAGTGGGGCCACACAAATTTCCCCCAAAAACCCTAGAAATGCATACAGACAACGTCGGCAAGGAAGGTGATGGCGACTGTCTTTCGGGACAGAAAAGGTGTGATTTTTGTAGGTTTCCTGGAAAGAGGCACTACAATAAACTCTCAAAGGTATTGCCAAACTCTGCACAACCTCATAAGAGCAATACAAAACAAGCGCAGGGGAAAGTTGGGCTCAAAGATCTTGCTGATTCATGACAACGCCCGGGCCCACACGGCAAATGCCACTCGTGAACTTCTCGAATCTTTTAAGTGGGAGTTGTTTCCTCATCCGACGTACAGTCCCGACCTTGCACCGAGCGACTTCCACTTATTCCCAGCAATGAAGAAGTGGTTGGCTATGCAGCATTTTGATGACGGCGCACAGCTTCAAGAAGAGGTAACCACGTGGTTGAAGGCGCAGGCGGCTGAATTTTACGACGAAGATATTTCCAAGCTCGTCCATCGCAACGATAAGTGCCTTAATTTAAATGGCAACTATGTAGAAAAGTAGTATTTAAGTGTCGCTTTCATCTGTATATAATAAAAAATTTCCAATACTTTATTTATTTTTAATTCCAAAACGTAATGTACTTTTCGGATAGCCCTTGTAGAAAGAGCTGCAGTTTGAAAGGGTGCAGTGCGAACACAAGAAGAAGGTAGACATAGTATCAATCAACATTGTAGTTGTAAACTGTTGTAGCTGCATTGGCAAAGCTCTGAGGGCTAATAGAATGCACTGAATCTCAAATTGTTATTGGTCGGAAAGCTGGCTAAACCTTAATAAGTTCAGCCGAAATTTTTACAAAGGACCTAACCGTGTTCAGAAAGGATAGATTAAATAGAATTGGTGGTGGAGTGATTATTGCCGCCAGAAGTAGTTTAACTTGTAGCGAAATTTGAGTATATAGTTCCTGTGACTTAGTATGGTTAGAGGTTATATACCTGACAACCAGAATAAATTAATAACCATGGTACATCAACTATATTCTACGCCCTGTTTTGTTGCCCTTTATGGCAAGTCATCCTTGGCTTACCTTTCAGTAAGATAATTCCCGCTCGCACAGGGAAAGAGTAGCTACCGCTCGTCTTCGCGCTTGCCAAACCCTACATTGGTCAGCAAGGTCATAGATTTCTCACCAATTGAGATCGTTTCGAGCATTATGGGCAGGGTCCTCCAAGCAGGTCACGATTTTGACAATTTGACGCGCCAGTTGGATATAATGTGCACAATATCCGTTGTGTACGTAGTTCCGCATAGTCAGCGCGTACACAACTTTCCCACTAGAGCGCGCCCCGCTAAGCACAACAGCGCAAGCGCAATGCTCGTCCGTCTCCGCACTACGAGATGGCGTTGCCATAGAGACGGACCAAATTCTGCTTCCGCCGATCCGCGTATTAATATGTAACACAGTCAATGAGATTGCTGCTTACGTAGAACCTTTTCTCCTCGCGGATCACACTGGCGCAGTGATACATGAACGCGCGAGGTATTATAACGAGTGTACAGACCTCCGATTAGTCAGTCTGCATTTGTCTGCACCAGGCTGCACCAGTTTGCATTAGTCTGTACCAGTCTGTACGAGTTCTACATTTATCTGTACCAATCTATAGTCAAGTTTCAGTCTGCGCCTAATAAGATTACCATATTCCTGTACATAGCCATGAAGATAAATGTATAGACACTTTTGTCAAGTATCAGAGATATATGTGAGAATAAGATTAACGTACCAATACCGAAGGAACATCAGATTTTCAATTGTAAATAGCATCCAGAACCAAGTTAAGTAATTTTTATGCTTGCTATTATTTTAATAAATGTGTGTGAAAATCAAGTTCTGTTTAAAGTTGGTCACCGTCAGTCTCCTACTCTAAGCGTGCAAGTTGCATTTCTATCGTCTGACCTAACGGCAGAAGATAAGCACGCCACGATAAGACCACGAGACATATTGCTGACACTCGCCTACTTCGTTAGAGCGGCAAGTCAAATAATCTGATGGTGTGTGTACTGAAGGTCTTACAGTACGCACACCAGAATATCCCTCAGGCGAACATCCGATATTCAGCTCACAGCTAATCGACTAACCCGGTTGTTTTATGCAGTCGAAAGCTGCATGTAAGGCAACCTTAATCTCTTTCTTGTCGCAACAAAAGAGAATTTTCTGTCGTTTCTAAAGCTATGAACAGCGACAAAGAACAAGGTTTTTCCGGCGTATCAGCGACTCATGATTGTCGAGACGTTTCCAAGAGAAACATATGCACCGTACAAGGCATTGTTCTAGTATGCACTCTGGTTTCGTCAAATGCTCCACGCAAAATACGTTATGCGTAACTGATAAAAATTCGAGCCAAGTGCGTCAGTTCAAGTGAATGGAATATTTACGCTGCAAAAAATTCTGCAATAAACGCTCGGTGGGCGGCATAACTATGCAGGCGCAGCCGTAGGTGCCGAAGCTGCGGTGCGAATATTGCATTCCATATTTAATTGAAATCCTCCGTGGTGCCTGACGGGATTACCTGACAACAAATTCTGACCAACTATGGAATAATCAAAGCCGCAAAGATTGAGGTATCTTCGAAATTATTGTAATGTAGCAGAGGCCCATATTTTGTGGATATTTTCGAAATTAAAATGAATTGTAGGAACTTAAGCGTTTAAGGTCCATCATCTATTGACCACAATAACTCAGGGAAAGGTTCGGAGCTGAGTTGTTCGTTAATCTTCACGCAAACATACCACACCGTTGATACGCCCTAATTCTGCTTGAAGTTTGGTGGCCGATCTAAATACGTATCTTTTATTTTGTCTCGTCCTCAAAGATTTCGCTAGACTACTCCGTCAACGAGAACCGGATATAAATCTTAAACAGATATTTCGTGCGTGCAGTGGTCGTAAAATATTTATTCATAACCTAATACAGTGAGCTGCCTCCTGAAAGCGTTCTTATCTGGTAAAGGTACTACACAGCACCGTTAACATTACTGTCCCTGTATGACATGTTTTGTAAAATGATATTCGAAAAGCCTTAATACTACAGCCATGGAACGTATCGAGTATGAGTTATAGCTGTTGAGTATTAAGAGAGTAAAAAGTATCTTGAAGAATAAGAGCGTCATTGTCCGAAACTACCAACAGCGTTTCATAAGCACAAGAAAAAAGTATTAACTTTGTGTATCTCCCAAAAGAGTTCACAAACGTGTATTTAATCAGAAGGTGATCTTGCATCCTCTGTTTATTTATGTCTACTGCAAAAAATGGTTCAAATGGCTCTGAGCACTATGGGACTTAACATCTGAGATCATCAGTCCCCTAGAACTTAGAACTACGTAAACCTAACTAACCTAAGGACATCACACACATCGATGCCCGAGGCAGAATTCGAACCTGCGACCGTAGCAGTCCCGCGGTTCCGGATTGAAGCGCCTAGAACCGCTCGGCCACCACTGCCGGCTATGTCTACTGCAACTTCATTTACATGTTCATTGTCGCCTGGTACTGAACACGCAATATTCATCAAGGGAACTGCTAAATGGAGTCTAAAATTTTCGATTAACTAATACTATTAGAAGCGGAGAAAAAGCACGTGTTGTGTTGTTGAATACCAGGAGGAAGAACTACTGTCTCGACTAAAATTACGCCTGCATAACTCTCGGAGACAGCACACAGACCGTAACGCAGCTGTTCAAAACACTAACGAGAATACTGCGTTTTTATTGCACTGAGCCGGCCGGTGTGGCCGAGTAATTCTAGGCGCTTCAGTCTGGAACCGCGCGACTGCTACGGTCGCAGGTCCGAATCCTGCCTCGGGTATGGATGTGTGTGACTTCCTTAGGTTAGTTAGGTTTAAGTAGTTGTAAGTTCTAGGGGACTGATGACCTCAGATGTTGAGTCCCATAGTGCTCAGAGCCATTTCAACCATTATTGCATTGAAACTCTGGTTTCCGTTAGCGAAAGCGCTCTCCCTTCTGTGAGAGGTCAGTGACGTCCCAAACTCAATCACCGACAAACCGTTTAGTGGAATGGGTAAGTGAAAGTAAGTGTCTGTATTCCTCATCGACGTCCAAGGCAACAACATCAGTGTGTGAAGGAGCACCAACGGTGCAGAACGATGCCCTCTGGGACTTGGATTTCTGATACTGTGACATTTCGTCTCATAATGGATGTGCTGCAACAGCAAGGATACGTTCTGAAACTGTGGGCAAAATAAGTAGACCCCTGTAGGCGGCTGAAGTCATGATTTCTACTAATAATATAGTCAACAAAACATGCTCATTCGCAGCATCTACCCCATGCTGCACCAAAAGACCTCATCCGCTGATGAAGGCCATCCGTTCGCAGAGATTCCTCAAGACCATCTACAAGCCATCTTTTCTTCGAAACCTCTATGTTTAGATGATGATGATGTTTGGATTGTGGGGCGCTCAACTGCGCGGTTATCAGCGTCCGTACAAGGTCCCAACCTTTTCTCAGTCCAGTCTCGCCACTTTCATGAATGATGATGAAATGATGAGAAAACACAAACACCCAGCCATCACGAGGCTGGTGAAGTATGTTTAGAAGGTCTCATAGCAGCGCACGGGAGCTTCATAGCATATAAAGTTTCCAGTCAGAGGCCATGCACACTTCCGTTACGATAGTAATTTATATCCCGCGGAGCGCCTAATACGCTTGTGCTAAAAATAATTTCAGGTACATTAAACGTGTCGCACATCCCACGATCGGTGCTGCGCATCATCGTAAAAAATTGTTTCGGATGAATTTAAACAGCTGTGACCCTGCGATTTATTGGTTTCATCATCGCAAGAGCTATCACCATGAAAAGTCAATTCTCTCTGAGCGTTTTAATACACATCACTCTCCGCTACGAAAATTCTAATATCCGAAATTGGGTAATCGGCACAAACCTGAGAAAAGCTGATTGACATTCCCTTTTCTTCTTTAACTGCTGTAAATTTCGCACTGAATATAGTCTTTATTTTTTATTTGTGATCTTGTGCGAAGCTCATGAGTATTCCATATCATATTTAAAATTATATAGGATAAACATTAATAAACCCGACAAACAGCATTGATGGATTCGTGACTGTAAATGGAGGGAAAAAGGTCCTATGAACGTGTGTCCGTAAATAGACGGTGTGCGTGCAGCGACAACAAATCGTCCCGGAACAAAGCACTGAGCTGCATCGCGTCCACGTCACAACAGATGTTGAAAGTGACTTCCACGGGATGCAATGCACGCGTACTCATATCGCCACAGTCTTTCGTATGTTCCGGCGTCTCTCCTTATAGCGTCACTAGCGTCGTGAACACGCTGTTGGAGTGTCTGCGCATCACGAACTTGTTCAGCATACATAACGACGTTCAGATGCCGCTAGAGGTAAAAATCCAGAGGGTTTAAGTCCGTTGATCTAGGAATCTATGCCACAGGGGTTCCATGCCCTTCCCAGCGTCCGTGTAAGATGTTGTTGAAGAGTCAGTGAACCATAATACGGAAGTGGGGTGGTGCTCCGTCATGCAGAAAGCACATAAACTCTCGTATCGCGAAAGGCACATTCTCAGCAGCCCAGGCAAAATATTCCGCAGAAAGACGAGATACGTTCCTCCTTAGAGGTGTTGTGGAATAAAGCCGGTCCAAGAATGGCCGCCAAGAATCCCTGCCCACACACCAATGCTGATGAGACACCCACAGATGTGCCCACAGATGACGATTATCCAGATTGGTCATGCCAGTTCTGGTAAAGGTTACTTCGCTGGTGAAAAGGACTGATGACAGAAATCCCATAATTGTGATGGTATGATGCCAAAACCATCGGCAACGTCTTTTCCGTAGAGGGAAATCCGCTGCTCATAATCCTTGCAGTCGTTGCAGGTGGCAGGAACAGTAGTGATTGTCATGCAACATGCACATAATCATACTTTGACTTCCGCCATGTTGGCGGGCCACATGCCTAGAGCTTGGATAATCCTCACATGGCCCAAACAGATGGAAGTTCACAGAAGCAAGGGCCAGGCCTGTCCTACAGGGTAGATGAGGTAACGGTTCTCGAATTTTTTTAGAGTCTTGACATTTATCTCTAAATAAATGGTTGGCCCCTTTGGCAGTCATCCACGAGAATGGCACTATCACCACCCAAAAGACTGACGTCTTGACTTTTCAGCGGAGGCAGCTGCCCCGAATTTTAGCTTTTCTTTTTAATTGCGGGTAGTACCCCTCCAATGACTCCCCTTTCGTTTTCGGTTCAAAATTTCATCGTCTGCAACAATACGCGACAGAAAGTTGTTCTATTAATAATATTAGTTATTAACGACTTCTTTCGATCTTAAATCATCATCACGTCGACAAATATGATTAACATAACATGAGATGAGGGTTTGTTGACTTTACAAGTATAAACAGAACACGGGAGTCCTCTGATGACATTTTATCAGCAAGTTACGATTTCAACAAATTTAATTACATTTTAAAATCAAGATGTTTGACTTTTGTGCTTTTCCAGAACTTTTCAAGCCAACGAACCATCCTCTCATGGCATGCTAATAATGCCTGTTCACCTGATGTTAATTTAAGATAAAAACTCTTCGTAAATATAAATATTGTTAATATAACAGCTTATCGTAGTTTAAATTTTTTCTGAATTATTTACGAGCTGTGGGACACTGCCTGGATATAATATTCAAATAAAGTAGAACCGTCTTTGACTTCAATGTAAAAGAAAGCTTCTTCTGCATGCGTAGCACTTAATGCTCCAGATATAGCGACGTTCGTGATCTTTGACTAGATGATGGTGGTATTGATACTTTGCTACCGACAACTGAAATCCCCGGAACTGCGCCGCGCGTTGCGAAGCGCCGTTTCTAGAACACAGCATCGCGCTGCAGTTGTTTCTGCTCCGGCGAGGATACACGGCGACAAGCAATTGTGTGCACCCAGACGCGAGACCCGGGCTCTGTGTGCGTTGCTCGCTTGTAAGGACGGTTGCGTTTCGTTGTTGTCTACAGCAGTAGCAACTTTCCGGCGATGTGGTGCGCTGCCTGCTGGGAAAACTTCGTAATTACTGCCCTAACTGCTGGCTCTGAATCAAGTTACAGGCAGCTATGTGAGTGATCTGGAAAGATCAAATAGAAGCGGTCGGCGGCAGATTCTTTATCCCTGTCGCCACAATAGATAGCAGCAACAGAATAGCAACTGGAGGTTTCAATACAGAAAGATAGCTTGAAAGGAACCGACTGCATACTACAGTCCAACAGAGCCCAAATCGTTCAAAAGTTGTAAGGGAGACAACGACCTTGGGTGTTTCATTACGCACGGGATTTTTTATTCGTTCATCTAACCCACCAACGGAACGGCAAAACGCGAAACTCACTTCTATGTTCTTTTTAAACTCAAACTGTAATGTTTAAAACATCGTCACCGCATTTTGGGACAGCGGTTCACGGTTGAGGATGCACTTTGTTGTGTACTGTGCTAACGGCATTGTAATAGAGACGGCGGAATACCGGATTCGTGAGAGTGATGAAATGAAAATTAGAGAAATACATGTTAATGTTTCCAACGATGTAAGCCAGCGTTACAGCTTGTGTGTATCAACATCGAAAAAGCAATCAATGAAGTGAAAGGAAATTTCATACAATGAATGAAATTGAATGAGAAACATAAAAATTTGGTGGTCAAGACTTGAACACTCAATGGCGTCACTACGGTAACTGTTGAGTTTTCGATTACGCACCCTCTCCTCCATTTGTTGACATCTCTCCATTCTTTGCTTAATCCTCATCGCTGCCTGACCTGTTTATTGACATCAAAATGACTCAAAAATGAATTGAAAGAGCTACATTTCAGTTTTAAAAAAAGGATGTAATAATACACAATCCATTGTCGCATTGCTTACTACATTAACGCGATTCCTTTTTCATTGACACTGGACTCGCATTCGGGAGGACGACGGTTCAATCCCTCGTCAGCCATCCTGATTTAGGTTTTTCTCGATTTCCCTAAATCGCTCCAGGCAAGTGCTTGGATGGTTCCTGTGAAAGGGCACGGCCGACTTCCTTCCCTGTCCTCCCCTAATCCAATGAGACCGATGACCTCGCTCTTTGGTCTCTTCTCCAAAAGAACCCAACCCCCCCTTTTTCATTGTTTCATTGCCGATCAATAAACGCAACAAATGCAAAATATACTTTGTATACTTTCGCTGCATTGATTCACCTGGCAGGACGATAGTTGCCAAAAATGAGAAAGAGCTTTTCTATACCAGGGAAAGGTAGGCCCTTGATCTAATGGAACTGATGACCAACAAAGTTCAATATGAATATCTTAGGATTTACTTTCATGTATCCTTGTACCCTTCTGACTTTTTTGTCCTTTTTTCCTTATTTTCTTCTTTTTCTTCTTCTTCTTCGTCTTCTCTCCTACTTGACTCTCCCTTATCTCCTATTATTCACTTTCTCATTTCTTTCGCTTGTCTCCCATTTCACTGAGAACGTACCTGAGAAAGACTCCCAAAGGTTATCAAGATTATTAATGAAATGACGCAATACAGTCACCTAAAATTTCAATACCCTATTATGTATTTCATCGAGTTAACTGTTGTCTGACAGAGCAGCTTACAGGTTCACAAGCGCTACAAACGCGGTAAACATTTCCGCATCACGTTTCCAAAGCTACGGAAGAAGAGTCTTAATTCTAACTGTTTTTTACACTAGGTATGATTCCAAGTCACAGTTTGCGGCATAAATTTTGGGCTCTACGTGTAGAATCTTAATGTGATGTGATATTGTGATTTAACAAACGCTACTGTTCCTATGAAACAACATTTCCCAGAGAATCGTATTGTAAACTAGTAGCGCTTTAGGTCAGAGGTGTTAGCTTGCCGCAACTTGAGCCTAAGGTGAATGGTAGAAACAACACTGTAGTTAGCCAGTAAGCTCGCCTCGGGGTTCGAATCCTGTTTCGGCCACTCAGACTCAATTCTGCACGTTTTCCGCCTGTTCATACCCACCTGCTAACAAACTGCATGATGGCGCCTGAGGGCACACTGTTACAGCGTTCTGAAGGTGAAACGTAACAGCACTACGTACGCAGAATTACTATTTTCTCCTCTTCAACTTTAAGGCAAGATGTTCATTTCAGATCTAATTTTACACCAACACGAATGCAAAACATTATAGACGGAACCAAGCTCGGATTGTACTGAGTAATCATCTGGACACTCACTTTAAACGAATTATGGAAACGACGGGAAACAAGTATCTGAGTAGTAGGATGTAGATTTGAACTGCAATCCTCTCAAATACGAGTATGTACTCCACTGCGGCACCTGAATCGTCGGATAGCCCAGATCGAAGTGAATCATAAAATCGTACGTCGTTCTGATATGTGAATGTGGTAAGCGCTAATCCTTGAGTTCTCTTGTTTCAGTTGTTGGTGTATTCTATAATTGTGGTAGAAAAGTAACCTTCCCATAAGCTCAGAAGAAAGTCTGTGACAATCAGTATGGATGGAGAGGTGTGTATGTGTGTGTGTGTGTGTGTGTGTGTGTGTGAGAGAGAGAGAGAGAGAGAGAGAGAAGGGGGGGGGGGGAGAGAGAGAGAGGAGAGAGAGAGAGAGAGAGAGAGAGAGCTCTTAGGATGTCCATAAAGTTCCGCTATCACTTCAAAAAGTCATAACCTGGTGATTATTAGAGACGAAGCGTCATTGTTTGCTGTGAAACGTGTAGAATGTCACAAAGCTTTTCTTTCTATTAGGACAGAACTTCAGCGTGTGCCTTACTCGTCCCTCGTAGAACATCAAGGCGATGTTCAAGTTCTGTCCATGTTCGAGTGAGCGTTGCACTGTCAAGAGTTCTGATGAATTCATTGATTCATGCATTCATTGATTCATGTACGAAGGGTGGCAGTCTCTGATTGGTGTTGTGCCCACGCGATCCTTGACATAACCCCACTGCAAGCAGTAGAGTGGTAGCGGTACAATACCGAGAGAGCGCGGGGGCCATGCGTTGCGGCAGTCAAAACCCATCCACCTGTCAGAAAATGGGTCATTTAGCATTTCTTCCAGAAATTCGCGTGATGCACGACGAATTGAGTTCTGGGGGCTGCGTTGAAATGAAGCTTGCACCATGTCAACGCGTGCTTGAGACATAGGTGGACGTCCGCTTCGAGGAAGGTCTTTGCCGTTGTTTGTTTCGGAACCACCTCATTATACTTGGTTTTGCCAGTGGTACCCAACCAATCTGACGTGGATAATTCCGTGGTACCTTGGTCACAAATTTTGATTGTGCATACTAAATGACACATTGCACCTTCTCAAGGTCTTTCGCTGTTTCAGTGCACACTGAGTGAAGTCTGCAAGAAACTGAAATGCGTAGAAACTATGAGAGTTGCTAAACTTTTTACAGCAAACGACAGTATTCTAATACTTTTGAAAACATGATTTTTTGAAATGATAGCGGGGCTTTATGAACACCCTGTACAACGGGGAATCGTGAAGCTTGACAAAGAATATTCAGGGCTTTGCAATGGCTATCTGACTACAATCAGCGTTGTCACTTGGGGAAATTTACTACACTCTCAGGGTCACATGAATCTATAGAAGTAGCAGTTTTTGAATGATAACTCGCTCGGCATAAATATGAACTTCCAGAATGAAACGGTTGCAGCTCATATTCAGCTAAACTGTGACGTGCATGGAGGTAATAAAAGTCGTGAGATACCGCTTAATATGATGTCGCATCTCCTTCTGCCCAGCAACTCAACGTGGCGCGCACTCAACAAGTCGTTGTAAGTCCCGCGCAAAAATAACAGCCGTCCATAATTGCCAAAGTGTTGCTCGTGCAGGATTTTGAGCACGGACTGACCTCTTTATTATGTCCCGTAAGTGTTCTATGGGATTCGTGATGGCCGATCTGGGTGGCTAAATCATTTTCACGAATTGTCCAGAATGTTCTTCAAGCCAATCGCGAACTGTTGTGGTCCTGTGACATAGCGCATTGCTATCAGTAAAAATTCCATCGTTCTTTGGGAACATGACACCCATGAAAGCAATTAGTCTCCAAGCAGCCGAACATAATAATTTTCAATCAATGACCGGTTCAGCTGGATCAGAGAACCCTAGTCTATTCCATGTAAACGCAGCCCACACCATTATGCAGCCACCATCAGCTTCCACAGTGCCTTGTTGACAACTTGTTCAAAAAGGTTCAAATGACTCTGAGCACTATGGGACTTAACATCTGTGGTCATAAGTCCCCTAGAAGTTAGAACTACTTAAACCTAACTAACCTAAGGACATCACACATATCCATGTCCGAGGCAGGATTCGAACCTGCGATCGTAGCGGTCGCGCGGTTCCAGACGTAAGCGCCTAAAACCGCTCAGCCACACCGGCCGACTGACAAGTTGTGTCCATACCGCATTGCGGCTCTGTGCCACATTTTATCCCCACCATCAGCTTTTACTAACTCAAATCGGGACTCATTTGACGTGTCCACTCGTTTCCGGTCGTCTACGGTCCATGCGATATGGCCACGAGCCGAGGAGAGGCGCTGCAGGCGATGTCGTGCTATTAGCAAAGGCACTCGCGTCGGTCTTCTGCTGCCATAGCCCATTAACGCCAAATTTCACCTCTCTTTCGTAACGGATGAGTTCGTCATTCGTTGCACGCCCCACACTGATTTCAGCGGTTATTTCACGCAGTGTTGCTCCTCTGTTAGTACTGACAATTCTACGCAAATGCCGTTGCTCTCAGTCGTTAAGTGAAGGTCGTCGGCCACTGCGTTCTCCGTGGTGAGAGGTAACGCCTGAAATTTTCTATTCTTGGCAAATTCTTGACACTGTGGACCTAGGAATACTGAATTTCCCAACGATTTTCGAAACGGAATGCCCATGCGTCTTGTTCCAACTACCATACCACGTTCAAAGTCAGTTAATTCCCGTCGTGTGGCCATAACCATGTCGGAAACCTTTTCACACGAATCAGCTGAGTACAAATGACAGCTCTGCCAATGCACTGTCCCCTTTATACCTTGTGGAAGCGAGACTACCGCCGTTTGTGTATGTGCATATCGCTACCCCATTACTTTTGGTCACCTCAGTGTACTGTAAGTACAAGAACCGAGAAAGACAGACGAAACGGATTCCACAGAATGGCTCTATCAGATCCGCATGAATGAAAAAGACGATAGCTGTTTCTCTGTCGGACGAAGTAATGCTTACCCAAATGGAGGACGCATTTAAATCAATTGAATGCATGTCCGTTGTCTTAGTACTCTATTATCTAGGAGAAAATGAGGCTGAAAATCACTGAGCGCCAAGAAAGAGGAAGCAGATCAGATAGAAATTTCAGCCCGCTCGGTTGCAAAGGCCAAAGCCACGAAATACTGCAACAGCAACTGGCGCGACTCCAGCTGGCGGCCGCCCGTGTGGTGGTGGAAATGCGGGCACGGGGAGGGGGGGGGGGGGGGAAGGGGGCGGGTTTTTTAGAGGGGTGGGGTGAGGCGCTAGCCGAGGTGGTGGTCCGCAGTCTGCACCCTCTCACCCCCGCCAGTAGAAGTTCACAGCACACAGAAGGAGCCGGGACCGGCCATGGGGCAGCCAAACAGCGTGAAAAAACCTGACGGTATATAGCATATTCGTCACCGAAGGTAACGCTGAATTCATGCCCTGCTGTCCCCAGGCAAGTGTTTGCTTTGGTGGTGAAGTGTTGCACTCCTGCCACTTGTAAACTGTGAGCCAAGTTTGGCTAGTATCGGGTCGAACATTGTGTACTGAACATCCTTACCTTCGCGTATATTTGCTTACTGTTCAATTAGTCAGCCCTGCTCTCGAAGTCCATTACACATGAATAATTATCTCAGGGTCACTTTCCTACATGTTATTTACCACTCTGGCAAGAATATAACAAGGGATATAACGTCACCAGGCAGACTTTTGTTTGGATGCTGCATTTCGTTACCTAGTTACCTCGATGCTGGCGAAGGAAACTCATGACATCATGCTCCTGGCATGTCAGACACAAATGCGGCGGCCTTTGTAAACCGTCCGTCCAAACAGTTCCAAATTCTGTTTGAATTCGTTCCTTCAAATGTTTGTTATCACAAATCTTGACGGAATAAACATTTTTAGGATTCTGTACCTGAGACGGTAAAACCACTTATATTGTCACTATGTTGCCCGTCTGTCTGTCTCTACAACTTTTCAGAGTCCTTTTTCGCAGGAACGAAGAGACGCATCAAATTAAAATTTATGTCACACGTTAAAATCTATGTCAATTTGGCGATGTATAAAAGGGAAGCTTCTAAACCAATGCAGTCAAAAGATACGGCCATTTGTGTCAGCTATTTTAATACAAACTCATTCACCAAAACCTATAGAGTACTTCCCGTCGACCTAGAATCGTGAAATTTACCGGGAAGCAAGGTTTCGTAGTACATCCAAATGAAAAAATCCGAAAATTTTTAATTTTTAGTAATATCACACGAAAAAATATTTTGTCATTTTTTTTATCGGACTGACTTTCTGTCCATTCACCTGTTAACAACCCTTTTTGTCGGGAATGGGCTGAAGTATCAAGTTGAAATTTGTGTAAGATCTCCCTTAGAAATATTGTAAACATTAGCTTTTAAGTCAATGCAGTCGAAAGTGACTGCCAGTTTTGTCACATATCTTGATACTCTCGAACTCACTCGTCAAAACTTATATGTTACTTCCAGTAAGTCTAGGACCATAAAATTTGCCAAGAAAACAGTTTCGCTATACAAGTAAAGGAAAAAAAAAACAGAAAATTGTTAATTTTTAATTATATCATACTAAAATATTCTTTTGTCATTTGTTATTCGACTTCAAATTGAAATTAAAACATTCTCGGAAGTATTCGAATCCCTGGAACCGATATCTCGCCAGTATCGCTTTTGATAACTGGGAAAAATCATCTAGATTCTCGATTCCCAAAATGGACCAATTGTCTATATACATAATTTACTTCGCAGGAATTGTCAATGCGCGAGTTCTGCTCGCACATGGTCATTTTTTTTTAGTACATCTCACGCTGAAAAATCCACAAGTGGGGTATCAGTGGATCATGGAGGTCACTCAGTAGCATCCGTCTGCCAATCCTTTCATAAAAGTTTCATTTAGAAAGTCTCTCGCAATAACTCTATAATGTAGTGCTGCTCCATCTCATCTTACTCTTAACAGGCTGCATATCTTCATAAAGTGGACTATTTTACAGTTCTAACAGTACTTCTTGAAGCACATTTAGGTAATTTACCGAACTTAAAGTACCGTTAAAAAAAATAAGGCCCGATTAGCCCTGTGCTGAAAATCCCTGTCCATACACACACCAGGAAAGTTTAACTCCGTCGCCGCATGGAGATTTGCAGCATCCCAGTAGACATAGTTACCTGATCACTCTGCCACCCACCTTAAAAATCGCTTCGTCGCTCCAAAGTATGCTTTGTTGGGATCAGATTCTTATCGGATTGTGTACAACACACAGAATTCCTTGCGTCTGTCCCGATTACCATTATTTACGCCTTGACGCAAAGTAGACGTATATGCTAGAGGTTGAAAATACCGCTTCGTTTGTAAATTTCTTTTATTATCACGACCGGTTTCGGGATCTCATAAGCCCATCTCATAAGCCCATCCTCAGGTGCTGTAGCCCCCGAGCGCCGAGGTGGACGTGTACTAGGCGCGGTTTGCTACGTATGAGCTCATAGGTAGCAAACCGCGCCTAGTACATCTACATCTATATCCATACTATGCAAGCCACCTGACGGTGTGTGGCGGAAGGTACTTTGAGTACCTCTATCGGTTCTCCCTTCTACTCGAGTCTCGTATTGTTTGTAGAATGAAAGATTGTGCAAAGGCCTGTACTGTACACCTAATAGTAATTCTGTGGTACACTAGCTGATCAATAGTATTCAGGCATCCCTATGTAATGTGGATTTCAGCACTTTGTCACCAGAAGCGCACGTGCTAGTGTAAAACAAGGTAGAGACTATTATGTTAGCAGGATTCAACACAGCAAGTCATTCATCTCTTTTCCGTCATACGCTATGTGATCGAAAGTATCCGGACACCTTGCTGAAAATGACTTACTAGTTCGTGGCGCACTCCATCAGTAATGCTGGAATTCAGTATGGTGTTGGCCCACCCTTAGCCTTGATGACAGGCTTCCACTCTCGCAGGCATACATTCAATCAGGTGCTGGAAGGTTTCTTGGGGAACGGCAGTCCATTCTTCACGGAGTGCTGCACTGAGGAGAGGTATCGATGTCGGTTGGTGAGGCCTGGCACGAATTCGGCGTTTCAAAACATCCGAAACGTCTTCTATAGGATTCAGGTCAGGACTCTGTACAGGCCAGTCCATTACAGGGATGTTATTGTCGTGTAACCACTCCGCCACAGGCCGTGCAATTTGAACAGGTACTCGATCGTCTTGAAAGATGCAATCGCCATCCCGTAATTGCTCTTCAACAGTAGGAAGCAAGAAGGTGCTTAAAACATCAATGTAGGCCTGTGCTGTGATAGTGCCACGCAAAACAACAATGGGTGCGGGCCGCTTCCATGCAAAACACGACCACACCATAACACCACCGCCTCCGAATTTTACTGTTGGCACTAAACACGCTGGCAGATGACGTTCGCCGGACATTCGCCGTACCCACATCCTGCCATCGGATCGCCGCATTGTGTACCGCGATTCGTCACACCACGCAACGTTTCTCCACTGTTCAGTCATCGAATATTTACGCTCCTTACGCCAAGCGACGTGTCGTTTGGCATTTACCGATGTGATGTGTGGCTTTGAACAACCGCTTGACCATGAAATCCAAGTTTCCTCACCTCCCGCCTAACTGTCATAGTACTTGCAGTGGATCCTGATGCAGTTTGGAATTCCTGTGTGATGGTCTGGAAGGATGTCTGCCTTTACACATTACGACCCTCTTCAACTGTCGGTGGTCTCTGTCGGTCAACAGACGAGATCGGCCTGTACGCTTTTATGCTGTACGTGCCCCTTCACGTTTCCACTTCACTATCACATCGGAAACAGTGGACCTAGGGATGTTTAGGAGTGTGGAAATCTCGGGTGCAGGCACAAGTGACACCCAATCACCTGACCACGTTCGAAGTCCGTGAGTTCCGCGGAGCGCCCCCTTCTGCTCTCTCACGATGTCTAATGACTACTGAGGTCGCTGATATGGAATATCTGGAAGTGGGTGGCAGCACAATGCACCTAATATGAAAAACATATGTTTTGGGGGCTCCGGATACTTTTGATCACATACTGTATATGATAAAATAATTCGTCCATACGCGAGTTGAGCTGGACATGATCTGGCAATAAACAAGTTTAGGGGGATTAATGGCATTACAGTGGTTGTATGTGCAGATTTCATTTCGTTTTTTAACATTCTTTAATCTAGTGCTGGGTATTCTAATTGCTGTCTGGGTGAGTTTTAGAGCTGAGGAACGGCTGAGGTCACCGGAGGGTCGCCAGTATGGCACGCCAGACCGATACCCTGTGGGGCTCAGGTACGTGGCCTCCGTATAACTGCTAGTGAGGAAGGACAGGTTGAAACTGCCCTCATGTTGTCTAAGGAAAAGTGGTCTCGGCTGTCGTCTTACTGGCGCCCAGCTTGTTGTGCAATGTGTTTCACGTATCCCCTTACGAGAGCCAGCCTGAAAGTAGCCATACGAGATAACGGAACCGGAGACTTCATGAATAGCCTCGAGCACTGATTTTGTAGCTTCTCCTACGGCCTGTTGAGAGGGAGTTTGGTGAAACTGATGTGACGTCAGAAGTACTTAACACTTAGGTTTTTTTTATAAGAAAGTGAGGAGGAAACCGAGATTATTGATCTTTAACGTTCCGCCTCTACTGAAGGAATATTTTGTTACTACGAAACAATTACGCCATTGGTGGAATTATATAACTTTAAGAAGTCAAATTTAAGAGACTCTTGGCGGGGATAAGTGTGCAGTCAGCTCTTTACTGATTAAATACCGGGATAATCTTCTCCACCAGTTAACCAGCAACTTCGATAGCATATTTTTAGACCATGTTCATTGCACATGTAACGACTGTATTGCCTTATAAAATTATCTCGGCCTTCCAGGCGCGATAGGTGGTTACAACCCCACGAGCTTTCGGCCGAGCCCTTGACGCCATTTATCACTTGACAATAGCTGATGATAGTTCAGTCGAAAGCTCGTGGGATTGTAACCACCTGATGCGGCTGGAAGCCCAAAACGATTTTATTAATTCATATCGCCATGAGACCATTCTTTCAGATTGTATTGATATTTACCGGCCATTGTGGCCGAGCGGTTCTAAGCGCTTGAGTCTGGGACCGCGAGACCAGTACGGTCGCAGGTTCGAATCCTGCCTCGGGCATGGATGTGTGTGATGTCCTTAGGTTCGTTAGGTTTCATTAGTTCTAAGTTCTTTAATTAATTCTAAGTTCTAGGCGACTGATGACCTCAGAAGTTGAGTCGCATGGTGCTCAGAGCCATTTGAACCATTTTGGTGTCGATTCTCTAATCATCTTTAGGAGTTTTCAATGACAATATGTATACTTCAATTTAAGGCCCTCCGTTGTATATATTTATTCCAGCATTGGGTCTTAGTGACGTGTGTGCATCACGGTTAGTTCTGATTTACTTAACTTTTCTCTCACACGCAAGAGTGTTTTTCAAATTGAGAATATAATGCAGAACTGAGCAGTAGATGTCACGAGAGATGGACCCGCCAATGTAACAATAGTTGGGAGCACTGCATTGTCAGTAGAGAAACAGGAACAGCGGAATAGGTTGGTCAGCAGAGCTCTCTCACGTCGTACCTGGACTACTCACTAGAAGCCACTTGTGTAACTAATCGATAACAAACATTTCACCCCTTGTAAAGCTCACCAATTCGGCAACTGGGGACGTGATTGTGAAATGGAAACGCGAAGGAAGACACAGCTAAACCGAGACCAGGCAGAACAATTGTACTGACTGACAAATAACATCGTCCATTGTCAAGGGTGGTTGTAAAACATCACACGAAATCAGGGGAAGGAATCGCTCGTGAATTCCAAAGTGCTACCAGCAGTCCAGCTAGCACAATAACTGTGCGGAGTCAGTTAAAACGACTAGGGTACCAAGGGCAAGTAGCTCTTCATTAATGTCACACTACTATAGCCAAAGCTAAGCGATGCTCGTAGTGGTGGACACTGGAGGACTGCAAACAAGTGGTTTGGAGTGATGAATCACCGTATATCCTGTGGCAATCCAACTGAAGTGTTTGGGTTTTGTGAATGCCTGTAGAACATTACCTTTCATTATGTGCAGTGTCAAAAGTAGGTACAAAGGATGAGGTCTTGTTGCGATTTGGGGTGTTTGTCATGAATAGGGTGTGTTCCTCAAACTGCGCTTAAGAAAACGCTGAATATGGGAGGACACTGGTAAGTTTTACACATTGTGTACTGTTTATAGTAGAGGCGCAGATCGGGAAAGATGATTGTTTGTGTCAGAATCACAATGCACTCTCTCATAAAGCAGTATCTGTGAGTCAGTGGTTTGTGGACAATAGCATTTCCGAGAACGCCTGGCGTGTCCAGTCCCAAACTGAACCCAATGGAACACCTTTGGGATGAGTCAGAACGTCGCCTTTGCTTCAGACCCAGCTCCCAGTATCACTACCTTCTCTAGTTTCCCCTCGTGAGGAAGAGTGGGCTGCTATTCCTCCACAGACATACATTGTAAGTGGGCTATTTCTGTGTTGGCAGCGCTGTGTAGCGCTTTCCATTCCATCTGTGACCGCGCTTTCTTTGTAAAAGTCTCTGTGGCTGGTCGGACTCGTTGTAGGAAGTACTGCTGGGTTGTTGGAGGTGAACAGCCAGCAGTGATGGATGTTAGATGTGAGAAGTTAGCATTGATGGAGGGTCTGAAGTGTTAGCGTAGGCTAACGATCCGTACCTGTTTGACTTGGAGACTGGATACTATTCACGATTATATATCTTTGTACTGGATGTCAATGACGATTTATATTCCTACATGAACTGGATGTTACGTTATTAAGATACAAAATACATTATTTGGCTTGCAAAAACAAATCTTTCCTTTGCTAACCACATGCCTATTAGTAGTTAGAATCTTTTCTTTAACTGACAGTATTGACACTCACTGTATTGCAGTAGTTAGCGTAATGAAGATTTTTGTGAGGTAAGTGCTTAATGAAATGTAGAGGTTATTGTTATGATTCTTCCGAGTCAGGGCCAGTCTTTTGAATTAATTATTTGAAGTCAGGTTATCTATTTTTTTAGCAGTCAGATTTCTTTGCGCTAGGAAATTTTGGGTCTCAGTCATTCAGCAATTTAAGTACAGACTCACACATTTAAATAAAGAAGTTTCAACATATACCTGATTGACAGTGTCTCCCACTGAGCTCAAACAGTCATAAATGTGAATGGTGCACACAGGCCGTATTACTGTCAACTAAAAGGTGCCTGTCTGAAGCAGTGCATACACATTATAGCGACGGCACCCGACAAGATTTCGCTCTCGCAGATAGCCCATCTAGTATTCACAGCCATCGTGGTTCTCCAAGTACGTTGGTCACTGCCACCCTCTTGTGTTTCAGTAAGACAAAGTTCTGCTGTGTGTTTTGTGGAATATTCCAGTCTCTTTCCCAGCTAAGCACATACTCCTTCCT
The DNA here is from genome assembly GCF_023897955.1 of Schistocerca gregaria. Lineage (NCBI taxonomy): Eukaryota > Metazoa > Arthropoda > Insecta > Orthoptera > Acrididae > Schistocerca > Schistocerca gregaria. Next base: position 543,474,492 of record NC_064921.1, read on the forward strand.
CCCTAGTCTGCTCATTCGCCAAAAAATGCGTCGATTTTCGACATGTGAGAACGGTCGTCTCGCCAAATGGCCTATAGATTTCCAGCAGCAGAAAGTGATTACCGGAGCAACGTCGGTTCGAGATGTAGCCGCTTTGCAAGAAAAACACTTCGTCCCACGAAAATGTCCTTCTACTCAAGCTCTAATATGTCAATCTACATGTCTAATCCGCAAGCCACGTTGCGGTGTGTGGCGGAGGGTACCTCTGGTACCAGTACTCTTGCGCGCCTTCTCTGTTCAATTCGTGAGTGCTGCGTGAGAAGAACGATTTTTAATAAACTTTCGTACAAGCTCCAATTTCTCTGAATTCTTAGTCGTGGTCGTTTTGCGACACCGTGGTGTATTGCAGCAACTAGATTACTACAGGGCGAGGCCGAGCAGATGCTACAACACCCGCAAAAACTATTAGTTCAAATGGTTCAAATCGCTGTGAGCACTATGAGACGCAAAATCTGAGGTCATCAGTCCCCTAGAACTTAGAACTACTTAAACCTAACTAACTTAAGGGCATCACACACATCCATGCCCGAGGCAGGGTTCGAACCTGCGATCGTAGCAGCAGCACGGTTCCGGACTGAAGCGCCTATACCCGCTCGGCCACAGCTACCGGCAAATTATTAGTACGTTTTTAAAACTTTAATATGGTACATATATAACTTCGGAAACAATTACTGTCAACTCAGATGACATATATCTGATGCTGTGGCTGACGCTTATAACATTCAGCACTTTGCTCACTGCGAAATGATATTTTCGCTTCAGAGTACATGTGTCAATAAATGGATTTAAGTTCCGAATAACTGTTCTACTCGCACGCAGCCAGATCTATACTAAGACGATACTGTCGTGGTAAGCGGTGATCACAAGTGGTCCCTGCTCAGATAGTGATTGGAACGAGCGGCACTTAGGTCGGACATGAATAACTTTCCGGCTGCTGCGGCTTAAGGAAACAATCAGCTCACGTCTACACCGACGTCTCTCTTTCGTTGCTTCCTCTGGCAGCGACTGTCTAAACGTGTGGTGCCGTCGTGAGGTAGCGGCTTGTGCATGAGACCTCGTTCTGCGGACGACGCCATAGACACATTGTGGAAGGACGTAATACGTTATCCAATACACACTTTCGGAATTTCAGCGGTAGCCTTCTCTGTGATACACAGAACCTCGCTTACAGCGACTGCCACAGGAGTTTTTTGAGCAACTTCGTAATGCTCTGCCGCTTACTAAACGATCCTCTGACGAAACGTGTCGCCTTTCGTTGGATGTTTTCTACGTCTTCCGTTAATGGCAGTTGGTAAATTTCCCACACTGATGAACAGTACTTAGGAAACGGTCAAACAAATGGTTCGTGAGCCTCTTAGATAGTGGATGAATTACATGTCCTTAAAATTCTTCCAATGAATCGCAGCCTGACATCTTAAGTTCCTAGTATTTGTTTTATGTAGTCATTCCACTTTAGATCACTCTGGATGGTTACTCCTATGCATTTGATGTTTGTTACTATTTACACTGAATTTTCACCGATAGCGTAATCGAATAGCAATAGATCTCTTCGCCTCTTTTCACGCAAAACCTTTTATTATTATTATTATTATTATTATTTAATTATGTATTTATTAATCAAAACATGCAACCGATTGAAAATAATCTCACATATGCCAAGCCTAGCTTTTTATGCTTGACAAAACAGTGCAGATAATGAGGATACATTTGTTTCCAAAAACCTGTGAGCTAATTTCCATTTTTATACCTATTTGTGTCGTGCAGTACCATTCTTCATCCATTTCTCGCCTTAAATCCCATACTCAACCGTATGAAATCAGGCATGCATTACAATAGCCCATATCGTAACGAAAGACGGTCACAATAGAAAAGAAACCTTTAGACCTACAGGAAACGAAAAATAAAATAATCTATCTCAAATACGTGACTGTCGTGAGAAGCTGCATTTGTGTACTTCGAGAAATTAAGATCGGCAGTTGTTCCGGAAATATTTTCAGTATTCTGTTTACACAATTAAGAAATGTAATACGTTGAAAAAGACTTCAGTCCAATGACACACATGAATGGGTTCCTCTGTCAATCGTATGTGAACAATGAATGCTTTGTAACACACACATTCTACATTGAGAGACATCAATTCGGTTATTCATTGATCAAATGTATAAACGTCTAGTAACAAAAATTAATACGTGTTAGGCTGGAAACCAACGAGACATAGTATTAAACTGAAACATCATATTTGTTAATCATGAACAGTTGCGGTCGTCGGCTTAAACAGCCCGCACTCACCAGCCTTTTTTTTTCTATGAAATTACGTTACAGTTATCATGGAAAATTATAATTTGACAAAAATTAAACAAGTAATTTGTCATGATATCTTAGTAGGAGGCACACAGGTGTATTCACACAACGGACTTATTTGGGAAAATAACAGAACTGAGATCCTCTCGGTATGTGTTTGAAGAAGTCATACTTCAGAACAGCTGCTGCTAAAATAATGCTTGGGCTCCGGCTCTGAGCACTATGGGACTTAACATCTGTGGTCATCAGTCCCCTAGAACTTAGAACTACTTAAACCTAACTAACCTAAGGACATCACACACATCCATGCCCGAGGCAGGACTCGAACCTGCTACGGTAGTGGTCACGCGTTTCCAGACTGAAGCGCCTAGAACCGCACGACCGGCAACTAATTCTTTATATACTACATATTTAGATCTTTTAGCATCGTAAGAACTATCTCATTTAGGCTGTTTTTAATAATCTTGTGATGCCTGAAGATTACCAAATGAGGAAAACCAGTGGAAAGAAAAGAAATCTATCAGCAGTTCATCGCGGTTTTGAAATATGAATTGTGCGTAACACAGTACTCATATCTACAGCTGACCACCCACTAAATATCTGCGCGAACGGATTGTGAAACTCCATTTCTGTGGTAGTAATGTATTAATGTAAATTGTTTACCATTGGCTTCACCTGATGCGTGTCGGTGCTTCAGTTATCCAGTTGCATCGTATTGATTGATGAGAGCAGATCAGGGTAAATCAGCTTTTGTATCGATACAGTAGCGTAGGAGAGGAAACACCCAGAGCCATAAGAGAGCCTAAACCACTCTAAAATTCGTCAGGAAAGCCACAAATGTTAATATATTGTTTTCCCCCCGTAAGGTCGTAAGTAGAAGTTAATTTAATTGTTTCTACACACTAATTTCAATAACTACACGTAGCCAAGCTATCCCATACATTCATCCTAGCTATAGTCTTCGAAATTATTCCTTCAGCGGTATCCACCCAGTTGCTTCCAGTCCAGTGTTACTTTGCTAAGGCTTAGAAAATGTTTCATGTAAATCGGCAGAAATACACTTACGGAGAGTGAAAGAAAGCCATTTGCTTTTACGCACCTCAATAACAAGACAGCTGCAAATATCCGCATTTGAATTTAAAATTCTGCTTTGAAAGAAATGGGTGGATTCGCGCAATACGGTAGAGTGTATGTGTGTGTGGGAGGACGGGGGGATGGGGCACATAAACACACACACACGTACACATACACACACACCCACACCCACACACACACACACACACACACACACACACACACACTACCGTATTGTACGCAGCCATCCATTTCTTTCAAAGCAGATTTTTAAACTCAGATGTGGGGTACTTGCAGGAGAGGAGAGGAGAGGGATAGGGAGAGACAGAGGTAGGAGAGTGAGTAGTTTTCGTTCGTACCTGTATTGCATTGTGCCCGTAGATAACCTACTTATGTTTTAGTATTCCTTTGTTCTCAGTACGTAATAAACAACGTTCAACGTTTCTCCATTCCTCGACTTATTAATTGCTTCTTCCAAGAAGGATTACTTCGTAATCCTCTTAACCTCTCCTCCTCCCGTTTTCCTATTCCTGAGTGTAGCCTCTTTAATGGCTGCTTCGTTTCTTGCCAGCACCACTGGAGAAGACGAAGCTGTCCAATTATCTTGCTTGCCAAGTATAAAATGAATTATTCCACCTACTTATGACGCTGTAAGTACATACAATAAACAATTTGTATTGTGTCCTGCCATGTAAAGCATCTTTCACAAGAGATGAAGTGAACGTTAAAGTACATGTATCAGTTCAGCTGCAATTTTATTAGCACGCAAGATAAAGACTAGTAGTCATTGCCGACCTTCGCAACCACGCTTGCGATCCTTCTGTGAACGGCATAGACACTGGATGCTTTTTCTGCCTGCATCACAACCTAAGTTCTCTAAGCATGCCATGGCTAATGATCAACTGGCGAATTGTCAGCAGAGAGTTAAGTGAAACAATTTATCATTTTTTCCACTTTCCTACTGTAAGAAATGTCTGATCTGAGATTTAGCACTGCTTCAATGTTTGGATTAAAGGGACAAAACAATATAACGTTGGAAAGTTTGGTTAAAAATAGCAGCTACTTCACACTAGGGGGAAAAATAGGCATAAACTGCACTATGTACATACACACACACACACACACACACACACACACACACACACACACACACACACACATACACACACACACACACACACAGAGAGAGAGAGAGAGAGAGAGAGAGAGAGATGACGAGAGTGATTTTGGGATATATCAATATATTTTATGTTGTTTTGAAGATGGCCCATAAAATTAATATTACGAGTGGGTGGAGATCTCTTGTGACCAGCACGTTGCAAGGCATCCCAGATATACTCAATAATGGTCATGTCTGGGGAGTTTGCTAGCTGGCGAAAGTGTTTAAACTCAGAAGAGTCATTCTGGAGCCACCCTATATCAATTCTGGGGGAGGCATTGTCCTGCTGGAATTGCCCAAGTCCGTCGGAATGCACAATGGACATAAACGCATGCAAGATATCAGACAGGATGCTTATGTACGTGTCACGTGTCAAAATCATATCTAGACGTACCAAGGATTCCATATCACTCCAACTGCACACGTCCGATACCATTACAGAGCCTCCACCAGCTTGAACAGACCCCTGCTGACCAGGCAACATGTTTTCAGTCAACAACAGTCCAAATTAGGTGCAGACGGGCCGAGGCAAGGCGTAAAGCTTTGTGTCGTGCAGTCGTCACCGATACACAAGTGGGTCTTCGATTCTGGAAGCTCATATCGATAATGTTTCGTTGAATGGTTCGCACGCTGACACCTGTTGATGGCCCAGCATTGAAATGTGGAGCAATGTGCCGGAGTATTAAACTTATGTCACTCTGAACGATTTTTTTCACTCGTCTTTGGTCCCGTTCTTGTAGGATCCTTTTCCTGCCGCAGCGGTGTTGGAGATTTGATGTTTAACGGATTCCTGATATTCACGGTGCAGTTTTGAAATGGGCATACGGGAAAATCCCCACTTCATCGGTAATTTGTAGATTCTGTGTCCCATCGCTCGTGCGCCGATTATAACACACGTTCAGACTCGCTTAAATCCTGATAACCTGCGGTTGTAGCAACAGTAACCGATCTAACAACTGCGCCAGATACTTGTTGTCTTATATAAGCGTTGCCGACCGCAGCTCCGTATTCTACCTGTTAACATGTCTCTGTATTTCTTTTTTGTTTTTTGTTTTTTTTATTTTTTGGCGCTTCAGTGTGTCGTGGACGTTAAAGTCCGTTGTAGAAAAATCTTATTGTTTCAGTGCCATCCAATACTGTTAACTAGAGAATGTAACATTATAAGAATGTAGAAGGACATTTATTGGAAGCACTATAATGCAGCTGTATAATTATAGCTGTAATCGTTTTTTACTAAATAATTCGTCTAATATTGTTATATACGATGTTAAATTAAAAATAGGTACATATGTGTTTCGCTCGATGAAAGCTAAATATAGTCCTAATAGGGTTATGTCTGGCGTCATAAACTGTCATGAAGACTAAATACAGAATAATGTGACAAAGTCTGGGACGTTGGATTTGCATTCGGGAGGAATTTACCCTTATGTTTACGTAAACTGATTAAAGCGAAGGTCGGGATGGTTCCTTTGTAAATGACATAGCCGACCTCTGTACCAATACGTACACTATATGAGATTGCAGCTCGACTTTAATGAATGCATTGTCGATAGTATACTGAACTACTTATAACTCACACGAATGAGTGGATGTGCACTTGCATTAAAGTGGTTTGTAAATGACTTCTTGATGTATGTGAAATATCGAATGATGTGAGATAGATCGAATAGTTATGTACTGCTTTACACGGGAACTGTTATTTAAGGTACAAACGTTACTTTTCTACAGCTCACAAACGACAAGTTAGAAGAAGGTAAAAGTGACTAACTTATACGTAAAATGACCACATTTCACAGATTTCGTGGAACTTCTTTCTATAATCTAAACTTGTTGGTCCCAAAATACATGAAAACTTAAGGAACCAAACAAGAGTCGTCCGTTTGGAAATTATATACTCGTGCTTCCTCCAAGTTTCGCTGGCAGGGCTACCTCACATCTGTCGTCGAGCAAAGATAGCGCCTTTCTGTGGACTGTAAACATGGACCAGATGACTGCCACGAGGCCTCGTGTTCCGAACCCACGTTCCATACATAGAAACGGTGACACTTATTACTGACTAAACTACTGAATAAAACGAAAATGTGAGGGCAATTACAAGAACCTCTGTTTACGAGTTATCTGTACTTACTGCAGGAGACGTCCCCGTACGCGATGAAACGTTCACTAAACAGTTTGCCTGTTACGGCTGACTTGAACAACAAGACGATACTTCGTCCTTTCTTTTCCCTAGCGCTTATCCTGTCTAGGTCGGGGTCCGCGTGCTCATAATTTGGCAAGTTTTATTTTTATTGTCCAACTATGTAGTCTGGCGCCGTTCCTGATGTCACAACCATCATAGTAACCTAAAGGAGGTGTTTATGTGTCATCGTACTCTAACTGTTGGTGTAACGTATTATCTGTGTAGGACGAGCCCAGCATTTACCTAAACGACCATGGGAAAGCGCTTAGAACCCAGACTCACACTGGCCGGTGTACCACCCCACGGTGGTCAATCCGTACCACGGATTCGATTCGCGCTTGGTTCACTTCCTTGTCACGAAAAATAGCGCGCTGCACGTTACGCTGTACGACACTAATGACGCTTCATAAACAGTCTCTCAAACCATGTACGACAAATATTTCGTTAGACTTATCGCTGAAAACTGGATCTCGTCAAGAAAATAATTCATCTATAATCACATAGCATCTTCGTACAGCTGTGTGTTGATACACATTTTCCGCCACCTGTGTTAGAAAATCTGTGGTAAGGTCTTATGGGACTAAACTGCTGAGGTCATCGGTCGCTAAGCCTACACATTACTTAATCTAACTAAAACTAAATTACGCTAATGACAAGATACACATCCATGCCCGAGGGAGGACTCGAACCTCCGAAGAGGGGAGCCGCCTGTGTTTGAAAATGGCTCTGAGCATTATGGGACTTAACTGCTGTGGTCATCAGTCCCCTAGAACTTAGAACTACTTAAACCTAATTAACATTAGGACATCACACACATCCATGCCCGAGGCAGGATTCGAACCTGCGACCGTAGCCGTCACGCGGTTCCAGACTGAAGCGCCTAGAACCGCTCGCCCACACCGGCTAGCGCCCTGTGTTAGCGATACATCAAATGGCAGTTCAGTGACCTTGTTAGACGCGCTACCAAAGTTTCGCTTCGCGCTTAGTCTTAGACAATTTGAAGGAATATTTCAAAAAATATACCAAGTTCACCGTTTTTGGTATTGTTTTCTTCTTAGGCTATCATAGCAACAATTATTATTAGACTAGCATCCAGAAATTACACATTACCGCGAATACACGAAAATGAAAGGGAAAATGTCAGCAATCACCCAATATCACCGAAAATACTTACTTACGATCGCTGCTTCTTTGTTCTTTATAGGAAAGGAACACCTCGTGCTGTGAATAGCAGTGTAACTGAAAAGTGGAAACAAACAGTACATGAAACCACTCATATCTCAGTTTGTTAGCCCGTTAACAGTGAGCAGAGTGTATGCTCTTGATGAAGTCGACAAAGTAATACTACAAAGACGCCTTGTTTGCATGTTAGAATACTCGGCTGCCTGTAAGCAGGTAAGAAACAGACGGAAGTCTCACTACCCTTGGAACCGGGAAAGGTTTCGAGACACAGGAGGTCAGTACAAGGTCGACCAAAAACCACAACCCCACAATAGGACCGATGGTTCGCCGTAACTGCAAGACGAAATCGGACTACACCTGCAAGACCACTGGCTGTAGAGCTAGCAGCCGCCTCAGGAGTTGCTGCTTGCCGACAAACTGTGTATCGGAGGCTCGGAACAGCAAGGTTATTTGCGAGGCGTCGGGCCGCGTACATCGTGTCCACTCCAGCATAGGCATGGGCCCATGTATAGTAGAGTCGGCAACAACAAAATTGGACCACGAATGAATGGAGGAACGTGCTCTTCACAGATGAATCCCCGACCAGTTTGCAAAATGATTCTCGACGCACTTTGCTCGGGAGAGAACCCGGTGTTCGATACAACGTCAGGAACATCGTGGAAAGAGACCAGTGAGGTAGTGATGTGGGGGAGGCATCATATTGAACACCCGTACACATCTTAGTTCGTGGTCGGAGGAGTATTGTAAACCCTCAGCGTTACAGAGATGAGGCATGGAGGATAACGCCCGTTTGAATCGAGGTGCTCTAGTGGATGAATTTCTTGACAGTGAAGATATAGTTCACATGGACTGGTCAACGAGGTCCCCAGACCTGAACCCTGTAGAATATGCATGGAATCCATAATGAAGGCGAATTTCAAACCTTCAGTCTCTACAAAGGACGCTTCCAGACTTCCTCACCGCTCTTGATGAGGAATGGGATCGACTGCCAAGGGAGCTCTCGAACCATCTTGCAGAGAGAACGTCACTTCGCTGCGCAGCATGTGTGGCTGTTAGGGGTAGCTATATCCCCTATTAACAGCTTCTTTTGTCCTGGAATAGATTGTCCCATAAGTGTTATTTTCTTACAAATGTATTGATCTTGACTAGCAAAACCTTTCTCACATTATGTTTCGACTAAATTATGATTAAACTGTAGTATGTTCACTAATCCTCTCAACATTCTGATACATCAAGATTCCCTCTTTTCGTCATAGGGCTTAAATTTTGGTCACTAGTGTATGTGTGCTTTGTACCTAATCACATTATATCATAACTGAAATTTGCATCGCCGTCACAACCGGTGAGTCACAACCGCATCGAATCCACAACTGTGGTCTGGTACACCATTTGACCTAAATCTGGTTTCTAGACGGTTCTGAGCGCTCGTTTAGGAAAGTGCAGGCTTGGCTCCGATAATTCCGTCTCCGAGAATGTGATACACAAACGATAATACACAGAAGAAAGTTTACTCGATTCATAGACAAATGGCGCATACGACTTCCTCCTCCTAGGTTACCTTGACGATTGAGTGTCAGGAAGTGCATCCGGCCACGTAGTTAAATAATGAAACAAAATTTGCCAAATTCTGAAAATGCAGACCCTGTACTAGAGGGGACAAACATGTGTAAGGTGTCCGGAAGGACGTCACGCGGTAATACTTACCCCAGCGGTTCACCAAGGACTCTTTGGAGAACAGAGAACAAAAAATGGTTCAAATGGCTCTGAGCACTATGGGACTTAACATCTGTGGTTATCAGTCCCCTAAAAGTTAGAACTACTTAAACCTAAATAACCTAAGGACATCACACACATTCATGCCCGAGGCAGGATTCGAACCTGCGACCGTAGCAGTCGCGCGGTTCCGGACTGAGCGCCTAGAACCGTTAGACCACCGCGCCGGCCACAATAGAGAACACCTGCAGGTCGTTACACGAATATCGGAGAGGGTATTCTGGAGACAATAAAATCCTGACGTACACAAAAGCGTTGCCCGTGTACAGAGCGAAAGCCATTACTCCGCAGCACAATGAACGACGTTCGCATTACCCTTACTTCAGCAAAGGGATAGAAGACCAGGAGGAAAGAGAGGCTGAGGGAAGCAGCGAACTTCAGGTAAGGGAGTTCTCAGACATTTCACGGGCCGATGCGCCTGGGGGCGGCAAGCAGTTAGCGGCGAACAAGAGGCAGCACTCGCTTAGCAGTCGTTTCCGGCGCTTCGTCTGCCCCGCGCCTGCAGGAGGCTCTGACGCAACAGGGAAGCAGCTGGCCAGCAGCCACCAGCCATCGGCCAGTAGACAGGCAGCGCTGGCGTCATTAGCGGCCTGCTGTTTTATTCAGAGGCGCTGCGCGGCGCGGCGCCGCGGCCAGCAGAGGCCAGCGCAGATTCTGGCCGCTCTCCTCACCTGGAGGGCGCGCTTACGTCACGGCCTACCACGAGCGATCGTCTCTTACCGCACGGATTAGCTGAAATACACTGACGGAAAAAAACCTGAACACCAAAAAACAGTTACTGTAGAGTTACGAAATTTCGGGACTTTATTTCTCTAAGTAACACATTTAAGTGATAAATATTGCAAAATCATGGATTAACGTAAGCGCGAAATGAGCCATTATTGAAAGAGTGAAATTCTGGTACATTAATAACCGGTGTAACCACCAGAATGTTGAATTCAAGCATGTAAACGTGCATGCATGTGTTGTACAGGTGTCCGATACCAGTTTTTTGGATGGAGTTACACGCCACTTGGTCGGTCAATACAGAGACGGTTAACGCTGTTTATGGATGATGTTTTAGTTGTCGTCCGATGTTGTCCCTTATGATTGCAGGCATATTTGCCGATCGAGCAGGCCAGGTAACACGACGACACTCTATAGACAATGTTGGGTTACAACAGCGATATGTGGGCGAGCGTTATCCTGTTGGACAACACCCACTGTTATGCTGTTCTTGAATTGCAGCACAGCAGGTCGAATCATCGGATCGACGTACAGACTTGCAGCCAGTGTGTGTAGGACAACCATGACAGTGCTCCTGGTGTCATACGGAATAGCACCCCAGACCATACCTCCAGGACAAGCCCTCAACTGGCCTCCTCCTAACCCAACACACGGCCATCACTGCCACCGATGTACACTACTGTCCATTAAAATAGGTACACCACAAAGATGACGTGCTACAGACGCAAAATTTTACCGACAGGAAGAAGATGCCGTGATATGCAAACATTAGCTTTTCAGAACATTCACACAAGATTGCCGCCGGTGGCGACACCTACAACGTGCTAACATGGGGAAAGTTTCCAACCGATTTCTCATACACAAACAGCAGTTGACCGGCGTTGCCTGGTGAAACGTTGTTCTGATGCCTCGTGTAAGGAGGAGAAATGCGTACCATCACGTTTGAGACTTTGATAGACGTTGGATTGTAGCCTATCGCGATTGCGGTTCATCGTATCGCGACATTGCTGCTCGCGTTGGTCGAGATCCAATGACTGTTAGCAGAATATGGAATCGGTGGGTTCAGGAGGGTAATACGGAACGCCGTGCTGGATCCCAACGGCCTTGTATCAATAGCAGTCGAGATGACAGGCATCTTATCCGCATAGCTGTAACGGATCGTGCAGCCAAGTCTCGATCCCTGAGTCAACGGATGGGGACGTTTACAAGACAACAACTATGTGCATGAACAGTTTGACGACGTTTGCAATAGCATGGACTATCAGCTCGGAAGCCATGACTGCGGTTACCCTTGACACTGCATCACAGACAGGAGCGCCTGCGATGGTGTACTCAACGACGAACCTGGGTGCACGAATGGCGAAACGTCATTTTTCGGATGAATCCAAGTTCTGTTTACAGCATCACGACGGTCGCATCCGTGTTTGGCGACATCGCGGTGAACGCACATTGGAAGCGTGTATTCGTCATCGCCATACTGGCGTGTCACTCTGCGTAATGGTATGGGGTGCCATTGGTTACACGTCTCGGTCACTTCTTGTTCGCATTGACGGCACTTTGAACAGTGGACGTTACATTTCAGATGTGTTACGACCCGTGGCTCTACCTTTCATTCGATTCCTGCAAAACCCTACATTTCAGCAGGATAATGCACGACCGCTTGCAGGTCCTGTACGGCCCTTTCTGGATACAGAAAATGTTCGACTGCTGCCCTGGCCAGCACATTCTCCAGATCTCTCACCAATTGAAAACGCCTGGTCAATGGTGGCCGAGCAACTGGCTCGTCACAATACGCCAGTCAGTACTCCTGATGTACTGTGGTATCGTGTTGAAGCTGCGTGGACAGCTGTACCTGTACACGCCATCCAAGCTGTGTTTGACTCAATGCCCAGGCGTATCAAGGCCGTTATTACGGCCAGATGTGGTTGTTCTGGGTAGTGATTTCTCAGGAATTGTGTGTAAATCTAATCACATGTCAGTTCTAGTATAATATATTTGTCCAATGAATACCCGTTTATCATCTGCATTTCATCTTGGTGTAGCAATTTTAATGACCAGTAGTGTAGAACTGATTTTCTTTAAAAAAAAATAAAACGAGACCTCCACTCTTCCCTCCAATGATTTCCGAAGTCGCAACTGGAGGTGGTCTGGGATCAGTGGAATGCACGCTACGGGGCATCTGGTTCGTTGCTGTCATTGAAATAACCTATTTGTAACAGTTCGTTGTGTCACTGTGGTGCCAACTGCTGCTGCAGATGAAGTAAGATGCACCAGAGCCAAACGCCGAACACGATGGTCTTCCCTCTCTGTAGTGCCATTTGGTCGCCCGGAGCCCAGTGTTCTTGGGTCCGTACGTTCTTGTGCCGCCACTACATTATCGCCAAGCCTCTCTGCAGTGTCGCATAAGGAACATCCAGTTTCTGCTAGCCACATTACAAGACTACGTTCAAACTCAGTGAGGCGTTGATAATGGCACCTTCGTTGCCTTAATGACATTCCTGACTAATATGAAGATTGTATCTGTTCTTTCGGACATGAAAGAACAGATACCATCTTCATGTAGTTAAGGCTAACCGGACATTGACCTTCTTCTTCTGTGCGGATGCACACGTATTGCCCGAATTCTTACGGGACTCGGTAAGATTGTCTGCCGCGGGTATTGAGTGTAATGGGCAGGGACACTACGAATGTTATGTGTGGACATTAAGTTGGGAATGTGGGTCCCACGGGGAGCGTGCAAGGGATAAGTCCCTGCAGTCGCGCTATCCTCTGTGCCCTCGGTGGCTCAGATGGATTGTGTAAGAAAAATCTGAGTCCAGGCGTCAACGGTCAATTTGAACGGATGTCTTGTGGCGTCCGCCCAGACCAAACGCAACGAACTATATCGAACAAATTAAGAAGAAGTAAAAGATTGATAGAGCGTCTGCCATGTAAGCAGGAGATCCCGGGTTCGAGTCCCGGTCGGGGCACACATTTTCAACTTTCCCCGTCGATGTATATCAACGCCTGCCGCCAGCACAGGGTCTTGATTTAATTATCATTTCATTCTTGACTAATGTCAACCCCGCACGTCCATTTCAAGAGGTAACAATTTTTTCACAGCGCGTATTTTATGGGAACCTGATTTGCATCCTTACAGTGGTGCTATTAGCAAAAATTTGCAAAATTTGAACAATCAACTCAGTCATCTTTCAGGCGTAGAAACGTGCCTACCTACTTTCGTTTATATCGCACGACTCCTTCTTGGCGTTAGATTTTTTTTTTTTTCCGTCGGTGTACAAGCACCGACATGTAGGCTAGGGACTAGTGTGGCATTCGTGTCTTTCCGACTTGCGTGCGGTAAATGAGGAAACGTGTACTACGGCGATATTACCAAATGCGTCCAAACAGGACAACACGCTGTTATTCTTGTCTTGGCTGCCGAAGGACAAACTTCGCAGGAATCCATCGGAGAATGAAGAATGTGTATGGGGCAGCATGTAAATGGCACGCCACGTTCCGTGCTGGTCGTGATTCGACACAAGGCCCCGGTCGATCTGGGAGTCCAGGCTTATCGCCAGCTCAAGTTGGAGAGTCTCGAGTACCCGCCCTATTGACCTTCTCTCTCCACATGCAATTATCACTCTTTCAGTTCCTTAAAAAAAAGGCCTTGAAGAGTCGATGACTCCAGTCGGACGGGGTTGAGCAGAGGACAGTTACTGACTTCTTCAAGCAGCAGCAATACATAGGGTTTTTTTTTTTTTTTTTTTTTTTTTTTTTTTTTTTTTTTTTTTTTTTTTACCAGAAGGGTATCTTCTACCAGCTGGGTGATTGCCTCAATGCTAACAGCGTAAATATACATAGTCCGTCCAAAAAGTTCCGAGATATTTTACTCCAGGCGTATGAGCGAATTCTACGCAGTAACTCTGTTGGAAGCTTGATCTAACAACTGTAAACAACAGACTGCTTTCCACCACTTAGTTGTGAGCAGGCAGTAAGTAAATAGTAGATACGCGACCGAAATGCGTCAACGCTATAGCGCCACAAATCGCTGTGGATCAACATTATTAATCGTTCAAAACATTCACCAGAATTTGTGGAAGAAGACAAAAATGTTTGTAAAGTGTGTCCCAAAGGAAACCACGACGTGTGGTCCCATGCCGCGGCGTGATCGAAGTGCAAAATGTGGACAATTCTTTCCTGGAAAGAAATGACTACGAACAGTATGAACCTAGCGCAAAACCACACAATGCAGAAATTCTCATGAGGGTTCAATTCATTGACGACATAACCAATATTCAAGGCCATGTGACGTGCAGCTTAACAACACTTCAAAGAAGGACTTCTCTGACAATCTCGCATGGTTCTTTGAACGTTTTGTGCGTTGCAGTCAAGAGAGAAGAGGATGCAGGAGCGAGAAAATATAGAACACTTGATACATTGCACCCACCAGCTTAACGTTTCTGTACTTTTTATTTATCCACTCTCGAAACTTTTTGGACTAAAATATCTTGTGTATGTAGTCAAAGGTGTCTAAACGGTTTTCACAGTCAAAGGTGTCTAAACGGTTTTCACAGTCAAAGGTCTCTAAACGGTTTTCACACTGTAATTTGAAACCCATCGTCAAAACTTTCAACCTAAATGCGAAGGTAGTAAAAGTGTATCGATGTTATGTTCTGCTCTGAAATGTAATAATAGTTATCAAAGAAGTGAAATTATTCCCTGAAAACAATCATCTATAATAAGAAAATAATCTACGAACGTCTCCCATTGAAAATAGCGAACTGTAATAAAGAACGTGATATGTGCTCTGAATTTGTCTCACTAGAAAATAAAACTTGCTCTGTAGTCCCAACGAATATTTTACGCAACGGAAAGTCTATTGTGCGCTGCAGCTCGTGGTCTTGTTCTGCGGGCAACTTAATCTTTTAAGCTGAAAGAAGAAACTTTAGCATTACCGCATGCGGCGGCCGCAGCGTAATTTATTACCGACGTGTATGGCTTCAAGTGCAGGAAATGTGAAGGGGAAATGCGGAACATTTTTACTTACGTTCAACAAATTGAAAACTCGTTTAAACCGCTATATTTGGAGCAAAATTAGCGAAGTTAATGAGGTTCCAACACTCATTTAATTTCTTAACATAAATGGAAAATAGCTGACCACATTACTCTTTAAAGATAATCTACTCAAAATTATTTAAGATATTACAAATACCTCGGAAAAACTTTGATGAGGAAAATGTCTGAATAACGTGGAAAATACACTTCTGGAAATTGAAATAAGAACACCGTGAATTCATTGTCCCAGGAAGGGGAAACTTTATTGACACATTCCTGGGGTCAGATACACCACATGATCACACTGACAGAACCACAGGCACATAGACACAGGCAACAGAGCATGCACAATGTCGGCACTAGTACAGTGTATATCCACCTTTCGCAGCAATTCAGGCTGCTATTCTCCCATGGAGACGATCGTAGAGATGCTGGATGTAGTCCTGTGGAACGGCTTGCCATGCCATTTCCACCTGGCGCCTCAGTTGGACCAGCGTTCGTGCTGGACGTGCAGACCGCGTGAGACGACGCTTCATCCAGTCCCAAACATGCTCAATGGGGGACAGATCCGGAGATCTTCCTGGCCAGGGTAGTTGACTTACACCTTCTAGAGCACGTTGGGTGGCACGGGATACATGCGGACGTGCATTGTCCTGTTGGAACAGCAAGTTCCCTTGCCGGTCTAGGAATGATAGAACGATGGGTTCGATGACGGTTTGGATGTACCGTGCACTATTCAGTGTCCCCTCGACGATCACCAGAGATGTACGGCCAGTGTAGGAGATCGCTCCCCACACCATGATGCCGGGTGTTGGCCCTGTGTGCCTCGGTCGTATGCAGTCCTGATTGTGGCGCTCACCTGCACGGCGCCAAACACGCATACGACCATCATTGGCACCAAGGCAGAAGCGACTCTCATCGCTGAAGACGACACGTCTCCATTCGTCCCTCCATTCACGCCTGTCGCGACACCACTGGAGGCGGGCTGCACGATGTTGGGGCGTGAGCGGAAGACGGCCTAACGGTGTGCGGGACCGTAGCCCAGCTTCATGGAGACGGTTGCGAATGGTCCTCGCCGATACCCCAGGAGCAATAGTGTCCCTAATTTGCTGGGAAGTGGCGGTGCGGTCCCCTACGGCACTGCGTAGGATCCTACGGTCTTGGCGTGCATCCGTGCGTCGCTGCGGTCCGGTCCCAGGTCGACGGGCACGTGCACCTTCCGCCGCCCACTGGCGACAACATCGATGTACTGTGGAGACCTCACGTCCCACGTGTTGAGCAATTCGGCGGTACGTCCACCCGGCCTCCCGCATGCCCACTATACGCCCTCGCTCAAAGTCCGTCAACTGCACATACGGTTCACGTCCACGCAGTCGCGGCATGCTACCAGTGTTAAAGACTGCAATGGAGTTCCGTATGCCACAGCAAACTGGCTGACACTGACGGCGGCGGTGCACAAATGCTGCGCAGCTAGCGCCATTCGACGGCCAACACCGCGGTTCCTGGTGTGTCCGCTGTGCCGTGCGTGTGATCATTGCTTGTACAGCCCTCTCGCAGTGTCCGGATCAAGAATGGTGGTCTGACACACCGGTGTCAATGTGTTCTTTTTTCCATTTCCAGGAGTGTAAAAAGTAGAAGCTAGAACCTCTGTATGCACCTGCGTTCGAATTTAATCGTCGATCAAGAGTTATATACATTTTGATTCAAGTTCACGATGCGTGATCGTTAACTAGCCACAAACCTATACCGGTAATTCTATCAGTATATGAACTTTCTAGCAATGATTAACAAAAGCTAACACCACACATACACACAATATTGACGACAACAGGCATGGAACGTCATTCAAACACACTCCACAAGATCGCCGAGAACTGACATGCAAAAAAAGTTTCAGTGCTGCGAGTCAGTGCGCTAAAGTAATTGCAGCATTTGAATTCCCGTCTGCTTTCGTGAGAGTCGCACTGAAGACATTTCACTATGCGCATAATAGTGTTGGGAATTTTGTTAGCAATTCCAATGCATGGTGCACACTCGACGGCACCGGGACGAGGGGCCGGGGTAGAACCTGCTCCTCCAGACGCCGGAGCAAGGAACTTAACCTGCGATGCAGTCTGCGGAAAATGGTATCACGTCTCTGACTAATTTAACTACCCAAAGCGAAACCGAATGCGCGTGACTCATACTTCAACGGTCATCCTGCTGCAGGTGTATCGATAATACAAGAACATACCTGTTTCTTTGCGCACATTGTCTGCCAGAGCAGTAAGAGCAGCGACGTGTCTACACATACTACTGGCCATAAAAATTGCTATACCGCGAAGATGACGTATTACAGTTGCGAAATTTAACCTTCAGGAAGAAGATGATATGATACGAAATGATTAGCATTTTAGAGCATTTACACAAGGTTGGCGCCGGTGGCGACACCTACAACGTGCTGACATGAGAAAACCGATATCTCATACACAAACAGCAGTTGACCGGCGTAGCCTAGTGAAACGTTGTTGTGATGCCTCGTGTAAGGAGGAAAAATGCGTACCATCACGTTTGAGACTTTGATAGACGTTGGATTGTAGCCCATCGCGATTGCTGTTTATCGTATCGCGACACTGCTGCTCGCGTAGGTCGAGATCCAATGACTGTTAGCATAATGTGGAATAGGTGGGTTCAGGAGGGTAATAAGGAACGCCGTGCTGGATCCCAATGGCCTCGTGTTACTAGCAGTGGAGATGACAGACATAATTATCCGCATGGCTGTAACGGATCGTGCAGCCACGTCTCCATCCCTGAGTCAACAGATGAGGACGTTTGCAAGACAACAACCATCTGCACGAACAGTTCGACGAAGTTTGCAGCAGCAATGACTATCAGCTCGGAGATCATGGCTGCGGTTACCCTTGACGCTCCAACACAGACAGGAGCGCCTGCGATGGTGTACTCAACGACGAACCTCGGTACTCGAATGGCAAAACGTCATTTTTTCGGATGAATCAAAGTTCTGTTTACAGCATCATGATGGTCGCATCCGTGTTTGGCGACATCGCGGTGAGCGCACATTGGAAGCGAGTATTCGTCATCGCCATACTGGCGTATCACCCGGCGTGATGGTACGGGGTGCCATTATTTACACGGCTCGGTCACCTCCTGTTCGCATTAACGGCACTTTGAACAGTGGACGTTACATTTCACATGTGTTACTATGCGTGGCTCTACCCTCCATACGATCACTGCAAACCCTACATTTCAGCAGGATAATGCACGACCGCATGTTGTACGCCCTGTATGGGCATTTCTGGATACAGAAAATGTTCGACTGCTGCCCTGGCCAGCACATTCTCCCGATCTCTCACCAACTCAAAAATTTTGGTCCATGGTGGCCGAGTAAGTGGCTCGTCACAATACGCCAGTCACTACTTTTGATGAATTGTGGTATCGTGTTGAAGCTGTATGGGCAGCTGTACCTGTACACGCCATCCAAGCTCTGTTTGATTCAATGCCTAGGCGTATCAAGGCCGTTATTACGGTCAGAGGTGGTTGTTCTGGGTACTGATTTCTCAGGATCTATGCACCCAAATTGCGTGAAAATCTAATCACATGTCAGTTCTAGTATAATATATTTGGCCAATGAATACCCGTTTATCATCTGCATTTCTTCTTGGTGTAGCAATTTTAATGGCTAGTAGTGTATTTCAGTTTCTAGTCATGACTTTAAAAAAATTCTGATTTACGATTAATCTTAAATCGAAGATTCTTTTATTATTGCATATATAACCACTCTCTTTCAAATTCTGAAGGTGGCAGGGTTAAAATACAGGGAGCGAAAGGCTATTTACAATTTGTACAGAAACCAGATGGCAGTTATAAGAGTCGAAGGACATGAAAGGGAAGCAGTGGTTAGGAAGTGAGTGAGACAGGGTTGTAGCCTCTCCCCGATGTTATTCAATCTGTATACTGAGCAAGCAGTAAAGGAAACAAAAGAAAAGTTCGGACTAGGATTTAAAGTCCATGGAGAAGAAGTAAAAACTTTGAGGTTCGCCGATGACATTGTAATTCTGTCAGAGACAGCAAAAGACTTGGAAGAGCAGTTGAACGGAATGGATAGTGTCTCGAAAGGAGGATATAAGATGAACATCAACAAAAGCAAAACGAGGATAATGGAATGTAGTCGAATTAAGTCGGGTGGTGTTGAGGGTATTAGATTAGGAAATGAGACACTTAAAGTAGTAAAGGAGTGTTGCTATTTGGGGAGCAAAATAACTGATGATGGTAGAAGTAGAGAGGATATAAAATGTAGACTGGCAATGGCAAGGTAAGCGTTTCTGAAGAAGAGAAATTTGTTAACATCGAGTATAGATTTAAGTGTCAGGAAGACATTACTGAAAGTATTTGTATGGAGTGTAGCCATGTATGGAAGTGAAACATGGACGATAAATAGTTTGGACAAGAAGAGAATAGAAGCTTTCGAAATGTGGTGCTACAGAAGAATGCTGAAGATTAGATGGGTAGATCACATAACTAATGAGGAAGTAGTGAATAGGATTGGGGAGAAGAGAAGTTTGTGGCACAACTTGACTAGAAGAAGGGATCGGTTGGTAGGACATGTTCTGAGGCATCAAGAGATCACCAATTTAGTATTGGAGGGCAGCGTGGAGGGTAAAAATCGTAGAGGGAGACCAAGAGATGACTACACTACACAGATTCAGAAGGATGTAGGTTGCAGTGGGTACTGGGAGATGAAGAGGCTTGCACAGGATAGAGTAGCATGGAGAGCTGCATCAAACCAGTCTCAGGACTGAAGACCACAACAACAACAACCACTTTTCAGTGGAAGGAACGCAAATGAAATTATGATCAAGGAAAATAAAAAAAGCATTTTGAGGTAAACGTTGTAATTCCCATCCCTAAAATGACGCATGCCTTAAAATGAGAAAATTGTCGAAGGCTTAGCGCAGCTGTGCACACTATGATAACAAACCTCGTCCTCAAACAAATACAGCAAAAGTTGAAGTGTGACTCTAAGGATATTAATTCGCTTTCGGAAAAAGAGGAATCAAAGAAGGAATATTAGCTTTAACATTAGTTATAGAGAAACACATGGAAATAATGTTAACAACATACACAGCTTTCGTAGATACCTAAAACCGCATTTTAATATAAAATGGGAGAAAATGTTTCATGTATTAAAGAAAGTAGGAACAGACTACGGAGACTGACAACTGAAATGTGACCTTCACAAAAACGTCACAGCTGTTAGTGGTATGCGCTCAACACAATAAGAAGCAGAGATTCGGAAAGGACTCGGATCGGGTTGGTCACAATCACAAATAATTTTTAATTTGTATTTAGAGGAGGCACTTTGAAAAGTCAGAGAACAGTGAAAGATTCATGTAGTTATAGATGGCGAAACAGCAGATACGCCGATGAGATAGCTGTTCTATATAAAATCAAAGAAAACCGTGTAGCCATGTTCAACAAAATGGATTAAGTTATGGGAAAAGCATGTAACACGAAAATAAATCAGCGTAAAACAAAGATAAGAGTTTGTGACAAAGAAGAACAGGTGAAAACTCGAGCACAAGTCTGTGAGAAATTGCACCAACAAGTTGACTCATTTGCAGCCTGCAAAATCAGGAAAAGATTTCTGAAAGTATATGTTGTTTAGTTTTGAGACCAGGATTCTGGTGACTGATACAAAAGAAAGAGAAGATAAACCTGGTGATATGTGTTCAAACGATGTGACAGACTCTAGAAATTAATCACTATTGCTGTATGGCACACTATAGAGGTCTCCTTAATCAAACGATACGACATACTCCTACCGTTTCCACACTAATTCTGTACCTTCTTCGTTGCCTTTGTCTAATTTACCTGTAGTTAATTCCGTTTTAAGTGCCAAGTAAAAATACTGCCTTTTCCTCCCGCCATCCAAAAGTGATACCTCCAGTCAATATCATCGCCAGCAAAATAATCTGAGAGATTTTCAACATTCACTGCGCTGTGCTTAATATATGCTCCGTGTTATCATACCTTATTTATCACTCTACGTGAGCACTGGCACTTTTATAGGCGACTATCTACGTGGGCAATGCAAGAGCTAGTTTTTTGTCTTGTTATCAGAGGGGTCCGTGGTGCACAGTCGTTTCGTAGCCCTTAGATTCAATACGGTATTGATCCTTAAGCCTGTTAAACAAATATACAAGGCAGCTAAAAGTGTGAAACTCTATAATGTGGTGCAGCATCGGCTGCGTTTAGAAAAGCTTTGAAGACAGAATATACCTATTTGTCTCGAGGTTGCGTTCGCAGAATATGGTATAAGGAAAAAATTCAGTTTTATTGCACGCAAGTTGCTTTTCCTGAGTCTTAATGATTCTTTAAAGAAGCGCATTTTATCGAGAAAAGTTATTATGTTTGAGCTTAGATTGTGTTCTAAATGTAAAGGACCGACCTTAATCTGTAATTCCGTGCATCCATTTCTTTTTTTTATTATGGCATTTCTGCAAATGGGAGTGACTTGTCCTTTTTGTTCGATTCCTATTGATCCCGATAGATAAGTACACTCAAATGTCACCGAGCGAGGTGGCGTAGTGGTTAGCACACTGGACTCACATTCGGGAGGACGACGGCTTAAATCCGCGTCGGACCATCCTGATTTAGGTTTTCCGTGATTTCCTTAAATCGCTTCAGGCAAATGCTGGGATGGTTCCTTTGACAGGTCACGGCCGACTTCCTTCCCTAATCAGATGGAACCGATGACCTCGCTATTTTGTCCCCTCCCCGGAATAAACCAACCAACTGAAACGTTCTGTGGCTAGGGTCTACCGTCGGCTAGACCAGTCGCCTGACGCAAGTCTTTGTAGTTGACGCCACTTCGGCGACCTGCGTGTCGATGGGGATGACGTGATGATGAAGACGACACAACACCCAATCCCCGACCGGAGAAAATGTCCAATCCAGTCGAGAATCGAACCCGGGCCCTAGAATAGCATTTTGGCGTGCTGGCCACCCAGCTGTGGAGGCGGACAATATGTACACTGATCAGCCGGACCATCATAACCACCGATCTACT